>NC_052626.1:11414766-12794533 GCF_016161935.1 Mauremys reevesii | reverse complement strand
TGGCGTGGCTGGCTCCATCTGGGCGGCACAGCTGCCAGACATGCTGCTCTGAGCAGCATGGTAAGGGGGTGGGGAGCGGGGGGTGTTGGATAAGGAGCAAGGAGTTCCAGGGGGCAGTCAACAGGGTGGGTTGGATAGGTGTGGGAGCCCTGGGGAGACCTGTCAGCGGGCAGGAGTGTGGATAGGGGTTGGGGCAGTCAGAGGACAGGGAGCAGGGGGCACTTGGATGGGGCGGAGGAGTGGGTCAGGGGCAGGGGTGTGGATAGGGATCAGGGTAGTCAGGGGACAGGGGTGATTGGATTGGGTGGAGGTTCTGGGGGGGGTGTCAGGGGAGAGGGAACAGGGTGGGTTGGATAGGTGTGGGAGTCCCGGGGGGGGGCTGTCAGGGGGCAGGGGTATGGATAGGGATAAGGGCAGTCAGGGGACAGGGGACGGGTGGTTGGATAGGGGGTGGGGTCCCGGAGGGGCCCCTATATGGAGAAGAGATTTCTGATAGCAGATGGCTCATTAACGTAGCAGATAAATGTAGAACAAGATCCACTGGTCAGAAGTTGACTAAACAAATTCAGATTAGGAATATGATGCAAATTTTTAACACTACGGGCAATTAGTCATTGGAACAACAATGTGGTGGTTTCTCCATCACTTGAAGTCTTTATCCTCAAAACTAGCTGCCTTTCTAAAGGAAATGCTGTACCTCAAACAGAAGTTAGGGCTCGATGCAGGAATCACTGGGGGAGAATCTCTGGCCTGTGAGATGCAGGAGGTCAGCCGAGATGAGCATCACAGTAAAGCCTAGAACATCTCTTCAGCTTCTCCAGAACAGGCCCCTCCCTGCTGGAGCTGGATCCCTGTACCACACAACTGCTGGCTGTCCTTGCGTGGTGGTGCGGGGGGAGCAGGGTAGGAGCCCTGGACACCTTTGGCTGCTTTACTGAGCCACAAAACAGATGAGATATTGAACTTAAAATATCACTGAGAGCTCCCCACGGGCAGACCAGGGACTGCAGATGGGCTGAAACTGAGGAGCTATCAGCTAGAGCAGTGTTTCTTAACCAGTGGGTCATGCAACGCCCGAGGAGGTCATGAACGACAGACGGGGGAGAGGGTAGCCAGATGTTGAAAATTTTATGCTCTAAGCACAGAAAAGCTCTCGCCCACGCTGCCCTCACTGTTCAAGGCCAAGTATTCTGTTAACCTCTGGAAACACACACACTACTTGTATCAGCCTTTCAGTGTTGTCACTGAGATATGTTTTACTCCTATTCATATAGTAAACGTAAGCGGTTGCAAACGTTTTTGACTATGGCTAAGGGGCTGTGAACCTGAAAGGTTGAGAAACACTGATATTGACTAATCTTCTTTGTGCTACAGAACCTCCCAGAGGTCTTGACTGAGACTCTGTAAAACCATGTTGTAAGAGACAATCCCTGCCCCAAAGGGTTAGTTTAGAAGCTAAATTCTGCTCTTATTCGCACTTGATTAAATCCAGAGTTACACCCATGCTTTTTACTGGAGTTACTCCAGATTTACAGTGGTGAAATAAAGCAAATTTGCTTCTAAGTGTTTATAAATGTAAAATATCTGATTTCATGGTTTTCATGGCATTTTTTCTGAGCTTACTTTCCTCCGTCTTTTTTTTTTTTTGGTCCCTTTTGGGTAGCATTTAAATAAATAATTGGAGATATACCTATCTCCTAGAACTGGAAGGGACCTCGAAAGGTCATCGAGTCCAGCCCCCTGCCTTCACTGGCAGGACCAAGTACTGATTTTTGCCCCAGATCCCTAAGCGGCCCCCTCAAGGATTGAACTCACAACCCTGGGTTTAGCAGGCCAATGCTCAAACTGCTGAGCTATCCCTGATGCTTCAAATGACTTTAAAATGACACTTCACACATGGCCAGCTAAGGAAGGAAAGTGACAAAGATGCTAGTCAGTTTCCCCCTCCAGTCCTCTGTGGTTTTTGCACTTCATAGGACAGGAAACTGACTAGGCGCCTGATCTTGGAAACACTTACTGCCAGGTGCACGTGTCCCACAATGAGCAATCTTATGGATGGCTCAGCAGCGTTTGCAGGATCCGGCCCTTGTATCCCAAGATCACCATCAGCCTTTGTGGCCAGCTCCCTGCATAAACAGCTGGCCCTAAAAGGAAACTGACTAATCAGTCAATCTCCCTTTGCAGCAAATGCCTTTAACAGGAGCTGATTAATAGGTACCAAGGGCCACATTGTTAAAGGTATTTAGGTGCCTAGTGGTTTCCAAAAGCACCTAGGCACCCAACACATCTAGATGCTTTTGAAAATCCCACAAGGTGCCTAAATACCTTTCAAAATCTGGCCCCAACTGAGTAAGTCACGGCTCCTGCAAGCTGATCTGTATTGAGTGGGCTCCTGCACAAAGTTGCACCAGTTTATCTAAAGGCCTGTAGTTAAATTGGAGCACCCATGTGTGGACTCTCTTAAATCAATTTAAACAGTTTCTAGCGGCTTAGCTTGCCACTATACATTTACAAAGGCAAGTTAAACCAGTATAACCAGTTTTAAACTGGTGTGTGTCTTTACACAGGGGTTTGCATTAGTTTAATTAGAGCAATGCAAGGTGCGGGGGGGTGTAGACAAGCCCTCAACCAAGCACAAGGACTCCTTAGAACCAAGGACAGAGGAAAGGTCTTGATTCTAACATGTTTCTTACATCTCCTAGCCTGGCCGGAGAGTGCCCTGGATAAAAAACAAAACAGAACAAAAAACAACAACAACCGTGCCTCTCCCCAGTACTCATTATTGGATGAACAGGTTACCTGCTGCACCAAAACACATTCCGATTTCTGATCGCTTCTCCCTTCCTATCTACATTAATATTAGAAAGTGAAGAGGCAGCACTTCAACTTCTACTCTCTGGAAGGCAGGATGGGTCTCGGCTGCAGAAACGGGAAAACAGTGCCTTGAGCCTGCATAACTCAAAGAGCGAGTACAGTAGGGTGACCAGATGTCCTAATTTTATAGGGACAGTCCCGATTTTGGGGGCTTTTTCTTATATAGGCTCCTATTACCCCCCACCCGCTGTCCTGATTTTTCACACTTGCTGTCTGGTTACCCTAGAGTACATGCTGAAGGATCTATCAAGCTTGCCTGCTTTTCCTTAGCGAAAACCAAATGGCATTTGAATTCAGTAATCAGCATTCTTATCTTCATCCCCAGTGAAACCATGCTAGAGCATGGAAGAGTGGGCAGGCAGGGAGCTGTGCACAGGGCTTCCACGAAGATCTGCTTCTACCGTCATTTCGGATGCAGGAAATCCTTTGTTTACCACAAAGGAAGCACATACATGGTTTTGCCCTCCCTGGTTTTCTTCCACGTGAGATCTGAGATGAAAACTTAATGCTGTTGCTGAGGCGACGGCTCTAGAAATGAAAAATAAGTGCTGGGAGCATAAAACCACAGTACAACCAGGTTCTGCTGCTGGAGTCACGGTGCATTCTGGACTGTTTACCCTCATCGCTGGAGAATGAACTATTTCCAAGTAATGCTCAGCGCTTTTCAGCGGAGAGATCGGAAAGCACTCGCTAATGGTGAAACAGAAGCACAGAGAGACTAAGGCCCAGAGCCAGTGGGAGTTGGGATGCCTTAAGTAACTTGTCCAAGCTCATAGGCGTGAATCGGTCCATCAGTGGCAGATCCAGGAATCAAAGCCAAGCTGCCAGGTTCCTACACAAGAAGGCAGCGTGGTCAGCAGGACTTTGGAAAATGTGCTTTATAGGTAGGCTGGGCAGGATTCAATTTTTATTTTAAAGATTTATTTTTATTTTGACTGGTGCTGGCAATGAAGGGGAGGGAGTAAGATCAGCACCGACAGCGGGGCTGCAAGAGGCCCCCTACACAGCCAATAGGGCCCATATGCTGTGGCACAAAGTGCCTGGGAAGCTGCAGTGCTGGCCTGGTGGAGCAGAGACCCCCTCCCCCAGCCAGGACTGCAAGGAGGAGGTAGAGGATGAGCCCTGGCCATGAGGACAGAATCGTTTAGCAGAGGGTTGGCCTCCCCCATGGCTGGGGTGAGGCTCCTCTCGGTCCCAGCCAGCTGGTCTCTGCTCTGTCCCACCAGGAGTGCAGCCTTCCCCGTGCCCTGAGCCTGCAGGGCCCTGGTGTCACCGGCTCTGTGGCAGCACTGAGAGCCCTCTGCACCCCTGCTGCCACGGGAGGGAGGGAACAGGTCCGTGATGGGGGAGAAGGGACCTCAAAGGGTGACACCCATCCCTGCAGGAACAGCTGGGGGAGGCTGCAGTTCCACCAGCTGCTCCCAACAGGTTGGTCGATGGCAGCAGAAATGGACATTCAGTGACAACTAAACGCGAGTCCTGCCAAGCCTACTTCCAGCTGTGTCATTCCCTGTAATGAAACGGTCCGTGTCCCCAGGGTGACCTGCCACCATATCAAAGGCACAACCCTAAAGGTCCTTGGCGCATGACATCGTAACCTAGGAAGGGACGAGCCGGGTGCCCAAGCACAGGCCGTTTGGTGCCATGGCTACGAGCACAAAGCAGCAATAATTGTCCAAGGATCCAAGCAGCAGCAGCAGCAGCCGCCCTCCGTGGTGCTCCCCTCACCTGAGCATTTAGCCACGTAGGAGGAAGAGGCAGGAAACTCCTAGCAGGGAGCCCGTGCTCTCCCGCAGTCAGCCAGATACTACGTAGTAGGTGATTTCGCACTCTCTCCTCTGCCTGCCTCAGGGCACCTTTTCCCTTTTACTTGCCGAGCCACTGGAAGAGTGAAGTTACTATATTGCCCAGCAGGTCTCAAACTGTGGGTCGGGACCCCAAAGCGGGTTTGGACCCCGTGTTAATGGGGTCACCGGGGCTGGCGGTAGGCTTGCTGGGGCCTGAGGCTGAAGCCCGAGCCCCACTGCCTGGGGCCAAAGCCCGAGGGCTTCAGGTCCGGCTGGCAGGGCTCGGGTTTGCCCCCTGCCTAGAGAGGCAGAGTTTGGACCAGCTCAGGTTTCAGTTCCCCCTTCCTGGGGTCATGTAGTAATTTTTGTTGTCAGAAGGAGGATCATAAGAACAGCCACACTGGGTCAGACCAAAGGTCCATCCAGCCCAGGATCCTGTCTGCCAACAGTGGCCAATGCCAGGTGCCCCAGAGGGAATGAACAGAGCAGGGAATCGGCGAGTGATCCATCCCGTCACCCATCACAGTGCAATGAAGTTTGAGAATTCCTGGTGTAGCCTAATTAAGCAGGTATTTCGTCTAGCTCCCTAGATCAATACCCGCGCAGTCACTTGGCATCAGAGGAAAACCTAGGACTCCCCAGGGACATGATTCAACATGCACGTCTCATACGCTAGTAAGACAGCTGGTGGCTCTCCCAGTGCTGAAACAGCCATTGCAGCTGTAACTGCTTTGCACGGGCCCCATAGGAAACATCACAGTGAAAGCCTTAGAACTTGATATAGTCTGGACTAGCCAGGTTGGCCCCCTGCTTTACCCTCTTCACCAACCCCATCACGTCCAGAAATGCTACGGCATCGCTAATCTAGCAGAAGGCAGGGAACCAGGTTCTGTCCAAGGAACCATATGAAGAGAGTGGCTACTGCACCTCCTACCCAGTGTTAGGTGAAAGAGAGGTCAAATGACTTCACTTTAGGGTGACCACCTGTTGTGTATTATAAAGGGGAGCCCTTATTTAGACCCTGATTCAGAAAAGCACGTGAGCGCACTCAAACCCAGGACTGCCAGCATGGCCTAGTGGACAGAGCACTGGCCTGGCGCTCAGGAGACCTGGGCTCTAGTCCTAACTCACCCACGAGAAAAGTCATTTGAACTTTCCTGTGCCTCAGTTTCCCCATCTGTAAAATGGGGATAATGATACTGCTTCTCCTTTGGAAAGTGCTTGGAGATCTACTGATGACAAGCTACATGCTTAAGTGCTGTCCTGAAGCCAGGCTGTGGCACTTAATATTCCCTGACCCCAAGGGAGTTAAATAATGAATCTGATAAAACGTATTTAAACATTCATACCGCAAACAATCACTGTGCTCGAATATGGAATTCGCTATCCCCTGGGGGAAACATGCTGTAGAAATAAGCTCTGCCCTGGATTGTAGCTCCCTTTATAGCCCTGAAACAGAAGCTGTGACTCCACTTCAGTGAAACACACAGCTTCTCTCGGGCCCCAGCCTCCCCCATGCTGGCTGGACACAGCTCTCGCCCCTCAGCGCACGCACTTTTAATGCTTATTGGGAATTTTTCCTAACCAAACTAAAGCCGCGACTCAGGCCGACCAGAGGAAGGAGGAATTCAGTCCGGCACTGGTTTGTAAACAAACAACCCAGAGACGGTAAGTCGTGAAAGGATAAAAAGACGATTGACTCAACAAAACAGAGTTAAAGGGAAAGAAAGTAAAAACGCTGGAGGATGGTTCATGTCAGTCACTTGCTGCCATGGTGACAATTTGGTTTTGAACAGATGAAAAAGCAGGGAGATGGTGGCCAAAGAGCAGGTGGGACCTTTTCCTCTGCAACTCACTGACTGGCATTTTTCACATGGTCTTTGTGCTGCTGAGCAGCGAACGCCTCCTCCACGGGCCTTTCCACTGTGTGTGTGGCGTGGGGGGTGATGTTCGGATTCAGGCCCCATGGAGATAGTCCCTTGGCCAGAGCCTGATTCTATTCTTCAGTGCGTAGCTAGGAGTTTCTTCCACTCCCTCCCCCGTGGGGTGGGCAAACCCCACTAGAGCAGGGCAGGAAGGGATTAAAGGTCCCTGTTGGGGCAGCTGGCAGAGCCAGCTGCATCCCACACCACTTGCTGACAGCACCGGTCTATAGCCCCAGGCAGATAAGAGCAAGTGGAGACGCTGAGCAGCCTGGAACTGGAGCCCTGGAAGCCGGCCAGCTGGTGGTTAACCTGTTTCACTGATCTTATTTGTTAGTGTAACCAGAGCCCAGGCATGAGGACTTGATCTTGGAGCCCGAGCTGCATGGAGGCAAGCCAGGGCCCTAGCTGTGCTGTATCTCCCCTCCTCCCTCCCACACCTGCTGGCCCTACTCCCACCCCGGGCCCCATTTCCATCCCAGGAAGCAGCAGCAGGACCTCTACCCCCACTTCCAGAGGCCCCCCTCCCCCACCAAACTTACCCCAGCTGCTGGGTGGGCCCTGCTGGGGTAGGGTGGTAGGCCCCCCCTCCCACACCCAAAGCAGCGGGGCTTAGTCTGAACCCCTCGGAGAGAGGAATGGGCAGGGCGCACCTCTTGGACCTATTGCTTCAGGCTGGCCTCAGACTCAGACAGAGGCAGCAGTGTTGGTTACACTCCGCTCGCCGGGCCAGGCTTTTCTTTACAGAGATGAGGGCCAGAGATTTCCTTTTTATTTATTTTGAAAGCTGAGCACCTGACACTGCCATGACTACGGGTGCTGGGCCCCTCGATACAAATCCAGCCCCGCCTGGAGCAGGTGGGAATGTCACCTACTTCCATCCTTCTTTTAAGAACCTATTTTTATTTAGCCATTCGGAGTTTGTGGAAGAGAAAGCTCCTCGGACACGTGTAGTGCCCAGCACAGTGACTTCCCCAGTGACAGGGTTTGGCTATTCACATCTCTTTAAAACGTTTGTCATCCTGACCTGCTCTCATCTGGCGAGGAAAGGTCTAGCTCACCGGGAAATTAGACCCTAAGTGGCTGGATTCTGGCTATTTATTCACAAGCTGTCTGAAGTGCAACATGCAGATCTCCCCAACTTCCGTGCAGAGGCAATAAAGGAGAGGCTGATCTCTCTTGCTACCTGCAGTCCTAAGGGGGCTCCTTCTTGGCATGGAGCACATGCTGCCTTGCCACCCAGGGCCATTTGCAGCAGGGGGAGGTCAGGGCGGAGTGGCAGCAGCTGAGTAGAACATTCCAAGGCCATTCTACCTACACAGGCCATCTAGGGAAGCTGCTGTCCCTGCTCCAAACAGGATCATTGTGAATCACTGCCTCTGCTGCTGCCTGACAGTAAGCATGCTGGGACTTGGGCCACAGAGCACCGCTGGGCCCGGGCTGTTATTCAAGGAGCAGCTCCATTGGGATTCTGTCTTGTATCTGCACTTCAGAGACGGGGGAGATGGGGGATAAGGAATCCTTGAGTCCTCTCACCTCCCTGTCCCATGCAGCCAGCGAGAAGTTTGCCTGAAGTAACAGGGTGGCTGCTGGAGAAAAGACAATTAAAGAAGTTCCTGGAGGATAGATCTGTCAATGGCTATTAGCCAAGGTGGTCTGTGACCCCCCCAGATGTCACTAAACCTCTGACTGCCAGAAGCTGGGACTGAATGACCAGGGATGGATCACACACAGTTGTGCTGTTCTGTTCATTCCCTCTGAAGCATGTGGCACCGGCTGCTGGCAGAAGACAGGACACTGGGCTAGATGGACCGTCGGTCCGGTTGTTCTTATGTTCTAATCTAAAGATTTCCAGGAACAAAAGCACTAGGAGCAGCAGACGGGCTCCACCAGCATGTTCAGAAACAGGGCATTGTTCTGCTTAGCTGGAATCTGTACCCAGCCAGCAGCGTCTCCTGGGTATTGCCCAGCCCTGTCTCCTTCGCCGCACCAGAACCAAGAGCATCCGCAAGGCCTCGCCAGTCTCCTGATCCAAGCGCAAGGAATGCAGTAATCACAAGAGACAGTTCCAAAGGTTAGGAAGAGGATACATGCAAATCATTGTGCCTCAGCAACAACAATAACCTTTTCCATTCACAGTCACAGCACGCGCTAGTAACCGAGCACAGCGCAGGCTGCTGCATCCTCTTCGGGGGTAATGCCTTCGCCACAGGCTTCAGGGAGCCGATACAGCAAGCTCCTCTCCCAAGCCCTCCCCCCGCCCCCAATCTCTTCTGAGCAGGAGGGGTGGGGGCTGGATGCACAATCTGTCCAGCAGGAATGTCTGAATTTGGCCTCTGCGCACTGGAATCTGGGTCTTATTCAGTCCTGTGCAGAGCAATGGCAGGAGGCCGATGCACCACGTATGTCCCATGTCAACCCACACAGCTGGGCGTGAGTGGTGCAGACACTTCACGCTGACTGCCCAGGTGGACTGCAACCATCAGCTGATCTGCCCTTTCGATCACACAACGGCACTAGACAAAAGATATTTCTCCCCCCAGCCCCTCCCTTAGCTGTTCCCTGTTCGAGTAGCCCTGTTCTCCCCTAGTTCCCTACCCATGTGTATGCTATTCCCCTTCCACCCGTTTTCAACCAACCTCACTGCTCTGCCGGCTCTCATAGAATCAGAGAATCTCAGGGTTGGAAGGGACCTCAGGAGCTCATCTAGTCCAACCCCCTGCTCAAAGCAGGACCAACATCAACTAAACTCTCCCCCCCTCCCTCAAACCCCCTCTGCTCCACAGTGAAGACTAGATCTCGCCCTACTCACTTTACTGCTCTGCCTTGGGTCAGGCTCTGTTTAGCTACGGCATCTCCTCCACGCTGGGCTCCATTCCCGACTGCCACAGACTTCCTGGGCGATCTGGGGCGAGTCACTTAGGCAAAAGGGCGTACCCGCCTCAGAGGCCTAAGTCTCATTGACTTTCAGACTCCTGAATCAATTGGGTGCTTTTGGAAAGCTTTGGCTTTTAAATCTTTTGTTCCTCAGTGCAATGGAGACAGCAATTCCTTCCCTTGCAGGGGCGCCACCAAGGTGAATTCACTGGCTGCGAGGTGCTCACTATGCAGACTTTTCCAGCACACAGGTTGATACTCCAGGCTTACACCAGCAGCAGACAGACCAGAAACTGGGCCTTTGTGAACTCATTTGAAAAAAAACGAACGCTTTTTTCCCCCATTTGTCCTTAGGGATCAGCAGCCTCCTTGCAACTATCCAAAACAGGCAGCTTCACTTTCTTCTGAGGACACACAGGAGCAGCTGCTCTACACATCGGCTTGAAAAATAACTCATGGGCTCCAGGGACGTACACTCAATGCAAGTCTTTTGCTTTATTGCATATTGCCATCTTCAAAAATGTACAGTCTCATAACATACACAGCATTT
Organism: Mauremys reevesii; assembly: GCF_016161935.1. Taxonomy (NCBI): domain Eukaryota; kingdom Metazoa; phylum Chordata; order Testudines; family Geoemydidae; genus Mauremys; species Mauremys reevesii. The sequence goes on along the minus strand of NC_052626.1, from coordinate 12,784,523 downwards.
CCTGGCAGCTAAACTACTAACATTCTTGCACCTAACTTGGTCGACTACGAAGCGAAGAAGGTCCATGACATATACTTCAGTTTACAAGTAATTTTTTCCTTTTTGGCATTATTAAAAAAAAATCTGTAAAATACACACCCAAGAGAAAAGAGTGGCTACTGACACCAGCACCTGTTTAAAAGTAGCTTTCAACAATGGCACATGAAATTACCTGCACACGGCCTTTTGTTTGGAAAGAAAACGAAATGGCAAACGCAGCCCAATAACCAGGCTGATGGAAAACAAGAATGATCTGGAAGGGCAACTAAGCCCCCGAGCTCCACTGGAATCCCATAGGGTGAAGCCCGAGATCACCGCATGGCTACACAGGCTGCGGAAGTGGGATCCCAATGCAGGACTAGAGACCTTTTCAAATTCAAAATGCATTATTCCAGCAAAACAATCAACTGATCATTCCTCAGATCGTCAGACACGAGACTCCCCCGCCCACCAAAAAGAGTCCGTTCCCTAAATTGTGTCAGCCCAAATTTCTGAATCTATAAATAGAAAATATAAATAGAGGCACTTTAGTTAAGGAACAAGAATCACTATTAAACTTTTTTTCCCCCTTCTTCTTCTTCTTCTTCTTAAAACAAAGTGCTTCACTCCCAATCTTTGAAAATTTGCAGGTTTCGCAGTTGCTTTGATAGGAGGTGCAGGACTTTACCGAGCCGTAACTTTGTATTTATTACTGCTTTATACGCTTTTTTATACTTACAGTGCGTCGAACGTTGCAATGAGGAAAAACAAAAATCGTTAAGACCACAGCTCTTGATAACTCTTTTTAAAGTGACACTTCACAGCTTTCAGAAAGTACAGAGACCCCGGGCCGGCTCTAGGTGCTAAGAACCATATTTTTATACAAGTTACTTTAAACAGCACATTTGCTATACAGTACATATAGGAAAAATGACACCCCAATCCCACCGATAATACCCATTGCATGAAAAACTTATTTCGAATAGTGTTAATATCTAGTGCAACAGGGACAAACTAATCTCTCCACAGGAAAAAAGAACAAAAAACCAAAAAGAGCATAAGAATATTGATGGTATAAAAGAGTTTGTTGGTTTTAAAAAAATAAAACCACCACAAATAAATAAAAGCAAAAAGTAACAGTCTTCCATATATTCTGTATAATTTAAGAATATTAAGTGTTACTATGTTAATGGCATTTACTTTTTATTTTCCAATTTTTTTAATTTTTTTTTTAAATTTATGTATTTATTACTTGTTACTAGTTTACTCCCTGAGAGCTTTGGGGTTTTTTTGGACTGACATTTTACAGATAGTTTTGCTTACAAATTTTAATGACAATATAAAAACAGCAAACCACTTGAAAAAGTACATTGTTAAGAGAGAAATATTTCTTGGCATCATTGCTACTGTATGTCCGTTAAAAACAAGGGGCCCGGTTCAAAGCCCACTGAAGTCAATGGGGGCCTGTCCATCGACACAATGGGTTTCAGATCAAGTCCTTTGTGCATTGGTTTACATGACCTTCAGTTTGGACCTACATTTAGGTTACGTCTATACTAGAAAAGCTACAGCAGCATAACCGCAGTGCTGCGCCGCTGTAGTGCTTCAGTGTAGACACCCGCTACGACTACCATCACTGGAGGTAGTCCATCTCCTCAAGAGGAGGTTGCTAGGCCAACCGAAGAATTCTTCCATTGACCTAGCGCTGTCTGCACCAGGGGTTAGGTCGGCTTTACTACATCGATCAGGAGATTTTCACACCCCTGAGCGACAGTTCAGTTGACTTAACTTTTTAGTGCAGACCTGGCCTTACAGAGGATACAGTTTGTCCCACTGAATAGAAAATGGAAAAAAAATGACAACACAAAAAGTTGATGCTCTTTGTCTCAGCAGAACCCCTCCCTCCCCCACTTCCCATTTGTCATGAGCAAGAAAACGTTGTAACGGTAGAACTATGTCTATGTATTGTTCTAGCAATAAGCACACTGTCTTGAGCAAGAGCAAGGGTTGCGGAAAGAGATGCAAGTCCAGTGCTTCCCAGAAACAACTGAAAAGGGATTATCAAAAGAGTGTGCAGCACGGAACTCATCGGAACCCGCACAAGAGCAGAGATGTTCAAGTTTTGAATAATAATAAAATGGATGGTTTCCACTTGACTTTCTTTTCCCCTCCCCCTAAACACACTTCAGACTGTGTGCAAGGCGTTCCTAGCAGACTAATATACTGTATTCTTACACCACCACTACGGTCTCCAGGCTGATCCCCAGCAGTCCGCGATGACACCCCAGCACCAGTGGTTCGGATAGCGGCGCTGTTTTTGTTTCTCTCTATGCACTCCGACATCAGTTACACCAAGGTAAAGAATTCCAAAGGGAGACCAAGTAGAAAATATTTCTCAATGCCTTTGTTTACTACAAGGAATGTTTTTGTCATCTCTTTCTCAGGAGACACAATATTGTGCTTGTACACCAGAATAACTACTTTTTGAACAACGTGGTTGAAGGAAAGAAAATGGAATTTGCACTCAGTGACCAGTATCTATATACGTGTTTGCGTGGCACACATATATACACTGTCCTGCTTGACAGAGACAGACAGACACTTATATTCTCCATACATACCAACAAACAGACTTTTTATATACACAACACATATACACACGCGCGCACACACACACACACACACACACACACACACACACACACAGAGTGTGCCACTGTTTCGGTTTGAATTACAAGGCAGTATAATGAAAAATCCTAGCCACTTCAAAAAGACTGCTAATCAGTTTTCTAAAAAATGTTTACAAAACCAAAAGGATCAGAAGTTGAGTTTGGTGACCGGCCTCTCGCGGCTGCTGTCCGTCAGCTGGTTGGTGATGCGCTTGCGATTCCGTTTCAGTTTCGAAAGGTCTTTGTCAAAGACTTCACCTGACCGTAAAGCCGAAACGAGGTCGTCAAACTCCCCACCTTCCTCGCTGTTTTCTTTAGCCTTTCTGGCCTTGCGTTCCCGCTCGCGCTGTTCTTTCAGCTAGAGAGGAACCAAGAAGAAAAATAATCCAGCTCGTTTTCTGTAACACATTGACCTGAAAGGGATACAATTTAAGGCCTTGATTTGTTTTTTTGGCCTGGTCTACATATAAGTAATTTATCATCACCACTCTGTGGACTGGGGTGTGATTTTTTTTTTTTAATCAAAATGGTTACACTGCTACAACCTCTTGAATGGATGCATAGTAGAGGTGACTGACTGGTGTATTATTCACTTCCTCTCAAACCGGAAAGCTACAGCAGTATAAAGCACATACATTCCAGTATACCTGACTCCAGAGTACGGGGCTGTACTGCTTTAACTATGGCGATACGGCTAAAAGCAGGACAACCTGCTAGTGTGATAAGCCTTCAGGTACCACTGTGACTAGAGCTATGTTGCTCTAGCAGCACCTTTTGGAGCTCCCTGGTCTGCAGTGCATGTGTGCTGCACCTCCCAGAACCAGACAGCATGCATGGGAAGCGGGCCCTCTGCATAACACACCCTTTGGAGGCGGCAGCACGCGCCCCTGTCCGGGCCTGGCCTGGCCGAAACATTGAAATGTTCTCGATTTCAATATTGAAAAAAGATCCCCATTTAAAAAAGGAAAAGGAAAAATTCAACTAACGTTCCCTCATCTTCTGATCAGTGATCGAGCTAGTCAGAGACACACTTTTACACATTTCAATGGGAGGAAGAAAAAGAAAAACGGATGGAATTCTTTCTGTGTTTTCAGCCAGGCCTGGCAATGCTGGCTGAATGCAAGGGGCAGGGGTGGAGACAGCCAACAAAGGCCACAGCCCCCTCTGTCCCCGAGCCTATTTGGGGTGATTTAAGCCCCTTGGGGTGCTAACAGGGAGCAGCCTTTGTGTGACGGAGCCCCACTCCACAGCGATCTCATCCTTGATTTAAAAACAGAACACAAGCGCCCCGGAATCAGTGCACGTTCGATAGCTGGCCAGCAGACGTCGTTATCCATTTCTGTCACTGCTTAGCAGCTATGTATATTGGTGGAATTCCAGTACAGTGACTGTAGTAACATGGCAGGCTTCCTATGCATGGTGCAGCAACATCACACCGCTGGCATTGCTTTGGAGATAACAATCCCGCTTTTGTCCTCCTCTCCTATGCAAGAGGCATGCCATTGTGGCTATCAAAACCTTTATACCAGTTATCAGAGCTGAACACTGTGAGGCCAAATTTATCCTGGGGGCAAGCTTGATAAGGTCTGTGGAGTTGAGTACCCCAGTAAACTCAGCTCCTTTTTCCCCCCCATCAGATCACGAGAGGACACATAAGAACGGCCGTACTGGGTCAGACCAAAGGTCCATTCAGCCCAGTATCCTGTCTACCAACAGTGGCCAATGCCAGGTGCCCCAGAGGGAGTGAACCTAACAGGCAATGATCAAGTGATCTCTCTCCTGCCATCCATCTCCACCCTCTGACAAACAGAGGCTAGGGACACCCCTTCCTTACCCATCCTGGCTAATAGCCATTAATGGAGGTTAAGTCTATGAGTTTATCCAGTTCTCTTTTAAACGCTGTTACAGTCCTAGCCTTCACGTACTGAGAAACTGAGTCTGTAGCATCTCCTGCCTACTGAGATGGTGACCTGTCCACAGCAGGGAACTGAAGCTGCCAGGCCTCTCAAGGCGACTCTGAAAAAAATTTGGATAATCAGCTGAACATGAGCTCCCACTTCTTCTTAGTGTATGTGCCACATGCCTCAGGTGGCACGTGACCAGGACTCATCACCGGTTGGTTGTCTGGTTGGATCATTAGCTTCCCCGGCCTGGTCGCTGATGGGGAGTGTGACACGAATGCTGATCCATGCCCCCAGCTCCCACTGTGATACTATGGCCAAAAGAGCTAATGAGATCCTGGGATGCATAAATAGGGGAATCTCGAGTAGGAGCAGAGTGTCTGTATTTGACACTGGTGCAACTGCTGCTGGAACACTGTGTCCAGCTCTGGTACCCGCAGTTCAAGAAGGATGAGGATACACTGGAGAAGGCTCAGAGAAGAGCCTCGAGAATGATTCAAGGAATAGAAAACCTGCCTTATGGTGATAGACTCAAAGAGCTCAATCTATTTAGCTTAACGAAGAGAAAGCTAAGGGGTGACTTGATTACAGTCTATAAGGACCTATAAGGGCAACAAATATTTAATGTATTCTTCCATCTGACAGAGAAAGGTCTAACACAATCCAACGGCTTGAAGTTGAAGCTAGACAAATTGAGACTGGATACAAGGCATGCTTTTGTAACCGGGGGAGTAATTAACCATTGAACCATTTACTGAGGGTTGTGCTGGACTCCCCATCACTGACAGTTTTTAAATCAAGCTTGGAGGTTTTTCCTAAAAGCTCTGCTCTAGGAATTATTTTGAGGAAGTTCTGGAGCCTGTGTTATACAGGAGGTCAGACTAGATGATCACAATGGTCCCTTCTAGCCTTGGAATCTATGAAACATCTGGCTTAATGCAAGATTTCACTTCCATAGTTTCCAAAGGCAAAATTGTTGTGCCTGGTCTGAAGTCATTAGGGACTGTACTGGACTGCACTCTATGGTTCTCTTAAAGCCACAGGTCCCTTTTGACTCTGCTCCCTGGAGCAAAATTGATTATGCTTTGAAGAGAAGCAATTGGCAGCATGTACTATTTGTATTACAGTTGCAGTTAGAGGACCCACCTGAGATGGAGGCATCATTGTGCCGTGGCTGCACATACACAGAGGTAGAGAGATTCCCTGCTCTATAAAGCTAACCATCTAAATCGACAAGGATGAGGGGCCTGTCCTGGAGATCTCACAGTCTAAACAGACAAGGCACGCTAGGGTGGGAAAAAGCAAGTCAGTATAATCTCCATTTTACAGCTTGGAAACACACTCGGAGAGATGAAGTGACTTGTCTGAGGTCACAGGAAGTCCAGGGCACAGCTGGATAGGCTGGACCCAGGTCTTTTACATCCCAATCCAGTGCCCTTATTCACAAGACCATCCTTCCTCTCAAGGGGAAGAGAGGGACCTAGGCAGTTCCAGGTGGGATTTCCAAAAGTTCTCAGCATATATGTATTTGTTCCCATTGAAGTCACTGGAAGTTCCACCATCCATGTCAATGGCAGGAGAATTAAGTCAAGATGTAGAACTTCCAAAGTCCCACCCCACAGTAGCCCTGAGGACTGAAATGAATCCTACATTTCCGAGCACATGCTAATAAAACAGTCACCATCTCAGTTCCTCCCCTCTTCTCCTCCCTGTTGAGCATCCTGAAGCACACACTGACATTGACTCAACCATGCCTACAGTACGAGCACTGAAGATCATAGCGAGCAAGTTCTCCTCATACCTGTGCTTCCATGCGCGCCCGACGCTCCTCCTCCTCCTTCCTTTTCCTCAAGTTTTCGTTCTCCTGCTTGGCCTCAGTCACAGCTTGAAGAAACTGATCAAAGATCCCAAAGAACTCATCCGGCTGCATTTTGCTCGCGTCTTCCCCAAAGTGCTTCACTGCCTTGGTAAACTGGGGAAAGAACAGGAAGGAGTAGTAAGCTAGTGAGAATCCACTGAACCAATAAAATCCTTTCCTGAAAACCATCTGCCTGACAGATAGCCAGAGTAATATTTAAGGTGGTATTTGATGGAGCGGGGAATTAAAGGGGAAATGGTTATCTATTAATTCAAGTCTCAGTTTAAAAAAAAAAATCATATTTCGTCTTCTGCTCATTAAGCGATGGCTTTTAACCGAAGATTTTCCAATGGGCTGTTCCTTTAAATCATGTAAGGAGTTTTACACTCCTGTTTCTGCTTAACATCCTTTACTACCTAACTCAGTTTTATTAACTAAGCAGTAGTAAAAACAAGGAAGCAAAGTACTGTGGTGCCAAAGACTGAAGACATAAAACTAATAGTAGACACGGCAGGGGCAGGAAACTTGCACTTTTAAGTTTTCTTTGAAGTATTTTTTGGGGGTATTATTTATTGTTGCCACATGGTTCAATATTGAAACCAAATGTGTTAGTGAAGCTTTTAAAAGGCATTTATTATTCAGTCAGAAACGACACCAGTTAGAGGAGTACGAAGTTTGCAAGACCTATAGTATCATTCATGGACAATTCATGTGATTATAGCAATGCGGTAGCTAAGGTCGACGCAAGACTTCCATTATATGCCCCTGCTTCTAGGTGCCTTTAAAACTGATAGAAGTTGTCCTTTGGCCTGAGGTTCCTTGAGCTTATTTGCAGCTGGGGGGGCGGAAAGGTGGGGCAGAGAGAGAGAATGTGTGTAAACCTTGTTAAAATTGTGATTGTACATTTTTGAGATTATCACGCTTTAAAAAAAAAAGTTTACTAGTTACTTTGGTTTCCACTCTGCTGATAAGGAAGGATAAAGATTACGGGTAACATTTCTGGAAGTGCCTATGTGCACTTATTTTCAAAAGAGGCTTAGCCACTTCCTAAGTCTCATTGAAAGTCAGCGGGACTTAGAATATTAAGGACCAGATTTTAAAAGGTATTTAGGGGCCTAAAGATACAAATAGGTGCCGGGTGGAATTTTCCAAAGCACCCACGTGACTGATTCCCATTGAAGTCAATGGCAGCTAGGCAGCGCTTTTGAAAATCCCACTAGACGCCTATCCTCACCTTTTAGCCGCCCCAAGACTATAAAGGGCCAGATTTTTGAATTCCCACCAACTTTCAATGTGACTTAGGAACTGAAGTGCTCACAGGGGTGTAACGCCCCTCTGTGGGCATGGAGGACACAAGCTACAAGGTACCCACCTTGCGCTAACACAGTCCTGTTGGAAAGAGGACGATGTTCATGTGATCTAGGTACCTCGCACCCTCAGCGTGCGCACAGAGAAGGTACAGGGCAGCACACTAGCATGTTCTGCAATTCACATCCCTTAGTCCGAACTGCAGGCATAGTCTTAGGCGATTCTGAAAACGTTACCCTCCTACCACCTGGAACATTCCAGAAGATTGACCCAGCATCCCCAAAAATAACGATAACGAGACTGAAATCCAGAGGAGCCTTTTAAAAGTGAGTATCACATTAACTGAGCATGACGCGGGGCCCAGTGCATGGCTGCTGCACTGTCTGACAGCTGTCGAAGCAGCAGCTCAGCGTTTTAGAGTAGGCCTTGAGTGACACTTCGGACTTGTCTACACTAGAGCCAGCCGTCAGTTGTAGCATCCCCACTGATTGAAATGCATCTTGCGGCCATACATCAGAGCGTACCAGCTGATTGGCCGAATAGCAGCATTAAGTGACCCCGATAGCTGGTACGGGATAAGTGGCCACTGCAGCTCAATCTGCTGAGCGCCAGCATGGATGAGGCCCATGGGGCTGTGACTGCCAACAGCTCCCATCTTTGATCGTTCCCTCAGCCGGGGAACTTAAGAGACCTGCTGGCTGAGAATCCCACAACCCCACTCTGCAGATCAGGAGTGGAGGCGGCATTTCCATAGGGTGGGGGGTACAGTGGGGAGACATGGTCAGAGGACTGTGATTGGGCGGAGGAGGACTGAAGACCTGTGGTGCTGGAGCTGGGGAGAAGATACCTGATGGCCATGCCTGGAGGACGTTTATAGGCAGGCGGAAAGCTGAAGGGAGGGGTGAAGAGGAGACCAAAGATGTTCACCATCTTTGACAGAGATTAGATGACAGCTCACACTCTAACCAGGCTTAGGTCAGCCCAGCACGGACAGGCCTTATACCAGCCGTGCGCACGTATTCCGCTGGTAGCGACGCCCTGACTGAAACACAAAGTGCTCAAGGGCAGATGAGCCCATAAACTGCAGGATTTGAGAAAGGCTTCAGTCATCGCTGGGCTAGTCCTCTCTTTCTCCGGAGATAGCAGGGTCAGCCACACAGGTCTCAGAATAGAAGACTGAGGTTATGTCTGAACTGTTATTTCACCCGAGTAACTTTCAGGGAGTGATTCTTTCTGTTTGCAATGATCATATGTATTGGTGTATGTACTAGTTGTATTTTCTGCTAATCAATCAATCAATCAATCGCTAGCTACAACAGCATGACTGCTCACTATCCTATCTCCGTAGGAGACCCTTACCACAGCATCCAGCAATAGCATTCAAGTTTAAGTTCTTAACAAAAAAAAAAATAAAAAAAAATCCATTGGGTTTGAGGGAAGGCTTTTTTGATAAAAATCTAATGCAAATAGTTGATCTATTGTTTCTATCCTTTGGGGTAGATCTACTGACATATGACATTCAATGTGAGAAGGTCCTTTAATACCAAACCACTCGCCTCTAAAATAATTACCTATGAAGATCATGGATTATACCAAGGTTCTTACCAGTTCTTTAGCTTCCATCAGAAGATCTTCAACGTCGGAGAAGCCAAAGCTGGCTAACGTGATGAACTGGCTGACGACTGATACAAACTTGTCTCCAGGCTGAGAGAGCTGCGATTTCTGGTATTCCAGTTCCTTAAGGAAATAAATTTAATTTTGGTCAGTGTCTGTTTAAAAAGGGACATAGGATTGAGCATATTTAACAAACCCCAAATATATCCGATCTTAAAAAACACTTTAGCAGTCTCTTTACCCATGGAGAAGCTATAACACAGGTAAGATTTCAATTACTTTACTAGATGGTCTGACAATAAACCCTAGGACTTAGGTGTCTGATCATGGGCACAAAGATGTGACACTGACTCTCTGTTCTTGCGAGAAAGCAGGGTGTTGAAATACATCAGAACATAAGAACGACCATAGTGGGTCAGACCAAAGGTCCGTCTAGCTCAATATCCTGTTTTCTGACCGTGGCCAATACCAGGTGCTTCAGAGGGCATGAACAGAACAGGTAATCGTCAAGTGATCCAGCCCGTTGCCCGTACCCAGCTTCTGGCAAACAGAGGCTAGGGACACACCCTCTCTGCTCAGAACAGGTACACTGAGCAGAGGTGATGCATGGTGAAACACACCCAGAGGTGGCAGGCGTCATTCTAGGACTCCTTGTCTGGACAGCGTTGCCATAGTAATAATTAATTCTCATCTCTTCCTATTCTGCCCAATTCTTTGGGGGTGTGACTGTGCAGAAACAGGACAATTTTCTCTTTTATTTCCCCTCTGAAACCAGCGAAACTGGTCAGAATTTGTCTGCCAAAGGAGTGGTGTTGGCGGAACCGCAGCGTCCCAGATTAGCATTTTGCTGCTGCGTAGCTACGTAAGGGCACCCAGCGTTCTCCATAGTTAGCTGGCTGTTTTCTAGTGGTTCCTCTTCAATGTTCACATTAAGGCTGACAACATTCCCCAAACCTCTGCAGAAATCAGATAAAACATGAACAAACAATAACAAACCTACAACCTGGTCTTATCATTTACGCAGGGCTTTCCCCTAAAAAAAAAAAAAAAAGGGCAAAACATACCCACTTTACCTATCTCCTTGTATCTGTGGCTACTGAAGCTTTAACTCCACCACCATCTCTTTATACTGTCAAATGCAAGCGTTACAGGAAAACTTAAACTCTAGAAAGCCTATTACTTTTCTTGTAGTAGTTAGTTCCCCAAACTGCTATTATTTTTATACATATTATGTTCACACACAGTCAGTACTACTCAAGGCAGAGTTGCTATCATCGAATGGAGCTGTGCACAACACTTTACGGAGCACACCAGGACGCTTAGGAATTGCACGTAAAACGTGCTCTCTCATCACTTCTAGGCTCAATGTCAGGTCACCAGGCCAGGATTATTTTGGTGCTCGCTCTGTCTAGATCTACACATGGAACTGTAGAGAGTCGCCCAATTATCAATAGAGCCCCTTCTCCTACGTGCAGAGAGATATCTTCCAGTCCATTTGTTCACCACTTCCTTCCCACGCCTCACGCGAGCTCAAGACCAAGCAAGAGGAGCTGCTGTCTGATCCGGGGGCTTCATGATGGGCAGTTTTAGAGGTGCAAGCCCAGTACTCGTTCATTACCTCTTCATGGTTTTGGTCAACACAGAAAATAACTAAACGTATCCCAACTCCCTGGGAATCTACTAGGCATCTGGCTGATTTATAACCAGCGTACAGTAACTCCCGTCCCGACGCAGCCTTGAGAGAACAGGCACACATGCAGGGCAGGAAGGAAAGACAAACTGATCCCCAGGAAGTAAGATAAAAGCAGCTTTGCTAAGGGCTTCCTGTCCTGCCTCCCTAAGGATGGATGCTATGAAGCTTGGAATCAGAGTGGACTATTAAGTGGGTAAATAATACTTACACTTTCCACAGCCCTCAGGCCGCTCCTCAAGGTGTTTATTTCTTTCTCCAGCTCAGTCATGCTGTTGAAAATGGCAACGCTTTAATTTTAAGCCTTTCCCAATGAATTGCATAACACTGTGCTCGAGTCAACTGTGTTTTCCCCTTTTAAAATAATCCCTCACGGTGCTTCCTGTTTTCAGATAAGCAGCTTTCAGGTGGCAAGTTACGATGACACACAGTGACCAAAGAGATTGATGAATGTGAAACTGGTTATGGCTGTTTATTTTGAGCTATGCACACTGTGTTATAAAAGGAACAGCCTCAAGTTAAAAATCATGGGCCAAATCTTGGCGTAGAACCCATCTGTGGAGCCTTGCATATGTTTGAGGGGAGGCAACCTTACCCGCGACCCTCCCGGTAGCCACGCACCAAATTCTTCCTCAGGGGCACTGTTTGTCTCCCCACAGCTCCCCGTTCCTTTCCACCTCCCAACTGCCACATATAGCCATTGGGACACAGGGGAATGACATCAGATCAAACGGGGGCTCCATGATATCCCAACACAGATTGACATGGCTGAGTGGTAGTTGAAGAGGAAGGCTCAATAGGCCCAGCAGCCTGAAGGCATCTCTATAAGAGCTGTCGGCTGTGGAGAGGTCTTGTGGCTTATCGGGGCAAAGATTTCTCCTCCTCTCCCTGAGGGGCTGGGGAAGGAGACAGTAAGTTAGACCCTTCCTGCTGCCCAACTGACAGTCCCTCAATCTTCCAGCCCCAGGAATTTTTAGATGAATATCATAAGGGAACTCTCCTCAGTCAGTGTCTTTCCCCTCAGAGTGGCAATAACCACCATCGCCCCGGTGTGGAAGGATACAGAGAGCAGGGTCTGCAGGGAGCTGGTTGTAGAGTTAGGGGATTAATCTCATTTATATAAGGCCTCCCCCACCCCAAACACTGCTCTCTGCTCCCATGGTGTCTCCACCCATATTCAACACCAGGCCCAAGCATCCTGCTGCATTGTTGTCATACCCCTTACGGCTGAGGATTTGGCCACATATAATTAATTATAATATATAAAATTATATAAAATTACTAAAACTCAGTCTGTTGTAAACATTAAAACACTTGCCACCGTTTATGGTATTTTGCATGTCGCTGGTCTTGGACAGTGAATCTAGACTTTGCATTAAAAGGGCCCTTTGAAACGAAAAGAACCACAAGCCATTACGAGGTTTTGTAAATTCCACACATACTCCTCACCACAACCCTAGAATTTAGGATTAAACGATCTAACATTGACCCTTTTAATATGTATCAATATATCCTCAGTTCAGCCTTAGACATGCCTGCACCTTTGACTTATTAACACACACTCAAACCCCACAGCAGCAAAGCATACACATTTCAAAACCTTATTCATTTTAGTGTGACTTAAGCATGTGCTTAAGGGCTATACTGAACCAGGGCCTCAGTCTGGTTATACAGAAATCCCAATCCCCTTGCAATTGGTTTAAAAAACTAGTGGGCAGAATTTAGTAAGCAGTGGGCCACGGTTTCAAAGAATGCAGCAGATGCCACAAGGCTGCATTATTGGTTTAGACATGCTTGGGTGAACAGCTCCCCGCTTTGCATGCCCTAAAGTCGGGTCACAGGCAGAAAAAGGAGTATGCAGATTTGTGCAGACATTGCCATTGCATTCACATTTAAATATCTGACCTATATCTGCAACCCATCTTTGTACAAAATTCATTCATTTTAAAATTGTGTCTATTCATAAATGGAGTATAAAGGCTTCTGTGGTAAGCATAACAGGACACGGCTGTTCTGAGTGGCTCTCCCCTTGTCACAATTAAGAGATTTACAATTCTTTTCTGTTAGGTCAGGGGTTTAAAATCTCTACAGTTGACGTGTGCTTTGTCAACAGCCTTTTGCTTCTCTCTAAATGGTGGATTCCAGACACTGGTGGGGCAGGGAGCTCATCGGAAGAAATGCAAGCAAAGAAGAATGCAGTAATATTATCACATGTACAATATTCTGTTGGTTTAAAGTTGGCACCTTAACTTCTACCTACTTTACTTTGGCTGCTTGAGGGATGTCTCGCAGCTCTTCATGAAGCTTGAGGACTTTGGGATATTTCTTCTCAACTACAGTTATGAGATAGTGCAAAAGGGTGATGTTCCTATGATAAAAGAAAGACGACATTACAGAGATTAAACTGTCACTAGCTTCAGAAGTTGGGTATTAGCCCCAGTGTCCTGGCCAAATTCTTGCTTTGGTCATTATAGTCTACGTGTCTAAACTCTTCTGGAAGTCCTGATTAGTTAGGGCATTCTTCACTTCCTGTCCTGATGACTGGGTAGCATTGGGCACGCTGTCAAACAACAGCTGCCTTCCACCCCCAAGGTGGCTGATGCTCTCCACCCAAGCCTGGTGCAGAAGGTGGCTGCTTGCCTGTTAGCCAGCATTAGCTGCAGTGGACGTGTTACCTCGGTGCTCCAGGAACTACATCCATCTCCTATGCAATTCCAGGTGTTGACTTTGGTTTGCTGGGGTCTGGCTATCATGGAGGCTGCCTCTCTCCCCCCAGGAGCTGAGGTTAGGCCAGGAGTCCCTACAATCAGACATCTAGGGGCTGGTGACCAAGGATTCTCAATGGAGGGCACTAGACTCTAGAACGTCATTCCCTCCTTGTCCAACACAGTTCAAATCTCTTAACAGCTAGGTCACAGGGCAAGGGCCCACGGATTCTCTCAAGCACCTGCTGAAAAGGGTGGCTGGAAGGAGTCAGTCCAGAGACGCATCCTCCTCTTTCTGCTTCTTGGCAAAGAGGAAACACTGCATGTTTTATTACATTTTGTATGGTGCCAGCAGCATTAGACACAGACTGCCCCTCTGCTCATTTAGGATGCTATTTTGTATGGGTGCCACTAGCTTGGCCACTTCTCACCACACCCTGCACCATCTGGGAGCTGGCTGCAGCTGCAGAGCCTCTGAGGGGGCCCCTGCACTTTGCAGCAGCCCTCATTCACCAGGAGGTGAGTGGAGCTGGGAGCCAGTTCAATTCCAGGCTGGCCAACCTGCAACCCCAGGACAGGTTGGGGTATGTGAGAGAGAAGCTGGGGCTTCCCAAACAGCCCACAACACTAGCAGGATACCTGGGTGCCCCATCAACACAGCTCTGGCCTGGCTGCATGGGCCAGCACTGGAGGGATGTTCAGGGCAGCAAAATCCCTTGTGTTGGTCCCAGCGGGGGACGTATCCTGAGATGTATTCAGGCACATTTTATAAATTGATCTATAACTCTACAGAAAGGGACCAAAAGTCACCCCAGGCCTGCAGCAAAAATACTCCATTCAAAGCGGACCCAGCGACCAACCACCCCAATCTCCAGACTGAACAGTACAGGTGTGCACGAAACCTAAATGGCCCCGCCACTGCAGGATCTGCTCATGTCCCTTCCCAGAGCCTGCTAGAGACACGGAAGTACCCCACTCATGGTAGCTGGTGGGAATCATTTCAATGGCATTTCCTCAACCCCCTGATATTATATAGTCACTGTCTGTCCAAGGGATTTCTTAGGTGCCTACCACTGTGGTGTCTAAGGTATCCTTGAGCATGCCCAGAAATGCAATTGTGATGCTGGCAGACCAGGTGCCAGCTCACGCCAGGGCCCCTAGGCCTCACTGAACACTGACAAATGCGTAGCTGGAAACAAGTCTGGCTTATCTGTGTGTTACTATTGTTAAAACAGATAGTAGCATTGTAAGAGCGTGTTTATATTTGATGAAATGCTTGTAGGATGCTGCATGTATTGATCTCACTGAAAACAGCTGTATCCCCCGGTATAAAGTTATATTGAGTGTTTGCATTGTTAACATCTGTAACTGTGTAACTCCAACAGGAAAGACGCGGGAACTAGTGTAAAATGCTGGCTTTCTACTGAAGGTATTAGGTTTTGCTTACAAGAAGGCCCATTGAAACCAAATTAGACATTGTGAAGCACTGACTGTTTCCCCCACACCTATGAAGAAGGGGGTAATTTATGGATCCTCTGAGCTATTCAGAATCCATAAACGCTTTCACCGATGCGACAGGCTGAGCCGCTCACTTGTCAATGCTGGACTTCGTGTCTGCAATCTTGTTTAGGCTGATGATTTTGAACCCAAAGGCATTGCCTCTCTGGCCTTTATTCATGTAGTTTCCAAAGGCCAGAACCACCTCCAACAACTGCTTCAGGCTGTTACTCTGAAGCACCTCCTTTGAGCCAGCGCGGATTGCTAAAAGGGGGAAAAAAATGTTTTTGCTGCAGTTAGGTTGTGGCAATACATGACACACAGACTAGTTTGATGGTTACTTTAAATACCAAGCCACCATAACACAAGCTATCTGGAACTGCAGACCAAATGTTGCAGATTACCATTGATGCTGGCAGACCAGGTGCCAGCTCATACCAAGGTCCCTCGGCCTCACTGAGCACTGACAAATGCATGCTGGCTCACCTGTGTGTTAGCATTGTTAACAGACATGTTAAGTTGATCATGTGTTAGTGTTTGGACTTTATGAAAGGCTTGTGAGTTGCTGTATGTACTCGTAACACCTGTTATAAGGTAATATTTAGTGCTTGCTTTGTAACTATAGAAGTGTTGGCTCTGCAACTGGAAACCCCCCCCAGTCAGGAGAGAAGCATTACCAAGTCTGAAATACTAGTTTAACACAAGAGGTGTCATCTCCTGCCCAAGCAAAGGCGGCCTACAGACATCAGACAAGCCACTGTGGAACATCAGTGGGCAAAAGACTTCGCTGATCGCTCCCCCCATGCCCAGGAAGAGGAGACTTGCACAAACCCTCGTCCCATCACACTCTGAACTCTAGGGGAAGGGAATAAAAATCCCTGACCAAAGGATCTGTATCACTGCGCTGTTTCCAGTTTGGAGAGGGCAAAAGCAAGGAACCCCCAACTGCTTAGCTCTAAAGGCCACACAGAGCTTGCATTTTAGAGCCGTTTCTATGACCTTTGAAACCTAAGACTGTAACTCATCTCTGCGTGTACATTACCTGCTGTCACCTTGTCAATAACTCAGTTCCTTTTCCCTAGTTAATAGGCTACAAGTGTTGGCTTCGGTGAGAGATCTAAGGTACAATTGACCTGAGGTAAGTGACTGGTCCTTTGGGACTGGGAGTAACGAGCATTGCTGTGATTTTTGGTGCAAGGGACCATCTATCACAAAGGCAGGCTTGCCTAAGTGTCAAGAGAGGTCCGGAGTGCCCAACGGGACTGCCCGTGGCTCCACGTTAAGGCTGTTCCAATGCTCGAGGAGTTCACGCTCGACACTTGGCTGGTGAAATCTAAGTATAGATCACACAACCAGTTTGGTAATTGAGCCCTGGCTTGTAACAGGCTGCCCCGAGGTTGGCATCCATATACGTGAGCCACTCCAGCCAGCTTGACAACCACCTGTTGGGGTTGATGAATTCAAGCTATTCTAAATAACAGCGTAAACCATTTGAAAGTATTAATAATCACCTCTTCCTTAAAGCAGCCCTGTCGATACCAATATACCCAAAATCCGACCTCTTCCTCTTTGTATATATTTGCTACTTCCACATAGCTTGGGCATATTTAGTTTTGAGATAAAAATCTCAGTTCTCCCCCTCCCTCTTTAAAAAAACCAAACTGGCAAGGGCAACGGTACAATTAAAAAAATCAATACTCCATCCAGTGCATCAGGAGGGAAAATATTTCTGTTTAGAAACAGATTTTCATTTCTGGATTCCAGGGCCTTGCTAGACACAAACATATTTGGTTTTATCGTGAAGAATACGTTGAGTGAATCTGGGCTTTATGAGTGATGTGAAAATTGGAGAATGCTTGACACAGCCGCAAAAGCTTTCTAGCAAACCTATAAAAACAACAAAATCCCCATTAACTTACATTCAATCTTGGGCTTAACTTCTGCAACTCTCTCCGCAAACTTCTTTTTGAAGTAAAGGGACTGCAGCCTTTGCTGATAGTGATTTATCCTGTCAGAGTAAAAGATCCACACGTTGAAATTCGTTTGCTACTCCACTATTCACAGCTGCAGATAGGAAGGGCCAATTTGACCTTGAGAGCACCTTTCTCTCTGAACTGCAGTGGGACAGAACAGATGATGCCTTAAACTGCCATCTCTTAGGCCCCAATCCAGGTAAACGCATGCTTACGTCCATACCCCTTCAGGACATTATATCACCACTTGCTTAACTTTAGACATGGATTTCAGTCCCATTGCATTCACTGGGCCTTAAGCACGTGCTCATGAGCTGCCCTGAAAAAGAGATGCTCTCCTGAACTGAGTCCTCAGTACGTTTGTAATGGGCCATAGCTGCATAGACAGACAGACAAACACAGCTACCAACTATGTGGAACCTGCAACTTTTAGTACCAAAAAGCTGACCTCTACAGCTGGGCAAAGTTCCTCTGAAGCATTAAAGGTACATCACTGCTGGAGGCAAGTCTTTGGGATATGTTGGCTTGAAGATCTTTGCCAGCATGGCAAAGCTTATGTTCATAGGTCCTGAAAATGCAGCAACGTTTCCTAGTTTTTTTTCCCCCCCTCTGGTTAATGCAAACTCTACAGTTAATGGTAAAAATTTCTAGAAAGAGGGCCAGATCTTCAGCTGGTTTAAATCCGTGAGAGTTGTACTGTTTTATACCTGCTGAGAATCTGGCCCACAGTACAGAAAAAGGAAAATTGCTCCTGTCTTGCATAATTTGGACAGTGCTCTCTACTCTTAACCACACTCTCTGCAGAGAGTTCTAGCTTTAAACATTCAGCACCGGGAGATGAAGGTTGCAGATGGAAGTTCCTAATTTATCCCCAGGGCAGCAAGGCAACAGGCTCACACATGTATATGTGAGCTGCAAAATAAATAAAAATATCCAAGCGGATTTTCCAGCCAGGCCTCATTAGACTCCCCAGCTGCATTACACAAGATTATCTAGCTCATTTATCTAAATATTTTATAGAAGCCCTGTGACTAATCTGCTCAGCTGCCATTCCAACAGGTCTAGTGCGTAACTGCTGACATTGTGCAGCTGGTAGATTCAAGCATACCTGCTCATTTCAAAGAGGAACCTGTCAGCCTTGGCCATACGATCTAATTCATGTTTGTGCTCCTCCAGAAGGTCAATATCGGCTTTCTCAGGAACAAATTTCAGGAGCTAAAAGGAAACACAATTTAGACACGAGACCTGCACTTGTTTTCATGCAGTCCCTTTCTTATAACGGGGCTTTGGCTTCATTAACAAATGAACAGAAAATGAAACACTGCTGTGTCTACTTTCACCCCAAAACCTCCCCCACGTACAGAGGGTGTGATATGGAGCTATTACAGACTGCCTAGGAAATACTGAATGTCTGCCATTTCCCACACACACGTTACTGTTAATACTTTCCACCATGCCCTGGACATATGGTTTGATTTTACACGGGCTAAGCTGAATCTTCACCCAGTCTATTATAATACAGTTATTTTAGATGGTAGCACAGTGGTTCTTAAATTGCCTAGTGGTCAGATCAAAAGAACGAACTAAAAATAGTTGAAAAAATTTAGACAAGACATTCCCCCGCCCCTCCCCACTAAAATGCAGCTGTGTTGAATCCAAAATGTTTCACGGAAACATAGTGGTGTCAATGAACATTTCACTGGGAAAGTTTCTCAGGTCCAGAATGCAACAGGGAGTGAGAACCATCCCAAACTATTCAAGAGCCCACAATAGGATGTGGAGGACTCAAGTTCACGTCTTGATTCTGCCTGATCCAGAGCAGGGATTTCTGGGTCTCCCACTTTCCAGGGGAGTGCCATCACCACCAAGCTATTCAGGGGTGTCTCTCTCTCTCTCATGTGCTTTTTCCATGAAAAGTTCCGAAAGGTCTTAGCTCCATGATAACAAATCTCAAAACTTTTCAGAAAATTGAATTATTTTTTTCTAGCCAGCCCTGGTTGCCATCAAGGTGTTTTTACTTGCAAATTATATTCAGCTAATTAATCCTCCCAACTCTGCTCTGGAGGTAGAAGTATTATCTCTGTTTTACAGACAGCGGAGAGCTCTTTGTTTATTTCCCTGAGATGCCCAAGGTGTCTCAGCAATTTAACATCAGAGCTGGGATTAGAATTCTGGTATTTTAGCTCAGACGTTGAGTTGCCTAGAATGTAGATCAGTGCCTCTTCGGTACTGCCAGGAAGGCAGCCAATGCACCACCACCCTCACTAGTGCTTGGCTGAAATCAGCTCCTGGATAAGGAACAGCTGACTGAAGCTGAACTGGAGTGAGAGGGAGGTGATTCTGGTGGGCAGAGGAAAACACGTGGGGGAGCTTGCAGCCCTGGTGTCTCCTCCGGTTAAAGTTACACACCCACAACTGGTCAAAGCAGCCTCCAGCTTACGGCAGCCCTGAACCCCTCACTGATGTTGAGCTCTCCTATTCCAGCATCCCCAAGTGACTCTCTACCATCTCTGGCTGGCTAGGAGACCCTGTGCCAGGCTGGCAGATGACATGCCTTCCCAAATGAACACCAGCACTGCAGCCACCTGGGCACGAAACCTTCAGCCCTCAGGAAATTCCAACAAGAATAAACCAACACAGAGCCGCTCTCAATTACACCCAGCTGCCTGCAGCCCCTAGGGACTGGACAGGAGTGTTAAAGCTGTGCCCCCTTTTGCCTGGGAAGGCAGGGAGCTGCCAGCTGGGGATATCTCCAGAGCAGGCAGGTCCCCAACGCTGCTGTGCAAAAGGGTTCACAGCAACACCAAGATTCTTGATTCGCCGTTTGAATTCTGCATGTTTGGCTAAACCAATGGCCCTTACTTTTTAAATGGATAAATAAACCCATAATTTCACATTTCTGCCTGGAGTGAATCGATCCGGCAGAGCTAGAGTCCCCTGGAGACAACATTGCTCAAGCAATGAGGCACTCTGGGGTGCGGATCTGCCCTCCCACACGGACAGCTTGGCCCTAGGTGGGGTGATGTTAGTCAGGCAGCATCACCGCACTCTGGTGCCTGCTGCTTTTATAAAATGTCTCTTTAAATAAAATCACACCAAGGAGGGGCATCTGCCCCGCCTCCATTAGGAAATAACAAGCCTTTCCTTTTGATTCACTTCTAATTCCTACCATCACCGCACCCCATGTACCGTGTGTCACTGAGCTGAATGAAAGCGCTTACTCCAAGGAGCTGGAGCCTTGTGTCTGGTTTGTTTGCAAAGGCTCCAAGCGCCCTGTAAGAGTTCAATCAATAAAGAAATCAGGATCACGGCAACATTGCCTGACAGCATTCATGGGCTGGGAGTCCAGGTGACTAATCAGATTCCTATGGAAGTAACGCGACGTGCACAGATGTCACAATGAATCTACACTTGACATTCTGTTAAAGCTAGAACTGGCATCTTCATGCTCTGCAGACCAACGTGAGCCCTGGCTCCGGGAACCTGCAAAACAGCACTGCGAGGAAAGGCTCTGGGGCCAGACTCACTGCTCCAGCTATGCACCAGCGTAACTCCATTGGTTTTAAAAGGAGTGATAGAAGCCTAAAACCGGAATAGCGCTGGTGGAGGAGACCCCTCATCTGCTGTATGTCCAAGAAACTGGCAACAGCAAACCGTTGATTGGACTGAGCCGTCCCCTATGATGTCAATGCATTGCTAGGATCTGAGCACAAGGGTTTGTGGTTATGAAAACACGATCAGTAAATACTGTTTAGGTCAAGTTTTGCATGTTTGCCGTGTGGCACATCCTCTGCTTTGGAGAGCAAAGGTGTTGTAAAGGCTGCGCGGACAAGCTCATCTCTGTGTCCCAAACCCCAGCTACTCATTCGGAGTTATTTTAAAGCTACCGTTCATGAATCTGTCACAAGTCTTCGCCTTATTTTGAAAAGGCATCCAATACTAACAACCGGGCGCAACAATATGCATGACAGTAAGCGTCCGTCACCCACCTGCTCTAACATGTCTTTCGGCAGGTCCTCGTGTTCATCCATTGTTAAAATTGCACGTTTGATTTCATCATTTGATAATTTCAGCCTGGGAAATGAAATAAATGGATGTTCAGAAGAGTGTTATTCACAGACAAAATGCAGCCTAGTTGTTGTGTTATCAACACTGGTTCTTCATGATGTTGTTTTGCCTGGACAATTTAGGCAAGACTCATCCAAGTAACCCAAGCACACTCCTCGACAATACGGCAGATCCTTTCTGCAGATCTGAACTTCCCTCAGGGCTTTATGCAAGAGTCAGAGATCAGTTCAAGGGATCCAAGCAGGACCCTCTTCTGTTCTACTCACTGCTGTCGAATTCCTCGTATTACAAGGTCAAGGGGAGGGCAATGCAAGCTGGAAAGAAAGGTTAGTTTCATCCCATTATATAATGTAACACCTGAACAACAAGACTGCTCTTCTATTCCATGCCATGAGTGACACAAAAGGAGAGTGGAGGTGAATAATACCTTCCTCCCTTTGGCTTATTATGACCTGGTTGTTTTTCAGCAGACACTTCTTATTTGGCCAGTTACCATGTTAAAAATTGGCAATTTGATAGGAGTAAGATTGCTAAGGAAAGTGTTTCTAGTTCAAATCCTCCCTTTCAGTCCATTCCACACCCCTGGCCTGGGTCAATCACTCCATTGTACGTACTCCACCTTGCACTCCGTGGAGGCAATGATGCGGCTCAGTCAAGGGCTCATTCGGTTACAAGACCAGACAGTTTGCAAGCCCACGTAAAGCTGTAGAAGATCGATCTTCACAGCCCAAGAGGAGATCTGGTGATATTTACCCTTCCTCCTGCTGCAAAGTGGCCTGGGAATGTTCTCTGAAATTGTGTGGTTTTGTCAGCTACCGTTTTGAAAAAACACACTACACAGTCTGTTATATCCGTAACGCGGTAATTCATCTCTTTTTTATGGAGCCACATGTTAAGGTCCTGATGTGACAGCCGCCATCTTGGCCGACACACTGGGGATGGACTTCCAGAACCAACAGCATGAGCTGCTACGGTTTGAGCTAAAGAGTCAGTGCTTCCTAGATGGGGCTGTAATATACTCATATCCTCTGTGGATCGGGTACAGACAGGGACCTGCAACTCACCAGTTGGTTACACTGACTCAGGCAATTTCCCTATCAACTTTAATGGGAGTTTGATTAAGTCAGGATCTCCGGATTTGGCTCATTATTATTATTTTCACGTGATTATTGGACAAATTGTGTGTGTAAATTAGCAAACTTTTGCTGCCCCTTAACATCTTTTTGAGGTTCAATTTACTTTTTCCACTTCCGCTGACACCGGACAACCTCAGGTTGGAGTCTATTAAAAATGAAACAACCTAAAAAACAAGAGCTGAAATTTTCAGCCATAACTAGTCATTTTGGGGGTCCAACTTGAGACACCCAACTGCTTGATTTCCAGAGAAGAGGGGCTCGGCGCTTTCTGAAAATCAACTCCTTTCGCTGCGTCTCAGGCGGGAAACCAAAAAATGGAGGCACCCAAAGTTACTAGGGCTTGTCTACATGGAGAGTTCACGTGCGGCAAATCAGGGTGGGACTCTACCGTACTAGTTTACTGCACATTAAGCCTCCACGTGGACCTTGCCAGCACTCCTGTTTCCAACCAGCTGCACGTCAGAGCTCACTATGGACCGTTTAGTGCACAGCAGCATGGGGTCCACATGGCCAGTTAGCGCACAGCAGGCGAGTGCGGTCGAGTCACAGCCTAACTCTCCACACAGACAAGCCATTAATCCCTTCTGAAAACGTAGGCAAATGCAGAACAACAAGTAAAAAAATCATTTGCTGTACTCCCTACACCAGGTATTGATTTAGCACCAAACACCACAGAATCTAGGCACTTTGGATGAAATTCTGGCCCCACTTCAGTCAAAGGTTTGGTGGGAGGGAAGGGGAACAAAACAAACAACAAAACCTACACCACATTCAGCTCCTCCTTCTTGGTTCCACCAGCCACTGATTAGGGCTAAATGCCTCTGCAGACTTCCCCACCCAGCTCGCTGGGAGGGCTTTGCTTGCTTCTCTTCCTATTTTGCATTATGTCAGATGGAATAATTTAGATGTGAATGGAAAACACCCCCCCGCACCCCGCAGAGTTAATGAAAGGGTGTTCATTCCAGGGAGTGAGTATGGCATTTGCATATTATTGGAACACCAGGGCTGTTTTATTTTCGACACTGTGTCTAT
This sequence comes from Mauremys reevesii, assembly GCF_016161935.1. Lineage (NCBI taxonomy): Eukaryota > Metazoa > Chordata > Testudines > Geoemydidae > Mauremys > Mauremys reevesii. The sequence continues at coordinate 12,761,054 of NC_052626.1, read as the reverse complement.
TTGTGTGCTCTTAGCACCCTCCGAGGCTTTGTCTGGATTCCACCTCATTTAGCCTGGGTTTGAAGAGCACAGCCTCTGTTTCTCTTTAAATGTATGCCTACAAGAGACAGCGTTATAGGGTGAACTCGCTCAAGAAAAAAACAACAGAACTTGCACATGTTACAGTATCAGGAGCTGGTAGTGATGGTTAAAGTCAGCACTGTAATTCCCTGGATTTCACACACGCCAATCTACTGAAAAATTCACTTTCTTGCACTTATTGTCTATGCATTCTCTCTGCCTGAAAGCCATTTCCCACCCCTGCCCTTGGTAAAGTTTGAACACAATCCATTCAGCTGTTTATTTACAAGTTACGCGAGACTGACCAAACACACTTTTCCAATTGTAAAATTATTCTAACCATCCCTATGGGCTTAGCCAGGATTTGAATGGCGCACGGGCATCATGCTAGTCCCCTGTGCACAGAGCGAATTACACCCTGAGTGAATAAATACCACATTCAGCTGCACATGAAATCAGCTCCTAACCAAAGCATGGCAGTGGTTTAGCCGCACAACGGTTACTGGAAATAATTTAGCAAACAATCATTTTGGTATTCCTGTGCAAAAATAACTACAATGCATTTTCAGAAATAGAATTTGCTCATTTGGGGGGAAATTGTCTGAATTCTTAGGATTCAAAAAAAACATTGTTAAAAGCAGAGAACTACTTCTATATACACAGACAAACAAACAACCAAGTTAACATTTGAAAACAGCCAATTGTGCTTAATTAACCGGATCTATTAATGCGAACTATTATTCGTTGCGATTGTATAAGGCATTCTTGAGACCATTACTGGAAACTGGGGTTCATGCTTCAAAAAGGAAGTTGCAATATTGAACAGATTTCAGAAAAGAACGATTCAAGGCCTATATAAACAACGAGGAATCCAGTGGCACCTTAAAGACAAACAGATTTATTCGGGCATAAGCTTTCATGGGTAAAAAACCCACTTCTTCAGAGGCCTATCTGAACCACTGAGGTCTGAATATCACTACTTTAAAGAGACTTAAGTTCAGTCTATTTAGCTTATCAAAAAGAAGATCAAGAGGTGACTTGATAGTGGTTTATAAGTACCCACACTGGGAGAAGATTTCTGATAGTAGAGAGTCCTCTACATTAGCAAACAACGACATAACAAAATCTGATCACTGGAAGTTGAAGCTACAAACATTCAAATAGGAAGGCACATTTTGATTTAAACAGTAAGGGCAATGGCCCATTGGAATAATCTATCACAGGATGTGAAAGATTCTCCATTACTTTGAATCTTTAAGATTTCAAGATTGGGGGTGAAATCCTACTCCTGCTGAAGTCAAGGAAGTTTTGCCATTGACTTCAATGGAGCCAGATTTTCACCCTGATGTTCTTTTCTAATAATTCCTCTAGCCTATGGCCTGTGTTATGCAGATGGAGAGACAAGATGATCACAACAGTCCCTTCCAACCTTAAAAATCTATGACTGCTTAATATTACAGGCTCAAGAGTAGTACTAACCATTAGAATCTACTGCACGGAGAATAGCCATTTATAATATTATCTCAATGGAACAGGACTAACAGTTTGATGGGATTCCACAAGATATTTTTTCTTGTTGTAACCATAAGAGGAGTCAGGAAAAAAAAACTCTTGAAAGTATTTGCTCAAAGTTCATTTTAAGCTCAGTTTTATTCTATACTATTCAATTCTCCTTTACTTTTGACACCAATGCCCACAATACAAGGGCATCATAAGAGAGCTCATCCAAAAACGAGGAGGAAAAATGGTGCCTGACCTGGGGAGAAAAGGGGGAAGAGAGCAGTGATGGCACTGTGTGGTGCCCACATCGAAACCTGCCACCACAGAAGGCACTGGTACTGCTGTTAAATGGACACAGGGGGTCACAGCTGCAGCAACATGCAGCCTTATCCTGTGTGTATCCTCCCTGTCTCGGACAGACATCTAGCAGGGGAGGAAGGATGGCCTAGCGGACCTGGCTGGGACTGAGGAGAATTGGCTCCAATTCCCATTTCAAACACAGATTTCCTGTATGACCTTGGGCAAGTCACCTGGGCCTCAGTTCCCCACCTGTCAAATGGGGATAGCACTTCCCTGTCATCCCAGGGCTGCAGTGAGGACAGACACACCCACGCCTGCAGGATGCTCGGATGCTATGGCGATAAGGGCCGAGACTGAGATAATCAGAACTGCAGGGTCCAGTGGGTTTGTTTATTTAGGATTACACACTTCAGTCACACTTGCATAGCTTGCTGCGCCAATGAAATCTCACTGCATCGCCTCAAACAGTTGCACAAGGCTTATGCTGCTTGTGGTCTGCAAGCAATTCAAAGGCTGAAACAGGCATGAAATCATTGGTTTCATATGACAAAACTATAGAATGGTTTTCTCTGGAGGACACAGAAATGCAACCACTCCCTTACTTTGATCAGTCCCAATGGGGTTGTCGATCTTCTCCTCTCCTGAAGCTTAACTTGAGGGCCACTACGTTAGCTTCACTCCTGCCAGGGAGCAGCCCTGTCTCTCTGGCTTTGTAGATGGTTAAGTGGCCCCCAGGCAGACTGGTGTCACATCAAAAAGCTTTGCACCGGCTCCCAAAAAGGAACGCACTAGCTCCACTGAACGGCCACAGTCTACCAGATGACGGAACCAGAAGGCAGGGAACTGCAGTGGTCTTCTGGGTGGTTTCATGTTCTAACACATCCAACCCCTCTGACTTGGCCAGTTACTGGGTCAGTCTGGCCTGTACCAAGATCATCGAAGACTGAATTTAAACTAAAAGCGTGGCCTGGAATGTGGCAATGCCACCTTCCCTCACCCTGCCACCAGGGATCCCTATTCTGGATCTGTGAGGTACCACCTCTAGGGAGAAGCACACAGCTCAGTCTCCTTACTCAACAAGCCCCTGGTTTTCCTGTGCAGACTACCCACAAGGATCATGATTAGTGCCAGGTGTAACAGTGCATTTTCTAGGTGACTAGATAGAGCTAGTTTTACACCCATGCATGGGAGCCTGGTCAAAGACCACTCTCTGATGCCATGCAGGTCACTGTTTAGCCAGTAGTCAATAATTACATTTTCATCACAACTATCTGAGCCATAGTTCTACTACGGACTTTCCATAAAGCCTGTTCGTTATATGTCAAGTTTAAAAACTTTTCCCAGAAGTGACCCACAATGAATGCCAAGAATTGCAACGCTTCTTAGAACTAGAGTGTTTCTTAATATCTTGAGAGAGAAATCACCCAGTGCTGGAATTAAACAACTTCTCAGACAATTTGATGGGAAAGAGGCCAGTGAAAGCTATAAGCTTATCTATAGCCACAATAATGATCACTGCTGGCAGCAGCTGTCGAACGCAAACCGTCTGAGAGGAACTGGGTCACAGTATTTGCTGTCACGGGGATTTAAACCCCACAACGGAGAGATGCAGAGTGACAGCCCACAAGCTTGACCAATGCAGGGTATTTGAGACGGCTTTGCAGAGGCGAATGGAGAACCTAATAAGTGTGAAAGGAAAAAAACAAATTCCACATTGAAAGAGGCGCACCCTCTTGAAAAGCCCCGTTCAATTAAGAAACATGCTTGACATGGGCTCGCAGATGAGAGAAACAAAACCAGCCATTCACCTACACAAGACTTAGAAACAGACACACTATAGTATTCATTTGCATCTTACAAAACACACTACATGCCTCCTGCACTAGAAAAACCTGACCAGAGCAGAAGCTGTGATGTGGTGGTTTGTTGAAAGAGGCCCAAAATGCATTGACATCAGCATGCTTTGAGCTATACTAAAAAAAGCAATGTCAAAAATATTTCCATGTTACATTACTAGTTTGAGGAAAATCCAGTGATCTCACTAAGCAGTAATTTCTCCCAAAACAAGAAAAGCAAGCAAACATCGAGAAAGAGAGATAAAGTATCTAGCCAGCCGTAATCTTTCCATGCTGCAAACCAGACAATGGCTGCGTGGCTTACAAACATCTAGGCTAAACGAAGAGCTGGCCGTGCAGTCTTTTCACATGCAAAATTCCAATTAAAAACTTCTGCTGGTGTTCCGCAGATACAGAAACAGGACAGCATTCACTGTGAGACAACTCAGTAACTCTCTCTAGGTTCACACAATACACCGTAGAACAAAGTGCATGAATTTGTCCTCAAAATACCTAGGAGGCAGGGCAAGAATATTATCCCCATTTTACAGATAGGGAACCGAGGCACACAGAGGCTAAGTGACTTGCCCAAGATCACCCAAGAAATCTGTGGCAGAGCAGGGAGTTGACGCTAGAGCTCCAAAGTCTCAGGCTAGTGCACTAAACACTGGGACATCCTGAGCAGTGCCTTCACCGCAAGGCTATCCCTCTTTGCAAGGCCCTCCTTCCTCTCATCCATTTTGTGTTAAGAGTAAGCAGTCTGCAAGCTTTAAGGGGCAGGGACCTGATTTCTCCCCTGCTTGTAAAGAGTCATGTAGCTTTATGGTGCCGAACAAATAACTTAACATGGGCCTTGATGCGGCAAACACTTGGGCCCGGATCCTCAAAGGTACTGAGGCACCTAACTTGCACTGATTTCAACAGGAATTAGGCACCTAAATATCTTTGAGGATCTGGGCCTTACTGCTGAGCATAGTGCTTGCTACTGTAATTCTACTGGCTTCACTACTTACAGCAGCAAAGGTTTGCAGGATCAACCCTAGGGCTGCTACCGAAGCTCTGAAAGTTACCGTTGCATAAACCTCACAAGCCTCTCCAAACATGCTGTGAAGTAAAACGTCGACATGATAGAGGGGCTTGTCCTCCCGTGTCATTAAATTGAAAACAGGCACCAAACTCACGCAGTCAGTCAAAGACAGGCCTGTCCTTCGAGCTCAGTAAAAGCTCACACCAGGTCAAATTACCTCTCCGCTACAGAACTACTATTGTCCAGCACACAGAGTCCAGGCTGTACTTAACTGCAGGCTGAAGGTTAAGGAAATATCAAACAGCCCATTTTAGCAAATAAGGTCTATTTGGATCTGCCAAGTGTCTATTTTTGGCTTATTTCACTTCTTACATTAAAGGAGAATATAAAAAATAATATACTGTAGTTTAAAAATTCCCACAAAAGATCACAGCATTCCCCTGTTAGTAAGACTATCTGGTGTTTTCCACAGTCAAACCAACTTACAATTATTGACTAATATTCAATACATCCTATTAGGGAGATGAGAATATTTAAGCCAATCTTACAGACGGGGAAACTGAGGCAGGCAAGTTATGCAACTGTCCAAGGGCACAGAGGAAGCCAGTGTCAGAGGCATGAAGAAACACCATAGGCCCCAGTCAGGCTCAGGTCACTTCCCATGAAGAGGGGACTCAGCTGGCTTGCTGCACTGCCCTCATTACCAGTCTAATGAGAGGGTGGATAGCTTATGTAAAACAGGGGCTACTGGTTCCTCACCAGCTCCATAATGGAGGGGGGGAGACTTGTTAGAAAAACAAACCGAGGTCCTGACTGAGCAAGGCCCTTAAAAATACGCTTTAAAATTAAATACGTGAGTAGCCCCAACCAAAGTCAAAAGGACCCTTCATGTGCTTAAAAATAAGCACATGCCTAAGTGCTTAATTAAACTGGGGCCAAAGCCAGTTCAGAATGCAAACACAATCAACTTAACTTCTCAGGGAGTGATGCACCCAACTTTCTAAACGTTAACGTATTTTCCTTTCAAGTGCCCTGTTTAGGGAAATTTCCTCAATGAGGAGACTTTTTATTCTATAATTCTCCCATCCCTTTTTGAGCTTATTCTGAGTTAACATTTCTTTCCTGCGTCCTCCTTTTTTTAAGCAAATCTTTGGAGATGAGGCAGCAAATAGCCATGGGGGAAAAAAAGACATTTAAAATGCAAAGATTTACATACAGCTTGCTGTACTGAGAATTAACTGTCTCCAGGACAAAGGGAGACATCTAGGATACACGGAAGAAGTGCACGCCAGGGGAAATTAAAAAAAAAAAAAAGTGTGGTTTTTAAAAAGAAGTATATTTTGAAAGAGGTATTGCATAATTTTAAAAGGAAAATAAGCCTCCCTTTTTCTGAAGCATTATTTTTATTTACTCTTACCTATAGACATGGGGCTGGTGAGATGAAGGAGGCTGGGAGACTAAAGCAGCTAGCCAGTGGAGCTCACCAGCAAAGGAAAGCTGAGAGATCGGGGTTGGGTTTTTCTTCTCCTTAACTTGCAGATATTATACAAGGAAGATCCCACAATGGGAGGAAAATGGCACATCAACTCCACTGCTAGCGCTCCCTCTGCCTGCATGTCAGGCCTTCTGATTCTGGACGCTTCCACCCAGGCCCTGGGTCTTGACTTGCTAGGAATGTGGCCAGAGAGTGCTTTAAATACATTATGAGCAAGAGAAAGACAGGAAAATGTAGGTCCTTTGCTTAGCGGGGGAGGATTGCTAGTAACTGATGACATCAAGAAGGCTGAGGTGTTTAATGCCTATTTTGCTTCAGTCTTCACTGAAAAGGTTAATGGTGACCAGATACTGTTAATATTAATTGTGTTAAGTAAGGGGGAAAGAACTCAGGCCACTATAGGGAAGAACAGGTTAAAGAATATGTAGATAAAGTTAGATGTATTCAAGCTGGCAGGGCCTGATGACATTCATCCTAAGGTACTTGAGGAACTAGCAGATGCAATCTTGGAACTGTCAGTAATTATCTTCTAGAAGCCATTGGGGACGGGTGAGATCGCAGAGGACTGATAAAAGGCAAACACAGTCCCTATCTTTAAAAAGGAGAACTCAGAGAATTATAGACCAGTCAGTCTAACTTTGATACTTGGAAAGATACTGGAACAATCAGCTGCTCTGGGACTTTGCCAATAGGACCTCAGGGCAGAACCTCACATCGGGGCTGGCTTTCATAGGTCTCAGACAAGTTATTGCCAGCAGGCTGCCAGGTGGAGGGTTGGAGCACGACTGCTCCCATGAACCTTAGGCCTCCGTTCGAGACCCACAGGCCATGACAGGAGGGGTTGCAAGCACTTTGGAGGACAGGATTAGAATTTAAAACAACGGTGACAAATCAGAGAATTGGTCTGAAATAAACAAGATAAAATTCAATAAAGACAAAGGCACAATAGTTTACTTTGGAAGGAAAAATCCAATGCACAACTACAAAATGTGGATTAGCTGGCTAAGTAGTAGTACAGCTGAAAAGGATCTGGGGTTTATAGTGGATCACAAATTGAATAAGAGTCAACAATGTGATGCAGCTGTGAAAAAAGCTCATATTCTGAGGTGCATTAACAGGAGTGAAGACAGACACAGGAGGTAATTATCCCACTCAGCACTGGTGAGGCCACACATGGAGTCCTGTGGCCATTCTGGGCACCACCCTTTACGATAAATTGGAGAGAGCCAGAGGAAAGCAACAAAAATGACAAAATGTTTAGAAAACCAGACGTATGAGGAAAGGTTAAAAATTTGGCCATGTTTATTTTTAAGATAAGCTGATTGAGGGAGGAACCTGATAACACTCTTCAAATTTAAGGACTGTGAGTAACCGTTCTTCATGTCTGCTAAAAAAAAGTACAAGTAGTAATGGGCTTAATCTGCAGCAAGGGAGATTTAGGTTAGACATTAGGAAAAGCTTCCTAATTATAAGGGTAGTTAAGTACTGGAACACGCTACCAAGGGGTTGTGGAAATCCCATCACTGGAGATTTTAGGAACAAGTTGGACAAACACCTGTCAGGGATGGCCCTGCTTCAGCACAGGGGACTGGAGTTGATGATCTGTCAAGGTCACTTCCAGCCCTACATTTCTATGAAACATGGAATTTAAGCACTGAGAAGTCGAAAAACTGGACCTACCCAAATTCCACATGGTACATTTAAAGTGATTCTTAGCTTATACGTCATTTCAACATTTTCATGTACTGAAGGAGACATTTTCTAAATGGGACAGGAGAGGTGGTGGTTTGTTTTTTTTATATATAAAGTATTTATCATTTATTTAATCATTCACATTTGCACGCCAGACTAGACTGGCTTGTATTTTCACATAAAATTAGTCTAATCCATGTACTTTGCTAAAATGCTCCTTTTAGCATGTAAGCAGAATTTAGTTTTAAAGACTAGATTAAATGACTCATAGTAATTAAGTAACAATGTAACCCTTTCCAGACTGTGAAACTAATTTCATCAAGGGAGTCCAATGACATCACATCCAGGGCAAAGTCAGAGGGGTTTTGCTTGTAGCTCTGAACCGCTTCAAATGAATTATAGTCTTGATGAATGTAAATCTCTTTGGGAATGCAGTGGGGTTTATTACCCATAACCCTATAATTCTCTCTCTATTCCTTAGTATCTCTTACCAAACCTTCCCTTGTTGCCTCCTAATCCTAGTAGGATAGCTTGAATCTGAAAATCATTCACATTCCAAAAAATCTAAAGTCGTGCACTGAACCCTCATTACTAGTATTTGACATCCCTTTCCAAACAGCACTCCCCACCATCCAGAAGCCTAAATATAATAATGACCGCCTCTCAGAGGCCAGTTACCCATGGGTGTTCTGCCTAACTGAGCATTTAGAATCTATTTCCTTTTCTGATTTTAGCAGAGTCCTTCTTAAGTATCACCAAAAAGGTAAAGAAAATATAGGGTATAAAAAGGATATACAAATTAAACCTTTCTGAACAGAAACAATGGTTCTTGTAGCATTCCCGCACTGACATCGGGCATTCTCGTGTATCCTATTAAATGCATTTGCCTCTGCAAAACTATACATAAATGGAAGATGTAATTCCATATCTGGGTTCAGGTGTCAGTGAAACTCCTCTGGTTTAATTCCCAGCATTTCTGTATTAGAATCCCTCGAGAGAGAACTACAGTATGATCTCCAGGTCAGGGCACATTATTCTTTACAGTTCACAAGTATCAGAACTTAGAATGACACAGTTAGAAAAAAAGTCTCTAGGTCCTCTCACAGGACACAAGTAGCACCCAATAACCAGTTTCCTTAAAGGGAAAAGACATTAACAATACCTGGAGAGAAGAATATTGCAGTTCTGAGCTCTCCGGCCGTCTATTACCGAAAGCTCCTTGACTTTATGTCTGGAACTCAGTGTGTCATCGATGGCATCTTCTTTCTACAAAAAGCATGATGAGAAAGTATGAAGAAACACAGCACATCGACATTTGGAACCCTCAGCACACACCAGTATTGTATATAACAGGTCGCCATTAATCATGAATGTCACAAAGGCTTAGCACTAAAACCTGTAGCCTGTAACTGAAATATAAGAAGCCATTTTATAAACCAGAGCGTGCTTTGAAAGCCACTAGGTAGAAATGTAAATATGTTTTCACACCGGAACGTTTGAGAATCCACAAACTCACAAACACTAATGAATAAATAAATCAAGCCTTTCCTAGCATATGTATTTGAGATACTTCATTAGATCTTCACTTGAAATGCTGTGTTATGGACTGTCACACAGGCTCAAGATCACTTTAGTTCTTCTTCTGCCACTCTAAACACCTGCGGCATCCACTCACACAGTAATACTCGATACAAGGTTAAACAATAAAACCTAACAGGCTAATGAACGCAACCTGCAGCATTTATTACCCTTTATGGGGAAGACTTCCAAAAACATATACAGGATTCAAGAACACGAGTCAACAGGACTTGTGTTGCTAAATCCCTTGAGTGGTTTGACAATCTTCCTCAAATGATTTACAATGTACAAAATTGCAGTTACACATGCAGCAGAACAAAAATGGTCTGAGATTTAGTAAACCTGGCCTACGAGGAAAGGTTAAAATATCTGGGCATGGGTAGTCTGGAGAAAAGATGACTGAGGAGGGATCTGAGAACAGTCTTCAAATATATTAAGGGCTCTTATAAAGAGGATGGTGATCAATTGTTCTCTATGTCCACTGAAGGTGGGACAAAGGGTAAGCAGCTTAATTTGCAACAAGGGAGATTTTTCCTAATATCTAACATAACTTTCTAACAAGGATAATTAAGTACTGGAACAGGTTACCAAAGGAGGTTGTGGAATCCCTGCCACTAAGAACAGGTTAAACAAACACCTGTCACGGATGGTCTATGTTTACTTGGTCCTGCATCAGCGCAGGGTGGTATGGACTAGATGACCTCTTGAGGGCCCTTCTACATTGCTGATTCTATCAGTGGTATAAAATACATAGTAACAAACGTAATGAATATTACTGAACTACACAAGTGGTCACGTTTCCTCTGATTTTATTTACACTGTTGCAATAATCTTGATTAATGTTAATAGGTGAATACCTGCCTATTCCATTGATTCCCCAAGGAACAGAACATTGGGAAGGAAGGTGCTAATGCTAGCAGATGTGTATCAAAATGCATAACCATTTAGCCTGGACATCAGTCCACTTCATACTTCCAAGGTTTAAAGTGAGCACAGACATTAATTTCTATTATGCAAGACATTTGCAGTCCAAAATAACTAAGTATCTTTTGATCCTTTTACCATCTAGGAATGAGATTTTCAGAAGTACTCAGTGTTGGCCCGACTCAGCTCCCAGGAACTTCAATGGGCCAACGTTGAGTGCTTTTGAAATATCTTATCTCTAGGAATAAAACAAATTTTCAAAAGCATCTTAGTGACTTGGAAACTTAAGTCCCATTTTCAAAAGAATTGTAAGCATTTAGGAGTCCAACTCTCATTAAAAGTCAATGGCCTTTAGGATAAACAAAGCCCCCTAAGACCCGTTTTTAAATTTTACATTATCGCTATACTTCCTCCGGTTATGCTGTGTGGCTTCTTAAAAAAATTCTAATTAAAATATTAATCTTTTACAATTATTAAAATATAATATCCAGTAGTACTGCCTATAGCACTATTCTGCTTCGAGATAAGGGTGCTAAACCTGTGTTAATGATCCAGCTAAACATTAGCAAAATCATCACGTTAATAAAAACATAAGATTTCAGCAGAAGCTCACTTACCTGTTTGGAGTTACTGTTCACAAAGAAGTCCTACAGCCATAGCAGAAGCATGGAAAAGGCAGTAAAAACATGTGCAATTCAGTGGTCACAGCAAAAGAAAAAAAAGAGTCAAAGCATAGTCCGGAAGAACATATAATACAGAGGTATCTACTGCAAGAGAAGCACCTGGGGCATACGAATTCTGACAATGGATAATGCAAATGAAAATGCACTGAGCAGTAAAAGAATATAAGTGAAAGGGCACCGAATGGGAAAAGCATGCAAATCAGTGACAGGCAGGGGAAGCATTGGCATCTGCTTGTTTCATCAATGAACCATGCAACGACACGCTAAAACAGGGTGTTAAAGCAACACATGGAAGGTAGAGAATCCCTCCACACTTTCTGAAATTCTGAGATCCCTTCATGCAAGAATCAAAAAGAGCTGTACAACAGCACCAGTGCTCGTTAAGCAAACACTGGGGAGAAAATTGCTATTTTGATGAGTTTGTGGGAATTTCAAGGAGTGAAATGTCAACACATCTGCCAGGAAAAAACAGGGCTTTGAAACGAAAATGAGATTCTCCTTCCAGAGCAAATTTTGAAATGGCAAAACTTTACCATTTGCCATGGCAATGTGTTTGCTCAGGAACCGTCTTACAGGGGAAAAGCTATGTGGGAGCTAGGCAACCTTCCTAGGCCTAGAGAAATACTCTCCCCATACCCAGACGAAACCTTGCCATTGTGCAGTTCCCCAGATATCTGGTGGGCTTGGGCACGCCCCATGTAGCATCAACCACATTCCACCAGGCTGCAAATCTGTGCAGCTGGACTTTTATCATGAAACCACCACCATGGGCTTTCCCTATTTGTATGCCGGGGTCACACTGTCTGCACAGCTCTAAAGACCCCCATCATACAGATGTGCAATCTGGAGCAATGTTCAAAGGTGCAGAAATACACCTTTTTGAATCAAAATGACTTGAGATGAGATATCTCAGTGTTAGATTTACTCCAAATCAAGTTACTACACAATCATGTTTCCTTCCTGGCCGTTACGCTAGAAAGCAACTGACAGTCTGGATGGCTGTTTTAAGTTATTATTAATCCCTAAACAAATTTCCATCACGACAGCAATATTAAAGGAAGCCTTTTTTCTGTAGGTCCTTGCTGGCTGGCGAGCTGCCAATCAGTTTGTTAGCTCATGAATGGGGCGGTGGGGAGAGGAGGGGAGAACGGGGAAGTGGTTATATAAATTACTCCAGAAGTTTTGGGCATTGATTAAACTAACACCTAGTAATGAATCTGAGTTTTAGCCTTTTCTTTCCACAGTGTTGATTTTAGCTTCAATAAAGATTCAAAATGAATTCTGAAAATCTTCCTAGAGTTTTGAAATAAATTTAATCCAATGGGGGGGAAAAAACACCCTAGCCAAAATACAGAGGCAGATCAGCAAAACGCTGCCCTGAACTCCACTGTCACTGCCTGCTCAGCTGCTGTGCCAGAGTTCGCTGTCACAAACAGCAATACACTAAGCTTCACAATGAAGAGGTGCCAAGGACCTAGAGTTGTCACTAGCTGGAGCAGGGCTACGATGCTCTAACTCCACCCTGAAACACCGCTGGAGCTAAGCATGTTTCTGCTCCCACTAGGGACTGGGCCTTAGTTTCCAGATTCTTCATTCCGTGGGTAGTAGCCCCCTTTTTGCAGATTTCACATTTTTGTAGTATTTGAACAGCAGAAGCATAAGTAGCACCTTGAATCTTGCTTTCAGCTTTGTTGGGGGGGGAGGAGGGAGGGAACTAATCGGTGCCCACGAATCCTTAATTCTAATCTTAAAGTTTTTGCATGGGTCCCGCCTTCTTACATTGGTACCCCAAGGAGGGGATCCCTTTCTCCACTTTGCTTTATTAAAGAGGAACTATTTCCTAGCTTCAGGGCTCAACTTCCAGCCCCAAAAAGCACTGAAGGACCTGCTCTATCCTGCCCTATCTAGGTTCTTATACCATTCTCATCATGGTAGTAACCATAGGCTGTGGGCGGTGTGTGTGTATGGGGGGACGGGGGGACGGGGACGGGGGGGGAGGGTACAGGACAGGGATCAGGACAGGACCTGACCGTTGTTTGGCCAGGCCACAGCACCACATGCTCAAATGTGGCCCCGGCCACTCCTCCATCATGACTTAGGGGCGAGTAGACCAAATTTAAGTGGGTGGCGTTGTAACCTGATGGGCGTGGGGGTGGGTGTCAGAGGGGAGGAGGGTGGTCAGGCAGGTGTAGGGGGAATCTATGCCCTTCAACAGCTCCTGAGCACCTTCTAGCAGACCACTAAGCAATGTGGCTAAACATCTGTCACGTGTTTGTTCTCTCATCCTCTCCATGCAGCGGAGTATCTTGTTTTTGGAGTTATCACATGCCCATGTTTCTCTATGTCAACGTTAGAGAAAGCAAGCTCAAAGACATGCACCTTGCACTTGGCGGGGATGGTGGGGAGGTTTGTGATGGTCCTTAGTTCCTGGAAGAATTCATTCCACAGGCTTGGGCCAACCCACCAAAAAGCTCTGTCCCATTAACTTCATTGAGACTCCTCACATGCTTACAGTTAAGCATATGCTGAAGTGCTTTGCTAGAGTGGAGTCTAAGTACATAAATTGCTCTTTCCTATCGGCACAACAGTGCCACTTACAGGGCGGGATGACTGAATTGCCTTCACTTGGGGATGTGACATCTAGGGTGGAAATATAGTCAGAGATGGGGCTTGACATTTGTCCCCTCCAATTTCACAACATTCCTTTGAGAGATCAGAGACTCCGATGTAAGAGCCCTGTGGATGCGGACCAGAAAGTTCTGCTGATCCATGTAGGTTCCACTGTCCAAGCAGAGTGATGTGCCAGAAGCAGCTGAAATGCTCTACTAATGGCAAAAAAGCAATACTGATGTTAAATAACTCTTTCCCTGTATTAGTCAATGGTGTGTTACCAGTAACAGGGATTTGTGTTCTTAAAGTCTTGATAGAATCCCTCTAAATATTGCTGAGTATTTTGAAATATTTTAAGCTGAATACATATATATTCAGTGTTCTCAACATTGTTCTGCGTGCAGGGATGTACACACACACACACACACTTGAGAACACAATTTAATTGAAATATGCAAAGGATGCACTATGCTAGGTCATGGGTGATCATTTATACACCCAAGCACTTCTGAGAGTCACAGGCTACAGATATACACCCTTCAGGAAAGGACCACTCCTTTCTGCTCTCCTGACCTCCCACCAAAGCTGCTTATTTAAATGTCTTTTGCCAGCCCCTCCCCAGCCTTCTGCTTTACGGTGACAAATTCCTCATTCACCTAAAGTTTGGCTTTGATGAATTCCTGACCCTCTCTCTCACTCACTCTCTTAAAGCGCCTTTTGATTCCAGCTAGAACTATACACATTTCAACGCTCACCAGTACCCATCTACTCAGGCAGAGAAGTTTTCCTGGGATGTTCTTCCAGGAGGTACATTTCTATGCCAAAGACTTGGCAGCAATGGTTGTTCAGAAGTGCTGGAGAACGTGTTTTGCTGGTCATGACTCCCAGCCTCTATGAGCTCTGGTGCTGGGAGGTATTCAGAGCCTTTTAAACATCTTTGGCCTGTGCTCTGTGCCTTTATCTTTATATTGGGCTGCTCTCCCAATCAGGCCATTGGCGTTAGTTACAGACCAACAGCTGCCCCAAAAAAGGTGTTTTTGTCCCTCCTGAGCCCTCCTCTCCAGAGCAGTTGAAATATTCCTTCCATATTGGCCCTATAGCCATTGTAACGTGCACCTATTTGAGGGTTCATCCAGCTGTACTGTCAGCTGAGACACAAATTATTTTTAACCCTCTGCTTTGTAATAGTCTCGTATCTAATCTACCTGTGGATTAACTGGCTCATGCTGATGGCTAGGAGGACAAAGACACAATCTCCCCACTAGCTCTCTAGTTCATGCTTCCCTTCCATTTCTTATTTCCTCTCTCACCTTCCATCATGCCAGGAAAGCCCTTTGCAGGCGATTCTACAAATTCAAGAATGGAACCCAACCGCAGCTTCGTCAAACTCAAAGCAAGGGGGAAAGAATCACTCTTAGTGACCTGTTTGCAAAAGACACTCTCGCTGCGTTTCCTTCTCTTAGGGAACTCTCGACATCTGCCCTGTTCTAATCTGGCGGTGATCTCTACCTGGATTAGCATCAGGAAGAAATTAAGCTCCTTACAGAAGGTGCACGTTTATCTGTTGAATCCATTTGTTCCCTGAAAAGTCCCTCTGCACCTGCAACTAGCAGAACACCCACTGATCATTCTGGCCAACTGACTAGGCAGAGTTCACTATTCCCAGCACTACGAATTCTCCTGCAATCCCATCTCTTTTGGCAGCTCTCAGTCTCCGTTGACACTCATACCATGTTAAAAATCTCAGTCTCTTGCCCATCCATGGCCTCAACTCAGGAAAGCAGGTGTCTATCCTTATGTACTGAAGTTATTTGATGAATCAGTCCCACAAGGCTTATAACAAATTGAAATTAAAAGCTGAGATTTGTTTGCAGTGTCACTTTTTGTTTAATACTCAAACTTCACCCTGGGCTTGCTAAAAAAAATAAGGAACGAGATCCACACATGGCTGATGTGGTTAAAACTAAATCTTTTTGGCTTGAGACAGACATGAATTTTCAACCCAATATGTGGAAGTGAAGCATTTGCTCTTAGAAGTGATCCAAAAACATGACTGCATTGTAACCACATCTGTGTGTTATTTTTAACCATTCCCAATAATTTCTTTTGTGATCCATCTTCATTACGTGCCTGTGCTTACGCTGTAAAGCATGCTGTCAGGTGTGTATGCGGTGTGAAGAGATCTGTATCAGGCAGCTAACCAACATTTAAATGCAAAACACAGGCACGCACAGGGGGAGTGCAAACCGACTGAGCTGAGCTGACAAGTTAAAATGGGATTAGTGTGAAATAATGATAAAATGTATATTCTGAGATCACATCTGACACGGAGCGACTGAATCTGTGCAACACACACACGACCATTACCTGCTGCCTCTGGTAAGCAGAGAATGTTCTTTCAAGGTCTTCGAGATCAAGGATTTTAAACACTTTTGCATCATCAATGTCAGTCCACACGGTGCCTGCCAGCTTGTTCTGAAACACACCAACATTATTAGATGCTGAGTTTCTTTATCACAGCAAAATCGGCTGTTTCAAACACGGCTGGCATGTGGCGCATCATGTGGTGCCCTCCGTTATGAGAGCAGGGCGCACGGGCATGCGTCACTCGTCCCAGATACCTGCACAAAGGTCAAGTGATGGAGCAAGACTCTTTTTTCCTTTCTAGGAAAACAAGATCTTTTCATGGTCTGATCCATGATCTCTTTATAGAGAAGAAAGCGGCACGTTAAACAGCCAGTGAGAACTTACCTCAGGCAGCTTAGACCAGTTGAAGGATTTGAGGGCATTCGTCGGCTGCGGGATGTTTTTCTTTTTGAGGGCTGAGCCCATCGGTGCTCCAGGAGGCGGGGTTATCCCACCTAGAGGAGGGGGGCCGGGTGGAGGGGGTGGGCCGCCAGGAGGTGGGGGTGGTGGAGGGAGGATTCCACCAGGCAGAGGGGGCGGAGGAGGGGGAAGAAGGGCTCCTGGAGTCTGAGAAGGTAAAGGTCCACCAGGTGCTCCAGGTGGCAAGGGAGGCCCTCCTGGAACGGTAGCACAGATTGCCCTCTGAAAGAGAGAACATGAGCACAGTTACAAAAGGGGGCTACGGTCAATCATTTTTAGCCCTTATGCACATTAACCTAGACCAGGTGCTGATCACAGAGGGCTCCGTTAGCTAAGATGGACGTCAAGGGCTGACACATTCTTAACGAACCAGGAAACCAGTTTAGGATGTCCTGCACTTCCCGGCAAAGGTATTGGGATAGCTGCCATCCCGGAAGACATTGGAGATTGAACTGGGGACCTTCTGGAAGGCACGAGTCTCTACAGCTTGAAGAGCCAGGCTTCATTGCTGCGTGTTGTAACCAGCTCACATCCTCAGAGGATGGATACAGAGTGTTGGGGTGGCCAAGGGATTACATCCTCCTCTAGAAGCTCGCCTTGAGCATCGGAGGCCCCTCACAGTTTGAATCCCCCAAGGGCACCTATTTACATCCCCCTACTTGATGGACACCTGGGATTGAACCAGGGACTTTCACAGCCAAAAGTTCGGGTCCACAGCTTCAGCTAAGGAGAAGCTGTAATGGAGTCACATCCTGTTTAACTTGCAGTTGACCCAAAATGGGTTTCACTGCAAAAGAGCATCTAACAAACCCACCTGGGAGGCAACCAAGGAACAAGCCAATAGCCATCAACCTAACAAGGCTATTTCCATGGCTAGTTTAAAGCTCTCCCTTCCCCAGCTAACTACAACTCTGATTTCTTGCAAACATAGTTGGGCCTTTCCCACACTCAAGACCGTTTTGGACCCAGAATTCTTCATCTGCATTCTCTGTTTACTGCAGTGAGAGAGAATCTGGAATTGCACCATAAATGGGAAGCCTGCCGCATGCCCTTACCCTATTGAGCTCATGGAGCTGTGCTGTGAGGTCTGCCACCTGTTGCTTGACGTGCTTGTGCTCGGTAGACTCTTTTTCGAGTTTCTCTTTCATCTTACTTAAGGTCTGCATCATCTCCTCTTTCTCCTGAGTCTTGGCATCGCACTCTCGCTCCTTCTTTTCCAATTTCTGCTGGAGCTCATTGTGTTCTAGCCCCCCCAACCCCAAAAAATTCCATGAAGTCACTTTTAACTATACCTTCTTCCTGATGGCAAACTACACACATACACGCGCACACGCATAAAATCCTTGATTTCTAAAGAAAAAGTCAAGCCAATAACAAGGAAAAGGAAAGATTGTTGAGTCAACAGGACAAACTAGGACCATTTACTTCCCCCCCTTGCGCAAAGGACATTAACCCCCTTCTCAAACACGATGGCCAGGACTAGCCATCATGTTTGACTCTAAGATAGATCATTCATAGTGACAAGGAGCTCGCCAATGCACTTTTCTTTTTTTAAGTTATACACAAACAGGGTGAAATCCTGAGCCTACTGAAGTCAATGGCAAAACTCTCATTGATTTCAATAGCGCCAGGATTTTATCCTTAGTATTTCTGAGAACAGTAGCTTTGGAGCGGCCATATGTCATGGACTCTCAACCGCTGATGTGGATGTTAACACTGATATTTCAGGCTTTTGTGCCTGATACTGTAGTCTGGGCTGCCTTGCCTTAACTTAGACCCCAATTCAGCAAAGCACTTAACTTTAGCCACCTAAACCCATTAAAGTCAATGGGACTTAGGCACATGCTTACGTACTTTGCTGAATCAAGATAAGCCTCCCTGCTGGGCCCAGGTGTCCCACTGTTACCTATCCTATTAATTTTGCTGTAAACATCTAATCCACAATGTAGCAAGAACTAGTTCTTCTGCTCACAAGACCAGGCTTTGGAGTAGCCCAAGTTCAAGCCAGGGTTAAACAATTGCACATAACTGAATGAGAGGCAGTGAGCATTGACTGATAGAGCTGAGGTCCCAGGACAGTACAACAGGATGGTTGGGCTCGGAAAGTCAGGACCTACTTTGCTGTACCAAGGGAGAGAAAGAGCAGGCGTGCTCTCGGATAGCAGAGCATTTAAAATGGATTTAATTTACATGCCACATTAGAACACGACACTCAATTTTTCCACTGAAACATTTCCCCTCACAAAAAAACAGCGTTTCAACCAAAACTAAACATTCTTCAGAGAATTTGTATTTTGGTCTAAATATTCCCTTTTTTTTTTTTTTTTTTAAACAAAAAAGGTGAAAGCATTGGGTTTCCGTTTTTCATAATAAAACGGATACATTTTCACTGGAAACAGACTTTCTTCCTCAAAATTACTTGTAAAAAATAAATTGGCATTTTTTGACCATCTCTAGCCATAGGTACTATGGATATAGGATAGTTTTCACCTAGTTAGATGGACAACTCCTATAGATAAAAATCAGTGAAGATTCCAGTCTGGGTGTGTAAGTGTGTATATACACGCACACACTTTATCTTAAAGTATGTATGTAAGTAAGTATTAGATTTAATATTTAATATTTTTTTTTGTCATTCACCTTTTCGCATTTTTTCTGCTTGTTCTTTCCACTGTTTAACTTCATTTTCATTAACTAACCTAAAAAGAATAGAAAAGTAAGTTTAGGAAATAATCTAACAGAGAAAATAATACAAGAAGCAACAAATAAGATTAAAGTTGCGTTTAGACTGCAAAATAGCATTTGCAAATATTTGTTGAATGCAAATCCCAAACTGATTTCATTGGCGTTGAGAACATCTTCTATTTGTTTTCATGAACATTCACACTGGCAAGTCTTTGCTTGCCAAGTCTTTGCATGGCCATCTTGAAAGCTCTGTGGGTTTTGGAGTCACTCAATCAGGAGGCACAAATGACCTTCAATTTAGGTGGCCAATCACCGTACAAATAAAATTATGAATAAGGAATACAGGAAAGAATAGCTATGGGAAATAGTTCATGGGCAATCCATAGGCTGAGCTTGGTTCATAGGCACATTTTATTGAGTAAGTTCAAACAAACAAATTCCTAAAGTCTACCACAGAGAATTCACAAACGGGAAGAGGGAATATATTAAATATCATTCCCCGCAAACGGTTCACCCTGCTCTACTTCAGAGGTTCAAGAACAGAAGGCTGAAAAGCGAAGTCCACTTTCAAGTTATTAAATACTAAGCTGTTTAAAGGAAAACTAAGAGCAGATTGTTAAAGCTGCCTTGAGTATGTGAATGAACCTGATAGCTTTAACAGATCACAGCCACGTCAAAACACAGCATTAGGACAACTACTTGTCCTTTGCGCATACGGTTCCCAAAGGAGGGCATGCACTTACATCCGGACGACGTTTTTAATATTAAAGTTTTCCAAGGGAGTGGAGTCAGGGTCCTGCCCTTTGTCATTCTGTATGACTATTTGCTGTACAATCCTATCAAGCAGTAGCCAGTACTGGACTGTGTTGCCGCTTCTTTTAACTAAAAAGAGAAAGAGAATACGTAGTAGTGGGAGGGAAAGACACAAAAAAGGAAGGGTTTTTGGAAGCTGCTTTTCCACAGCATCAAACAGAACCACACAACCACACATTTGTAAAAATAAAAGTTTATTTGCGGTGTGTCTAGAGGCCCCAACTGAGCTCAAGCTGCTGCTGTTAGGCATTATAACGTGCCCAGAGTTTTTGGCACAGAGAGCTTAAAATCTAAGGGTAGGTCCACATTTGTGTCGGTGTGCAGAGTAAAGACACTGCACGCCCAACTAGCACGGATATAAATAGCAGTGGAGACAGTCAGGCATTCTTAGGTGAGTGGAGAAATGCCTGACTCTTACGGTGTGTGTCCACCCTACATTGCTCTCTACACATCCAAGCAGTGCCTCCAGTGACTACTCTGCTATCTTTGGCAGTGCCGTGTCCCATTGTGGGAGCCTTTCTCTGCCGCAGTGGGGAAAGGCCCTGGCAGTGGGGAAAGGCCCTGGCAGTTCCCTGCTGCCGCCCCCTACCATAACCTTTCCAGGGCACATGTAACTACACACCGCAGCGTGGATGCAGACTGCCTTTTGCTGCGGCATGCAGCTACACTGGTCCCTATACGTCACCACAAGTGTAACCCAGGCCTCAACGGAGAAGACAGACAGGGAAAGTGACTTGGCCAAGATCACACAGTAGGTCAGAGGCAGATCTGGGATTAGAAGTCAGGTCTCCCAATTCCCAATCTAATGCTCAGCCCACTACAGGAGTCTGCCTCTCCCCACGCTAGCTTTAGTTTGCGGCCAAAAATTAAGAAATTAAAAGGTATCCACATTGTATTATGCATTGTGTACAGTAATTGTTCTACTTCAGCTCCAGGAGAAATCAGAGATTTTCTGGCAGGGCTGAAATACGAAGCCACTTGCAACATCAATTCCTTATGCCCTCCAGAAGGGCTGCAGATGGATTTGTCTACTCACAAGGCATTTGGAGACAGTGATGAAGGATAGACATAAAATGCGGATACGCTTCCGTGTGAGTCAGCCTCTTCCTCGCCAGTTCGAACATCTGAGTGGCACTTTTCGTGTCTACGTGAACCTGGGGGACAAATCGAACTCAAAGGTAAAAATAAAAAACATGGACCCAGTGTTGCTACTTAGCATTTTCACAGCTCTCCCAACGGCAGGTCAACAAGCCAAAGAGAACCTGATCCAACTATCTCAGTGCCACAGCACTGCATGAAAGACCAAAGACATAATCTAGAAAATAAATTAATAACCTAAAATATGAAATGTGTAGGGCACAATCTACCCTAGGATCAGTCTATGTAGGTACTTATATGGGTCAATCAAAGTATTTCAGTGCCTCAAACATTTATGAATTTATCCTCAAAACACCCCTGGCTAGGTAAGAAAGCATCATCATTCCAAGTTGTATTACGGAAGAAGAAACCAGGGCACAGGGCAGATTAAATGACTTGCTGAAGGTTGCACCAGGAACCTGTAACTGAGCTAGGAACTGAATCCTGGCCTCCCGAATCCCATCCTATTGCACTAGCTGCCTCTTCCATACCAGAGCACTTTCCAAACATCAGTCCATATAGACTGCAAACCTCTCTGATGCGAGTATTATCCCCATTTTACAGAGAGGACACAGAGGCAGAAAAGGGGTAAGTGGCTTGCCCAACATCAATACGGAATTCAGGCTCCCCCCCACCCCCCGCCATCTCCCAATTTTAACCAAAACAATATGCTGATTCCAAAGAAACATCAAAAATTGCAGCAATCGCAGCATACATACTAGTTCAAATCTTTTGGCAAATTCCAGTTCATCTTCATTTCTAAGCATTTCAAAAAAATCTAAATGCCTGGTGGGGAAGAAAAACAGACCATTTGGAAAACAGATATTTAAAACAGCACTTATAAGATAGAGAAGAGCAATCAACTGATTTGATGGGTTTCAAAATCAATAATTAGCAATGATTTTCTAGAGAATACCAGCGATATCTACACATTTATAGGATGGTTAAACAGTAATAGCAAAATGTCAGTTATCAGAGTAAGGCCTGTCAGCTATACACTCTAAAATACTTAAGAACACCTCAGTCAGAATATTATAGTAATGCTGTCTCTCTCTCTGACAGCCCTTTGGAAGAAGGAAAAATTATGCTCTGACAAACTAGGGGAGAAACTCCCAAGGTCTATAATGCCACTTAAAATTTAAAATTAGGGTGAAGATAGGCCCTGTGCCTGCCCTCTGCACAGGGGTGAATTTCACCCTAGACCAGGGGTCTCAAACATGCGGCGCTGGAGCTCTCGCCCGCCGGCGGAGCTCCCCCCCCAGGAGCCCAGGGGGGGGGGGGGGCAATTTGCCCGGCCCGGCAGGGCCCAGGGCCCCCCGGAGAAAGGCCTCCGCGCCCTCCTCCCTCCTCGAGCCTCGCGGCGCGAGTTCCGCTCCCCGTCCCAGCTGCTGAGCCCGCCTCCGAGGGCGGGGGGGGAGGCTGGGAGGAGCGGGCTGAGCGCCGCGCCGCGCCGCGCCTGCGGCGCCCGCCCACGCCGGCTCCCGCCGCACGCGGCTCACAGGCGGCCGGCCCCGCCCCGGCGCCGGGAGGGGGGGGGGGGGGGAGCGGGCGGGGCCGGGGGGCCGGGCCGGGGAGCCGGCCGGGGGGCGGGCCGGGGCGGGGGGGAAGTGGAGAAGGAAGGGAGACGGGGGGGGGGGGGGAGGAGGGAGGGAGGGGCCCGCCGGGGCGAGGAGAGAGAGGAGAGAGGGGGGAGGCAGGGGAGGTGGAGGGAGGGGGGGGGGGCGGGGGCGGGAGGGGGGGGGGCGGGGTGGGGGGGGGGGGGGGGGGGGGGGGGGAGGGCAGCAAGGGCCGTGGCACCTGCCGGCCAATGTGCACTCCCTCATGTCATTTGAGGGGCCCTAGACGGCTGATAAGTGTAAGCTTTCAATGTACATAACAACGGGCCAGGTGCTGAGTAAACCCCCATTAACTTCAGTGCGGGTTAGGCAGACTTTTGCCAAATGTTATATTACATGGATTCTGCTTAGAGCCAAAGAATCTAGAAACATGTGGATGTCACACTGAGCACCAGCGAGGGAGTCCTTAAAAAGAGGAAGCTGGCACACAAGAAAAGGATGAATACAGCAGATGAGCTGAAAGTTATTGAATAGTTTTCCTCACCTGTCTAACGTTGAATTTTCATGCTCCCTTAGTTTATCAATGACTGGTTGAATTCCTAGCATTAGAAATTCATATCTAAGGTGGAGTCTGAAATCCAGACTTTCCTGAAAAGAAAAGGCAAAGGGTGAATGTTGCAGGATGTGGCTCTACCGAAACTCTAGTTAAAAGAGCCCCCTGAAGAGCCACACACAACTTACCACTCCAGCCCCTTGGCTCAGGACCGCGTTTATGAAGGACATGATGGCTGTCTTTAGATTCACTTCGTCTCGATACCTTCCCGTGCTTTTATCCAAGTCATTAATCAGCGTCTGCCAATCAGACGACAGATATGCCACAGGGTGAAAAAACGCACCGCAGAAACAACAAACCACAAAGATTTGAATGACTTGTTTGTGGGCTCCCAGAAACCTGATGAGCCCCACACACTTCTGATAATGGCAACTCATTTACAGGGTTTAAATGGCTAGAGACACACTTCTACAGCTGTAGAGTGCTGCTTAACATTCCCTGCCTCGACATATACTGCTAATGTTGAATTGTTGCATCATATCTTCCAGGGCTGTTACAGTCCTGGAGCTTTAAGATTCCATTTGCGCTGCAAAACCAAGTTAGTTTGCAGGACAGTGGGAATTTTCAGGCTCCAAGACTACATCCATCCTCTGCCAGGTAAAACAAGGGGATTCGGGGGAAAGCCACAGTTCCAATTCCCCGGTTTTCTGCTCAGCCCTGGCTCATACCAGAGCAGAACTTGCACTGGCTGGTGATGGTCCCCAAAGGGCTATCCCCTGGCTGGAGACTGCCAAGGTGCATTGTGCCCTGGCCTCGCCCACTCTCCACGTGCCCCCTGAGAAGGAGGTGCAGGAGGGGTCTCTGAGTAGCTAGGGGCTTGCATCCAGTTTCCAGTCAGGTAGCATAAAGGGAACAGAGAAGGGCAGGGCAGAGAATCTTCCCCTCTCAAGTGCTGTGTAAACCTGAGTATAGGAGTTTATGAAGCATGAGGAGAAAACAAAGCCCATGTACCTGAAAGCGAGTCCTTTCGCTGGCGTATTTCTGGTAATGCAGCATGGCCTCCAATACCTTTTTGTGACCCCCAGGAACCAGGCACACAGCGCCCATGATTTCCAGCACTGCCACCTTTGTCTTTATGTTCTCGGTGCTCAGACTCTGAGCAATTACATTAATACTCTCTGGATGGGCCAGGACATGAGCCCGTCCTTGAGAGTTGTTCATTAGTGCTTTTATACACCCAATGAGAGAGGTATGTATTCGAGACTCCGAGGTCTCATAGTCCATGCTTTTCAGAAAGTTCAGAATACACGTCAAGCCATCCAAGTCGATAAATCTGGTTACAAACCTGTCACGAAGAAGAGCACGTTAAACCAATAGAAAGAATCCCCTGAGCTACACATTAGACTGCGGCAGTGCATTTGTTAACTCACTCAGCTGATGCCATGTATGGCAGGTGCATTCTCTCCTGGCAGAAGGCACGTGCTGAGTGGATGAACACCCAAAGAGCATGCTGCTGATTCCAGTGTATGGTAACAGACAACGGCAGATGAGATGGCTGCCCAGCAGTAAAAGGGTTAATCTCAATCTGAGGGCTTGTCTAGATGGCAAAATTAGTGCCTGGAAAGCTGGGGGTAAATCTACAACACACACTAGTTTGCCGTGCACTAACTGTCCTTTGGATCCTGCTATAGCGCACTAAAAGTGCCCCTGTGCGTTTTGATCCACTCTTGTTTCAAAGCGGAGCAGATCAAATCGCACCAGGGAATGTTCAGCATGTGGTAGCAGAGTCCACACGGCCAGTTAGCATGTGGCAGACTAGTGTGCTGCAGATTTCCACCCCAGCTTGCCTTACACCAGCTCACAGTCACCGCAAGCCCTCAGGGAAAGGTCATTTGATACTCCCAGGTCTCCTCGCTCTCCAGCCGAAGCCGGTGGCAAAAGTAACACTCCTTTCAGTGGAAGAAAGAACAGCCCCAAAGAGTGAACATTTTTAAAGCCCCAATATCCCATTGACTTTCAATGGGTGATTTAGGCTCCTAAATCATTTGGGCACCTTTGAAAAGTTTTGCCCAAAATCAGAGGCTGGGATTTTCAAAGGCACCTAAGGAAATGAAGTAAATCCCCTTGGATTTCAGTGGGAGTTGAATGCCTAATACCTTAGTCCCCTGTTTCATGACCTATTTTTTCACTGTGAAGTGGAAATACTTTATGGAGCCACACAGAACTTTTCATACTCAAGAGGGACACCCCATGAAATAGATATTGAAGTTGGTTGAAAACTTCCCAACAAAACAGTCTTCTGCCAGAAAATACTGATTCAATGAAATCTAAAGGGTTAGTGGGCACGGGTTAATTTCAGCAAAATGTCATTTAGAAAGAAAAAAATCAATATGAAGCATTTCAATTTTTTTCCCCAAAATAATTTTCAAGGTTTTTGTTATAGTTTAGCAAAATATAAAACGAATCAAAACCAAAACAAAAGGTTTTGATTGACACAAAACAATTTTTTCCCCAAAAAATGTTTCAAGGGAAATTTGAATTTTCAGAGTGCCATTCCAATCTCGAGTGAAAGCAAATTTCAAAAGCACAGAATTTCCTACGAAATGGGAATTCTGGTTCCCATACAGCCCTAGTAGAGCTCATCATGCCCCATATCTTGCAGACGAGGAGACAGAAGGAGAGCTGGTAGTCCCACAAAGTAGCTAAGGTCTGAGCTGAGACTGCAGTTCAGGAGTCCACAGCTCCAAGTCTCAAGTTCAGCACTGACTATGCCTCTCATCTATCATTAATATAAACAGATATTTCTATTTTAAGATTCCTGTGGTAGACTGTGGTGGAGATGGGAGTGAGCATCACTCTCAGCAATTGGGCATTTTTACTGGATGGACTAACTGCAGCTGCCTGTGTTGGAAAACAGTGGCACCAAAGCAAGGAAAGAGAAAAGAATTGCCTCATTGGTTTTGTCCTCAGTGCCGTCTTCAAACTCTCTATTGTTTTATTTCTCTCCTCCTCATCTTCTTTTTCCAAAGCTATCAGCGATTTTCTCTGTAAATGGAGAAAGGCAGATTTATACAACAGGGTTCGGCTCTCTGTCAGCAGCGTAAATACATAATTACAGTAAGGGGTACTCCAATAGCAAAACATTTGTTGTACAGGGGAATCGCATCTTATGCAGGGGATAGGTTCTGAAGTCAGCGTGTAAGGCGAAATTTGCACACAGTCAAACACTCTGAGTGGAATGACGGGCGGAATTGCCCGCACTACAGGTACAGTATTTAAATTGCTATTTTTCTCTTTTTTGTTTTGTTTTGCTGAGTGCATATAGTTAAAATCGTGCAAGTTAAATGTGCCTATGATGCGACTCCACTGTACTATGCAACTTCTATCAAACTGATCACTGAGCAGATGTACCTAGTAATCATCAAACTGTGTGTACAGTAATGTTCTAGGAGGAAATATTTATTTGCAGTAGGAATAAGAGTCCCAGTGATAGACCAGGGCCCCATTGTACCAGGTGCTCCATGGACACAGAACAAAGAGCTCAGATTTTCTGTCGGTCTAGTAGCCAGGAAGAACTTCATTCCAAACTCAGCAATTTAACGTAAACAGGCAGTGAATCTTAGATCTAAACCTAGCTCCTAATTTGCACTATGGTAGCACCTTGAGGCCCCAACTGAGATCACATTGTAAGAATCTGCCCTTGCTATGAAGAGGCCACACTCTGTTGAGGCACAGGTCACTTGTAGGTTTAAACAGTGCAAATGGTGGATTCTCTGTAACTTGAGCTCTTTAAATTGTGATTTCAAGGCTTCAGTGTAACAGCCAGAGGTTAGGGGTCTATTCCAGGAGTGGGTGGGTGAAGTTCTGTGGCCTGCAATGTGCAGGAGGTCAGACTAGATGATTGTGATGGTTCCTTCTGACCTTATAGACTTTAAATCTAATCTAAGGGTAGGTCTGCACTTGGAGCTGGAAGTGAAATTTCCAATTTGAGGAGACATACCCGCGCCAGCTCTGACTGAATGAGCATGCTGAAAATAGAAGCGTAGCCACGGCAGTGCAAGCCGCAGGAGGGGCTAGCCGCCCTGAGTAGGATCCCGAGTTGCTAGGCCTGTACTTGGGTGGCTAACCCCTCCTGCTGCTCACCCCACTGCAGTGACGCTTCTATCATTAGCATGCTAGTTTGATCCAAACTAGCGCAGGTTATATCTTCTCCAGCTGGGAATGACCCCTCCAGCACAAAGCCCAGATGTACCCTGAACAGACCGGACTACAGATGGGAGTGGCAGCAGAGACCCAGAGAGGGAAGTGTCACACAGCAAGCTAGAGGCAGAACCAGGAATTGGAGCCAGATCTGAAGAGTCCCGTTCCCTCCCCATTGGAGCGCTCAAGCCTCTTCCGCTCGTGGGTAAAGGCCAATCCATTTCACCACCGGAGCTTCAGCTGCAGTTCCTTGATCATAAGATAAGGGGTGGATGTTCTGCCGTGTACTCGATGGGCTCCGTTTACAACACAGCTGTCTCTAGATTAAAAAGTTCAAGCCAGTCCTTCACAGAGTAAGGGTGAGGGACGTGCATAAAGGTTATCACTCTACACTACCCTGTCAGCAGATCTGAATGGACCACAGGACTCTGTAGCAGAGTTTGTGTCTGAGTGGAATTCCCTTAAATATCTGGAGCTGACACACCCTTAATTTCAGGTGCTCCGCATTCATGGTGGGTCCAAAAGAGAAGCAACGCCCTACTAAATACTCATGGAAATAATCCCATCGTAAGTAGCCCACCTTGGATTAAAGATACACTGTGCACATGTCTATACGCTATTTAGCTTTAATTTTGCTTGTGTGAAGCTTAGCAGTTGTGAAAATTGCCAGACTGAGAACCTTGTGATGGTCTTGTCTATGAGCGCAGGCACAGCTAGAGGCATCGCTACTGGCAGGCTTCCCCCATCAGCTCTGTCATGGAGCCTCAAATCTGGACTGGAACAGGCCATTTATATCAGCACAGGTGAGTGAGTAGTTCAGTCTCAACAGCCGATTCAAGCCCTGGCCTCTGCTGACGTTGCCAGCAAGGGAGCAATCAATCAATCAGTGTAGATCATGGTGGGGCTTGGGGCACGTGAATGCCGGTCCACCGGGAACTGGGCTGAAATTACCAAACTCACTCCATATAAACCACTCAACAGTTGCTATTTTTCTGTCTGTCCCAGATCCTGCTGGTCCCACTGAGGCAAGGAACCCTGACGGGGAAGCCAGTCCGGACTTTCCAGCCTGGGTGGCCAGATCCCAGCCATCTAGCTGGCTTACCGCTTCCCAGATATTCATGCCTTGACCCTCAGCAAGCCTCTGACTTCAGGGGGGATCACCCCCATTTAATAGCTAAGGAAACTGAAGTAGAGAGGGGCTAGGACCCTGATCCTCAGGCATTCAGGCACCCAACTCACACTGGTTTCAAAAGGAGCTAGGGGCCTAAATACTTTTGAGGATTCAGGCCCAAATGACTTGCACATTGGCCACAGCCAGAAAGAGAAGCCAAATCTCCTGACTCCTGGTCCTATGCTCTAACCACTAGAAGACGCTCCCCTCCTTTATCGTTCTCTGTAAAATAGTAACTCCTTCTGCTTTACCGGGGGACAGGAATGTGGGTGACCACAGTACTGCCAAATCCAGCCAAAAAATATGAGTCAGGCCCCCCAAAATGATGAGGTTTAAATAAATAAATAAAAAATAAAATCAAACACTGGATGTCCCACCACACAATCTGGTTTTTCAGCCTGTAGAGTTCCCATTTTCAAGCTTTTCTCCTCAAGCAGGAAGACCAGACATTTACTTTTTAAAATCAAAGCTGAGCTTCTCAGACAAGTCACAGAACATCAGGAACTGGGGCATTAAGACAGATGCTAAATTATCACAAGACTCCCGATAAAAATCATGAGTAGGTAACACCAGGAAGGAGTATGCGAGTTTGAACATAACAGGCCTGAGCCTGCATATTTTTTTATTTTTAATATGGAGCTATACCTCTCTCATAGAACTGGAAGGGACCTTGAAAGGTCATCGAGTCCAGTCCCTTGCCTTCACAGCAGGACCAAGTACCATCCCTGACAGATTTTTGCCCCAGATCCCTAAATAGCCCCCTTAAGGATTGAACTCACAACCCTCGGTTTAGCAGGCCCTGAGCTATCCCTCCCTCCACAAAATGGGTTTTAAACACATGTGTTAAATTTAGCTTGTCTCTCTCTTGCACATGTTACTGTTAACAGTGAGTATTCTGGACTTATACATCAGGGATGCCCACAAAGGCATCAGCTTGGTCCAGCACATTACTCATCGGCTTATCCCCTCATGGACCCCTGGATTTTGTTTCAAAACAGAGGAAAATGGAGACCAGTGAGACTCCAAGCAAAGGTGAACAAAGGGGGAAAAAAACACTGAGGAGGTTGGTTTTTTTAATGGTTACTGCTTCCGCTCAAGCTGCCTGCTGGTTGGTGATGCAATTGGACAGCTGTCACCGCCGTGTTACAAGGGACGAAGCTGCCCTGCAGAAATGTCTGATGGATGATGTCACCGCTCCATGAGAGCAATCCACTGTAAAATTCAACTGAAATCCAGTGGGGGTACATTTAATCTCCTCCAGCACAGCTGAAGTGTTTTCTATACACCAGGACAATGAATAGTTGAGGCATTTATGACCCCATAACCCAGTGCCCACATCTGAGGAACACCATTATGCGGTTTATCCACACTAGGCTTACCGTACCATGGGAAAATTGCAAACACACAGGCAAAAGGACTAGAGCGTCTCTGACTGGTAGCAAGTAGGCAAATGCCTGTATTTGTTTCTTTCAGCAAAGGGAGAAGGGGCTTTTCAACCAGGGGAGACGGTGGCTTGCAGAATTCTCATTTACACAAGGAAAGGGGGGAAAAGGGTCACATATTGAAGAGAGCAGCCCTGGCCTACTCTGAGTAGCTCTGAAACCTCCCACTGGTCAGCCAGGCTGTCACAAAACAGGGCTCATCAAAGACTCCCTCAGACATAGCAAGAGGGACAACTTAGGGTATGTCTATACTACCCGCCGGATCAGCGGGTGGTGATCGATCTATCGGGGATCGATGTATCGCGTCTCGTCTAGACGCAACACATCGATCCGCGAACGCGCTCCCCGTCGACTCCGGAACTCCACCAGGGCGAGAGGTGGAAGCGGAGTTGATGGGGGAGCGGCGGCCGTCGATCCCGCGCTGCAAGGACGCGAAGTAAGTCAATCTAAGTCGATCTAAGATACGCCGACTTCAGCTATGCTATTCTCGTAGCTGAAGTTGCGTATCTTAGACCAATCCCCTGCCCCGCCCCAGTGTAGACCAGGCCTATGATACCACCTTAATGTAGCTTTAAGGTGATCAAATAAAGAAAGCCCATCCAGAGAGGGGTGTCTCTCTCTGATCTAGGAAGGTGTACTCCAGCCATTATCTTGCTCCCAATTCGAGTCAATGGGAAAACTCCCATGATTACAACAACAAAAGCAGAGTTGGGCCCACACTGAGCAGTTATGAAGACTTATTTTTCAACATTTCTGAGGACGCTCACGAAGCTGGAGGGGAGGAAATGCTGATGCAGCAGGGAGTTTGTGTGTTACGTAATCAGTAGATATTGCTACAACTCAAGCCCCTGGGTGCTCTGCAGCAAGCTCAAGTCCAGGGAATGGCTTCCAGTTTTGATGTGATGAGCTAATGCTGAATTCTGAAGCAGGTTCACCGGGGGGGGAAGGAAGCCAAAATCCAGATTTTTGGGAAGTTTAATACAGCCAGTGCATTGTTCCATTTCAGCAGGCCACAGGCGTTTGAACTGACAGTACATAGTTGTGCTAGAGAAGTTGCCAAGCAGAATGTTAGACAATAGGGCAAGGCACATGTTGGGAACGTATGGGAAGCAGTGGAGACTTTTACCAGTACATAAGGGTTACAGCTTTTTTCCCTCTTCTCTGTGTGAGCACGTACATAGTTAACCCGACCTCTCACTTCACCGCAGCAAGCCTCGACAGCAGCATCCGCTCCACTGTCCCCAACAGCAATGGAACAACATGTTAGCTGAATGACCAGTGCATGCCGTCCTCTGGGTTACCATTAGGTTCCAGAGTCAACACGCCATAGAGATGAATGGAGCAGTTTGTGCAGCTCAGACCTATTATTTCAGGCTGCCTATCTGCAAACTCACACAGACCACCCAGTGCTGAGTCACACTTGGAATGTTTGCTCTGCAACTGTTAGGGTTAGAAGAAACTAAATTAAAGTTTAGGGTCCAATCAGCAGGTTGGTCCTTGGGAGACAGCAGCTTTCCAAGAGGCAGAAATAAAAAAAATACAATACAATACAATCACAGTATCTTGTAACAAAACACTCCCGATGATCTCTGCAGACAGATCGATATGCACCATGCTGCCTGGGCAGGACTAGGAATACTGTAATTCTTTAAGCATTTAGGAGAACATTAACCCAGATGCCCAGGGAGCCTGTACAAGAATCACATCACATCTGTTCCTGCACAGAAGGGCAGGGGAACGCAAGAGGACGCTGCAGCATGGTGGTAGGTCGTTTCAGAGGAGGATCTGCACTCACAATGATCCAGTGGGCTCAGACCCTGTGACTGTGCAGGGACCATGGAGGGGTCACAAGACAGCCCTACAAGGGGCTGGGGGCGGGGGCTGTGCTCCCTGCAGAGCTCCCCACACAAGCCTGATGACACAGACTGTGGTGGAGATGGGCGTGAGTGTCACCCTTAGCCACTGGGTATTTTTACAGGATGGACTAACTGCAGCTGCCGCTACCCGGCACTCACTCCTGCCGGCGTAACTAGGTAAGATGCTGACTGCCCAAAAAGCAGGGTATGTGTAGATACTGAGTCTCTTTCTCTTTGATCAAGGGCCTCTTGTTAGAGCCGTTACAGTGACCAGAAACAAATATTCTGTACACACAGCACACATACGTGGCACTGCTCCATTGCAGTTGCTTGGACAGCTGGGGCATCCGAATGGGCTGTTGCTTCAACAGACACTTCCCCCCTTGTAATCACGACAGACCCAGCTCTGCCTCCTTCCAGGAGGTAAACATTGCACTCTGAGCTGCCCCTTGGATCAGGGGTGCTACTCGCGCAGGGAGGCAGCACTTGAGGTGAGTGCGTGTGGCAGAATCGGGCCCTCGCCGATCGTAACTGTCTCTGACATGCGTCTTTGCCTATGGTACCACAGGGCAGCTGGCTGCTCTTCATGAAAGCTGCCTGGGAGGCTTGCCTCATGGCCTGGACAACACAGCAGAGGTGAAGCCAAAGAGGAAAAGACAAGTTCAGGGCTTTGAGATGCCAATAAAAGCAAAAAGCAACGTTCGCCCCTTTCTTCAGGCATGCCCCTTTAAATGATGTGTCCGCGCTGCCAGGAGATCAAAGGCACTGCAGTGCTCCCGAAGTGTTGAAAAGCCTTGATCACAAAAACTCAGCTCCTACACATGGCTATTCCCAAGCCCAGCCAGCTCTCCCTTGCCCTTCTCTGAGCACGTGCACGAAGATCTTCCTAAACTGCACCCCAAGTTTCTCTTCACCTTCTCCCGCCCACCTGTTTCCCTGCCTCTCCAGCTTCCCCCAATCTGGGTTAGCCTATCTTCCCCCATGCTGCTCCATTTGCCTCTCCCTACCCACGGTATTGCTAAGGCTCTAATGCTGTGGTACTGAGCGCCTGGGCCCATGGCTACATACCAAGTCTGAGGATTTTCATTCATTCTGTTACTAGAGCTGAGACTGATCTTAACAACACTCCCGTAACTAAACAGCAACTGACCAGAAGAAAATATATTGCCTCTGAGCTGACACCAAACATGGGGAGTTTCAGCTCAAAAAAAGAGAAAGTTTTTGAGGATGAGAAAACACCAGGATTATTATGGAAATCTGGATGTAAAGTTAACTAGGGCCTTTTAACTAGGACCTTGTCTACACTAAAGGGAAGTGTTGACCTAAACTACGCAATTTGAGTTACGTGAATAGTGTAACTCAAATCGACGTAGCTTAGATCAACTTATTGCAGGGTCCTCACTATGCAATGTCGACGGGAGACGCTCTCCCGTCAACTCCCCTTACTCTTCTCGAGAGAGCAATCGGCGGTTGATTTAGCGGGTCTTCACTAGACCCGCTAAATCGACCACTGATGCATCAATCACCGCAGCATCGATCCTCTGGTAAGTGTAGACAAGCCCTAGAGCTTTCGATGTCATTATGCAGCAAGAGCTACAACACTGAGACATGTAGGATTTCAAAGGGTGTCAAATCAGGCCCTTCACTACTAATTGTCTTGAACATTTTGATTTCGTTAAGATCTTAGCTTCTGCCGTTCATACTAATTTTCAGGTGAAGTGATTGCTGAGCAGCGTGCAATTAAGTGTTGCCTCTCAGGATAGTCTAACTGCCTACCCACTTAGAGCAGCAATCAGTGCTTGGAGAGAGATTTTGATATTTGAAGAGAGATGGAAAAAAGGCAAGAGACTTTAAAATGCCAAGCAACTGTGGTTTGAAAAGCAGCTATTAAAGCAAGTGCACTACAGCCTCCCAAAACGTTCTTGCTTGATCTGTGTCTTTCAGCTTGCAAGTTCTCATGGCAAGGACCATGTCTGTATTTGTGCTAAGTGACTGTAAAAATAATCTTTTTGTATCCAGAAATACACTCCTGCCTGCATGCACATCAGAGAGATGAAGTTATGGTGTATGCATAGAATGCTTAGTTGCATCACAATACAAAGTCCATAGCCCTTGAAAAATGTTTCCACCTACAGTCTCCAGGATTCACATATCAAGAAGCCCACAGTGTAATACAGTGTCCCTGTCAGGGCCAAACACAGGAGGTGTCAGTAACAAGATTAGCAGGGATCCAGATTTGTTGCAAATAGTAGATATTGAAGAGACACTGGGGCTGGAATTTTCAAAGGAAAATAAAGGAGTCTGGTATCCAGCTCCCACTGGAATTCACTCAGGTTCTTTTGAAAAATGCAGCAGAACTGCACAGCAGCACTGTTCATCTTCAGTCTAGTTATCGTAGCTGACTCACAGCACGGCCTGATACGACAGCAATTGCAAAATGGGAACAACTGGCTAGGTGGTAGTACTGCTGAAAAGGATCTGGGGGTTGGAGTGGATCACAAATTGAATAGGTGACAACGTGAGGCAGTTGCGAAAAAGGCTAAAATCACTCTGGGTGAATTCACAGGAGTGTTGTTTGTAAGAGAAGGGAGCTAACTGTTCCGCTCTACTTGGCAATTGTGAGGCTTCAGCAGGAGTAGCGTGTCCACTTCTGGGTGCTACATGCTAAGAAAGATGCAGATACACTGGAGAGTGTCCAGAGGAGAGCAATAAAGACGATATAAGGTTTAGAAACTCTGATTTATGATGAAAGGTTTAAAAAACGCAACTAGGCATGTTTAGTTGTGAGAAAAGAAGGCTGAGAGGAGACATGATAACAGTCTTCAAATAAGTTAAGAGCTGTTATAAAGAGGTTGGTGATCAATTGTTCTCCATGTCCACTGAACACAGAACAAGTAGTAATGGGCTTAATCTGCAGCAAAGGAGATTTAGATTAGGAAATCTAACTATAAAGGTTAGCTAAACTCTGGAATAAGCTTCCAAGAGAGGCTGTGGAATTCCCATCCTTGGAGGTTTAGAAGAACAGGTTGAACAAACACCTGTCAGGGATGGTGTAAGTTTACTTGGTTCTGCCTCAGCGCCCCTGGGGGCAGGACCTGACATTTTGAGGTCCCTTCCAGCCTTACATTTCTATGAGTAACCTGCCATAAGGGTGAATGCAAGTCAAACTGCACGTTATGCATCCTGCCATGACATTTCAGCTACTTACTCTGTGTGCATGTAAAATACACACTGGAGACAGTTTATTGAGAGGGAAAGGAGGCAGAATTTAGCATGGATTTGAGGGCAGTAATATTCTGAAAGGTAACAGTTGATTACATCATAAACTACATTGCTAAAGAACACTTTTGTTTATTCTACATATGCCAGCAAAATAATTGGAAAAATACTTACAGCAGCCATTGAATTTAGCTGATCAATGTAAAACTCAGGCCAGCTAGTGGCTCCTTTATTTTCTTCCTGGTCCTGAAAACAAAAAGAAACTCATCAGGAGAAACAAGGTTTATGTTCCCCATCCTTTTACAATAGCCATGTATGAAGACTGAACACATGGCACACAATACTTCCACTATACCAGTCAAAGTTTGATTTCGATCAGACTAGATCATGATGGTCCTTTCTGGCCTTAAAGTCTATGAGATTTCCTACATTCTGAGCCTGCCATCCCAAGCATTCTGATCTAGGTATATTATTTGGTCTTTTTAACCAAAAGCTCTATGGGCCAATGTCTTTATATGCAATCCGCGTTACAATGTCTGCTTTTAACTAAACATTTCCCGATTTAGCCATGGCAATCTTCCGGTTCCAAGGTCCTTAGAGAACAACTTTGAAACTCTAAACCCAGATCTCCCAGTACTAGCACTTTAAAATTTCCTCCGTTGAAAGTTTTTGACTACATAGCTTTGTTCAATGCAGTGAGGCTGCTTTTGACGTCAGGGCCGCCCAGAGGATTCAGGGGGCCTGGGACAAAGCAATTTTGGGGGCCCCTTCCATAAAAAAAGTTGCAATACTATAGAATACTATATTCTCGTGGGGGCCCCTGTGGGGCCCGGGGCCTGGGACAAATTGCCCTACTTCCCCCACCTGCCCCGCCCGGGCAGCCCTGTTTGACGTAGTTTGCTACAACTGAGACAGAATAAACAAACTGGATATAAACCATATTTCACTTTTTTAGGAAGTGGCTATCACTTACCAAAACTCAAAATGGGCCATTAGACACTTCACCATAGATACAAGACTCTCAACCTGGGGGGTTATGATTTCTCCACAGATATTAGAGGCAATGACAATTCAAATTACACTCTTTCAGGGGCTTTTGACTTTTTTCACACCACAGTTCCACACTCCATCAGTTGCAAGAGGTCATCCTCAGACGTGCTGCAGGCACCTTAGTCCCCTGGTGTGGAGGATGGTGTAGGGGGCACTCCAGGCTTAGCCGGAAGTAATGAGCATGTAGAAAAAGGCTCATAACATTCCTCATTTAAACAACTGCTGACTCCTGCCTTTGGGTTTAGTCTTGAGGGGCTGAAAACCATTGCGCTACTCTGCATGATTTAGAGTCCAGCTCTCTAGGCTGGAGATTACAACATGCTGCTGGGTGGAATACACCAGATAGCATTTCAGGCTCTCTGGTGTCCTTGTACATGAGTCACTTGGAAGAGATCAAATTTCCATTGGTGACATGGCATAGCAAGGAAGCATGCGAGGCAGAAAAATAAAGCTGTTCACAGGTTCAGTAACATGCTCTCACGATAACAGTTTCTCAATGACAGACGCTTCCAGATTTTTTTCCCCCTCTTTCGAGACCTGCGAAACGCCCTCCACACATCTGAAAGTTCACTCGACTCTCAAAGCAACAATCTGGATAGTCTCCTGCTATAGAAAGTTATACGGCATGAAGAGGCATAGGACGCACACGCAGGCCAAACAGACGCTGCTAACTGAACATCTCCGATCAAGGGCTCGAGAGACACGTGCACACCTGAAGTGCAGCCACAGGGACACTACTAGAAGAACAACCTGTTATCACAGTATTTGCAACACACCAGATTCCATGGCACCAGTCCCTTATCGCAACAGGGTTATGCTGACTGACAGACACAAGGCTAGACAGAGCACATATTCCTGGGAATGGTTACAGCAACGTTCCTAACACAAAAACCCATGTTTTGCTGTCGTTAGGCTGTGGCTTGGAATTACAAAAGCAATTCAAGCTGTGGCTCTCTAAAGTTTTGTTGACTCATCCTGG
Source organism: Mauremys reevesii (assembly GCF_016161935.1). NCBI lineage: Eukaryota > Metazoa > Chordata > Testudines > Geoemydidae > Mauremys > Mauremys reevesii. Next base: position 12,723,863 of record NC_052626.1, on the reverse strand, counting down.
TACACCCAGTTACTACAACACACAAGGCCAATCCCCAGATAACCAACCCCGCTTTGGCTGCCGGCAGGGATTTGAACCCAAGACCTCTCACATTCAAAGCACAAGGCTCTAGCCCTTGTGCTAAAACACTAGCCCTTGTACCTGGCAGGGGCAATATATTTGTTACCCTCTTATGTGGGCCTGCCACTAGAGGGGGACAAAGACCTATATTGTCCTCCTACAAGACCCTCCCCCAGCCCATACACATCCCTCCTTGAAAATACCAGGGTGTTTCGCTCACTGATGTGGGACTGCAAAGATAACATTTCGTTTGGGGCTGGCTTTAGAAATGCTTTGTTTCCCCTGCCAAGACAGAACTACTGTTCAATTCTAGAAGCGGTTTCCCACATAGCCAGACAGATTTAAAGGGACAAAATTAGTATTTTTGCTCCTAGGCTTAAATCTGGATGTTACTTTAAAACAAAACAAAAAAAACAAAAATCAAACTTTTTTCCCGTAGCTGAGCTATTTGGACCTAAGCAATATAAGAATTTGTAACAGAAATCCTGATTCAGCTTTAATTCTAGCCTTGAGAACTGCACTGATAACAGAAATGCCAGGCAGTCATATTGTCAACATTGTTTGGAGTGAGGTTTTTTGGGGAGGATGGAGGAGTGAAGGCACAGAGATTATCTGTCCAAGAGTTAGTGTCTAGGATCACACAGACAGGAAGAAAAAGTTCTTGCCAGTTCAAGTGACCCTTGACATGAGTAGGTGGATGCAAGCTTCCCTGTGGAAATAGCCAGCAGGCAGCGAGCCTGCTGCTGGTGCATCAGAAACATCAGATTACCTTGTAAGAGAGCCAAGTCTGTAAATGAACCTGTTTCCCTCACTTACAAGGCTGGTGAATTCACGGTCAGTTCCCCAGCTCCCCTGGGGAGGGAAGGGAGCACCAGCTGTCTCACACCAGCAGTGTATATTACCAAACGATCCAACAGTAAAATTAGGTCAGTCCCAGAGAAAACCGTTAGCTTGCGCTAATGGCTCGCAGCCAAGAATCAGTATTAGAATCCACAGAAAAACAATTACACTTTGTATAACCCCCATCCCTCCCTCCCTGCCCCGCAAGGTTACAACTAAATACAATGACAAAAGTCCCATAGTACATTTTTTTTTAAAGACTTGCAGTTTATGTTCTGCTTTGAAAAGTAAGAGAAAACCAAAGTTTGTATTCATGGGTTGATTGAGTTTAAGGCAAGAAGAGACCATTGTGATCATCTAGTGGGACCTTCTGTATAATATACTGGCCATACAATTTCACCCAGTTATTCTTGTTTCAACCCCATAACTTTGTTTGAGCTAGAGCAACTCTTTTAGGACTTTTATAACATGAAAAATAATCTGTTCCATCGACTTGAGCATTTTATAAAGAAACTCCCTAACTTTTCCCTGTGTGTTAATAAGTAACATCTGCATCAGATACATTTCGCAATCTTGGTCAACACGCTAGTTCTGATGGGATTCCCTAATGCCAACAACACAGCATGTCAATAACTAGCACAAACACTCCAGACCTGACCCCACTGGCTTAAAAGCCCCTGGACTGTTGGGCCTTGGAAAGCTAAGGTAGCAGCAGCCTCTTCAGAACAATTGTTGTTCCTGTTTTGTTAGTGATAAGTCAGATATACTTGCTATGGAACAATGACCTGATTTTCCCTGAGGTGCTGAGTACCCTCGATTCACACTGAAGTCAAGGAGCGGGGGGTTCAATTTCTCAAGAGATCATCCAATATGTTTTTAAAGGACTGGCAGCATCAGGACATCTTGGGTGTTCTGACATAAGAATCTCTTCACTACCTCACTGACTTCAGGGTTCTGATTAGAGCTGGTTGGAACATTTCCACATCCCACCCTCTCCTCTGAAAACTCAAAATTTTCTGGGCGAAGTCAAAAAGCAACACACCACAGTCTCAGGTCAGTGAGGGAAGACTGTGCATCATGGGAGATGTAGTCCCACTGGGGATCCCATCCCATTGAAGAGAAAGGGAGCACAAGGCACCCAAACTACAAATCCCATGAGGCACACAGCAGCATTTCAGTATTAAAACACAAAACTGGTCAGATCCATGAGGAGGGCAAATTCTAGACTCAAGAGTTCTCCATCAAAAAGGCTTTGCCTCCAGCAGCCAACTTCTCCAGCCCCACCAATGATTTACATCCAACGACCGTTAGCAATAGCTTTCCAGCTGACCTCAGTGACTAAAAGACTTGAGACCAACCCATTCCTTGCAATGAGAGAGTCACAGATGGAAATGGAATGTGGTTTTCCGGCTAGCTCCTCTGGATACACTTTCCAGAGTCGACACCCAATGAGAAGATGCCCCTAATGACAAGAGTATATGTGCTTTTCCTCCATTCACATGCACAAAGCAATTTAATGGCGGGTAACAATACACTAACAAATGCAGTTCTGATTCTTGAAGCAATAGGTTCGGCCTCCAGGCTGAGTGCTTTCAACAAGTTCCAGAACTTGCCTTGGTTTTCTAGGCAATTTAGCTCTCAGCACTTTCAAGGCCATTGACCAGAGATGCTCCCACAATAATACAAATCGCTTCCTGTGCAGAATTGTAGCAGCTTCTCTCCTATAGAAGGTGTCCTGGCAAATTTCTGCACAGGCCATCAACTCTTCCCACCCAATCATTAACCCTTAGGAAACTCCCAGTGCCTCTAGCTTCTATAGCTTAGTTTAAAGACATTTAACTAGATAGATTTAGAATCAACAGCCCAGACATCCTCATACCCCCCAAGACTGAGGTGCAAACAAAGAGTTCAATCACTTCCACAAATCTGCACCCCCATCTGCTTGAGTGTCTTTACTGGGGGAGAGTGGCTGGGCCTGCGGTATATATTGTTCCCCTGTGGCTGTATTTCCTTCTCCAGTGACCTACGGTCTGAGGGACAAACACAGCCAGGACATGCTGCTGAGTGTGACTCTGAGCCTGCTGAAGGGGTGGAAGAAGAGGCCACCACTAAAAGCCAGAGCTTTGGGATCTGCCACCTTTGCAGGCAGGCCCTGTGGATGGCTCTAAAGTCACTGATATTTATGTATCAGAGGGGTAGCCGTGTTAGTCTGGTTCTGTAAAAGCAGCAAAGAATCCTGTGGCACCTTATAGACTATAACACGTTTTTTTAGCAGCTTTGCTTTTGGTGAATACTTTTCTTTTCAAGCTCATGCTTAAAACGTCCTGTAAGGTGCATATGGCTGCTGCTGCTTACTGATATTTATGTCATCTCAATAAGCTTACCCTTGGCTGCCAAAGCTCAGAAATGCTAAGCTCCATGTCACTGCTCCATTCAGGACATGCATGCTCAATTCCGGGAAGAGAAAGCAGGAACGCTTTGCTTAGATCAACTTTTTTTTTAAATTCCCCTGTAACGTGCAAGAACCTATCAGCCTTCATGCAAAACAGGACTGCTTTGGTCTTATACCAATACGGCTTAAAAGGAAATGTTAATCTTTTAGCTGTGTTTGCCACAGAATGTAATACAAAAATAAAGACAGGTACACAGAGTACAATCTAACTTTACAACACAGCTACAAGAGTAAGGCCTGTAAAACTCAAGTGTCTGTTTGTGCAGTGTAAGCAAAATACAAGAAGTGCAATCCTTTGAAATGCTACTGAGAACCACATATTGCTGTTAAAAAATGCTATTAACCAAGAAGCGTTGCAGAGGATAAACTCAAGCCTTTCTCGCTGTTCTTCCTCTCCATTAAATGCAGCATTTATATATTTATTATTACAATTTACTCGTATTGCAGTAGCACAGAGAGGTCCTAACCAAGATTGTGCTTGGTGCTGTACAGACAGATGGTAGAGACAGTCCCTGCCCCAAAGAATTTACAAGCTCCACAGACAAGACAGACCAAAGGCGGGGAAGAAAACAGAAGCCCAAAGAGAAGTGACTTGCCAAAGGTCACCAAATAGGTCAGTGGCAAGTCCCAGTTTAGTGCCATATCCTCTAGGCCACACTGCCTTACATTGAGCTTTCCTGAATCCCTCCCCCTTCTACCTCCTGTCTTTACAATGAACTTGCTATAAGAACTCATCTTGAGTGACGGCAGCAAATTGGGGGGGAAACCCCCCCAGAGAGAGAGAAAACGTCTCTTTTGGAAAACAAACGCAGTGCTGTAATATATCAAAATAATCCTGGGGTTCTTAGAGCTGCCAGTCTCCGGTACATCTTTGGCCACATTCATGACTATGCATTAAAACTGCCGGCTGCCAAAAACTGGTTTGGCCGACTGAAATGATCACTGCAGAGGAGAGGTTTCCACGACTGTCGAGGAAATTTAACACCTACTGTTTTAGCCTAGGAATGTTATTCCTCTCCCAGTGGGATCCAGGCAAGGTTGTTCTGCCATGAGGGCTATTTACTGACCATTTATCGAGAGTTTAAAGTGAGGCAACTTAGTATTTTTAATATTCACTGAAAGCACAGAGTTTACACACTTTCCCTAGATCACTAAATTAGCTCGTCACTAAAACAGGCAGTGGCAACCTATTTAGACCCCCAAATTTAGCATCCATGAAAAGAACTGATTGTTTATTGGCCAATTTAGTCAGGGTGGATGTAGGGTGGATGTAGTCCACTCCGAATAATTGATGAGGAGGTGTCAATACCAAGAGAGGAAAAATTGCTTTGGGGGGGAGGGATAGCTCAGTGGTTTAAGCATTGGCCTGCTAAACCCAGGATTGTGAGTTCAATCCTTGAGGTGGCCATTTAGGGAACTGGGGTAAAAATCTGTCTGGGAATTGGTCCTGCTTTGAGCAGGGGGTTGGACTAGATGACCTTCTGACCCTGATATTCTATGATTCAGATAGCACTGGACAGCACCCAGAGGTTAGTGTTTGGAAGTTAACTCATCAGTAGTACACAATGTTCTGAACTTATTAGCTGTAACTTACATATGCAAGAAAACTGCAAGACATCAACACAGATAACTAGTGAAACTGGGGCATCAATTTTTTGAGGCCCAACCTGGACACTTTAAAGAAGTTTGATTTTTCAGAAGACGCTCATCCTTCAGCCTCCGGGAGCCAGGCCCTCGGAAGGTGTCACAACCTGGACCCCTAAAAGATCCACACACTCAGAATCGCTCATCACTTTGGAAAAAATCTTAGCCCTGAGTTCATCCCTGGTGATATGACTGGGCTAAAGCAGAAGAGAAAGTTACTCACCTTGCAGTAACTGAGGTTCTTCGAGATGTGTCCCCCTGTGGGTGCTCCACTCTAGGTGACGGTGCGTCCCGGCGCCGTTGATACTGATCAACGGCGCCGGGACGCACCATCACCTAGAGTGGAGCACCCACAGGGACAGCACTTGAAGAAGAAGTGTGAGTTATTCACCCAGCATGATATTCGGCTGAGTCGCTTTCTTCAAACCAAACAGACACAAGGGGAAGAGAGAAAAGGAAAATGAAGGGACAAACAAATGACTCCTTCAGGGCTGGCTGGATTGGCTGTTGTCAGGGCAACCAAGGGCCTTGCCCTAGGTGTTTTGCTGTCCCAGGGCAGAAAATGTTTTTGGTGCTCTTCCCCACCCCCCCCCGAAGCAGCTGAACAAAAAGCCAACCCCCTCCAACTTGGCATCCCCTGGATGCTATTTGGTGCCCTCTGGAAGCTGGCATGCTGAACGCCTGCCCTAAGGCTGGCCCTGCCTGCCTGGTGGGAGTGGACAGGGTTGCTCTTTGGTGTCTCTGTCCTCCTCTCAGAGAGACCTCAATGGAGAGTTGTGGATGCCTGTGCCTCTTCCTGACGAGCTCTCAGGCATGGGGTCCTGCAGGGCACCATTCCGTCACCCTTCCCCCATTTAACGGGTAGGTGAGGGCTCGTAAGGAGTCGCGGGTTTTCAGTACACTGATGGCACCCAGTCGGAGGTCTCTAGCTCATCCAACTTGGCCAAAGCAGTGCAGCACTCAGGCTGCACCGGGGGCTGATAGCTCGGTCTCATCCATGCTCCCTATCTGAAACTCAACCCAAATGAGACTGAGAGGATGACGGCTGTGCTGGGGGCAGCAACTGGAGGGAACATCGATCCTTTTGACTGAGGGAGTACATCTGCCAGTTACTAGGCAACGCAACTTCAGGCGCCCGGCTGCTGTTGGACGATCACATAACAGCAGCGACCCACACAGCAACTTACGATCTGCATCTGGCTAGGTGGATGCAGCCTTCCCTTTCAGCCTCAGAGTGCACTCCTGTTCTCCATGCTTGTCTTACCTCGAGATTAGACTGTTGCAATGTGCTCCACAGGGGGCTGCATCATACAAACATTTGGAGACAGCAGCTGTAGCAGTCTCACTGGGAGCTTGTGACACTGGTGCGCCGGCATCTGCACTGGCTGCCTGTTGCTCTGCAGGTGGAGTTATAGGTTGTAACCAACACCTTAAAAGCCCTAAATGGCCTGGGACTGTCCTGCCTGGGGGAATGACCTCTCTCCCCTAGCCATACTGCTGCAGCCAGCTGTGGTGCCCGAAGCTGGACCCCTGTCATTGTAAAAGAGAGAGTGGTAGCTGGCAGGGGAATCTCGGTGAGGGTTCTGGGACTGTGGAATTTGCCCTCATCTCCTCCCCTCCCCCCATTTAGTCCACAACCTTTTGAATTTGGTGACTTTCCAGGCACGCTTCATTACTGCATGATGAATGATGCTCTCCCCTACGCTGGTGTAATTCCAGTGAAGTCAGTAGAGCTGCAACCACTTTACATCAGTGTCAGATAAGATCAGAATGAGACCGTGGCTTCACGTTCAAGGACTTGAATTCAGAAAATCTGGGTTCCGTTATTAGCTACAGACTTGCTGCATGACCTTGAGCAAATCACTTGAGCTCTCCGACTCCCTCCGCCCTCCATCATCTGTAAATGGGTCAGTACTTCCCAAGCTCACAGAGATGTTGTGAGGTTAAATTCAGAACTGTGGGTGAGACGCTCAGTTAAAACAATGATGAAGGCCACAGAAAAATATCTAAACAAACCCACCCTACGGTAGGGCCCGTGATCACTAGCATGTGTTTGCACAGGCCACGTTAGCTGTAGCGTCCTTGTGTGGTGGGATACCACAGCCCCTGGCGTTCAGATACGCGCAGACCCTGCTTTGCATGATGGATGGAGGGCTGACAAACAGGCTACCTCCAGAGCCTTTTGCGAGGTGTGGTGGAGCAAGAAGTCCTTCTGCCTTTGGGGGGACTGGGTGCGCCCTCAATGCTTTGTAAGTGGGTTCAGGCCTATGCACAAAGAAGTTCTTCCAGAGACCGCGTGTCTATCAGGTCAGGCAAGTGCCTCTTGCCAAGATACTTTTGAATCTCACAATTAAAGTAAAAAAAGCCATGGATTTCTTGGAGGTAAAGTTAGAATCTTGTTGCCGACTCACTGAGCAATATGCTTCAGTGTTCACTTCAATGACACATTAAGCACAGCATTCCTATGGGGAGCCGGCAGAATTTGCTTAATATAGGAGCAAAAATAAAATGTTTGCTATAATAAAAGAGCTGCCTCCTCTTATCTGCACAAGCAGAGTGACATTAGCATTTCAAGGGAGTGCAAAATGTAAGTGAGCTAAACAGGTATGTCCTGTTCATGAGCAAAATCGTTGTTTAAATATTAAGGAAAGCACACCCCATTCGGCATATGCTAAATGCTTTTGCATCTGGTTGCACTGTCATTCATGCCTTCAGTTTAGAATTTTACACAAATACTTGCTATGCCAATGATAATCCCTATAATAAGCACATCCATTCTCTCCCACATCCTTAGGATGGAAATGCAGGTTGTTTGCAAAAACGATGTAACCCTGTCTTGAGCTGTGCAGCTGCTGTGATTCATGGAGAAAATATCTGGGTGCTAATCAGCAAGAACAATCACTTCTCTAAAAAACAAATTTCAGGGATAATATATATTTATGAACTTAAGCAAGAAGAACAAAATATATGGCAACTTTTCACAGAGGAGAATGAATGCTTTATTGCTCACTCATAAGATTATTAAATCTGATAAGCAAAAATTATTTGTAGGGCTGTCAAACAAAAGAATTGATCCCAAGATAAAAATATAATGGTGATTAATTGCTGTTTTGATCGCACTGTTAAACAATAGAATATCATTATTTAAATATTTTTAGATGTTTTCTACATTTTCAAATACATTGATTTCAATTACAACACAGAATACAAGCGTACAGTGCTCACTTTATATTATTTTTATCTTCTTTACAGTGCAAATATTTGTAAACAAAATAAATAGTATTTTTCAATTCACCTCATATACGTACTGTAGTGCAGTCTCTATTATAAAAGTGCAACTTACAAATGTAGAATTTATTTTTTACATAACCACACTCAAAAACAAAACAATGTAAAACTAGAGCCTACAAGTCCACTCAGTCCTACTTCTTGTTTAGCCAATCGCTAAGACAAACAAGTTTCTTTACATTTATGGGAGAGAATGCTGCCGGCTTCTTATTTACAATGTCACCTGAAAGCGAGAACAGGCATTCCCATGGCTCTGTTGTAGCTGGTGTTGCAAGGTATTTACATGCGAGATACGCTAAACATCTGTATGCCCCTTCATGCTTCAATCACCATTCCAGGGGACCTGCTTTCCATGCTGACAGGGTCTGCTCAGTAACAATCCAATCCAAAGCAGTGCGGACAGATGCACGTTCATTTTCATCATCTGAGTCAGATGCCATCAACAGAGGGTTGAACATCTTTTTTGGTGATTTGGGTTCTGTAGTTTCCGAATCTGAGCGTTGTTCTTTTAAGACTTCTGACAGCATGTTCTATAGCTCATCCCTCTCAGATTCTGGACGGCACTTCAGATTCTTAAACCTTGGGTTGAGTGCTGTAGCTATCTTTAGAAATCTCATGTAGGTACCTTCTTCTCCTTTTGTCAAATCTGCAGTGAAAGTGTTCTTAAATTGAACAGCATATGCTGGGTCATCATCCAAGACTACCATAACACGAAATACATGGCAGAATGCAGGTAAAACCATGGAGAACGAGACATACAATTCTCCCCCAAGGAGTTGAGTTAAATTTAATTAACACATTTTTTTTTTTAACAAGCATCAAAATAGAAGCATATCCTCTGGAACGGTGGCTGAAACATGAAGGGGACATGCAAATGTTTAGCAGATCTGGCACGCAAGTATCTTGCAATGCAAGCTACAAAAGTACCATGCGAACGTCTGTTCTTACTTTCAGGTGACACTGTAAATAAGTGAGCAGCATTATCTTCCATAAATGTAAAAAACTTGTTTGTCTTAGCGATTGGCTGAACAAGAAGTAGGACTGAGTGGACTTGTAGGCTCTAAAGTTTTACATAACTGCACTCAAAAACAGAACAATGTAACAAAAAAATTTCTACATTTGTAAGTTGCACTTTCATGACAAAGATTGCACTACAGTACTTGTAGCAGGTGAACTGAAAAATATTATTTCTTTATCCTTTTTACACTGCAAATATTTGTAATAAAAAATAATATAAAGTGAGCACTGTGCACTTTTATTCTGTGTTGTAATTGAAATCAACATATTTGAAAATGTAGAAAAACATCCAAAAATATTTATGATAAATTTAAATGGGTAGTCTATTATTGTTTAACAGTGCGAGTAAAACTGCAATTAATCATGATTAATTTTTTAATCCAGTTAATATGTTTTAATCGCCTGAGTTAACTGTGATTGACAGCCCTAATTATTCGCAAAAAAAGTACGCTACTCAAGGAAACATGGGCTACTTTTTGCCACTGCTGCTAGAGCATTCCCACTTACCATCGTTTGGAAGCTGAACTGGGCAGTAGGAGGAATTTAGGAGTAGCATACTAGTAAATTACAAGTGGCTGACAAAAGCCAAGAGGATTCAAGCAGTGCCTGATGCCAGGCTACTCTGAGAGACCATCACTTTCACTGGAAGTAAAAGGAGGTTTCTCCATGCCATGCTGCACTATGTTTATTCAGGAGTGACTGATATGTCCTGCTTGAAGGACAGTCCATCTCCTCCACCCTCACAAGCAAGGGTGTCTATAAAACCGACACAAATAATTTTTATTCCAAGTCAAGTCTTTGTCACAATTCAAGTCCTGCTGGTCCGTATATTAACATATCTGGACACACACAGAGCCAAATCTAAAATTGAGGGTATTTCTACTGTTGGGTCCTTTTAGCTCAGTCCCCACATCTTACTAACTGATTCGGTAACTTTTAGGATGATCAAAAGCCATTTTCTAACATGCTTCCACTTGCTCTCAAAACATAAGCAAAATGCTGTGTCACATGCAGTGTGACTTTGCACAGACCACTACAAGAGGGCACAATTTGTTAAGAAGGGTCGGGAACTGCAGACCACGGGATATCAACGTGAGGGTCATAAACCTATCCCTTTCCAGGGGACCCTGAAACTTTCTGTTGCCACATAGAATCATGGTATGGCAAAGGCTGCGAACCAATGCTTCAGGCTAATCCCAGAGGCAGTTTCAGTCATGTTCCTACCGTCACCGGCCATGGAAGTCCAGAGGCTTCGACAGTAATTCCCATTTAGAGAGTGATGTTAGAAGTATCCCATATGATGTACACAGAGGCACCCAGAGCCACATCATCTTGAATTCCAGTCACGTAGGACATCACAACCCAAGTAAGGCAGAGTCCTGATCAGTGCTCGTAGGGATGTCTTCACTGTAATCTTTGAGACGTGATACCGACAAGTCAGTACTTGGCATTCTCCTAGCTTAGGAGCGAAAATAAATAAAATCAATGCCCCGCATCGTGTTGGGGGGCACTTCTACACTACTGGAACCATAGCAGGAACAAAGGTGACCCGGCATTTAACTGAGGTACTGATCACTTGTGGTCATTCAAGATACCATGGCTTCCTCCCTGCACGCCAGGAGAGGAGCACTCCTGGTCGAATCCCATTCCGACAAGAGAGTCCGTAACTAAATCCTGCCGACTAAACTGTCTCTTGGACCTGGCACCTTCCTTCACTTCCCACCCTACCTGGTCTCGCAGCTGGGCTCCACGTTCCAACCTCTTACACGGCTGTATTTCAGGATCACATGAAGAGAGCCCAGCACAGGCATGTGTATCTGTATTCCACACACATACTCCAGGGGATCCTCAGGGATTGGGGGTGGGGAATACAGACCTCAGATATTATCACAATCCCCATTGTGGTTGCCTCATTTCACTTTCTATCTGGAGTCATTTGATTTTAATAGGGCTCCTCCCCTGCTGAATGGCAACGAGCAATTACCCTTCACTTGACCCCATTCCCCATCTGGCATTTTAGACCTGGAGGGAAAACAAGCCGAGGTTAAATGAGATGGTTTCCTGGGAGGCTCAGAGGATCCAGAACCTGAAACACAGCCAGAGGGTTTGTCCTGTAGCCTAGCAAAGCAATGACATCTAGAGAGACACAGCATGAGCCCTGAGGAAGTGCAGCACAGAAATATCGTACAGCCCCACAGGGATATCTGACACCTGGCCTGTCACCCCCATGATCATTGCCCCTTGCAACGAGCACTTAACATTCCTTTACGGATACATCATTTGGTTCCTAGCACTAATTCAACACTCCCGAGAGGAAGGCCACAGGAAAGATGCCAGAGCTGCTTAGCCTCACAAGCCTAGGCGTTGAGATGGGCTAGGCTAATGTAACCACTAGATTCCTCCCTCCCTACTACGTCCTGGGCTTCCTCGCAGGAGGGACGGGGGGAATCGCATACAGGGCAACAGCAGCAAGCTGGAGATAAAGGCAGAAATAAAAAAGGGGAGGGTGCAGGTGATCCTCACTGCAGCGCCTCTTCCAGTGGCCAGCCGCTGTTTGGACAGATGTTACAACTTCCCCTCTGCACCTGTGGCTCCTCACAGCTGTGGGAAGTGTCGGAAGGGCTCGGCACAGCTTCCTGCCTTCTGCCGATGTGCATACAAGACAGGACACATGCCTGCATCCCAGGCTGAAAGGGAGATGGAAGCGCTGTTTGCGTCGGACTGAAAGGAAGTGGTGGGGCAAAAAGGTCTCTAGAGAGGAAAGCTGAACACCACAATAGGCACAACTTTTCACTTACAATTAACTTGCCGAATTATAAAGATTTCCCTTTTCTCAGCTCCCCCTTGGGCTCTCTTACTGCCGCCTCCCAGTTTAAAGACCCCTCTCAATTAAGTGCAGCAGAACCTCATTAATTCATGCTAACAACCAGGCAGACTCATCGTAGATCACTTAATACTGCCACTTGGTGAGCCAAGTACAGTAGAAGAACAAAGCCAATGCAGCACAACATGGACTTCCTTCAGATGTTTGCAGAAAGTCGCTGGGCTGTAATGATTCAGGGCAAAAGCCTGCAGTACTCCAGTGGCTGTGTTTTAGTGTACTCTGTAACAGTGAAGAGGCCCCCCAGGAAAGAGCAGAGCCAGCTCATAATCTTCACTGGGCAGAGTCTTCACTGCGGGTGAATTTTTGGGTGTGAAACTTAGCAGAGCGCATACGAGTGAGATCTTCCTGAGGAGCAGAGTTTGGTTTCCAGGCAATACGTTTCACATAATGCTTCTCAGGAGTAATGGGATAGATTAACGGCAGTGCAGTGACTCAGACGAATGCAGAGCATGTGTTCAGCAACTGCTCACAACAGGCTTTGACCTCTGGGCTTTGCAGAGGCCACAGACCCCCCACCCACCCCCAGACTGGGAGGAACTGGACATTGGAAGGTGCATTTCAGCTTTCATTAAATAGTAGAAGTAAGTTCCTAGCCCTTTTCCCTGGGAAGATCACCTTGGAAATGGAAAGGGATATGAACAATGGCAAGCCAGTTGCTGAAAATAACCAGCAGCTGGACTCCACACCTGCAAGAGGTGGCTGAGGGCCACTTATATGTCCTCCCATCACATACCCCTATAGAAAATGAGACAGTGACATAATAATATATGGAGATCTACTTATCTCATAGAACTAGAAGGGACCCTGAAAGGTCATTGAGTCCAGCCTCTTGCCTTCACTAGCAGGACCAAGTACTGATTTTACCCCAGTTCCCTAAGTGGCCCCCTCAAGGACTGAGCTCACAACCCTGGGTTTAGCAGGCCAATGCTCAAACCACAGAGCTATCCCTCCCCCCATCTGGATGTAACTTAACCTCTTTAAAAGTCTTCAGGCCTCACTTGTACAATGCAGGGTAGAAACAGCAGAGAGGGAGGACTCAATTATCCTGGGGGCTGGAAACAAGGCAAAAAAGGGTTTTGAAGGCCTGCCTAAAAATGCTATGTTCAGCTTTCCACCCATCAGTACCATCTTACTAAGAAGGGAAATGCTGGGCAGGACACAGGAGCCATGGGACCTTTGGCTTAGATACACGTGGAAACTTCTCACTGTACAGCACCTCTAAGTTCTGCAGCAGCAGGAGGCCAGAACTGGAATCCATGATCTCTTGTCTGACAGAAGTAGCAACAGCTGATAAAGGAGGGGTTGCCTAGTCTTTCCCCTGCGCTGCAATAGCAACCTTTCTGTCACTGCTGATTAATGTAAGGAAAGAATTGCAGACATGAATCACCCTGGTGCTAATTGTCCGTATAATTATAAAGAACAGATGGACGAACAGAAGAAATTCAGGGTATAGAAAGCCGCTCTGCCAGTGATTCTATTCACTGTGTGATCTCAATAGGTAGGTTGTACATATGCTCTTGTGAATGCAGAGGATATACTATGAGTCTGCTGTCTAAACGGGTCCAGCTGGCCAGCTCCTGAATTCCTTCAGGTTCTCACAACGTGTTCATTTTCTTTAATAGCCTCTTTGGACAATGCCTTCTCTCTCCCTTCCTTAGATGGATGGAGCGAGGATATTTGTAGGTGTCCCTTTAAATTCACTAAGCCCTGGTCTACACTATGGGGTTAAGTCGAATTTAGCTGTGTTAGGTCGATTTAAAAATGAATGCATCTACACAACCAACCCCGTTCCGTTGACCTAAAGGGCCCTTAAAATCGACTTCTGTACTCCTCCCCGACGAAGGGAGTAGCGCTAAAATCGACCTTGCTGGGTTGAATTTGGGGTACTGTGGATGCAAATTGACGGTATTGGCCTCCAGGAGCTATCCCAGAGTGCTCCATTGTGACCGCTCTGGACAGCACTTTGAACTCTGATGCACTAGTCAGGTACACAGGAAAAGCCCCAGGAACTTTTGAATTTCATTTCCTGTTTGGTCAGTGTGGTGAACTCAGCAGCACTCAGCAGCACAGGTGACCATGCAGTCCCCCCAGAATGTTTCTACGCTCCCCCTATCATCTCCGTCCCAAAGGTTATCACAGATTAGAAGGCGAAAAAAACGCACTCACGATGACATGTTTTCCGAGCTCATGCAGTCCTCCCACACTGATAGGGCACAGCTTAACGCATCAAACTCTACTAAAACTATCTGGTCAACAAGCTTGTTGCTCTCTGTCTCCTCTATCCCTTTAGATTTCTTTCCATTCGGGCTTCCAGCGATCTGGCTAATGATGATGAAATGGACTATGATCCAAATGAGCTCTTGCACAGTGCGGTTGCTCTCTGCCTGCTTCTCTTTGCAGTGGGAAATTGACAGATACTGTGAGCGCTCTTGTTTCACACCATTGCTAAAGTCATTGGTAACTGCTACTGTACAAGCCTAATTAACAAATGTAGTCAATCTCACTCCCTCAGGGGAAGTAGCAATGAGATGAGGTGACTCATTAGCACTTTCAGGGGAAGGTCAATAGTCCGTATGCCCTGGTGGATGTGCACTGGCAGGGCAGTGGGTGACAGTTTTGTTTTCATCATATGCCACATCTTATAAATGAGGTGAAGCTTTGCTACAAATGTGATTTGAATTTTAATCTACTCTGTACACCCCGTTCACATCTCCCACCTACTTAGCTCCTGGGGCATTTGTATCCTTTTTGCTCATTCTGCTGCAGGAGAGAAGAACGCTCTCCCAGCAAAAACAACGAGACCACCTTGTGGCACCTTAGAAACTAACTAATTTCCACTTCCGCCTTAATTGAATTGGCCTCATTAGCACTGCCCCCCCCTCCCACTTGGTAAGGCAACTCCCACCTTTTCATGTGCTGTAATTATATATACTGCTTACTGTATTTTTTCACTCCATGCATCTGATGAAGTGGGTTTTAGCCCACGAAAGCTTATACCCAAATAAATGTGTTCGTCTCTAAGGTGTCACAAGGACTCCCAGTTGTTTTTGCTGATACAGACTAACATGGTGACTCCTCTGAAACCTGTCTTCCAGGAAGTCTCCGCCGCTCACTTTCTTACCACTCTGCATCAACGGCTCGCTGGCTGCTAGTTCTCTAGGCATTCCTAAAGCACCCATCACCACAGCAGCTTAGTGACAAGCACAAAACAGTGTGTTCAACCACCCTGTCAGAACCTGTACAGTCTTGTTCGCTATGACATGCGCACACGCAAAATTTGGGCCATGGTCCGGGCTCTTCCTAAAGCGGTCTTTCATTCTGACATTCGTAGCAGCTCTATGACAAACAGCTCACCCCAACCCGCAAAGAATCTAGACAACTACACCAGCAGCATCATGGCAAGAATAAAGACTACCCTGAAGTTCCCTTACGTTTTGTAACTAGCACCCTCGTCCTCATATCAAAGCTTCAGACAACTCCCTTCCAACACCCAGATCCCAACACCACTGAAGAGCGTTTTGTTGCCCTTTGGCCACAGCACTTCCATCTAGCGGAGAACCCAAGAGGCTTCATTTCTGGCAAGTGCTAAATTAGCCTCTCCAAAATGAACAAAAGCAAGGCCTGGAGAAGGGAGGAGAAGCAGCTGGGCTGCTCTGAACTAACTGCCATGTCTGCCCATAATACCCTTTGCCTGACAAGTACAGCGCAGACAGCCTGCGTTGTGGGCGTGGTGGATTTGGAGCTGCTCTGTAATAATTTATGAACACCATATATTGCCCTGTTTATTGGGATATTTACTGAATTCATTGGGTTAACTCGACAGACAGCTGTCTGGAGAAACAGGCAGGAAGGAAAAGAATGGCTGAATATAGCCACCTATGAGCAAATACTTGAGAGATGCTACAGGATAATGCCAGAACTACTAACTTTGATGATTTCACCTCCCTTTCCAGCCAACCTGCCAAACTGGCTTAGATCAGGAAGGGTTCAAAGCCCAGGAACAAGAAGAAAAGTACGATAGCAGGGTTTAAAAAGGGACTCGGAGAAAGGGGGAACCAGAGTGAGACGCAGGCACCTGCTGGGATGTCTGGGGCAGTCAGGCCTGCGCACGTTGCCATCAGAGGACGGTAAGCCTTTAAATAAGACACACCGTTTCTTCTCTAAGTGATTTGTTCCTACTTCTAAAACAAACAATGCTTTGTTTTCAGAAGGCTGTCTGGTCAGTATACACCACTGGCCACAGATTCCCAAAGGAAAAAACTGCGCATGCACAAACTCAGTCAGACTTGCAGGATAAGAACAGCTGGTACAGCAGACCCGGGGCAGATCCAGGAATGAGGGAATTACAAAATTCCACCGCAGAAGAGCTAAAGGCCTGAGGAGACGCATGGGGAGAGACCAGAACGGGAAAATGGATCTGTGCCTTACCTGAAAATTTCCTTTGTTGGAATAATGAGGTCCACAGATCCGAGACACTGGGTCTCTGCTCAGGAAGGGGACAGAGATGCAGCCAGCATCAATTGTGACAGTGGCACCCCTCGACATACAGTCAAATATCTGTGTACTTATATGGATCCCTTCACGGTGCTATGCAAGCGCTATGTAGCAATCCAGCCACAGCAGTCTTGAAAGATCTTCTTGAAGTTTAAGAAAAACAGCCAATATTTTCAAAAATGAATTAAAAGTAGCTTCAGGTACATCACCTGCCTCTGAGTTTCTCTGCAAATCGCTTTTGGCTTTGCAGACACACTCTTTTTTTGCCAAATAATTTCCCTCTCCCTTGTTGCTTTTGAAAGACCCAAACAAAACAAGCGAGCAGAGAGCAAAACTGACTACATACCCAATGCTGACAAATTCACAAAGCGAACTAAAAATTGAGATACAGTCCCCCCTTTCCTCCATCATCTTTCAGTGTTGCCAACTCAGATTTGTAACAAAAATATGTTTGGAAAAAAGTGTTCAGACAGCAGCGTGTATGATTTTTAAACTGACAGGACCAAATTCTCTAGTGGTTTAAAACTGGCACTGCTCCAACTGAAGTTAGTGGAACTGTGCCAGGTTTGCACTAGCAGAGAATTTTGCCCACACTGGCCCTCTAAATATTTAGCTTCACCCCAGCCACTTAGTTTCAGAAGGTGTCCATTTAATCAACATGCAACTAATGATGTTCTCCACTACAATGCCAAATGCTTTTAAAATGATACTGCTAGCACAAGTGTTGCCGAGAAGTGCTGAAATTTAATAGGATTGCTCCTTGATCTGATAACCTCAGCATCCAGATCAGCACATTGCATTATACACCAGACTATTTTCTCTAACGCTAACACCCCCCTAAACACATGCCTTGCTTTTCCCAAGGTTTAAAAATTATGCTAACAATAAGCAAATACAGCATGACCAGATGCCTTCATGGTCAGATGGTTCATTGTTTAAAAAGCTTCAGTTTAAAATCCAAAAGATTGCTAACAGATGCAGTTTTTGGCTGGAGACTGGGAAAACCTCTCTTAAACAAAAGAGTGTGTTGTGATTGGAACTAAAAAGGGAATTACCTTTAAAGATAAGAACTACAAACATTTCCTATTGAAAAACACCCCCAGCCATGTAAACAGCCATTTTCTGTAACTAGCAGTGAGAAAATTTAAAATATCATCTGCAGAATGCTGCATCTGGCATAATATTTCAACCTGTTGTAACAACAACAACAATTGTAGGCATATTCAGGATGCAAACAGGCCGTGAAATGTTTTTCATTCAACCCAGATGACCAAACGGGGCAAAATTCCAAGTGATTTTTTTTTTTATATATCATCTTCGTCAGTCTCCAGTACCACAGTGAAAATGGTTTTCAAGTGAAGGAGATACAGATTTCTCGCCAAACTACCTAAATGAGCCACCGGATAAAGATATGAACACAATTGTTAACCAGAATATGAAGATGCCCAGAGATACAGGCGAAAGGCACTTAGACAGAAAAAAAAGGCCATTTGGCTGGGGGTGGGTGGGAATCATTTGAGAATCATCCCTTTTCTATTGACCCCATTCTTCTTCAAAATCCTCTCTGCACTTAGTTGTTTCCAGTTTATACTACAGTAGAATCTTGACTTGAGATTTTAGATTTCAAATGTAGGCTTTAATGGCACACTGTTCAATATTTCACTTACTTGCACCTGATATTAATTGCACTAAGATGGCTTTGAACTTTCAAAAAATCACATTACTAATACTGCTCTGAGTTGTACCGTCTCTTCAGCTTATGTTTCATTCCTTCCCAACCCCCACTCTGCTTTTACAAATGTTGTATGTGACCAGAGAGCTAGCTTTAAAAAATCATAGCGCTACTGTATTTGTGACAGCAGATTCTAGCTAGCAGCCCATTGCACATGGTTGTGAGAGAGAGATCAGGTTCTGCATGAACCCTGCATTTCCCCATCTGACTTGGGAGCTCTTCAACAGTCTGAAGTTTGTACTTCAGCTGAAATGAGCCATGAGGTTTTGCCAAAAACCTTAAAAGCTGGACTCGCTTCCCTCCCTCCCCACACTTTCTAACAATGTCCTTTCTAGGAGTAAGGGAACAGCAGAGAAGGAAGTGTTTTAGATTAGTTATAAAACAAGTCTTTGTCCGATAATATTACTTTTAAATTTGTATTTTATCCTTCTGTTGATGCATCTCCGTAACCTCTTTTCCCTTCTTTATTGTAGCCATACATTGGACTGACAACTTCAAAGGATCTTTCTACAATAATCCGTAAATCCCTTTCCTGATCCGAGTGCTGCACGACTGTTCTATTTAATGCATGCTCCACTCCCTTTCTGGGTCACTGCCCACAGACTTGCTATTGTACATAACATGGCTTTTTCTTTTTTCCCCCCACCCCTACATGGCTCCCATTAAATAATCAATTCAAATCCCTCTAAGTCAGGTTGCTTTGTTTCTCATCCGCTGCCATCTTGTGATACTTTCAGCACCATCAGTTTAAGAATCAAAGCAGACAGTTGTGAGAGAGCCAGAAAACCCTGTGAATCCAAGATGGTGGCTACAGCTGCTGCACTGGGACAGTCATGCGGCTAGGTTGTGTGGGTACCGATAAGATCATGCAAAGCCTTGCTCCCACCCCAAGGGTTACACCTCAGCTTTCCAGTGAGGGCACGGTGCAGTCTCACATGATGTCATTCGGATGAGCCAGTCACGTATATGCTACGCAGCGACTGATCTGAAGCCGAAGTCTGTAGGTTGAAGACAACCCCTCGGAAAATTAGGCCATCAATGCCAGTCTACATCTGCTAACTCTCCCCTCCTCACCCTTCAAATATAAAAGTTAAGGGTTTCGTGAGTGTCTGAGCGTCCTGAGCCTCTGTTTGCCAGAAGTTGGGAATGGGTGTCACATTCCTGTCACAGAAGCCAGCGTTCTCAAGGCTCTGAAATGCTCCAGCCTCTCTTTTTTTTTTTTATGCTGTGGTCATTGACAAAAGTCTTGGCACATCTGTTGGTGCTTCATTGTTTTGTGCACACATGGCTTTGAAGGGGGTATCACATGCCTTTGTGACTCTAGTGCAACCCAATACCTCCTCAACAGCTGCCACAGTCCACATCAAGGGTCCCATGGCATAGCAGAGTCCTCCACAGGCCAGAGCCTTTCAGACCAAAACAGATTCCGGCTACAACTGAAGATACTGCTACGTCGCAGCTGGAGGTGCGATTTCCGGCTTGGGTAGATGCATCTGTGCTAGCTTTGATTGCGCCACTGTGCTAACAATAGCAGAGTAGCTGCAGTGGCCCAGGTGGTGGCACAGGCTAGCCACCTGAATAGATAACAAAGGTCTCGCCTGGGGTTGTAGAAAGGCACCACCCAGGCGCCCACAGGTACGCTGCTATTTTTAGAATGCTAGCTTAATCAGAGCTAGTGTGGGTACATCTACCCAAACAGGAATTTACAGATCCTGCTGCAGTGTACACATACCCTTAGAAGGTGGAATGGAGCTAGGGCTCAAAGTACGACCCAGTTATTGCAGGATGATGCCACTTCATTCATTTGCAGAAGCTTTAGGACTCAGACAGCATGTTTAAATTACAGCGTCCAGGGACAGGAGATTGCGCCACAGTAAATCCATGAGAATGATCTCCAATCTGAGAATATATGTGACCATGTCTTGAGCATGGACTTCTGGGTTTTGGACCCTCAAAAGACAGGCAATTTGGAAGTAAACCCCAAAGGGGAGGAGGTCACAGACGGCTACTTTGAGACTCTGCACTGCCTCGCTGCTCTCTCTGAGGAGGGTTGATTGCGAGTGAACCCTGTTTTGGTCCTGATCTGCAACTGTGAACATCTAACCCTACTTCAAGTCAGAGCAGAAAAGCAGCACCGAATAAAAGGAAGATGGGGGACCCTAGAAATGGGGAGCCCGTACTTAGGAATTGGCATACTAGGTCAGCCCCAAAGACCATCTAGTCCAGTATCTGGTCTCTGACAGTAGCCAGCACCATCAAAGAGAGGTGCAAGAGCTGCCATAGTTGACAATCATGAATTTATCTGGCCAAGAAGGGTGTCAGCTTAATTCAGCCAGACAGTGCTGGAGCCAATCTCATTGGGCCAGCCAGGCAGGAGACAGTGTTAAATTACATTTTAGTTGTTTCAGACAATGACTTGCTATTAAATCAGGGCCAGGCAATCATAAAATTCAACATATTCTGAGTTTTTAAAGTCATGCGACTACCTTGGCCACTCTGATTGCGCTTCGCAATTTAAGGCGACCTAGGTCCTAGGCCCCAGTCCTAATCCATGGAGTATCCCTTCCCCAGCTGAAAAACAGAATGTGTTTCTAGCTAGAGAACATCAAAGAGACCTTTCAGCTTTTTGCTGAGGAGCCAGATATTCAAAACTAGCATGTAGATGGTTTGCATTTATTTTTTTAAAATACACAAGCGAGATTTCTAACAAAGCGGCTGATCAGAATCAACAATTCTGTTTAGATTGTTCACCTGCAATCCTCACCATGAAATCTCAACGCCTAAGGCATCCCAGATATAAAACAGTTTCTACTGAATTATTTTAAAACGTGCAATTTCTTCCTTCTAGAACAGTGGTCTCCAACCTTTTTACGCACAAGATCACTTTTTGAACTTAAGATCAATTTAGGATCTACCTCGCCCCTTCCCCGAGACCCCGCCCCTTCCTGGAGGTGAGTTTTATGTAGCAAGTAGAAGAATTTGTCTCCCTAACAAAAAAGTTATTAGCGATGCATGGAACCTAATTTGGAACCCACTAGCATCATGGGCTCAAAAACGTCTAAGATTGTCCTCTGCTGAGGAGCCCACCCACAACAACGGGGCGCAGCAGAATTCCTGCCCTGACAGTTTAAATCCTAGGTGCCTTAGAAACACCAGACACACGGTATGAGCTGCAAGACAGACCACTATCTTATATCTGATCAGACCTGTCTCTCTCTCAGCACATCTGAAATCTGGCAGCTCTCCTCAGTTTAAAATTACAGGGAGGGGAGGGTACGTGGGGGGAGAGAGGAAAAGGTTAGTGAGCTCTGTTGTGAATCCAAAACTCCCCAGGGTCAACCCATCCCTAGATTTGACTTGCCGCACCCATTACTGAGCTAGCACTTTAAAGCCCTGTCAGTACAAAGTACAAGAGGATAACTGGGGAGGAGAAGAGAGATTCACCATCTAACCCAGGGGTGGGCAATTTTTTTTGGCCCGAGGGCCATATTGGGGTTGCAAAACTGTTTGGAGGGCCAGGTAGGGAAGGCTGAGCCTCCCCAAACGGCCTGTCCCCCACATCCGACCCCACCCTGCTCCTCGTCCCCTGACTGCCCCAACCCCTATTCACACCCCCACACCGTGACGGGCCCCCCCGGGACTCCCACACTTATCCAACCCCCCCCCACCCGTTCCTCCTCCCCTGACCCTGTCCCATACCCCCCAGAACCTCCGCCCATCCAACCACCCCCTGCTCCCTGTCCCCCGGAACCCCTTGCCCCTTACCCAACCCCCCGGCCCCCTTACCATGCCGCTCCGAGCAGCATGTCTGGCTGCCACACCACCCGGCCGGAGCCAGACATGCTGCCGCGCTGCCCTGCAGGAGCTCGCAGCCCCGCGGCCCAGAGCACTGCCCACGCAGCGGCGTAGCAACAAGGGGGGGGGCAGAGGGGGAGGGGCTGGGGGCGAGCCTCCCCGGCCAGGAGCTGAAGGGCCGGGCAGGACAGTCCCGCGGGCCGTAGTTTGCCCACCTCTGATCTAACCAGTGTGAGGAATGAGTTAATGCATTGAATAAATCATGGGCCACCAGAACATTAGGCTAACAGAAATGAAGAAGACAAGAAGATGGCTGATGGGAAGAAAAGGGGGAAACGTTTTTTTTTTAAATGTCTTAGTTGATGTTAATAGTTTTAGTGGCATCATTTCAAGGGCACGAAGTTGTCTTTTCCCTTCCCTCCCATGATTAATGCCATGATTAATGTGCTCATGCCACTAGCAGCGGCAGCTCCAGGCACCAGTGCTCCAAGCGCGTGCCTGGGGCAGCAAGCTGTGAGGGGCCCCCTGCCGGTCCCTGCGAAGGCGGCAGTCAGGCAGCCTTCGGCGGCTTGCCTGCGGGAGGTCCGCCGGTCCAGTGGGTTCGTCGGCAGGTACGCCGAAGCCGCAAGACCGGCGGACCTGCCACAGGCAAGCTGCCAAATCCGCAGCACCGGGGACCTCCTGCAGGCGTGCCACCGAAGGCAGCCTGCCTGCCGTGCTTGGGGTGGCAAAAAAGCTAGAGCCACTTGTGCGTAAATTTGAACTTTGCATTTGTGTGCCTATTAGGAGGGCATCAAGATTTCACTCCGTCAGACATGGAAAATGCAGCCAGTGCTGTATCGTACCTGGATTCTGTTGTGCCTACAGGCCAATTAACATGGTTTCAGCCAATTTCTTTATTAATGAATTGGTGATTTAACGACAGTCTTGGTCTTTTATCAGAGTCACTTGATTTTAATTCTGTAGAACCCTATTGGCTTTATCCCTTTTTAGTTCTAGAAGATTTCAGTGTAAGATATGTGGGCGCCATCAATCACCTGGAAGATGACAAACTCCATATTGAAAGCAGCCAAGTATACAATTTATATTCAGTGTTGTTTGGACTATACCTTACCATCTCAGCCTTTATGCCCTATAAAACTTCCCACCCACAGTGGATTTTTCCAGGTCTTCCATAATGCAGCCAGTGTTTACGTCAACATTTATTGGAGAAAGGGAGATCATCCTCTGTCTCGTAACACAAGACTAAGGGGACATTCAATTAAATTGGCAAATTCAAAACTGATGGAAAAAACACTTTCACACAATGTGTAATTAGACTGCAGAACTCACTGGCACTGGAAGTCATGGAGCCCAAGAACAAGATTCTAAAAAGAGACTAATTATTCCTGATAGCCATATGAATAGCCAATGATGGCAAAACTTTGAAAGGAATATTAAACCTCAGATTTCAGGGGTTAAGCCAGTCGCTAACAAGAAACCCGAAAGAGACCTAGCGTCAGGGGCAGATTAACCACATTTGCTTACTGTGGGGTTCCTACCCTGCCCTCCAAAGCATCCAGTGATGGCCACTGCCAGAGACCGGATACTAGACTAGATGAACCTCAGGTCTGATCCAGTCTGGAATTCCTGTATTTTTGCAATACTAATCTCAAATTCATATTCAAGTCAGCAGGTTTTCAGAATGAAAACAGAAAGCTATTTCAACAGAGCCTGCCATTGTGAAAACTCAAGACTGGATTCTTGGGACCACCCTCTGATGGCTGGTGGAGCTGCAGATCAAAACAGCAGTGCAAAGGGTGAGTGTGTGTGGGTGGGGGGAGTATAACTATTGTGTGCATAATTCAGCAGAAACTCTTCTAGCCAGGAGCAAGAGACTTCAGCACTGCGGAGATTCCTCCCTACTCCTGCCTGGCTAGAAAGATGTTTGTGGCCATTTCAAGGCCTTGGAGGGATGTGTTCTGGGGAAGGGAGGAAACAGTCTGATCCTCATCAGTGGGAGGGGGGAGGAGTGGAGGAGGGGGGAGAGTGAGATCTATATTTAATTGGGGGAGGGCAGGGGGTCAAACATCCTTTACACTGAAGTCTTCCAGAACTTAAAAGGGATAAAACCATTAGAGTCCTAGAGAAATAGATCAGAGTTTTGTAGAAGTTACTCTAAAATACTAAAGAATTTAGCAGGCAGGAAGATGCTTTCTATATATTTTTCCTGAGACATTCTCTAGTACTCCATAGTACAGATGCATTCTTATTCAACCCTCCAGGATGATTCACCAAGCCCTATAGAAGGTTACTCTTTCTAATAAATTTTAGAGAACTTTCCCAGAAAATAAGGAATACAAAAGACAAACCCACGTCCATCTCTCTCTCTTGCTCACACACACACACACACTTAAAGTCTCTTACTTTTTTCTTACTGCAGTAGATCTGCCATTTCTTTTCTGCTGGAAGTGCAAACATGGCTTCTCGGTGTTTGTCTGTGAGGTCAAGTTCATCCTGGGGGGAAAAAAACCACAAACACACAGAATTTTAAATCACAAATAAATAAAAATCAGGTAGGTAATGTAAGTCAATGTAGAGTTACACCATAGCATAATGACCGCCACATAACCTCCCTCCCAAAGACTATTGATTTGTCAGGATCAATAATGATAATTATCTTTATTATTCATGACCTCTGTTTGACTTTGGCATCACAGCTGGATTCCAGGAGCAAGTAGGATGTAAATCTCTTTGCACAGTTCCTTCTGGAAAACCCCTTTATTACATTTAGAAAGACATGCGTTTTACCAAGTACACCCATCCAAGCAAGAGCTGGACCCAAACTTCTTATATATTACAGAAGGCTGAAAGTAACTGTACAGAACAGAGAGTTAAAGCACCATATGGAGTAATATGTCTAAGACAAGCATGATGCAGAATGGGTAACTAGGACCTTCCCAACCAACTTGAATAATCATTTCTACTCTGCATATCCTCAGGGAAGCAGACTACTCCAATCATCCACATTCTTATTATTTGTATGACAGCAGTACCTAGAAGGCGCAACCAAGATTGCTACCCCACTGTCTTAGGTGTGGTATAAACACATAGCAAGAGCCGGCATCAATCCCAAAGACTTTGTAGTCTTAACACACAGGACCAGCGAATTGCTGGAGAAAGGAACTGGAGGTATCTCCATTTTACAGATGGGGAACTGATGCATAGCAAAGGTAAGTGACTTGCCCAAGGTCACGCAGAAAGGCTGTGGTAGGGGCAGGAATTGAACCCAAACCTCCAGAGTTCATTCTAGTGCCCAGAGGTCGTCTGAGCATGGCTGTACAAGGAATGCGAGAACTCACTTCAATAAGTGAGGAAGGGATAGCTCAGTGGTTTGAGCATTGACCTGCTAAACCCAGAGTCGTGAGTTCAATCCTTGAGGGGGCCATTTAGGGAACTCCGGTAAAAATCTGTCTGGATTGGTCCTGCTTTGAGCAGGGGGTTGGACTAGATGACCTTCTGAGGTCCCTTCCAACCCTAATCTTCTATGAATCTATCAGATTTGCTGCAGAAGTCTCCTGTATCTCAACACTCTGTCTACTCTGCTTTGCAACTGGAAGACCTATGGAGCTCAAGGCAGACCATGGTTGTGACTTGAAAAAGAATACAGTATCATCCTGAAACTAGTACCTGAGTTAAGTGTGCCACAGAAAGAGTCCTCTCTCATGCCCAACTCCATTGGCAAGAGCTGGAAATATAAGCTGTATTCTTATAATTAAGGAATTCATGAAGAGACACTCCACTGCCCTAGAGTTCCCGCTGTGCTAGGGTGTTTTGTTTAAGACAGCCACTAGGTTGGCCACATTTTTTGCTTATGGAGAAACCATCTATTTTTACTTTCAAGTCTCGTTAAGAAACATGCCAGTCATCAGAAGACTAGAACATTCTCACAGCAACATGGTCTCCGGCAGCTAGACGTACGTCAAGGCTTTTATCGGGAAATTAAATAAATCCATGTCCAGGCAGAGCAGAAAGGTGTTTTTCCAAAGTGAACACTGATCCTAGGGATGTGGATTTTCACCAGCCTAAAATCATGTTGTCTGATGGATGTTTTGGTGCTGTAGTTAGACATTTTGACCATCCATCGTACAAATGGCCTCAGGAACAGACCAGTGTGTGCATCAACCTCAGGATCTGAGACACAAGCTCTCCGGCTTTTTTAGCGTACACGAGTTTGTCTAGCTGAATTTTAATTTTTATTAATAAAATTATTTGTTTTTTTGTAAGGTGGCAGCCTCCAGGGGCCCATTCAGGGATCGGGGCCCCACTGTCCTGAGCACAGTGCAAACACAGAACAAGAATAATGGTCCCTACCTCAAGGAATTTACAAGCCATGCAACTCGGGTTGCCAATTTTGGTTGGACGTATTCCTGGAGCTTTCATCACATGACAATCTTTAATTAAAGATTAATCTTTAATTCCTAGAGACTCCAGGACAAACCTGGAGGGCTGGCAGCCCTACATGCAGCAGTCCAGCTGGTATAATCCAGGCACACATTCCATTCAGTATAATCCAGGATATAGGAAAGTAAGTCTGGGTCTTGTAAAACAAAACCCAAAAACTATGGCCATGCATGCACAAAGCACACCAGTTCATAGTACAAGTCACCCTGTACAGAGGCACGTACCCTGGCTTTTTTTGATTACAGTAAAAAGGAAACTAAATAGTTTTAAAAACTGATGCTTTACCATTGCACACCTCCTTTGGTCGAAGCTATTGTGCACTACAATGCTACTCATTTACAGTACATTTCTAGTGCGTAGAAGGGGGAAAAAATAGTCAAAAGTGAGCTGGATACAAGTTTATCTAAAAAGCCATTGCACATATTTGATTTCACTTCCCAAGGACATTAGTCCAACTCGGAACAGGTATCTTGGAACATTTTCAATTACACACAAACTGAGGAGCTTTAAGTCCTACATTTATTGATCGTGTGTTCAAATCAATGCGCAAACTGACTTTGCTAGTACGTGCAAGAAGATTTACAACAAAGTTCTGGATTTCTAGAAGCACCGATTACTACAGCAATCATTACAGTTAAAAAAAATTCTATTAAGCAAAATAAGTTGATAAGGGAAAGAGAAAGGAATAAAAATCCAAGCACAAAAGGGCAAAAGAACCTCCCATCTTTTTTCAACTACACACAATCAACAAGCCCTGCATTAGGGCATGATCCAGCATCCACTGAAATCTGTGACAACGTTATGGCTAAGGAAAGGACTGGGACTTGTGGAGTCAAATATTGAGCCTTGATTTCTCAACAGGCTTCCTCTATAACCTGCATCACGTCACAATCTCGATGCCTCAGCTCTTCATCTGTAAAATGGAGTTAATACTTCCTCTCTCTCATCCTTTGTCTGTTTTGTTTATTTAGACTGTAAAGCTCTTTGGAAAAAGTGACGGCCTCTTACTATGTGTGTGTGTAGCGCCCAGCACAATGGGGCATTCATCTCAAATGGGGCCTCTACACGCTGATATAAATGTTATGAAAATGGTTGCACAAGTCTAACCAATGGCTAAGCATGGGAGATTGTTTTTAAAGTATGGGGTATGCTTTGTAGACTGCCATTGCTTTATATTTTAAAGTTAGACTCTCAATAATATTTACCGCATTGTAAACAACTTGTGCAGAAGTCAAGATTTATTGACATAAGTAGAAACAGAGATCAAGGCAAAGATAGAACTGGGTGAAGAATGGATGTTTTGGGCTCTTGAGCAATTCTGAAAATTTGAAGAAAAAAAAAAAGTTTTGTTTCAGGGGGTTGAACTAACACCAAAACTTTTCCAAAAGTTTTCAGTAATCGAAAAATGTCAAGTTTGGTTGAAACTTTTCCTTTTAAGCCAACTTGAAAAAAATTGTTTTGAGTTTAGGCATGTTGACAAAAACAAAGGAGGATTAGTCTGACAAAACGGCCGGGGAAAAGAAGGTGGTCGTGGTGGTGAGAGTAGAACACACGGTGGGTGCATACACTATAGATTTTTTGATACATTTTCAAGTTGTAAAAAATATTTATCCTTAACACAGTACGTTTCACTGCATTCAACTTCCAGCGTTTAACTGTAGAACACAGACACACCTACGCAATGACATCCTACATTATACTTGACATGTGGCAACAAATGAACATGAAATTCCCCATAATCAGTGACTAACGAGTGTTATTGTCAGCAAAACCAGAAACAGAAAAGTGAAGGCCTGATTCTTCACAGTAGTTTGGATCCATGGAAACTAGGCTGTACTGTGTGTGTGTAAGGCACTTCTGGCGTTTGGGATTTTATGCACTACCACAGAGGATTTCTATCTCCATGGACACTCAAAATGAAGCAGCCACGGATTGTCCTTCAAACCCACAATATCTTTGAAACGGGGGGTAGGAAGAGGAATTCTATTTCAAGTTTTTGAAGCTAACAGTTCAATTCTCAATTTACAAGGTTCACTTGCAACTCTGCCGCAGAGTCAGAACAGTGCATAGTTGCAGTGTGCAACCTCAAATTCTTGCGTAGATCCAATTAACAAGCATGCACTGAATCATCAGACACCGTGAGAGTCCAGCCGACAATTGACTTTGTAGCCCATTTGCGCGCTCATTCTTAAATCGGGTGAATCTAGTCCCCGTCTCAGTGACAGAAGGAGAACACAGGCAAATCTGGCATAGTAGAGGCTGGATTCTTCTCTCTCTCTCACACACACACACACCCCTCCTTCCATTGCACTTCAGCCCCGTCCTCCACCAGCCTTGCCACTCCACTCTTGGCACACTCCCGCAGAAAGATTTGCGATTTTAAATATTCCATTTCCATTACAACTAAGGCACATCAAATAACAGAACACAGTCTGCTACTAAAAGGAAGTCTCTACCCAGAGTGCTTTTACTGGAAACCGATATGCTACTTTCAAATATTTATCCCGTACAGTTAAACTATTAACCTTTAGATGAGGAAACCCACTTGCACGTCCAAACTCTATTTGAAGAGGAGTCTGAAAACACATTGGGGATTTAATTCAAAAGGCTTTATAGGTTGCTTCTGGTAGGTACAACATAGCAATGTAACGATTTGCTTTGCTAACGTTTCAAGGCATTTCACTGGAAGCAACTGTGGCTGCTCTGAAGTCTCTCGCCCCCAAGCACAAGTAGTGCCAGCTGCTAATATTCAAAGTTATCCAGTTTTTCTTTCAAAGTTAGTTTTTAAACCAGGTGGGTTTTAAGCTCGTTACTTTAAATGGTGAACTATGTAGCAAAGAGCGTTGGGAAGCACTACTGTGTGTTTAGTGTAGTTTCCTTTCCGGAAGAGAAAGCAGCAAAATTTAAAGCATGGGGTGAATGCTGTTTCTGGAGTAATAGCACTGAAGGGTTCAGAAGCAAACGAGAACGTAAGAGCTAGAGTGAGCAAGGAGGGGAAGCCATGCCAAACCAACAAGAGTCCCTGCCTTGAAAGCGCTTACAGTTTAAAAGCACAGCCACAAGAAAGAGGGCTCCAAGCTGGAATGCTCCACAGAACCGGTGTATTTGGAAGGGAGCTTGCCAGACACCCATCACAGGTTGTTCTAACAAGGCACAAAAACTGGACCATGCAAGCAAAAATCAGACCTAGGAAGCAGGAGATGGGAATGGAAAGACTCGTGCAGAAGTTGGGTTGTGCAAAAACCTACACGGGCAACAGAAATTAGATAAGAGAGACCTCTCAATCTAGCACACAAAGGGATAACAAGATACAATCGCTGGAAATTGAATCTAGACAAATTCAGACTAGGAATAAGATGCACTTTTGAACAGTGAGGATAATTAACCAATGGAACAATTTACCAAGGGTTGGGGTGGATTCTCCATCACGGGACATTTTAAAATCAAAATAGGATGTTTTACTTAAAAAAAGATGCTCTAGTTCAACCACAACTATTGGATTTGAAGCAGGGAATTAATACAGGGAAATCCTATGGGCTGTGTTATGCAGGAGGCCGGACTAGACAATCACAATGGTCCTTTAAAATCTACCAAAAGGTTTGAAGGACTTTGATCTTGATGCAGACAGGAGCATAAGCCACTGGAGGGACCTAAAAAAGGGAAGACATGACTGATGTGGTAGGAGATGTTTATGAACCTGGAGGGAAGAGGGACAGAAGAGGTGGGGAGTCATGGTGGTGATCACAGTAGAAGTTGAGATGAGAGATGACATGGGCATGACCAAGGGATTTCAGAGCATTTTTATTCTAAATTATTTTTGTTAATATATTATCTGTATCATTCCAGGGAAAGACATAGGACTTAGCAGAGCTGGGATATGTTGGAAAAATGAGGCATCATCAATGTAAGAAACATTCAACTACTCGAGCAGTAAGAGATCCAAATTCCAACCCTGACAAGTTGGTGTAAAACTCCACTCACCAAGGCTCTGCAGTAGGGCACGGAGTATCATAGAATCATAGAATATCAGGGTTGGAAGGGACCTCAGGAGATCATCTAGTCCAACCCCTTGCTCAAAGCAGGACCAATTTCCAGACAGATTTTTGCCCAGATCTCTAAATGGCCACCTCAAGAACTGAACTCAACCCTGGGTTTAGCAGGGCAATGCTCAAACCACTGAGCTATCCCTCCTCCCTTTACTATCCCTCCTCCCTTTGTACTATCTTAGCCGAATAAACTCATCAGTGTCCTTCCCTCCTGGGAAGATCTGCTAATCTAGTAATTTAACCCTTTCCTGAGTGTCATGTATGTCACAGTGGAAAGCTTGTGTATTCAGTAAACCAACAAATCCCAATCAATCAGTGAAAGTAGCAGGAAGGGAGGAAGTGCTGGGCTTTTACAAAAAACTCAGTAACAAAGTTCTGCCATCACCAATTCATCTAGAGGAAGTTTTAAAGTGAAGTCACTTGGTAAAAATAAGTTTATCACATGGGAATACAGGAATGACAGCACCGAGGAGCATCCAAATACTCAAGGGGAGATTTTCAAAGGCAAAAAGGGCAGCTAGGCGCCTATTTGCTCTTGAATATCTCTGGGAGTAGGGTGCCTTGGAAAATCTCCCCCTTATTTTATATCTGCTGATATTTAATAGCATCAAAGTACATGTCACAACATGATCCTGCCAACCCTTCGGATGGACACCAGGCTGTTGTGATTGGATCCAGCTCCTGAATCTATCATGTTTCTAAGCCCCTGGGTCTGGAGAATGACCGATCATGGTTCCTCATTCTAGGTCTCTCAAGCGCACTCCCAGGGTGCAGACCCTACATCCAACGCCCTTCTTGGGCAATGGGACTTTGCAGTCCAGCTGCCTGGACCCTGGAACAAGTGCCACAGCCCTCCCAGTTGCTTAGCCAAGTTCCCCAGGGTCCGCCTGGCTAGGAGTGCTCTAGTTTTCTAGTTTCACCATTCAGGGACCACGTGGCAGTAAAACAAGCACACATGGGCTTAGCAACAGAATTTCTTGCTTCCTTTTCCCCCGTAAACAGCACTAGAGCCAGATCGGAGGAAAACAAACTCCTGGCTGCATTCCCCTTGGTGTGACCTTACCACCCCCAGGAGTCCTGGGTCTGACCAGACTTCTTATGCCAGGAGGTTCTTCCAACCTTCTTGGTCACGTGTCATGCCTCTGGCAGTGGAACGGCCTCTTGCTTAGAAAAGCAGCCTTCTTTTAAAACAGTCTGTCGCCTTTCTCGCCCATTTCTTTGGGGAATTTCCAAGCTCCGGCTCCCCTTCCCTGCCACCCATCCCCAACTCTGGTTGGCTTTGGGGTATACATTGTCAAATTAAATAGCCCCTGCGAGCAGCAAACCCATTGTTCCACTAGGGGAGAGCCACTCAACGTTGATTTCCTTTGATTCCTCTGTCACTGCTTCCCAAATGTGGCCTCTCCAGTTGGTGTCTAGTCCCGGCTACAAGACAGATGCTCTAAATAAACAATGACGGTTACCCTCTAAGTAGCATTCAAAAGACAACATGGAACGCATAACTTGGCGCAGACCTACTCCCAATCTGTCACAGAGTCAGCTGGAAAAAACTGGGCTATGTCCATGCAAATCAAACTAATCAAAGCTGGCAGCTCCAGTTATTGCATCACAAAGAGTCAGTATATGTGCATATCTCCATGGCAACACCACAGTCCTGTTCTGTTTTGTACAGTGCCTAGCACTATAGGGGCGTGGTCTGTGACCGGGGCTCCTAGGTGCAACTGTAATACAAATAAACAACAATCTGTCAGTCAGTGTATATGGTGTCAAGTTTCAAGTGGCCTATTTACCTCATGGAATTTCTTTTACACAATGATGAGCACAGCCTACGTTCATTAAATGACTACCAGGTTTATGCAACCAAACTCAAGCTCCTTCATCTGCCTGTCTTAACTGGAATTAAGAACAGTTGGATGGTTGCAAAGCAGCTTTTTGAAGTGCAAGCAACAGCACCACTTTCTTTGGACTGCTGAGCAAATACTTGTGAATGGACATTAAACGCTTTTGTAGAAAGAATCTATGAAGGAACTAAATCCCGCTAGCCTGCCAAGATAAAGAAATGAATTGCAGGTTGGGATGGTGCGTGCACTGCTCTTTGTCACTGCAGAGTGAGGTTGATGCAAGGAAGCTTATGTCGACCTATGGAAGGGTCTACATTTAAATTTCGCTGCCACAGATTCAACTCCCCTGCTACGCCGACTTAATTCCACCAGTGGTGTAGAGCCGAGGTCGACGCAGTGTGGTCGTGAAGACACTGCACTGCTTATGTCAACTGTTACTGGCTTTCAGGAACCATCCTACAATGCTCCACACTGACAGTACTGTACAATCAATACAAGTGTTCCACCGACACAAGAAGCAAAGTGTAGACATGCACAAGTGATGTAATTAGTGTGGCAGCTGTATGGCAACGTGCGTTAGGTCAACTTAATTTTGCAGTGTATACGTGGCCTTACCTTGTCTGCCCTATGATGCTGGACAGACACTTGGGTAACCGTGTAGTTTTCAAACATAGCATGTTGAGGAGACTGTTACAAGGAGGGGGAAAATGAATTTATGCAAAATGTAGCAGGGCTCAGTTGTCGGTATTTTTTTATAAACTTCTTTAAAAAAATCAGATGTTTATATTGTGGTTTTTCCTCCACATCTAACAGTAAGCAGCAACCACCGGACCAGTGAATGAGCAGTATTATAAAAAGCAGGTGCAACATATGATTGCAGGATGTAATTACATGGCTATCGCTAAACACTTCAAGGACTGGGATGAGTCCACAGGGATGAGAAACTCAAGCAGATGGATTAGAAGGATGTCAAGAATACTAGCTGATCAGAAACTAGAACTTTTCTTCTTTAAGCTGAGACTCACTTTTAAAAATAGGTGGTAATTTTGAAAACATTTTATATTAACTGGTGCAATATGGCAATTTAACACACACTGGTTGAAGTCCGCATCTACTTCTTTTCTTGGAGGTCACACCCATGTTTTTGATTCTTTCCAGTTGTTCTTCTGAGAGGTCATCAATTTGATATACCCAAGTATGCTGCAGTATGAAGGAAAGTTGCCATCAGCATTTTTTCCTCTGGACCCCACCTAATCCTGTCCTTCCTTTAAGCAAATGCGTTGCCTCTTGTGACCTCTTTGCTGATGTCAAATGGAAACTTTTTTCTTGCTGTTTAATTAAAACACACGGTACCTGCAGAGCGCGGATTACTGCACCGACCACTCTGAAAACAGTGTTCCACTGCAAGCTATTGCACCCGAGAGTCAAAACATCCTAGCTGGACTGTGGCACTATTATGGGAACATGAGCTCCTCACTTTAAATCCTCTTAATATTTACAGTTACAGGCTCACTTTGAAAACAAAATAAATAGTAACTCTTGTCTTATTGATAATCTGTTACTGTGAAAGACAGCTTGTTCTGGAGATTAATACAAATCATAAATCAAATAGACCGTAAGAGTGTCTGGGCAATGACTGCACCTGATGTGTCTATCTTGTACTGCAATAAGTAGAGTTGGCACTAGAGTGACCAGATAGCAAGTGTGAAAAATGGGGACAAGGAGTAGGGGGTAATTGGCACCTATATAAGAACACGCCCCAAATATCAGGGTCAGGACATCTGGTCACCCCAGTTGGCACTTAACTGAAGGTTTCAGTCAGAGGTGCCTGAACTCAGGCACCTAAGTCTGTATTTATACACCTAATAAGTGGCCAGGTTTTTACAAGGTGCCTAGAACCCCCAGTGCTGCAGAAGTCAAGGGAGCAGCAAGGACTCAGCACCTCTAAAAAGGAAAAAAAAAATAACAGGTCAGTTTATTAGGTCTATAGATATGGATTTAGATGCCTAATAGGAGGCACCCATGTTCAACTGGGTTTGTACTCATGGGTTTTGCAGCAAACTGCTCAAAAATTGCCCAGCGAGGATCCAACAGGGAACACAAAAAGTGTTATTGAAACATCACCGAGATGAACAGCTATGCACGCAGGACTGGACGGATGCAGCCAAAGAGGACTTTGCTTATTGTGTGCACCTATTGGGGCTGTGCCAGAGGAGGAGGCAGCTCCTACTTGGTTTTGGACATTGATATAATGTGAAACTGGGCTCCTTGGATACAAGAGATGCCTATTCTGGGGCGAACAGGAGAGCTTGGTTTTCTTACAGCCCTGGACTCCTAAATGTCGACCTCTGCTATGGAGAGATTTCCACTGAAAGAGCCCAGAGCTCCTGGTTCTGTTGTTTTTGACCCCCCCGCCCCGTAGGACAAGTGTGATTTTAACTCTCAGACTGTACAAAGCAAAGAGACATCCCTGGAGGATGGAATTTCTGGATCTTGTGATTCAGCTCCTTAGTGAGATGTTTAGCACAAGCTGGCAGCAGCTGCCATTATAATATGCAAGTTCCCTCTTGCTCAACTAATATTCTTTGTAGCTGTGCTCACATTCTGCTTAATGTCTAGGATATACTCCTGAGCTAACCCTTCCCTTTAAGGCAACCCAATTTGTAACGCTAGTAAAGACAGGGTATTCCATTTTGGGGTGCTCTGTGGAGAGGGAAGTTTTTGCCCCAATCTTAAAGAAAGCAGTGGTGTAGGGGTCTTTAAGGTCTGTCCACACTTAAAATGCTACTGTGGCACAGCTGCACCGCTGTAGTACTTCAGTGTAGACACAACCTATACAGATGGGAGGGATTCGCCCATCGGCATAGGTAATCCACCTCCCCAAGGGGTAGTAGCTAGGTCAACGGAGGGAGGGATAGCTCAGTGGTTTGAGCATTGGCCTGCTAAACCCAAGGTTGTGAGTTTATTACCTTTAATTCTTCTGTTGACCTAGCTCTGTCTAACACAGGGACTTAGGTCAGCTTAATGCCGCGACTCAGGAGTGTGGATTTTTCATGCCCCTGACAGATGTAGTTAAAGCAACCTAATGTTCTAGCGCAGACAAGGCCTTAGGGACAGGGGAATTATGATTCCCTTTCTTTGCATGGTACTCTGAGGAAGACTACCTTTGGGGTCAGTGAGAGAACGGCACTGATATTGGATACACACTTACACACAGAAAACTGGAAATGAAGTTGTCATAACTATAAAGGGAAGGGAACAGCCCTCCTGTGTACAATACTATAAAATCCCTCCTGGCCAGAGACATCAAAATCCTTTTACCTGTAAAGGGTTAAGAAGCTCAGGTAACCTGGCTGACACCTGACCCAAAGGACCAATAAGAGGACAAGATACTTTCAAATCTTGTTGCGGGGGGGAGGCTTTTGTCTGTGCTCTTTGTTTTGGTGGTGTTTTCTCTTGGGACTAAGAGGGACTGGACATCAATCCATGCCCTCCAAATCTTTCTGAACAAGTCTCATATTTCAGACTTGTAACAGCCAGGCAAGGAGTGTGAGGTTTAACTTTGTTTTCTCAACTTGTAAATGTTCCTTTTTGCTAAGAGGATTTACCTCTGTTTGCTGTAACTTTGAACCTAAGGCTAGAGGGGGTTCCTCTGGGCTCTATGAATCTGATTACCCTGTAAAGCTATTTTCCATCCTGATTTTACAGAGATGATTTTTACCTTTCTTTCTTTAATTAAAAGCCTTCTTTTTAAGAACCTGATTGATTTGTCCTTGTTTTAAGATCCAAGGGGATGGGATCTGGACTCGCCAGGAATTGATGGGGGAAAGGAGGGGGGATGGTTAAATTCTCCTTGTGTTAAGATCCAAGGGGTTGGATCGGTGTTCACCAGGGACTTGGTGAAGAAGTCTCTCAAGACTATCCAGAGAAGGGAGTTAGTATTTGGGAGTGGTGGCAGCAAAACCAGATCTAAGTTGGTAGTTAAGCTTAGAGGTGTTCATGCAGGTCCCCACATCTGTACCCTAAAGTTCAGAGTGGGGAAGGAACCTTGACAGAAGTTGGTATCACAACTGCATCGTGGTATTTCCTATGAATCTGCAAGAGACAAAAACAATCTGGAGGAAAACCAAGAATGATTTCTAGCAAAACTCCTCCCTGCTCAGGCTATTCCTTAGCCATACTACCAGCAAAGCAATACCTATCGCCATTCACTCTTGCCTGTAATCCTTACTAATGCATGAGGAACACAGTACAAAACCAGGGCAGGTAGGAACAGGAATAGCCAGACTAGATCAGACCCATGGTCCACCCATTTTAATCTCCTGTCTCCAACAATGGCCAGCACAGAAGCAATTGTGCTCGAAGAGGGACCTGAACTAATTAAGAATTAAGGAACATCTACATTGCAGCTGGGAGGTGCAACTCCCAGCTCGGGAAGACATAAATGCGCTAGTTCGACTTGAGCTAGCGTGTGGAAAACAGCAACGTGGTTGCGGAGGCATGGCTCAGGCTAGCCCTGTGACTACAACCCCATCAGAGATCCTAGGTATGTTTTCAGGCAGCAAACCCAAGTCACCCTCTGTTCCACTGAGGCCACACAGTTGCTTTTACCGCATTAGCTCAAGAGGAGCTAGCACGTGTACATCTTCCCAATATGGAGTCACACCTCCCAGCTGCTGCGTACATGTAGCTAGTGACCAAGCTATCCAGACACACACTGCTTGCACTCCTCTTCTATTGTGTGCAGCATGGAAGGCTCTTCACAGGTAGAATGTGTCATTTTTCCACCTGAGAGCGGTTTTCCTCTGAAGCAAAAGTTTCCTTGCTTGCCTTCTACCTGCGACCGGTATTCACACCATGTTATAATACGGTCCCGTCACAAAATTACAGGTTTGAAAGAGTGAGGCCCTTACAACTACCAAAACAGCACGCAGGCATTCCTTGGTGTAACAGATCCTGCAATTGCACAAGCTGTTCAGCTGAGATTCAGCTTCACACTGGATTATTTTATTCCAGTCTGTAGAACATGTGTGGGCAGAAATTTCTTATTTCCTAGATGAGTAGGTGTGTGACTTCTAGATCAGACAGTTACCGATCAAAACATATGTTTAAGGGATTACTCGCGAATGAGTAAAACATAAAGGTGGTAGAAACAAGTGTGGGGTTATTACCTAGTGAGTGACAGGAGGAGCAGAGAAAGACAAACAAATATACAGATCATGAATACAGAGCAATCACTAGGTTTTGGAAGGAGAACAAGCAAAACCCAAAGTTGGTATCTAATAAGCGGGAATTAGGCCTCCCACTGAAGTAGTCTTTGCACTGCAGTGTCCTCCTGGAGTGATTTTAAGAAAACACATGAACCAACCGTTGATTTTTCCCCACAGGACGTGAATTTACATTTGAAAGGAAGGCTGGGCTTCTGCTTAAGGACTCAAGAGATCTAGGTTCAGTTCCTGGTGCTGCTACAGAACCCCTATGTGACGCTGGGCAAATCACTTACTCTCTCTGTGCCTCAGTTTCCCATCTAGAACTCTCGTTCTGCAAAGAAGCAGCGTCACAAGATCCTCTGACCTCCGTTGTGTCTCCGAACGCTCATGTGAGACTTTTCTCAGGAATAAGTATGCAGCAGACCCAACCACAGGATCCACTGTACACAAATAGGAGTTGGGCCCATGAGGTCCACAGAATCCAACCCAACGGGGCAAATATTAAACTTCTCATAGCTGCATTTGATTTGTGCAATAAATACATCTCCATTTTTATACTGACATATTTTAAATAATATTAGAATAAAATTGTGTTTTACATGCGCTCTTCTCAGGCCAAGGGGATCTCAACATTATCAAATTCCTGGTAGTGTAGTGACCATGTGGCTAGGAATAGCACTTATGCCCATAGCATTCATTTGCATGTAAGCTTTAAATACAAAAGCTTTGCCTTGCATCTAATACATCAACTATTGCCTGAATGCCATGTCTTCTGCATGGGCAAAAATTCACCCTCTTTTCTAACCAGAAACTAAAAACTAAAAACACCAGTAACCAAAAAGAGCCAAATCATTTACTAGCCGGATCAATTTTACTTACAATCTCAAGTAATAATTAAATTAATTTCCCAGTTGCCATTCTTCTTAACACATACAGTGTTTGATACATCACCTTCTTCTAATCACTATGTTACTTCTGCTAACAATCCTGAGTTCTAAACAGCATTTTGAACGCTTAGTGAAGTTAATGGATTGCTAATGCAGCTTTCAAAAAACTATTAATTTACAAGCATTAGCATGCCCACTGCTGTACAAACGTTCATAAACATTAAAAGATAAACACCAAATAACTAAGTGCTTAAGGGGCTAGTGGCTGAGAGGGAGGGAGGGCTGCCGTTCTCAGAGTCCACAGAGGAAAGCCATGAATTATTGATCTGCTAAAGTTTTACATACACAGTAATGTCGCAGCTAGCGTACTACTTCAAAAAGCAAAGCTTCAACAGTTTCCCCATGACTAGTTAGTTGCCCTGGGATCAGAGTTTAAAGATGCCATGAACCAGCATACAACCAGGCCCTTGGATTCAGAGACTCCATTCTATTCTAGAGAAGACCATCCTCACCGTGATAGCATCCGAGTGCCTTCCAGTCACTCATTAAGTGACGTTACTAACATCTATCCCAGGGGGTTTGTTCCCTCTCTCTCATCCTCGCTATGAAGTCATCTGTACATGCAGAATGTGAAGCCTCAGCAGATGCCCCATTGCACAATGCTGTCAAACACGGGGAGTGGAAATCCTTCAAAAGTGCTCAAAGTCGCCAATGCACATAAAACCGTAGTAATCAAAATGGGGTCGCACAAAACAGAAGCCTTCATGTGATTGGCTTATTAAAATGCATGGAGTGTTCCACCTCTTTGTTGGCTGCTGTTCAATGATGGCACGTAGGCTTAGCCGTGCAGCGTTCGCAACGTCATATGAAATCCCAGGATTAAAAATTGTGATTATACATTTTACGACCCTCACATATGGTAGGAGCAGAGTAGTACCAACGGCGCAATACAAACACGATGGGCAGTTTAAAAAGTAATGCAGCGTTAATCTCAATGATTTGGGGATGTTCTTTCCTACACGTAGTAGGATAATTGAAAATCAAATCTCTAACACACTACACTGAAGAACAGAAACGTTACAAGTATATCAAAACAAATGCATATGTATTAGAACCACAAACAGCTTTTTATTAATAAAAAGCATCTCTAATTCCAATTGATCCATCATGCATCTGAATGAAGTAGCAGAGCTACAGATTGCGCCACTTCAGAGAACACATCTTCCCCTCCAGTAGATTCCTGCTTAATGCAGTCACAAATAGCTGGGAATATCAACGATTCTTTGCACTTAAGGGTCTGTTCCACCCAGGCCAACTGGAGCTAGGGATGCTAGGGAGGTAAGACTCCCTGCCCAGTGCTCCACAGCTTTTGAGATGTAGAAGTGTGGGAGAAAAGAAAAACACTATTCTGGATAAAGAACAGAAGTACTTGTGGCACCTTAGAGGCTAACAAATTTATCTGAGCATAAGCTTTCGTGGGCTACAGCTGGGGTGACCAGATGTCCCGATTTTATAGGGACAGTCCCAATTTTTGGGTCTCTCTCTTATATAGGCTCCTATTACCCCCCACCCTCTGTCCCAATTTTTCACATTTGCTGTCTGGTCACCCTAGCTACAGCCCACTTCATCGGATGAATTCCTGGTTCACCAAGGAGTGGCAGTGGCTGGCCCCACAGGGAGCAGTGAGTGGGATTTTCAAAAGAATCAAAGTGATTTAGAAGCAAGTGTCTCATCAACCTTCAAATGTGACTCCTCCTCCTGAGTCACTGAGGCACTTTGGAAAATCCCTCTGAGTGTCTGGATTTCATCAGCTGGAAGGATGAGTCAGCCTGATGCAGGGCCTGGCAGGGAGTGAGGTTCTGGGACATTTTACTACAGCTGCACCTTTAGAATCACCTGCTCTTGGAAGCAGGCAAGCAGAGAAATATGGCTAGAAAGAGCCAGAAAAGACAGATGGCCTTATGTTAGATGCATTGGACTGGGACTCAGGAGATCGGTTTTAAAGCTGTGCCATCAACTTCCTGTGTGATCTTGGGCAAGTCACTTCACCTCTTTGTGGGTAGCTCTACCCTTTGAGCCAGAGGCGTAAACGCCAGCTCAAGTAGACATACCTGCTGTAGCTAGCATACTAAAAGTAAAGCCTAGCCACCAGCGGTACACACAGCAGGAGGGACTCACTGCCCTGAGTACTGGCACACCCGAGACGCTAGCCACTCCCGCTGCCTATGCCTGCACAGCTACAAGCTAGCTCACAAAGCAGAGTGATCAGAGCTAGCATGGGGATGGGCTCCTTGAGCTGGAATTTACACCTGCAGCCTGAACCTCACTGGGGCTTTGATCTTGGCGGGGGCCCTTGGTGCTACTCTCGCCAATAACAACAGGATTCCTTAAGTCAAACTGGGGGCTGAACATGGGTAACCTTCTTTAAAACACCTCTCCCAACTCCCATGGAGAATGCCAGGGCTTTAGCTTTTAATCTGTAAAGCAATGTACATTTGAAGCCAGCCTCTCACACTAATGTTTGCTGATTCGTAGAATCACAGTGTTTGCACGCTGCTTAGCCCAACAGGGCCCTGATCTCAGCCGGGGACACCAGGTGCTACTGTAAAACAAATCGTATCACATCGTTGATACATGGCACAAATCCATCAACAAGTACAACCTAGAAAAACACCCTATAACTCTAGGCCTGTCCTAACATCAACTTCAATGCGTGAAGCCTCAGGATTCCTTCCGCATATTTCAAATCACCTCATCCCTGTTTGCCAAGATAATTAAGTGGATTCAAAACATCTTTCAAATAAAGAGGGAAGAAGCCGCTCGTAGAGCAGTTCCAAGTTGTCGAGTGGGAACTGCGTGGCAGCATCAGGGCTGCCAGGGTTTTATAGAGACACCTTTCAGCCCCCATCAGGCTTCAGCAAGCATAAAATCAGCCCAACACCCCTAGCTGTTTTTCCTGTCGCAGTTCCAAACGTTACACAGTGGGCTTACACAGAAACAGTGGGACATTTTCCAAATCATTTAACTAATGCTGAAATCTAATACTCAACACTGACAGGTTACTGTGAGCAGTAAGAAGAAGGGGCTAGGTGCAACAAGACAAGCCGGGACAAAAGGATTTGCAGCAACATTTTTTAAACTCTCCCTGGTGAAAATTTGCCTATTTCTGAGTTTGCAAAATGTTAGAAAAAATCGGAACAACCTTGCAAACACTGGGAAAATCCCTGAGAGTTTCTCATTGATATTTGTAATGGGGAGAAGGGGTAGCAAAAAGTGGGAGCTTGGCTGCAGGGTTTCCACATGGTTTCTTTGAATTTCAGGCAGGGCTGGTGTGTTGCGACTGGTCACACACAGTTATATGGTATGGGCGCTGTTTCTGCCCTCATGCAATCAGGAGGCTAGAGGTGAGCCACAGCTGACTCCTCTCACAGGGAGTGGCTGAGTTTTGGGCTCATTCTCCCACCCTGTTAGGGGAAAAACAAAAACTTCACAGCAGGGAGTGGCTGCTCCCTAGCAGTGTGTGTGGGCAGAGGGAGGAGAAGAGTCACTTATAGCCACACCACCCAAGCACCTGAGGCCAGTCAGGAGGAGTGTAAGTGCCTCCCTAAAAATCATGGTGGAGAGAGTGGTTCATACACCAGTAAGGCATTGTAAGAGGTAGCAGGACGCAGTCAGGGCCGGCTTTAGGCCGATTCCCCTGAATCAGGCCCCACGCCTAGCCAGAGCACGGCAAGTCCTGCAGCCAGCCCCGCTCCCCGGGCCGGAGCGCAGCAAGCCAAAGTACGGCTGAAAACTCGGAGCGCCACCCGGTGAGTACAAGCCCCATGAATCAGGCCCCGCATTTGCTAAAGCCGGCCATGGACACAGTCTTTCCCTGCAAAAAGAAACCACCACATCCTTCAGGGCTTGTGGGAAGGAGAGCTCTCAGGGACTCTTGGGTAGACAGGGATTCTGTCTCAACCCCAGGCCTGGGGTTTAATGGGTTCTGATAATCCTCCAAACCCCAGTTCTCCAGGGTGGCTCCCCCATCGCTAGATGGATCTGTAGGCTTAGCGTGGCTATGCTGGTGCTGGCTCATAGCATGCTCTTACGTTCAGTTTGGGTATGCTAACCCGAGCTGGCCAGGAATTTTCCAGTGAAAGGCTTTTCAGTGAAAAACTAATTTTCCACAAAATCAAGATGCTCCATGCAAAGATTTTGATTTAGCTGAAATTTTTCAACTTTCCATCAGGAAAATCAAATGGAAATATTTTGTTTTATTGAACCAACCTGAAATGTTTCTAATCAGTTCAACAAAATAATAAATTGTATTTCCTTATTGGAGTTGTTGTACAGGCCTCAGTATCTCCTATGGGCCAGATGCCCTGAAAGACTACATCTCCCATAGTGCAATGTGGATTTCCCATCTGACCAAGC
Organism: Mauremys reevesii; assembly: GCF_016161935.1. NCBI lineage: Eukaryota > Metazoa > Chordata > Testudines > Geoemydidae > Mauremys > Mauremys reevesii. Next base: position 12,680,814 of record NC_052626.1, on the reverse strand, counting down.
TGCAAGACAGGAGATGCATTCTAGCCAGGAAGCCTGGCCCATATGGGAGAATGGGTGCATCAAGCTCCCAAAATACAACTCCTATGAGGCAACAAACCACAATGGGAAAATCCATTAATGTTGAACTGACCCGAAACGCTTAGTTTTGAGTCAGTTCAACAAACTAAAAACCAAAACATTTTGCTTTCAGGAATGTGAAAATTGGGGAAAAATTCTGTTCCATGAAAAATTTCAACATTTCAATTTTTCATTTTGATTTGGGACAAAAATCAAATGCTGAAAGGTCGGCATTACCTGTGGGACAGAAATTCCAAATTTCACTCAGGTGTAATGTTAATACTTGGGGTTTACATGCACTTTATTTCCTTCCCCTTCCCAATCAGAGTGTATAGGGCACAAGAATCATTGATGCTTTGGGTATACTGTGGGGCCCTGTCAAGAGACAGCCTGGCATAGGCACTGTCACACCAGAATAGGAACCAAAATACCACCATTTTGCCCTCAGCCTCATGCTGCCCAAAATTACAGTTTAAGAAGCCACATGCCACCTGGGAGATTACCACATCCCCATGGGCTGCAGAGAAGGAGGAAATTGCAGCAGCTGGACCAACAGGAACACACTATTAGTGATAGAGTAGAGGACATGCCCATATGTATCGCTTAGGCCTTATGGCCACCTGCATTGCCACAACACTGGGATGGATCTATCTGTCCTTCTGATCAGCCAATGCTCTCAGTCCTCCCTTGGCCAGTCATGCCATGTAACAGCAGCCATGGAGCAATGGGAGACCACTCTCAGTTGGGTCCGCTACCTACGTTTCTACTTCCAGAGCACTACCTCTCCAAGAGGCCTAAGCTCCATCTACCTAGCTGCTTCCCACTCAACCATTCCAGTCCCTTTTCAGGTTACCAGTGGTTCTGCACCCCAGACTACCCTACCACCCTGGGAATCACAACTGACAAGGAGATAGGTTTAAACAGGGCTAGGGATGGGAGCAATCAAACTAAATTCAGCTCAGTTGGCAGCCTGCGCTTGGGAGAGGTCCAAAACTGGGGTACAGGTGAGGACTGACTAGGTTGCACTGGCAGTGCTGTGCACTGAAAGTTACCCGCCATGCCAGCCTACACTACATGCTTATGGTCTTCTGGCTCAGGCACTGTTAGAGTCTCTCTTTCACAAGCACTACGGTTGCTCATGGCATCATCTGTGCCTGAACTAGAGCCCAGGCTCCACAGGGCAGGGAATATCTACCTCTCAGGCACACTGTCAGACCTAAACAAAGCAATGTACCCTGACGGAAATAACCATGACTAGAATGGGGTCTGGGGAAAAGACTGACGCTAGAGGGGGTTTTCTTCCAGGAGTGGCAGATGGAAATCCCTAGAGCCTCAAAACGCCACATGTTCTGTGGGGAGAGAGTAATGCTCCTTTACAGGAGCTCTGTATCAACCAGTGGAATTCCCCACGACGGCTAGAAGTCACCAGTGCATCCAATGGGAATTCAAGGCTCAGAGGGCTGTACAATCACCGCCAGCAGAAAACCCTGACGTTCCTTTCAGGTAAAAGCTCATTGAAAAATCACTCCTCCTGACCTCGCACTTATTAAAATCAGTGGGAGATTTGCCATGGACATCATGAGCAGGATGGGGCGGGGGCACAATGTTTTTCTGTGGTGCCCGCCCAAAAATAGCTACCCCACTGCAGCGAGAAACATGCAACACTCACCACAAGCTCACTGAACATGACATCCAGCTCTTCCACCGGGGGCATTGGCAAGGCCGGCTCCATGGTCTGTAAGGCGAAGTTGCTGTCATTGCGAAGCCGGTAGGTGATCTCCGGATGGTCGTTGCTTCGGAAGCAGCAGAAGATGAATGAAATCCCCCGTCCACTTCTTTTTCTTGGGGCCATGGCCAAAATCCTCTGTGTCCCTTCCTTCTAGCTACTAAATCCTACAGAAAGAGAGAGTACAGCAAACGTTTGAGTATCCACTTTGTCCAAGTGTGTTGAGATCTACTGAGAAGAGACCCAGAATCAAAGGCACCCAACATACACAACTTGCAAAAAAGTGACATTTACATGCTAAAGATTTCTGTTCCGGTTTGGCATTTACAGTTCCAGCAACCTTGACGACTGTGCTAATTAAAAGATACCTTTGTTCTCTTATGGGCATAATCTTCCCCCGCCCTCCCCCCGGCTGTAGTTGAATCAAGAAGTTGCCAGTGAGCAGTTGCTGTAGATGAAAGACAGTGGGATACACCACTGTTCTGTTCCAGCACTGAGAGCTGCAAGAAGAACTGACCCAAGCCCTCTGATTCCTTCTCTATCGTCTATCATCTCGCTCCAAGACAGGTCAAAAGTCACTCTGATGCCAATTAGCCCCATGCTATACCACTCGTTTTTAGCTCATGGGGACCTCTTGCAACATTATTACAGAACGTTTGAGACTCGGTGCGTTGGTGCTGCAAACAGTTCTGTCTGTTCTACACTATCAGCTAAAGTTTTCAGCACTAGACGACAACCTTTATGGTTCCAGGGGCCGACCCTCAGCTAGTGAGCGCCAGTAACACACCGGGGCAGTCAAGAGAACTTGGCCCATTTTACCCCAGCTGAGGATCTAGCTCTGGAAATGTTATTTATATTTAAGGGACAGTTGGAAGCCATTTTTAAAACTCAAATTTAAGTAATATTTTTAAAGGAAGTACAAGTCCTAGGTTTGCGCAATCCTCCCCGGCATCCAAGCTAAAAGCGTCCCTTCTCAACAGCTCAGCCTGAAATCTCATTTCACATTACGCACCTTAGGGTTCACACAAAGGTAACCATCTGATGGGCTCGCACAGCCATGAAATCTCTTATTGTCACTTGCTATCTGAGAGTTATAAGCCGAATTCATCTGCAGTATGCTGGAACCAATGAGTTTTTAAAAAGGTATCCCACACCCGGCAAGAAAGTTTTGCTGCCCCCCAACCGAAAGTTTCCTAAAAACAAAACCTGTCTTCTCAACAGGGAAAGGCAAATTCATAGATTTTAGAAAGGCCCCAAGTACCATTTTCCCTACTCTACAGATGGGGAAATAGAGCAGGGGGAAGGGAAGTAATTTGCCTAAAGCAGGGGTTCTCATCTTTCATTGCACAGCGACGCCCTCCTGACAACAAAAATTACTACACGACCCCAGGCAGGGGGGACCAAAGCCTGAGCCTACCTGAGCCCCGCTGCCCCAGGCAGGGGGGACCAAAGCTGAAGCCCGAGCCCCAGGAGAGGCGGGGGGTGCAAAGCCGAAGCCCACGGGTTTCAGCTCCGGGCACGGAGCCTGTTACCTCAGCGCTTCGGCCCTGGGTGGGAGGCTCAGGCTTCAGCTTCGGCCCTAGAAAGTCTAATGCCAGCCCTGGTGACCCCATTAAAATGGGGTTGTGACCCATTTTGGGGTCCCGACCCACAATTTAAGAACCACTGGCCTAAAGCAATGCAGTGAATCAGCGGCACAGCTAGGAAGAGAAACCTGTTTCCTGATGCTCCCCTCCCATGCAAATCCCCTACTCTCACCACAGGACCAGAACTTTAGTTCTCTTCTTCCATTTCAGATTTTCAAACTGAGAGCTATAAATATATACACGCTATCCTCAGAATACATCTGGTGTTTTCAAAGAGCCTAGCTTACATCAAAACATCAACAGATTTAAGTCTGAATGAAAGAACAAGGATGAGACTAGGTAAAGATTTATTTCTATTTTAGTATTTAAAAGACACGTGGCCACTCAGACAAGGTATTTTGAGATGGCTGCAGCTCTAGAGCTATTGGGATTCATAATTACCATACACCTGCAGTCTTTATGTATCATTTGCAAGGCAGATACAATCCCAGCAAATTGCAGTTACTAACAAGAAGCACTAAAAAACTTGAAAAGGAGAGAAGAACCTTAGCTAGCAGGCAAACCGCACAAATGCTGCTGAATATTCATTAATGTGAAGGATAAAAGTCAAAACTCTGCTTCCTGACATGTTCTTCAGCCAGAACGCTTCAAAACAGGCCTATTGCATCTACAGTACAAAGTCTGGTGTTTAAGGCCTTTTCATTCCACTTTATCATTTACGCTGAATTTGTTAGACATTGGGCAGGGACAATGTTAGCTTGAGAACAAGTCATTCAGCTTAGCTTTCTGCAAAAGTCCTCAGACTTCCCAAAGTTATGGGCGTGAGCAGGACATACGTACATAGGGTACAACCCTAATTAGGTTCACAGGATTTCAAGGTCAGAAGGGACTATTATGTCATCAAGTCTGACCTCCTGTATAACACAGGGCACACAATAACTTGTCTTTTTAGCTCAACCATCCTTTCCAGAAAGCACCTAGTCTTGGATTTGAAGACTTCAAGGGAGAGGGTGGATTCTTCAGCTCCTGTTAGGTTTAATCACCTTCCCAGTTGAGATTAAGTTAATACAGTCTAAAAGTACCTGATCAGATTGTAAACTCCTTGCGTCAGGGACTCTGTCTTTTTCTTCTGTTTGTACAGCATCTAGCACAATGGGATCATGGGCCATGATGAGAGCTCTTAGGCTCTCCCCCCATACAAACACCACCCTGTAGGTCATGTAAGAATTATTTGTATCTAGCATTTCCTGTAGAAAATGCAACCGGAAAGGCAAGGAAAAAATACCCAGAGAAGTACCAGAATATTATGCAGCCCTGGAGGACTAAGGCAGGAGTTAGGCCTTGATCCTGAACAAACTTACACACACGTAATCTCACTGGAGTCAGTAAGGCTACTCATGAGTGAAGCTATTCATTTGCTCAACTGTTTGCAGGATCCGAGCCTTAAATTATAATTGTTTCTCAGAGGTCTCAGACTTCCTTGAACCCACAAGAATGGGGCAAGCAGCAGCTATGCCACTGAAATACCATGATCGTTTCCTTTTGCTGTTACACCACAGCCTGGAGAACATACAGAATTCTCTCTATTGCAAAAGAATTGTTCTGTCTGTCAGGTGGACACAATACTGGTTTTTGCCAAGACTGCTCATGTGTCGGGCAGCAACAGGGTTATGACTTGCAAGTAAACCTCGTTTTCCACAAGGCACTAGTATGCAAGTATATTCTGAAGGAGTAGGGTTTTTTTTGGCTGTCTCCCTTCTTCCTGCATTCGTGTCTGGTTTTATTCCCTAGGGGGAGTCAGATGAGGAACTGTAATGATAGAATATATAATTAATTACAGAGACGTACTTTTGGCGAGTGGGAAAGACTACGAGAATTTGTTTCCTCCAAACTTAGATAACCAGTCATTCAGGCAGCTATGCAAGGGAATTCTCAGTCACTACACACCGGCAATAGACACTTTTTCTCATTCTCATTACAGGATACTCATATGACACCACCACCACTCAACATTCACAAAGCACTTTTCATTTCCAAGAGGGCTTTACTAACTTTAACCCTCAGCACACTCTGGTGAGGTAGATGAGTAATAATTCTTAGAGACACATGGCATAGATGGAGAAACAGAGGCAGAGATCTGAAGGAAAACAATTTCCAAGCATGCCCACTAATTTTTGGGTGCCCAATCCAGGACACTGCAGGCCTGATTTTCAGAAGTGCTGAGCACTCGCAACTCCAGCCAAACTCAGCTGGAGCTCATCGCCTCTGAAGATCAGGCCCTGTGAGCCAAGATGACTATTCAAAGCCTGACACACCAAAAATGAGAGGATGCTTCTGAAAATTCTGCCCTACGTGGCTTGTCCAAGGCCTCAAGGCAAACATCAAGGCTGAGATTAGCAGTGAATGTCACCACCCAGAGAGATTAAAGAGGGGGGGGGGAAGGAGTGGTGGGCCAATGATGGAACCAAAGGGAATCACATCACTGAGGGAGGAGAAGTGCAGCCACTACAGTGAGCAAGAGGGAGCTGAGAGAAGAGAATTAAGGCATAAAATGACATCATGAGAACAGGACTTTGCCCAGAGATGCTCTGTGGAGCAGCTTCAGTTGCTGTGATTGCAGACAGAGCAAGGACTGGGGACAGCAAGGTGGAGGGGAGTGAAGGCATCAAAATACTGAGTCATCTGCAGACAGCCATCCTAGAATCAGTGTAAGTGGACGGGAGTGAGTCAGGAACCACAGAGAGGCTAGAAAGGACAGACGGAGTCAGGCAAGGTACTTATTACTGGATTTGGAGACGGGGATGAGATAGCCAGTTTTTCAGGACAGAAAACGATGATCAGTGAGGAGCACCACACGTTTTGGGGTCAAAACCCTTTTAGTAAAAAAATTTGCAAGAGCAAATTTCCATGAACTCTTAAATGACCTGGCAGGATGTTGCCAGTTGCACACATACCGTACTGGATTTGTCCATGATACTGGACAAAAAGGAAAGTTACTAAGGGTATGTCTACACGGCAGCGCTTTAACGTGGCTGTGTAGTCACAGCTCCAGCAGCGCTGTTAAAACCCACCCTCAAGAGGAGGAGCAGCTCCCAGCGCAGTAGCACTGTTTACACTGCCACTTTACCATGCTGAAACTTGCATCACTGGGGGGGGGGGTGTTTTTCACACCCCTGAGCAAAGAAAGTTTCAGCGCTGTAAGTGGCAGTGTAGACAAGGCCTAAGTGACGAAGCAACATTCCCTCGAAGGAACTTAAGAAGAATGTTTCAAATTATTTTAAGCTCTTTGGGGCAGGGACCACTTTTCGTTCTGTGTCTGTACAGCAGCTACCACAGTGGGGTTCTGGTCCCTCACCAGCTCTCCTAGGTGCTATCCTGTCCTACAAACAATCAATTTGCTTTCAAATGACTTTTCTCTTTAGTTTCACATGCATATTAATTCCCCTACAACATGAGGCATCTCCGCCTTAAACCTGAAAAAGGCTGCAACTACAGACAGCTCCAGTGAGCTCCTAAAGAACTGTGTTTCTTTGAAAGAGACCATTAAATATCCTTACAGATACCTGCCCTGCTCTGACCTCCACCTGAGGTCACTACCAATGGGAAGTGGTGGTACAACACTTAATCCAGATTCCTTCGAGAAAGGATGGTCCAGTGGTTAGGGCACTAGGCTAGATTCAATTCTCTGCTCTGCAGCAAACTTCCTCTGTGACCTTGAGCAAGTCACTTAGCTTCCCGGGGGTCTCAGTTCCTCATCAGTAAAATGGAGATAGAGCATTCCTACTTTACAGGGGTGATGTGAGGATAAATACATGAAAGTTTGTGGATTGCTCAGACACTATGGTGATGGAAGCCAGATAAGTACCTAATATAGATCGTGTACTGAACAAAAATTTAAGTAGTGACCACATAGAAGCAGCCTATAAATTTCAATATAGAATTTCAATAGTGCAAATAAGAAAGGCACAGTCTCTAGGATAACTGAGACAGGGGCATACATTTTAGGTTCCATCAAAGCTAGTGACAAACGAGCGGATACATTCATCTTGCAGTGATTTTGGTATTAATAGGTGATCACTGCACAGAATATTATGAATATGTCACAGGCAAAAGACAACCAAAAAGATTAATGGCAGGGGAAGAGAAGGAGGAAGTTATGAGCTACGGAGGCACCTGTATTCCAGGCTCCCTATTAGAAGCAGAACTCCTTTGTCCCTCCTCTAGTTTTTTCCTCATTCAACAGATTCTAATTTGCTCTGTCTGGTCTGCCATGACCTTGCATACTGTTCTACACAACAATGCTACACCCCCAGATTCCTCTCCTGTGGCCGCCTGGAAATACAACGCAGCAGGGAGTTTTTTTAATCAAACCACTTTCCCTCCCTTTCTTGTTATTTGGCCTGCTTCTATGCAAAGTTCTTTTAATACAACCACGAAAAATGAAACAGCATTAGTTCAAAGTTAATCAGAGCTATCTTTCCAGACACTCCCCAGTCAGAAGATACGGGTTAGGCTTTAACAGAAAGAAGGACTTACAGACGCAAATCAGACACACTCGCTAAGATAGGAGCCTAATGTTATATTCTTCAATCCATTTTTAGGTGGCTACATAAGTGGCCTGATTTTTCAGAGGTGATGAGCACCCAGCAACTCCCGCTGAGTTCCGTAGGAGCCATGAGTGCTCATAGTAGCCTAGGGTTGCCAACCATCCAGTTTTCACCCGGACAGTCCGGGTTTCAGCCTGATGTTGGATTGGTTTTTTATTTGTGGCAACCCTAAGTGGAAGGAAGGAGGCAGCTGCTCCTGTGGCTCGCGGTGGTGCATGGCATGCAGGGGTGGGACCTTAGGGGGTAAGAGGCAGAGAAGTGAACAGGACCTTTTGGGGCCGGGGGGGAAGAGGCAGGATGGTGCGGGGTCTCGGAGGTCCAGTTACCAACCATTAGAAAGGTGACAAACATACGGTAGCCCCCAGGTAAGTGTATGTTGTGCCACTCACGCACACCCACACCCACACTATGCCTGAGCCAGAAGATGAGAGGCTGTTACAGGCCAGCTACAGAACCTGGCTCTTGAGCTCAAGCGATTCCTGCTTTTAGCTCTGGAGGTCTCCACATCAATCCCTGGGGCTGGCCAAAATGGCGACTGTCACACGTCACGCTTTTGAAAACATGGCCGACTATTTAGGTGCCTCAAGATGGATTTCAGGAACCGAACTTGAAACTCCTGTTTTTTAAAGTCATGGCCTCCATGTAGATTAGATGGGGCGTGGGGCAGGGGGAGAAGACGAAGGACTGGGGAATACAGAGACAGTGCTTTTTACTTTTGTTACCAATGGTGTTTGTAACAGAAATACCAACTACATTCCTTTGGACCGACAGTAACATGCTTTGGTATTGGTCAAATTTGAGAGGACAGATACTGGTCTTGTCATCAAGTGTCCACCCAGCATGGATCCTTCTAGTTCCTTGCTCCCGAATACAATGCGGGGAGGGGGAGAGAGAGAGAGAGACCACCGCTCATTTTGTTTAACCGTGTGTGAGGGGCAGCTTGTTTTCCACAAATGCAGTAACACACAATGTGCTCCTCTGCCTAACACTTAAGGAGTTAAATATTTTCTACCATATTTAAACTCTTCCTCAGCGCACACAGTTGCATTGAAGCCTATGAAGTTTTAACTATCAAAGCTGATGTAAACTCTTTGACATTTCTCTCAGGTCACTGAATCAGTGACCTCATCCGGTTATTCGAGTGGGGAAGCATTCTGCCTGCACGGAAAAAACTTGTGAAATTCTCACAAATGCCGCTACCTAGACCATGGATCACTAGAAATGTACGGCACCCAGAAACGTATTCTCTCACGCAGCCCCATCCTACAAACACAGCACAAACCCATTCTTGTAATATTAGAAACTCTTTGAATTTCTATGCATTCATCACTGGCCAATGTGGCTCGTATTCAAGGCTGATAATCTAGTAGTCACATGGTAACTGTAGCTGTTCATTGAAGTTAGGGTGTGATGAGCTACCCACAAGGGAATACAGACTCCACTCTACCCCAAAACCTTTGGTTTCGTCTTCCCTTAAGGTCTTAATGGGGACACTCTTTAAGAAGGGATCAGTCTTCCTATATGTGTATAATACCTAGCACATTGGGAGTGCTACTGCAAAACAAATAAAAATAATCACTCCAGCAGGCTGTATGTTGGCGATTAATATTCCAGATCTTTTTCTCCAGCACTAACCCCAGTGCAGCCTCCCATGGCGGCACAAGCTAGAACAGGGGTAGGCAACCTATGGCACCGGTGACGAAGGCGGCATGCAAGCTGGTTTTCAGTGGCACTCGCATTGCCCAGGTCCTGGCCACCAGTCCGGGGGGTTCTGCATTTTAATTTAATTTTAAATGAAGCTTCTTAAACATTTTAAAAACCTTATTTACTTTACATACAACAATCGTTTAGTTCTATATTATAGACTTATAGAAAGAGACCTTCTAAAAACGTTAAAATGTATTACTGGCGCGTGAAACCTTAAATTAAAGTGAATAAATGAAGACTCGGCACACCACTTCTGAAAGGTTGCCGACCCCTGAGCTAGAAGCTCCCTCTGGATTTTCTAACAGAACCACACACTAAGCCTTTGGCTACACTTGCATTTCAACGCGCTGCCGCGGCAGCGCTTTGAAGCGCTAAGTGTAGTCAAAGCGCCGGCGCTGGGAGAGAGCTCTCCCAGCGCTGTCCGTACTCCACTTCCCTGTGGGGAATAACGGACAGCGCTGGGAGCGCGGCTCCCAGCGCTGGGGCTTTGACTACACTGGCGCTTTGTAGCGCCGCAATTTGCAGCGCTGCAGAGGGTGTGTTTTCACACCCTGCTGCAGCGCTGCAAATTTGTAAGTGTAGCCAAGCCCTAAGATTTACGAGATCCACGGAGAAGAGTCAGGCAATTCACGGTATGCTGTTTCCTTTCACCATTTTAGTCTCCAAGTTACCTTGGGCTCTCCGCGTTTGTCTGCCGTACCTACTTGTCTTCTCGTCAGACTTCAACTGTAAGCTCTTTGGTTCAGAGACAGTCTTCCCGTTGTGCGAGGATGGTGCCTAGCACAACGGGGCCCTGATTAGGCCCAGTAGAGCCATACAAATCACTCTTGGAGTGGAAACTTTGGTTGGATGAAGCATTAGAGCAAAACTGGTCGTGCCCAAGTGACAGCTAATAGCTCATTTCTCTTTAGGATCAGGAGCTTGGAGTACTTAAAACCCAGCACCAGCCAACAACAGCAGCGTGCATCAGTCGTTGGGAGTCGCAATTGTGAGCCCTTAGTCAAGGGAGCAAGATAGACATCAATATCTATTATATCTAATGGAAACTGTCACCAGATTCCCAAAAAACTCTTTCTTGCGTAAAAAAAATCTCTCTGGGCCTGGACTGCACAGGAGGAGAATTTTTGTGTTGGTTTTAAATGCGTGTGCAACTGGCGGAGTTGTTTTTGAGCTGAGGCTTCGACAGAAAACAGCCAATTTTCAATGTTTGAGAACTGTTCTTTTCTTGACCCACTCATAAAACAGCTTTATACATAAACTGCAATGGTTTCCACACACTGCAGAGGAGACTCACGCCCAGGGCTGTTTTTACCAAGGTGAAACATGGCAGCGATTAGCAATTAGAGGAGAGCTTAGAGACATTCTATACACTCCCATGGTGGACTGGAACCAGCTCTCGAGGTAACTTCTCTGTTAAAGCTTAGCTAAAGTTCTTGCTCTAGTCCAGTGGTTCTCAATCCACAGCCACGGCCCAATCAGCACAGAGCTTGCGGCCCCATGTGACATCCTCGTGGCCACACAGGTAGCATATATATTGTGTGGATGCAGCTCATAACAGAGAGAGCTGCATATGCAGCTCACAATGGTAAAGATGCTGAAAACCAGTGCTCTAGGCTAAGTGACCAGCACCCTTACCATGCCCACCAGCTCTCACCTACACCAGGAGACTCTTCACCGTTATGCATGCTCCTTGAATCCCTGATCTCAGCTTCAGCATTTCACCCCAACACCCACATTAAAAAAAAACCCATCACACACACACACCCTTTCTTGTGAGGATGTCGCAGCCCAAATATCCATCTTTACCCTGGCCAGTCAATAGAAACAGCCACAGATATGGCAGTACTACATGCACCTGAGAAGAGAATTGCCTGGCATGGACAGGAGCCTCCTGGTACTGCCAGCCCCTTGCTCCTCTTCCCTCAGATCAGTCACAAAGTCACCAGCTCCCACTGAGATCCTACACACTGCACTGGCACCAATCAGCTGCACAGCTCGCAGCTCATGGCAAATGTAGGGATGTTTCCAGCATCAGTAGCAAAATCCCCTGCAGATCAGCGTCTCTCCTTCATACTCCCGACATATAGTGGGTGTTCACCTCCCTCACTGACCTACTCCAAGCTAGAAGGGTGACATATCATTATACCACTGCATCCCAAGAGCAGGTGCTCCGTATACTCAACTCTAAATATTCATCAGGGCAGACTTAATTTGCATGTGCCAAATGGGGTAGTCTCCATCCTGTATGTGGAAGGTGGACAGAGATGCAGGGGCAGAGTTCAGGTTGATGTTGAAACCTGAACGTCAGCTGTACTACATTTGTAGAGTTTATAGCTCAATATTTTTCCAGACAGACATTCTGGTAACGTGTATTCATCTTTCTCTCTCTTTCTCCCCCACCCACACCCTCCACAATGCATTACTGTCACTATCAGCAGAGGAAACAGCTGAATTAACAGTTAGACTGACCTATCCCCTCATCCCTAGAGGTTATTCTTTGAGGCACCTGTTCTAAGAATATTTCAATCACACAGCCCTATAATTTGGGAGATTATAAACAACTCCTACATACATTCTGGGTTTTTTTTTTCCTGAATTTATAGTCTCCTATGCCTCAAACTAAAACAGGTTTTACACCCTATACTTTTTGATTAAATATAAATGAATTCCAAATTCACAGTTTCACTAATTTCCTGTAGCTGAAACTGGAAAATGCTCAAATTTGTATGCTAACTCTGTCCTGGTTGTCAGCTAGAGCCCTGGAAGCCCCATCTGCTAGCACCATAAAAGCTCTCACATCAAAAGTGTTTACTACCTTTTGTATTTTTATTATAAGTTACTATAGTGTTCATCAAAAATTAAAACGTACATCTGGGCCTGTTGTCTTGTAAGAACACATTTCACTCCATTTAAGGCCAAATAAGTTTATAGCAAGGCTGTGAATTTAGCCATTAAAAATGCATAAAGGTATCCAAAGAACTCATCAATCTATACACTTTTCCAGTAAACAATCAAGTGCTCATATTCAAAGGTTAACAGATTAATCTATTTCACAACACCATACTTGGTACTGGAAACATCAGCAGTTTTCTTTCTAATACATGAAAACCAGGCATAGTCTAAGCACATCACTGCTAAAATGCTGAGGCAAGAACAGTAATTTATGTTGTATTGGCTACTGAAAGGAGTCATCGCCAGGTGGCACTGTTACAGCCTCAAGTTTTTTCTTGGCACATGAACACATTTCTAGTCTTGGAAAGTATGCTTTGTTGTTCTGATGCACTTCTTTGGGTGAGCTATGTCAAGCAGCAAGGGAAGTTGTCTCTGCCTTAATCTCTCTAATTAAGGTAAATTCTTGAGGCAGAGTTGCTCCCTGGGAACTGGGCTGAAATTCCCAAACGAGATTGCTCGCATGCTGTTTGCTGCATCTCTGTTCCAGGACTGGTGTGTGTGTAAACAACAAAACATGTCACGATTAGAATATACCAATGACTCCACATCACTGATTTTTCCTCCAATAGAAATCTGACCTGCAAGACCTCAACATCTGCTGCCAAGCGGCAGAGGAGGGATGACAGTATGCTTGCTGCTAAAACAGAAGTAAGGGCTTGATGCAGGAATTACTGGGTAAGGTCCTTTGGCTTGTATTATTACAGGAGGCCAGACGACAATCCTAGTGCTGTCTTCTGGCCTTAAAGTCTATGAAGATATGGAAAAGTTTCTCCTTGTCATATCTAATGTATACTTCAGCACTACCTACACCATGGCTATATAAAACTGCAGAAGACATTCCTGGATCAAGAGTTTGGGGCATAGAAAGCACTACATTTACTGTGCTGACAAAGGTTTTCTGGTCAGCCAGATGGAAGATTATATACGATTTCCAGGAGGCCACAATTACTTATTTAAACAGGAAGTTGAATTGCCTACGAGCTCAATGCGTGTTTCCAGCAATTCATTGCACACCTTCTTTTCTTACTTGCACTCCATCAGCACCATGCAGATAACTGCCACATACTTCAGGAAAAATGAAAACCCCTAATCCTGGGCAAACCTTGATTTTTGAGCATGCTGGTGTGTTAACCAACCCAATATTAGATGTCTCATCCTTGTATCTTTCCAACAAAAGGTTTTTTTCCTCTTTTCCTCTTTTTCTTTTCTTCTTCTTTTTTTTTTTTTTCAAAGAAAACCACAAAAACCACTTTGAATCTTATACTCCCACAACACACATAATTTACTCCTCAAGATCAGGTCACTACACTTTTAAACATACACGCACAGCTTTGCTCCACTGCTAGATCCGCTCCAAGAATCTGAGAGGAAGGTCAAGATGTGAGGCTTAAAAACAGGCAAACTGCTCTCCGGGAAGGGCACTGTATGCAGGTGCTGGGGAGGTCTCCTCCAAAGTGCTGAAAAAGCAGCTTCAAAAGGAGCCATAGAAAGTTTTTGCACTCAAGAATTCTTCTGCAATGAAAATCCTGTCAAGGGGCCCTTCCATTTAAATCCTCCTCTTCCCCCCCCCCCCTTTTTTTTTTTGGAAGCAGCTGTTGAAGAGGCTATTGTGAGAACAAACATGCATTGTAGTGGAGCTCAAAGGGTAAGACAGCCTTTTCAGGACCATGTTAACATTCAAGGAGAGATTAAATAGCAAAACTGGATGCCTACAAGTGCCCTGAAAATATGAAAGCTAGGAGACAAGATGCTCAAGAAATTTCCCAAGCATGCCTGCATCTAAGCAGAAGAGTAAATTTTGCTGGAGCCCCTCCAGGAGGCAGGAAAAAGGGGGCTACTGATAAACCGGTGAGATACTAACACCACGCTCTGAGCAAAGTGCCGCAAAAGCAGGTCAATAAAATGTTACTAAATGATCTGTTAAGAACATCTAGGACAATAAGGATCGATGTGCCTAACAGCTGTTAATTTCAAACATAAACAAAAAGCAAAGAGAGTCACAGCGGTAGCTGGGCTAGCAAAAGCTGCACTGGCCAACCAAAGACCCCACCTCTTAGAAATCACAAGACCCCTTTCAGTTTCAAACTAAGCTAGCTTGTTTCCAAAAGGTGACTAGGGTTAGCGGAGGGACTTGCAGGGAGATTATCATTAGCTTGTCCATGGGGGATGGGGCTACCCATCATTTCAAACCCAGTATATATACACAAAGGACTGCCACACCCCACCTGGGTACAACTCAGTAGAGGAGAAGAGTGGGGCAGAAGCTGGTACAACTGTCACAGCTCGGCCAGGCCTGTTTTTCTAAGGTTTGTCCCTGTCCGGTACGGATATAAAACTGGATGTGGTTTTGTCCGGAATCACGGTGGACGCAGGGAGGATGCCATTTTGCAGAGTGCCCTGCTCCACCCCTGCCAGCGTGAGCAGGTTGGCACGCTCTGCAAAATGGCATCCTCCATGTGATGTGACCTCACAAGCACCATGCGTACTAGGTCACAGCGGCAGGGTCAAGGTCACGCCATTCCAAAAGTCCAGTATTTTCAGGATGTGCCAGCAGCCATCTTAGCTCCCGTGAACTATGCCAATTTGCCCCAGCTAGGGATGTGCCCCCGTATTTTTGCTGGGTTTAATTCCTTGTTTAACCAAGCCCCAGGGAGAACAGCCACATGCAATCCTCAGAAAAGAAGCCTGAAGGAGGCCGATGTTATCTGACTATTTAATCCCTCCCATTGTATCATTCACTTTACATATAATTAGCCATGTATGGCAATTGCTTTATTGGATAATTAGGCAGCCATCCATACTGCAGATGTACAGACCACCTTTCAAAAGGAGAAGAGAGTCAACAGGACTGCCAAATGAGGGCTCTGATCTCAGCATTCCCCTGCATGCTTTAACAAGTGACTCCAAGCTGCTTCATTTATGAGATGTATTCAGGTTCAAAAGTATTTACTTTGATGACGGAAAGCTTTGTAAATAGCAACAATTCAACTGACTCTCGTAGCAAGTTGGGCAGGAGTTGCGCTTACAGTTGTTTGCTAATTAACCTTTTCCCTCCAGGACAATTAAAACAGTTAATTAAACGCCTGGCTTTAATTTAATTTCTCCTTTTTTTTCCTTGCTGAGAGCCAGTCACCGTTTGTACTCTGACCTCGATTGATTGAATGCAAAGCCTTGGTTGCTAAGATTTCCATTTCACTGCTCCCCATTTCATTGTTAATCCCCAGAGTCTGACAACCTGTGTAGTTGTAAGTAATGGAGTTTTCCCCCGTTAAGGCTCTAATTAATTTGGCATCAGAAACAGAATTTTCAGTATCAAACATTTAAGGTACACCAATGCACCACCACCTATTCCTATCACCATAGCAACAAACGACAGCTTCCAGGCTAGTCCCAATTGTCTAATTTGAGGTCAGGTATTGAGACTTGCAATTATACACACTTAAAATACAGGCTACTGCCCTTGGAGTGTGTCCTTTACCTTTAATTAATAAGCAGAAACATGCAATTAATTAAACTCACATCTGAGGCCACCATTTAGACTCCAGAATATTATGGCATTAAGTCAGCCAATTTTTATTTTGAAGTGACAGTCAAGTAGCATCGGCCCACATTTTAGTTTTGAAAGCGAGAGGTTTTTAAAATAAACCGAACGTTAATACATTTCTAACGATCTAATTCTACATTCCCTACATTTGCCCAAACGAAGCAAAATGCAAATAGCAATCAGTATAAATTAATAGTATACGTTAAGATTATTTTTTTAAATTAACTTATTTCTAGACTTTTACATTAAAATGTATTAGTAAGGACTTTTTTCCCCCTTAAATGTGATTTTTTTCACCTTACAAGATTCTTTAATAAAATGCTCATTTTACAACAAAACCTGCACTGTTGGCAAATGTTTATTTCCCGGCAATACAAAAATTCTTCCCAGTGCTTTATCAAACATACGCATTAAAGTGGTGTATAAAAGACACTGCATTTTACTCAAGATTTGATTTTTCACAGTTCCATAGAAAGAGTTTTATAAATATCCTAATGTACCCAAGCTAATTCTGTTAATA
This sequence comes from Mauremys reevesii, assembly GCF_016161935.1. Taxonomy (NCBI): domain Eukaryota; kingdom Metazoa; phylum Chordata; order Testudines; family Geoemydidae; genus Mauremys; species Mauremys reevesii. The sequence goes on along the minus strand of NC_052626.1, from coordinate 12,664,115 downwards.
AAGTGGCTGTAAAAGCAGCACATTTTAATCTAATACAGAAGTCCTCAACCTTTTCGTCTGGCGGGCGCCAGACGAAGGACCGTGGCGGCGGTCGAGCATCCGCCGAAATGTCGCTGAATTTCGACGGCGACGCCTCTCGATGACGTTGCTTGCCGCCGACAAGCGACGTCATCAAGAGCCGCCGCCGCCAAAATGCCACAAGCTCGACTGCCGGCCAGGACGCAGGCGCATTTAGATGCCCCCGTGGGCACCGTGTTGGGGACCACTGATCTAATACATAAAACTAAAAGACTACTGTTCCCATTTAAAACAAATGGGCAACTTAACTGGCAAAAGGGGAAAAACGTCACACAGACCAGTGAAAGTGAATGCAGTATCATAATATTAACCAGAAACCACTACTTTAAAGAGCCTGTGTTCTATTTAACATCATCATTAAAAGATGGCCATTAAGCTACAGGAGAATATTAATTATCCGGAGAGAAATTTAAATTAGACAAAGCGTGAAATTTCCATAATTGTTTTAATTACCTGCCCTGAAGACTAATCAAGGGTTTACACTGCTTGAGGGTTATTTAGCTTATTTAAATAGGAACACACAGAAAAATTATGGCCCTTCCCATCTTTCCAGAAGACTCTGCCTTGTATATTACTGCAGTGGCCAGAAGTCCTTATCTTGCCTGGGGCCTGGTCTATATTCAAAACTTGCATCAGTTAAGACGTGACTTTAATCTGATTTAGTTAGTTCAGCATAAATCCCCGGATGGACACACATAAGTAGATTGGAGCCATTTTAAAACAGATTTAGCTTAACTGAGTAAGGGATTGACTTCAACTAAAATCAATATAAACCAAATTTAAATCAATTTAAGACCATGCACTTGGGTTTTGACACCGGTTTAACTAAATCTGTTTTTAAACCAATTTAGAGATAAACCAGTGCAGTTCTAAATAAAGGCCAAGCATTAGACACTGTGTCTACCTCTAAGTCCCAGCACTGAAATGCTTATGATTTAGAAATACCTTCTCCACTCAACAAGTTTTTGCTTCTAGTACCAAACCTTCCCTTCTAAAGGTCATTACCTCAGTTCTCGCAGCAGCCATTTCCCACATTTACACAGAAGAGTGCGTTGTTAGAGTTTCTGATTATGGACATGAACATTTTCACAGAGGCACCACACTCCTGTGATTTCCTTGTGAATTCTAGGACATTGGCGGTTTTACTTAACCTTCCTGCTCCTGGGGTAATTAAATGAGAATCTCAGTTTTCATTTTTAAAAGTTTCTAGCCTTCACAGTTGCAGAAAAGAAGTTGAAAAGGTGACCTTAGGGCAGCCGAATGGCTGAGAATCCAGGTTTGTTTGGTTTTTGGTATATGATTTTTAAGGACCAGACTTGGGGTTTTTGAACATTAGGAGTTTGCAACACTACAGGTGTGCCTGTGCACTCTGCTATGACTGACTTTGGAGCTGCTCCTCCACCAGTCATCCAATGTTTTCATTGGCTCTTCACATTGAGGCCAAACCTCAAGGCAGAGCAAGCAGGAGAACAAGCATGCTTGCTCATACAGGAAAATCTGCCATAACAAATGCTTAAGGTGTACATCTCTAACCCCAGTATGTCAAGATTTAAGTCGGCACAGCTGCTGTGCAAAATCAGTGCACATGCAAAACTGAACTGTGTTACAAGTATCAAAAGAGTCAGTGTAAACAGAGCGCTTACAAAACCTAAAGGTTCTCCTAATAACCAAGCCAAGAAACAAAGTTCTTGTGCAACAACAACATTCTGGCTGGGAGAGGAGCAATCATGATGCGGCTGTAATTTTACCTTGGAGGAGATTTGCAGCATTTTGATCTGAGTCACCAGATAAGCTATTTTGTTTGCACAAAAGTGTTCTTCCCATCTCTGTGAGGTGTTTGGGCTTTTAACTTGGCCAGTTTTAGAGCATCTTCGTACCTGCCCATGTGACCCAGTCATGCCTTCTTACCAATGCTGTAAAAAGATGAAAACACCAGCCTCTCCTGTCAAGAAATTTCCTCAGCTGAGATACCCCCAAAGAACAGGAGGAGTAAGAATGCTCAGTGCTTCCGGCCTCTCTTAATATCACTGTGCCTGCCCTAGGTGATCCACTTTGGGCTGGAACCCAATACCTTTACTAACAAGGAGACGTATTCCCGCTGAAGGGAGCAAGAGTTACTTACAGAGTAAGATGCTCCTCACTGGGGCTAAGGGGTTCAGAAGCTGGTCCTTTCTGCTCTGGAATCCTGTACATTCACCTCAACCTACAAGCATTTTCAGGGACACCCAGATCACCCAGGTTTTTGATATAATGCTGCCCACCCCCACATCCACCACTGCCATTTCTCTACATAGGACTTGTGCAATGACTCTACCCTTCACCCTTTTGACTCTGGGTTCTAGAGTCCTTGTTTAGAGGTTTCTAACTCATTTCCAAGCAGTTTTATTTGGCTGACATCACTTCAGTCCTGCTCTCCAATGAGAGAGCATCTCCTGGACACTGCTCGACATGGCAGAAGGAACCCGGGAAACATCTTTATGGACTCTGAAGCAGACAGCGGTGCTAGAAGCTGAGCTGCATCCCATTGTGCTTCTCACTGGAAGCCTGCAACCTAGAGTAGTCTTTATCTGGCTTTTTTGTGTCTATCAGCCCATCATATCTTCCCTGCCCATGTTCTGATACTGCCAGTGTGTTACAGTTTGTTCAGTCTTCCTGATCCTCTATCTTTTTCAGCTCATGGTGTAGTCACATCCACAATCAGAAGATCAGTGAGTGAGACAGAATCTGCGTATTTCCTCAGTTCTCCAGGATGAGCATGTACCATAAGAGGGAAAAACCCCACTAGTAAACAGAGGCTGTGCTTTCCTTATTGGCTCAAGGGGTGCAATTATATCACATGCTACAATTCAAAATATGCAAAAGGTAGCGTTTTGTAAGCTTCAGTCATGCAAGGAGGAAATGGCTGGAAAAGACTAATGTCTTATTACAAACTAAATTTCTGATAGGAAGAAACCCAGGCATGAATTTTCTGTGAATTTCCCAGTGCAAACATGCAAAAATCTGTGTCTTGGGAGGCTGAATCCCCTATTTGCAACATTGGGATAATCCTATTGTGATTGGGATACTCAATGTTCTGTGAAGAGTGCATTTCACTTTGACTGAAACAAGGCAGTGGCCAGTTGTGCAAAAGCTGTGCAAAACGGTGCTTTATCTGTACTGTTGCTGATGGAATTATGATCTCTAGTCACTGATCAATACGCGTACTAGAGCAGTATTGTTGCAGTAAAGACTAGACGCTTTTCAGAAGCCACTGCCACGCCATTATTCAGTGTTTCCGTGAATGACTTTCCTATCGTGGATGTTATATATCACAGAGAACTCTACAGCTAAAGAATGAGGTATTGCAGGGTAAGAAAGAAATCCAACACGCTGTGTATCAGTTTCACTACAGGTGAAAGATTAGTGTTTCTCTATGGTGAATAGAGAAACATCCGAAGAAGTGGGTATTCTTGCATCCGAAGAAGTGGGTATTCACCCACGAAAGCTCATGCTGCAAAACGTCTGTTAGTCTATAAGGTGCCACAGGATTCTTTGCTGCTTTTACAGAACCAGACTAACACGGCTACCCCTCTGATACTTGATCTATGGTGAATAATGTATAAAGGTGAGTGCAAGTGCTGTCTCTTAGAGAAAAAGTCTGCAAATCAGGATGGGATGCCCTAAATGGATATGAAGAAATGTCTCCACAAGGATTAGCTTGAGTTCCTTTGTGGTCCTATGATCATCATCTGTAGTGGACAGCAAGGAAAGTGCTCTTGGATTCTAATGGTTTCATAGCACATTCCAGTTCCAACAACTATTTTCACCTTAAATAGCTGTTTGGAAAGATGAGCACTGGATTTATTCACCTTACCAACTCTTGGTCCACTACACTAAGACCACGAATATGGCTGCAATGGACAAAATATCTGAAAATATCCTTTAAGACAAGAGAGAGGCCAAAACATTCAAAGTTGCTTGCCTAAAATTTGGCACCTTAATTCATATTGCCTGGCTGTGATTTTTCAAAGATGTTGAACACCTGCTCTTCCCAATGACTTTAATGTGAGCTGCAGGACGAGACCACTTTCTGAAAAAAATCATCTGTGCCTTTACTCCACTGGGTGTTCAAAAATCTAAATTACCAGACTGACAGGAGCACTTGAAATACATATATGGTTTATAAATTAGGCCTTCAGTAGTTTTCTGATGCATAATGAAAAAATGGAATGCGCACTACGCAAATCAATCGCATGACTATTCTCAAGCTAATCTAGGTGTTTATTCAGCACACATGGCCATGGTACCTAATAAACTAATGCATGTTATACGGTATTAGTGTGGCTCCCAGTCCTTCAGCAGAAGGCAGATGTGGCTAGGACGAAAGAGATAAGCAAAAAATTAACAGGAATAAAGAGAGACAAGTAGAAACTGAAGAGAACACCAGGGCTTGGAAAGTTTACCTGACACCTACTAGCCAAGTGGTAGATCTGAAAAAAATTAGGAGCGCACCAGTGAGGTCCAAGTGAGCTGGTGAGAAATCAACCTTCCACCTTCTCTCCCCAACATTCATCTCCAGAGAAGTATGAGGGTGCTTGGATTTAGACTAGTGTACTGTTCTTAGAACCTATTTGGAGACTCCCGTGTTTCCTATCAGCTTATGGATATGGCTGCTAGGGATCTTGAATGTGAACCTTGAACTCCTCTAGCTACAGACTATACAGCCCAGGGTAACATTAGTGCTAGCGGTACTTAGAATTTCTGTTAGTGCCTTCCCTGCCATGGCAGCAAAACTCCTTACAAGCATTAACTTGACTAAGTCTCAACACTCTGGTGAAGTGCACAGGTATCATCTTCACATTTCACAGGTGGGGACATGGAGTCACAGACAGGGTAACTGTCTTGTCCCAAAAACCTCACAGCTCCCTACTCTTACTACTAGGCCATGCTGTCTCCCTGGTACTACACTAAACACCACACCGATGCTGTCATGGCAGCTATTTAAAATTTACCAGCAAGTTAGGCTTTTGATGAAGAACAGAATTCTGCAAAGGGCCCAATCAGAAGTGCAAACATTTGTTCTGAGTCCAGCTGAAAGTCAATGGAACACTGAGCCCATGCATTTCTCTTGCACAACTGAGGGTCTTTTAAATTATGCGCATTACCGAGCTACATGAAGCATAATGTTGTCCCTGTCAAACATGGATGTTCTATGTTTATTAAAAGAAAGTTCCATCTTAAAAGAGGAGTTTGCAGCTCTCTCATAACCTAAGCGGTGACTAAATGAACAATTCTCATTTGCTTCATGGCTAGCACACGTACAATGCCGACCATTGGCATTGAGTTCATATAGGCATAGGCAGTGACCTTTTTCCTTTACGTCTGTTTTACTTACTTGCAGCATAAAAATTCCTTTGCCAGTTTATTCACGCACTCTTTGCCCACATAGCTGGCTTTGAGAAGAAATGGTGTTGTTAGTATTGATTGGCACACTGATACAGTTAAAATTAAGATGGTTGCCAACAAATGCTACCATTCAGCCAAATATAAATATACAATGAACGTGTCTTAGACTTGTTACAGACTGGAATTTTAGATAGACTCAGACAGCTCGCCAGCCAATTTTATATCAAAGTAGAAGTAATTGACACTTCTGTAAATAAAGTGCTATTGGGTTATAAATTAGAAAGAAAATGAGTCTTACTGAATAAATAGGTTTGGATCTTTAATGTTTTGGCATCTTGGATTTGCCATGAGCAAATCAAGTGTTCCCTGTGTGTTGTCAAAAAAAAAAAAAAATCCAAAAAAAGAGATGCTTAGCATCCTTCCCATGCAAGTCTGTGCATGTAAAGAGTTCATGGATACTCACCTGTTTGAGTGGATAGTTCATGTGTGGTACCAACAAGAATGAACCCATGACAAATAATCCTAGTCTGACCCATTAATCTCTTAGAAATGGGCCTGATCCAAAGTTGGCTGGAGTTGGCAGAAAGACTGCCAAGTGACTGGATTTTAGCCTAAAGCTAGAGGTTCTCAAAATCCTAAAGCTGACATCGGAACTCAAACCTTCCCTTTGTGGCCATGTCTACAGTGGCAAAAAATTGGTCCCTTAATTGGCCACACTCCTCCCTCAGTGGTAGCTGTATTGCTAGACAAGGTTTGGGCATCTTTCCCATGGAGATCTCTATCACTTCTATTAAATGTTTGTACTATTGTAAGGAGGATGGGACCCTGGCCTGATTGGGGCCTCCAGGTGTGACCACAATATAATTAACAACAGAAGCAAGGGCTATTGAAAAAAGAATGCATTGCTGCCTAATGGGTTTTCATCTCTGCAGCACCAGTTGTTTAAGGCAAGTTATGGTTCTGATGTCCTAGCCATTTTTTTTTTTACTTGCATGACAAACACAGTTGAGTAGCTTTCCATTTTTTAAAACCCCTTTTAAAAAAAATTCACACTAGATTAGCACTAAGACAGTGGTACATATAACAAAGTTGTTACCACATGCCTTGAACAGCTGAAAGTTATCACATGGCTTCCAGTCTCATAACAGACAAGGAATTGAGACACTATTTGTCCATTTCCACCACTGCTTGTGCTCCAAGGGATTGATCTAAAGCTCACTGAAGTAAATCATCTTAGCGTTCGCACAATGTGCCTCAGGCGGCACGGGACCAGGATTCATCACCGAGTTTGGTCTGGTGGTTGAATCATTAGCTTCCCCAGCCCCGGCTGGGTACTGATGGGGAGTGCAAAGTGAACGCTGATCCATGTCCCGCCCTGAAGTCAATGGAAAGACCCCATTGGTTTCAGTGGGGTTTAGCTTAGACCCCAAAATGGGAGCTACAGTAATTACAAAATATTAAGAGCCCCCAACTTTTTACAATGTCAGTCTTTTTATTGAGGCATTCCCCCAGTGCTACTACGCCAATTACTGCATCTATCATTTTTAAAGTGCGGCAGTTTTCCTGAATATTCTGAGCCTGATCATGAGGAGGGCTGAATGCCTGCAACTTCCATTTACTTCAATGGAGTCTCTGATGCCCTGATCATCTCAGGATCAGGCAAACTAACAGGGCCCTCTACCATGTTACAAGCCAGAGGGAGATTACAGGGTAAATACAAGGTATGAATCAAGACCAACAGCACTGAGTGAATGCTAGAAGGAAAAAAAAAATCAGGGTATTAGTTTGGATAGTTAATGTAGATATTCCCAGAGCCCAGGTGCCCACTCTGCAAATACTTTAGCATGAATTTGCTAGCAGAAGTGTGCATGTAAACAGCAGCTTTTCAGTTAATACTGCACAATATTTCTAGAGTGAAACTGGGAATTCAGAACATCCAGTCAGTGATTGGAAAATACCCTGGGAACTTTGTGCGTCCAAAGCAGCTGGAATTTCAAATGCCTGCAGTGAACTGCACTTGGATTTACTAGAGGCCAAGGATTAATCTTCAATATCTGTTCAGCAAATAATGCTGAATATATTTAAGGCAGCTCACGCACATGTTGGTCAACAATCAGCAAACAGAAAGAAGGGGCAGTGGGAGGGGGAGAACCATCATAGGAATTAGATTAGAAGTTACTTGCCTGAAACTCCTACAACTAGGATTGTGTGCCACTAGGACTGCCAATTTTGGTTGGACGTATTCCTGGAGGTTTCATCACATGACAGTCTTTAATTAAAGATTAATCTAATTCCTGGAGACTCCAGGACACTGATACTCCGACCTCAGCGGTTCAGGAGCCAAATTAGCCAATCGCCATTACCTAAAAGAGCCACAGTTGTGTGAATTCACTATTGCAGATGGTACTATATATTCATATTTAAACAGTATGGTGAGAAATATTTAGTTTATATATGTTATTCTCACAGCAAAATGGCTGACCAAGTATTATTTTATCAATGACAACTGCTTAATAACATAGTAAAAGCATCGTGATTGGTTAATAATTATATCCCACTGTGTTTTAATATCATGTGCTGCAAAGATCTGCAGAAGACACATTAAAGAGCCACTTGTGGCTTGCGAGCCTCAGTCTGAGTAATACTGCTCCAGGACAATCCTGGAAGGTTGGCAACCCTATGTGCCACTTCTACACTACTAGAGTTTGTGGGCCAAACTTGGCCCCTCATTTACACCTGTGCAAGACTGTGGAAATGAAAACAGCTGAAAGGGAGTAACTGAGGGCAAAATTTGGCCGTCAGGGCTTTTTAAGGAACCGCCTCACACACACACTCACTCACTCCTGGCTATGTAACCAGTGCTCTTTTTTAAGAAAGAAACCTAACAGACCCAAATGCTGAGGTACAGTATCCTTGGCATTGAAGTTTTCAGTCCACATTTGCCTTTCTAGCTGCAGCAGCGCGTCTGTTTGCACTCTGCAAGCCATCTTCCCCACCAGAAGGCTTGAAAAGGCCCTTTGGCGGTGACACTGTAGAGCCTGTAAATTGACTCTAAACTCCAAATTTCTCTGCAGCCACAAAGTCCTGGCAGCCACACTTAGGCCGGATTGTCTAGCATGCGAGGACACAGCCCCCAAAGGACGTTACATAAAAGGTACATTATACTGGATTCTAACAGCAGGCCATGGCCTGTCCACGTATTTATATGGTGAGCTCTCAGTGGGTGGTCTAATTAGGAGACCGACCATTAGCTCTGTTACTCACGAGTCATGACCTGCACAGAAGTCCAGCATTAAGTTTGTAGTCCACAATATACTCAGTGTAACATACCGAATGTGGTACATCTATGGCTCAGCTGAGGAAATGCTTTATAATATCCTAATCAACATTAGGGCTGTGGCTTTCCTGTATCAGGTAGTAGGAAGCAGAGGTTCAGAAGGAACATTTATTAACACGTTGAAGAATGATGTGAGGAAAACAGGAAAGTCCAAGAAAAACTGTCCACTAGATTTTAAGTCGGGTATTTCATATCCGACATGGCTTTAATATACTGCCCTTCTGGGAGACAGAACTAGAATCTGAACATCAACAGATTTCCTCCTTTTAATTAGGTCTCCAGAGTTTTATTCTCAGCATCTTGAGAAATGACTTGGCCAAAGTTCTAGTCAGCAATGGCTAACCAGTTCCTTAGTATTTACATCAGACTTGACTGAGAGAAGCCCAGATAGTATCCAAACGATGTCAGCTGGATTTATTGCTCTCCGAGGCCCACACCTGATGATCACAAAAAGGCGCAATTCTGTCTGTGTTCTCCCTGCACGTAGGTCTGTGAGGAGTCCATGTCTGGACGATGAGCTAGGGACATGAGTCCCCTGCTCACGTACACGTAGCCGCAGTAGCACTGGTAGCAGTAACGTCAGCATGGAGTACCTACCCGCCAGTTTCAGGCTGGTTTGTACTCAGCCTGCCTCCACTGCTGCTACCAGGGCTATACAACTATTTATACTTTCATTAGCTTGATGAGAGCTAGCACGAGTATGCGTAAACAAGCTGGGGGGGAGGGGAATTGCACCCCTAGCTCATACCGAAGATACAGCCTTCAGCACAGAGCTGTTAAGAATCTCCCAGCTGTAATCAGAGGCGACACTTATCTACCTAGTAGGGCTACTATGAGGATTAGTGAGCTAATGTCTACACCAAGCTTAGAAAATGCACCCTGCTTGCTATCAGATGCAAATATGCACATTTTGACAGTTTGGAAGGGCAGGTAGCAGAACTGAACAGAGGAAGGAAATCCCTCACCACTCCCTGTATCTAGGCTCTGCAGAGGTAGGAAATCCCTCACCGCTCCCTGTATCTGGGCTCTGCAGAGGTAGGAAGACCTAGGACAGAGAATCCGGTCCAGCAAGAAGAGCTGGAATGGGGACAGGAACAAAGTTTTCTACAATGTGTGACCACCCAACGGTTTCTGTAGCAGATGCCTGAGGACAGGGTTCCAACAGCCAGATTTTGGGGGAGGGATTCACGCTCCTCACAATACAGAGCTACCTGTGGGACAGCAAGGGTGTAGGAGATACCAGGCACCAAGTCTCATGTGGCAATTTAAACTAAGTTCAGTATCATTCCCCATTCACATGTTAGAGGTCATTTAAAAAGGCAGCACATATTCCAGCCAACATTAACTCCCTAACAAACATCTGATTTAACTGAACAGGGCTTTAATGCGGGTTCTAAAGCTCCAAAGGGAAGCTAGAGTAGTAATATACTGTGCAAGGGACAAGTTGTCTATTGACTTTAATTTCATAACCAGGGCCGGCTACAGGCACCAGCGAAGGACGCAGGTGCTTGGGGCGGCCAATGGAAAGGGGCGGCACGTCCGGGTCTTTGGCAGCAATTCGGCAGCGGGTCCCTCACGGAGCAAAGGACCCGCCACCGAAGAATTAAGTAGTGTGGTAGAGCTGCCGCTGAAGTGCTGCCAATTGCGGATTTATCTCCCCTCCCCCGGCTTCACCGCTTGGGGCGGCAAAATATCTGGAGCCATCCCTGTTCATAACCCACCACCAGGCCTAGTCATATAAAAAAATTTGGGGAGGGAGAAGAAGGACAATTACTAAAAGAAATCCTATTTCCATCCCAAGCACTTGTAATAACAGAAGGTACATGTTACTCCCACGCTTATTAGAACTGAAGAGATTAGAGAGAATGAAGCGTCTGTTTTGGTCACTCTGTGCCTTTGCATTGTGGGCCTAGTCAGTTTTATTGTTTTACGAATGGGTAGCTCCTGTTTCATGTACTACCATGAGGCATTCCTCTGGGGGTAGCTCCCTACAGAGTCTTCCCAGTTTCCCAGTAGCCGCAGCAGAGCTGAACCAAACAAAGGGCGGAAGGCAGGAACATGCAGAGATGAGAACGGGTTGGAGGAAGAGAATAAACCCAATTATGTTTGTCACTGTCAGGCTCACTAAAAAACAAATCAAACAAACAAACAAAAAAACTACTTCTGAACATCAACAGGGGGTCAGGAAGATCAACTTTAAATTTCTTTTTAAAAGTTTGAGGACGTATTATTTAAAAGGTGCTCTGTCACAGAACTGGCTTTTTAAACTTCGTCAACCCTGTAAAAAATTCATGCTGACAGGATCCCTTTTAAGTTTTGCCTGTTAAATTGACTTCTTAAAAAAGGAAACTGTTTACTAACACACAGAGACATACACCCCTCATTAAAAAAGATTGCTGGTTGCAGTAATTTGCAAAGCAAGTTTCTAGACCTTTGATCTTTTCTTGGTCCTGGGGAGTCATGAAATGGAGTCACTCCTCAAAAAATCAGTCAACAGCAACTCAGTACATATTGCCTATGGTGAACCAGACATGATAAAACTGCCTATTTACAAGAAACCTCAAAGGAAGAAGTCCAGCTTTTTTCCGAGTTCCCTTCCAGCCACAGCTTCCTAATGGAACATACAGCATCCACCCCACGGAACAAACAAGTGTAAAGCATTTCAAATGTAAGCATGTGCCCTTCCAGGGGATAGGACATGAAGGAAACCAACAGCAGCTCATGAGAAGAGCTGGACTGATGGCCAAGGAAAGCGAGATTACTTTAATCATGGTAAGTTAACATTTCTGAGCACTAGCAGACGAACACTGGAATCCAATACACAATGTACACACCATCAAAAGTTTGTCTTGGAAGTGAACTCTAGAGCTGGATTAGTGTCACTGGTAACCTCATTCCCAATTTAGTCTCACAGTAAATTTGCCATTTTACCCTCTGATAAACATCAATAAAAGCTAAAATTCTTTCTCCCCCTAGTTATTTTCTTATTTTTTCAGTTTCGTATGCTCAGAGAACTGTGGATAACTAGCATTTTGCCTCCAGATATTAGTCAGTTACAGTATATGCTATCACATTTCAAAACTCCTAAAGAGGAATGCACTAGAATGATCACACTTTTACAGCAAAGTCACAAGACCAGCACTACATACTTGAATTCCTAACCCAAGGCAAGCTCATAAGAGAACGTACTGTGCATTAGAAGGATGACTTAATGCCAGGAACTGTTATAAGAGAAAACATGCTTAAAATACAAATGTCTTCTAATGGGAGAAAGGGGGAAAAGGTAAATTATGTGAAATGCTATATTACCATACTTGAATGTCAGATTCTAGCCCAAAAGAGATCCTAAGAATTATGTGCGCCAATATTAGGATTCAGATCTTTTAAAACCCTAAATTCCTCTTGTAGACAGAATTTTTCTGCTAAAATTCACATTATAACCACTGCATCGGTAAGCAGGAAGATACTTCCAAATACATTTAAGATCAGATTTGCAAATTTCAGTGCAAGGATAGCACGGAGCTCTGACATGCAGTTCTCACCTAACACTTCCTCTCCCTGCCTGCTTTCCAACTTCTAACCAAAGCACTGTTCAGTTTGCAGAGAAGAGATCACTCTTGGGGTCTACAGACAAAATTCACCGCTGCAGAGGCCGAGCACAAGGACTGCAAATCACTGAAGTCCCATTCAGGCTCTGTTGGCCCCACTTAACAGTTGCGTTGGCCCTCCACACAGAGGTGAGTTTCATCCCATGAGGACTGAGCCTTTACAGTATGCAGCAGTAGTCCACAATGAAAGCTAATTAAATGCAAGTTATTGGGTGCAATACAGGAGTAACTAGGAGAAATGTGCATTATGGTAGAGGTCAGACTAAATGACCATAATGGTCCCTTCTGGCCTAAAAGATATTATTTCTCTCACACATGCAGAAAACCATAAAAAAAATAGTATGCAGTTTGACTATCAGCCCCTACATTTACATACAGGATATTCAACACAGTAACCTACAGTCATTGATACAGAACATAAAGGCTACAGGTGCCTCAGAATCACAGGGGTGGTTCCACCATCATTTATAAAACAAAGGCAATGAGTGAATTCTGTGTAGTTTCCAGACATAATTTAGTCACACTTCCTTTCAGATTGTTTCCCCGCCCATCAGTATGATAATACGGGACCTAATCCACTCAACTGCTCTTTGGGCCTCTGAATGTTAAAGGGACATTATCAGATATAATTTCTAACTGGCTAGATTAGGATGAGTCCAAAATCATTTCAGTACCACACCCGCCTCCTGCTGTGGTTTTACAATCACATTTTCCTGTTTTCCAGTGTGCTTTCCCCCTGTTCCCCACACAAACAAAAAGGGGAAACTGACTATTGAAAATCAAATGCAATATACTGAACAATGACAAGGTCGCTCTCTCCCCCCTCAGTTATTATGATCTCAGTTGAGAAACATGTTTTCAGACAGAAGTGATTTTTAAAGTTGGCAGTGTCCCTTTCCCATTTATAAATTCAAAAAATAAATTCAAACACGACAACCAAAATCCCTTTCTTCCTATCAGAATTTTAGAAGATGTTTAAAAAAAGTAGCATTCAGGTGATATAAATCAAGACTATCCAGTCCAGGAGGCTATATTAAAATTTGATTTAAAGCAGTCACATTATATTGGTTCGGTCAGTAAGCATGAATCAAAAATACAATCTTCGTCTTTAATATTTACTGCTACATAATGACATGGGGCCAAATCCTGTTCTCATTTACACCAGTGTAAATTAGGAGTGGTTCTTTGAAGTCATAGGCATTAATCTAGATTCACAATTTTGTACCTGCCAAGCAGAATCTGGCCCATATTTTCAACTTACATAAGCGTGACAGAGAACTTGAGGAAATGAAATGCTGTCCTGAACAATTAGGCGAAGCTCCGACAGAACGCTGAAAGACAAATACGCCCTTTGGAAGCTCTGGAGCAAAAACAAAGTTACAAACAGACAGTAACTAATTATCCTGATTAAATCTCGTAAGAATTCAAAAACCTGACCTAGCCAGACTGTAATTGGGAGCCAAGGTGATATTTGTGTGTGTGCTGTCTGCAAAAGAAAGAATCACACCCTTCCCTCCCCCCACAAAAAAGGGAAGGGGGGAGATTTAAAGTCTAACGTACCCTTAAGGGATTCTGTCGACACTAGCTAAAATTAGACCACAATGAAAGTCAAGTGCTCTGAGCAGATATTCACATGACTCAAGTGGCTGGCTACATTTCTAAACTTGCAATACTTACAAATTTTTAGCTGTGTTCATGGGAAATACTAGGTTTCTTCCCCCAAACACAAAGAACAGCCAGACAGGTTCAAAACCACCTATTTTTACATGAAGGGAAGTTAAGAAAGAACGAAAACAGAGTCCCTGTCAGGGAGCACGGTGTATAATCTCTCTCCTCTGATGCAGACTTCAAATACTGAGAACAAGAATGGCTGAAGTCTACTCACACAGGGTACATCCAGACTACTCGTCAGATCGGCGGGTAGCGAGCAATCTATCGGGGATCGATATAGTGTGTCTCATCTAGACGCAATAAATCAATCCCCAAACGCGCTCCCATCAACTCCGGAATTCCACCAGGGAGAGCGGTGGTAGCGGAGTCGATGGGGGAGCCACGGCCGTCGATCCTGCGCCATGGGGATGGGAGGTAAGTTGATCTAAGATACGTTGATGCTATTCCCGTAGTTGAAGTTGCGTATCTTACATCGATTCCCCCCACCAGTGTAGACCAGGCCACAGAGAGCTCTGGGGAGCACATGAGACAAAAGTGCACTGCAGCTTCCTGGCTTTGTACAGCACAGGCAAGGCTTGACGGCCATGCAGGGAGACCTGGAAGGCCCATCAACGACCTCCCCCAACACTGCAACTGCAGAAAACAAGGTGCATTGTTTACTCTGTGTATTAGAGTAGGGCCTGGACATTACACTAAGGACTGTGTAAACAGAGTAAACCACAAGGGGTGCACTCACCTGATCAAACATGGACACTCCTTTTCCTCCCTCAGAGGAAGACAGCCCATTTCCTCCCTCTCTGCTCCTCCCCCACCCTGGTACCTACCAGTATGGCCCAGGGGATATTCAATCTCAAACCCAACCTTGGTAATCAATCACTTTGACTTTGTGCATGAGAGAGAGTCACCACCATTAAGTATCCAATCCCATTCACACCCAGAGATACCAGTGTTATATAGACAAGCTCCCTTTCCAAGTGTGAATCCTGATTTGGTGAGCCCCTTCCAGGGGGGAGAGGAAATCCAGAGAAAGAACACTAGAGATTAAATTGGTCTGGGGATTATTTAAATGACACCATTATATCACTACTCCAATTTGCTTTAGCGCATCCGTGCTTTGGCCTTGCATTTCGTCCCATTCTGCTGTCTCCTGCAAAAAGCAGTCCTGTATCCGGCCTTCAGAGTACAAGCGCTGGGTGCTGCATCATTTTTATAACTGCATGTCACAGAGTGCACATAAAAATAAAGGAGTTCAGTAGAAGCGTATGCACATAAAATACAAACACAGATTTAAAGAGGCTCTACCCAGCCTTCAGAAAACCACCCGGCTTCTCCGCCAGCCACAAAGAGCCTGATCCATCTTTCAGTGGATTTCAAAGGGCTTTGGAGCATGCCCTAGCAGAGTTATTTTCTTCCAGGCCAGAGCTGGATATCTAGGACCAGACACTGGCACCAATTAGCCTAAGGCATGTGTAGGAGAAAAGGGATTCCATCAACACTGATCTATGGGATCTCTCTCCAAAATTAGACATCACATGGTTCAGAAAGGGGCTAACAGCAGGTAAGTGTTAAAACAAAGGGAAGAAAGGGTTTTGATGGGAGAGGAGAAGGTAAATGCTGGGAGTATAGTGTACAACTTCTGTGCTATTACAGCAGAAAAAAAGGAATCCAGAACCAAACTCACTCTTTCCTCTGATTATCTGGGGTCTGTGGATATTTCCAGATTCCCAGTCTCAAGCCCTGGGCCTGATCCTGGAGAGGCACAAAGTGACCTGAAAACTCTACCTGAGGGTTCTCTTGGCAAATGAACTTAGGTCGGGGAGCTGATGGGATGGGTACACAACTGGAACTTGCAGATCCCAAGCTGGAGGAATAGTCCTTAGGGACCATTCTAGCCCGCACGAGTTAGAGTAGCTCTGGGGTGGGACAGACATGAAGTAGTAAGAGAACAAAAGTCTAATGAAGCAGTTTCACTCTGGTCAGCACAGGAGCAAGCGTGGTGCAAAGATGGCCGAAAGCCACCTTCCCCTCCCCTCTGCATGCCGCTGCTGTGGATTGAGTGCTGTGTATCTGAGGGTGCCTCTCATAGGAGGCTACTGTATTAAGTCTCCTAAATAAATACACATGCTGGTATAAGATGCATATTCTTTGACTCACAAAGGCAGTGTTAGGAAGAGAATGTGGTGCACTGCAGCAGGAATTTTTCAATTCCACTTAGCAGGAAATGCCATGCTGAAATATGAAAGGGAAATGTACCTGTAATCGAGATTTCCTAACAGTGTTATCCTTCAAAAGCCATAACAACCCCATTTGGGGGTTAGGTTTCTTCAGTCCTATAAAAATCAGGAACTGTTTGGCATATTAACAAATTCCCCAAGTCCCACATGCATCCTAGAGAGAGAGATTATTTTACATATACATGCCTACCTTTATCCCAAATTGTGAAACGCAATTTCCAAAGGGACAGAGAAACGTCAGATCTACAGAACATGTTGCCTTTGGGGGACATGTGGGAATCTCTGCAGCATGCCACAGGACAGGCGACATTTTGTGCAGTATGTAGAGCAAATGAAGCCTCCAAGGCATGAAAACAGGATAGATTTATTGACTCATGGAAAATGCCCTTAGAAATGACTTCATTCAGATAAACAGGGTGAGACAAAATGAGGCTCGTGAGCTCTGCTGTTGACCCAGTTCTAACCATCCACACTGCCACGCGAGTTGCACTATGGGACAGAGATCCAGAGTGTAACAGAATTATTGTCCTGGGAGGAATGTTATTTCTTTAGTTGCTGTAACAGCAGTGGTGCTGCTGCATTTTGAGAAAAAGCGCAAGCGAGCGAGCATGTTTGGTGGTGGGAAAGCGTTTGCTCCCCTAAGGAAATAGTCACCCAGCTAAAGAACAGATGTCTAGCGAGGTCAGGAGTAGACAGACTAGATCTAGGATAAAGGCTCCCCAATTGTACAGACATAGGACCCTTCAAACACCTCCATTTGCATCCTTAGCTTAACAGGGCTTTCCCCCACCCAGGGGCGGCTCTAGGCATTTTGCTGCCCCAAGCACGGGTGAGGGCTCTGACTGCAGGTACTAGCTCTGGGGTGGGGCTGGAAATGAGGTGTTCGGGGTGCAGGAAGGAGCTCTGGGTT
The DNA here is from genome assembly GCF_016161935.1 of Mauremys reevesii. Classification (NCBI taxonomy): domain Eukaryota; kingdom Metazoa; phylum Chordata; order Testudines; family Geoemydidae; genus Mauremys; species Mauremys reevesii. The sequence continues at coordinate 12,646,892 of NC_052626.1, read as the reverse complement.
GGGGCAGGGGGATAGGGTGCAGGAGGAGGTGCAGGCTACGGGCAGCGCTTACATCAGGCAGCTCCTGGGAAGCTGCCAGCATCTCCCTCCAACTCCTAAGCAGAGCCACGACCACATGGCTCTCCGCACTGCCCGCACCTACAGGCACCGCCCCCTCAGCTCCCATTGGCCGCAGTTCCTGGCAATGGGAGCAGCTGAGCTGAAGCTGGGGGCAGTGCGCAGAGTCCCCATGGCTGTCCCTCCACCTAGAAGCCAGAGGGAGATGCTGCCAACTTCCCGGGAGTTGCACGGAGCTGGGTAGGAAGACTGCCTGCGGCGCCAACTGGACTTTTAATGGCCTGGTCAGCGGTGCTGACCGGAACCACCAGGGTCCCTTTTCAACTGGGACATTGTGGTCGAAAACAAGACACCTGGCAACCCTACACTAAAAGGTCTGTCTTCCCTGCAGAGTTAGCCCAGGCTCTTACTCAGGCGTTGCCCCTCTCCCTCTCCCATCCCACCCATCACCCTCTCTGCCAGCTTTAGCTACTTTCAACTCACAGCTGGGGACATGGGCTAAAGCCAGAGTTCCATTTTCACTCAGACAGAAGCTAGGAAGCAGAGAGAGAACTGCACAGTTTGTGGTTACATCACACTCCCTATACAGTGAGTTTTGTTGGCTCACTCAGCTTAGTGGAAAATGCTTCCACATCAGTAAGACTAAAACCTGGACCTTCAGTGGCTCCATTGGCACAGCAGCATCTGAACGAGAGGTCCCATCATACGTGCTTTGGAGAAAACAAACTAAACAGATTAAACTACCTCTCAATGTTCTCTGTAGCACCTCAGGGAAGTGAAGCTTCAAACAGCAGAGCTGAACCCTCTGACAATGTCAAGAGAACATAACCAGACACAAATTACATACCACAGCTCATGGCCCATGCCTCCCAGAGATGGGAATCAGACACAACCGCCATGTTTAATCTTTAACAACAAGAAAAGAGCGAGATCAGGACCCAAGGGGTTTCTTTATACAACCCCAGCTGCCTCTGTTCTCTCCAAGTTGAATGCCCCCATGTAACATGAGGAAACCAATGAAGAAAAGGAGAAGTGAGATTTAAGTTAGATACTGGGGAAAACTTTTTAACTCTAAGGGTAATTAAGCTCTGGAACGGGCTTCTGAGGGAGGCTGTGGAACCCCCATCACTGGAGGATTTTAAGAACAGGCTGGACAAAGACCTGTGAGGGATGGTCTAGGTTTACTTGGACCTCAGAGCAGGGGGCCAGCCTGGATGACCTCTTGAGATCCCTTCCAGACCTACATTTCTATGGAAAGAGGCACTTTTGTGGTGCAAGGTGCTATGCCTCTCGGAAACATCCTGTACTGGGGACAGAGCAGGGAAATCACTCTTTTTGAAGTCACCCAGCCCTACCCAAAGAATAATCAGACTGTCAACTCCAGGCTGTGCCTGCACTAGGGATCTGTGCCTGCTATGGCCATTGGTGATGTGCCATCAGTGAAAACCTCTTGCAAAGGTCAGCAAAGCCTCTATAAATTCCAAATGGCACCAGTGCATTTTATCCCTGCTTGAAACCGGTGCAAGCACACGTTGCAGCCTATAGCAGCTTTGTTTGCCTATGCAGGGGTTTTGCATTAATACTGCAGACCCTGTCGCTGGCCACCATTGGTGGAAATCCTCAGGGCAGACAAGGCCACAGATTATCAGAGCCCTCCTCCTGATTAGCCCATGGAACAATCTTTCTCTGCCATTCCACAAGTGTGGGAATGGCCCAGGACAGGGGCTCTGCCTAATCAAGACAGAATGGAAGCGTGACCCCAAACAAAGAGTTGAATGGTTTTAATTGTTATTCTGCCCCTGTGGACAATGAACTAAGGGCATCCATGCAAGGGGCTAACCATCTCTCCAATTCTGGTGGCAGAACAGATAGTCTCTATGATCTTTCTGGTACCAAAAGAGTCTCCAGCATCCAAGTCAGTGATTCAAATGCTGCTTTAAAATGTAATGGAGGAAAAGGAACCCTTACATTCAGGTGCTGGAGAGCTTACAATGAGCTATACCATCATCAGGTGGATGGACTAGGAGAAGTCTTGAGGTGCCTTCTGGCCCTACATTTCTATTATTCTGTCTCCTCAATACCTCCTGCATGGTGCAAGCAGGAGACAAGCCAGTTCTCTCATGCTCTACCAACCCAAGCCAAAAACATTGCCTGGCCTTATTAAAACTACAGGAGAAGTTCTGTACAGGGCTACACTAGTAAATCAAGACATATCCCCAAGATCAGGTGGATCATGGCAGGGAACAACCGAGACACATGCATTGCAGAGGTATAAATGACAAATAAAAGGTCTCATTCTAAATACACTCCTCCTCTCCCCTAGCAGTGTGGTTAATACTTCCCTCCTCTGTCTGTGGACCTGAACGCAGTAGTCCTCCAATTGAAAGGCAGACAGCCTTTCCATAAGCCAACTTCCACTGAGTGGGCTCAGCACAAATAGGGACACTCCTGGAACCCCTTAACCAGCAGCTGTGCTTATAGAATGCTTTTTAAATTTCAGTTTTGAAGCAAACTTCCTCCCGTTAATGTGTCATTTACTCCTTAATCCCCAGGAGCACATTGGTTATCATGGAGAACCTCTTACCAATAATCTATGTGCACAAAAAGGCAAGGAACATGCATGGTCAAATGGTGATGACCTAAGAACTAGGATCACATACCCGTACAGCAAAACCCACAGGAATCTGCTTAGATCCTAAAAAAATAATGTGCCCGCTGTACTGGTATCTGCTTATATTATTTTTTTATGCAACGGGGTATCAAAATGCAGTGGCCACAGTTCGGAAGTCAGCAATTTGACACTGCAAAAACAGTAAGAAGTCAGCCAATTTTTACAACACAGGGCTATCCGCAATGCCACAGCCTTCCCCTGTGTTTAAGCCAGGAACAGGAAATATGTGCGGGTAGATAGTTGTGCCATATATGTTGACAAATGTAGATTTTTTTAAAACAGTGACTATTTTGTGAGAGAATTTCAAGACAACCAATCCACAAGTGCTGCTGGTTGCAAGCGTGCAGAAGTGCCGGCTTGTGGGAACAGGCACAGGTGTTTCCTTATGGCAACTTGCGGTTCTCAAGTGACCGCCTTCTTCCCATGCAAGGGGAAACTAAGCTTTCAGTTACAGAGTCCCACAAATAATGAAAGCAGCATGCTTGCAAATGCTGTTTAACAAAACCAAATCCCCACACACTGCCCTACTCCCTTTATTTCTCAGGCTCGGTCATTTCTGAACAGCAGCTAGAATTGCTGAGGAGCACGCTAGCAGTTATTTCTTTGTCCAGGATTGCGAGTTCATTATGTGTCAAGTTTTTCTGTTCTCGTAGATGTATGCAAGGTCTCAGCTTATATCTTCTACAACTGATCCACTCTACATGGTGATTTGAGATGCACATGGTAAGTGTTCATGTACGGGAAAAACACATTTCTGACTGAAGAACAGGAAGTGTTCAATGCTTAACAACCTACTGAATAGATGAATACACCATCAGTGCATATAATGTAGCAATGTTTCTTTTCCATTCGGCCCTTCCCGTCTCCCTTTCCCCCTCCTCCACGTTAGAGAGAGGATAGTCAAGTGATCCTCACACATAGTTGGAGAAGTCTGGAAACTAAGGCCCCAATGCAGCAAAGCACTTGGCTTTCAAGCATGCGAGCAGTCCCACAGAAGTCAAAGGAGATAACCCCTGCGAGAATGAAAATCCACGCCCCAGTGCTAACTGCTGAAATTGTTCTCTTTCTGGTATTCTTCCAGATGTGAAATCACATCTTTCTATCCCCAACACCTAGCATGAGGAGATCCTGTTCCATGACTGGGGCTCCTAGGCACTACACCTAGATGTTTTCCTGAGTGTCTGGCTGGAGAGTCTTGCCCGCATGCTCGGGGTTCAGCTGATCGCCATATTTGGGGTCGGGAAGGAATTTTCCTCCAGGGTAGATTGGCAGTGGCCCTGGAGGTTTTTCGCCTTCCTCCGCAGCATGGGGCAGGGGTCGCTTGCTGGAGGATTATCTGCTACTTGAAGTCTTTAAATCAGGATTTGGGGACTTCAACAGCTGAGTCAAGGGAGAGAATTATTTCAGGAGTGGGTGGGTCAGCTTTTGTGGCCTGCATCTTGCAGGAGGTCAGACTAGATGATCATAATGGTCCCTTCTGATCTTAAGTTCTATGATTCTATGATACACCTCAATAAAAATAAGGTCAGGTTTTCCAAATAAGACATTGCTTACCAAAAACGGTTGAACCGGGGAATAAAAATGTCTCTCTAAACTTCAACCCTGCAGCATAATTAAAAATATGTACCTCATCCCAGTAGCTTTTGTCTTTCTGATCTACTAACCCAGTCATTTTCTCTCACACACCTCAACGTCTTGCCCCAATTCTAAAATTAAGATTTAACAGCAAAGCGCTCGCTAAAGTCTCTTCAGCAGCAATGAAATCTAAAGGTACTAAGATAAATGTATGTATCACTTGCAAACTAGGTAGAATCATTTTCACAGATTAAGGACAGAGGGACCATTAGATCATCTTGTCTGCCCTCCTGTACCTCACAGGACATTAAACTGTATTGAGCCCAGTAACTTGTGTTTGACTAAAGCATATCTTCCAGAAAGGTATCCAGTCTTGATCTGGAGACATCAAATGGTGGAGAATCCACCACTTCCTTTGGGATTTGTTCAAATGGTGACTCACCCTCACTAGAAATTAGGCACTTTTTTTTTTTTAAAACAGTTTGAATTTGTCTGGCTTCAGCTGCCAGCTGGTGTTATTGTTATGCTTTTTGCCAGTAATTGAAGAGCCTGTTAGAGCCTGGTATTTTCTCCTCATGAAGGGAACGTAAACACTAACAAAATCATCTCTGAATTTTCTGTTTGATAAACTGAACAGACTGAACTCTTTAAATCGTCCACTGTAGGGCATTTTCCTCCAGTCCTTGAATAGTGTGTGTGTGTGTCTCTCTCTCTTCTCTACACCTTTTCCACTTTTTCCAACCTCCTTCTAAAAACAGATTTGTACACAGTATTCTAGTCTCAGTCTCAACTATGCCATGTACAGAGGTAAAAATCACCTCCTTAGTCCTACTCATTAGTCCCCCGTCTATACATCCAAGGATCACATTAGCCATTTTTGCCACAGCACCACAACCGGGAGCTCATATGGCGTTGCCTGTCCACTATAGGGATGTCTGCACCGTGATAAAAAAAACATCCGGGCACTGAGTCTCAGAGCCCAGGTCAGCTGATTCAGGCTGCAAGGCTAAAAACTGCCCTGTAGATCAGGCTGGAGCCTGGCCTCTGAGCCCCACCCCCTTGCAGGGGCTTAGAGCCCAAGCTCCAGCCCAAGCGTGAATATCTACAATGTCATTTTATAGCCCCAAAGCCTGAACCCGGGCCAGCTGCAGCTGTGCCACAGGTCTTTTATCTCTATGCTGACGTACCCTATGACCCTAAAATCTTTTTAAAGACACAGCCCCACATTTTGTAGATATGGCCGGCACTCCTGGTTTCTAGAAGCACGACCTTGTATTTAGCTGTATTAAAACTCATTTTGTTGGAATGGGCCCACCGTACCAAATGATCCAGATCACTCTGTAGAACTGCCTTCTCCTGAACGTTATTTACCATTTCCCCAATTGTTGGGACACCTACACATTTCATCAGCAGGGATGTTATACTGCCTTCCAAATCACTGATGAAACTAATGACGAGCAACAGGCTCGTCATCCCTATGTACCAATCCCTATGGACCCCTCACTAGAAACACCTCATTCAATCGTATCAAAACTAGGCGAGTTCTCAACAAAGAGACTACATTCAGTGATGCAGTATCCTTCATTCGTCTGCACTGGGATCACCCAGCCGTTATTAGTTCACATTAACACGGGCCCATTACGCACACACAGGTTTTTCACAGTAACATACACACTTAGTCATATTTTATCACTTACTCCACGGTCAAGAAGCTATTCTGCACAAACTAACTTCACAGAATAAACGTCAATGAACTTTGAGTTCTCAGTTGACGGAGCCAACATTCCCCGCCCCCCACCTTTAAGGACAGCACAGTTAAAGATTAAGTCACATTGGACCTGTCTTATTCAGAGCCATTCACTTGCACATTTCCCTACCTCTAAACTCTCAGAAACTGCTTAGGTTAAATTGTTCCTCCTGCTGGTATTCTGGTTAACTCTTGTGATTAAAAAAATAGGTATTTCTCCAACTACTCCAAATGTATAGTTAAATTCTACACGGTGATAAAGGTATCACATCTGACTGCTGTGGATGTAACTAGAGCTTTTGTTTTTTCTACAGAAGAGCTTTGACTACCAAAAGGAACCACTGGCCATAGCCCCAGAGAGCACGTCATCAGACCTTTGTCTCTGAAAGTAATGGTTTATGTGCCATGCTATATTCTAGATATACACAGACCAAGGCATTTTTTGAGATGAGGGGACAGTTTGCATTACTTTTGCTTCATGCTAGTCAAGATGTTTCCCCATTACTAGATAACTCAACAGGGCCATGAAGTTTTAAGAGGGTCTGTACAGAAAGAATGCAAGATGGACATCATATAAAACGTGTTTGCTTTGTATAGAACTGAGAAAGCAAAAAAATGGGAGTGTCACCTGCTTAACAACATACCCCATAGGGAGAACAACTGACAGGGACTAGACAGGCTAAGGTCTTGTCTGCACTAGGCTTATTTCCCATCACTGCAGCTCGCCAGTAGTAGTCACAGTGGTGCTATGTTAACACTGACAGGTCACCATGTTGTGTAGGCCTACTCTGGCTGGTCTACCACTACTGCTACCACCAATACTGCAGTGTAGATAACAATAACAGTGGGGAGTCTTAAGAAGGAAGTTTTGCATAAACAGCCTCAGGAACATCACAGGCAGTTTAGCCTGAGTAAGGGCTGCAGGATTTGGCTTTCAAGTGAGCAAATCAGGTTCTGTGGGGGTGAAATGCAGAAAGAAGTTGGGCGTGTGCAAAATCCAGCTTCCCAACCTGGGGCGAGGCTCCTGTGCACACCCCACTTATCCTGGTAGCCTTGCTACAACCGGGTGTAAGAACAGCAACTACCTGAACCACTTGTGTAGCAAGTTGGGATCCACGTAACCGCTGATCTCCTGGCCTCCCTCACCACTGCCCACCGACTTCCTCCATGAGGTTATGGGGATGTGGAGGTGGCACTGAATTGCTTCGGCTAAGAGCTCTTTGGCTCTGAAAGAGTCAACAATATTACGTATCGAGTTTTCAAACAGGGTGCCTAAAGTCGGGTTCTTAAGTCCTTATTTAGGCACCTAAATGAAAGTCAGGCCATTTTTACTTGGGTACCTACAGAGGGACTAATGAGCCCAGCTGCAGAATTTTCAAACCAAGGTGCCTAGCCTTTAAATAGCTGATCCTGTCAGAGTCAGCACCAATATCAGAGAAGTGTTGAGCAGGAAAGCACCTCAAGAGGCCATCTAGTCCAGCCCCTTGCACTGAGGCAGGACCAAGTAAACCTAGACCATCCCTCACAGGTGTTTGTCTAATCAATTCTTACAAACCTCCCATGATGGGGATTCCACAATGTCCATTCAAAGCCTAGTCCAGTGCTTAACTATCATAGTTAGAAAGCTAATATCCAATCTAATTTTCCTTTGCTGCAGATTAAGCCAATTACTTCTTGTCCTACCTTCAGTAGCCATAGAGAATGACTTATCACAACAATTTCATAGCACTCTGTGTAATTAAGAGAGGAATTTGTTCTCTTTCTGCACATGGAAGTGTTATTGTAACCAGACCAACCTCAGCATATTGCCATACCTGTCCCACAGGAAGGCAAGGAAAAGAGATTACTGACAAAACTAAATAAAAGGGTGTCTCTCTCTTTAAGGGGGAATTGATTTACATTTAATTCCATAATTACAGTAGCCACTTTTCTTGGCTAGCACACACAGCCAGTGATACCTGTAAACAGCAATTGAGGGTTTGCAATCCACAGACTGTAAGAGTCACACAGCCTGACCATTTTGAAGCGAATCCAGTTTCAGAAAGGCACTAGCTATTTGAAGTGGAGAGCTGTCAAAATTCAGAGCTTTCAGCACGTGTGCGTGCATGCAGATACACACAAAATATTACCACACAGTACATAGCTAACAAGTGCATGATGAGATATTCCAATAAAGCCTTTAGAGATCTTCTGCCCCATTAAGATAAGTTAGCGTGTATTCTATTTTCTATATATCCTTATACTGTGCATTCTTGGAGTTCAGTCTATCAGACTTCCATTCCCTGCCTCATCCCAGTCCCGTATACCCAGGAGAGAAGGATAGCAAATTATGCAATGCCTGCCCTTGATTACTGTGTATTTAGGTAGTGTGAGGAAGCAGAGAGAAAGAGGTGTAACACATTGAAGGAAGACATCAGGAAAGACATACATTTGATCTTCTGAGTTGCTTGGTTTTCTGGGGGCGGGTTCTATTGAATCGTATTGCTGTCCTTTAGTTATGCTGGGGCATTCATTCACTCTCTTGCACTTTAAAGTCAAATCAAGGGCAGCTAGAACCTCTCGGCCGGCATTTTTTTTTTTATGGTGTGTACATGTGTGCAAACCTAAAGACGTTAAACAGCGAGCATTTTATTTAGTTGCCATTCACAATCAACATCCAAACTAACAGGACAATCTAAAGGCTTTATTTTGAAGCAATGTAAAAGTCACATAATGCAGCATAGATTATTCCCAACACATCAGCACTTCCAGTGAGCATCAGTCATTCCAGCAGGAGGAACAGGGGAGGCTGAAGACACCAACGGGAATTTCCCTGAAGAACAAGGATTCAGAAAGGTTGATGGGGAAGGAGAGAGAGATTCTTAACATCTTGCCCTGTAATTTAAACCTTTTGAAGTGACACATTTTCATGCCTGGTCTTATTCAAACATAGTTTGAATAGTTGCTATCAGAGCAATCTACCATGAGGGCAGGAAGACCGGACCTAGTAACAGGCAACTTCTTTCCATAGTCTGAAATCAGGTACCATCCCTGAGTGCTGCTTGCTCTGTTTCAGATAGCTGGATGCATTATAGAAAAGAGACAACAATATTAATGTCTTACCAGATATTTTAGTCAACCACAAGTTAACTAAAAAACTGCGAATGGCTATTCAAGAGGCAAGAGATCACACTGAGCTGTTTATTTACACACACACACACACACACTTTATTTTTAAAACCTGCAGATCACCATACTGTCTAGGTGCAGTATTTACTTGTTTCTCATGCCACCTTCTCCTGTGCTTCTAAACCTTTATCTCAAACAACAGTTAAATTGCCCCCAAACTATTCCTTCCCAAAAGGCTTTTAAACCAATCACTTCCAAAAGGGCAAACATTGACTTCCAGTAGGACAAGCTCTGACTTCCAGCTGTCAAATCAGCTCTCTGGCTGCGGAGCCTCTACTGCTCTGTCTATTCCAATTCAAGTCACATCACAAGAGTCCACATACCAAAGAGCACTTTAAATAAGACATGCATGTGAGCAATTCACTGTACAATCCAGCCTTTTCCTTAAGCAATTAGAATCAAGATAGTAACCAAGTGAAACCCCTATACACATACTGTACAATTAATATTATAAGAGTCACACAACTCTTGCTTACCGTGAATGCTGCATACACTGAGAATTTTAATGTGCATTTCTTTAAATGATCCTGAAGGATTAGTCTTTGCTGGTTTGAATTCCTTACCAAAGATGCTTTAGAAAAGAAGAGTAAACCCCAACTTCTACACTGAAGGCTGTGATCAGAGAAAAGGCATTGTCAGGGTTGCCAACTCTGGTGATTTTTTCCCATTACTCTCGTGATATTTGGTGTTTTTCTTAAAGCCCCAGCTCCTGGATTCATGTTACTGCTGATGAATATCAGATATCGTTTTAAAAAACCATTTCTAGCTCTCATGTTTTCAGAGGAATGCTTGAAAATGTGACCCAGTGCACCCTGTAGGCTCAAGAACTGGATGGCAAATAAAAAGCACCCAACATTTAATTTTTTAAATGTCATGTTTTTTTTCCTCATGAGTTCTGAATGCTTGGGATTGGCAATACTGCAGTGTTCACATCTGTTCCCAGACTTGCAAATGGTCAGGGAATTGGGTAAGTACACACACCCTACTGGACAGCCTCCCTGCAACCATAGTTCCTTCTGCTGCTTGCCCCTGCGTTTCCAGCATTGCTACCTGCATTACACTTGAAATGCACATATAAAAGCCATTTCAGAGTGCATGCACTGCCACTGCATTAGTGCATTTCTACATCCTATTCTTTGCCTGGCTACTAAACTGCTCAAATTACCATTTGAAACACAGCCATGTACTGCACTTTATGGACCAACATGACAGCTCCCTGTCCCAAGGAGATTAATCCATGGCCCTAATCCTGCAACTGGATTTATATGAGCTGACCCTTGCATCTGCATGGAGGCCCATTGCTTTTACATGGGGCACTATGCAAGCACAAGGTTTCACCCCTACAAAGCCAACTGCAGGATCAGGCCCTACGTTCGCAGTTCCTAGTCCTTCACCTTAGACTGGCTGGTTTTGGGTAACAGGAGGCAGAGTAGTTACGTTTTCCTTCCTTTTATTCAGGAAATATATTCTACCCTAGCAGATCTACCAGAGAGAGAGAGAATTCATTTCCCTGTATGAAATCTTTGGCTATGGTTAGATGGTTGCACCAGTCACTGGATTTTAAAATATGCAAGAAAAAAGGAAGGATTTTCTAGCCGAGTGGTTCTCAACCAGGGAAACGTGTACCCCCGGAAGACCTCTGTGTCCCTCCAGGGGTACATCAACTCATCTAGATATTTGCCTAGTTTTACAACAGGCTACATAAAAAGCACTAGCGAAGTCAGTACAAACTAAAATTTCACACAATGACTTGTTTATACGCTCTATGTACTATGCACTGAAATGTAAGTAGAATATTTATATTCCAACTGATTTATTTTATAATTCTATGGGAAAAATGAGAAAGTGAGCAGTTTTTCAGCCCTAGTGTGCTGTGACACTTGTCTTTTTATGCCTGATTTTGTAAGTGAATAGGTTTTAAGTGAGGTGAAACTTGGGGTACACATGACAAGTAGTCTGGGTAGGTTGAGAGCCTCTGCTCTAGCCTGACAGTCTGTCACTGCCTTTGCAGCCCAATGTGATCCGTATTAGCACATTTTCAGACATCAGTTTCCCTCATAAACCCAGAGCTATAACTCCTCACTGTTATAGATTGACCAGTCTGCTTCTGTCAGAGCAAACCCTCCGGCCTAGACTGACTGCATTCTGAACCTGGGTTAGGACAAGCCAGAAAAAAAACTCAGCTCTTAGCAATCAGATGCTTTTCCGACGTGGGGCGCTCTCCCTCCAGAGTCAGTGTGAAGTTAGCCAACTGCAGTTTGGACTGGAAATCGTTTTGAATCCAAGTAGCCCCAGCCTGGCAGGCTTTTTTATTTATTTATTTATTTTTTGGTGGTGGCAGTGGTAAGTAAACAGAACTTGAAGAGATTTGCACCCACCACACTAAAGTCATTTTAATCCGTGCTGCCCCCAGGAATTTGTCTCCCATTGCCCAAGTCTCACACATTTGCCCTCCACAATCTGGTGGCATGTGGGAGATGAGAAGGAGGAGAGTTCTGCTCCTGGGCAGCTTTAAAGGGAAAATATTTGTATATAGCAAAGGACTGTTCAACCCTGGCTAGGCAGTGGGATAGGCATGAAGGCTCCTCGTTGCCTTATATACGCTGTTCTAGAAGGGCTCCCATCTAGAGGCTAAGGTCCTCTACTTAGCAAAGACCGGGATTTGCCCAGAGGGTTCTGCAGTGGCTCAGGGAATTAATAAATGAACCCTTCCCTCTACTAATTAGGTGCCAGGCCCCTAGAAAAGACACACATGTAAGGTGAGGTGGTGGCCTTGGGGGGGATAGGAGGTAGGTGGAAGGGGGCAGTGGGGGGAATTTGGGACATGCAAGGCTGCGGGCAGCCAGAGAAAGAGACAACCTTCCCCAGCTCCAGGGCTGCAGCTGCCAGGGAGATCCCCCTCCTCCTTCCCAGCCCCAGCTTGGGGCTGCTGCAGCAGGGGAGAGAGGGCACATCCACTGCATTAGAAAGGTCAGACTACAGATATTAAAACATGGGTTGTGTGCTTTTATTTGTAGAACAAAAAATGTTAATTATTATTAAGTTATTTTTAATATAGCGCTTTTATCCAAAGCGCTTTACAATAGTTAGCTAACGGTACAAACAACATTTGGAAAGATCATTAAGTGGTCCACCGAGACGGTCACAATTTTCAAGTGGTCCGTGAAAAAAAAAAAAAGTTTGAGAACCATTACTCTACTTCACTAGACCCAGGGAGCAGAACTTCCTTTTCTGGGCTGTCTGCATCCTGTCTATCCCTCTGCATCGCATGCCCTGCAGCAGAGCCAGCACTGTTCCACCACTTTTTGGGCCGTACACCATCTCCTTCCCCGACAAAAGAGAAAGGCCAGGATATTCCCCCCCCCAGTGGGCTGAGGACATCTGCACTGGGTGCACTGCATGCTTCCTATGTTCAGGCCGTCAATGACACCTGATTCCTTCCTTGTGGCTTGTTTGGGCTCAGGTAACAGACATAGCAAACGCTTGGGGTATTATTAGATTCTTCTGCTGAGTAAAGAGTGTCTCCACCCACACGTCATATCACCTCCCGGCTCTTGCTCAGACCCACAATAACAGGAAGGAGTCTGGGAAAGGACGCAAGCTCCTGCCCCCTGGATAAATATAAGCACTGGTGTGGCCTGCTACAGAGCATTTTTACCTCTTACTAGAGTTAAACATCTTGGTTTTTCAGTCATGGACTTCACAAGACAAAGTTGCTAATAGAGCCAGGAGTAGCATGGGTTGACTTACCCATACCAGCCGCTCAAATCACCGAAAGACTGTTTGGCCGTCTGCCACATCCATTCTGAAACATTACAAGATCTCAGTAAAGACAGTCACTCACTTTGCATTCGTTAGCAGAAGGCGTTCAAGTAAATAAACGTGTCTGTTATAGAAATGGGCTGACAACACTTCAGATTTATTCTCATTTTTCCCCTTAGATGTACAACTCAAGTATCACATTGCACAGAACAAGTATGGATTGACGTGAACGGGACTACACACATGCTTAAAGTTCGGCACATGCTTAAGTGCTTCGCTGAACTGGGGCCTGAAAGCAGCCCTAATGAGCTGGAATCTCTCAAGTCTTGAAATCCATGTCTTCATACCTCCTACCTGGCTTTTATATTTTTTAAAAGGCCAAATATTTCCACAAGTAATTTAAGAGCAGAAATTCCAGTCTTCGAGAAGCAGGTTGATGGAGAAGTGACCCATGCAGAATAAAGAGACATGGCAATGTTAGATTGGCTCGTAAGTCTACTATATCTGATCTAACATAAACCACTGCGTCAGTGGTTCTTTCCTCTGTGTTTTACAAAGGTGCATTATTGTATGACCTAGCGGCCAATGAAATAAGTGATATCTGAAATCTAGCAATTGACCCACCATCTACAAAACATGTCAACACTTGAGACATGATCCTCTATGAGTGTCACAGTGAAGTGTTGGCATCGTACGTGTCCAGTTCACGTTGGACTGAGCCACATCCCATTATATATAAGCACCATAAAAGATACCTCAAATGCAACAGTGATCAGATTAATGGCAGTGATCAGATGATCGGTTCTTCTGCTCATTTTAAATAGATGGAATTATAGTTTGCCTTATATCCTTCCTTCTCTTATTACCTGGGCAGGTAGATAAGACATAGGGCATCAATGCAATAGATAAGGTGATTATGTTTCATGCGGTTCTCTATATCATCAGTTTCTTACTTTAAATTTGTAAAATAAATGTTTCCAACCTTTTAAAAAAAAAAAAAGATGGGGCACTTGTTTTCCAGTTTGCCTGGATTAAAAACCATACAACTTTGCAATTCTACATCATGATCTAGAAATATAAGGGAAAAAATATAGCAGTACCTTCAGAGAACAGTATAAAATGCATCTTCGTTTTTTTAATTTTAAAAGTGATCACAGAACTAGTTTCTTTTGTGTATGGAGTAAACATTTAGGGTAATCTTAGCAAATGCTCACATCTAGACAGTTTGTGTTTGGATTTCTTTCCAGTCAAGGCTATGACACAAAACGCAAGGCTTGCTGCACTATTACACACTATAATCAGTACTACACAGGCAAACCATTCTATCATAGCTGATATCAAAAGCTGAGTCACTTTAACCAAGCACTCTTTAGACAAAGATTTTCAAAAGGTGATTAATGATCCAGGGTTCTGCCCAACTTGAAGTACCTTAATGGGACCTGATTTTCCAGCACTTTCTGGGGAAAAAAAGAGAGAGCCCCCTTTAAAAAATGGTACCTCAAGTTAGGCAATAAAAAAAATAAATCACTAGTCAGTTTTGAAAGTCTTGGCCTTCCTATTTGGCATTATAGAATTACACAGTCATGCACCAGATTGTACAGAATCATAGAATATCAGGGTTAGATGGGACCTCAGGAGGTCATCTAGTCCAACCCCCTGCTCAAAGCAGGACCAATCCCCAGACAGATTTTTACCCCAGTTCCCTAACTGGCCCCCTCAAAGATTGAACTCACAACCCTGGGTTTAGCAGGCCAATGCTCAAACCATTGAGCTATTCCCCCCACCATATCTGTCAAGTGGATGGCTGCATTAATATCCTGATCCACAGGCCACCAAAATCAGTTAGGAGACTTTCATTTTGTACAACGGGCTTTTGGTAAGACCCTACATCTGCTGTGCTATACTTGGGTTTCACACATAAGTAAGTAACCAAAGATTTTAATCCTAGGAAATCAAGCTGCAAAAACAACTGAAGAGAGACAAGTTTATGCACCTATAGAACTCTCAACCAGAACTAAATGCTTCTATATTTATCCAGCATACAGTCTACACCATCAGCTATTTCAATCCCTCTATCTATTAGTGGATAGTGACACTGCAGTTGGATAAAGACATTTGACAAAAATCTTATTTAGAGATCAGGACAAACTTAATTGGATTTTAGCCAGACCTGCACAAAGATGGGCTATTCCACACATACAGTTGTTAATCTGCCCATTATGCTCTGTAAGCTCCAACTGAAGAAGAAAGAGATGCTAGAAGGAATGTAATATTTCAGGAGCACGTTTTTGTGTGTGTCCTTAAAACGAGTAACAGCTACTAGATAGTGAATTAGGAACAAGACGACTGTGTTTTAAAAAGTAGATTCGCTAGAAAAGAAAACTGCTCGGTCTCTCTTCTGCTTCACATTTGAAATACACTATACCTAATGAAGGCTACACCTAATGAACAGCTATTTCAGTTTCTTTAAACAATAGCTAATGAGAATTCTTTAAAGTTACATTTTAATAAGAGATGGCCTCCCATCCTTTCCACTGCAAATTGACATTTCCTCAACTAGATGCACGTTTTCCCTTGGTACTGTCAAACAAACGACACTCAGGAAATATGGGTCCACTTCTCAGCCTGTGCGCCTTTTGATCAGGTCCTACAAGACTTGTTCAAAGCCAATGGGAAACGAACCCCATTGGCTTTGACAGACTTTGGATCAGGCCCTTAAGTGATGCATGCCTCAGTTCCCTTTGCACTCTCTCCCAACCACATTGGGGTGCTTAGAGGCTACATTCATCAATGACCGTAAGGTGATGAAATACTATGATGGTTGATGGGAGTGAGTATAAATGCAGAGATAGATAGAACACTCTGCTTCTATGCAAATATGCCACCTAAAACCCCAGCCCCCTGGAATCTCTCTCTCCTGGGAGGCAAATACTCCTAGTTTTTATATAATTCAAAAAAGTATTGGTTTTGTTATAAAAATTTCTTAAACACACACAGAGTGGGAGGTTTACTACCAGTTCCCCCGGCACCCACGCCCACTCAAATTGCTGTACAATAATTTATATAAGAACATAAAAGCCATTCTCATAATTGCCTATTAGAAATTATACAATAGCTAAATGACAGGGCTGCAAAAGCAGCAAAGATGCAAAGATGCTGAAATGGGTGTTGGGTGAGGATTACAACTTCTTTTCCCCTGTGAAATAGCCTAGAATCACTTGGTACATCTACACCACTATCACCACCACGAGGCACCAAGTCTCCAAACCGAAGTCAGTTGACTTGGGCTTGTGGGTTAAAAGTTGCTGTGTAGACGTTCGAGCCCAGAGACCCACCCCCTTGCAGGATTCCCAGGGCTCAACATGAAGCTAGCAGTGACAGGTATAGCACATGGGGCTGTTGAAAATTTTCTGTTGAAACTGTTTGATAGAAAATTGGATTTCAACCGAGTTACGCTCTTCACAGCCAACAAGTTAGTGTGTGTTTTCTGCCAAAAAAAATTGGTTTTTTTTTTTGTCAAAAAGCCAAACACATGAAAACTGAAATATATCTGAATCAGACATGCCACCATGGTGCCTCATGGGAGTTGTAGTTCGGTTGTCTCGTATCCCCATTCTCCTCTATTAGTTGGACTCCCCAGCTGGATTGCAACCACCATTACACACCACTTCCCCTCACCAACAGGGCGGACAATGGACAACATAGTCCAACCAGGGAACTTGGCCCATACAGAACGGGGGCATAAGACAACTGAACCACAACTCCCATAAGGCACTGCAGCAGCACTTCCGAATCAAACTGTTGTGGTTTTCAGTTGAAGTATTTTTTTTTCCCCCCTCAGTGAAAAACTGAGACTCAACATTTTCTGTAGGGGAAGAAAGCCACCACCATTTTCCAAACCAGCTCTCTGTAGAACACTTCACAAGCACTGGGGTAACATATGCACCAACCTTGACACATCACTTAACAGAAGAAATATATTAGCTTCCAGTTAATGTAATATTAGAGAAAGACTAACAGTACACTGATTTATTAAAGCCTCTAGCCATATGGAAGAGCCCTATAAAATTTAATAATGATTTAACTTTGCAGGATTCTATGGAAACCCACAAAACTAGAGTTTAGAAAATGATCTCTTTTCTATGGGATTTTTCAGTCACCTTATGAAATTGTATAGCTGGGATACAATTCCTGTACATTTATTAGAGAAGGCTTTTTTTCCCCCACAAACCATAGGCCATCTCAAACTACAGAAAGGTTACCATTTTCTACAGGATTCTCATAAGGGCATAATGTGTCATCTGAGGAGACTAGACATCTGATTTCCTGCACTGAAATTATATGCTTTATTAATTCAAAGATTATATAATTTGATTTTCGGTATATTACGTGTCTCATGTAATTTTAAACAATTACATGCAGTTTTGCTCCATTCGTGGGTTAAGAAATGTTTGTGCGCCTCACAAATGGAAGAATAGCATTTACGACAAAAGTAAGTTCCAGAAAACTATGAATATTAAAAAAAAATTGGTTTCCATCTATGGATCAGAGAGTACATTGACTGCACAGATTACAGTATTTAATGTGCTATAAAAATGTTTCCTTTTTTTTGTCCTATGCAATTAGTTGAGTTTTTGGTGGTTTCATAGCCACAGTTATTTCATATGCAATTTGCCAGGCAGACAATCTTCATAGAAAATAATTGGGAGTTCAAAAATGGAACAATACGCCCAGAAGAGCCTTCAACCTCCTAAAAAAATGTCTTGATATATTTCAGAACAAGGAAGAAGGTATATGGACTAACTCCTGCGTTCGAGAACATGTTTGGTTTTAAAATCAAACACTTGCACACACTGGTGTCTAGCACGCAAATCAGTTACGCAAGATATTTTACCAGGATACACATTTAAATACCATCTCTTGTAAACAAGGTTGTTCTGGAGGCAACAGGGATTAGTATAGTTCAAACAGTCCCTCTTCTATGGGCACTGCACTGAGTAAAGTGTCTGCATTCACAAACAGAGTTTCCATCAAGGTGGGCCTGAAAAGGGTACACAAATTTTCAAGGACACATTTGCCCCTCACACAAGCCTGCATTCATCCCAGATCAGGGGATGACACTGTGCCGACCAAAGAGCAAAAGCAGCAAACACGAAGGAATGTTAAAATGAGGGGTCCCTGGCAGTCATGGAATAGAAGTCTTTAAATTAACAGATTTACAGCCACTTACATACACACAAGCATCCTTGAAGGAAACAGCTGTACATCCCTTAGCTGTATGTCCCTTACTTATAGCAGAGACGTTTCATAGAGTCACACAAGAGTTTACAGCTCCTTTAAATCCCATCCATTTACTGGGAGGTGGGGAGGGGCAAACAAGACATGCTCGTTCAGACAGCGTTCCAGACAGACAAATGGATTACGCCACAGCCCCCGAGACCAGCACTAAATCCTTTTAGGTTCTTATATGTTTGCAAAGAAAAGCCAACAGGTAACAGCTAGAGAACAGCAGCAAGTTAGATGGCATAAAGACCGTGATGGAAGGTAGCATCACCCAAATGTGTTTGGACCAGAAAGGATCAACACTACAAGCAGCCATCCATTCAAAATGCAGGACTACCTCGGCAGCTGTGCCATAGCAAAGCTCCATGCAGGTGGGGGCAAGCAGCTCCAAATTGCCTTTCGACCTGCCTTCCCAATCCTGGGACTGGCTGGGAGCCAAACTGGCCTCTAGCAGCCTAAAGGCTGCTCTAATCTATGCTGATTTGTAATGAACCACCTGAATGCCATTATATCGGAAGATCATAAGCACAGACTGCTCTGGGCTCTTGTCATCAGCCACCGCTCCCCACGACATGCCCCTCAGGGTTTGGCCGAGAGTTGGCTAAGCAATTTATATTTCCCTATAGTAATTTTCATCCTGACTTTCTCATGCATTCCATTTCCATAGCAATTCATGTTTCCATGTCCAGGACAGTCCTCATCTTCCAACTGTGGGTTGCTTTCGCATGGACCAGTGCAGGAGCCCAGAGAATTCTATGGATAATATTGAAGCAGCTCTGCCCTTTACAACAGCCTTTGGCACACTGTCCAAACATCGCATAATAAAGGCCGACTGCTGATGCATGATGGGAAACTTAGCCGCCACCCAACAGCGTAAGCAGTTCATATGCCCCATTTTCACCTGCTTTCCTCCCACTGTGGTTAATTCCCCACCTCAAGCCATAGTCTCTGCTTTATGACTTTCCAATCAATTGCTACGGAGATGATTATGTTGTCACTGACAAATGTAAATGGCAGGTGAAAAATAAGCAGCAGAAGGAAACGAACTCAGAAGAGCCCGTTTATGGCAGGCAACATTTGTATGAAGAGCAGGAAGAGATGCAAAATAACCAGCTGAGTATAGCAGAGAGGCAGGCTATGGGTATGTCTACACTGCAATGAGACACCCGTGGCTGGACACCCTGCGGGCTCTCGGCGCTCAGGCTAACAGGCTGTTTAATTGTGGTATAGATGCTTGGGCTTGATCCTGGTCTCTAGGATCCCATGAGGTAGGGAGCCCGAGCCTGAACGCCTACACCACAAATAGCCCTTTAGCCTGAGCCCTGAAAGACCAAGCCAGCTGGCCGAGTATCTAAGTGCAGCGTAGACATACCCTATGATGTTCCTGTGGTATTCTCTAATAAGCATCAGCAGCTCCTTCTGTAAAACCCTGATATATCTTAGGAAGTTCTGCTGAGTTTAGGAGGATGCTGGGTAGTCCATTCAATCTTGGCAGAGAGCTCAGTGGAAACGCTAGACATCACCTTTTTGGGGAAATATGCGCCAGATCCAGGAGAGGGCAGCACGGCTCATCTGCACAGAGTAGAACACAGGGGCATGGTGACAAGGTCAACCAAAGCTCTCCTCTGTATTCCACTGATTTGGGGGCAGAGCACGACATTGTCTCCTAGACACAATTCTAAAGGGACAAAACCTCAGCAGAAAGTCAGCATGACACCAGGTCCTAGTCATGTCTTTTTCACTACTACCTCTGCAGCAGGGAAAGGAGTGGTGTGAGAGTCCCTATATCAGAGGGTTCCAGTAGAGTTTAGAAGAGGTGGCCCCATTTCTCCTGTTCACCTCAAGTGTTTCTCTTCATGGGCAGGGGCAGTATTTAGCCAGTCTCGGTATTTCAGTGGGCACAGATGCCGAAAGACAGCCTTATTTTTCATTGGAGCACATCACACTATGATCAGCGAAACACCTCAGGCTCCATCTTCTGCCCATTTATGCTGGTGGATGTATGTCATTGACTTCAATGGGTGCTAGAGGTTAGACCTCACAGAACGTACTTCATTGTAAAAAGAGACACGTGTTTGTGATAATAATTAACTTCACCTGATTAGCCTCAAACCTCCTGTGTGAGACAAGGAACTACTCGGGCCAATAAGCTTGAATGGAAGCTCGCTAACCAGTACAAACATGGAACACATGATTTAGTTAACCATCCAGCAGCTAGATGTGCATAGTTAAGTATTGCCATCTACATTCCTTTTGATAAGCAAGACGTGAAGCCACTTGTCTGACAAGGCAAATTGCTCTTAAATAATTTGTAAGGCCCCGTTCATGCACTGGAGCTCAGTTTCCTCTGGAGTGGAATTCTCCCATTAGGATTCCTTCCAAGAGCACTCAGTGGAGTAGGTGTGCTGAGAAATACTTGGAGGAAGATGCCATTTCTTCCAAAAAGGCCATGCAGAAGGGCCTGTAACGAAGGCCTTTAGCCGCACTATGACAGCAACCATACCCAGCAAGAGGTAATGGCTGCTGGGGCTTGTAAAGACATTGAAAAAAAAAATAAACAAAAAGGGTTCAGAAAAGAGCTACAAAAATGAACTCAGGTCTGGGAAACCTGCCTTATAGTGAACCTTGAGCTGTTCAATGTCTTTAGCTTAACAAGAAGGTTAAGAGGTGACTTGACCACCGTCTATAAGTGGGGAGATTTCCAACAATGGAGGGCTCCTTAATTTAGCATACAAAGGCATAACAAGACCCAGCAGCTAGCAGCCAAAGGAAGATAAATTTGAACTAGAGATTAAAAATTTGCTCCTTAAGCCATTGGGTAACTAATCAACGTAACAGCTTACCAGGGGATGGAGTGGGTTTGCCATCACTTGAAGTCTTTATATCAAGACTGGATGCCTTTCTGAATAGAGCACTCTAGTTCCACCACACAATATGGGCTTGATGCAGGGATTGTTGGGTGAAATGGTTTGGCCTGTTTGATACAGGAGGCCGGGCTAATTGATCATTAATGATCCCTTCTGGTCTTAAAGTCTCCGAATGTTTCAATACCCTAAAATCTTCCACTGCTTGGTGTTTAAAATAGACTCTTGCATTTCCAAGCACCATCGTTCTGTTCAAGATACCAGACAGCTGGTTGCCAAGCATTAACTGCCTGGGAGTGTAAACACTGCTTCTAGAGCAGCATTTCTTGCATGCATCTGCCACGGGGTTTTCTTGTGGCACAGCCTTCAGGGCAGTGATCTGGGGGGCAAAGCAGCGGCGGTTTTCCAGGGAAGCTGGTGAACAATTTTGAATGCCAGTGTACACAAACCCAGAGTATGAAATGGCTATTAGGGAAATCCACACACCACTGTGTTACTCTCTCTATTCTCTTTCAGATGAGAAAAATGGGCTCCACGGCCCCAGGTGCAAGGGTCGCCAGAACCCCGCAGCGCCGGAGAGTCCAAGAGGAAGTGCTGCACTTGGAGTGGGCAAGGTCAAGACACTGGAATGCTGCGTCCATTCGATGCATCTCCTCCCTCCCTCCTGCTCAAACGCAGCTTCTGCAAAGCCACCTGTCAATGCCTGACTGCAGTTTAAAGCCCAGTATTGCCAACCCCAAGCATTCCAATAATCATGAGATTGTCTTAAAAGCCACAAGATTTTAACAAACACTAATACATTTGAGTTCTTTTCTTTTACCTTCAGAATGCTTACAGGGCATTATGTTCTTTACTGAGGTTTTTCTCTGTAACCATAAGGGCTAGGAGTTTGTTTGTTTTTTTTAAAGGAAAGCTGAAATTCTCACAGTCACAGGACTCCGGGCCCTGGGAGCTTAAATAAAATAATTACTGGACTACAATAAAATCATGAGAGTTGGCATCTCTACTGGCTGAATCCCTAGGGGAGGGTAACAGGTCATCTACTGTCCACCCAACTCCTCCCCATCAGCCTTCCTGCCTGATTTAGACCCCTGGCGCTCTCCCTTACCCTCCTCAGAATCTCCCACGTGTCCTCAGTGACTTCAGTTTTCATGTGGATGACCCATCTGATCCTTAACTGCACATCCCCTCATTCCTCACCTCTTGGATTGACCCTCCCACTCACCAACAGGACTGTTCACTCGACTTGGTCACCCCCACGCACGGCTCTCTCACTTGCTGCATTTCCCCTCCCTGAGCATCACTGGTCCCTCTTTCTGCATCACCCGTCTCCCCCACATCACACCCCTCTGTCCCTTGGCCATTCTGGGACTTCCAGTCCACCACACTGAGGACTTCTCGTCTGCTTTCTGCCCTCTCCTCCCTTTCTTCTGCCAGTCTGGTTGTTGATTCTGTCCAGGCTTCACTCCTCCTCCAGCCTTGATTCTTTTGCCCCTCTCTTCCATGACAAGATCCACCCTGCCAATCCTCATTTGCCTTCAACACCCACCTCCTCCACTCCGGTTCATGCTCGGCAGAGCATCCCTGGCAGAAATCCCATGACCAGGCTAACTTCCTCCATGGCATATTCGTCCTCTCCTCCCCAAGTGCTGTCATCTCCCTCGCTACATAGCTCTGCCTCTCCAGTTTAACTGAATCCCAGACACCTCTTCACCGCAGCAACTTAGTCTTCAAATGCCCCCTCCACATCCCAACCGCATCCAACCTCCTCCTGCCTCCACCACTCTCGCTGCAAAAGTTCTCCATTTCTTCCAAGTGAAAACTGACAGGACACAACCTGACCTTCCCCTTCCCCTCAACTTGTCTTCCATTCCCTCCTCCCCTATCACAGATACAGGGGTTCTCTCAGTCACATCAAACACAAGCTGCTAGTCTTCACTTTCAAAGCCTTTCCTCGCATTGACTATCAAGGATGTCGACTCCTACTTCGGATTGTCTCATGATGCCAGTCACCATCGCCTGCTGTGTGACATTTTCAGACAAGCACCTTTCTGCCACGGTGCCCCTCGTGCTTGGGCAGAGCTCCCCATAAACACCCCAAAAAACTACTTCCTCCTCCAAGAACCCTCCTCCTCTCTTCTTTGCTGTGATGCCTATCCAAAAAAAAACCAACCACTTGACAACTGTTAGGCTGCTGGTGCAAAGATGACTGCCTACCATGCTCACCAATATTGTCCCGTTCCCTTGCACTTTCCTGTCAGTCTGTCTGCATCCATCTGCTGTCTCTTGTTTTATACTTCAATAGTAAGCTCTTCGGGGTGGGGAAACTGTCTTTTGTTCTCTTTATACAGTGCCTTGCAGAAGGGGGTTCTAGGCTATGACTGGGGCTCTTAGATATGTGTATGGTAATACAAATAATACCACCTGTCCCTAGCTAAAGGTGAGCAACCCCCCTCCCTCTTCCCCCCCCCACCTTCCTTATTAGCAAAGAGTATGTTGTACAAATTGCAACCTCACATACCAAGGAGGGGCAGGAGAGCAAATCAAGCCCAACAGTTTTGTAATCTGCTCCGTAGGAGTTCTTGCATTAAATGGAATGTTAGAGATAGAGCAACTGGAGGAGGGACTAATGCAATTGTTAAATCAAGCTAATACTCACCTACTTAACTGCTCTACAAACACTTACTAATTAATCCTCACATCCCTCCCACGTGGCAGACAAGTACTATAATCTAAGTTATACAGATAGGGAAACCAAAGCAACAAGTTTAAGTGACTTGTCCAAAGCCCCGAACAGAATCAGTATCAGAACTGGAAACTTTGAGCATTCCTAGCTTCATCTCCAATCCCAAGATTAAATCATGCCTCTTTCTATAGCCCATCGTTTATTTGTTACGAAGTGCAACCACACACACATTATCTTTAAAAAAAAATCCAGCAAGGACATGAACTGAATTTTAAAGCATGAAACTAACAGCACCTGGAAATGGATCCATTAGAGCTTTTTAGCTCAACAATAAAATGCAGATCTTTTTTAAAAAGTACAATAGTATTTTTTTTTAAATCTGGGGTGCATTTTAAACAGCATACTTAATAGCTCTGGTTAAGTCATATTCAATTACAACAGAGGAAGCACACCTTGCTTAACATGGCGCTAAGAGTTGATTCATGGGAGTTGCAACTTTTGGAAAAGATCAATTATTTAATTATGACAGTCAAGCCAGGAATCCAAGTGTCCAACGAAATCCTCGTTTGTGAAAGAAGCCTGGAGAAATCTTGTCAAGCAGGCTTCAGAAATCACCCAAGATGACAGCTGGGAGCCTTGACTTTATCTGCTGGTAGCACATGAAAGAATTAAAGCCATGAATACTTGAAGCATTGCTGGAAAGGACATTCTGACACTGCAAGTCAGCCCAGAACTCTCTTGAAAGATATGAAGATTGACAATTTATGTTGTAAACACTTAAGAGAAATAGGAATGACCAATGCTAACTATTTAAGCATATATTTGAATACCAGGGAGGGAAAAGAACCACACTTTATGAAAGGAGCCTTAACATAATGGGCTCAGTAAATTTATAGATGTTATAATAAGCATGTTAGACATCTCAGCTTGTGTTAGAGATGATTATATGCACATCAGCAGAAGGGGTTATAAACAACCTAGTGAATGCTAACCATTTATTAAAAACAGCTCTGAATCATTAACCCTTTATAACTGGAACCTCGGAAAAAGTCTACAACAACATCAATCTGGGTCGGCCCCCACAAAAAATACGTAATAATGTGGCGTCCTTATTCAATTCCAAGGCTTCCAACTTTGGGGTAAAAGTGTTTCTACTAAAAAGCCCAACAAGAGTTGCAGATTTATCAGGGAATATAAGATAAGTTTAACTATACACATTCTGCTCCTTTTCTCCCCAAAAAACCCCCAAACTTTTGCTTGACACACTCCATAGCCCTCCTTCCCCTCCCAGGTTCCCACTGGTTTTTTCAGCAGCTGATAGACAGAGCATGTAAAGGGAAGCAAGTCCAGGAAGTCCTGGCACTTGGAGGAATCTAGACTGCAGGGGTTATGCTCCTGACCAGCAGGTAAACAAGACTTGCAAGAAGCAGAGTACTGAATATCTTTGCACCTCCTGAGTGTTTTCAATAGGAGGGACTTCTCAGCTGGGAGGTGCATAGAAACAATGACAGCTCAGAAGGGAAACAAGCAAAGAGATAAACATAACCCAGTCAGACTTGCTGTCTCGCCCACGCCCCCTTCCCATCTTCTGAATCTAAAAGCTGTCTAGAGTGCCACAGAAGTGTTAGCAGAGAGTGAACTGAAGGGGGGGGGGGGAAGGAGCCTCAGATCAAGACTGGTTTTATTCGGTTTAAAGTATTAAGGAACAAATTCTACACTACTTTACACTCTACCCATCCTGTTTACTCCACTGGGGCCAGCACAGGGTCTAAATCAGATACTAAAACTGGATGTATGCCTGGTTCGCTGATGGAATCTGAAGGACTTCCTATAGCAACAGCAGAGGAAGGGGCTGACTCCACCCACAAATAAACCCAGGAGCAAGCAGGGCACAGAACCGTGAAGCACTGAGTGCCTTCGGCTGCCACTGAAGTCGCACCTTGGAAGACCACGGCCATAGTTACAAAATGAACTGAAAAGCTTGAAGTTCCTTTTGCTGTTTTGTTCCAATATAAGGCAATTGCAAACAGAACATATTCAGTGTAGACACAATACCTGCATGTTTTGTACTATACTTGGGGTTTTCCTAGTCTTCTGTAATTGATTAATCAAGAGTAATATGGGATGTGCGTTTGGCTTAAAAATAAATACCATACATAGTTCAATCTGCCAGTTTGAGGAGCAAATTTGATCTGACTCAGGTAACAGATTCTGACACAGTGAGACTAATTTAATCATCATGAAACTGACAAATTCAGTGCTTGCAAGAAGATGATTCACTGATCCCCTTTGCAGAAACTCACTGCTATGAAGAAATGTAGTTTGTAACTTTCACTTGCAGAAAGTGGAAGGAGACATATTTATGGCTCACAAAGAACTGGAACAATCAGTATCAAGAGATTTAACATGCAATATCAAAATCAACCTCTAGAGGACAAATTGGCAGAACGGGACAGCTGAGGCATCTGGATGGAACATGACTGGTTTGAGATTCGAGTTAGAAAATGAAACAACTATAATTTTGTCGTCTTCCATCATCATCTGGGTCATTGCCCCAACAGCTACACCTCTTCCTTCTCCTCTCTGTCTGGTATCTAGCCACACAAGGGAGAGTGGGACTTGTTGGAACCAATGGATCTTCTATCTTTAACGACCTCCAGAGATCTTTTGGCATTTTACTTTACTAGGAGATATGCTCAAGGCTCAAACTGAGGAGGTATGTGAGTGGGAGAGAGATTTCCTCTGGTACATTGAGTTGTTTAATATAATATTAGAGGGGAAGCAAGGAATAGAAGTTCCACTTTTTAACGTTTTTGTTATTTACGCCCCAGCATCCTGTCAACATTCCCTATCACATAAGCTGTAATGTCCAACACTGTACGAGCAGCACTTTCAGAAGTGGCTACTACTTTTAGGCATTCATCTTTGGACACTAAGGATGAAATCTTTCCTTCACTGGGGCTAATAAGCGTTTTGCCATTGACTTCAATGGGATCAGGATTTTTCAGAGGTGTTGGGGGTCCAGGCACTCAGCACCTCTAAAAAAAATAGAACATTTAAAAAAAAGCCAACAAAGATCAGGTCCTCAATGTCAAATTATTCATTGAAAAATGGGAGCATCCAAAATGAATGGACACCATTGAAAACTATGGTTTGAGTGACTACCCCAAATCACAGAGCAAATCTGTGGCAGATTCCAGATCACCAGTCTTATGCATGAACCACACACCCAGTCTCCCTCTAACACTGGGGTTTCATAATTTCGTTTGTAAGTCCCTTGGGGTGGGACCCTCTTTTGTTCTGTTTGTACAGCACCTACCACAATGGGATCCTGGTCTATGACAATACAATACCCTCATTATGGCAATACAAACAACAACAGTTAGTATGCACAGTAATTCCCTCCACCACACACTACCGTAATGCTGAGTTAGACTGCAAAGTCCTCAGAGGAGGGAACCTTATCTCTTTCATTTTGCAGGGTGACAGGTACTCTTCCTCATACTCCATAAATGCTGGCACTCTGTTAGCAACAGTATGCATCTCAGACTGTAACAACCACCAGACAGACAACTGGAGATTTAGGAAAAGTGTATTTGAAAAGCAAGTTTTGGACCTCATGTCTGTAAAAATCATGTATAAAAGCCAACTCACACTCCTCTTGCCGCAAGTCATCAGTAAGTGGTTGTGTCGGCAGGAGGATAAACAGAAACACCCTCCGGGGTATCATGCATGTTCCCTACATGTCTGTTCAGATGCCATTAGAGAAACAGGTAGGCACAGCATCCTCACTCCCCCAAAGGAGCGAGAGTAACTAAGGGGGAGCGGTAAGTAAAGGGAGGAAGAGAAAAAGCTAGGTCAGTGGTTCCCAACCCACTGACAGAGGACACCGTGTACTTCCCCCAACCCATCTCAACTCGTGACTTGTCCAAGTGCAGCAACCACGCTCAGTTTCCCTCTCCCATCCTCCTCCCTCTCCCCTCTCCTGGCTGTTCATTTTTATTCTCTCATTCAGTGGCTTCCCCTCTCCAGTCAGCAGAAGGTGGCCAGCTAGGGGCAGGGGAGTTCATTGGTGGCTCCATAGGGGCCAGATCACAGATGCCGAAACGAGCCGAGGCGCTTGAGCCAGCAGCCATGTCAATATACCATCCTTTGGCCAGTTTCATGGGGATACAGTGGAGGCAGAAGGCAGCTGGCTTCCAAGGCTGCTTTACGCACAAGCCACAGTCTGTACAATGGGGAGGCAGATCCAGGGCTCTGCAGTTTACTCCAGCCCTGCTGTTCTTCCTCCACTATTCTGGAGGGGGGGGGTCAACCCCCACGGTAGGAAACACACCCCAGGTTAATGGGCATAGCACTGGGCACACCCACTAGCCACACCCTCCCCAGCTATCAGCAAGAGAACCCCCCTCCCCATCTAAAAGACAGAGCAGAGGAAATACTAAAGGCTCCAGTGGCAGGAGTAACCATAGCAACCAGATTCATAATACCCCCCCCCATCTCCCCTGCTCGTGCAGACACACTCTCCTGCAGCCCAGCTCGCTCCTGATTTGACGACAACTAGTCAGGATGCGGAGCAGCCAGAAGCCCAGGTGCTTCTCCGCGCCCCCGGCTCGCTGCTGATCGCCTGCCCCGGCGGGGCTCCAAAGCGAGCCCCCAGGAGCTCGATCCCACGGGAGCCCAGCGCCCTCGCCCTCCGCCCGGGGAGCGGAAACCCAGCCGCAGTTTCAGTGTCACCCACTGGGGAAACCTGATTCGCCTCTTTTCCGCCCAGCCTGAGCCAGCGGCTTCCCCCGGGCCGCCGCCGGCACTTGGCTGCAGAAGCGAGACGCGGCCAAGCCCCAGCCCTGCCTTGGGCTCGGCGAGCTTGGCAGGGTGGGGGCGGCGAGCTGGACAGGGCATTGCGGGGGGGGATCCTAGCGAGAGGCAGCCACCCCCCCCTGCCCCCTCCATGCGGGTGTCACCCCCCGGGGGGGTCCGAGGCGCCCCGGTGCCACACCCCCATGGAGCTCGGACGCCCGAGCCTGGCCGCTCCGCTCCGCTGCTAACGCCCAGGTGCAGCTCGCCGCAGCACTGCACCTTGACCGGCCGGCCGCGGGCCACCGCTCCGGTGGCAGCGCCCAAGCCGGAGCCCAGGGGAACGTCCCTCGCCTCTGCCCCCTTTGTTAGCCGGCCCCCGGCGGAGATGCAGCTGCCGCCCGGAGCAGGCGGGGGGTTGATTGGCCCCAGCTGCTCCCCCAGCCCGGCAGGAGGGTCGCTCCCGCAGCCCCCCACCCCGGTCCCCGGCTTCCCAGGAGCCGGGGGTTCAAGCTCGCCTCGCTGGCGAGGGGCATCCCTGCCCAGCCCGCCCGCGATCAGCCATTTTCCGCGCCGGCGGCCACCCGCGGACCCGGAGCTGTCCTCCCGCGGTCCCACCACCGGAGCGGCCGGTTCAACGCGGAGCGGCTTCCCCGGGCTGGGAGCGAGAGCCCGGCGCGGCGCAGCCCCCCACGCCCGGGGCTCGCCCAGCCCAGCCCGCCCCTGCGCTTCCCCGGCGGGAGAGCCGCCCGCCCGCCCTTACCTGCAGACCCCGGGCATCCTTAGCAGCCAGCTCCGCAGCCCGCCTACCCGAGCAGCCGCTCCACTAGCGCCCGTCCCCGCCGCCCGAGCGCTCGCCAGCCTGCAGGTGACATCATCCCCGCTCGGCCCGATAGGATACAAGGCGGCCAGGACTGCGCAGGCGCCGGTCCCGCTCGGCCCCCAGCGCCGGCTGGGAGTTGTAGTGCGGCGCCGCCGGGCCGTGCCCGCGGCCGCGCTCCAGCTGGGACTACACTTCCCAAGCCCGCTCTGCGCCCAGCCCCGGCTGGAATGCTGCCCCAGCGGGCACGCGGCCGCCGAGGGGAGCGTGCCGGGCAGGGAGGGTGCGGGCGGCTGGTGCGGCGGGGCTGCCCTTTGTCATTCAGCATTTCCCCCCCTCCTCCCAGTTAGGGGCCTCAGCGTGGGCTGGGCTGGAGGCCTCCCCACATGGCACCAGCTTAACCGATGAAGCGTTAATTCCTGCAGCCTCCCGGGCACGCCCGGAGGGTTGGCAGCCCTGTCACCCGCTCCCACCTGGCACCTAACAGGGTCCCTCACCCTGCCCCCAATTCCCCCTTTCCGTGCGCCGGGCGCGGCCCAGCTCTGCCTTCTTGGTGCGCACCCGGCGCCCCTGGTTTTATTTCCCTCCCAGCGACCTCTCCGTCCCTTCCACTACCCCGTTGTACCATTGGCAGCGCGCCGCTGCCGTCTGGCAGGGGCCGGGAAGGGCTCCCCTGGCCCCGCGTGCTGTTTAAAGCAAAGATTTAGAGGGAAAAGTTCCCTGTTCGGGGCTTGGCAAACGATTGAGCTGGGGCGGTGGGGACAGAGCAAAACGCAGTGAACACAGTTCACTAGGCTAATCAGCCACAATAACGGAGTCATTCACTAGAAATAACGCGGTGAAATCCACAACAGTTTCTCATGCCAGAGAGACGGAGACAGAGCTGTCAGCTGCTGTTGTAATAGCTGCCTCCCTAATAACAGGCAGCAATTCTTTGTTCGGTGCTCCTGCAGCCGGGTTCCTCTTTCTCTAACTGCTGGAAACGCCAAAGAAATTAGCATCCCTTTTAACGTGCATGATACAGGAGGCTAAAGACCCCCCCCCCAAAAAAAAACCAAAACAAACAAACAAAAACACCACCTTGCATCGCCCCACCCAAAAACACAGGCACACAAATAATATTAGACGTCTTTAATCATGAACATTAAAACATTCTCAGAAGTGGGAACAGGCATGTGCTTTTCACAATGGTGGGGGAGAGACAGAACATGCATTTAAAAACGTGCAGTCTTGTTTCACAAATTGTATTAATTACTGATACACATAATATGCAAAAAATAGTCCAACAATAATAAGACGTATACACAAAGGCATAAATCTATTAAGACCATTTTAAACCGGCACATAAGACATGGTAAGACACCAGATTTATTATTCTTTCTTTATATTGCAGTAGTGCCTGGAGTACCTGTCAAAGAACACAGTCTCACTGTAATTGGCATTATTCTAGTATGCAGTCAAAAGACAGTCACTGCACCGGAGTTTACACTCTAGGGCCCTGATCCTGCAAACACTTATACATGTATGTAACTTTATGCATGTGTGTAGTGCCACTGATTTCGGGACCAGGAAGGGCTTGGGTTATGTTTAAAGTGGATGAAAGGAATGGAAGGATGAGGTAACAATAAAATGAGCCTATGATCATACCTCATGAGATCTCAGCCCATCACACTCTCAGCTGGTAGCACTTTGTAGATATCATGGCAGAGGTGGGTCTTAAGAAAGGAACTGAAGCAGAATCAGATAGTTGCTTTATGGATCTTCCCAGGTTTATTATTATTATTATTATTATATTTTAAATGAGATGTGAGGCAGGAAGGAAAAAGCAAAAACCAAACAAATAAACCATCAAAATAAAATAAATCTGAGAACCTGAGTCGGATGATCCTTTTCACATGATAATGTGGAATGTTCTATTAAGCTGTGCTGTCATCAGCTTGGTGATGCAAGTTGTCATGTATTCGTAAGATTAATATTCGAGCTGCTTTTGATGTGGCGCAAGAAAATTCTCCCAGCCTTCACTGTTCTCTTGTTTTCATTCTGTATTTTATAAATTACTTTTTCAAGAGCTCCAACTTCAATTAAGTCAGCATAGCAATCCTGGACCGCTGGTATACAACTGGGACGCTAAAATAACCTCTTTGCACAAGATAAAGCTGTGGACAGTCATCCAGGAGGATTAATTGTACATTTGGGAGCAAATTAAAATTCAAGGTAAAATTAATCGTATGTCATATTTTAGCCTAAGTAAACACAAATTTGGGTGTAGAAATCAAGTTTTCTTACATCTTACTACGGCATTTCTCAGCAATAGCAGTAGGCAAAAGGTACAAAAGGCAAGAAGAGAAGATCTCCATAAGGACTGTATTTCATACTCAACCAGATGCATAGCATATACAGCCATAGGGATATCAGGGAAGTCCAGTGAGGGCACAGTAAAAGAGAAAGGAGGACCGTCCTTGTGGGAGTTGACACGGTATAGAACACAATGTAATATGAGAAGCACAGGCTGGAATAAGAATAAATTATCCAGATTTTAACATAGTTATCTCCTTTAGGCCCAATATTTGCTTTGCATTCACACCCATAATGAAATCACTGGGTGTACAACAAAAGAGCTGGATCAGACTCCCTGGTCCATCCCCCCTTCCCCCCCCATGATGTACCCCATCTCCACAGAGTGGGGAAGGGGGTACAGTGCTCAGGAGTCAGGACAGAGCAGGAGAGCTTTCAGTGAGTGCCTTAAAGAGACAGCGCAAGGCATCTCTCACAAACTCCCCAAGCAGGAAGCACACACACACAGAATGTCAGTGTCTCTTTCTGTCTCTTTCACTCTCTCACACACACACACTGTCTCTAGGTCACACACACACATTGTCTCTTTCATACTCACCTCCCAACACGTACTTGTATTATTGTTGTTGTTACTTCTTGGTACTTCCTGCAGCGCACATATATTCTCTGTAATTTTATTCTTTCTAAGTGTGTTTTTTACTATTTTGACTGGTCCATGCATTTCATAATTTTTATTTCTCTTACACTTAAATTTAATTCTTTGAGTAGTGAGTTCTAAAATGCCTAACCCGTCCTGGCTGGAGTAATTATCCCTATGGTAACTTTTAAATACACCTCTACCCCGATATAACGCGATCTGGTATAACATGAATTCAGATATAACGCGGTAAAGCAGTGCTCCGGTGGGGCGGGGCTGCGCACTCCGGTGGATCAAAGCAAGTTCGATATAATGTGGTTTCACCTATAATGCAGTAAGATTTGTTGGCTCCCGAGAACAGCGTTATATTGAGGTAGAGATGTGTATATATATATAATATTATATCTAGTTTTTTTGTTTCTACTGGTGGTGCACATCCACACATCCCTCAGTGCACATAACAAAATTTATTCCGTGCTTGGATGGAAAAAATTAGAGGGAACATTGCGGGTGGGGGCCCCTGCCGGAGGTGGAGGCAAATGCAGCCCCCTGCCCGTGTCCCAGGCCCCCCACCCAGGGCAGGTGGAGGGACCCAGACTCCCTACAGCTGCCCGCTCGGCTCTCCCTGACCCGGCTACAGCTGGCGGGGCGGAGGGGCATGGAGCCACAGCCTGGCCATGATAAGAGCTGGGCGGGAAGCTGTGGGGAGCCCGGGGCTGGATTAACCATTAGGCTAATAAGGCTGTAGCCGGAGGCCCTCCTATTTTTAGGCCCTACTGGTCAGGCAGGGGGCACGGCTGGGCCAGGTGAGGGGAAAGGCAAAGCAGCCCCTGGTGGGTTGGAAGAAGTTCAGCTGGCAGCCAGCTGCATCTCCCGGACCTCACACTGCCAGGGATCCGGTTAACACTGGTGACCAGACCCTAAAAATCCGGTTACCACGGGAACCTGTGCCAGGCATGGGTGTAGTCTGAGCAGGTATTGTATCTGTCGTCCCTCGCCCCCCCCCCCCACACACACGAACTAGGGTGACCAGATATCCCAATTTTATAGGGACAGTCCCAATATTTGGGACTTTTTCTTATATAGGTTCCTATTACCTCCCACCCCTGTCCCGATTTTTCACATTTGCTGTCTGGTCACCCTACCCCCCACCTCCGATTTCTCCGAAGCTCTGCTTAGTTGTCAGGAAAGGAAGAGGCTCCCTCTGTCCCTCTCCTGTGCTGAGACTGTCAGGCAGCTCCAGGACGCTACCTCCTGGGTCCTAGCGCCAATTACCATCATATTCTGTGTGTGCTGGGTCCTGTTTCTGGACGACTGGAGAGTGCCTGTGGGAGTGGCGGGGGAAGAGGCAGTACCAGAGCGGTAGGGTGGGAAGCTTGCACAGAACCTGCACACACTCTATCCAGCTCCAGCCAGAACTATTGCCCCTCCCATGTATAAGGAACAAATTCCCACACATCTGTAGGAAAACCAAAGCAAAACATCCCATTCTGGATACCAGTACTTTATCTTTTACAGAACCTTCCATCAAGGTGCTTCAGATGTATGATGCACTGTGTTCAATACTGTATTGAACTGTTCTAAAAATCAAAGAAATCCAATTTTTTTCTTTGATGTATTTTTCTGTAATGGGATGCACAGGCAACCAAGTTCTTTCCTTATGCTCAGCCTAGTTCCACAGGCCATCGCATCTTTGTACTTTTAAGGGGTTGCAAAAGCACTGGAGGAAGCTCAACACACAATGTTGGAGGTTTCTCCCTCCCCTCTCCCTCAAGGATTTTAAATCCACTTCTTAGCAGGCTATGATAGAAAGACTGGCTGAATAGGCTAAAGGCAGGTCCTGTCCATTTGCTGGTTCTCTAGCCTTTCAATCCATCATAAAAGTACCTCACATTTGATTTCTTTTGAGTTTCATTCCAAAAACTTAAAGCTAAATAAACCTGAAGTTAGTCCTCATTTTTCTGCCCCAACTCAAACTAACTTCTTTCCCAAGTGGAAAATGTTGGGTAAGCCTGGAATGTGATTCGAGAAGAGAATGAGAACACAGGCCAGTTCCTGCTGACAGTTACACCTGTGTAGCCTTATTGACTTCAGGGAGAATAGATTTTGGT
Organism: Mauremys reevesii; assembly: GCF_016161935.1. Lineage (NCBI taxonomy): Eukaryota > Metazoa > Chordata > Testudines > Geoemydidae > Mauremys > Mauremys reevesii. Next base: position 12,612,419 of record NC_052626.1, on the reverse strand, counting down.
CCCTTCTGCTTTTTCACACCTAGTATAAGCAGAATCTCATTCACTTTCCTCCCCTAAACTCTGAGCACTTTAAAGGGAAAAAATAAGCAAGGTCTGCTTGATTTACACATGCAAATGAAACAGGAAGCTCTCCTTTCATTCTGCACCAGCCTTAAACAAACACCAGACCTGATATAACAAGGGTGTCACTACAGCAGCCTTGGTTGGACTGTTCTTTTGAAAGATCCTTAATGGTTCTTTTAAGATGCTGATTTTCAGGGAAGTCTTTTTGTTCAGGGGGGCAGAGAACACAACAGGGAATAGCTCTGTTTTGTCAACTTCTATTCATTCAAAAGCTGAAAGGATTTAGATTAAGTTTGTTTAATGTTTGCACAGTGATTTTGAAGAGCTAACATAGTACAGAAGTGCTAAATATTATGACTGGGAAACTCCATCTAAAGATCTGTGTCACTTCTAGCTGTTACCTTTTTCTTACAGAAAACTTAAAACAAACAAATGCAAACCATAGTGGGCTGGTCCACATAGAACTCATGCTTAAAAACACTCATGTCAGAGCTGCTGATCACACATTCTAGAACAGATAATACTTAGTCCTGCCATGAGTCCAGGGGACCGGACTAGATGACCACTCGAGGTCCCTTCCAGTCCTATGATTCTATTTTATGATTCTAATTGTCGAAGAGCTTGGTGACAGAATGGCCTGATGTGAATCAATCACTGGAGATTTAACTACACAAACTGGGTATCATCCCACAAATAATATTTGGGTTTAATTTGAAAACAGTAATTCATTGTCCTCAGCCAGTGAAACACTGGGAGGCAGCTTTCAGAGCAAGACAGCCTAAAATACAATGCCACCCAATGTCATTTTCCCACTACTACTTCCTCTACTTCAGTGGATTTTACACCTGAGTGGTTTTCTTTTACATAATAAAAGCTGGCTGCCTCCCAGACTGCAGTCAGAGTGAGATAGGGTGTGTGGTGTAGAGGCCATAGCTTGGAGGAAACACCTGCAGGGCTCCGCTTTGCACTGTGCCAGGGGAGAGCTGAGGGAAGAAGCACCAGGGTTGAAAGAGGTGAGAGGATGGGGAATGTTGCAGTGTTCACCCGCAGGCAGATGAGCACTCCACTACCTAGGAGGAAGGCGGACTAAGAAAAGGACAGTGTAGCATCCCTCCTGCTACCTCTTATTCAGAAGTATCTATTTGAAGAATTGAGTGTCCTGAGAGTAGACTAAACTTGTTAATTTTACATAAAGAAACTATATCTAAATATGTATGTAGAGAAATGTTTGATGACTTCATAATATTTTTTGCAATATGTAATTCGTACGTAGGCTTTTCCCTCCCATTAGTCTTAGGCCCCTCATAACCATAGTCTGGCGCGGTGGGGAGCTGCGGCAAACCCTCTACCTACCCGCAGTGCGGGGGGCCTGAGCAGCCCCTGGCCCATGTCCCTGCCCCCTGGGCTCCCTGCCTGCCCGGGGCAAGTGGAGGGTCCACGACTCCAGGGCTCCTCACAGCTGCCCACGCGGCTCTTACCGTGGCCGGGCTGTGCCTCTGAGGCCCTACCCCCGGGCCAGAGCCGGGTTGGGGAGAGCCGCATGGGCAGCTTTAGGGAACCGGCGTGGAGTCTTGGACCGTGGGGACATGGGCTGAGGGCTGGTCTCAGCCCCCCTGCACCCCGGGAAGGTGGAGGGTCCACCGTGGCTCCACACAGCTGTTCAGGCTCCAGGTCCGGCTTCGCATTGGCCTGGGTGGGGTCTTGGGAGGAAGAGGAGGGGAAGGGGGCAGGGTCTGCCCCGGTGAAAAGTGGATGGGCCAGGCCTGTCCACTTTCAAACAGTGTGAGGGCTATGGGCCCCTGGACCCCCTTGGTTCCGGCGCTACTGGCCCGGGGCCCCAGCTACATGGGAAGGAAGATCTGTGCCCGCAGCAGAGCGCAGTGGAAAGCAGGAGTGGACCCGGGGGTTGAGTGTGGGCAGGGCCACGCAGGCAGTTTGGGTGAGGCTGAGCCTCCCTCTGCCTTTGATACCCGCTGCCCATGTGTGACTGCACAGCCTCCTCTCCCTGCAGACCCAGCAGCGCCGGCGTACTCCATGCAGGAGCGCGTCAGTTGCAGAAAGCTGGCATGGTCTGCTGGGAAGATGCTGTGTGAACAGTCCACACCAGCAAACAGGAAGAGGAATTTCAAAACTTCGCAGGCCTTTAAAGTGGGGAGGGGCAAATGCCTGTGTACCGCAGGGCAGTGGAGTTCAAGCTGCTGACCAGAGTGGTCATGATGGGCATTATGGGACACATCCTGGAGGTCAATTAGAGCAAAACAAACAAGCGCACTGTCTACACTGACGCTGCATCACTCTACGTTGCAAAAAGCCCTATGCCACTCGTCAAGGTGGTTTTATTTTGTCGGCGTAGCAGGGTAGTTAAATTGGCAGGAGGAGCATTGCTGTGTGTACACCTCCATCGTTTTGTCAACGAAAGCTGTGTAGTGTAGACAAGGCCTTTAAATGTGACATTATTTATTGATTTTGTGTCTAGATCGAGTCACTCTCTGCTGGAGAAAAGTCTGTCAGGGAGGTGTGGGGTACTCACTGGACCCAAGAAAAGTTTTCCGAGCTAGACATATGTTAGATCAATAATGTTAGTATTCCTAGGGCATAGCTTTCATGTGGCTGCTGAGGTGAAATTTCGGTTAGTATGTAAAAGGATACTGTCAAGGACTGCACAGCTCAGTAATTGGTAACTGGATGCAGAAATGGTCACATTTTTAAAAACTGTTTAGGGCGGCTTTTGGACAAGAAAATAACAGCAGCTCGTATGGTTGTAGATCCTTGCTCTGCCTCCAACTGATCTACTGAACAGAAAAATGGCCGGTAGCCTTTATTTAATCTTTGCATGGGCTAGGCTGAGGACTTGTACCAAACTGTCACAAATGAATATCTAAACAAAGCCCCACATTTTTCGTCAGGCATCCTCCCCTGCTCCTCTGGAGCTCATTGAAGGATCTCCACTGGCTTCCATTGGAATTGGGTCAGGGCTTCGGTTTGGGGAAGGCATGTTTTGTTCTCTCTTTCTGATATCAGGTGTGATGGGATGTCTACCTGGCTTGGTAAAAAGGGCCAATTAACCCTTAACAGGCTGCATCTCGGGGACAGCCAGGGCTGCTAAGGCCTAGAGATGAAGCCCAGCTGGGAAGACCTAGGACAGGAATAAAGAGAGGAAGTTGGTGGCAAAAGGGGTCGGCAGGCACTCTGCAGTTGCTCCCAGTGCAGGGCACAAGGAAGAGTAGCCGTGGGATCCTGTCTGGGAATACAGACTCTGGCAAGAACCTGAGAGGAGGTGAACGCTACAGGGGGCAGAGAAAGGTCCAGTGGTAACATGGGGGGCAGAAGATAGAGAAGAAAGGTAGGAAAGAGTCCAGGGAGCTAGTGATAAGGCCTGGGAGCTGGAGCAGATTGTGGTTGCTGGGCATCGGGTCCTTGGGCTGGAACCCAGAGTAGTATGTGGGCCCATGTGCCCCTACCGACCACTGCGGAAGTGGCATGGTGAGGGCAGTGGATTGGAAGACGGCCTGATTTGGTTTGTCCAGCGGGACTTGATCTGGATGATGGGATGGATTGCACCCTCAGCAAGTTCACAGATGACACTAAGATGGGAGGAGTGCTAGATACGCTGGAGGGTAGGGATAGGGTCCAGAATGACCTAGGCAAATTGGAGGATTGGGCCAAAAGAAATCTGATGAGGTTCAAGGACAAGTGCAGAGTCCTGCACTTAGGAAGGAAGAATCCCATGCACCGCTACAGGCTGGGGACCGACTGGCTAAGCAGCAGTTCTGCAGAAAAGGACCTGGGGATTACAGTGGATGAGAAGCTGGATATGAGTCAGCAGTGTGCCCTTGTAGCCAAGAAGGCTAATGGCATATTGGGCTGTATTAGTAGGAGCATTACCAGCAGATCAAGGGAAGTGATTCCACTCTATTCAGCACTGGTGAGGCCACATCTGGAGTATTGTGTCCAGTTTTGTGCCCCCCACCCCCAACAGAAAGATGTGGACAAATTGGAGAGAGTCCAGTGGAGGGCAACGGAAATGATAAGGGGGCTGGGGCACATGACTCACAAGGATAGACTGAGGGAACTGGGCTTGTTTAGTCTGCAGAGGAGAAGAGTGAGGGGGGATTTGATAGCTGCTTTCAACTACCTAAAGGGGAATTTCAAAGAGGATGGAGCTTGGCTGTTCTCAGTGGTGGCAGATGACTGAACAAGGAGTAGTGGTCTCAAATTGCAGTGGGGGAGGTCTAGGTTGGATATTAGGAAACATTATTTCACTAGGAGGGTGGTGAAGCACTGGAATGAGTTACTTAGGAGGTCACTGAATCTCCATTCTTAGAGGTTTTTAAGGCCCGGCTTGACAAAGCCCTGGCTGGGATAATTTAGTTGGTGTTGGTCCTGCTTTGAGCAGGGGGTTGGACTAGATGAACCCCTGAGGCCTCTTCCAACCCTAATCTATCATTCTGACTTTGATACCCAGGAAGGGGGAAACTATAGAGACCTGGACAGAGGGCCAAGCCATGAGGAGGGAGTAACAGTGTATGTGTGTCTCTGTATGTCCAGAGAGAGAGACACGCATACACATACAACAGGTCAAACAACCCAAAGAGGGGGTGTCAGACCAGTGAAGAATAATCCCCAGGTGAGCCACAGAGAGGCGCAGTATCAGTGAGTAGCATACCCTGTTACACTGACTAGACTCTTACAATATATTTTGTGGTTCAGTAACTGATTTGTGAATCCTCCTTTGAAAACAAACTCTACCCTAAATTGGTGTTATCACTGATAGCAATGACCCCAGTCTGTCCGCAGGATTCAAAGGAGCTACTGACACCCAAGAGAGCAGGTTTCAGAGTAGCAGCCGTGTTAGTCTGTATCCGCAAAAAGAACAGGAGTAATGCAAGAGAGCAGGGTAATGCAACGCCTAGAATTGGTGTTTCCCAACTCAAAGGGGAAACAATGTACTTCCCAAACCAGGATTTAGCTCTGAAGGTTTAGCTGTGAATGTTAGTGGAGATTCTGTTCCTGGTTCCTATGACTTCCAAAGTATGAGGCCCTGATTCAGCAAAAGCAGGTAAGCAGGTACTTAACTTTAAGTATGTGAGAAGTTCCCATTGACATCAATTGGATTTAAATATGTACATAAAGTTAAGCACACATTTAAGTATTGTACTGAATAGGGATGTGAGTACTAACATGCTTAGAGTTAAGCACATGCTTCCATGATTTCCTAACTCCGGGCCTTGTTGTTATTTATAGACCCTTAGGAATATTTATTGCAGTCAAGAGGTTTTTCTTTTCTTTTAAGATGTCCTCAAAGAAGGGACAAATGTCAGGAATAATTAGTGAGCAGACTGTGTGACTAGATGCTGCCTTTAATTAAGAATTCCCACCAGAAATGTCACTGTAATAATTGAATCACAGCACTCAATGTCAACCTACTAGTATGGAAAAATGTGTGGTTTGAAAGAACTTCTCAGAGTCTGTATTGAAATTCTCTACTGTTCCTCACATGTGGCCTCCAGAATGTGATTCCTTTTCCTACTTCCTTTCTGTAAGTAGTTTTAACCGGTGGGGCCTGGATAACTCAGAGGAGTGGTAATGAGCTATGAAGCACAGGCCCTAAGACTTTGTAGAGTCTTTCACTCTACGGCTGTTGCAGTTGCCCGGATTAGTCCCTTCTCTGTGGACACTCAATAACAGACTTGAAAGTGGCCATTCTTCAACAAAAAACTTCAAAAACAGACTTCAGCAAAAAACTGCAGAACTAGAATTAATTTGCAAATTAGACACCATCAAATTAGGCCTGAATAAAGACTGGGAGTGGATAGGTCACTACAAAAAGTAATTTTCCCTCTGCTGATACTCACACCTTCTTGTCAACTGTTGGAAATGGCCAGCGTCCACCTTGATTGCATTGGCCTCGTTAGCACTACAAAAGTAATTTCCCCTCCCTTGATATTCATCCCTTCTTGTCAACTGTTAAGAATAGGCCACTTCCACCTTAATTGAATTGGCCTCGTTAGCACTGACCCCCTACTTGGTAAGGCAACTCCCATCTTTTCATGTGCTGTAATATATACTGCTTACTGTATTTTTCACTCCATGCATCTGATGAAGTGGGTTTTAGCCCATGAACGCTTATGCCCAAATAAATTTGTTAGTCTCTAAGGTGCCACAAGGACTCCCCATTGTTCTTCCTGATACCATAGGCACCGACTTCTTCTGGCAATGGGGGGTGTTTGACGCCCCTCTGCCCCCGGCCCTGCCCTGATTCCACCCCTGCCCTGCCCCCTCCTGTCCCCATTCCGACTCTTTCCCCAAATCCCCGCCCCAGTCCTGCCTCCTCCCCTGAGTGCACCATGTTCCCACTCCTACCCCCTCCCTCCCAGAGCTTGCTACAGCTGTTCGGCCGAGGCAAGCACTGGGAGGGAGGGAGGAGCGGAGACACAGCATGCTCAGGGGATGAGGCGGTGAGGTGAGACGGGGGGGGGCTGAGGTGGGGAGCTTGGCTGCTGGTGGGTGCAGAGCACCCACTAATTTTTCCCTGTGGGTGGTCCAGCCCCAGGCCCCAGAGCACCCACGGAGTCGGCACCTATGGCTGATACAGACTAACACGGCTACTACTCTGAAATCTGCCTAGAGTGTTCATCTGCTTATTATGCTAATCAGAACCGCCTCTGTGTTACCTTATGCTTCCCGTCTGTCATCTCTGTTGTATTCCATTAAATATTTAGAAGGGAAGGTCTCTGAGGCCCCGACCAACATTTTGCTGAGTGTGTACAGTGTGCCACAAGGGAGTCCCTCCCTGAGAACTAACGGAGGCCCCTAGATGATACAGCAATACAAATAGTAAATAATAATACTAAAGCCAGAAGCTGGGTCTCCTTTCTAGGCAACTTCTTGCCTGTGCCTATTGACCACAGTCCCTCAATAGCTGTCTTGTACATCCACACGCAGCCAAACCCCTTCTCCCCGCTCCCCTCCAGTGGCAACGAGCCCGGCTAAATTGACTTGGGCTCATGGTAGGGGCTAAAAATCATAGTGAAGACATTCCCACTCCAACTGGAGCCTGAGCTCTGAAGCCCGGTGAGGCGGTGGGTCCTGGAGCCCAAGCAGCAATGTGTACACTGCTATGTTTAGCCCTGTAGCGCACGCCCAGCGCGCAACCCAGGCTCAGAGTTGCTGCCGCTGGATTTTTGGCATTGTAGATGTTCGAGGTTCAGGATAATCCCAGCTTTGATCATTCAATGCAGAAAATAACTGACATTGTATCTATGGAGGTTGCTTCAAAGAGCAAGAGAGAATGTTGCTCCAAGATACGTGCTATGGAAATACCAGCTAATAAAAGCTAACAAGCAATTATCTTTCTTGTGTTAGACACTATTTAGCTACAGAGAGAAGCATAAATGTGAAAGGTGATGAGCTGCCTTAAGCAAGAGGGGTAGTAATCTCAGAAGACATGGAGCTCCAGGGTGGCCTGGAGAAAGAGGTGAAAAGGGGCATTCAAATCTAAGAGCTACACTTATTTACACCAGCTGAGAATCTAGCTCCATGAAGCCAATGAACCTATGCAAATTTACCCCAGCTGTTGATCTGACCCTGCTTGTTTGAGTGGAAGAGACTTTAAGGAGAGCCATGTTTTTTCAGTAACAGGGTATGTCTACACTGGAGCTGCAGGTGTCATCTCCAGCTCAGGCAGACATTCCTGAGCTAGCTCTGATCCAGCGAGTGTGCTAAAAAAGCAGTGTGGCTGTGGTGGCACAGGAAGTGGGACAGGCTACTCGTTCAAATACAATCCCATCTGAGACAGTAAGTACGTTCTCAAGGCAGCTAGCCTGTCCTGCCACTTGCACCACTGCAGTTATAGTTCTATTTTTAGTGCTTTTAGAGTTAGCATGGGTGTGTTCACCTGAGCTGGAAGTTACACCTCCAGCGCTGATGGACTCACACTATGTACAGCAAGATGAGTGCAGTATAAAAACTTAATGCAAGAGACTTTACTTATATCCCGTATGGTGACATTTCCCCTCCTCACCCCGCATGCAGAAGGGCACAACATCTATGCATCACTTAATCCCACTGAAGACCTCCAAGTAGTGCTTCCAATGGAATTCATGTGGTGGAGGTGGAAGTGGGCTGGCTGTGAATTTCACCTTTTGCAAAGCCACCTTGCAGTGGTTGCTCAGTTAGTTGGATGAGGGCATATCCTCAGAAGTGGAAAGTCCTTAGTTCCACAACTCTTGCAGAGAGAGATGGGCTCTGCGATGTGTCGCCTGGACTGGTCTCAGCACAGCATGATGGATACACAACGTTCCTTCTGCATTCTGAGCCTTGCACACCTGCAGAACTTCACCCTCTGGAACCAAAGGGCTTTTCACCTCTAGGTCACAGGTCTGACTGCAGCCCAGCTCGGCTAGCCAATGGGAGGCAGGTGCCTAGACACTTCTAAAAATCCCACTAGGCACCTCTCTGCATCTTTAGGTGCCTAAATGCCTTTGTAAATCTGGCCCTTTGGAGTCTGTCTCACTGGCTGTCAATGAGCCCAGGGAAATAGCAGCGGAGGATTGGAGTGAGCAGTATGTGGTTGCTGTGGGTAGGGTCCCTGGGCTGGAACCTGGAGCAGTGGGTGAGCTAGGTTCCCTGACTGGCCACAGGTAGAGCGGCATAAACCCCAAGAAGGGGACAGGGCTTATTTGGGAGCCCAAACAAAAGGCTGAATGTGAAGGGCCCAGAGACAACTAAAGAGAAAGCAGCACTGAAGATGGTGGCTGGGAACCAATGGCATTTGGCAGCTGAGTTGAGGAGAAAAAATGGCCATCCCAGTCCTCTGTCCCATGGATCACAAAACCAACCCCACGCTGGCACTGACTGGCACCACTGCTGGCATTTCAGGACTGACTTCAAAGACCCAATGGGTGTGCAGACTGAACCACACTCTGACCCACGGAAGCTGTGAAGGGAGGGCTCTATAGCTGTGTGTATCTAAATAGATGTAAGAGCCAATATCTCATTTTCAAACAGGCTCTAGGCACTAAATACCTTTAAAAATCTAGGCTAAAGTGCCAGTAAATAGTGCTCAGGACATAGGTGCCAAGTTTCTAATCGGCTGGGGGGTGCTCCCCCACCCCGGATCTGCCCAGGCCCTGCCCCACTCCACCCTTACTCCCAAGGCCCCACCCCCACCCTGCTTCTTCCCACCTCCACTCAGCCCCTACCCTGCCTCGTCCCACCCCTCACCCCACCTCTTCCCCACCCAGTTCTGCTCCTTCCCCATAGCATGCTGTGTCCTCGCTCCTCCCTTCTCCCCCCAGCACCTCCTGACACCGTGAAACAGCTGATCTGCGGCAGGCAGTAGGCGCTGGGAGGAAGGGGGAGGTGCTGATTGGCGGAGCCCACTGGCGGGCAGGAGGTTCTGGGGGGAAGGGGAGGTTCTAGTAAGGGGGCTGCTAGTGGGTGTCCAGCACCCACCATTTTTTCCCCCTGGGTGCTCCAACCCTGGAACACCCTTGGAGTCGGCACCTACGGCTCAGAAACATACAGCGTAGTTCCTGGATTTTATAGGCCCAATACAACTTGTGCAGCACATGGATTTCTCGAGCAGCTCTTTATATAGTCTCTGAATAATAGGGGTCCCTGCAGAACATCATTCAGTTTCATTGGCTGGGGAACCCTGCACTGTCATTGCCTCTGTGTAAGTCATTCTGTGCAGATATAACCTGATTCTCTTCTACTGCCTGCCATCTGGTTGTAGCCCTGTCAGCCTGACAGATCACAGGCAAGCTAATGGAGCAGCTGATACAGGACTCTTATAAAGAGTTAAAGGAGGGTCATTTAATTCATGCAAATAAACATGGGTTTGTGGGAACTAGAGCCTGCCAAACTAACTTGATCTCTTTTTTGTTGTTGTTGAGATTACACATTTGGTTGATAAAGATAATAGTGTTGACATAATGTACTTAGACTTTCGGAAGGCATTTTGATTTGATACTGCATGACATTTTGATTAAAAAACTAGAATGATATAAAATTAACAGGGCACACATTAAATGGATTAAAAACTGGCTAACTGATTGGTCTCAAAATGTAATTGTAAACAGGGAATCATTATCACATGGCTGTGTTTCTACTGGGGTCCCACAGGAATTGGGTCTTGGCCCTACAGTATTTAATTTGTTATTAATGATCTGGAAAAATAAAATAAAATTGTCACTGATAGTTTGTAGATAACCCAAATTGGGAGAATGGTAAATAACAAAGAGGACAGGTAACTGATTCAGAGCAATCTGGATTGCTTGGTAAATTGGGCACAAGCAAACAATATGCACTTTCTATGGGTAGATGTGTATATATATATAGGAAGAAAGAATATAGGTCATACTTGCAGGATGGGGGACTCTATCCTGGGAAGCAGTGACTCTGAAAAAGATTTGGGGGTCATGGTGGATAATCAGCTGAACATGAGCAGGAGTAGAGAGGTTATTTTACCTCTTTATTTAATGCTGGCGTGACTGCTGGTGGAATATTGTGTCCAGTTGTGATTCCCACAATCTAAGGAAAATGTTGAGAAATTGGAGAGGATTCAGAGAAGAGCCACGAGAATGATTCAAGGATGAGAAAACCTGCCTTATAGTGACAGACTCAAAGAGCTTCATTTAGCTTAACAAACAGAAGGTTAAGGGATGACTTGCTTACAGTCATATATTAATATTAATCAGGGGTGAAAGTGAGCCGGTATGGGCCAGTACTGCGTACTGGTAAGAACATGCACTGGCCCACACCCAGCCCATACCACAGCAGCGGAGTCTGGAGCTCCAGGCCCTTTAAATCAACACTGGAGCCCTGGGCGGCATGGGCCAGGCAGCCTGGAAGGGCTGGCTGAGGGATGCTGACCCACCCAGCCCCACCTCTTCTACCTGAGGCCCCACCCCTTCTGGGGGCCAGAGCTGCCCCCCATACTGGTAAGTGTCCTTAGTTACTTTCACTCCTGATATTTATAATGGGTTCTTCAGGCTAGCAGACGAAGGTATAACATGATCCAATAGCTGAAGGTTGAAGCTAGATAAATTCAGACTGGAAACAAGGGATAAATTGTTGACAGTGAGAGTAATTAACCATTGGAAGAGTTTATCGGGGGTTGTGGTGGATTCTCCATTGCTGACCATTTTTGAATCAAGATTAGATGTTTTTTCTAAAAGATCTGTTCTAGAAATTATTTGGGGGAAGTTCTCTGATTCTACAGGAGGTCAGACTAGATGGTCACAATGGTCCCTTCTGGCCTTGGAATCTATGAAGTCCGCTTACATGTGGGTAAGGTTAGGGCAAAGTAGTTGTCAAATGCTACCAAAATGAGAGTGACAGGATTTCACCCTCACTTGGCACAGGTGTAAATGACTAGACCAGGGTCAGGGGAAAATCAACCCCACAGACAGGCCTTCAGTTTGTGAGGCTGTCAATCCAGCATGTTTCCAAAGCTCAAAGATGTCTCACATGTCTCAAGATCTACAACATGAGGGGAAGTCCCAGCTTCTCCCATGGCCTGGCATCCATGTAATTAATCTTCACCCCCAAAACCAATCTTAAATAAAACCTGGCCCTCCCCACACCCCAACTCAGGATTGTCCCCTTGACCATGCCAAATGTAGGACCAACCCCTAGAACAGCACTGCCATTGAGATGGGAATGTTACCACAGACCCCATGCAAGTTAATGGGATTTTAAAAGGAAACTGTTATCAGGCCTATTATTCTTCTGAAAGGTTGTTGGCAACGGGCCAGCTACAAACCTTCTTTGATTCAATAAATACACCACAATTATCATCCAAAGTGGCTTAGCTTTTAGGCTGCTGAAGAGGCACTTAAATCACTTCAGTCTAAAAGAGCCCTGGGCTGTAAAGAGCTTCCCTGCTGCTCTGAAAAAGCCACCCCTCTTCCAACAACGTGTCTCCATTTTTCTCATGATTATGCAGCCGTAGCGCAGCGAGAGCTATGGAATCCATTCCTCTCAGGGTTCCTGGTGATTTCATAAACCACAAGACTGGAGCTGCAGTGGTCCATGAGTTCCCCAGAATGTCGGGATGGAATTATTTCTCTTTTTCACTGCTGCTTATTAGCGAGAGAGAGAATGCGTGTGTGTAAAATGTTCTCTTGGTACTCTATGAAACTCGGGCTGTTTGTACAGTTTCAGATATTTCATTCAAGCACTTCGTAAAACTGCATGAAAAGCATCTCTTTTCAGAATGATAAGGGCAAAGAATAAATGCATTGTTACTGGCACTGTCAGTGTAAGAATCTCTCTACCACCCAGCATGAGGAATTGCTGGCTCAGATTCTCTGTACTATCTTGTAGCACAAAAAAATTAAGTTTGGCAAACATACCAAAAGTTCTCTGAGTTCCATTTCCAACTCAGGACCCCCTTAAGCTCTTCCATCTCCTCGAGGTGGGTTTTTATTCGTTTCAAATTGCTGGAGACTTTTTATTCCCCCACAGGTGTTTTTATTTTCTTCAGATTACACAGCACCTACACTTCTTCAGGGCTTTGTGGTATAAATCTGGGATGTTCAAAGGAGCCCCTTAGGGGAGTTAGGTGCTTCTCTCCTTTAAATAATCCCAGTTCAGAGCAAGGACATCATTATTTTTATTCAGCAGTTGTTTTTCTTAACAATCTAAATAGAAGTTTTAAAAGTTATAATCTGCTGCTGTGAGGCCAGACTGATAGATTACTATCTGTTGAGTAGGAGTACTTGTGGCACCTTAAAGACTAACAAATTTATTTTAGCATGAGCTTTCGTGAGAATAAATTTGTTAGTCTTTAAGGTGCCACAAGTACTCCTGTTTTTTTTTGCGGATACAGACTAACACGGCTGCTACTCTGAAACCTATCTGTTGAGTGTTTTCTAGTTTGTTTTGTACATCTATACATTTAACAACTCCCTCCCAGCGTGTTCTTTAGACTGTCAGTTATCATTTAGCCTACAACTCTGCTGAATTCTGGCATTACAATTTCCTTTGTCTTCCTGTAGCACCTGCCATATGAGAGATGGCAAAATGTTTCACAAACATGCATTAACTAAGCCTGACAATGTTAGGTGAGGTAGGTATGTATTCTCCCCACTGGCGTGGTAAGTAGAGAGGGTACGGGACAGAACTCCGGAGAGGTGGGTTCTATTCCTGGATCTACCAGAGACCTGCAGGGTGGCCTAAGGCTAGTCATTTCACTTCTCTGTCCCTCTAGCGGGCACATGGGGTTTGTTAGTGTGGCAGGCAGTCCACCTAGGAGAAGAAAAACTCAATTTCAAACCAAGACTGTCAGGCCTGGCCAGCGGGTTTATAAAATGTGTGTCAGTCACACATTCAATAAAGACAAGTGCAAAGTACTTCACTTAGCAAAGAGAAATCAGTTGCAAAATGGGGAATAACTAGAGAGGTAGCAATGTGGGTGAAAAGGATCTGGGTGTTATGGTGGATCAGACACTGAATAGGAATCAACAATGTGATGCAGCTGTGAAAAGGCTAATATTCCATGGTGTGTTAACAGAAGGTAATTGTTCCGCTCTAACTGGCATCGGTGAGGCATCAGCTGGAGTAATGTTTCCAATTCTGGGTGCCACACTTTATGAAAGATGTGGATAAATTGGAAAGGGTCTAGAGGAGAGCAACAAAAATGATAAAACGCCCTGACCTATGAGGAAAGATTTTAAAAAGGGCATGTTTAGTCTCAAGACACCTGATAGTCTTCAAATATATTAAGGGCTGTTATAAAAAGGACTGTGATCCAATTGTTCTCCATATTCACCGGAGGCAGAACAAGAAGGAAATGGCTTAATCTGCAGCAAGGGAGATTTAGGTTAGAGATTAAGGAAAACTTTCTAACTATCAGGATAGTTAAACTCTGGAATAAGCTTCCAAGGGAGCTTGTGGAATCCCCACCACTGGAAGTTTTACAGAACATGTTGGATGAACCCCTGTCAGCGCTGGTCTGGGTTTGACCTGATTCTTTCTCAAGGTCTGTTCCAGCCCTGCATTTCTATACTCTATGCATCTGCACTGCTGACTAATGGGACAAGGAGAAGCAGGCAAGTATTCTCCCCGCTTTTCAGGTGAGGTAACAGATACAGAGTGTTTAGATGACAAGACCAATGATCACACAGTGAATGAGTGGCAGAGCTGGGCTCAGAACAGAGCGGGGTTTCACTTCCCAGCCCTTTGCTCAAGAGTGCACTGCTTTCCCCATCACTAAAGCCTTTCAAAGATTAATGAATTGCTGGGACAATGTAATCACCAAGGCCAGGGTTAATAAGGATTCTAAGTGGCTTCCGTTCTCCCCAAGCCCTCCTCTGCCCAAAGTATGGCATTAGCCTCCACAGCACAAAAGCTAGGTGAAGTTTTCACTGAAATCAGTTTCAGCTGAATTCATTAGGACAAGGCTGGGTTAATAGAAGAGTGGACTTCTATGGTAACCAGACATCTCCGATGGTGTCACAGCGCACCTTGTCACTGTGAGATACTTACTCACCTTTTATGGATGTTTCAAGTGATGCTGAAAAAGGATTTGACAGAGTGGAGTGGCCCTGCCGCTTTGTCTTTTCATTTCAGCATCTCTTGTTTTGTTTTTTAACTCTATTCACAGTCTATAGACTCCTCACGCACCACGTTAACCAAGAGACTCATCACTGACCCGTTTCTATGGAAATGCTCAGAAACAACGGTACTAGTTACACATCCTCTAACTCTGCCATAGGATCCATCATCATAACCGCGCAATATATTAGGCTAATCTATGCAGTTTTATTAATATGGTTGCCCTGAAAAGTTTATAGGCAAGAGGTTGAAACTGAAAACTGGTGCTATGCTTCATCATAACAATAATAATAGCACTTATGTGGGACATTTAGGGCCTGATCAATACCCACTGAAATGACTGGAAAGACACTCTCACTTCAATGGGCTTTGGATTAAGCTTTTGATATTCAAACTAAGACATTTGAGTCCTATACATGTCTTTCCACATTATTTACTCACACTAAGGCCAGGTCTACCCTAAAAACTTTCCCAGGAATGCTAATACTACTTAGGTGTGTGATTTTTTTTTTAAATAACTACATTTTTATATTGGCAAAAGTCCTAGTGCTGATGCAATTATACCAGCATAAAAGTCCTTTTGATGGTATATCTTAGCCCTGGTCTACACTAAGCTCGGGGGTCGAACTAGGGTGCAGCGGAATTCAGCTAACGAATATGCTGGCTGAAACTACTACTAGTTTTACTTATACACCAGACGCGGCGCGGAAAACTCCGCGGCTCCCAAGGTCTCCGACCACTCCTCTCCTCGGCGGAGGAGTACGGAGTTCAAACTAGCTCGCTTCTCGGTTCAAACTATCGATCTAGATCAGATGATTTGAACTCGAGAGCGAGCAATCCCGCGTCGACCGTCCGGTCGTAAGTCTTAGTTCATATGGAGAACAGGTATAAGCTATACCAGGGGTAGTGAAGAGGCGGACCGTGGGGCAAATCCGTACCGCCAGATGTTTTTGAATGGACCACAAAATCTTTTTATGTACTTATTATTTCTATTGAGGTGTGAAATATGTTTCTCTGGAATCTGGACCTTGACTATGCCGTGACCCGCAAATCTTTACCTTGACAAAAATAACTGACTACTCCTGAGCTACACCAGCAAAATCATCTTTTTGCCAGTATAATCTGCAGAGTCTACACTAGGAGGGTTTGCCAGCATAGCTATGCCAATCTACTAATACCAGCAACCCTGTGGACAAAGCCTAAATCTCGGATACTAGAGGAAAGGAATTGGATACAGTATGTATGTTGTCCAGGATATAAGAAAGACAAGGTGGATGAGGTAATATCTTCTATTAGCCCAACTTCTATTGGTAAGAGAGACAAGCTTTTGAGCTTACACAGAGCTCTTCTTCATGTCTGGGAAACAAAGTGTCAGCGCTAAATACAATGTGGAATAGATTGTTTGTTTTTTAGCATAAGTAATTAACACATATTTCAAGGGACCATCCAAGGTGAAGTGGCCTGTTAACACCCCTCCAGTCCGGGGGTGGGGTGGTTGTTAGTGGGTTATAAATTTTTGTAATAAGATAAATCCAATGTGTCTATTTTATCCATGATTTTTAGTGTCTAGCAGAATTATGAATTTAAGCTTCCAGGTTCGTCTTTTGAAAGTGTTGTGCAGGTTTCCTTTGAGGATGAGGACTGAGAGGTCAGATGCAGAATGATCACTTGGTGAAAAGTGTTCACCCACAGGTGATAGAGTGTTTTTGTCTTTTATCATTTTGCTGTGTGAGCTCATGTGAGAGCATAGTGATTGTCTGGTTTCACCCACCTAGTTGTTGGAGCATTTAGTGCGCTGGATGAGATACACCACATGTTGTGGTAGGTATGTGTAGGACCCATGGATCTTGAAAGAAGTGTGTGTGGAGGGTGCTGATCATTATAGTAGTGGAGATATGTCTACAGGTTTTGCGTCTGTTGTACTGACAGGGTCTGGTGCCATTTTGAGTTGGTGCATTCTGCTCTGTGGGGAGCTCGCTTCTGATGCTGAGTTTGGAGAGGTTGGGGGGTTGCTAGAGTCAGGCTTTGGCTACACTTGCATTTCAAAGCGCTGCAGCGGGCAGCGCGCGCCGCTGCAGCGCTGAGAGCTAAGTGTAGTCAGCGCGCCGCTGGCGAAAAAAAACCCCCCAGCTGTCCCCTCCACCTCCCTGTGGGGGAATGGGACGCAGCTGGGCGCTGCTGGGGCTGCAGCTGGGCTGCTGGCTTGGCGCTTTACGCGCGCCGCAATTTAGCGCTTTGCGCAGCTGTGTTTTGTGTTGCAGCGCGCTGCATGCACTGCAGCAAGCCCAAGTGCCTCAGTTAATTAACAACTTCGTTGGAATTATAAAGAAGTTAAGTACTTGAGCACCTAACAGTAGTCATTCAGAAACCACAAAGACATCAAACATCCCAGTCTTTACTGTGAGACAAAGATAGTTTAAAACTCTTGAGTTGCTCCATGTAACTGATTAATTGTGAGGGGATAGTCTGCAACTTCTATCATAAAGCCTTTGTTGGGGGTAATTCTATATTCACTCACAAAAATATCCAAGGTCTGATTTTCCTCACACTTGACTTAATTGTGGCTAATGACTGATTATGAGCTCCCCTTTCCCTTTACTGTGTATCACAGAATTAGACAGACTAACTGGAAACAGTGAGAGTTGAAGTCAGTGATTAGAGATTTGGAGGACAGCACAAAGAGGCAGGTATTGGGGGTAGCCATGCTAGTCTGTATCCACAAAAACAACAAGGGGTCCGGTGGCACCTCAAAGACTAACAGATTTATTTGGGCATAAGCTTTTGTGGGTAAAAAACCTGAAGTGAGGTTTTTTACCCACAAAAGCTTATGCCCAAATAAATCTGTCAGTCTTTAAGGTGTCACCCGACTCCCTGTTGTTCACAAGAGGCAGGAATATCTCAACTGAGTTAAACCCTGAGGATCACAGATGGAATAACCAACCTTCTGAAAATCAGTCTTCCACCGTGATAAAGGACCTTTTTCTGACATGGTATAGCATACCCGGCTAGCCTCTCTTTTCCCCCCCCAAAAGGCCACAACCTGGCTTCCAATTTTGCACCTGCTTGTAATTAATTGTGGGTACACACCATATTATTAACATGCCCGCAGATCTGGTAGTTAGATGCACAGAATTAATCACAGGCACAACATTTCTCTTTGCAACATTTCAGATCATGTCTCACAATCAGGTTAATAACATTTCTGTTCACACAGTAGCCTGAAATCCACCCAGCATGTGCATGGTCAGTTTGATATTGCTGCCCATGAGCTCTGGAGATGTATACAGTTCCAATAGAGCATACAATGTGCTCCTCAAAAGACTTTCCAGGCATCTTACACTACCGGATAGGATTTGGTAACTGGCACCTAGGGGCCAGGCTTGTGATAGGCGGGTTTTTTGTTTGTTTTTTTAAGAAACTAAATAGCCTTGTTTTGATTGGTTTTTAACACTGGAAGGAGAATCCAAATCAGAGACCTATTACAAAACACGCCTCAATACACAACAGCAAGGATCTACTAAACAAACACAGCAGTGAACATTCAGGTTGCACAGTCCATCTTCTCTGTGTCTTTTTTTTTTTTCCCATTCAACGCTCATTGCTCCTGGATTAAATCAACTTTGTAGCCGCCTATAAAAATTGTTATTGTTTCTATTGGGCTACTGTCCATCTGTTGAAAGCAGGGGTTTCCCCATCTCACATATGTTGGCACAGGTGCAGGGAAGGCAGTTCCCTTCACAGTGTCATAAAGTGATCCTGGTGGCCCATAAACCTGAAATAATGAGATGTTATCTTTCTACAGTGACACTTAACATGTTCTATCTTTCAAGTCCTTTACAAACACTGACTGATCCTATGAAGTAGATATACATGTTACAAGCCCATCTTTAGAGACGGGGAGAGACTAAAGGCTGGATTGTACAATTATGGTCTCCACTGCATTAGAAGCAGCACATAGCTGTGCCCCTCCAAAAACACTTCAAAAAGTAAATTGTGACTCAGAGAGACAATTCCTTTTCTGCTATTGGCCCATCCCCATAGTAGATTACCAGCCCTCTGTGCTGGTTCAGCAGTGCTGGCCAGTGCATTGAGAAGTCAGAGACAAGGTTCAACTGACTCCTGTCCATTCCCCGCTCCTGCTTTGGAGTAGCGGACACATAACATCCACCTACCTCTATGGACCTACAACCCATGTCCAGGGAGGCCATATGGCAACTTGGAGGGGGTCTTACGCCCTCTAGTGCCATTTTGAAGCCATGCAGCCTAGGATACTGCCGAGCGCTAAGTGACTGGCCCAAGATGAAAGAGTGAGGCAGTGTCAGAGGTGTGTTAAATTATACCAGCTAAAGATCTGGCCTGTTTTATTTTAGTAAATTCTGTACTATACAGTACTGAATTTGGAAGAGAAACAAGGGAGCTGAAGGACATCAGATAACAATTTAGTAGCCTGCAAAACTTTTTACAACTATTACATGAAGAAAAAATTTCTCAGCATTTCACATTTTCTGTCCTAACACAAAGCTTTAATAATTTCATGTTGCAAACAAACTAGCCAACCTAGAGAGAAAGAGAGAGTGTGTGTGTGTTGAACTGAATTCAGTGCTTATTGAAACTAAGCCACCTGCTTTGCAGAAAAGTCTTGCAATGCCACATTAGAACTTTTATAGTTCAGATCCTTTGCATACCTGTTTTCAGACAGGTGTGCAGATTTTTGCCCTAAAACTACCTGCAGAATCTATATACTCAACCAGGGCCGGCTTTAGGAAGTGCGGGGCCCAATTTGAACAGTTTTGATGGGGCCGCAGCACTTGAAAAAAAAAAAAACACGGTGGGGCTGTACTCACGGGGCGGGCAGGGCAGCTCAGGCCCACCAGCACCGCAGCTGCTGCTGGCGGCGGGCGGGCGGCTGGGGCTGCCGGTGCCGGTCGGGTGGAGGCAGGGCAGGCAAGGTGGCGCTCGCATGCCTTGGGTCTGCTGGTGCTGGTGGTTCCCGTGGACGCGGGGCGCGGGCGGCAGCGCGCCCCGCGCCGCGCGGCCTTGGGCGGTGCCCCAAATGTCGTGCGCCGCCGCCGCCGAGCCCGTGGGTGCTCGACTTCGTCGCAGCACTCTGCACTTTGGCGTTTCACTCACTTAGCACTGCGGCGGCAGCTGAGCGCTGTGCTGCGTGCTGCTGAAGCCCGGAGCGGCGCCGGCCGAAGTGCCAGCCGAAGACCGACCGCCGCCGCCAGAAAAAAAAAAAAAAAAAAAGCCTCTCCAGGAATTCTCACTGGGTGGGGCGCGGGGCCTCCTGCGCCGGGCGGAATTTCGGGGGGTTGGCCAATAGCCCTGCCTGTACTCAACTGATTAAACCAGGGGTGCCCAACCTACGGCCTACCAGAGCAATTCATAAGGCCCGCGACCTGCTTCAACACAATATGTTAACAGCCGATTCGTTAGCGTTTTGTTGTCATGTTTACATCATTTTAATTTACACAAGTGTGTAAATAAACAATACTGTACAGAGAAACAACCTATCTAAATACATACGAAACAAGCTGACCTTAAAATGTAAATCAATACGGGTGACTTTAAATCTTATTAAAATATGTAGAATCTGTTTGGCCCTCACAAGGTTGTGCTCGGGTTTACATGGGCCTGCCCGTGTAATAAGGTTGGGCACCACTGGATTAAACAATCTAAAAAATCCCACCAAACAACCCTGAACTGCATGTGAAAAACCATCCCAAACTAATCCTACTTGCTGAGAATTTGTAGGAAGATGTACAAGAAAAGAATTATGAACTACAGCACTAATGATTTTGGTTAGGATGTATGATATCAAAGCAACAGTTGGAGGGTGTTAATCTGTGGGCCAATTTCAAGCAAATGATTTTTATTTCCAGTTACGAAATAGCAAAATAGATTATTGCTTAGACCCTGAAGCATGATACATCACTGCTGGTGGTAAGTGAAGGATAATACAGAGCTTGCTTTTACACAAACACACAGATTACAGGCATTCTCCTTAGTTAAGACTGTGCCCGTGTTTACATTGTGAATGATTTCTGAGGTATTTAAACTTGGCCAAACAGGCTGTGCTTTTCAAATGGAAAGCATGAGGTCCATGTGCAAAACATATCAATGATTTCATACTAAGGCCCCAATCCTGCAACCTACAAAGCTGCACCTGCTTAATAGCCTGTTGAAGTATGTGGGGCTCCACGTAGGTGTAGAGACGGCGCAAGGCCCTGATCCTGCAACGTACTATGCAGAGGCGGACTGCTGTGCAGAGCCCCATTGAAGCCAAGTTGTAAATTGCAGGCTCACTGCCTAAATGTGTTCTTGGACTTTCAAATCTTTCTGGCTTGGTGCTATTTTTTAAATTGAGATCCAAGTAGTAAGAGCTTTCTAGCCAGCCAGCCAGCTTTCTTTCTCTCTTTCTTTCTTATAAAATTATTTACTGCAGCAAAGAGATTCCTGTCTGTGCAGTATTGCCAACTCCACGTATTCAAGGAACAGAGTTGGGCCCCCCAAACCATGAGAATTTTAAAAATAGTAGAAGTTGGGTTTTTTTATTTTCTTAGCGATTGGCTGAACAAGAAGTAGGACTGAGCGGACTTGTAGGCTCTAAAGTTTTACATTGTTTTGTTTTGAGTAAATACGTAAAAAAAAACCTCTACATTTGTAAATTGCAATTTCACGACACAGAGATTGCACTACAGCACTTGTATGAGGTGAATTGAAAAATACTATTTCTTTTGGGTTTTTTATAGTGCAAATATTTCTAATAAAAATAAGAATATAAAGTGAGCATTGTACACTTTGTATTCTGTGTTGTAACTGAAATCAATATATTTGAAAATGTAGAAAAACATTCAAAAATATTTACAATACATTTAAATTGGTATTCTATTATTGTTTATCTGTGCCATTAAAACTGTGATTAATCACGGCAATTTTTAAAAATCCAGTTCATTTGTTTTGCGTTAATCACTTGCGTTAACCGTGATTAATTGACAGCCCTACTTTCAACCCTAGCTCTGATTCGAAGACAGCTTTTGTTTGGGAGCACAGGAGGCATGAGCTGAAATGCCTCCTCTTTACTGCACACTGAAGATACGTGACAATTACTTTGGGTGAGCAAACACCAGTCAGGAAAGGAGTTACAGTTATACTCTGGTGATGAGTTGCAGCACAGAACACACTGTGTATACAGTCATAATGATTTATGACTGCTGAGATATTTACAAAGCCTTTGTCTGGAAGTGAGGAGTGATGGGGTGGTGTCCCTTTAAATGCTTATCATTTCTAAAGGCCTAATTGGACCCTGCTAACAGACAAAATAAAACAGATAAACATTTCTATTGTCATCAACCAGTTTCTGAAAAATGAAGCCCAGGGTTATTATATGCCCCCATTTTCCAAATTAGCTACAATGCTTCAAGCTAGCCATCACAAAAATGAAGGTAAGAAATCAGGGCCGTATGTTCCCCTTTGTAGTAAAAAGGTGCCAAAATATAAACAAACTACCAGACAAGCCATTTAATATATTAAGCATCACCAGCCACGAGAAAAAAAGTCCCTTGACGTGGTCACTGTCTGGAGTGGCTCACGGTCGTGAGTGCCAACCTCAGGGCAGACTGTCAAGAGCAGGGCACAACCCCCAAACTGGTTGCATGTTCTACAATTAGACTTCACCCACCCAATAACAAGAGTGAACTCCTACAAGCACGATTACGGTCTTACCATAGAGTCACAGACAGTCTCCTTGGGCAGTCCAGTCTATCTTGCTAGCCAGGCAAGCTGGACTATGTGATAGATGGTGCCTTACATCAAAAAACACAAGAATCCTCAGGTTACTTCCAGTCCCAAAGGACCAGTCACTTACCTCAGGTCAGGTGTATCTCAGATCTCAAACCAAAGACAATGCCAGTAGCCAATCCTGTGACACACTAAGGATTTATTAACTACGAAAAAGAAAGGAGAGTTATTTATCAGGTTAAAGCAGGTAACACACACACACAGATGGGTATCAGCCTGGAGTTTCAAAAGATAATAGAAACTTCTATCACAAGCAGACTCTCTACGTCCTTTGGGCTAACCCAGGCAAAGCAGCTGCGGGGGAGGGGGAGGGAGTCTTTTGCTGATGCTTAGTGATTCTTGCCCCTTTAGAGTCCAAGCAGCAAAAAGAAACAAGTTTCTCCGTGTCAGGGATTTTTAACTCCTTCACCCCAGACTCCAAGACGATGGGATGAGTCCCTGCGCAGGTCTCCCCTTCCTGAGGAGGTGAAGAATGCAGTCAACAAGGTCTCTGTCCTTTGATGCTTCATAATGGGCCTTCTTTTGTGCAGCACGAGCACTTTACATTAACTAATGCTTCTTTCCTGTCTGGTGAGTTACACAGTTACAGAGGTTCACAATGCAAACATTTACTACTGCTTTAGAACACTGGGTACAGATAAGTGAGATTAATACATGCAGCAGCATCCTCGGATCTAAACACATTCTTATCAACTTAACATCTGTTTTAACAAGGCCAACACACAGGTGAACCAGACTGGTTTCCAGCTATGCATTTGTCAATGTTTAGTGAGTCCCAGGGCCTTGGCATGAGCTGGCACCTGGTCTGCCAGCATCACAGAAATAACAGAAAGCATGGCTGGAAGCACCCAGTCAAGTGATTCAAAATCTGTAAAAAGAAGGAGGAGTACTTGTGGCACCTTAGGCCTGGTCTACACTGGGGGGGGGGGTCGATCTAAGGTACGCAACTTCAGCTACGTGAATAGCGTAGCTGAAGTCGAAGTACCTTAGCTCGAATTACTTACCCGTCCTCACGGCGCGGGATCGACGTCCGCAGCTCCCCCGTCGACTTCGCTCCGGTGGAGTTCCGGAGTTGACGAGAGCGCGTTCAGGGTTCGATATATCGCGTCTAGATGAGACGCGATATATTGAACTCCGAGAAATCGATTGCTACCCGCCGATCCGGCGGGTAGTGAAGACGTACCCTTAGAGACTAACAAATTTATTTAAGCATAAGCTTTCATGGGCTAAAACCCACTTCATCGGATGCATGCAGTGGAAAATACAGTAGGAAGATCTATATACACAGAGGATATTAAAAAATAGGTGTTGCCATCCTAACTGTAACTTTTGTAGTGATAATCTGCTGATAATAGCCCACCTTAACTGATCACTCTCATTATAGTTAGTAGGTTTCGGTAGCAGCAGACGTATTGGAGCTGTCTTGACTCTCTGATCAGCTCCATTCGCTGGGGTGTTATCTTTTTCTTGGGAAAGCCCGTAGAATTTAAATTATACACCCCAGCAGCTGGCTAGCTTGTTTTACGGAGGTCATAATAATGGAGTCAGAATTCCAGTTATAGTTCAACACAGCAGATGTAGCTGGTTTTGCAAATGATAAAAATACAAGCCTCTGCCAGGAATGTTGCAGAAGGGAAGCGTGTGTGTGGTTTTCAGAGGGTTTCTTTAACCCTGGCTGTACTGTGAGCCAGCTGTTCCCATAGGGAAATGAGGATTTATGTGGGACATAATCTTGGGTAAAATGTTAGTAAACAAGACATGCTCTATGGAGCGTACACACCTCCAGGTGCGGAAAACTGTGCACTGGTCCCGAGAGAGAGAAATTTATCATTAAAAACCCATGCACACCTTTTTGTCCTCTCATTTGTACATTACCAAGGGTCTGCTTCCAACCAAGAAGGCTGCTGCTGAAGGGGTAGGAATTCAAGTCAACATGAAAATCTAGAATGGATTCCTTCAGTATGGAGCTCAGTCATGAGCCTGAGCTAAACTTAATGCACCTGGAAGAATGCGGGACAGAGGTAGTTAATTATGTTAATTTTCTGGCCACAATAATCCTGGGTCTGGGTGAGGCTTGTTCAGCCCTCAGCATAAATTAAAGCAGCCTGTCCTGTTCATATTTACAGCAGCAGGAACATTTACTTACATCTCCCTATGCGATATTTTGTTGGCACAGGGTCACCAGAGTGCATTGTACCCAACCCATCCCTTCCGACCCCTGGTACACCTCATGTTACGATATATGGAATCACTGATCTTCTAAAAGAGAAGGCATTTATTACAGAAAACAACTATGACTAGATCTTCAAATAATCAAGCTTCCAACGCAGCTTGAGTTCCTGCTGTATCTCCCTTGTTTACCAGGGAACATGCCTATGTGCCTGGAACTCTATACAGCACACGAAGACAGCTAGTGGCTGAATAATATACTGAAAGTAAATATACAATTATCAGGATGGTGCCCAGTAGGGACTGGCATAGACCTATGCTGGATTTTTGTCTAAAAATTGTCCTCTGGGCCAGCGCAGATGGGAGTTATCACAGGGCATGATTGAGCTCATGGGTTTCATTTTGATTGGCTGATATTATGGTTGCATATCTAGAAAATACTTAGTCCTGCCGTGAGTGCAGGGGACTGACTAGATGACCTCTCGAGGTCTCTTCCAGTCCTACAATTCTATGATTTTATTTCCTTTTATTTTTAAATGAACACTTTCTCAAAGCTGACTATGGGTATGGCTACACTTGCAGCTGTACAGCGCTGCCGCGGGAGCGCTCCCGCAGCAGCTCTTTGAAGCGCGAGTGTGGTCGCAGCACCAGCGCTGGGAGAGAGCTCTCCCAGCGCTGCAGGTACTCCACCTCCCTGAGGGGATTAGTTTACAGCACTGGGAGTGCTGGGGCACTGTTTACACTGGCACTTTAGAGCGCTGTAACTTGCTGCGCTCAGGGGGGTGTTTTTTCACACCCCTGAGCAAGAAAGTTGCAGCGCTGTAAAGCACCAGTGTAGCCAAGGCCTATGTAAGCTATAGTCTCTCTGGTCTGTAGAAGGAATTTGCAGATGTACAAACAACGTAGTGTGTCTAATCTGTATTTACACAGAATGGCAATAAAGGAATTCCTGGATGATCATTTCAACTCTCCTGGGGCTAAACTGTGCCATCACTCACAGGGCTCTGATTCAGCCAAGTCCTTGAGCACGTTCTTAAATGATTTGCTGACTAGGGAGGACCTTAAGCATGTGCTTAAATTTAAGCACAACCTGAAGTGCTTTGTTGAAGTGATGACACTGAGCAGTACCATATTCTGCAAGGAGGCTGTGAAATAACTGGGGCTATCACTGGAGTTAGGGTGGCACAATCTGGCCCTAAGTCAGCAAGATGTGCCCTATTTTAAGCACATGAGGAATCCCACTGAAGTTAGTCGGACTACGTGTGAGAGTAGCTGCTCCCCAAATGCAAGTAAGAGGCTCGCAGCCTGGCCCCGAATGATTTGAAAGACAGGAAACTCTTTGAAATGTGTCTAAGGATTTGATGGTGATGTTTGAATTTCCCTTTCATATCACTGTCACATTTTTGCCTAGGCAGTTTATCCCAGCCACAGAAGCTGGCATTTATTTCTAGTCAAAGATTTCATGCATTTGAAAATAACGAAATAAGAGTGAAAGAGAATATGGACAATAGAACTGTTCTAAGTCACTTTGGTACTGTAGGCAAGTATATATTATGCGAGATTGATTGACTGTTTCCACCCCTCTGGTGAAAGCACGCATTGTATACAAATAACGTAGCGAGACAAAGCTACATCTCCCAGTAAATATTTCAGCAATGTACAGTGTAAGACAAACAGAATGTACTGTGAATACAAACAGGGTTATAACATGGCACCAACTGCCTGGAAGGAACTCTGGGGGAGACAAATGACTCCAACGGATCTAACCTATTAAGGGTCTAATAAATAAGAAATTGCGTCCCTTGGGGACGAAATTATATTATTCTTTGCACAGAAGCAGCACATGCACCACCACGGTACTTTGATGGGAATGAAGATGGGTACTGGGCCTTGTGCACATGGGTAAATTTCACCATCTGAATACCGGAGAATCATTCCCACCAGAAGTCAGGATAGATCATTTCCTCACAAAGCAGGAAAAGGAAGCAGCATCTGCACTCTGAGGCTACATAAGTAAAGGAAGAGGCTGCCTGTCTGATAAATTGCATTGGCGTGATTGTAGGGGTTTCTCCAGAGGACAGGCCCAGACATATGAAAGGCATTTTCTCCCTTGTCTGCATTTGAGGCAATATGTGCGGGAAGTACCTATGATAACCTTAAGGTACAGTCCTACTACGAGACTATGTAAAAACACCTCCTTCTTAATCCACACATTTTATCCCAGCGTGTTCAGGCTCAGATCTGCTCACTGCAGGGATAAATGTTCACTACTTTCTGTTTGCAATGGCTAGGCAGCCGGTGGACAAGGAGGCTGGTCTTCAGAAGTCAGACCTACAGCATGATGGAGCTAAGGGCATCATTGCAACTCAGCGAAGGCATTAAAGACACCACCCTAAACATGCTCCCAATGGGCCAGAGTCTACTGCTGCTTGCTTTGTTTATGCCAAATGCCCATTCGCTTGAACAGGAGTTGTGTGTCCACAAAATGGGCAGGATTCGGTCTGCTATGTCAAGCTTGAGTACTACCAAACTGAGCAGGAAAAGCATGCGTTATCTGTTTTCAGTGTGGAATCATTCCCACATAAATATTTAGTTAAGGCAGAGTTATGGGTGAAAGTCCAGCTAACCTCCACAGACAGCAATGCCTTTTCTTTTGCAACCACCTCCCATCCCCTTACAAACTCCAACCTTTAGAAGGCCTGGAGATGAACTGATAAGGGAGCCAGTCAAGCCAAAGGGGGTTTTGTGTGTGTATCAGAGCTAGTCTACACTGGCAATGTTCAAGCGCTGGCATGGCAGTGCTTTACCGTGGCTTGTGTAGTCAGGCAGAGCGCTGGGAGAGAGCTAAAACCCCACCTCCATGAGGGGTGTGCCTCCCGCTGGGGCACTGTCTACACTGGCGCTTTACAGCGCTGAAACTTGCTGCGCTTGTGTGGGGGGGGTGCGGTTCACACCCCTGAACGAGAAAGTTGCAGCGCTGTAACATGCCAGTGTAGACAAGCCCTCAGAGTTTTACCTGGGTGGGACACAGAGGCAGGGGACAGTGCAAGTGAATGGTAGGGGAGGTTTTTAACATTTACAGATTTAAAGGTGATTAAAATTTCACATGAATCAGAGACTCTGGCCTAGATCCTCAGCTATGGCACAGCTGTGGTGGGGGGA
Source organism: Mauremys reevesii (assembly GCF_016161935.1). Classification (NCBI taxonomy): domain Eukaryota; kingdom Metazoa; phylum Chordata; order Testudines; family Geoemydidae; genus Mauremys; species Mauremys reevesii. The sequence goes on along the minus strand of NC_052626.1, from coordinate 12,584,660 downwards.
GAGGGAGGGGAAAGTTAGCTCTAGTCCACCATTGCAGTTCCCCGATCCAGGACCATTCCAGCCCCTAATGTAAGTTAGAGAAGCCCTAGGGATATTCTAAGTCAGCGGCTCTCAACCTTTTCAGGAGTCTGATTGTCTTGTATACCTGCAAGTTACACCTGAGTTAAAAATGACTTGCTTACAAAACCAGACATAAAAATACAAAAGTGTCACAGCACACTATGATTGAAAAAAACGGCTTAATTTCTCATTTTTACCATACAATTGTAAGATACATCAATTGAAATATAAATCTAGTACTTACATTTCAGTGTATAGCATATAGAGCTTATAAACAAGTCAGTGTCTGTACAAAATTTTAGTTTGTCCTGACTTCGCTAGTGCTTTTATGTAGCTATTGTAAAAGGAGGCAAATATCTAGATCAGTTGATGTATCCCTGGGAGACCTCTGCGCACCCCTGATTGAGAACCAGTGAAGTCACAGGTAGTGGTCAGTGACCCCCTAAGGACCATTCCAACAACTGCAGGTTGCTGAAGCACAGCAATGGCTCACCTACACCCACTTCTTCCTGCTCATGTTCCCTCTTCTGAAGGCTGCAAGGGAGAAATCCCCAGGGGGCAGGATCTGCCAGGTTTCCAGAGGTGCAAATCTGCTGGAAAAGAGCTGAGGATCTGGCCCATGGATTCAAAGGACCATATGGTGCCTTTCCTTAAACCCTGAGGAATCCTATTAAATAACCTGGGATTGCATTGGGGAGTGTGAATTTAAGGCAGGATTTTTCCAGTTAACTAAATTCAGGGACCAGCCCTGCTCCCACTGAAGCTGATGGGAGTGGAATTAGGCTCTGGCTCTGCAGCGGGCATGGAATCTCCAGATGGATTTCAAGCACAAATGGATCTGCTCCTTTTTGTGTCTGCCAAGTTACATTTTCTTGAGTGAGGAGGGAGAGGGGGAGCCCCTGGGTTACTGACTATAAAATGATGGGCCTGGAAGGAACAGGTCTGCCAATAAAATCAATGCAGCTGTTTCTAGCAGGAGGAAGCAAAGTGTCCGGGAGGTGATTCTGGCACTAATGATAAAGCCATTGACAAGCAAGACCTCCACAGTGCAGCATGTGAGGGTAGCCATTGACCCTAATGAATTTAGGCAGGGATAAGTCCCAGCTTCTTTTATATGTAGGGATTTCATGTTTTATTCCCATTAAAAGCTATTCCCCCATTAAACTCTTATGTTTGCTCTGCTATCTCTTGTTTCCTTCTCTCTTCAAACCGAACTTTGTCCTCTGGAAACCTATTGGAATAGTTCTCCCTTTAGTTCCACTTATGGCCTCCATCACCATGGTATCTGAGCCTCTCACAGCCATTCATGGATTTCAGTACTGCCAGACCCACCCATTCAAAAATCATGAATCAGCCCCCTTGCTCCCCCCGTGCCAATTCCTATGAGCTTTTAAGAGTCAAAATCCAGTCTTAAATACACATGGAAAAAGTTGATCTTTCAGCTGGCTACTCAGAGGGGACTCTCCTTTCCCTCCACTACCCCCAGAGTGGGGGAGCTGCCACCTGAGCCCCTCCATCTTCCACCCCACTCCAGGACTCCTCCTGCACAATCTCAGGTTCCCTCTTGCTCCTCATATTACCCCATTTCTCTTAGTCTCCTCCTGAGCCCGCATCCCCTTATTGCCTCCAGTCCCCTGTAAACCTTAAATCTGCCTCCAGCTCCCTCCTCAGTCTCCCCATGCCCCTTTGACCATGCCTCTGCTGTTCCTCATAGTCCCTGTGTCCCCTCCAGCTGCGCAAACCATTGTATGGCAGCCATTTTGCCTGTGGACATGGCTTCAGTCTCACTGAAAACAATAGGAAGTTGCAGCCATCTTTATTAGGGGCAGGCTCACTTCCACATGCAAAGCGACCATAGGGAATGGTGGCGTTTTGCTGCCTTCAGCCTCATTGATAGTAGTGGGTGATGGTGGCCATTTTGAATAAGGGAAAATTAATGTTTTTCATGTTTTCATGAAACAGTTAAAAAAAGACCTTAGATTCAGAGAGTTGCCAGCATTGGGTTTTTTTCCAATACAACACCCCTCTAAAGTGCCCAACTTTCTCATCCCCATTTTACAGAGGACATTAAGTGATCCAAGGTCATGCCATAAAGATATGGCTGATCTAGAAATTGAACCCACATCTCCTGAGTCTCCAGCTTGTGCCTTAGCCACCAGGCCATCTTCCTCCCTAGAGGCCTATAATTTTCCTGGAGTCTCATTTAACAACACAACAGTTTCAATAGGAGCTGCGGCAAAAGAAGCTTTTGACAGTAGCCTAACCAATATGCAGAGAGCAGAGCCCATGTCATCAGGTTGAAAGGGTAGTTCAGTCTCCACGTGCATCAAGCCCAGGGCCGGCTCCAGGCACCAGCCGAGCAAGGTGGGCAGCGTGGTGGTCGGGGCCACGTGGCAAGTGCCCCGCTGAAGCCCTGGCCACCCCGCTTTTCTCTCCCCCCCCCGCTCCCTCCCCAACCCCCCGCTAGATCAGGCGCACACTCTGCTGCATGTCTGCAGCACAGGGAGTCCCCCTGCACCCTGGCTCTGGCCGCCCTGCAGGCTTTTTTTTTTTTTCCCCCTGGTTTGCCGCTCCGGCCGCCCTGCAGGTGTTTTTTGTTTTTGCTTCGCTGCTCCACCCCCACCCCGGAATTTTTTTTTTTGCTTGGGGCAGCAAAAAAGCCAGAGCTGGCCCTCATCAAGCCTTACCTTCTCTACTTAGTCTGTCAGCCCCACTAAAGCCCCCTGTATGCTCCCTCCTCCCCCGCCCAATGAAGTGCCTCAGGCCAGCTAATGTGTATTTCAACATGCCCATTTTTGTGCCCTCCATAACACTCTGAGGAATAAGTCTGGGACGGGTCACTTTATGCATCCCTCTTTGTTTTATGAATGGCATTTATGATTGTAACCTTCCGTGTAGATTAGAACCTGTTTTGAAGCTGAAACAGACTATGTCTGGAAAGTATCAGAGGGGGAGCCGTGTTAGTCTGGATCTGTAAAAGCAGCAAAGAATCCTGTGGCACCTTATAGACTAACAGACGTTTTGGAGCATGAGCTTTCATGGGTGTATACATGCATCCAACAAAGTGGGTATTCACCCACGAAAGCTCATGCTCCAATACGTCTGTTAGTCTATAAGGTGCCACAGGACTCTTTGCTGCTTTTATGTCTGGAAAGATGAAACAGTGACACCAACATTGAATGATTCTATTCTGGTGGGACAATGGGGTTGCTACCAGCATAGCCATTGGCTTTTAATGACTCTTTGCCCAGCAACTGGTTGGAGCATAGAAGGAAGAGAAACAGAAAAGGTGTCCGAATATGCTCTGAGCAAGGGAGCCATACCAACACCAGAACCAAAAGACACTGATGGAGGAAGGGCTTTGCCTTTACCTAAAGTCACTGACCAAACCCAAGGACTCTCAGGGGCAGTGAGGGCACTGAAGTGGGATTGCTGTGTTCAGGCATTTGTTGTTTGCAAAGATCTGTAACGCACTTGTGCAGGCTATGAATAAAGTGAGCACGATTAAGAAGTTCCCGTGCATAGCCTGTGTTCCTTATTTTACTTGCCACCAGTCCCCGAATAGTTAAATGATAAACTAGAGTGCCCATGAAAGTGGAATTCTGGGAGAGCATGAATTATTAACTGGGGAGGCTTGGGAGGTCTTGACACTGGTTTCAGCCCCTAGGACAGTGGGACTATGAAGTCCCACATTCCAAGGAAGGGAGCCGGAGAGGAAGACTGCACCTTGGGTACATCCCCATTGCAGCGAGTCTCAGAGCATGGGTCAAAAGCCTTGGGCTCATGGGGCTTGTGCTCCAATGCTAAAAATACCAGAGTAGATGTCCCTGCTCAGGCTGGAGCTCAAGCTCTTAGACCCACCACTGACACCAGGCTTCAGAGCCCAGGCTCCACCCTGAGCAGGAATGGCTACACTGCTATTTTTAGCACGGTAGCACAGGCCCAAGTCTGTAAACCCAGGCTTGGATACTCGCTGCTGTGGGTTTCTTTGTGTTTTGCAGTGTAGATGTACTCCTTGTGCCCTCCCCTCAAGCCTAGTGTGATAGTGTGTTAGATACAGATACTCTTCACCTACAGTTATTTTTAAGGTTGGATTGACTCTTTGTCTAGCATGTGAAAAATGACCAAATTTTACTCCACAAAATGATCATTGTCAATGTTGAAAATTCCCTCCCCTCCTCCCCCCAAAGAAATTTATAAATATTTACAAACTGTGTGAAATTTTGCACTGGTCTCCAGTATCATTTGTAATACAACTAAGGCAAATACAAATGTTTTATGCAAATTTCCACAGCCATGGCCCCTCTTTGCACTGGTAAATAGAGACATTAGGTATTTCCTAGTGGGAAGATCATTCTGAGCTTTTTTCGGGGGGAAACATATTGGAAACCACAAACAACATCAACAGAACAGTACCAAACTTTTGAGAAATCTGGGAAACCATTATGTGACACGAGTCTTGTCAGTGCTGAGAAATTATTTCACTCAGCTCTGTCTAGATGCTAATTCAAAATCTAAAGTACCAACAAATTATTCTAATTCATGGAGTCAAAAAATTAGACACTCCTCTAACTTATTTGACTGGAACAGGTTCTGTGGCAATTAAAGTTCTTCCAGTTGTATTTGTAGAATCTGGTTTATACATTTAGCTTTCAGTTCATTCCTGTGTCAGTTTTGGAGTCAACATAAATCTCAGGCAGGAAGTACAGAATAATTAATTTCTGAGCTACATTTTTGCTTTGAAGTGTCTATTGACTATTAATAAAATCACCTTTGTTATCTCTTTCTTTAGAAACCACAAAATATATATGCTTTGGGCCCAATCCTGTGTTCCTTGCTGCCCTTGGGCACTTTGCCTATGTCAACAGTGGTGGTTTGGGCCCTTTGTCCAAGAGCCTAAGGGAAGAAAACAACTTTGAGATGGAATCCAGTCCTGCATTCATTGTGCTGGCAAAAATGCCAATAACTGAGTCAATGGGCGTCTCTCATGGAGCAGAAGCGCGGACGTGAGTGCACAGAGTTGATGATTTTAGAGGGTGGGGCATGGAGAATGAATGTTACATTTTGCTAGAAAGCCACTAGTGTTTCTACAGCCCAGATTTAATGAAGATATTTTATATTTGAGAGCTAAATGCCTTATAAATCTGCACTGAGTATTTCATGGGATATACTGTATGTTCTGTGTCTAGTCCACATCAGAATTAATGATGTGTCTAGAAACACAGATGCCTTCTGATTAACACCTCTGTGAGTGTAAGTCAGGACGGCTAAACTCTCTGCTGGTGGATACTGGGGCATTGAAGTCAATGGAGCAGGGCCTGTTACACCTGGGAACTAGGCTCAGGATCTTTTAGCTTAGCTTTTTAAATAAAGGAGATAGTAAAAATGAGTTAAAACTAAGCAGTGGGCTGGAGTGCAGCTGCTTTGCGTCACACCAGCAGTGCAAAGCAGGCTTAAAGGGGAGATCATGGAGAGATCATTCCAGCACAGGGGAATACTCCAGTAACAGAGAATCTGCAGTGCAGCTCTCATGCCAGCCCTGCAGCCGGCAAAAGGGGCAGACAGGGGTAAGGTAGAGCTGAACATTTTTGATTTTTCTCGTGGGAAAATCTAAGTGAAATATTTTGTACTGGGTCAGTTTGACCCAGGCACTCAAAAAAAAAAAAAAAAAGTTTGCAGCTCACAAGTTTGCCAAGCAAAACTAGGCCTCAGTATTCAGCTCAGCCTATCACTAATAGGGACCAATTAACCACTCAGAGCTTCCAAACAGCAGAGCTGATCAAGGAGCCAAGGGTCACAGCCACGTGGTCGCTGCCGAGACGCAAACAGGCCCATTCCAGCTGCCTATTACCAGGCTGTGTCATTTGAAGCTGCAAGGTGATAGCAGGGATTGACCCCAGATCCTCATGAACCAAAGAGCACAGGCCCCTACACCTGAGCAGCATAAAGTCTCTAACAAGTAGGAGCTATATAGGGCCTGTGACAAACACAGCTGAACAGCTCTGATTCCATCCCACAGACAGCAGTGATTCATATACATCAGGGTTCTCAAACTGGGGGTCAGGACCCCTCAGGGGGGTCACGAGATTCTTACATTGAGGGGTCACGAGCTGTCAGCCTCCCCCCCCCATACCCTGCTTTGCCTCCAGAATTTATAATGGTGTTAAATATATTAAAAAGTGTTTTTAATTGATAAGGGGGGATCACACTCAGAGGCTTGCAATGTGAAAGGGGGTCACCAGTACAAACATTTGAGAATCACTGATATACATATTAACTAATTAATTGCAATTATTTGGACACATTCATCCTGAAATAATGTGCATAATTTCTTGGGAGGGACCTGCTCAGACCTGTAGCTCAGCAGGTTAGACAGGTTGCTTATTTATCAATAAAGACCATTTATTAGGGTTTAACTCAGTAAAAACAGGCTGTAAGGCTGAGAGTTGGATATGTTCCAACAAGGGAAGGGAAGCAGTTGCTAAGGACACACTGAAGCAGCTTTACAAAATGTATCCTATGGCGTGAAAAGTCCTCGTTATATGATAACTTGACTCCACAAACATACAGCGCCTGTTTAGGGTGAAACTGAAGTTCTACCTGAATCATTAATACTCCAGAAAATAAGTCATTTCACCAGATGGTTTTCACCATTCTAGCAGACAGTAGAGATGAGGCCTGATCTCTCTTCTTCATGTGCAGTCCCCTGAACGGTGCAGCGTGACCGGACAGGCATTGAAGATTCAGTCAATGATGCATGTCGATTCCTTGCAGCCATCAAACTAAGGAATTGCAAATAATTATTACCATTTTCCCACTGATTAGATCTGCAGTATTTTAATTTTAAAGACCCAGCTTTGACTTTACATCCTCTCAATTCTCACTAAGTTGCTGTTGTATATATTTTCCCCGAGTTCCTTTACATTTTAAATGATAACAATGTCCTTCCTCCGTACTATCCCTTACTTATAAGCTCTCCATTGACTTTAGCCTTAATGCCCAGTTATGATAGGATAACCGATCTGGGACATTCTCCCCATGGGATAACCAAAAACAGTGCTCCAAAGTCCATTTCCCATCGGGCAGGAAGGTTTATCTATATGGCTTGGGTCAATACACAGCTGCAAACATCTGGGCTGTACTCGGCCTCGACTCATAGCCCAGGCAATGCTATTGATTTCAGTGGCATTGCAGGGCTGTCAGTGAGGATAGAATATGGCCAGATGGCCTCACTTCATGCCTAGGCGCCTCTAATCTCGCAGCCCTGCCTTTCCTTTCTCCTCGCAGTTCTATTGTAAAGTCCTTCACTGTTAAATGTCCATCTGGCATCTTCCTGAAGCCTTGTTCTGTGTAATGTGCTAGCCCCCAGCAGTGTGTGTTCTTGGCTTTGCTAGCCTAAGTATGCTTCAGCAGCCGTTTACAAAGCACAGCATATTTCTCGCATACATACTGGGGAACCAAGCCATTGCTCGGCTCCTTTTCCTATCGCTCTTAACTTCCTTCATGAGTAGAGCATTCAGGGCTGCCCGGGGCGGGAGGGGGGCAAGTGGGGCAATTTTCCCCAGGCCCTGGGCCCTGCAGGGGCCCCCACAAGAGTTTTTCAGGGCCCCTGGAGTGGGGTCCTTCACTTGCTCCGGGGGCCCCAGAAAACTCTCGCGGGCCCCGGGCCCCCGAAGCTTCTTCTGCTCCAGATCTTCGGCGGCAATTCGGCGGCGGGGGGTCCTTCCGCTCTGGGACGTGATGCTGAAGTGCCCCAAAGACCCGCAGTGGGGGGGTCCTTCCACCCTGGGACTCGCCGCCAAAGACCCCAGGCCCCCTGAATCCTCTGGGCGGCCCTGAGAGCATTGGGCATGGAGCTCCTGTTTCCCCCACCACAGTGCCTAGACCCAGTATCTGTGCAGATGGGTGGGCTATAAAATCTTACAGCCTTGTGCTGCAGTGTAGAACTGGGGCTGAATCTAGCCCATCATGAGTAGGGTGACCAGATGTCCCGTTTTTAAAGGGACAGTCCCATTTATTGGGACCCACCCCCATCTCGTTTTTTCACAGTTGCTGTCTGGTCACCCTAATCATGAGGTGACTACATGGAAGTCTCGTCTTTGTTTTTTCCTGATGCAACATCCTTCTGAATAGATACATTTAAAAATTAATGAATTTTTAAAGTACTGTGTTCTGGCCAGAGCTGGTCAAAAATTGGAATTGCCATCCCAAGGAGAAGTCTGATAGTTCTGGTATTTTGACACCTGTTTTCATCATGAATGAGGAAAAATATTTTAATTAACACATTTTTTGTGGAACAAAGTTCAAAACTATTTCAATTCAGAAATGTCAAAACATTTCAGTTTGGTTTGTCAAACTGAATTGAAATCTTTCATTCTGAGACAGTTCAACATTTAACTGTGTCTGCCTGAGCTGCTGCAGTGCTTCAAGGGAGTTGCAGTTCAGGTTCTTCATGTCCCTATTCTCCTCTAGGGTTGGGTTTTCCAGTCAGACTACATCTCCCATGATGCACCATGATTGTGGCTCTTCCATAAAGCACCACAGCAGTTGTCCACAGGGGAAACTGTGGGTGCATCATGGGAGATGTAGAAGAGCCAGGGCGCTCAGCCCTGAGAGGCGAATGGACACATGAGGCACCCAAACTACAACTCCCATGAGGCACAGTGGCAGACCAGAAGGATGCAGTTCAGTGTCAAACTAACCTGAAAGGAAATGTTCTACACATTTAAATATTTTAATTTGATGTGAGGAAATTTTCCAGGAGGAAAATCAAAATTTCCCCCCAAAGAAACTTGAGATTTTGTGGAAACTGCATTTTCTCTCAGAATTATTTTGTTCCCAAAGAAAAATTCCCAACCAGCTCTAATGCTTACACTATGGTGGCATTCAAAGACTGGACAACAGTTTTAGATTCACCGCCACAGACATCCTAATAAACATTACATTATTACAGTACATCCTAATTTGTATCACCTGCATACAGAGAGTCTCAATCCATAATATTTGAATCCAGATCTGGGTTCAAATTTGAGATCTCCCCAAATTCTGGTAGTGTTTGGAGTCACGGCTTTTCACAGATTCAGAGATTCCAAGGCCAGAGGGGACCATTGTGATCATCTAGTCTGACCTTGTGTAGAACATGTACCAGATAACTTCCCCAAAATAATTCCTAGAGCAGATATTTTAGAAAAAAATACATCGAATCTTGATTTTAAAATTGTCAGTGATGGAGGATCCACCACGACCCTTGGTAAATTGTTTCAACGATTAATTAAATTCCCCATTAAAAATGTAACCTTATTTCCAGTCTGAATTTGTGTAGCTTCAATTTCCAGGCATTGGATTGTGTTAGACCTTTCTCTGCTAGAGAGATTTGGCCATTCCCTAGATCTGTGTCTGTGAACGGAGTGCTACTTTACACGTCTGTAGTCTGCATAGCTGGGTGGATAGGCTGTACCATCTCCAAGCGCACTAGCCCACTCTGTCTTTCTGCTGTTTATTTCACCCTTTCCCCTTTGTTTTGGCTGTGAAGTCTTCCATGCCACTGCTGTGGAGGCATGTTTCAGTACAGCACAGTCAACTTTGATATATGGTTCACTTGGCAGTGTTCTTTGTCAAATATTAATGGATTAGCTCCTGATCTTCACAGTGACCTCATCTGAAGCGTGATTGATGCTTTCACTTGTTTCCTTGTGACCTGTAACACAGGAAAAGAGGCAAAGTTGCAAAAGAAACAGCAGTGGAGTAAAGAAATGGCTACATTATTCAGAGGCAACTTCCATTAATTACTTGGTGGAACAGGTCTGATTTGGGGAATATTAATGATTAGAAATAGCAGAGTTTCCATCATTCACCATCAGCTTTTTCCATGCATGTCATTTTAATATGGCTTGTGACAAACGCATTCAATGAATGATTGATGTCTAAAAGGGCTTAGCCTACTTTTGGATCTTCCATAGGAATTAGGGCTGTCAAGCGATTAAAAAAATTAATTGCGATTAATCGTGCTGCTAAGCAACAATGGAATACCATTTATTTTAAATATTTTTGAATATATACTACATTTTCAAATATTACTATCAATTACAACACAGAATGCAAAGTGTACAGGGCTCACATTATATTTATTTTTTATCACAAATATTTGCTCTGTATAAAAACAAAAAAATATTTTTCAGTTCAGCTCATATGGGTACTGTGGTGCAATCTCTTTATCATTAAAGTTGAACTTACAAATGTAGAATTATGTACAAAAAAACCTGCATTCAAAATTAAAACAATGTAAGACTTTAGAGCCTACAAGTCCACTCAATCCTGCTTCTTGGTCAGCCAGTCACTCAGACAAACAAGGTTGGTTACAATTTGCAGGAGATAATGCTGCCCGCTTCTTGTTTATAATGTCACCTGAAAGTGAGAACAGGTGTTTGCATGGCACTGTTGTAGCCAGCATTGCAAGATATTTACGTGCCAGATGCGCTAAAGATTCATATCTCCCTTCATGCTTCAACCACCATTCCAGAGGACATGCTTCCATGCTGATGATGATGATTCAAAGCAGCGCAGACCGATGCATGTTCATTTTCATTATCAGAGTCAGATGCCACCAGCAGAAGGTTGATTTTCATTTTTGGTGGTTTGGGTCTCTATGGACCTGCAAGAGGGATGCTGACCCCTACCTCCATGTGTGTTTGTCATGCAAGAGAGCCTTGTAATGTACTAACCCGACTTGATGTGCCACTAAATCTGTGTGTGACTAGACTATTGCACCATTGGTTAAACGTGAGGTTTGGCATCTCCACTATCCTGGGTTGCTCAGTTGAACACACTAGGTCCCAAAAACACATGCCATGGGGATGACTTGGTTACGAAGCAGATATGAAGGAGTTCACTCACTGCAGTATCTCTTTGTGGCCAGGCATGGGCATAGCAGGTTCCTCTCTTTCCTGGTGAACCCTGCTGACAGCTTTTCCAGCCCTATGATGGTCTGCCTTTTCCCCGTCACTCAGCCCACCATCCAGGTCACACATATTTATGTCCATCCCTTTTGGAGTACATCAAGAGTCCAGCCCAGGGCGGTGAGGGGCTCCAGGCCTTCTCTTGGTGCAGGTCCTGGGATCTTGACCTTTCTGGCATCAGGGCCTTCTTTTGTCCAGATTCTCTTTTATCAGGGGTAGGCGTTCCACCTTTTGCACCACCCAGGGGCTGGTAGGGGACCCCAGGCCCACCCACTCCACCAGGTTCCAATCTGGATCCAAGCGATGGGCAGCTAAGTTCTGCTGCTTCCCTGGATCACTTCCTACCCCTTTCCCCTTCCCAAGTGGATAGAGACATTAAGCAACTGAAATCAAAGGTAAAGTCTCAGACCTTTTGAGTGTAGTGAGCCCCTTCTGTAACGAGCTGTTTGGAGAAGTCCCCACAGCTAGAGGGCCCAGGCAGCTGGCCCTCCTGCTGTGCTGCTGCCCAGGAGCTGAGAGTTGAGGTCAGTTCACCTCCACTGTCTGCTGCTCTAGTGAGTGGCCTGCTCTTCTTTGGAGCTCCTCCTCCACCCTTTGCAGATGTGGCAGAGTGGGGCCACATGGAGCCAGGGCAGCTCCTTAGCCCCTTCCTTACTGGGGCGGGGTTTGTATAACCTGGCCCAGCAGGATTTGCTGCATTGTGCATGTGTCTCCTCTGCAGCTCCTGCTGGGAAGCTGAGCAGCTTGGGACAGGATGGTTATCTGCATTGTACAGGGAAGGCTGATGGTTGACCACAGCAATCACTAAGGGATGGGGAAGGAGGGGTCTGTGTAGCCCCTCATTGCACACACACTCTGCTCATTAATATGTGCACTGGGGGAAGAATGAGCCTTTTTAATGTACACAATGCTGTGCCTGGAAATCCCAGTGGTAGTGGAGTTACTGTCAATCTCACACCCATGGTACAATATTATTATTATTCAACGCACATTTATGATACTGTCTATGGTGTGCTAGGCAGGTTCCAGACATTGAAAAAAATATGGTGCCTGGCCCTGAGAGCTTGCAGGTTAAGGACAGCTTTTAGAGGAAGAGGAACAACAAACAGGCAATGAATGTGTCAGCTCAATTCACCATAAACAACTTAACAGGAGTGACTTAGCTGTCCCAGGGGTCGCAGCCTAGAACAGAGGTGGGCAAACTGCAGCCCGTGGGACCGTCCTGCCCGGCCCCTGAGCTCCTGGCCGAGCAGCTAGCCCTGGCCCCTCCTTGCTGTCCCCCCTCCCCTGCAGCCACGTCGCTGTGCGGGCAGCGCTCTGGGTGGTGGGGCTGCACACTCATGCAGGGCAGCACTGCAGTATGTGTGGCTCCGGCCAGGAGGTGTAGCTCCAGACATGCTGCTCTGAGTGGCATGGTAAGGGGGCCGGGGGGTTGGATATGGGGCAGGAGGTTGTGGGGGGCAGTCAGGGGACAGGGAGCAGGGAGCAGCTGGATGGGGCAGAGGTTTGGGGGGGGGCAGGGGACAGGGAACGGGGGGGGTTGGATAGGGGGTGGGGTTCCAGGGGGTGGTTAGAGTGGGGGTCCCAGGAGGGGGAGGTCAGGGGACAAGGAGTGGGGGGGGGAGGTTGGATGGGTGGGGAGTTCTGAGGGGGGCAGTCAGGGGGCGTAAAGTGGGAGGGGTCAGATAGGGGTCAGGGACCAGGCTGTTTCGGGAGGCTCAGCCTTCCCTACCTGGCCCTCCATACAGTTTCGCACCCCGATGTGGCTCTCGGACCAAAAAGTTTGCCCACCCCGGCCTAGAAGATGTGCTTGGGGTGGTCGCAGCATGCCTAAAGAACCAGATGAAAGGAATCAACTGCTGGAGAGGCCACAGGCGCCAGCTGCCTACTTTCCCCTTTTATATTATACCTAAAAAATCACACGCCAATTCTTACACCTCCTGCAGGATCTCTCAGAGAGACTTTAAGGTCAGAAGGGACCATCACAATCATCTAATCTGACCTCCTGCACATTGCAGGTCACAGAACCTCACCCACTCACTCCTGGAATAGACCCCTAACCTCTAGCTAAATTACTGAAATCCTCAAATCATGGTTTAAAGACTTCGAGTTACAGAGAATCCACCGTTCATACTAGGTTAAACCTGCAAGTGACCCGTGCCTCTTTCTGGGGCTTTCGACATACATACAGCATCCATGCCAATGCCACTGCTGGAAAGCCATAAGGACAAGTAGTGAGGAAAAACCAGGGAAATATCTTAGCTCCACTATAATACATCGGAGAAGCAAAGCTTATTGGCAGAACAGATTGGAAACATTATAAGGAATTTTACTAAATAAGTGGGAACTGTCCCTCTGTATTAGGATCATTGGCAAGATTTTAACCTATATAACCAGAGCTTTTGGTAGTTTAATTTGTGTTTTACTTTCTAGGGGAAGCCTATTGTATCTAACATATGGCTGCTTTACAATGCAGGGTCTCACTCACTCCGTGAGCACATATGGACTTTTAAAATCCCAGCGTTAAAGAAAACCCCCCATCCAGAGTAATTAACAAGGTGGTTTTCCTCTTTGGGGACAAATGTAATTAGAGAGTTGGTTAAAATAAAGGGAGTATCAAAGGTCTCTTGGCACATGCCTTGGGCAGAGCAAGGGAAATCCCAGGCTGTGATGCATGGGGCATCTATCGTAAAAAGAGGGGAAATGAAACACCACATAAATACACAACATACCTAAAAATAGCTGCACTGGAGAGGTGTGATAAAATATACAGCTAGAGATACACAGAGACGCCATCCCCATACACTTATCTGTACATGTGAACAGATATGGATTCCTTTTAAAAAATGTTCCATCGTGATGCTTTAAAAATAAAACACAGCAGAAACAGCTCAAGATCCTAAATGGGTAGGAAGGAGGAAATCACAGTGAGGAGATGGCCGAATGCTAGATGGCAGCGAGGAATTGGAATACCAGTTGTGATAGATTTGCAGGCTTGTATGGCCTTTTTCTTCCTGTTTACATTTTTGGGCATTCTAAATGGATGAAAGAGAGAATCTTTGTCCCCTACAGAGCTGCAGCAATCGAGAGCAAGAACTACTCAGAGATCAGTAACTGATGAACTTTGGTCATTTGTTCAAAGAACAATTTTAAAAACAAAGATGTCTAGCATCACTTCATATCTAGAGCCTCTTCAGATACAGAGCTGTTTCCAATAGGAGTGATATTTATCTAACAAGCAGCAACACTGACACCTACTGTTTGGTAGAAGCACCGGATAGTTTCCTGCACAGTTTTTAAACGGATTACTTTGGTCCAGGGGTAGGCAACCTATGGCACGCAGTGGCACTCACACTGCCCGGTCTGGGGGGCTCTGCATTTTAATTTAATTTTAAATGAAACTTCTTAAACATTTTAAAAACCTTATTTACTTTACATACAACAATAGTTTAGTTCTATATTATAGACTTATAGAAAGAGACCTTCTAAAAACGTTAAAATGTATTACTGGCACACAAAACCTTAAATGAGAGTGAATAAATGAAGACTCGGCACCCCACTTCTGAAAGGTTGCCAACCCCTGCTTTGGTCCATAGGACCAGCCTTTCAGAAGAGCTCAGGGCAGAGATGGCCCGGCCCCCAGGACAACAATTCCATTACATGGCAACTTTTGAGCTTTCAGAATTTATTTCTGTTCCACATTGAAATGAAACCAAAAGCCTTGCAAGATGGAATGATGTCAAATAACTGTGGTTGGCTCAAAAAGCTCAGGTTTCCAATGCCCCACCCTCCCCTTTGCCAAAATGCACATGGCATGGCTCAGCTTCCATGACATGGCATATTTTGACAAAAATACATTTCCGTGAAAAGGTCCCAATCAGCTCTAGCTCAGGGCCAGATTGTCAAGTGCTCTGTACCCAGCGTTGGAGCCAGATTTTCTTAAGCTCTCCACACCCAATGCTCTGCACACTTTTGAAAATATGGCCCATAATGCATCAGCCATCTCAGTTCTACCAACCACACCTATACACTCACCAGTGATACTGGCACTGCTTAGCACCCCTCCCTTCCACTCCATCAGCACCTTCTATGGTTCATCATTTGAAATAGCCACTGAACTGTCCTAGCTCCTCTTGTTCTAATGAAAGTGCAACAGTTCCCTAGCCTAGAGTTCTCCCAACCTACTGTAATGTGCACTCAAGGTTTGGGACCATGTGACAGAGGTGCCATCCCAGTGTGCCCCCCTCATGGAGTGCAATGGTGGTGCCTCAGTTTCCCCACGTGGTCTTCAACCCACTTCCACTGTAGATGGAGCTTAGCCCTCTGGCCAAATCACATATGAGAGTTCAACCTCATCCAGGCTAACAGAGTCCATCAGTCAAAATCCAACAGACATACCAAACAAAAGAATCTTCAGCCCAGCCGGCTCAGCCTTCAGCCCCCTTCCTTGCAGGCAGAGTGACCAGCTGTCGTGTCCTCTCCCAACACAAGGATCCTGAGCCTCAGTCAAACCTACGATCCAGCCAGGCCCACTCTCCTACCTAAGAGCCTGGACTGGATTAAGAACTCTTGGGGCCCTGGACCCAGAATATTCTGAGGCAACTCCCGCCCCCCACGCAACACATCCTGGTTAAAAAAAATAAATAAATACAATTTCCCAATATGATTAAAAATGTGTTAATTAGAGAATGAACAGAATAAGGGAACACCCCACACATTAAGACATTAAAACTTTGTTTTAGCGAGCAATTAGCATTTCCAGCTAATAGGTTTCCACAGAAGCACTGCCTGGTGCAGAAAGAGAGCGATCTGGTTTCATGTACAGACTACTGCTGAAGCCAAGTATAGTAGAAAATAGATACAACACTGTTCACTAAAGTGAAATTTATGATCACTAACAATTTACTACCCAACTTTTTCACCTTCCCAGTCCTTCTCCAAAACAGAAGACCAAAAATAGGCGTTG
This sequence comes from Mauremys reevesii, assembly GCF_016161935.1. Lineage (NCBI taxonomy): Eukaryota > Metazoa > Chordata > Testudines > Geoemydidae > Mauremys > Mauremys reevesii. Next base: position 12,568,679 of record NC_052626.1, on the reverse strand, counting down.
GTATCAAAACAGGCAATTCTGGAAACCAGATAAGCACTATTCTATTGTCTGATATTTGATAGAAATGTAATATTTCATGCAACACATAAATCATAATTTAGCTTATCCTTCAGGCTTTTAACACAAATTAAGATTATGTTAATTTTTGTTTTTGATAAAGACATTACAACTATTGTTTGATGTTGAGATAAAGCAACTTGTTTTAAACACAAATAACTGTGAAATACAATAACAGACCTACACAATAGTTAGCATAATGTAGCCAATGGTGCATCTGATAGGTGAATAAAACAAATGCTTTTGCTATGGGCATTTTTCTGAATTTAAAACCAATACAACATGATTAATACCTTTTTATGCAACTGTTTTCTTCCTAACTTTAAGCAAACTAAAGTCAGGGATTAGGTTGTCAAAATTCAGTTCTTAGATCAACTCTGATTCTACTGCCAAGAAGGACAAAGCATTCAAGGGGCTTTGCTGCATTATGGATCTCAGTTAAGTTTTTTATCCTCGAAAATGACTGCCATACTTCCCAGTTAGTCCCGGATATGGTAAGAACAATTTGTAGGGCAAAGTCAACATTAGGAAATGTAGACCGAAGACAACTGTGCCGGAGCATCCGATCGAGTGCATCTGTAGGCTTATCTATCTCGTTTTGTGCAAAGAACTGAAAGAGTCTGTCAGGAAAGTATTTGTGGGTAAGCAACAGCAGCACACACTGCACTGCAAACCTACCCTACTGACATCCAGCTTTTTTTTTAGGAGGACACACAGGGGGGGGGGGGCACCAATCCAGATTCTGGTGGGGGGAGGGCAACTTTAACCCGTGATTCCAGAGGGAGGAGGCAACTTGAAAACCTTTTTTTGCATAATATAACTTAGATACAGTGTTGTTGTCTAATAATAAATAATTAAATATATAAAAAAAAAAAAAAAATAATTAAACCCCCACAATTCTATACTAATTTTTTTTTTTTGTGTGTCTTGTCAAGTCACACTTATAGGTTTTAAATTTTTAATTTTTTAATTAATTTCTAATTTTTAACTCTTATTACAAACAAACAAATACAACAATGGAAAGGAAAACTTAGATGACTTTTTTTTTTTTTTTGTAGTCAGGTTGAATATTGAGATGATTTTTTTTAAAAACATCCTATTAGGGCAAGGGCACTACTTCATTTATACCTGGGAGTCTCCTGCTAAGGTCCTACACACAATCTATAGAATAACAAACTAGAAAATAAACAGGAAAAAAATGACTGACTTTCTTTCACTTTTTTTCCTTTTACTAACCCCAAAAATCAAAAAAAAAAAAAAGAAGCAAAAAAAAAAAAAAATCAATGATTGAAAAATAATAATGAGAGATTAAATCATGATTTATTTGGTGTTTATTTTTTTTTTATTTTTTTTTTACTTTTTTAGTTACACTTTACTTTATTTTTTTCTTTTCTCCAGAGCCACAAAGAGCTAGAAAATTTTCTCTTCTTTAAGGGAAAAGGCTGAAATCATCGCATATTGACTCCAGCAGCAGGGGGGCTAAGGAAAACAATAATTATTGAATGTTGATTTTGAACTAATATGAAAAGTTCATGAGTTTCACTTCTACTTTTTTTTTAAGGCTAGTTATTTTTGCCTAGAGTAAAACACTAAACACACTATAGTGAGTGTGAGTTGCACAGAATTTTATAGAATTATAAAAAAAAAAACCAAGAAAAAATTTGAGTTTAAAATTGGGGAAAAAATTGAGGCGTCTGAGGTATATCATGGCTGAAAAGAAAAGAAAAGAAAATAAATGAGGTGCAGGTGCTCTGCCTTAGCTCTTGAGTCTCAAGAGAAAGTTGAGAGTCTCTCCTCAAACTTCTATTGCCATCAGTACCTCCACTCATAGATATAAACATCACAGTGAACATGTGATAACATGTCTGGTCAATAATGATACGCTTCATACTTAAATATCGGCGCCATCTTATCCAGTTACACATCTTCTATGCGTTGGCTCAGGGACTACATTTTCTGGAATATTCTGACCAGTGCTGAGCACACAGATGGTGCCCAGTGAATAACACAAATCTGGACAATAATCGTCGACTTTATGGATTCTGTGGATGCAGTTTCTCTTCTTTGTGCTGGAAATGGTCTGAATACAGCTGAAACGCTAAGAGTTTGATGTATAATCACATCTGATACTCATAGGACACTTTCTCTTTCCTTTCTTTTCTCAAACTCAGAACAAAAAATGACGAAACAAAATGGTTTTCAGTTAAAATCTAAAATTGCACAACAGGCATTGCTGTACAACCCAGCCTGGGGCAGAACCTGCCGTCCATTGGTGGTTAAGTGCTCTCCTTTCATCTATCAGAGGGGTAGCCGTGTTAATCTGGATCTGTAAAAGCAGCAAAGAATCCTGTGGCACCTTATAGACTAACAGACGTTTTGCAGCATGAGCTTTCGTGGGTGAATACCCACTTCGTCGGATGCAAGACTTGCATCCGACGAAGTGGGTATTCACCCACGAAAGCTCATGCTGCAAAACGTCTGTTAGTCTATAAGGTGCCACAGGATTCTTTGCTGCTTTCATCTGACTCTCATTCGCTTTCTTTCTCCGTCCTTCCTGACCTCCGTGCTGCTTTTCATATTGTCAACCATGACATCCTTCCCAATCACTTGGGACCAATTGCTGGAGTCTCAGAGAACTGGCTTCCTTGGTTTTGCTTCCATCCATCAGAGGCCTCTCTTTTTGCAGCATGCAGCAGAAAGAAAGGCTGCTCCAGTAGATAGGGAGCTAGCCCTGAGAGACCTGGGTTCTACTCCCTGCTCCACCATGGACTTCCTGTATCACCTCAGGCCAGTGCCTTAGGGACAGAGTTTCAAAGGTTTTTAGGCACCCAAAGATGCAGCTAGGCATCTAGTGAGGTTTACAAAGCACCTAACCTTCTATACGCTTTTGAAAATCCCACTTGGTGCCTAAATACCTTTGAAAATCTGGCAGTTAGTCTCTCTGTGCCTCATTGGCCCATCTGTACAGTGGGGATAACAGCACGGCTCTACCTCACCGAGGGGCTGTGATGTGAGGTGCTCAGATACTATGGTGATGGGGCCACATAAGTACCACAGGTAGCGTGGGGACTTCTGTATATCACTGCTAGCCCTTCCCTGGGTTCTGGCCCCTTCTTTTCACCTGCCCCCCTCAAATCTTCCTCTTTTCTGAATGTAACCTTGGCTCAGAGGGCTTGGCTGTATTTCTTTTGAGTCCCTCTGCGTTCTCCCTTCAAACTCTCTCTCCCCACACCACCCGCAGAGGGATTCTTGTTTTACTGATTAATCTAACGACTTCCAGATCCTTAATTTAATTACCAGTCTTCTCTAATCTTAATCACTCGGGGGTGGGGGAAGGGGGAGAGGGGGCAGGGAGCGAGGCAGCCCCCACACCCTACCTTATTGGTGCCTTTGCACCACAGCTTTCATACAGCACATTGTAAGCATCCAGTCAGTGATGTAGACAAGCTGTAAGTTTGTCAGTTATGACCAAAAATATTTCAATGCAAAATTGATGGCTTCCTTCGAGTACTGGCTTGACCTCTTAAGACTCATCCTCAAACTGTTTTCTTTTACAAGAAGGATGCAACTTGTGTTGATAGTACTGAGAAGTAGCACTGCACATTTTGCACTGAATTCAAAATCCTCAGACTGGTCACGCAACATTGCAAGAAATGTTTCTAGGAAGCACAGTAAATTAACAGCAGTAGTTAGATCTACGTCCATTTTCTGTAGCCGGATGCTGGTCAGTTTGAGCTGCTGAAGCCCAGTGATCCAAAAGTATGCCATGAAATGGGACTCCAATTGGCCCATTTTCTTCGGAAGAGAAGCTGCATTTAAATGAGTGTCAGGTGCCCAATTTGTATCTTTTGACAGGTCTTCCAAGGCTTGTAGAATACCTCTCTAGTTTAGACAAAATGCCTAGGTAGAATCAGCATGACTACAGCATCGCATATCTGACAGACTTGTGAGAATCAACAATCTCTGGCTAGTGTCAGTATTTGCATTGTGGAAAATAGCTTTCCTTTTACTGAAAGAGTATAACGATTGCATGAACTCCCCAAACTGACTGCATCTGAGCAACTGTTAACACAATTGAGCCCTACTAAATTTAAGGAATGTGCAGCACAGAACACATAAGAATGGCCTTATTGGGTGAGACCAATGGTCCACTTACTCATGATCCTGTCTTCTGACAGTAGCCGGTGCCAGATGCTTTGGAGAGAATAAACAGAACAGAACAATTAAGAGTGATCCATCCTTTGTTTCCCAGTCCCAGCTTCTGGCCGTTGGAGGTTTAGGGACACCTGATAATCAGGGATGCAACCCCATGCTTCTTGGCAATATATATATACACACACGGTCTTAGTGGGTTATTCCGCGACAGATAGCCTGCAGACCATTGTAACAATCAGCCATCCTACTCGTAGGGTTATCATACGATTGCCCATGGCAGACAGACACATCCAAACCTGTTATTTATCAGAGCCAGCACAACTTAACCCTGGTTTGCACCTCTCTGGATCTCAAGGATCTGCAGCCTGATGAAGTGCTCAATTATTTGCCCATCTGAACTGAGAAATTGGAAGATGAATGAGAGCTGGTCTACAAACACTGACTCAACAACAGAGAAATAGCTGGCTTGCTGCAATTCTCCTGGGATGGTATTTTACATTTTCTTTCCCATCAGTTCAATTAATTTATCACATATAGTTGCGGACGAGTAGGAGGGCTTCCCCTTCTGTCCCAATTTAGCCAGCTGGTCAGACAGAAATTGATCAACTCTGTGATATTTGCTCCAAAATCCCCAAATAGTTTCCATTGCTTTTGGAGCCTAATACTTCACCCTGGCCACAGAAGCCAAGTCCATGAGAACTTAAAAAAACGTTATAACTGCCACTGCACACTGAAGAACATCTCTCCAGTGCTGCTGCTTTGAATTAAATTGGCACGCCAAATCAGAGGCAGTCCTATCAGACAGTGATTTTATGTGTGTTACCCAAGCCAGCGTGCAATTTCAGTGTTCTGTACCCCTCTTGTGCTCAGAGAGTCACTCAGGATGTTTCCCATGACTAATTGGGGGTGCAGGTTGTGTTCTTGACTATCTTCCCAGGAGATGAATGCACAGTTGTGCAGCTGGTACCATTGGGAGTGCTTTGATTTCCTTGACCTAGTATGGCCGTTCTTATGTTCTAAGCTAGGTTCAAAGGGGGCAGGTGACAAAAGCCCACAGGTAAGTATATAAAAGGCAACCTAACCAGAGGGCTAGATATTGGGGAGGGGAACATGGAAAATTACAGTAGGGTCATAGGAGCAACAAGAGAGAAATCAGTGGGGGAATCTGCTCAACATCTTAGATGTCTATTTCCCATACTCCTTGGATTTGTGTATAAACAGGAGGAACTAGAAGTGTTAGTTCATAAGCTAAATTATTACTTAATTGGTTGTTCAGGAAGGACAGGCAGGGAAAAAAAGGACAAGATGTTGCCTTATGCATCAGAAAATATACTTGTTCTGAGGTCCAGAAGGAGGTGGGAGGCAGTCCAGTTGAATCATAGAATATCAGGGATGGAAGGGACCTTAGGAGGTCATCTAGTCCAACCCCCTGCTCCAAGCAGGACTAATTCCCCAGTCAGATTTTTACCCCAGTTCCCTAAATGGCCCCCTCAAGGATTGAACTCACAACCCTGGGTTGAAAGTGTCTGGGTAAAGATAAAAGGGGGAAAATAGAGGTGACATGGTAGGGGTCTAATATAGGCCATGAAGAGGTGACACAACCTCTCCCTGGTCTGAATTGCACCCCAAAGTCTGACAACTATGTCCAGCTCTGGTGCCCACAGTTCAAGAAGAATGTTGATCAATTGGAGAGGGTTCAGAGAAGAGCCATGAGAATGATTAAAGGATTAGAAAACCTGCCTTAAAGCGATGCTCAAGGAGCTCAATCTATTTATTTTAACAAAGAGAAGATTAAGGGGTGATTTGATCACAGTCTATAAGTATCTCCACGGTAAATGAATATTTAATAACGGGCTCTTCATTCTAACAGAAAAAGGTGCAACATGAGCCAATGGATGCAAGCTGAAGCTAGACAAATCAAGCCTAGAAATAAGACATACGGTTTTAATTGTGACTGTCATTAACCATGGGAACAATTTACCAAGGCTCGTGATGGAGTCTCCATCGCTGACAATTTTAAAATCAGGATTGGATATTGTCTAGAAGAGCTGCTCTAGAATTATTTTGGGGACATTCTTGGTCTGGTGCTATACAGGAGGTCAGACTAGACAATCACTAGATCGTTCTGGCCTGGGAATCTATCATTGGAGGTTTTTAAGAACAGGTTGGACAAACACCTTGCAGGGATGGTCTAGCAATACTTGGTCCTGCCTCAGCACAGGAGGAGCTTGCAAGGTCCCTTTTAGCTCTACATTTCTGGGATTCTGTTAAATACTTCTGTAAAAACAGGCCACGTACCAGAAATCAGCGTGCAAAGCAGTACACGTTTCCAGGAGATGGACAGTAAATAAGCCAATCTTCAAGTATCAGAGGGGTAGCTGTGTTAGTCTGGATCTGTAAAAGCAGCAAAGAGTCTTGTGGCACCTTATAGGCTAACAGACGTTTGGGAGCATGAGCTTTCGTGGGTGAATACCCACTTTGTCGGATGCAATCTTGTGCAACCACTTCCCGGTTGTGCAGGGAAAATGAAAAAAGTTCTTTAGAAAACATTTCTTCCTTTCTTTGTAATTACCCAGGCAGAAGTCAGGAAGTTTTCTACGTCCATGTGTATACACACAGCTGAACCTTCAGCATCACAAAACTGCCTGTCAGTTTCATCAGGTTTTTCTCCGCAGGATGTGTAGAAACTTGGTCATTGGGAGATACAGTTCCCTTTTCTTCTTGCACAGCTTTGAATAGGCTGCTGTATTGCTCTAGTCTTTCCTTCTGCTTGCAAATTTTCAACCATTACCAGCTCCAGATGGACCATGTCGTTCCCTGTCATCTTTTCAGCCTCTTCACACATTTCTTGTGGGGGCTTCTCTGGGATTTTTAAAAACACGCCAAGCTTGAGGTTTGGAATTTTTTCAAATAAAACTGCTTCTTTTAAACATTTTTCTTTTTTTCTTCCTGTTTCCATTTAGCACCCTGACTCGAGAGCAGCGGTTGGCACACAAAGCCACGCTTTGCAGAGTAACATCGCAGGAACAGCTAGAATATGCCTTTAACTCCAGCATGCATGGCCTGGGCAAGCACACAGTGGTACGAGCATCAATGTGCATACTAACGTCGCAGCTCCGGCACGTTGGCATTTGTCTAAAACCAGTCAAGTCACGTGTTAGAAATACAAACCACTTTCAATGCGTATGTGGGGTGTGTGTGTGGGTGGAGGGGTTCCAGTGTTATTAAAGAAAAAATGTACAATTGTTCACAGCATTTCCTGCGCTCTTAGTGATGAGCATAGGATCCATGTGAATTTTAAGGCCCTGTACATAAAACAATGGAAGATGAAATATGTAAAATCTGAAGAGGCCTTTAGTCTTCTGAGGGCCTCTGGCACTGGGGCTGATAGGCCTATCTGTGACTAGGACCCTGCCAGGGGCTCGGGCAGGCTGCAGACCAATCTCCAGAAGGACTTCTGGCCCCAACACAGGAGCAACCAATCTGTTCTCCTCCCCTGTCAGAGCTCAGCTGCTGGGCGTCTCCCCTTTTATGTCCATCTCTCAGGCCCAGTGTAGCAGGGTGGGGCTCACTGAGGCAACGCCTGCTCTGTAACCCCTTCCTGGGGGGGTTATACCCCCATCACAGATCATTACTGTAAAAGAGAGCAAGAGGGGATGCTTGATTTTTAATGAGGGTCCCTCTTTTAGGTTTTTTTCTTGGCCTCCCCACTAATGTAATTCGCTCCAGAAGGATTGAGAATTCCCAGGTACTGCATCCAGGGCCGTCCTTACCCATACGCAAAGTACGCAGCTGCGTGCTGCTCCAGCCCCTGCTCCAGCTCTTCCCCAGGGCCCCCACCCCTGCTCCGCCTCCGCCCCACCCGTGCCCCAGCCCTGCCTCCTCCTGCTCCCACCCCGCCCCCACTCCCCTGAGCTCTGCAGCAGGGCCAGGGCTGCACTCACCGGCGGTGGGAGTGCAGCGACCCAGCACCAGCCATGCCGCTGGAGAGTGGTTCCCCCCTGCCCCCCAAGCCAGCCCCCCCCATGGAGGCCTGGGGCCCACTTGTCCCCCACGGAGGCCTGGGACCTGCTCCTCGCCCCCTCCCCCTTCCCCCCCACAGAGACCTGGGGCCCCACACCCTCTCCCCCTGCAGGGTGGACAACTGTGTAGGGCCCCAGAATAGCTAGGGGTGGCCCTGACTGCATCCTGTGCAGGCCCCGAGCCAGTGAAGAATTTGAGCACAAGCTGAACTTGAAGCATGTGTTTACAACCATCCTGATTCAGCACCCCGCGGTCTTGGCGACCGGAGGCTGCATCATTAGTGGTACCAGTTGTGCTGTGGTACCAGAGGAGAGAGGTTTTGGAACTTTCATGTGCGTGGCAGGTGACCCTTGGGTGTGATCCACATTTGAGCTTCCCTTCCCCCTTGCCCGGTGCATGCCAAGAGAGTCTCCACCCTTCTAATAGAGTCACCAAGTTCTGCCAGGTATAGAGTCCTGGGTCGTTCAGCCAGTCCTCTCTCTTCCCTCCCAAGATGCTCAACAACCCATGCACTCAGATTGCAGAATGCAAAACAGAAGAGCCTCCGAAAGCTTTATCACCACTCCGGAAGTCAGTAGAGATAACCTAAAACGGTACGAGATGTGCCCTTTCTCAGTACGCTTACCAATATCACCTCACAGGCAGCCTTAATTCTGGCATTTCCTAGCTTTCGAATGCTTGGCTTTGCAACCTGAAGGTTCTTTTCGCACAGGATTTTTAATGTGATAATAATAAAGCAGTATGTTCATTGAGCCAGTGTCGATTTTTTTTTTATCCGTAGGATGTAAAATAGCAAATGTCCAGCAGGGGGCATGGGAGGAAATGATTTCTCCAAGGATGCCAGTGTCTATTCAAGTGCACTGACAGCACAATGTTTACATGTGCAACACCAAAGACATTTTTAAAAGCCAAGTGAAGAACTAAGAATGGGTTTGGTATTCTCAGGCTTCACAGATCATGTCGAATAAGCCTGTTTTAATGAAAAGCTGCTTTCTAAATCCTTCTCTCTACTCCACCTTTACTGGGACTATGTGAACTCCGGGTGAGGAGCAGATACTTTTTTGGCTGTTTTAAAGGAAATAGGACTTCACAAATATACAGTTATGTTTTTGATGCCCCAATTACTGTGGTGACTGGGGCTCTATGGATAACCCTGAATGGCTGCAAAGATTTGGTGCCCCTGAGACTAATTGTTATTTTCATTTCACGAAGTGGGTATCCACCCACGAAAGCTCATGCTCCAATACATCTGTTAGTCTATAAGGTGCCACAGGACTCTGTCGCTTTTTACAGAAAAACAATGTAATTGTTAAAATGTGAAAGCCACCCTCTTCCCCCTCGACTTGTCCCTTGCTAGTCAGGGACCAAGGGATGTTGGAGGGGCAGGATGGGGAACGCACCTAGTCAGTGGACAAATAGAAGACTCCAGTCTCCAGTGCCGCAATATGACACTTTTGCCAAAATCTAGACTAAGAGCCACATTGCAAGTGGCCTCCCATGAGCGAGTCACAGCCTCTGCATTCCCATTGCTTCTTCCAGCCATCCTGAGGAGCACTCGTCATCCCAAACAGGGCTGGCTTTAGGCCAATTCAACCAATTCCCCTGAATCGGGCCCCGCCCCTAAGAGGGCCCCATGCCCAAACCCCAGTACAGCGTACCGGCAAAAGCCAGTGCGCTGTACCAGGGTGGCCCAGCTTCCCCAGGGGGCAATTTAAAAGGCCTGGGGGCCCCAGCAGGGGCTGGAGCCACAGGCCCTTTAAATTGCCACCAGAGCACCACTGCTGGAGCCCTGGGGTAGGGCTGTGGGGCTTTGGGGGCTATTTAAAAAGTCTGGGGCTCCCATCGCTTCTACCGCCCCAGCCCTTTAAATAGCCACTGGAGCCCCACTGCTTCCCCAGGGTTCCCGTGCCTATTTAAAGAGCTGGAGCAGTAGAAGAAGGGGAGCCCCAGGCCTTTTAAATACCCCCAGAGCCCTGGGGTAGCGGGGGGCTCTGGGGGATATTTAAAGGGCCGGGGCTTCAGCTGCCTCTGCTGCCCCGGTCCTTTAAATAGCCCCCGGAGCCCCGCCCCTTCCCCAGGGCTCCCGCGGCTATTTACAGGGCTGGGGCAGTGGAAGCAGGGGAGCCCTGGGCCCTTTAAATAGCCCCTGAGCCCCAGGCTGCTGCTGCTACCCTGGTGGGGGAGGGAGGAGGAGGGGGCACTCACCATACAGGATGGGCTGTACCCCCTGTACCTGCACCAGCTGCCCGCAGCCAACCCCTGCTGCACCCCCTGCCCACACCAGCCCCGCACCCCCTGCCCTTCCTGAACCAGTTCCTGTCTGCAGCCAGCCCCGCAGCCCCTGCCCTGCCTGAACCAGTTCCTGTCTGCAGCCAGCCCCGCACCCCCTGCCCTGCCTGAACCAGTTCCTGTCTGCAGCCAGCCCTGCACCTGCTGCCTGCCCGTCTCCAGCCAGCCTTGCATCCCCTGTCTCCAGCCCGCACCAGCCCCTGTCTCCAGCCAGCCCCGCACCCCCTGCCTTGCCTCCAGCCCGTCTCCAGCCAGCCTTGCACCCCCTGCCCTGTCTCCAGCCAGCCCCTGCCCTGCCCGCACCAGCCCTGCACCCCCTGCCCTGTCTCCAGCTAACCCCTGCCGCACCCCCCTGCCTGAAGCCAGCCAGCCCACCCCACACACCCCTGTCTCCAGCCAGCCCCGCACCCCTTGCCCAGCCTGCAGCCAGACCCTACCTCCAGACCCCTCCCCGCCCGCCTCCAGCCAGCCCCATGTCCACTGGTGCCCTGCAGTTCCCAGGGAAGTAACCCTGCACATCTGCTTCAATGAGGTGGGCAGGGAGCAGCTGGGACCCACACATGTGCACCCTAGCACACCCTCAGGGAGTGGCAGAGTTCATTTCCAGTTCAGGCCCATCTTTTTAAAAAAGAACTTTAGGTAGGGTTAACATACATCTGTATTTTCCCGGACATGTCAGGCTTTTTGGTTCTTAAATCGCCATCGGGGAGGAAAATACGGACGTATGGTAACCCTATTGGTACAAAAAATACATACTGTGGCAGAACTTTTTATAGGGAACTGGTTGCTAAGAAATGAAAGGCTTTTTTTTACATGTTTTTTTTTTCAGTCATCCCTGCCGAAAATGTTCGAATTGGGCCCCGCACTTCCTAAAGCCGACCCTGTTCCCAAAGGACAGGAAGCAGGGCCAGGGGTCTGCTCACCTACTCCACGTCAGCCCACAAAGCCTCCATGTACTCCAGGAAGAGAACATGGCCTCCAGGAGGTACAGCCCCTCCCCAGGCATCACGGGGCTGCAGACCACCTATTCAGGAATGTGCCTTCAGCGGACAGCTGGACTCAAGGCTGCCACCCCTCGCGATTTCATCACACATCTCACAATATTTGTTGGGTTTCTTGAAGGCCCAGCGCCTGGCCTCCTGTCAGGAGGGGAGAGGCTCGGCTTTCATTTTTAAACGGGTACATTTCTAGCCAGCCTGGTTTCAGAGAAAAGCATGAAAGTGTGAGCGGTGCACACTCAGAAACCAGGAAACACACAGAAAGAACAGACACTTTTTTTTTTTAAACTCTCATGATTTTAAGCTGCTCTCCTGATTTGTGAAGCCTGACTCGGGATTTTTTGAACCCTGGGGACTGGCAGTACTGCAACCTGTGCCTAAAGCATTAGGGCTGGGATTTGCAAAGAGCCAAGGCAGTTCGGCACCCAAACGCCTTTGAAAAGTCCAGCCAAAAAACTCTCACACACACGTGTGCACACATCATCATTAAAACATGTTGAACAGCTTGAGGTGCAGATGTGCTCCCTTGGGGGCACTCCAGGCATCAGCTTGTGCAAAACACACCCCTTTGTGTGAGCAATGGTTAGGTGTATACGGTATAGGCACTGCAAACATAATTACCCATCAGTGCACATGGACGGAATGCTGCAGGCCCCTTTGCAGAAATGTACCCGTTGTACATACCCTCTGGGAACACTTTTCAGGGTTAACTGAGGTCAGTCGCTACCACCTGCTCACAACAGGAGAGAGTCTTGTCTGTGCCCACCAAGGAAAACTCTCTTCACCTAGTGCTGCAGGCCTGGCTTGACATGAGTAACTGGATATGGATGAGGCCTCATTTCTTGGGAGACAGGATTAGGGAGGTAAACAGATCAGCAGGCTGGAAAGAGAATGTCTGGACTAGCTAAGATAAGGGGGAACACCCAGGGAACCATTTACAATGGACAAGATAACAATGGATAAAATAAGCCCGCAATATAAGATGAAGTAAAGAGGAAGTTGTGCATACTGCACAGCGATTGGTTCCTACAAAGTGACCAAGCCAATCACAAAACGTGTGATGCAATGTATAGTAAACGCAGTGTAAGGGGTAAATGTATATAAAGGAAAAGGGTTGCCATGGAACTTTGGATGAGTGGTACATCTTATGGTGACCCCCTACGCATGAGTCTGAGCAACTCAACGTAGCTGTAATAGAGTTCTTGGTGGGTTAGGTAGCCTAGTGGTTAGTGCGCATAGTGCCCCTTCTTGATGGGTAGGTCTTGAAGTCCTGGTCTTCTTTTCATGAGTGTTCTGGTGAGGTAGGCAGGTGGTCTGGGTCCCTCCTGTAGTGGGGGCAGTGCCAGGGGATCCTGGGCTCACCTACTCCAACATATTCTGATCCAGGGTCCCAGGAGGGTCAACAGAGTCTGGTCCCCAAAAGTGGTTTGTGAGTTACCCTTCCTGGGTCACCTCCTACTGCTGCTTTCCTCTCCCAGCATCCAGGCCAAGAGAAAAGAAAAAAGAAAAGAAAAGAAAAGAAAAGAAAAGAAAAGGGCAGCCAAACCATTGGCCCCAACTAGGTCCAGTATATCGTCTTATTCCTTCAAGGACACTCCTCCGGCACCCTTGTCAGGAGCCTTCAGGGTAGGTCTTCCCTCCTCCCCAGCCTCCCCCTTCAGAGGTGGGCTGCTCCCTTTTCAAGCTCCTCTCCAGCTGGAGCATGCTCTGCAGTGTTGCAGGGGCAAGGCTAGTTGGTCCCAGCACTGTTCTTTAATGCCTTCCGGCCCAGCGTGGGGTTTATATAGCCCAGTGGTTTTCAAACTTTTTTTCTGGTGACCCAATTGAAGAAAATTGTTGATGCTAGTGACCCAATGGAGCTGGGGCTGAGGGTTGGGGCAGAGGGTTGGGGTGCAGGCTGCTGGGTGGAGCTGGGAATGAGGGGTTCAGAGTGTGGGAGGGGTCTCTGGACTGGGGCAGAGGGCTCTGAGCTGCGAGTGCAGGCTCTGGGCTGGGGATAAGGGGTTTGGGGTGCAGGAGAGGGCTCTGGGTTTGTGGGGGCTCAGGACTGGGGCAGGGGATTGGGGCTGGGGGTGCAGGCTTACCTCAGGCCAGGGCTGCCCAGAGGGGGGCAATTTGCCCCAGGCCCCGGGCCCTGCAGGGGCCCCCACGAGAATATAGTATTCTACAGTATTGCAACTTTTTTTATGGAAGGGGTCCCCGAAATTGCTTTGCCCCCATCCTCTGGGCAGCCCTGCCTCGGGCGGCTCCTGGTCAGCGGCGCAGCAGGGTGCTAAGGCAGGCTTCCTGCCTGTCCCAGCACCATGGACCCCACTGTGTCCCAGAAGTGGCCAACTTTGCTGTATGCCACATAAATGAACCTGAGTCACAAGACTGGTGTCAAACTGAGTTCTTATGGAACCCAGTGGATGAGATCTCGGGGGAACGCCAACCGTTGACTGCTGGCAACACCAATGCTCAACTCCAGGCTTTGTGAGTGCTGTTTTTTCCCTCTGCAGCCTAGCAATTAGCACACCACCTTCTTACACTTGAGTGCCCAGTCCCTGATCTCCTGGACACCCAATCTGCTGCCTCCATGGAATCAGAGCACCCCGGCGTACTGGTTTGTTTCACCTCAGTGCAACACTCTCCTGAGCACAAGGCACTTTTAGCTATGTCTATAGTAAAACCAAATTGAAATTTATTTAACAGAGTTTGAGAGAAAGATTCAAATAAAAGTAAGGATTTGGAAACAACGTTATAGGTAAAAGAAAAATGTAACTCACAATCTATAGCTTATATGTATTTGCAAGTAGCTTTCCTGTCCACTAAAATATTTCTCACCCAGTGGTTAGACCTTTCAGTGTTTTTCCAGTCCAGTTGGGATCCACCTTTTCTGAGACACTCAAATTGGCAGAGTATCTCCTCCATAATGGGTAACATTTGTGCCCTTTTCTCTTATACATGTAACCCGTCTGCCAGTTGGAGTCAACAGCAACCAGGGCCAGGTTCAATGCCCAGGGGTTCCTCTTCAACAATACAACACAGAACTGACTCGAGCCCCCACCCAGTAACCTGGGACAGTTACATACCATCCCTGGGTGCCTCTAAGAGGCAATACTTCCCCCCTTGCAAGCACAGAGTCTGAGAGTAGAAAGAAACTTTTAATAAAAGGAGGGAAGTCACCCGACATTAATTTGGGAAAATGCTGCAAGCAGGATTCACAAACACAAAACCACGAGCAAAGGACCCACCCCAGAGTACGCTGGGCAGTGTCCTTTTGCCTCGGGTTCTTAAGTCCAGCAACCAAAAGTTCCTTTAATGTCCCCTTTCCTTCTCCCTCGACCCCACCACACCCCACTCACAGTTGTTGTCCTTGGTCAGCGAAGACTCAGAGTTCAGAGGTGCAGGTGGGAGGGTCACCTTGGTCGCTTTGCTGTTCAGATGCTCTCTATAGCATCAACTGCCCTGCCAGTCACTTGCTACTCCCTCCACTGTATGGGATGTCTTCACATCCCACCACTTAACACAGCTCTCAGTGGGGATGCCTCAGTACTAGTGCAAACTGGGCAGCTTTACATATAAGATACTGTCCCTAATACTTACACCTGGCTATCCTTGATTTCAGCTCTACTATCATGTAACAAGACTCCCCATTGAGTCTTAATCAGCACTGTTATTATACTGGGGGTGGGGTGGGGTGAGAAGAGAAGAGATTAGCCAGTACTTAAAACCCCTCACACCACTCTATGCAAGCACCTATGCCCATCCCTCTCAATTTCACTGAGCTGTGGCACCCTACTCCCCTACCTAGCAAGTGCTCTTTAGTTGAGGGTGATTCCCTCAATCAGGGCATGCCAGAGTTCTGCCACCCTTGATTCACACAACAAGGATAATAACCCTTTAGTACCCTTGCCTTGATAACAAAGTGATTTCTGACCCAACACCAGCCAAAAGTGATCATTTGGGCAAAGCCATCCCATCATGCTGAGCACCCAGGCAGTGTGGGTGTGTCCATGCAAACAAGGTCAGTCCTGCAGTCCTCTTCCCCAGCTCCTCACTAGATGTCAGGGGAGAGCTCATTCAGACCCTGCTTATATACAGTTACAGACTATTGTCTCTCAGCCCAGGGGAACTTCTCTTGGGGTTCTGTGGTCTTTGCAAATGCTCAAGTCTGCATCTGCCCCAGACTATAAACCCAGGGCTCCACTGGGGCAACAGATGATTGTTCTCAGTGTTGGCTGATTTAGCTTTGAGACTCGCCCGCTTATGGTGAACCTATTTCACTTCCAATTGTTTTGGAACGCCATCGCCTACATGTTCCATAGCTCTAAAACTGTCTCGCCTACCACAGGTGCTGACCTTCTGATTTCCCTGGGGGTGCTCGACCCCCGCTCTGCCCCAGGCCCCCTGCTCACAGGCCACCCCTTCCCTCAAGGCCCCACCCCCCACCACTCCTCCCACTCCTGCTCTGTCTCTTCACCTGAGCAGGGGGAGGGATAGCTTAGTGGTTTGAGCATTGGCCTGCTAAACCCAGGGTTGTGAGTTCAATCCTTGAGAAGGCCACTTAGGGATCTGGGGCAAAAATTGGTCCTGCTAGTGAAGGCAGGGGGCTGGACTCAATGACCTTAAGGTCATGCCCTGCCCTCACCCCGCCTCTTCCTACCCCCGCTCCTCCCTCTGCACCCCAGCCCCTCCTGCCTGCTGCTGAACAGCTGATCAACAGCAGGCTGCAGGCACTGGGGAGGAGGAAGAGGAGCTGATTGGCAGCGCTTTGAAGTTTAAGTGTAGCCATAGCCTTACAAATTTGCAGCGCTGCAGCAGGGTGTGAAAACACACCCTCTCCAGCCAGGGGCGGCTCTACGTTTTTGGCCGCCCCAAGCAGCCATGCGCGGGAGGTGCCCCGGAGCCGCGGACCTCCCGCGGGCATGACTGCAGAGGGACCGCTGGTCCCACGTGGCTCGGCTGGACCCCCGCGGCTGCGGACGGTTCGCGGGACCGGCGGCTCCGCTTGAGCTGCCGCAGCCATGCCTGCGGGAGGTCCAGCCGAGCCGCGGGACGAGCGCCCCCTCCGCAGTCATGCCTGCGGCAGGTCCGGTCAGCCCGGGGCTCCGGTGGACCTCCCGCAGGCATGACTGCGGCAGGTGCACCGGCCCAGCCTGCCCCCCCCCCCGGCCGCAGGGGACGCCCCCTAGAGTTTGCCGCCCTAGGCACCAGCTTGTTTTGCTGGTGCCTAGAGCCGCCCCTGTCTCCAGCGCTGCAAATTGCGGCGCTGCAAAGTGCCAGTGTGGTCAAAGCCCCAGCGCTGGGAGCGCGGCTCCCAGTGCTGTCCGTTATTCCCCACAGGGAGGTGGAGTACGGACAGCGCTGGGAGAGCTCTCTCCCAGCGCTGGTGCTTTGACTACACTTAGCGCTTCAAAGCGCTGCCGCGGCAGCGCTACCGCGGCAGCGCTTTGAAGTGCTAAGTGTAGCCACAGCCTCAGGCAGATACTTCTGGATGCTGCTGCTTGTCGGCGGCAAACTGCGGCATCCAGAGGTGGCGCTGCCGAAATGCCACCGAATTTCAGTGGCATTTCAGTGGATGCTCGTCCACCGGCCAGTATGCGGGCGCACTTAGATGCCCCCATTAGTGCCTTGGTGCCCGCGGGCACTGCGTTGGGGACCCCTGGTTTACACTTATTAAACTCCAAGGCCTAATTAGCATTTTGGATAAAGAGAGTCTTTGTTCAAGATTTATCACCCATGCACCTTCAGTTAAGGTGCTAGAGTTTATGGCAAACATTGCTGAGACCTCCCACAGAGGTCCTAGAAAAACCACAGATGACTCAATTTGGCATTCCTGATACTAGGCTGCCAATGTGCAGAGACGGCTGCTGCTCAGTATTGTCTCATTGTTTCTTGGTACGCCTCTATCAGCCTGTCTGTATCCATCTGCTGTCTCTTGTCTTGTACTTAGCTTGTAAGCCCATCAGGGGCAGCACAATGGGGTCCTGGTCTGTGACTAGGGCCTCTAGACGCTACATTCATACAAATCAATAATTAATAATAATAATAATATTGCCAAGGTAAAAACACAGGGCGGGGGGGAATCTGAAAAACAAAACCTCAGGCATTCTTTATACACCCTAAAGATGAAAAAGGTCAACAGCCCTATGTTTTCCCTAATCCCTTACAGGTCACCTTTAAAAACCCATGGCATTCAAAGAAAGCCATCTCCATTCCCAGTTTTCCCGTGCGGTCCAGAGTCAGCTACAGGTTTCTGCGTTAAAGGACAGTCAGCACTCAACAGAGGATAGCTGTCTGTCACTTCTTGTTTATCTGACTGAACTGGAAGCATGCCCAGAGTCTTTGCATTTCTCAAACTCACTGAAAACCCGGGGCCTTGGAGAGCAAAACTGGACGGCATGCTTAAATCCTTCATCAGCCGCTGATTTACTTTTATGATTTTACGACAAAAATAGAACATCCGCCTAGCAGCCGAAGAGCTTGTGCACACTCAGCGATTGATGTTGTAAATCTAAGACTGAGCAACTTCACTTGAAACGTCTCTAAGGCTCACATGATACGTGGGTTGGGTTAGCCTAGCCAAATTCTCTGCTCTCCTGCTGTCCAAGGACAATGCCTGCCCTCAGGGGCTTTCCCCTCTGTGACGGAGCGATTCTGGCGGGACCCAACTGAGAGTGCCAAATCAGGACCAATTGCAATTGCTCAAGCAGCAGCAGCCCCCTGGGGGGGTTTTTTTTTCCCTAAGGCAAAAAAAACCAGCCAGAGAAAAAGGGACTTGGGTCACCCACACCACAACCACAAGTCAAGCAATTTCCTTCCCTTACCAGTCTCCCAGTCAGTATCACCACACCAGCACTCTCGGGGGGATAAATGGTTATGAAACCAACAACCCACAAAAAAAAAAAAGAAAAGGCCCCTCCATCCCAAAGGACCCCCCAGACCCAGGTCAATATACACATCAGATCTCTTACCTACAATGTTGCTAATCCTTTAGAATCTAAAATCAAAAGGGTTAGGTTTAAAAACAAAAGGGAAAAGTGAGAGGTAGAGAGGTAGTTATATGGATGGAATCAATTACATACAATTAAGTTCTTCTTTCAGGCTAGTTGCAGTGGAGTAAAGTGCTGTGCAGGTTCAGATCTTCTCTCTGGAACCTGCTGGGATGGGGGATGGATCAGTCAGAGTTCCAGAGTGCAGTCAGTCAGTTTGTAGCAAATTCCAGAAGAGGAAAAGAGATGATGAAGAATGGAAATGATGAGATGATGCATCATTATATAGACTTTTTCCAGGTGTAAAATCCCTTTGTCCTCAAAATGGAAAAAAAATTACAAATGGAGTTTGCAGGTCTGTCTGCCTTCTCTTGCCTTCATGGGGTAGCTAATGGTGTGGCTGCCCTAGCCATCCCATAGGCAGCTAGCAGCTCAGCAACATCAGAGTGTCTGGGAGAGGCAGAGCATAATATAAAATACATAATAAACAGAACAGACAGAATAACTTCAACTACAAAATCAAACACACACATACAACCAGCAACCGCAACCCGCAACCCCTAACCTGGTCTGACACACCTTGAACCCCCTTTACCTAAGTTTTTGGCCCTACTAGAGGAGGTTTTGTTACCACCTTGTTTTTTATGCCCCAATTTATTATCCCTCCCAATCAGCACGTTCTCAAGTACAGCAGAATGCCCAGTGACTTTGGTGGGAACAGACTCTGACCCTCGGAGCACAATTCCACACCCTTCACTAACGTTGGTGAGCATTGAACGCATGTGAATAGTCCCTGTGAAGTCAATAGAAGCTACCTGCATAAGTGTGTGCTAACCAATGGCAGTACAGGTTACACAGTCAGGCCCTCATCATTTCTCCAAGGGCTTCTAAGCTTATCTTCCATATGAGGGCTAAAGGATGGGGCAGGTGAGCAGAGGGTGAGTATATCAATGACCTCACAGAGACCTAAGGAAGCAGCTAAGCAGCCCCACCAAATACAGGGGGTAACTATATCGGTGACCTCACAGAGGCCAAGGGGCAGCTAAGCAGCCCCACCTAATACAAAGGTGAAGGAGGCAGTAGCCCAGCTGTCAGACACAAAGGCTGGAGCCTGGGCAATTGGACTGCTCTGGATACAGGGAGAGGAACGGGCAGTGTGTGCCCAGGCAGAAGGCTGCAAAGGTGAGTGAACTACCAATTCCACCCTTGCTTTAAAACAGAGAGGCCATTCCACTGGGTGCCGGGGGAGGGGGAAATGAAGCAATGACCCCGCTGCCAGATACACAGAGAGGGTCAGTTAATATGACATGCAGCAGGTGAGAAAGTATCAAAGAGGCAGCCAAGCTCCACATAGCTCTCAGCTGTCAGGCTTTACAGATGCTCACAGAATGCTGCTGGGAGAAGCAAATCATCACCCGTTTGGCTTTGGAAACATTGTTTTCCAGATCCCTACTTATGAATCAGTCAGGTCCCATGTGACTATTGCTTTGCCAGCCAATAATAGCACCAGCAGGATTAGCAACTAATTTTGTCCTTCATCTAATAATACACCATCTTCAGGAAACATTCCTCTCATGGTGTAAGAAAAAAGGTATCCTGGGATTGAACAGCATTAAGAAATAATAGGCCTAAAGCAAACCATCGGGGCGACCAGATATCACTGGCTATTTAGAGAACACCTCGCTGGTTGTGTTAAGTGAATAAGTCTTTTGCCAAGCCAGCTCCTTGCTGGAGTACTTTCAAAACCTTAAAAATGGCTACTACAATACTGTGGGTCTGATCTATCGAGAGGGAGAGATTCCCACTGAAATCAGTGGGAGTTTTGCCTGCATAAGGTCTGGAATTGGGTCCAGAGACTCTGATTCAACAAAGAACTTAAGCTTAAGCACATGCCGAGTTCAAAGGGACTTCAACATCTTTCAAAGCTAAGCTCCTGCGTGTTTTGCTGAATCAGGATGGATCTAGGCATGTGCTTAAAGGTGCTGAATCAGAGTCATAATAAAGTTGGTGTTCTGGGCAGTGTAGCATAATAAGGAGGGTTGGTAGAAGAACCCAGCTAGAGCAGAATAGGGTGCGAGGTGGAGAGCGGATCCCCTGGTAGGTTTTTAACAGAAGTTGTCTCCAGGAGGTCCAAAGGTCAGCCGGCCATCTCTAACATGGAGAATGCATAGCACAGGTGCCCAGGTACTCTGGAATGGAGCAGGGCCGGATCAATCTTTTGTGGGCCTTGTGCCAAACATATTTGTGGGCCTCCATGGGGGCAATGGAACATGGCTTGGGGAGGTCAATCACCAGAGTGAAGGGCTGGCCAGGAGCAATGGGGCATGGCATGGCGGGGGCGGCCCCACTCCACGCGAGGGCACTGTTTACAAACTGGCATTTGCCAGACGGACACTGGTCCTGTTCTGCCTATGTGCCCCTTCCCCTTGGGGGGTGGGTCCATGCCATGCCCACAGGCCCCCCAACCCAGCACCCCCTGGACCCGCTATACCCAGCACCCACCCCCACAAATGCACAGCACCCTGCACATCACCACCCCCCTGCCCACAACTCCACAACTGCCCAGAACCCCACACCGAACCGCCACTCCCTAGCCCCCAAACACACACAGATCTCCCCCACCCCCACTGCCCAGTGCCCTTCCCCACAGCCCCACCACCACAACTACACAGCATCCCTCTAACAGACCCTACTGCCTAGCACCCCCAAACACACAATCCTCCCCCACTGCCCAGCACCTCCCACCCCCTCACTGCCCAGCATCCCCCCCATAGACCCACTCCCGCATGCCTGCCCCATGACCCTGCTGAGTCAGCTTTCATTTAAAATAAAAATGTGAGTTTCTAGCCCTCCAGGCTTGGGAAGAAGCCAGAAAATGTGACCCCTCCATAAAGGTTTAAAAAGAAGACAACAAATAAAAAAAGAAAGGGCACTTGGGCTCAACCCCCTCCCCTCCTTCCACCTCCAGGTGGGTCCATGGGCCCAGGTCCGAAGGGCTTTCTGACCCAGTCAGAAAGATTTGTGTGTGGGGATGGTTGGGATTAAACCTGATTCTGAGCCTGAGTTTCCAGTGCAGCGAGGCCGTGTCTTCATGTGGCCCTCAGTCGAGTGCAAAAGGCAGGGCAGGGGGCACTCGGCTACGAGTTGGTGCGAATGTCTATGTACGGGGCTGAAACATCTCGCAGTTCTACGGGATAAAACATAAATGAAGGTCCTGTACAATAGCGAGATTTGAAGGGTTCAGAGGGACATAATTTTCAAGGTTTTATATGTGAACAAGACATACAGAGCCGCGGGGCCATCTGCGGCATTCCAGGAAGCCCACTGCTCTGGGGACAGGGCTGCTGCCTCCTTCACCCCTCCTGTTGTGGCTGTTCGCCTGCCCCTAGGCCTCTGTGAGGTCACTGATGTAATCACCTCCTGCTGGCAAGGCTGCATAGCTAGGGAAGGGCTGGAGGTTGGGCTTGTGGGCATAATTTTTGAGGAGGCCTGACTGAGCGAACATCAACTGGCTGGCGAAGTGGGTATTCACCCACGAAAGCTCATGCTCCAATACGTCTGTTAGTCTATAAGGGACTCTTTGTCACATTTTGAATGGCTGAGTGGAGACTCTGTTACGTGCTGATTCTCCTAGGAAAGATATGAGTAGATGGCCAGGAGCACCATGTGAACGTAGGGTGGGTCCCAATATGTAATGCACGGGCAAAGGGCATGCCATGTCCCCCTCCAACAGCTGGCCCACAGACAAAAACAGCCGCTGACTGCTCCCACTGAAAGGAATACCTGGCTTAGCTCGTGCGGCAGAGCCGTGTCCTTCTGGGGATGAAGGCCCTACCTTCTTTTCCCCGCTTGGAGCCAGTGAAGGTGAGCTTGTTACAAAGTGACCGTCTGGCAGGGGATTTGAGCTCTGCCTAACTTCAGACCGTTGGGACGAGCTTCTCCTGACAGCCAGTGTTACACCATGTCCCACAGAGGCTCATAGACTTTTAGGTCAGAAGGGTCCATTATGATCATCTAGTCAGACCTCCTGCACAATGCAGGCCACAGAATCTCACCCACCCACTCCTGTAACAAACCCCTAACCTATGTCTGAGTTACTGAAGTCCTCAAATTGTGGTTTGAAGACCTCAAGCTGCAGAGAATCCTCCAGCAAATGATCCGTGCCCCATGCTGCAGAGGAAGGCGAAAAACCTCCAGGGCCTTTGCCAATCTGCTCTGGAGGAAAATTCCTTCCCGACCCCAGATATGGCGATCAGTTAAACCCTGAGCATGTGGGCAAGACTCACCAGACAGGTCCCAGGAAAGAATTCTCTGTAGTAACTCAGATCCCACCCCATCTAACATCCCATCACAGATCACTGGGCATACTTACCTGCTGATAATCAAAGATCAATTGCCAAATTAATTGCCAAAATTAGGCTATCCCATCATACCATCCCCTCCATAAACTTATCAAGCTTAGTCTTAAAGCCAGATATGTCTTTTGCCTCCACTACTCCCCTTGGAAGGCCGTTCCAGAACTTCACTCCTCTAATGGTTAGAAACCTTCGTCTAATTTCAAGTCTATACTTCCTAGTGTCCAGTTTATATCCAGGCTTCCTCATTGCCAAGCATCTCACTTTGGCTACAGGGTCTGGGCGTGTGGAAACTCAGGCTTGCGCTGCAGTGTTTTGATCAACAGCTCACCGAAGTATGTGGAGTGAGAACCTTGTAGCCTCAATAAGAACAAAGACAATTACCATGAAGTGCAACGCGTTGATCTATTATTGTGGGTATTGTTTTCACCTGCTCCCTTTCCTCTCCTTGCCCCCCACCCCAGCCCCAGCACCATTTCAGAAGGAGGTGGCATCCAGCCAGTCCGCTTCCCGCTCTCTGACTCACTTTCTGAGAACTCAGCAAGGCAAAGTTTCACAGACTGCAGACAAGCACTACACCAAGGGAGCTGGAGAGTTTCTCTCCCCCTAAATGGTATCAACCGCTTGCTGTCTGTGTCTGTGTGTGATCCCCAGGGAAACCCTAGCTGCTGGGCGGGGCCTGTACTCCCTGGCGCTGGTGTACAGGAAATTTACATTAGAGACTTATGTGCAAATAGAGACCATTCCCCATCCTCCCTCACATTTGCCTGCAGAGTACCATGTGCAGTGACAAAATCCTCACCGGTTTGCTGGCGGTCAGCTACGCCGTCTACCTACTCTTGGGTGCGATCGTATTCCGGGCTCTGGAGAAGAATGCGGAGCTAGAACAGAAAAGGGCAGTAATCCAAATGAAGGAGACGTTCCTGCAGAACCTCGCCCACCTCACTGAGGCAGATGTTGAGCAGTTTGTGAAGGTAAGGGATGCTGCGGCAGTGTGGGATGGTGGCCTCTCTAGCCTTCACGTGCAACCCAACCTGGTTTTCACTTACATGGTGTTTTCTGTGCCACATGCAGGTAACGAGTGTTGTGTCTTTTCTTGTGCATCCACTGGGGAGATTTCATTTAACCACTGATGGGTGAATCCTAAGCCCAATGTACAGTCTGAGTAGACAGACCAGATGCTGGGCAGCTGGCCCGAGCAGCAGCTGCTCCAGTCCCCAGAAGGACTGGGGCACCTGCATAACAGTGGCTTCTCTGACTCTATTCTTACATGGGCCTGTTCCCATCCACCCCCGGGCATGCTGCCATGCACAAAAAGCTGGGCTCGCAGCCCCAGCATGGACCCCTAAATTCTGCTGCTGCTCCCCCCCAAACCTTTCACAGAAGCACCACACTGCATCACCAACTCACACAATTTTATCATCAATCCCATGCCATTTGGTGCTTTTCTTAAAGCCCCAGCTCCTGGAGTCATGTTATTACATGAGCATCTCAGCTTTCATTTGAAATAAAAATGTAAGTTTCTAGCCCTCCAGGCTTCGGAAGAAAAGCCAGAACATGTGACCCCTTAAAAGTTCAAAAACAAGACGACAAATAGAAACAAATAAAAACCACCTCTGCCATTCCTGACTCTTGGGGACAGGGGAGCGAAGCCATGGTATGAGATCATTCTGGTGCAGTTTATTCCATCTTGTGTCTAGCCTCTGGCCAGTCTCATCTCTGGAATGTATCTAGGCTTGTGTCTGTACCAATTCAGACATAGTGCAAGTTGTCCAGCCCTGCTTCCTCAGATTGCCACGGGCAGGCAGAGCTGGAGGCAGCTTTTGTTTAAAGCTTTATCTTAAAATACGCACATCACTTAGCATTAGAACAGAGAAAGACTGAAGGTGTCAGAAAGCTCATCTCTGAAAGTATCATGTGTGTGTTTGGCGGGTGGGGGGATATTCACAGAACCGTAGAAATGTAGGGCGGGAGCTTTTCGGGACCTCAAGAGGTCATCTAAGCTATCCCTCTGTGCTGAGGCAAGACCAGCTAAATTTCTTAGCCCATTCCTGACAGGGGTTTGTCCAACCTGTTCTTCAAAAAAACCCTCCAATGACAGGGATTCCACAGCCTCCATGGGAAGCCTATTCCAGTACTTAACCATCCTTACAGCTAGAAAGTTTTCCCTAATACCTAACCTAAAACTCCCTCACTGCAGATTAATCCCATTCCTTCTTGTCCTACCTTCGGCGGACATGGAGAACAATTAATAACGGGATAGTATGACACATTTTGGGCTAGTCTCTGGTTGCGATTACTCCACTGTACATCTAGATATGTTTCACCTAAGTCAATGGCGTTCCTCTGGATTTACATGGGGGTAAAAAAGCAGAATCTGGCCCTTTGCCTTAAAATAAATTTTTTCTAAGTGGATCTCATGCAGAGCCAAATGTATCCCTGATGTAAGCTCATGTATGTTAACATAGGAATTAATTTGAGCCGTTCTGTTGCTTTGTAGGGTAGGGGATTGCCACAACACATTTGAAGAGTGGTGTATATTGATTTCCATGAATACAGAGGCTACCGGCTTTCTGTTTGTATGGATGCCCTAAGAATAAAGTATATTAGTGTTGTTACTTTATGACTAGGAGAACCTTTTCCTTCCTAAGTATTTCTGAATGAGCAAGAGATACAATTTCCATATTCTGCTCTCACATGCACGTTCACACATAACTGAGTTCAGTGGGACTGCATGGGTAGAACAGTGCACAGGATTTAACAGAGTGGCCCTGAGTCTCCCTGACGATGCAATGGTTTTATTTCATTCTGGTGGTGCACGGCAGCCATAAAGCTGGCTTAGTTCTCCCTCAGATTCTCTGTGCACAAGGGAAATCTCTAAATGATATCGGCCTGGCAGAACAGCTCTGCACTTCCTAGCATAGAATTATGGCTGGATGAGAGGAGCCAGGCCAGAGAGTTTGCTCTGGCAATCCAGGATTGCTGGAACTGCCCTTTTGGGCCACTGGCAGCTAGGCATAACTTAGAGCAGTTTTGAGGCTGCTCTAAGTTTCGCCAAGCAGGGCTTTGGAGCTGTGCTCCAGCTCCGCTCCAGCTCCAGGCAAAAACCTGCAGCTCCACTGCTCTGGAGCTGCTCCGCGCTCCAGCTCCAGGCTCCGCTCCAAAGCCCTGTCGCCAAGGGTATAACTTTGCATACTGATGCATATGATCTATGGATACTCACAGGAAAGGGGCCATGGCGGGCTGATTCCTCTGTTTTATCACAACGGCCCATGAGAATGGGGAAGTGTTCAGATCAAACTTTGGTTTCGCTCGCAGAACCTGACTGACGCAGTGCAGAGAGGAGTATATCCAGTAGGAAATGAATCACAGACTGAGGACAGCAACTGGGATTTGTGTAACTCCTTCTTCTTTGTGGCCGCAATGGTATCCACAATAGGTAGGTTTGGTGCTTTTTTCCCCTCTGCCAAATATAGTTATTATCGCCCTAAATGACTGTGCTTCAGACAAATTCAGTCTGGAAAGAAAGCATACGTTTTTACCAGTGAGAGTAATTAACCATTGGATCAATTTACCCAGAGTGGTGGTGGATTCTCCAACAGTGACAATTTTAAGATCAAAACTGGATGTTTTTCTAAAAGCTCTGCTCTAGGGCTTATTTGGGGGGAAGTTCTCTGGCTTGTGCTATAGAGGCAGATGATCACGACAGATTATCATGGCCTTGGGAGCCATGTCTATGAATTTACCACTTTTCATGGGCCAGGATGAGAAGCAGCAACTGACTTTGCCTTGAGGCTTTACAGCTGCATGATTCATCGTTCACAGTATTATTTTAGTTGGCAATGTGACAACGGCCTTTTACATCCCAAACTCCCCTTCCCTCTCTGTCTGTTCCTTTCTAGCCATAGAATCATCTGTTGAAACCTTGGCTCAGCCGCCAGTCATGGGTGGAAGATGGACTTGACTTTCCCTGGTTTTCATTCCTAGGTCAAACAAACTGTAAATCTTTTCCAAGGCAGCTATAAGGCAACAAAGAATGATAGGAAACAACTGAACGCAGCTGGGCTGTAGAAGGCCATTAGTATAGTACATACTGCACCAGCATACCCACAATTTTCACCGCTGACAGGAGAAAAGATGGAGGAGGCACAAGGTGAATATCGTCACGGCCAATTCAAGCACAGTGCTGTCCTTAAAGCTAACAGAAATTGAGGCTACTGGACTTGGAGGCAAAAACCAAAGAGTGTCCAAAGTCGTGTGTGGCCTAGAGAGGTCTCCTGGTAAAACCATCTCATGACCCAGGATATCACAGACAGCTAGAGAGAGAGGCCTGCTCAGTGCTTAACTAGGAAGTAGGGATGTAAACGGTTAACCAGGTAAGCATGAGGCTTACCATTAACCAACCTTAACCGTTAACCTGGCCGGAGGTGTCCCAGCCCCGGCTGCACTGGGCTGGCGGGAGGGACCCCAGCTGTGCCGGTCGGCTACAGGGACTCCAGCCCTGGCTACACTAGGCCAGGCAGCTGGTGGGACCCCAGCCTCAGCCGGGCCAGAGGGGCCCCAGCGCCAGCCAGCCGCAGGGACCCCAGCCCCGGCTGCCCTGTGCTGGCTGACTGGAGGGACCCCAACCATGCCAGGTGGCTAGAGTGACCTCGGTTAACAATTAACTGATATAATTTTAATTGTTTAACTGGTTAACTTTTTTAATCGATATTTACATCCTTACTAGGAAGGTGTTTGATTTGGATGAGAGAGGCCAAAAGTGCAGTGAGATGAAGACAAATAGCTCTGTCTCATCCAAACGGAGAATGCAGCTACCATCTGGTAACGCAGGCAGAGGTAGTGTTAGCTCCCACGGCCTAAAGGCCAATGAACTAGGGCACTGGCTTATTTTCTTTCCCCCCTAAATAGGACCATTGTATTATCAGGCCACGATCGACTCGGGTTGGGACAGAGCCACTTCTCAGGGACACAGACACACTAAGGACACGAACAAAGCTTGGGACTATCCCTATATGACACACACCTTGCAGCAGCTGCATGGCTATGGGGGAGGGGACACGCTACAGTAAATTCTTAGAGTTATGCAGCCACTGTCTCATTTTTCAGGTGTTGCTCCCCTTTAAAAACACCGGGTGTAAATAAATTCTTTATCTTTAAAGGCCTGGTCTACCCACCGATTTCGTACTGGTATAACCATGTCAGGAAGGTGTGTAGGTTTTTTTTTTAAACGGATGTAGTTATAGCAGTACAAACCCTTGTGTGGATGCACTTATACTGGTATAACAATGACTTTCACCTGCAGAGCTTATTCCTCTTCCTGTACGGCCCTGCACTGCTGTAGCATTTCTAGTGTAGACATACCCTCATGCTGATATAACTGTGTCTACATTAGAGGGATTGTACCAGTTTAACTAAGCTGCTCAGGCCATAGTTCATTGGATCCAAGTTAGCTGGGTTTTAACCATGGATATGTTTGTCCATTCTTCACCATTAGACTGTTGCTGCATTCTCGGTGATGTCGGTGGAACACCAGGAATATGTTTGATCCCGGGTGTTGCTCACTTGTTTTTATTAAATAGTGTGTGTTTATTCCCAGCAGCCCATTTCATTCCAGGCTATGGTTCATCACATCTCACAAGCTGAGCATGGTCAGCCCCTGCCCCTTTCCCCCAAGGGAAACCCACTGTGCTACAAACTGTGGGGCTGTACGTTCAATAGGCGGCTTGCTTCCCTCCGCTTCGTACTTGAGCCCAGGGCCAGCTCTACAGTTTTCGCCGCCCCAAGCAGCGCACCGAATTGCCGCCAAGGACAGCGGGGGCAGTCCGTGTGCCCTTAGGGTGGCAGGCATGTTTCCGCGGCGGCGGTAATTCGGCGGCAGCTTCTATGTTTAGCTGAAGCCGCCGCGGACAGCTAAACATAGAAGCTGCTGCCGAATTGCCGCCATCGTGGAAACGTGCCTGTCGCCCTAAGGGCACACGGACTCCCCCCGCTGTCTGCGGCGGCAATTCGGTGCGCTGGTTGGGGGCAAAACAACAGGGACTGCCGCCCCTTGCAGAGTGCCGCCCCAAGCACCAGCTTGGAATGCTGGTGCCTGGAGCCGGCCCTGCTTGAGCCACTTCTTTAGTGTGGTGCTATTGTAACCCACACACCACCTGGGTGTGGTGTTCTGTCCCATCTAGTGGCACTGAGACCACTTAGAGAGAGAGATAAAATGAGTCTGCTCTACAGCCTTAGCTAAGAGCTAGTTGGCTTTTAGCTCATGTGGTGAAGGCTCATGCACTAAGCTCCAAAAGCCCCAGGTTCAATCCTGCCTGCCAAAGACGAGGGTCTGTCAGCCTTACACTAAGGCGGGGGTGGGGGGAGGCCTGTGATATTGGAATATCCCATCTTTCTAATGAAATTTAAGGTTGAAGTCCTGGCCATTTATAACCATTAAGGATCTTTTGCAGAGGGATATTAGCCCCGGAGTCCTGGCCAAATTCCACTTTTTGCCTATGTAATTGATCTCTGTGTTTTCAATTGGATATAAGAGGTGGCTGCATTTCACTGGTGGATGAAGTGACACCTATACATGGCATGTTTACAATCCCTTGGGATGAAGGGCATTGTTACAAGGTGATACCATATTATGTACAACTGTAAAAGAGCTGGGATTCCCAGAGCCATTAAAACAAGCGGGAAGTTGTGGGATTGCAAATTTTAGAGTCACTAAATTAAGAGACGGCACAGGATTTTTCCATGTGTGATGCCAACTCCACATATTCCAAAGCTGCCAGTGGGTTTCTTAGTGCAGTGCGGCTGATCCCTGAGGGACAAGACATTAGATGGGAGTTAAGATTCAGGAATGGGGCTTATCTGATCCTTGAGCAGCAAACAGCTCAAACTCCAGCCTTGACATCTTCCAGAGCCCCTAACTTCTGGTTTCTTTCTTTCCAATGTTGTATCTACTTGCATACTTGTAGCAGTGGATAATGTGTTTTTGTACATTGCTTTCAGATTCTAATGTAGTTCAAATGAAGGCCAGGCTGGAGCCAAACACAGCACTCTCTGAACCCTAAAAATATGCAGAATGTGTCATTTAATCAGTCTCACTGCTTTGATTGGAAAGAGCGTGAGTCTGACTACGGAGCACTAGGAATGCTCGTGATGTGCTAAAGCTGTGTTGGCATGAATGCAAGAAGTGGAACACGCATAGGCGCTGACGCCGTGGGTGCTCTGGGCCTGGAGCACCCATGGGGAAAAATTAGCGGGTGCTCTGCACCCACCAGCAGTCAAGCTCCCCTCTCCCACTGAGCACACCGCGTCCCCGCTCCTCTGCCTACCTCACGCTGCCAAACAGCTGTTTGGCGGTGTTAGCATGCTCCGGGAGTGGGGGAGAGGAGCAGGAACGTGGCGCACTCAGGGGAGGAGAGAGGGAAGAGGCGGGTCCAGGGTGGAGATTTGGGGGAAGGGGTTGGAATGGGGACTTTGGGGAAGGGGTTGGAATGAGGGGTGAAGGGGCGGGGCCTAATGGAAGGGGAGGAGTGGGGGCGGGGTCAAGCACCCACAGGAAGAAGGGGAAGTCGGCACCTATGGGGACATGTGTGAATGTGTCTATATGTGCAACCTGATTAGAAGCCCAAGCTCGAAGGGGAAGCCTCACTGGAATGCTCCCTGTTGCCTTTTTGTCTTTCAATAGGCTATGGCACCCAGTGTCCTAAAACGGTTGCTGGCCAGATCTTCTGTGTTTTTTTTGCTTCATTTGGAATCCCTTTTACTATCATTTTCCTGCACCGGGTCAGTAAGATGCTTTCTCTGCCGTGTGAAAAGCTTGGGAGATGTCTGTATGAGAGGGGAATGAGAAAGGTAATCAGTTTCATTCTCTCAACGATTCTTTGTATGCTGGCTTTGGGTTTTCTTCCAGATATATCTCTGTTACTTATGCACCCAAACGGTGGTAGGCGTTGTACAAATGCATATGAAGAGAAAGTCCCTGCTCTCAAGATTTTATACTCTGAAGAGATGAGACAAAGTTGTGGGGAAATAGACATATATGCAAAATATCTTCCACACTGTAGCAAGGTCGCTGACTCACCGGCACAGCGCCTCCTGCTGGTCAGTCTGGGAATTAGCTCTTTCCAACACTCGGAGCGCCTCCTGCTGGCCAGTGTCTCTCCTGCCTCAGGCCCATGTCCCTCCTGGACCCCAGTGCCCCTTACCTTGGGCTTCTGCCCACCACAGCGCCCCCACACTAAGGGTCTCCCCTCCCAGGGGAACCCCCAACCCTCTAAGCCCACTTTGCTTCAGAGGCTACTGCCTGTCGTCAGCTAGCCCCCTCTCACTGGGGCAGACTGCAGTCTGTACTGGCCACTCATCACTGGCAAGGGGGTCAGACCAGCTGCCTCTGCCTATTCCTGGGCTGCACCTTTGTGGCCCCAGTACCTGCTTGGGCCTTTACCAAGGCCTCGGACTGGGGAGTTGCCAGGCAGGAGCCCCCCAGCTCCTCTTGCCCTTCCCCAGCCCTGCTCGGCTTCAGATACCCTGTGCTCCCAGGCACCTTCGGTCCTTCCCACTCCAAGGCTGGAGTTAGACTCTCCCAGCTCCTCCCTGAGCCCTTCTTATACTGGCCCAGCCCAGCTCTGATTGGCCACCTGAAACCCGCTCCTGATTGGCTCCCCAGGGCAGCCCTTTCCCAGGGCTGTTTTAACCCCTTCCTGACCAAAGCAGGGTGACCACCCCGCTACACACACCTACAAAAATATGAGACATTTTAGCAGAATATCTGGGGTGATGCAAGGTGCATGGCTTGTTCCAAGATACAAGCTACCTCCTGTATCCTAATGGCCTAAACGGCCTGCTGTCACACCAAAAGCCAGCCGCGCACTCTCCAACGCTCCACGGGGTCAGGGACAAAGAACAAACAGCTCACCAGAAGAGGGTCATTCTAGTCAATGTGTTGAAAGATGGGGATGGGTCTCTTGGAGTTGGAGGCAAGGGCTCTCAAGGCTGATTGTGCCCCAGAGGATATGTCTATATTGCAGCCGGGCACAAGCCCCCCACCCCTCGCCCCCTCAGGTAGACAAGCTCATGCTAGCAGGGCTCACACTAGCGCACTAAAAAGAGCGTCATGGAGGTTGTGACACCAGTGGAGGCTCAGGCTAGCCGCCCGGGCTCAAGCCTGCTCTACCCTGAGTCAGAGCTCAGGTGGCCAGCCTGAGCCTCTGCCGGGGCAGCAGTGCCCACCCAGTGATTTTAGCATGTTAGTGCAAGTTCCGCTACCACAAGGAGGCTCGATCCCAGCTGCAGTGTAGACATATCCAGAGTCTCTAGCAGCTCCTAATGCTCTCCCCGCTGCATTTGAGGTAGTGGGAGTTATTCTTCTGGGGCTGCTGATAACCTGAGTTCTCCCATAAAAAGTGGTATCAGTGCTAAAGCCATTTCCTTTCATCCTTCAAACAGGTAAACCTCCCTCCCCAGGCCTGCCAAAATGCCATAGGCATGGAATGGAAGGATTGCACCAACAAGGGATCTGGGGTGTACACAGCTTACCCAGCCCTCTCCAGCATGGGTACCACGGTTGTCCAGTTTCCTTTCCTTTAACCCTACTTGTAAATTTCATACCTACAAAAATAAAAGAGAAATGTTAGTATATACCAAACCCTTGCCCCAGCCAGGCCACCCATTCTTGACTGCAAGGGAAAGGGATGGTGCAGGAGCTGCTGTGCTGTTTCTCCACCACCAGAAATTCCCCCAGCCTCTGGGTGCTCCCCCAATGGAAAGCCAGCACCACACAGTCCAGGGTCTGGGCCTTAGTGACAGTTATTTGGGCTGGCTGGAAATTTTCCATGGAAAATTTTTTTTTTTTTTAATTCTGAAATGTCAGCAAGGCGCCTCATGGGAGTTGTAATTCAAGTGTTTCATGCTCTCATTCATCTCTGGGGCTGGACGTCATCTCCCACGATGCATCGTGGCTATGTGATGGCTATCATAGGTGACCTCTCCTCACCAAGGAATAAGGCCATGGTGCCTCATGGGAAATATAGTCCTTTTTGTGTGAGTGTGTCAACCTTTAACTCCTGCAGGCCTGGGAGGAGTTCCTGTCCAGCTATTCCTCCAAAATACTCACGTTGTGTAGGATTTCCTCATGTGTCCAAGTGGACTGCCATTGCTGTTGGTTTATTTTTCAGAAGAAGATCAAGTTTCTGACCCTTCTCTTCTTCCTGGTGATGGGCATTCTAGTGTTCCTGTGTCTGCCGTCAGTTGTCTTCCAGGTGATGGAGGGCTGGTCCTACAGTGAAGGATTTTATTTTGCATTTATCACCCTGAGCACTATTGGCTTTGGAGATTATGTAGTAGGTAAGGAGAATAGTACTTCTCTCTGAATTAAAAGGTGGTAGAATTACCACTGTAGTGACAATCATAGAATATCAGGGTTGGAAGGGACCTCAGAAGGTCATCTAGTCCAACCCCCTGCTCAAAGCAGGACCAATCCCCAGACAGATTTTTTACCCCAATTCCCTAAGTGGCCCCCCTCAAGGATTGAACTCACAATCCTGGGCTTAGCAGGCCA
Source organism: Mauremys reevesii (assembly GCF_016161935.1). Taxonomy (NCBI): domain Eukaryota; kingdom Metazoa; phylum Chordata; order Testudines; family Geoemydidae; genus Mauremys; species Mauremys reevesii. Next base: position 12,535,276 of record NC_052626.1, on the reverse strand, counting down.
ATGCTCAAATCACTGAACTATCCGGGGCAAAGCACAAGCAAGTGATGCTGCATTCTATGGTCTTTCACAGCTCCAGCTTTTGTAATTCTCGGAGGAATGACCAGTTTCCTGGGGGCAGCCCAGAACGGCTCAGGGTACCCAAATGCCTAGACACTATGAAACGTGGTGCTTTATACATAGAACAAAAAGATGCAATGGTTTGGGGGGCAGGAAGTTGGGGAGCAAGAAAGGAGACTTGGAGGTGTCCCAACTACAAAATCTTACGGGTGTATCTTACTCTTGTGGGTTTTTTTATTCAGTAAAGAAATAATCAGGGCTTGTTTTAAAATACCTAATTTTTAAGCAACGTTCTTCACAACTTCAGCCTTTGATGAAGAGTGAGTAGAAAACTTATCCTGGAGGTGGAGACCTATACCTCCACTAACATGACTCCCCATAGAAATTAACTCCTGTGATCCCCTATGCATCACTAGACCCTCCTGGACATCATGCATGTGGGAGTTCAAAAGTTCTCCTGAAGTTAAACCCTATAAAACACAGCTTAGCTAGGCAAAATCATTCTACAAACACCTTCAAGTATTTCTCACCAAAATAGTCTCTCTCCATTTAGAGAGACCCCGCACAAGAGAAATCCAGAGTCAGCAAAAATGATCAATTATTGGTATTTTGTCAAAGTGAACAGATTCCTCCACAGTGCCTGGCCTGGTAACACGCTGGCAACCAGAATTTCCTCTCTACAGAGAAATTACAAGGAAACAGCATTTGCGTTGGTACTAGAAGATCAGTGGCTTAAGTGCAGTGAGTTTGGAGGTCTCGCTTCAGTTTTCAGTGGACAGGCCATTCACAGCACAAAAAGACCACTTCTGCCGGCATGCTTAAATTCAACAGAGAGGCCAAGAATGGAAGGGCATGGAGAGTGACTCTCTTTCCTTCTCACCCATTGTGAGGACTCCCTCTAGGTCAGGGCTGAGGTGTGTTGGCAGAATGGTGTGGGGAAACTTGCACTGACATTGCCTATATTCTACCTCTTTTGTGAGTAAATAAACTCCTGTCTCTGGGGCTGAGAATCCAGCTTCTTTCACAAGCCCTTAATTTCCCCCCGTCCCTCAAAAGAGAGGGAGAGGAAGAGAGAGAGAATTCTGATTGGAACATCAAAGTCAGTGTAAGGTTGAGAATATTCTGCATCTCACAAGATAAAGGGCTAAGAGACACAGGGAGCAACAGAACTGGCTGTGACATCTGCCCCTGGTGCAAATTAAATGGGTATTTTAAAATAACTGGAGCAAATTACAGCCTGAAGAACAACATCTAGGGTTGCCAGGCGTTTGGTTTTCGACCGGGAAGCCCGGTGGAAAATGGACCCTGGTGGCTCCGGTTGGCACCGCTGACTAGGCTGTTAAAAGTCTGGTCGGCAGCACAGCAGGGGCCCAGGGCTAGGTCAGGCTCCCTACCTGCCCTGGCTCTGCGCAGCTCCCCGAAGCGGCTGCCAGGTCTCTGCAGCCCCGAGGCACAGGGAAGCTCCATGCGCTGCCCCCGCCTTGAGTGCTGGCTCCACAGCTCCCATTAGTTGGGAACCACGACAAATGGGAGCTGTGGGGGCAGTGTCTGTGGGTGCGAGGGCAGCGCACAGAGCCTCCCTGGCTGCCCATGCACCTAGGGGCCGCAGGGACCTGGCAGCTGCTTTCTGGGAGCTGCGGTTAGCGCCACTGGGACCCCAACTCCCTGACCCAGCCCTGAGCCCCCTCCCACACCCAAACTCCCTCCCAGAGCCTGTACCCAATACCCTCCCACCCCAACCCCCTGCCCCATCCCTGAGCCGCCTCCTGCACCCCAAACCCCTCATCTCTGGCTCCACTCCAGAGCCCGCACCCCCAGCCAAAGCCCTCACCCCTACACTCCAACCCCTGCCCGAGCCCAAAGCTCTCACCCCACCCTGAACCCCAACCCCTGCCCCAGCCTGAGACCCTCCCGCACCCAAACTCCCTCCGGAGCTCGCACCCCTGCCCCCGCCCAGAGCCCCCTCCGAGACCCCCCCCCCCTCATTCCGGGCCCCACCCCAGAGCCCACACCTCCAGCCAGAGCCCGCACCCCCCCGCCCGCCCCGCACTCCAACCTCCTGCCCCAGCCTGGAGCCCTCTCCCACACCCTGAACCCCTCATTCCTGGCCCCACCCAGAGACGGCATCCCCAGCTGGAGCCCTCATGCCCTTCCCCACCCCAATCCCCTGCCCCAGCCCAGTGCCCTCTCCCCCACCCCAAACCCTTCATCCCCATCCGGAGCCCTCACACACACCCCCGCACCCCAACCCCCTGCCCCAGCCCGGTGAAAGTGAGTGAGGGTGGGGGAGAGCGAGCGACGGAGGATGCAGTGAGTGGGGGTGGGGCCTCGGAGAAAGGGCTTGGCAGGGGTATTTGATTGTGTGCAATTAGAAAGTTGGCAACTCTAACAATATCCGAACAGCATTTTCCTCCTCTGTTGGTGTGCTTCTTTGTAAACACATTAAATAACAATAATCGTGCTTAATTCATGGCCCTGGATTTTCACCATCATAGGCTGGGCTAGCCGGCTGCTGTTGAAATCTTTTACATCGGTGCTAAACAACAGTAGCAAAACTATGGTCAGTCTAGCATCGCATACCTTCTTCATATGACAGTGCTTTCCCCCATGAAACAAGAACGGGCTGTCCTGATGATAGCGTGCTTGGCGGTATTTTGAGACAATGAACAGATTCGCACTTCTGTACATGGCCAGATGTGAAATAGCCAATTGGAAAATAATTTGCTCGAGCTCATTTGCATGCAGCAATCTTACTGGGTAAAAAGGATTATGCAACTGTTATATCACAGCAGCAAGATAATGCCTTCTCTGTGAGGGGAGATAGGCCATAAATAAGTTGCCTAGTGCATGAGTTTGGATCACAGTTGTTCATTTAAAATCTTCCCCTGGAAGTATCACCTATATAAAATTCCCCCTACGCAGAGGGCCACAGTTAAGCCAAAGCACCACCTAAGCCAAATGTTGAGCAATAAAGTGGAGCGTAGGTCTTATGCTGGCTTCCCACATAAGGGGATTTCATACCTCTTGAGCTACCCACCTGCCTTGGAGCAGTGATTCCAATTTGTTTTGTTAATACAGTCCACAGACCAAGTCCTGTCCCTGGCTGAGTTACTGGGCCCACTGAGGAAAGAGAGTTTTCCCAGCCTTACAGCTGCTCTTACAGCTCCTCTGCCAACTTCTCTACATCCAGAAAGCAAGGGAAATGGCTGTTAGATCTGTGGCCCCATGAATATACCTCCCTGGCCCATTCCTCTTCCATTACAAAATCTCTGTGGGTTTGGGCAGAAGAAACCTCCACAGAGCTCTATGGTTTCCAGCTGATGCAGAATCCTGCCCAGGTTCCCTTCATCCTGCTCCTCCCCAGTTTCATAATGGTTAGGGATCCTCCACACCCATACAGGCCTCCACTCCAGGGGCTACTCTAACTCTCTTCATTCCACCCACATGGGATTATCCATGAAAAATGATCCTCAGTGTAAATCCCAAGACTCAGAGCTACACTTCCCTTCTGAACAACGTTTTCAGGCAGACATCAGGGCCATAACTGAAAAGCTACTTCGGGCCTGGGACAGGAACAGAAAGGCAGACTTTTGCACGTTTCTCCTGCTTTCTTTGTCACATGTCTGCGAGGCCATATTTGTCCCAGAGAAAAGATAAATAGATACTGCGATGGGCCTCCCAGGGTGCAACCTGGAACTAGGGTACTGCTGAACCATCTGTCTTACCAGTCTGGGTTCCCTCTCACATTTTGACAAGCTGCAAAGCCCTCCAGAGTGCAACTTGGAACTGGGGTACCATTTTGCCCTCTGAACTCTCCAGCCTGGGCTGCCTCTCACAATGCCTGAGTAGTGACAAGCAGCAAACCCCACTGTCATCACCCAGCACAACAGCATGTGGAGCCCGACACCCAGCTAGATTGCATGAATGCTCCCAGAGCCATTCATGAACCAACAAGAGAGAGGCTTCAGCCAAAATACCCACAGCTCCCCAGCCTAGGACCCGGGAGCTGTACCATCCTGCCCTGGTCAGAAGTCTGACCAGTATGGATTTATTACCCAGTCTGCCACTTCTACAAAGGAAAGTGGACGTGCACCAACTCTCATTCCTGAGCTGAGCTTTCTCCCCAAGCATGTCACTCAAACCACACTGTTTTAGGTAAATTATAAAACAGATTTATTAACTACAGAAAGATAGATTTTTGTTTGTCAGTCTGTTTGTTTGGTTGGTTGTTTGAGGGACCGTGTGCTCTGGCTGGCAGTTGGAGGCAGGTTTGAATCAGTGGGCGGGGCATTCTCCAGGCCAGGCCAAAAGGCAGGTGTTAGTAATGGGAGATTCGATTATTAGAAATATAGATAGCTGGGTCTGTGATGACCGGAGAACCGTGTGGACTGACTTGCCTGTGCGTGCGAAGTTGATGATCTCTCTCATCTATCTAGATAGACTGTGTGTAGTGCTGGAGGAGAGGTGGTGGGTGGTACATAGTACTACCAATGACATAGGGAGGGGGTAGGAGATGTCCTGGAAGCCAAATTTAGGCTGCTAGGAAGAGACTGAAATAGGGCCGGGTAGGCAGGCAGAGCTTCAGAGTCTCAATGCGTGGATGAGATGGATGGTGAGAGAGGAGAGGGGTTCATTAGGAAACTGAAACTGGGAAACTGGGGGAGAGGGAGGAGGAGAGAGAGATGAGATCCAATCCACCAAAGGTGAACCAGATTGCGCTGCTAAACATTAAACAAAAGGACAGGCCGTGCAGGGAGGGAGCACTATATATATAAAGAAAGCATAATACAATAGCATTCAACATCCCTGTGGTGGGAGAACATCCCCCAACTGCCCAACACTGTGGCCTTTAATTTCAAAAAAGGGGGATAATAAAAAAATGGGGTTAGGTTACAAAAGTTCATGTAAAAGAAGCAGTGAAAAGAAAAGACTTCCTTTAAAAGTGGAAGTCAAATCCTCCTAGTGAGATAGAAAGAAGAAAGGACGCTAACTCCAAAGGTAATAACAAATGTTTTTTAAGTACATCAGAAGCAGGAAGCCTGCTAAACTTGATAAAGTCATTGCGAGAAAAAAATGGATTCTTTTTGCTCAGTCTCTTCGGGAGGGAGGATGTTAGGAGATTCCCAAAAGCTGGCTTTTTTGTTGTAGGTGACAAATCTGAGGAACTGTCACAGATTGAAGTATCAGTAGAGGAGGAATAACAAGTCACTGGGACCAGATGGCATTCCCAAGAGTTCTGAAAGAGAACTCCAATGAAGTTATGCGGAACTATTTTAAGGTTACTGGTTAAAGACAGGGAAACAAAGGGTAGGAATATGGTAAATTCTTCAGAAAGGAGAGGGGGGTGGTGTTAACAGTGAGGTGGCAAGTTTGCAGATGATACTAAACTACTAAAGATAGTTAAGAAAAAGCAGATTGTGAAGAACTTCAAAAGATCTCACCATTGGAAAAATAACCCCAACTATACATACAACATGATTAGAAAAGGTTCAGAAAAGAGCAAAAAAAAATTAGGGGGGTTTAAGAAGGGTCCCATATGAAATGGCTATTAGCCAGGATGGGTAAGATGGTGTCCCTAGCCTCTGTTCGCAGAGGATCTGTTAGGTTCACTCCCTCAGGGCACTGGGCATGGCCACTGTGTCGGACAGATACTGGGCTATTTTAAGTGATTATAAGTGATAGCAAACAGATCAAAGTAGATTACCTAGCAAATAAATAAAAACTCAACCTAAGCCTAATATACTAGATAGGATTTGAATTAAGCAGTGTCTCACCCTCTTAGATAGTATAAACAGTCCACAGTCCTCATAAACAGACAGACTTCCTTCTTTCCTGCCTGGGACCAGCACTTCCCCCAGCTCAGTCTTTTTCCTCAGCTGTTTCCAAGTGTTCTCTTGTGTAGAAAGTGAAGCAAATTGGTGATGTCACATCCCCCTTTTATAGCTTCTTCCATATGGCGGGAACCCCTTTCTTCCAATCCAAGTTCCCAGTCCAGTTTGTGAAAAAATACAGGTACCAAAGTGGAGTTCAGTATCACGTGATCTAGTCAAATGCCCTTGCAGGCTTCGGTGAGTCATGGTAGCTATTATCCATAGGTTGACTGAAGCGTCCCCAGGACAGTTCATCAGGCAAGATAAGCTTTCCCCCTTGTCTTTGTTGATGGGCCATTCAACTTGAATAGGCCATTCACAGTGTGCTGGCAGACTGTATGTAAAGCTTTGTGTGGGTTACCCAGGTACAAGCACATTGGAAATACAAATACATAGTCAATATTGATAACTCCAGATACAAAAATGATACATTCATATAAATAGGATAATCCTATTCAGCAAACCATAACTTTCCTATAGACACCTCACATGACATATCTTGTACAAGATGCATCATAGTTATATAATAATCATATCACTATGGTGAATATGGGGTGCAGAGTGTCACAGATACCCAAACCCCGACCCAAATTCACTTCCTTTAATTTTGCTACAAAAATGTAGCAAAACAGCAGAGTTTTGTGTGCCAAGGTTTTGGATTCACACAATGTAAACTGCACACAGTGCAGTTACACTTAGCGTCGAGGCCTGTTATTCTGAAGATTCCATGCCGATGTTTCGACCTTATGCGTTAGCCAAGCAGAAGTTTACATTTCAGTGAGCCGTCTTGGCTGCATTGTACTATTAAGGCTACATGTGACTAAATAGAGTGGGAACAATGCTTCCCTTGTTGGAGGATCGCTTATGTCTGAATAGCCAAACTAAATGACCTGTGTAGAACAGCAGGTGGAGAACTCCCATTGATGTTAAAAGGTTTGGATTGCATGAAATACACATCAGTCCAGTGGTTTCAAATGTGGAAAGTTGTGCCTTCAGTTTTTGGTACGTGGCAGAGAGTTTTCATCAGTTGCTTTCAATGCATTTCATTCTTTTTTAATGGAGTAGGTCCTGCAGCCTGTAGGAAGTAACATATAAATTGTAGGTTTCTCCTATACATGCAAGGTCATCTGCTATTTGTGACAGCTATTTATTAGGTCACAATCACCCTTTGCTAGGTAAGTCTATGAAGATGGTATAAGTTGGTAGACATGGTACATTTCAGCTACACTCCTCCATGGTACTCTGTCCTTGTGCTTGCTACTAAAACATATCCTGGAGCATCTTAATACTAATATAATATGGTTACATCATTGTATATCACTACAAATTATTGGGTTTGCCTGTGTTAGCTCCCACACCCCAACTGAATAAAGCATTTCTCCAGTGGAAAATGTAGCATAGTTGCATTCCCTTTGGAAAGATGAAGCAACACACTACATGTTAGTGTCCTTTTCAAAGTACTCAACATGGAATATTCTGACCAACACACTAGCTCAAACAATTGTACTCAGGCAAATTGAATTCAATTTCTTAATTGATTCTCCTCTATTTTTTCTCCTTGTAATCAGATAAACAGCCTGACAGGAATTATCCTTCCTATTACCGATCTTTGGTGGCCATTTGGATTATCTTTGGCCTGGTCTGGATTGCTTTTCTGTTTAATTTATTGACAACGTTATTGGAAGACACTGAAAAAAAAATTGCCCAGAATCTTCACAAAAGGGGAAAGGCAGGTAAAGACAATGAGGAAAACCGGAAAAGATATCAGCCCGCTGGATTTGTTTCTGCAGAAGAACCATCATTACTGGGTTCTGGAGATGCACAGAAGACAGTGTCTCTAGCAGCACATCTTGGAGATGCAAAACAAGTGGAAACTATTTTTTCCTTATAACAGCATACTATAATAACCCACTGGGATCAGAGTTGTTTATTGCAGATTACACTGGTCCAGTATTTTAAGAACTAGACCAAAAGGAGAAAGTCCGGTGCAATTTCCAGCTCTCCCACTGCTGCTCAGTTTCAAAGGGAAACATTTCTAAGGCTGGCCAGCTACTTCCCTATCCATGTGTAAGGGGACTGTTGCCCCCTTACTAACATTCAGTGGGGGGGTTGTTGGTTGCTAGCTCCCAGCACTAAAAAGGGAGCGGTCGATGGGAAATCAGGAGCCTGAGACTGACAGTCTCCAGGAACAATGTGGAGAGGCCAATGCTCCAGGACAGCCTGATTGACAGGGCGGGCAGGCTAATTGAGGAGTCAGGAGGTCCCGTCCTCCATGTGAGCTGGAATTGTCTGAGTCAGATGGCGTGGGGCTGAGCTAAGAAGAGAGCAGGGGCCCAAGCGAAGCTGATGGGAGCAGAGCTGCAGCCCAAAAAGCCAGAGCACAGCCCAGAGAGAGCAGCCCTGCCTTGGGAGCAGAGCTGCAGCAACCAGAGGGGCCAGACAAGCAGCCCAGGAAGCAGGTGAGAGCTGAGTCACAGAAGCAGCCTGCAGAGCAGCCCTGCCCTGGGAGCAGAGCTGTAGCAACTGGAGCCGGAGAAGCAGCCCAGGGAGCTGAAGGCAGAGCAGCAGCAGCAGCCGTGCTGAGGCAGAGTGGAGCTGGAGCTGGGGCTGGAGCAGTCCGGAGCTGGGTGTGGTGAGCAGCTGGGGAGAACGAGGGGGACCCTGGGCAGTGGGCCCAGCACAGGGAGACGCCTCAGCCAAGAGGCTCTGCAGGCCAGGCTTGGAGGGGGATCGTAACCCTGACAGGGCGGGGGTGACGCTGGGGAGAAGGGTCCTGCCACCCAGAGCCTGAGAGTGTGTGGCCACCGCCAGAGCAAGCGTCCAACCCGCAGCGTCCCTGCAGCACAGCCAGGGCCTGAGAAGGAGGCCTGGGACCTGCAAGGAACAGACTGTGAACTGCCCTGACATCCCAGAGACACTGTTTGTGATGTTCCCTGCCACAGAGCAGGGTGATGTGTTTCCCTGTAACCGTTCCCATTTTTCCTTTATTCTTTTTTTTAAATTAAGTGTTAATTAAATAACTTGTATTTGCTTTAAATTGTATGATGTGATCAGTGGGTCAGGGAGGTGCGCAGTGCAAAGAGATGGAGTGGGGCCGAGCTAAGGGGAGAGCAGGGGTCCAAGCTAAGAGAGTACCCCGGAGTGGGGACACCCTAGCCCCTGTCCTAGGTGACCACAGCAGCGTTGGGGGTCGAGCCCCCCAGGAATCCTGGGCCCAGCCTTGTTGGGGTTACAAGGACTCTGCCAGACAGGAGAGTGGAAGGGGAGTCCTCAAGGGCAGGGAGGCCTCTGGGTAAAGGAAGTGGCAGCGAGGACTCAGATCCTTTCGCTAGCCCACTTCACCGGGGTAGTGCAGAAGCCAGGAAAGTTCCCCACAATAGCAGGACCATTCCCCTGCTTACACATGAAATCAGTTCCAGCAATACCCTAGGAGAATGATCACGAACAATATTATCAGGGAGTAAATGGCAACAAGGTGTCACGGCATTGAGCCTATGCTGCAATTACAATTCCCATCTGCCCACCAAGTCTTTGCTGGGCGCTAACACAAACACACTGTATAATACGTGCACTTGGAAATGAACAAACAGTCCAGACAATACGGTTCCCTGCCCATTTTGGAAGCAACCACCATGTTTTGTTTAATAAATCCTCCTCCCGAGAGACCCAGACCTGTACTTTGGTCAATTGTAATTAGTACATGGCAGACAAACCGGTGATTGTTTGGGGATCTCATGAGGGCTCATTCAATTAATAGCCCGTTCATTTTTGAGGATTTATTTCCACATGGAATGGAAGGCCTATTTAAAGCAGTGAAACAGCTGAGAGTGATAGCCGTGTTAGTCTGTATCAGTAAAAAGAACAGGAGTACTCGTGGCACCTTAGAGGCTAACACATTTATTTGGGCATAAGCTTTCATGGGCTAAAACCCACAATGTGTTCTTTGCTAATGCAACATCACACTCCAAAGAGCCAGGGGTATCAGTTTTTAACTCCAGGCATTTCAGTTATTTCCAAGCTGAGGACACACTGTGTTTTCCACGCTATCACACTGAGATGTGCGTTCTCTGCCGGACTCATGTTAGAAAACATGGAATTCAGAGAGGAAAATCTTTTTTACTCTGGTTTAAAAAACAAACAATATATAAACCAGCATTCAAGATACCTGCTCCTCATGCCTTTAGGTCACAACCAAAGACATCGAAGGGCCAGACCCTGAGCCTACGTTAAGTCCTCCTTGCACCACTCCACCAGGGCTTAAAGCTGTCCCAGAAATTCCCCTGTTGGCTCTAGGCCAACTGCTCCCAACCCTAAAGAGGCTATTCCAGTGTGGGTCAGTTGTAGGAGTTGGGGGCATGGCTGGCGCAAAACTGCACTGATCTCCAACTGGCAGAATGGTACCTCTGGGGCTGGCGTAAGTTAGAGCACCCCCAGAGCTGCTCCAGTTTGCACCGGCTGGGACTGATCCCTCTGGAACCAAGTTTATCTGCCATCTTCCTTGGGAGAGTTTGCAAGTGAAATGTTACAAAGCGATTGTCCGATCCACAGTTTTGCTGCTTGCTATTTTTACATCGCGCTATTGCATTCAACAGGGCTCTTTGCTTCACACCCTGAGACACACTGAATACGGTAGGTTTATCCTTCAATGGGTTTGAATGGATCTGGGGCTGGTCTTAATAGGTGCTCAGCACTCAGCTCCCCCAAAGTCAATGGGAGGTGAGGGCTCTGTCTAGGCACTATCCTACACCTACACCACAGCTGGAGGTGTAGATTCCGTTTCGGGTGGATGGACCCACACTAGAAGCAGCAGTGCAACTGTGGCGGTGTTGGGCTAGCCACCCGAGTACGTACTCGGGGTCTCGGATAGGATCATGCTTAGGTGGTTAGCCCACCCCACTGCGGCTACACTGCTATTTTAGGTGCGGTCGCTTGATCAAAGCTAGTGTAGGTACCTTTACCCGATCTGGAAAGTACATCTCCAGCTGCAGTGTAGATGTACCCTCAGGGATGGTCAGCCACCTGCAGTCTCATGCCCTTAATACTTCGTTTGGCTTAATCATTTACATGAGTGCTTTGATTAGACTAGGAGAAACACGTGGCTGCTGCGACACATTTCACTGTTCACTCTGGTTTTACTTTGCAACAAGCTTCTTCATTAAACAAAACCACAGTTGGAACATAGCCTGGGATATTAGAAACACCAAGCAGAGTCGTGGCCATCAGCAAATAAAACTAGAACCAGTTGCCTGCACCCTGGCAAGGTTCAGAGATGGGTGCAAGCTGCCCAGGGTCTGTTTGCAAAAGAAACCCCTTCTTCAGGGTTAGGTCCCCACTGTTCCAACTTCCATCCATATGAGGAGGCTACTATATGGCAATCATCATAATGATCATGTACCTTGGCACTGTATGTGGATCTATTAGGTGGATGCTAAATCTCAGACAATATGTTTTTAATGATCATTTGGGGATCAGTCTCACCTGCAGATTATTCCCCCTGAGGGGGCTAGAAAACCCAGGAGTTTGAGCTTGCAGAGCGTCTACGTGAGAGAGACAAGGTGGGTGAGAAGAAGACCTGACCTGAAGACGACCTCTGTGGAGCTCGAAAGCTTGTTTCTTCCACCAATAGAAGTTAGTCCAATAAAAGACATTACCTCACCCACCTTGTCTCTCTCATATCCTGGGATCCAAACAGCTACAACTCTGCAAATATCAGTTCTACATGGTTGTTCCATTAGATGGCTGCACGCAGCACAGGGCCATGGGAAATCTGCAGGAGATGATGCCTCCTCCACCCATTTTCTCAACCCCGGGCCTGGCCCCTCCCAGGGCAGCAAGAGTCAGGTTGCCACTGTGAGTATCCACCTTGTGTGGCAGAGGATTTCTCTACAATGAGGGAAATTTCATAGGTTAATGATGGCACGTGTAAGTATTAACTTATGTTTGGATCCCTTGAAGAGTTTGGGGTCGCTCTGGAGATCAGCTGTCCCTTTGGCCCCAGCCCCGCCTGCCCTCACACACATACAGAGCCCCCCGTCTATGCAGGGACAGGTTATTGTCGTTTGGAATTGGCCCTGGCAACTTTGGCACGTTATCGGGTTTTAAGATGATTAATGGTTCCAGCTTCTGAAATTTACTCTTGCCAGAATCCAATCCTAGTGGCTAACTGCACCTTTAACTTTAACGCCCACATCTCGAATACTGTGTACAGATGTGGTCTCCTCACCTCAAAAAAAATATTCTAGCACTAGAAAAGGTTCAGAAAAGAGCAACTAAAATGATTAGGGGTTTAGAGAGGGTCCCATATGAGGAAAGATTAAAGAGGCTAGGACTCTTCAGTTTGGAAAAGAGGAGACTAAGGGGGGACATGATAGAGGTATATAAAATCATGAGTGATGTTGAGAAAGTGGATAAGGAAAAGTTATTTACTTATTCCCATAATACAAGAACTAGGGGTCACCAAATGAAATTAATAGGCAGCAGGTTTAAAACAAATAAAAGGAAGTTCTTCTTCACGCAGCGCACAGTCAACTTGTGGAACTCCTTACCTGAGGAGGTTGTGAAGGCTAGGACTATAACAATGTTTAAAAGGGGACTGGATAAATTCATGGTGGCTAAGTCCATAAATGGCTATTAGCCAGGATGGGTAAGAATGGTGTCCCTAGCCTCTGTTCGTCAGAGGATGGAGATGGATGCAGGAGAGAGATCACTTGATCATTGCCTGTTAGGTTCACTCCCTCAGGGGCACCTGGCATTGGCCACTGTCGGTAGACAGATACTGGGCTAGATGGACCTTTGCTCTGACCCGGTACGGCCTTTCTTATGTTCTTATGTTCTTAATGTGAACCAGAACAAATCCATTTAGAAATCTTGAAGGTTTTCTTTCCTGGAGGATTCTGGACAGTACGGTAGGAATCCTTTACCAAAAACTCCAGAGTGGCTCCTTTGACTGAGTTAAAAAATCAAGGCAATTACTGCATTCATTGAATTGCCAGTTCAACACAATTTGGAAGTCATGTTTCCTGCCAAAACCTGATTTTTCTTCCAATTGCTTTCACAAATGTGGTCGGAAGACATGGAAGTAGTTTTGCAGCAAGGCGTCAGAGCATGAAATAACATAGCCCCCTCCCCCAAAAAAGAGAGACACTACATTAATTAAGTAGAACGATAAGGAGTAAAAAATCCCATGCCATTGAAAACTGACCCATGATTTAGATAACATCTTACATAAGAAGCATTAGAGGGCAAGGATGCCAAAAATCACACAGAGAACAAATGTTGCTTGAGATGAACCTTGAGTCCCAGACAAAGTAAAGGCTGGTTGTTTGTCAGAGCAAAAAGTTGGAAAAACCAGGGCTTTGCTATGGCAAAAAATGAAAGTCAGCATTTTAGCTGAAACTCCCTCAAAAGCTCTGAAACTGTCACCACAAGGATCCCAGGGAGAAACTCCCAGGTTGCAAGTTGAAAGACTGTCACACAGTCACCAGAGCCATCTACCAATGAGAGGGATGGAAGGGTGACCAAAGGTTATGTGGAACTGCAGTCTGCAAAAATCAGTCAAGGAGACCGGTGTGCACGGTGCTGGAGCAGGCCATCCCGCCCTGCCGCTCATGAACAAGTTCAGATCTGCGTGGGCCAGAACACCTCGGAGGCCCCTCCTGGGGTCTTTACTGGTAAGACATATCCACAATGCAATGAGCTGCCTGTCAGAGGTGAATGCTGGTGACCCCTCCAAATTTCCATAAGGGAGTCAGGGGAGCAGTGAGGGTCAGGCAAAGATAGGTGAGAACTAGAGAGGAAAAGTAAGGAACAGGGGGATGAGGAAACCAGAAGAGATCAGGAGATACGAGAGAGATCAGATGACATATCAGAGAGGGCCGGAATAGAAACCTTTCATCAGTATTAACCCCAGGTACTTCAGACACATTTCAGCCCCTACCGTGTCCACCATTCTGTTCCCTTCACCTACTGCCCCCCTTTTGAGGCTCATTCTCCTTCCCCTTTTGCCTTCCCTTGCCCCAAGTTAAGATCTCTCTGGCCTTCTCTCATCCTTTCCCCTCCCCCATCCCAACCGATTTCTCTGTCCCCCACTGAAGGGCTCACATTCCATTCCCCCATTTCTGATTTCTCTCTTCTCTGGTGGTGCCCATGCTGGTATCACTGTTAAGCCAAGAGATGTGTGAGGTAATAGGGGACAGGGCTGGATAAGTAAAGAGAAGTGGGAAATCGGGCATTTAAATCTTCAAATCCTCACCCCCCTCAGCAGAAATGAACCCATTTTCCCTTGCATTGGGGCCTGTTTCCGCCTCCGTTGACACTGAAAAGAATTTTGTCATTGCCTTCAAGGAGCTCCAGGCTTGTTCAAGTGTGGAGGATTCTGTATCTGGTTCCACCCACGTATGGTTTGATATCACATTTGCTTCTAGGTCTCGACTTCTAGAGAAAAGAGAGGGAATTACTGGCTCAGAGAAGGGGGATAATGGTGCTACTCGAATCACTAACAGCTCACACATAGAAAATCGATCTTGATTACTACGTTTGCCTTAGAGTTGAGCGATAAGCAGGAATACCAGATGGCGTTAAAGGAGCTGCGTCAAAAAGCGACAAACAAACCAGTCTCTGCACAAAGTTATGAATTCAACACCCTCATTCACAGATCAACTGAGATTCCTGTGTGCAACGCCACTTCTTTGCCGCTAGATGTCAGTACAGACAAGTAATTGAGAATGACTGGTCTGTCATGTAGAATAATTACACCCCTTTGACTTTTTCCTCTTAACATTATGCGTTAAGATTATTGCAATCTGGTTTTGTAATTAATCAATAGATGGCTTCTGATTAACCCAGAAAAAATATTCAGTTCCGGCAAAACCATATGGGATACAAGCACACACACTTTGGTCTGGCTTTTCAGCATGGAAAAACAGAAGGCTATTTTCCAACAGCCTTACATGAAAGTGTTTCTAGGCTTCTTTTATTTTCAAGCCCCATTTCTAAAAGCAAGTCTCCAGCTCCATACACTTCTCCCAACACTCCCTCCTATTGTGCCATTTAAGAGATGGAGGATGAGCCCAGGGGATGAAGGATTTTAAAGCACAGGGGAAAATATTCTGGGCCAGATCCTCAGCCGGTGTATAACAGCAGAGGTGCACCAACAGCAATGCCTATTGACAGCAGCTGAGGAACTGGCCCGCTTCTATATTTACATTTAATCTGGCCAATTTTCACTGTTTTGTTTTTTTTTAATGGTAGTGTCAATGTAAGACAAAATCCAAATCTTCCTCCTCCCCCAGGGATACCAGAATGGCTGGGGGGTGGGATTAGGGAGCTATCCCTTCCTCTGTTTACCGGCCCTAAGGGAGAGTGAGGGGGGAGGAGAGGGGAGAAGAGCGAGCTGGGGGTGGGATCTTGAGGGGAGAGAGGCAGAGTGGCGTGCGGCCTTCGGGGGGAAGGGGGGAAGCGAGGGCGGGGCCATGGTTCGGGTGCCAGTGCCCTCCCCCACTTTTAGGGAGCTTCTGCCACCCCTGTCCTCCCACCCAGTTTTTGTATGCATTCAAAATTTATTCCAAAAAGATTATGCAGAATGTGGCTCTTGAGATGAAGGAGCCACATGCCTAGTGGTTAGAGCTCCTAGCACCAGGTCTCAATTTACTCATCTACAATGTGGGAACATCAGTTCTCTGCCTGTCAGGAGAGCTATGAGGTTAAATTAAATTATAGGTGTATGTTTACTCACTTTGGAAAAAGCTTTGCGATATACCGATGAAAAGTGTGCGATAAGAGCTAGGTATTTATTATTATAGTAAAATCTCAGAGATTTTCACATGAAAAGCTCTGTGAAAGTACAACATGTTATTCTTGGCCCTTTTGGCCCAAGGGTTAGCCTTGCAGGCTTGGTTTCATTAGGATGAGAAATCACGGGTACAGTAGAACCTCAGAGTTACGAACACCATAGGTTCTACTGTATAGGTCAGATATATCCTTGGTGTCATCTTGTTTATTTACAAAAAGGCCACAAAGTCCTCTTTCCCTGAGCACAGCAAAAATAAGCAATAGCCTGGCTTAGAAATCTCCAGATCTGCCTCTCCTGTTCTGTGCCCAAGAAGCAGCGTCCCTGTGTTTCCTCCTAGGGTCACACTCAACTCCTGGCTTTCTGCCTTCATCAAGCAGCCTCCTCACCTCTGTGTTTGCAACCAGGGAAACCCCCAAGTCCGCATGACTCAGCTCTGACCCGCCATAGAGCCTAATGCCATAGGGATGCAGCTGTTTCTATTACATAAAGGGTTTGATTGCTTCTTCTGTTGGGGCTTGGCACCCACTGGCATTCATGTAGTCTGTGGTTGGCCTTTGGAGCAGACACATCTGCTGTCAGCCATAGCACCTTTCGGCATAACATTATTATTGTGCCTGCTGATATACGGTAAGTAGCAAAGCGAATCAGGACAATCGGAGGCCCATTTGCTGAAATCTCACAGCTCCATCAGAGCACTTTTCACTCAAAAGAAATGAACCACAAAACGTTACACATTTGTACTGGTTTATTAAAGTGCTGGTCCAGACATACCTAAAAGAATTCCGTTTAGCAAGGCTTAGGCTTTCCGATGGGATTGGGAGTGTTTGCTGCACCACAGCACAAAAGATTAATTGATCCATTTCACCCACGGGTTTTCTGTCACGTCAAGCACTAGTGGTGCCGGATGCTGTCCTAAGAGCACTATTAGCACCAGGATGGAGCTGTTTTTAAGTCCTCTGTGTAAAAGGCCTAATCCTTATATGCCAACGGATCATATCTTCAAGATTCCCTCGAGACGCGGGGAAAAGTGGAAAGAAAGAGAAAGAAAATCCCTTATTTCATAATGGTGCAAACAGACGTGTCAGGAGCATTACATCAACATGCAGGGGATGTGAAATTTAATACCGTGTCTAATGCATTTAGAGGAGGCAAAATGCAGAGTCTGTACTGCCTCTGGGACTAATACAGGGAGGAAGCTTTCACCACCAAGAATGAAGGACTTTCTGCTTATTATGGAATTCGAGCTTTTGTTTTCAAAGCCTTCCTGAGAGATTCTGAAAAGCTAGTGGTTAAAGTGTGTGTTCCTGGATGCACAGCTATTTTTCCAGAAGGATAGGTCCAATTCTCTTGGTTACGACTGTAAATCAGGAGTAACTCTACTGAAATCAGTGGGGGTTCTTGGGTGTCAAACTGGGGGAAGTGAGAGGAGAATCAGGTCCAGTGTGTCTCAAAAGCCCAGAATATACAAACAAATATATGCAGGTCCATAGGCATAGCTCCATTAGCATCAGTGGAGTTGTACTGTGCCACACCAGCTGAGGATTGGGCCTGTCAATCTCTCAAAGATCTGCAAAGCACAGTGGCATCGTCTTAGGAGTTTGCAAATGGGAAGCTCGACATCTTCTGGCATTTTGTCTGTCAGGCCAAAGATGGAAGCTGAGGGCAGTTTAGGATTTAGCTCAGAGGTGGCTCGGATTCAGATGATAGACTTAAAGTGCTGACTTTTTTCCTCGTTGCAAATGATCCATGTATTATGCATGAAGCTATCACCAGGCACAGATGGGCTGGGAATAGAAGTGTTAGTTGGCAAGTGACCTCCGCCCAGCTCTGGTGGAAAGGACTCAGCAACTCGTTTGCATATTTGACAGAATCTGCATATAATATGCATTAGAGATAGACCATGATTTAAAGACCCAGCCTGCTCAGCTGCCACTACAATAGTTGGATGTGGCCAAGTAACACGACCATCCTGGTTTCTAAAAAACTGCAGGTTGGGAGGGCAGAGATCCAGCAGGATGACTTGGCGTTGATGAGGGATTGCCTCCTGCAGAGTTCAGAAGCACTGCCATAGCTCTGCTGAGGACTTTGATCCATAGCCCAGTTAAACCAACAGGAATCTTTTCATTGACTTGAACGGGCTCTGGATCAGGCCCTGGTAAATATTTTCAAAGCAGAAGCCCTGAGCCCTGCTGGCGCGCCCCCATCCCTCCTCCCCTTCTGCAGGGCAAAAGCCCCAAGCCCTGGCAGCCCATCCCCCACAGAAGCCCTGATCCCCGGGGGCTCACCCCCCAGCTCACCTCTCCCACCCCCACCCCATGGGGCTAAAGCCCTGAGGCCCCCCCCACCCTGCAGCTGAAGCCCAGAGTTCTGAACGGGGGAGGTGTTGGGGGCTCCAGGAAATAATCTCTGAGAATTTAAGCCCTGAGGGGCAACATTCAAAAGAGAGAGTAAATTCCACTCACTGAGAATCAGTCATCCTCACGGCCCTCTGGATGATCTGTTGCAGGAGCAGATGTACACTGTAAAAACACCCAATCTGCAACCAGGACATTAAGAGGAATTGTTATGTTTCTTACAAAGCCTGCGTGCAGAAGCACAGGTCTCTCTTGGAGTACATGCTGCTCTGCAAGAAACATCAGTCTGTCAAATCTGACCAGAGTTGCCTGCTCCGTCCCTAATACGGTGCAAGACCCTTCCCCGTCTCCGCTGGCCCTTGAATAAACGTAGAACCGAACTGAATTTGCCTGGATAGCCGCTGTCCCACTGTGAGACAATGGGGAAAGGCAGAGCGGGCTCAATGCAATTAGCAATACTGCGGGCAGGCCTCATGCTGTGGGTAGGGTTGCCAACTTTCTACTCACACAAAACCGAACACCCTTGCCCCGCCTCTCCTCCGAGGCCCCGCCCCTCCTCTGAGCCCTCTTCTGAGGCCCCGCCCCCGCTCACTCCACTCCCCCCCCCCCCCCTCCCCGTCGCTTGCTCTCCCCACCCTCACTCACTCATTTTCACTGGGCTGGCTCATGTGGTTGGGGCGTGGGAGGGCATGAGGGCTGGAGCCAGAAAAGCCCATCAAGCGTACGAACAGGAACAAATGGAAGCTCACCTGAGCGCCTGCCCCTCAAGGCTGTTTGATTGCTTCCACCCTCTGCTCCTCTGTTCTAGCCGATCTGTATTCCATACGGGTTCTAACACCGCGCTCATCACCATCGTCCCGCCTCAGACTAAGCTCCACCACGGTTCTTTTCCCATTGGCAGGAAAATACCATCTGCCCATCCCGTCTTTGGCTGCCAGGAAAAGGTGGCTCCAAGTCCTCTTTCTACCTTCCTCAATCCTGGGGCTGCATAGGGGGCAGACCAGCCGCCCCGCCCCCGCCAAACTTAGAATGACCTAGGGTGACCAGATGTCCCGATTTTGTAGGGACAGTCCTGATTTTGGGGTCTTTTTTTTTTTTTACATAGGTTCCTATTAACCCCACCCCCTGTCCCGATTTTTCACACTTGCTGTCTAGTCACCCTAGAATAACCAAAGTGTTGCTGTACCTTCCTCTGTCCTGTAAGGCCAGTCGATTAGGTGATTATGCCAGTAAATCAGGCTGTGCTCTCTGATGCTGCCCCCTCCACCCCTTACATGTGCCCTCCCAGCCCTCTAACAGGGAGGACCAGGAGCAGCCTGCATAGAGTTAGCTGTGCTTACTTTTACTCCCAGCCAAGGGTGGCCTCTTGCCAATGGAATCCTTTGCTGATCAATGAAGGCAGCTTTAAAGTCACTGTACGCTGTGCCAGTGACACAGTGCGACCTTAGCACGGGCCAGAATCTGGCCCAAGTCTGCCTAACTGTGAGCATTGACAATGCAGTCCTCACTCTAGTTATCCCGGGCATTTTAAAGCAGCTCAGCACGTCCTATTTAGGAGGTCAGAGCTAACCACTAATGCTGGATGCTTTCTTCCCTATTGCTTCCATGGAATGATCACCTTTAGCAGGAAGCAGCAATAGGCTACACTCCAATGCCAGGCCGGAACATCACTGCTAAGGATCCATTATGCTTATTTAATCTCTTGTATCGCTGGTATTAGATTTCACCCTAGTATCTAAGTGTCTCACCATCTTTGAATGAATTTACCCTCACAACACCCTAGTGAAGT
Organism: Mauremys reevesii; assembly: GCF_016161935.1. Lineage (NCBI taxonomy): Eukaryota > Metazoa > Chordata > Testudines > Geoemydidae > Mauremys > Mauremys reevesii. The sequence continues at coordinate 12,515,416 of NC_052626.1, read as the reverse complement.
ATGTGTCGTATGACATGATACCATTTCAAGTGTATTTAGCGTTGGCTTTATTTGAAGGGAACTAGATTTGAGGACAACCCCACAGCACTAGTTACACAAAGGCAAGCTCCCCTCACAAAGCCTGGCCTGAACAGTGAATAGCCTCTCTTTGGCCCTTGATGGTCTCTGTGCAGGGGTGAAGCGATTTTAGGTACTCTTAGGTTAAACACAGAGAGCCACTACAATAGACAAAGTTACTTGCTACCAGGGTAAGCAAACGTGGGCACAGTCTAGCTAGCTTAGGTACTTACATGCCCCGCATTACTGCGGTATCCAAACAACTTGCAATTTTTACTGTATTTATCCTCAGACCATCCCTGGCGAGGCAGGTAAATGCTACTACCCCCCTTTTACATGGGGGAAACCGCGGCACAAAAAGGCTAAATAATGTGCCCAAGAAGTCTGTCGCCGAGCACACCCCTGAACCCACATGCCCCTCACCATGGACCCTCCTCCCTCCCTGTTGCTACACGGTTTTCTTCTACTTATTCACAATCTCGGTCATTTAAACCAAAGAGAGGATACTCTGCTCTGACTCTCCACCCTCAGAAACAGGACCACCCGGAGGATTCAGGGGGGCCGGGGCAAAGTAATTTCAGGGGCCCCTTCCATTAAAAAAAGTTGCAATGCTATAGAATACTATATTCTCATGGGGGCCCCCGCGGGGCCCGGGGCCTGGGGCAAATTGCCCCACTTGCCCCCCACCCCCAGGCGACCCTGCTTAGAAATGGGGAGAAAAACAGAAGCTGGATCCAAGCCACCCCTAGCTTTGGTTTCGTAAAAACCAGAACCTGACCCCCAAGATCTTGCTAAACCAAACTGCAGCCTCCTCAGCCCATTTCGAATGCAAACATTCTTCCCCGGAGAGAACCCGTTTGTTTCCTACAGCATTAAAGTGTGCTGCCTCCTCCTCCCTGTTGTTGCAGCTGTGGTGCGCACAGGCCCACACAGCCCCGCCAGTATTTTTACAGGCAGTGCTTAGGAATATAACGGCGATATTTTATGAATGCCGCCCAGAGCAACATTGACATTGGGGGCTGACTGTAAAGCTGAGATGAAATGGATCAGAAAGGAGCAGATGGTAAAATGATTAAGATTCCATTTCAGCATGGAAAGAGAAAGACACACACACACACACACACACACCCCACCTTCATTTCCACCACAGCTCGCTGGAGCTCTGCCACAATGTGCCTGTTCCTCTGTTCATTTCCACAGCTACAGACTCCCAGGCTGGGAGACAGGCAAAAAGCTCTGGGTCCCAGCTTAGGGAAGGGAAAACGAAGCTGACTTGCTACAAAGCAGAGCTGCAGCAAGCTGCATGCCTCGGTCGTAGGTGCTGCAGAGCAAGGCCCTTGCAGGAGCTGGAGCCTGCCTCACAGAGATATGGCTCGGAAGAGTCAGGGAATGAAGGATGGTCAGGAATAGGCTGGAGCTGGCTACCAGCCCCCAAAATCAGGGCCAGATTAACTCTCCTGTGGGCCTGAGGCTATTAGATGTTGTGGGGCCCCTGGGGGTTTGGAGTGGGGGAGTGGGCTCAGAGCTGGGGCAGAGGATTGGGGTGCAAGAGGGGGTGCATCTCCAGCTGGGGGGTGGGCTCTGGGGTGAGGTCAGGGATGGGACAGGGGGTTGGAGTGCAGCAGGAGGTTCGGGGTGCAGGCTGTGGGTGGGAGTTTGGGTGCAGGAGGGGGCTCAGGGCTGGGACAGGGGGTTAGGGTGAAGGTGAGGGTGCGTGGTCTGGGAAGGAGTTTGGGTGCAGGAGGGGGCTCCAGGCTGGGGTAGGGGGTTGGGGTGCAGGAGGGGGTGCGGTGTGCAGGCTCCGGCTGGGAGGCGTTTACCTCAGGAGGCTCCTGGTCGGCGGTGCAGCAGGGCTAAGGCAGGATCCCTGCCTGCCCTGGCTTTGCGCTGCTCTGCTCTGCTCCCCGAGGCGGCTAGAGGGGCCAGGCTGCTCTGTGCGGTGCACACTGCCCATGCCCGCAGGCACCGTCCGCGCACCTCCCATTGGCTGCGGTACCTGGCAACGTTAATATGAGCCACCCCAAACTGGCCAAGGTGGCTCTGCCTCTCGGGCCCAAGTGGAGCTTTCACACAGCCCTGCGATTTACCTTCCTAGCACACAGGGTGTCCTGTCACAGGATCTTTACTTGCATCTGACAGCTTGGCTACTGAAAGGCAAGGCCTAATCGAGAAGGGATATTCTGCCAAGGTTACAAATTCTCCTGGAATGTCACAGGCCTTCCACTATTTCAGAATATGAAAAGATATGGATCAGATTCTCATATTGTTGTTAGGACACAGATCAACCCCAGGAAGTCAGGCATCCCAGCTCTACAATTTCTTCCAAGTTGACCTAGACACGAGTTCAAGACCTCCATCATCCTGTTTCAGCTCTAGGGTGACCAGACAGCAAGTGTGAAAAATTGGGACAGGTGGTGCGGGATAATAGGCGCCTACGTAAGACAAACCCCAAATATCGGGACTGTCCCTATAAAATCGGGACATCTGGTCACCCTATTCAGCTCTGTGTAGCATTATAAAACCAGGTTATCCAAATCTCTGGTAGATCATCCAGCAATATCTCTAGGTTCCTTAGTGTAGTACATCTAACCACTCCTTATTCACTGGGAGTTTAATTTTTTTAAAAAAATCACAATGCTGAACGTAAAACACATGTCAAAGCTGTGGATCGTTTCTGTAGCACGATCATTTTGCTTTTGAAATCAGTCGTGAACATTAATTTCCCCTCTGTGACTAATTATTTGGTTTGGGTCCTTTATTATTGCTCTGAACTCAAGCACTTAGTACTGTTATATTGATTTTCAAGTGAACCCATACAGCACAACAGACAGCCCACAGCATTGGCCGTGGCTTTCGATCCAATTGAAAAGAAAGTTTTCTATCCCCAGCCATTGGCGGTAGAGATCACAAAAAGAGTTTTCAAATCCCTGTTTAAACTGATTAAGGCAATGCGTGTACTACATAAGCACAGAGATCAGATGGCAGATTTGGGCTGTTCTTATTATCTAGCTGTAAAACCCATAATGGCCTTGAGCATTTGGGAAATGTGAACTCAGAGAACATTAGGGATTTTGAGAGGACATGGATGGGGTACTTTCTGTCTGGAAGAGTGAGTCCAGAAAATTTCCCCATTCAAACAATCTGATGCTAGATCTTATCTCCCTATGACAAACAGAACTCAGCAGAAGCACTCTCTCTCCTTTTCCAAAAAGCCAGAGGAATAAGAGCTCCCATTTGTGTACATCATCTCATTTATTTTTAACTTTGTGTATTTGGTTAGCGAGGTCAGTGGAGACCAGGCTTAAACATGTTTCAAGCAAATGTTACCCAGATCTGCCAGCAATTTGAATTGCCTTTGGCTATGGAGAGCCTGAAGTAGCATAATATTAACTCCCACGATTAGTTATGTTAGCATTTTATGTGAAGAGATCAAACGACGATGTAACATAATTTACTGCGATACATTTTGGGGGCACAAAGAATGTAAAAACAACAATTTCCAATAGGTTGATCCAAAAATATTTGATGAAACTATTTGCTGGCTGAGGCGCCCATTCCCTTCTGCATTAATTCTGCAATCAGGATTTTATTTACAAAGTTCAGGGCCAAAAAAAAAAAATCTTAATTTTCAGTTCTAAAAAAATAAAATTTACACACACACACACAGAGTGCATTTCAAAGCATTTCTCTGAAACACTGAATCACTGAGTGACTGATTTTTGGAGTACCAAACACTACCTGCTCCCGCTGATTTTGGTCTCTTCTCCATTAGAAAAGGTTTGCCAGTTCAGCTACACCAGCAAATCCTTATGCTGGCAAAAAAGTGCTTTTGCTGTTATCGCTTATAGCAGTTCCCTGAGTGAAATAAGCTACACCAACAAAAGCACTTTTATGTCAGTTAACCCTCCTCTGGGCTCTTCCTGATATAAACGGTGGCAGAACGATCACATCTTTAACCAACACTGCTATACCAGCAAAAGTTTCTAGTGTACACCTGATTTGACTGCAGTTGAGGATGCTCAGCATTTCTGAAAACCACAAACTACTCAGAAGCCGCTAAAACCTAATTCAACTTTTGTTTATGCCCATAGTATCTAAAGCTCCCACAAGCTTCATTAGCACTGAGTCAGTGCTCACTGCAGTACAGCTGACAGCATAAATCAAACAGATTAAATACTGGAAAAAACTGTGTTCATTAACCTTCACTTGAATTCTGAATGGTTCTTAGGTTCAACCATTGGTTGTACCTCCTTTACTGTTTGCTAACATTCATATGAATTGAATTTTATGTGGTGTCAATGCTTAGAGAATGGCTGCCTACAGTGTGAATATATTAATTTTTCATGCAAACAGGACACCCAAGTGTGATCTAGGGGTACTTGCTAATCATATTAGTAATTTACTATTGGTTATTTGTTATTCGCCTCTTAAAAGTTTCAGGCACCAATCAGAAAGCAGAACCTGTGACACGTGACCTAGATGATGATGAGTCCACACACCACAAATAGCAAATAGTCAAAGATTAACCCACACAGTGAAAAGCTGTTCTTCCAAACTGTTCAGCAAATACAGAGACACAGAAACCAGGATTAGTCTGAATGGTCTGGGAACAGAAAAAAAAATGAATAAAATCATCAGATAATTTAACCAGCTCTAATCACAACAAATCCCTGTGTTTGTGGAAAAGTGAAATACCTCTAAAGCCTTGAGGGTCACAGCTTTCTGAGTCATTAAAGCTACATTACTGAAGGCAGGAGGACAGGGTGTAGGTAACACATACCAACCTTCACTTTAAATATCTTTAAACAGGGATCAGCCAGACCTAATGGAAATGTGACAAGTAGCAATCAGGCGCTAGAAAGACCTATAGTAGACAGAAAGAAAGTGGAGTAAATATAGAAAGATTGAAGAGATACAGGATCCAATTTGCAAACACAGGCACTTCAACTGGAGATTCGAAACCCCATATTTAGTTGCTCAGATTGGCAGTTGGGTACCTGAAGTAGAGCTCTGTGTAAGTTCAAAAGCTTGTCTCCCTCACCAATAGAAGTTGGTCCAATAAGAGATATTACCTCACCCACCTTGTTTCTCTAATATCCTGGGACCAACATGGCCACACCAGCACTGGATACTTAAAATAGGCATTTATATTCTGAGACAAGATTTCCAAAAGCAACTAGCCATTTTGAGTGCCTGACTTGTGACACCTTAAAGAGGCCCTGTTTTCAGAGAGTGTCGAACACCCACTCTTTGAAAATTCCTTTGAAGCATCTCAAGCTGGGTACCCAAAATTAAGACACGTGTGACCATCTCAGTCTAACTCTCACAATTTTATAGCAAGTCTCGCAGTATTTGGTGTTTGTTTTTAAGCCCCATCCCCTGGAGTTAAGTGATTTTTGTGAAAAATCTGAGCAGTCGTTTAAAAAAAAGTTTCTAGCTCTTATGGTTGTGGAGAAAAGATTAAAAACAGGACCCAACTGCTCCCTACAGGCTCAAAACCCAGAAGGCAAAGAAAAAGATCCCAATGTATTATTTTTAAAAAGCTCATGATTTTTAAAGGCAATCTCATGATCTGCAGGGCCTGACTCATGATCTTTGCACGCTTGGGGTTGACAATATTGGAGTTTTGTCCTCTAAGTGCTGATTGATTAATGAAGATGATATGATAAAGTTATGCTTTACCAGTGATGCTGTTGCTAGTAAAATACAAGTTAGGCCAAGCAAAGACAAAGACCTACCCCAAAACTTGGGATTTTGATGGGCTGAGGGTGTCTCTCTCTGACCAGATGGTCAGGATAGATACACTGCACGAGTTCAGATGCCTGGGTGAACTTCTGAACCTTTGCGGTTTGACCTTCACTACTTCAGTTATTGTCATCATATAACAATCAGGAATTGGAGGGAATCTGTGCTGCACTGGGTTGTGTGCCCTGCAATTTTATCTACTATAGATTTTGTTGTTGTTGTGGCTTTAGTAGCAGCACAGGCTATTTTTGCAGACAGATTCGAAAATTCCCTCTATCGTTTTGCTTTATTTCCTGTATGGCAAATATATGTAACAGTATCACAAATACCTATATTCCATCACAATCATCAGGAGACCTCCTTCTGGCAGACTCACTGTTCCCCAGGCCTTATTTACTACACATCATCCCTTGACTGAACTTTTCTCTGTGTTCTCATTGTTGGGTCTGAGTACTTCATTGAATCATAGAAGATTAGGGTTGGAAGAGACTTCAGGAGGTCATCTAGTCCAATCCCCTGCTCAAAGAAGGACCTAATCCCCAACTAAATCATCCCAGCCAGGGCTTTGCCAAGCCGGGCCTTAAAAACCTCAACAGATGGAGAGTCCACCACCTCCCTAGGTAACCCATTCCAGTGCTTCACCATCCTCCTAGTGAAAAAGTTTTTCCTAATATCCAATTAAACCTCCCCCACCACAACTTGAGACCATTGCTTCTTGTTCTGTCATCTGCCACCACTGAGAACCAGGGCTTTGGAGCAGAGCCCGGAGCTGGAGCACGGAGCAGCTCCAGAGCAGTATAGATGCAGGTTTTTGCCTGGAGCTGGAGCGGAGCTGGAGCACAGCTCCAAAGCCCTGCTGAGAAAAGTCTAGCTCCATCCTCTTTGGAACCCCCCTTCAGGTAGTTGAAAGCAGCTATCATAGAATCATAGAATTCAAGATCAGAAGGGACCATTATGATCATCTAGTCTGACCTCCTGCAAGATGCAGGCCACATAAGCCGATCCACCCACTCCTGAACTAATTCTCTCCCTTGACTCTGCTGTTGAATGCTCCAAATCATGATTTAAAGACTTCAAGTAGCAGATAATCCACCAGCAAGCGACCCCTGCCCCATGCTTCGGAGGAAGGCGAAAAACCTCCAGGGCCTCTGCCAATCTACCCTGGAGGAAAATTCCTTCCCGACCCCAAATATGGCGATCAGCTGAACCCCGAGCATGTGGGCAAGACTCTCCAGCCAGACCCTCTGGAAAAGGCTAACAATATCCCAACATTGACCCTTTGTACTAATTACCAGTGTGGCACATTATTGACCTATTGACTAAACCCGTTATCCTATCATACCAAATACCTATCAAATCCCCCTGTAGTGGGGTGGTCACCCGCTCCTACCCTGAGGGGTATAAAGACAGCCCTGGGAGAGGGCTGTTGCAGGAGGAAGCAGCTACTAGGCAGATTGAGGAAGCAGCTGCAGCTGGGCCACGCTCCAATCAGGCCTCAGCTGGCCCTATATAAGAAGCTGGGAGCCAGGCCCTCAGCAGTCTCCCTCTAGCTGAGGAGGGAGATGGACCTAGCTGCCTGAGTGTTAAAGGGTACTGGAGTGAGGCAGGGCAGGGGAAAAGCCAGAGGAGCTGGGGAGCTCCGGGCCAGCAACTCCCCAGGCTGCAGGGCCTTGTACAAGGCCCCTGGGAGGTACTGCGTAGCAGAGAAAGGCAGCAAGTCCAAAACCCCCTTGCCTGTGATGAGTGGCTTATACTGCAGTCTGCCCCAGGGAGCGGGGGCTAGTTGGTGACTGGCAGTAGCCTATGACTGAGGCAAGGTGGGGATAGGGGGTGGGGGTTCCCCAGGGAGGGGAGACCCTAAGAGTGAGGGGTTACTGCCAGGGGCAAGCACCCCAGGGTTGTAAGGGGCACTGAGTCCTGAGAGGGACATGGGGACCAAGCGGCGGCAGGACACCGGCCTGCAGAGGGTTGTGATGGCTGGAAAAGAGCTAATTCCCAGACGACCAGCAGGAGGCGCCACAGGGGTGAGTCGCTGCACCGCTACACCCCCCTCCTTCTCCTCTTCTGCAAACTAAATAAGCCCAGTTCCCTCAGCCTTTCCTCATAAGTCATGTGCACCAGCCCCCTAATCATTTTCATTGCCCTCTGCTGGACTCTCCAATTTGTCCACAACCTTTCTGTAGTGGGCAGCCCCAAAACTGGATGCCATACTCCAGATGTGGCCTCACCAGTGCCGAACATGAAATAATTTAACACCTCTGTGATGCAAAGATGGTATTATCTCCACGTTAGAAGATGAGGAACGGAAGCACAGAAAGATTAGACAAATTGTCTGCTGATTTTGGGTGTCCAATTTGAGACACTTAAGGCCGGATTTTTCAGGATACTTAGCATTTCTCTCTTTTTATATGTTCAAATCACAGTTCCCAAGAACTTCCGTTGAAGCTGAGTGGCTCAGTACTTCTGCCAATCAGAGCCCCGTGTCTCACATTGGACCCTCAGAAAGTGAGAACTATTGGAGACCACATATGAAAAATTCAGTTTTAGTGACCTGACTAGTATCATGTAGGATGTCTCACGGAGATGCAGGGATAGGATCCAGTTCTCCAGGGTAGTGTTCTAGTGCCTTAACCACAGGGGTGCTGGAACAATTTTGATAGTGGCGGTGCCATTGATGGAAACCATATATTGGTGTTTGTTAGTACTACTTCAAGCCAGGGGGTGCAGCAGCATCCCCAACCCCTAGTTCCAGCACCACTGCTTAGCCACATCACCAACCTTTCTCTTCCTACAATCCTTGCCTCATTTCACACATACCTTCCAACTTGTGCAACAAATCAGACAGGGGTCCTACAAACAACAGCCTCCTTCTCTACACAATCCAGGTTTATCCCTAGAGCACCGTCCATCCTGTGCACTAAATGAAGCAAAGATCATGTGGAGAAAACAGTATGTGATCATACAGCTAAAGACAGTATCATAATGGGTATGCACAAGGATGCCAAATTATGATTGCACGGGCAATTTAAATTCTGGCATTTCCTAATTTATAAATGCTTGATTCAGCAACTTTAACATTCTTGTAACATGATTTTGGGTGTAGTTTCCTATGGTTTTAAGAAAAGCAAACTGAGAAAACAAATTCCATCACGTGGAACCATATTGACCCCCCCACATGGGTCATCAGCAGGTTTAGGATCTTTACATTCACAGAAGAGACCTCTAATACTTCAGGTAATGGAGTAACCGATAGCAGTAGTAAACTGTTATCCTCTGTGCCAACTAGCCATGAAAGGGGGGATGAGGCACACATTTTGCCAGTGTGTGTCACAGCTATTTGCTGACAGCAGAGGAGTGTTGAGCTTCAAGAATCCTGGGTTTAATTCCAGGTTCTGGAGGAAATGAGCGCTGGTCATTACAGACCCTCCTGCTCTTCTGCCTGCCTACCTCTGCTTGTAGCCCGGCTCCCCCGGCAGCTCCTATCCTTGTACCTCCCCATCCTGGCCCTCATCCCCTGCCTTTGAGTCAAGTGCTTCCTCTTTCTCATCCTCACTGCCTGGGTATCAGCAGGGGGAGCACTGAAAGGAAAGGAAGGATAGTCACCCTGAGCACAGGTCTAGTGTCCAGTGACCACAGTGATCCCTGTTCAGCAGAAGGAGCCATTGCAGGAAAAATCCTGCTCAGTTGCTGCAGCCTTGGGCTGGAGCATGCTCAGTTATTCTAGGGGGGTGTGGGGCCCAGGACAAATCAGCCTTCCCACTAGTCTCCTTGCCATCCGCCCGGCGTGCCCGCCCGCCACTCACTTCCTCACCGCTCCCCCCCACCCGCCGCTCTCCTCCTCACCATCCACCTGCCCGCCTGTCACTCACCTCCCCGTTTGCCTCCTCACCCCGCTCACCCACCTGCCTCCTCACCTGAATATTGGGACAAATGTCATCATCCCGATCATACATTGGGCAGGACGTGGGACAAAGGGCTAAATATCAGGACTGTGCTAATTTTATCAAAGTGTGGGGCCCCCAAAAGCGCAGGGTCCAGGGTGGTCGCTCTGATTTGCCATACCCCAGGGACAGCTGTGCCTAAATTAATAACCTTTTATTCTAAAGCAAGCATCTTTGTAGCATCCTCAGTGTCTGATCCCAAAAGTGGTGACTAGGTGAAGCAATGTGTTTTAGTTAACCAACCCTCACACCCCCAACCCCCATAAAAAAACCCACACACTTTTACGCAATTAATAAGAAAATAAATACATTTATTTAACGTCTAGTTACAGACGGTATTTGAGCCATCAGAAAAGAGCAAGGACTTAGATCATCATTCATATCTATTACATTGACAGGCAGTTGAAAGATTGTTCTTTTTGTGGAACTTCTAACATCGAAGCTTGTTACTCACATCCCCGGAGAAATCATAATAAGAGACACAGACTTTATCACCTTCAGGCAGGAAATTGCTGCCTTTCTAACGCTTCCTAATTGCCTCACATAAAATTGCTTTGATTTCTTGGCACCGAAACTGTATTTTCAACCTGAATTATTACAGAAAACTTTCCTTTCACCTACCAAGAGCCCAAGTCATACTTTTTGGTGCAAATGTTGAATAAGTACTGAGGAAATTGTTTGCAAGCTCTTTTATAAGTCATAAAAGATTTTTTGCTCCTGGATGAAAGTTGCCATCTCTCCATTAAGCACCAAAAGCTATTGCATTATTTTATTTATATTTAGATGGTACAACGCCATTCAGATTGTGAGATGATTGCAGGAAGTAATTATTCAGCTATCAAAAAATATTCCTACTAACCATCTTCTGCTGGGTGGTGATATGTTTGTACCTTGCTTACAACTATCTACTCCACTTATTGGTGTAAGGATCAGGTAGGACTTTTTTTTTAAAAAAAACTTGACGATGTTTTCAGAAGCAGCGGAGAGTGGAGTGCCATTCGTCTCCAGGTAAATGATATTACAATGCCCATTATGGTGGGACCAATAATAACGTGACTGACCTGCCTCAGTTGACATTAAAATGCTGAGCTCATGTTTTACTCGCAGAAAGCTCATTGTTTTATGGCTCCAGGTGCAGCAATCATTCTCGTTAGAACTGACTTGTCCGCATCAGCCTTTACTGCAGGAAAGAAATTTCTGCTTGATAGGGAATAATTCAAGAAATCTTCCACAGTTACAATGTAACCAAGATTGTTTAAATTATAGCTTTTAAAATGGAACTTGAATCTAAATACATCATCATCAATAAGCTACTTAAATTGGATATGATAGAATGGATCTGTGTTTTATAGCCACATATTTGCTTCACATTTTGCTTCTTCAGCTATTTCTAAGTGATTCTATAGCTAAACCAGCCCTAAAACTTCTTTTCCTGCATCTTTTTCTGAAATATTTTCCCTGAAATCATAAAACACAACAGTTCTGGTAAGTAATGTTTCATAATCCACAGTCCCTTTTGAGGATTATGTACCACTATAATCCAAGTCTCAGAAGTTCTTTCTCAGCATTAAATCTACATAGGGGAAGGATGTCCTCTCCTGTGGTCAAGATACTGGATCAGGAATCACATACATGAGAGAAGTTACACAAGAGCATAAGGGTGGGATTTGTAAAATCTGACTCCCACAGCAGCCAATGGGAATTTTCTTTAATCAATCGCTTTCTGGGCTCATTTGGTAGAGGAGCTTTTTCCAAAATTGCACATGACAAATTTTGTCCCTTGTGAAGTGAAACAGTCGGGGCCATAGGTGCTGACTCTATGGGTGCTCCGGGGTTGGAGCATGTACAGAAAAAAAAAGCAGGTGCTCGGCACCCACCAGCCACCTGCCGATCAGCTGTTTGGTGGTGGAAGGTGGCAGAATGGGGGTAGGAAGAGGCGCAGCGAAGGCGAGGCACTGGAGGGAGGGGGCGGAGAACCCTTCCAGAAAAATGAAAGTTGATGTCTGTAGTCAGGGCTTCCTTCCTCTCCTTGACATGCAAGAGTCAGGAGTGTGCATCATCCTACAATTTGGCTCTGAGGAATATCAGCAGATGAGGTCCTTGAGGCAGTGGCCTCTCTTTAGAAAATAGCTGAAGTATCAAAATGTGAAGCAAATACATTGATATAAAAGAAGTTCCCTTCTATTGTATCCGACTTAAATTGTTTCCTAGCAATTAACCGTAACTTCTGGATGGACTGATGTGGCTTAAAAAAAACAAAAAAAACCCACCATCACCCTTTATTTTTAAAGAAAATATTTGAAGGTTTACTTCTCAAAAAGTATATGGATTTGCTCATGTAACTTGTTAGAAAAGAAATGGCCTTCCCATGTTCAGAGTCCGAGAGCTATGCTATATATTCACTAAAACCTTATGGTGATGCATGGATATAAATAATTTGTGTGTATTTGTGAACCAAGTACAAGCGCACACCCACAAAAATGATCATGAACACACTGCCTGTTGCGCTTCTTACTAAATGCTGCCACAGTAAGAAACTAGAGAACAATTCTAGAGCCAGGTACGTCTGCAGGAGGTCCACCAGAGCCGCCTGCCGCCCTCCCCGCGGGACGCCGCCCCAAGCGCGCTGGGGTCTGGAGCCGGCCCTGTCTAGACCAGTAATGGCACTAAGGAAATGTATTCCAAGTCCTCTAACTAAGACCTTGTCTTACTTGACAAATGCAGGAAATCATGACCAAAGACATGATAGGGGCACAGTGGGGGAAGAACCATAGATTTCTCCATGATAGGGTAAATTTTGAAAGTGTTATGCAGGAAATACACAGACAGAGCATGCCAGTTTTTGCAGGACCTTGGAAAATGTCCCTGTACTACACTATCTAAAGCAAAAGAAAATGAAATTACACCTAGTAATCCCAAATCTAATTTAAATCCTGTACAAAGTTAAAGAAATTCCTGTATGGCAAGACTGTCCTTCATTGACCCATGGTCTTGGCACAATAAAATGAGAGCACTAAAGAGGTCACCATTATAAAGTCAGACTCCCTCACTCCTATGTTTGGACCCCTTTGGATACTTATTGTGGCATCCAGTGATTTAATTGCGAAGCTTCCATTCATGGTCAAACGAGTCTCCAGACCAGACCCCACAATCTGTGCATGTTGAGTTTCAACTGAAGCATGTTTTTATGCATGTGTTATAAAATGGGGATTTGGAAATGGGGATTTGTTAAGGAAATGCTGACTTTGAAGTTCCTGTGGGCACTGTCTTTAAGGAGAGCATTAAAATGGGATTGCCTCATTTTTTAAATGATATTCCCCACTGATTAGCAGGATTCAGAATTCCCTCTAATCTTGTTTCCTTTGAATTAGTGCTTAAATGACATTAATTGAATACTGTTCAGGAACTCAAAGCAGGGAGCAGAGATGGTGTAGAAGTAGAGAGAGGGAGAGAGGAAAAAAAATCATGAAAAAACAATGGTCAGGTTTGGTAAAACAGAAGTTCACTGCAGAAGTTATCCTTTTGAAGCATGTGGAGCCCAAGTTGCAAAGTTTGGATACAAATCTGCATCTAGAGCAAAACATCCCCTGAGCTGGGAAGATGTTCCAATTTTGACCCTCAGCTCTAATGGAAATTGCCCCAGATTCTTCTTCCAATAGCTGTGAGCTGAGAACAACAGCTCTTGTGCTATTGCTAAGGAGGAGGAAAGGTAAAAACCAACAAAAACATTAACTAACTTTCTGAATGCTAACACACAGATCTTATTCTGACATGTACTGGCACCACTGACACAGGATTTATTTTTTAGACTGTCATAAGATGACCCATTAGCTTATGTATATATATGGGGGAAAAATAAACACTGGCATCTTTCTGATCTTTTCTCCTCTTCACCTCACTTCCTTGACCCTTTACCAGTCTCCTAAGCACTTGATGAAAGACATACATGGTTCATGGCAGGAACTGAAACTTTAAGTTTTGCTTTCAAGCTTCAGAATATTCCCCAAACATCTCATATTCCTCTCCAGGAAATCCCTTTAAAAACAATCTCTAGTGGGTAATAAAGGAGTCAAGCCATCACACATCCGATCTCAAATTTCTGCTAGTAGTTAATGACTGGATCAAATATCTGAGAGGAGCGTAACTTTTATCATCTCTAGATAAATGTGAAGAAGACTGGCACCACTTTAAAAAATATATCAATTAGACTGCATTTTAAAAGTCTGCTTTTCATTCCCTCTTCAGCTGTTTCCCCCCTCCCCAACTACTGCTAATATATACTTTCATGACAATTAGTGCACTATCACTAGAGTTGAGGTTGTGTCAAACACTTAAGTTACAAACCAACTATAGAGTTAGGTTGACACAAGGCAGCTTACATTAACCTCAGTATATTAGTGTCTACACTAAAATTTCACTCCTGCTGACGTAACTGCTCCACTATGCCAAGTTAACTCCACCTCCACGGGAGGCGTAGAGTTTAGGTCAATGTAGTTAGGGAGGTGCAGTGTCAGTGTAGACACTGTTACTTTAGGGTTGCCGACTGTCTAATCGGACAAATCCAAACACCCTTGCACCACTCCTTCCCTGAGGCCCTGCCCCTGCCCCTGAGGTCCCACCCCACTCACTCCATCCCCTCTTCCTCCATCGCTCACTCTCCCACACCCTCACTCACTTTCACCAGGCTGGGGCAGGAGGGTGGGGTGCAGGAGGGTGCAGGCTCTGGGCTGGGACCAGGGGGTTCAGAGTGTGGGAAGGGGATCCGGGCTGAGCCTGGGGCAGGGAATTGGGGTGCAGGAGGGGGTGCGAGGTGCAGACCCTGGGAGGGAATTTTGGAGGGGGCTAAGGGCTGGGTAGAGGGTTAGGGTGCAGGCTCTGGGAGACGTTTGGGTACAGGAGGAGCTCAGGGTTGGGGCAGGGCATTGGGGTGTGGAGTGCAGGCAGTAGGAGGGAGTTTGGGTGCAGGAGGGGGTGAGAGGTGTGGGCTCCGTCCAGGCGGTTCCCGGCGCAGCTGGGCTAAGGCAGGCTCCCTACCTGCCCTGGCCCTGTGCTGCTCCTGGAAGCAGCTGGCATGTCCCTTCGGCCCCTGGGGGCAGGGCAGGGAGGCTCCACACACTGTCCCTGCCTGCAAGCACCACCTCTGCAGCTCCAATTGGCGGCAGGTCTGCCAGAGAGCAAGGGAGGCCAAGAGTTGATTGAGTGCTGAGCCACAGCCCTGCTGCTGTTTCCAAAAAGCTGCATGTCTCCTCCCCCGCACCCAGGAGCCCTGTGGATACTTCGGAGGAGCCTGAGTCACAAGTCCCCTGCCATGAACAGCAAGGAGGATGAGGAAGAGTATGGAGGACAGGTGACTGGGAGATCCAGCAGTGCAGCAAGCCAGGACCTGTTTTTGACTCCTGGGCAGTCCAGCCAGTCCCTACTGTCCAGCACAGGCAAGCCTGATGCAGGCGAAGGAACCTCTGGTACATATGCAGTTGGCTTTGAAACAGCAGGGATGGAACCCTTGCAGTACCAGGACACATCTGTTGATTTACCCCTTTTTTTACTTATGATAGAAGAGGTAGTGAAATGACCAATAGAGATAAAGTTGTTATCTTCTTTTCATTCCCCTGTAGCGTTAGGCACAGTGGACCCCGTGGAACAGTTTGCTTATGTGCACTGGGATGTCCCGTGCATCCTCCATGTAGATAGAGGAAACTTTTCTGGAGGTACTCTGCAATCCTCTGCTGACTGTTTCTGGGGAGGGCTGCTTTATTTCATCCTCCACGGTAGGACACTTTCCCATGCCACTCAGCAATGCCTTCAGCAGGCACCATTGCAGCCCACACAGGCTAGCAGCATACGGGCCTGGTCTGCGGCTAGATGCCTGCAGGAGCTGTTCCCTTTCAGCCTCCGTTACCCTCAGGAGTGAGATATCAGCCAAAAAGCACCACAGCCTGTGGAAAAACGGGGCCAGTATGCAGTTCAATTGCCTTTTACCCGTACACTCTTGCCTGTGAGCTAACTCCCTCTTCCCCCCCGGATCATGTTCAGATTCACCATGGCTGGGACTGCCGCTGTGCTCTCTGACTCCCAAGGACAAGTGAGAATGGAGTGCTTGAAACTTGGGTGGATCAAGGGGAGTGAGTTCAGTATACCAAGTTTCCATTTATCTCGAGAATTCACTCACAAGAATCCCTCTGTGCACTGTATCTTTTGCAGCTGGAAATGTGGCCTTGAGGGTCTCTCCATCCACACCAGTGGAGCAGCACAGCCAGAGAAGGAAGAGAAGGAAGAGGACGCAGGATGACATGTTCCAAGAGATCCTGCAAGCCTCTGCTGCTTCAGATACCAAGCACAGGGCTTGGAGGATCAGCCTCGCAGACAGCATGGCCAGGGATAGAGTGGAGAGGAGAAAGGGGCAGAAAAAGGAGAGGAACATGCAGCAGGAGATGCTAGCGCCTCCCCCAATCAAACAAGAAAACCCCAACTAGACAAAAAAATAAATTGCTCCTGGATTAAAAAATATCTAAAGTCTTAGCCTAGGAGGAAGTGTAGATTACACCTATATGTATGTATGTGCAAAGGCGGGTTTGCGTGTGTATTTACACACACACACACTTTTTTTTTTAGAAAACATTTGATTTGTTGTTCTTTGGCTCTTAAAAACAAAAGGTTTTGTAGTTAATTGATTACAGGTTTTGCTATTTTAGAAAATACGATGAGTTATTATCCTTTCAAAATCCCATACTTCTGTGTGTGTTCAAGATGTGCTGAGAACCCAACAATTCCCATGGTTTTTTGAGAATGCATCGTTTTTCTACACATGCATTGCACACCAACCCCCTCAAAAATGATTCTACTAGCCCAGGCTGTAATTACTTCCCTGCACAACAGACTGCCATTGCTTGCGTCAGGGAAATATCACATATTGTTATAACTTAGGACTGTAATTATATATTTGCTCTACGGAGAGTCATAAATAATAGAGTGCAATGGGTCTCTTATTGTTGTTAGTCTAGCATGCCAACTCACATTTTAATTACTTGATTTTAAAAAAAGCAAAGAGAGAGCTTGAATCCTAAGCAACGGGTTCAAATCAAGTTAGGTTGGGAAATAAATGGTCAGGATTTAGGAAGTGATAAATGAAGAGTGAGTGTGTCCCCATCCCCATCTCGAGGCCCAGCCGTCCTGTCCGTTCCATGCACGCACCTCAGAATTCCTGGTCAGGCTACTCAAATTTTCTGTCAAAACCACTTCAGTGGAAAAAACTGGGGTTTTTACTCAACAAAATTTGCAAAAATTGTTTGCTTTCTCTGGATTTTTTTTAATTTTACTTGAAAAACCATATGAAAATTGAAATATTTCATCCAAAAACTAAAACATTTTGATTTGGATATCTCACCCTGCTGCCTCATGAGAGAGTTCAGTTTTCTCATGTCCTCAATCCTCCATGGGCTAGAAAGACTACAGTTCCCATGATGCACCGTGGCCAGGAGCTCCCATGATGCAAGTACCCCACTTCACCATAAGGGGAGATCATGGTGAATCATGAGAGTTTTAGTCCAACCTGGGAGCTCAATCTCCTTTATAATTATAGAGAATGAGAGACAAACTACAACTCCCATGAGACACCACAGAAGCATTTTCAGTTGTTGGCCAAATAGTCTAAGTTTTCCACAGAAAATGTTGACTAAAACTAATTCCTCCCTCCCCCATTTTCTTCTAAGTTTTCTGTGCAAACACAGAGTTTCCAACCAGCTCTAGTCCCTGGTATTTGTATGACTGCATGGTCAGAAAAGGCGGTTGTGCACATTGGTGTTAAGCTAGAGGTAAGGAAAAGTTTTGCATGGGCTTGTGAGGTTTCTTGACAATTGAGTACACAGCAAGAAAAATATATAATTTAAAAACTGCAAGGCGGTCAATAGTTCCATGAACCCCTGATTTGCACATTCATTGACTCTAAGAAAGCACCCAACTCTATTAACAGAGAGAATCTGTGGAAAATACTTAAGTGGTATGGTTTTAGCAGGAAGTTGGTTCAAATACTTCAGAGTCTGTATAGCATAGCTTGGCATACACTATGAGGCAACGGTGAGCTGACAGTGGTTTGAAGTGAAAACTGGAGTCCACAGGTTTGCATACTCCTCATATTTTTTTTTTTGCTTACTTAGAAACATAAAAATTTTTTTTCTTTACTCTGGGGGGGGGGGGGATGGGGCTGGGATGAATGAACAAGAGCCCAAACTAAGGGTAACAACAACAAAACATCCCAAAAAACAAGGATCTTGACAAGCAGATTGTTACTGGCAACAGAATATTTCATAGAATATCAGGGTTGGAAGGGACCTCAGGAGGTCATCTAGTCCAAGCTGCTGCTTAAAGTAGGACCAATCCCCAGACATATTTTTGCCCCACATCTCTAAAGGGCCCCCTCAAGGATTGAACTCTTAACCCTGGGTTTAGCAGGCCAATGCTCAAACCACTGAGCTCTCCCACCCCCAATTTATATGCCTGAATAAAAATGTTTGGAACCTTTAAAAAAAAAAATCAGGGTCCACAACAGCAAAAACCAAATTATATACAGTGGTTGGGAAACATGAGAACTGAGAAAGCATCTGTAGAAAAAGCTGCAAACATTTGAAATGAAGTACCTGCACCATATCCTAGCTGTGACAAGGCTAGATATACTAAGAGGTGACATCATCTGTAGAAGATTGAAAATGCACTATATGACTAAACTCATCAAAACGTGCCAATTACAATGGTTTGGCCATGTTGCTAGAATGACCTCATACCGTTTTCCTAAAATTGTTCTCTATGGAAAAGCGCATGTATAGAGGCAGTCCATGGATGTTGAAGGAGACAGGGGTATAACGTGGTATATAAAAACCATCCAGGCAATACCCTTTCTTCCCCCAACAAGACTCAAATGGCAGCTCACAGCAGACTTGGATGGAATCTGCTCAGAATCTTGGTGCTACCCAACCAGACCACTGGAAGAAGGAGATGATGATGAAGGCTGGTACATTCTACACAGATAGTAGAAGTGCAAATGCAACAGAGCAGGGGATTCATTCAGACCTGGGAATTTCCATTTCTCTCAGGAGGCACTGTACACCAATGCAGAGTATGTATATGAAGACCCTAAATCAATTTGTGACTGGATACTAGAAAAAGCAACTTCAGAGAGAAATGCCATAAGGAGCTAATTTTGGGTGTGGGTGTTATAAAAATTCTAATATTTCTGCCTATTAATAGAAAAACTCCAAAAGTACAACAAATCTAATGAGTTGCATATAATGGATGGAAGTAGTTTAGTGTGAATGCTCTTTAATTTCTCTCTTGTGAGAGAAATCTCTATTGTGAAAAATTCCTAGGTTATGATCTGGAGGGTTGTTTTAGAAGTCAGATCTTTTCAAATCCAGATGGAGGAGTGGGTATATTGCAGCTGAGCTGGAAGGAGGATATTGATATTTTGAACTATGTGGATATTATTTAAATTCCAGAATCTGCTTTAAAAGGATTTTTGATGGCATCTTGCCTAAAGGGACATTGTCAATTTGATTCACATGTGTGTCTGTACTACTAGTAGACACGAAGTTTTCAAATAGCACCTAAGGTTACTGGAAGGGAAAGAAGCTAGTGGGATGTGTGGGTGTGGGGGAAATCATATTTTCAATTTGTTTTCATAATATATTTGACACTTTACTTGGAATTCTCAAAAGCATTCACCATTGGCCTAGTGTGAGAATCACACCATTGTGTATAGTCATTTTCACATTTCCCCCAGCATAGCCGGATAGGCCTAGATCGTGCAATCAGATTTGCACAGGCAGACCCTTGTACTAGCATGAAAACCCATTGACTTTCAGTTTCAGGATTAAGACCTTAGCCAGCTGCTTTCTTCCTTGTTTATAAGGTTCTTTTCAACATCAACAGGAAAGCAGAAACCCCCCTTAAATTTGCTTTTAAAAAGACTTTTTTAAAATTCTAGGACATGCTACTACAGGCAAATAGCATTCTGTCGACATTGAAATACTTCATGAAACAGTGTTGATTTAGCCAAAAATTCATTTCAGGAAAGCAATAAAAGTGCTGACAACGTAGAAAGGACCCATTTAAACTTTTTGGAATGAAATGTTTGGCGTTTTAATTTTGAAATGACATATCAGTTTGAATTTTTAAAAATTTTGTATTATACAATATAAACCAAAAAAGTCAAAATTAAGAGGTTTCAATTTTGTCAAAAATGAAACATTTAGATCGATCCCAAATGAAATTATTTTTGGAATTGCCCTTCACAGAGAATTTTTTAAATTTTCCGGTTTTGTTCTGATTTGAAGCAAAGCCAAACTTTGAAATCCTTCACAAGAACGGAAATGATCATCCTTCGGCCAGCTCTAATTAGTAACTGAATTTTTCAGATTGGAATTCAGCCACAGAGAGGCTAAATGAATGATCTAAAGTCACACAGACGTCTGCAGCAGAGCAGGCATGTGAACCTGAAGCTCTGCGACACTGGATTAGCACCTGACCTGCTAGACCACCCTTCTTCTCTTGCGGGTTTATGTGTTGCCAACCAAAGAAGAGGAAACCACCCATCCTCTTTCCTGTTCCATCCGCTCAGCATGAAATAGGGCTTTAAAGATGCAAATCAAGTTTTATGATGACAACTACATTCATCTTAGTGGCAGCCACTTATACTTTTTATTAAAAACTTGTGCGGGAGTTTTTATTGTTCACCATAACGCCTTTTAATTCAAAAGGGCACGTGATTGTCTTAATCCACAGCTAGGGGGCACTGTTCCAAAAAAGCAGGGAGAAAGCCTCCCTTCATCCCCAGCAAAGAAACTTTTGGAGCAGACCCAAAGATTGAGTCAGTTGGAAAGAGGCAGAGCAGGCAAAAAGTAGCCAGATTCTGACCCAGAAAGAGGTTGAAGAAACCAATCACTTCAAGAGTAAAAATGTATATTAAGGCAGAGGCATGCAATGTACTTCAAAGTCCTTTCCAGGATCTCCTTACCTGCTGGGCGTAATTTCAAAGCCCAGCGTTTTTATTAGACAAACAAGTTTAACCCACCCAAACTGTTTGCTCTTTAATTTGCACATCACCGAGCTGTGGTTCCTCTGTACCCATAGGCACCGGAACTAGGGGAGCTGGAGGTGACTTGAAGTGGTTTCCATCACATGCAGGATTTGCAGCTTGGTTCAATGGCACTCAGCACCCCCACTGTACAAATTGTTCCAGCACCTTTGAACTTCAGGCACCAAAACCAACGTTTTACAAAAGTGGCCACAGAATTGGGATACCTCAGGTTTTGGGTGTCTAACTTGAGACACCTTAGGGCTGATTCAGGGAGCCACTGAGCACTTGAATGTCGCCATGGAAGACTATATTTACATGGGAAACGTATTAGGATTTCAAGGCTCGGCGTGACACTGTGTTTCAAGGAAAGGCAGAAGAGCTGCCAGCAACCTAGAGTCAACTTCCTCCTCTCCCATTACAATATTGAGCAAAACACTTCAGGACATCCAAAGAGACATTTCACCATCTATGTGGAAGAAACAAAGACTAAGAGTAGATTGTCAACACGCTTTATAGACCCACAAAACTTGTGGGTTATAGGCAGGGCTAGCAGCACCACCTATTATGAAGGCCGCCCAAAGTTTTCCATGATAAGACCCGGTCTTCGGTTGCTTATAACTTTACCAAGCTTTATGTGTTTTGGCTGAAGTTTGCCATGCTGCGTGGAGATGCATTTTTTGAGAAAACCTCAGCCAAAAACAGTTCAGCCATTTCCAAGGTGATGGATAGGGAATAATACTTTGTTTTGCCCAGGTAAAAAGAATTCTAATGTCCCCATGTTTTGGGTCAGGAGCTCAAAGGGGGTGGGTGGGGTTGAGTCAGGCTGTGCTTTTGGCCATCCCCATGAAAATCCGCCAGCATTTGGCCAAGTTATGAACTTTTGGAAAAGAAAAAAAAAGAAATCACAGATCACACGTGCTTGGTAGGGACTTCTTCGATTTTAGCAACTAAATTCCCCTCAGAGTCCAGCTGTACTGGGCATGCTCCAGCCTGGGATTGAGCAGGACTTTTCCCTGCAATTACAACTCAAGACTACTCCGGGACATGCTAGGTCCTGGCACCAGAACTGAGCACAGAGAGCCTCTCTCTCCTGTGCTCTTAAGTGTCTGCCCCCTGCCCCCACATTGGGCCAACTCATATGCAAAGGGAACAAGAGCCAGACCTGAGGAACAGTGGGGAGTAGAAACTGGGACTGAAGGCTGGCAGGAAAGGGGAGAGGGAAATTGGGAGTGGGAGTTGGGGGGGAAACTGGCATGGGAAACGGGGCAAGGGACCGACTGGGAGCCAGCCGATGGGGCAGAAACTTAGATGGGATGAGGAGCCATGAGGGAGACAGACTCTGTGACACAGAGTTCCTGTGGGATACAGGGCAGGTCACTGAAATGGATCTTTCCATAGGTGGTCACTAACTTCCTGCCTCACCCTCACTAGGGGTCCACCTTCAGGGTCTGATTTTCAGAAGTGCCAAGCACTGACAGCTGTAAAAGAACTCAGCAGGAGCTGTCCCTGAATACAGAAAGTGCTATGTCAGGCTAAGTACTCGTGGCGGAAAAAAAAAAATCAGGTTTTAGGCAAATTGAGCATGCAAAATTAGTGAACCCTCCTGACCTTAATCTCTCTGTAACTCAGCTCTCCATCTGTCAAATGGGACCAACATCCCCTCATCTCACAGGTGTTCTGTGGAGATACGTTTATGGGTGTTTCTGAAGCACTCAGACACTATAGCAAGGAGCACCATAGAAAAGCCATTATGGGAATTAGTCATTCTGTCTTCAGAACAGGGTTTGGACAGTGCATGGTCAATTAGGCCTAGGGCCACACATTGAACATGGAGGGAAAAACCAAAACATGTAGCAGTAGCTCTGTGAGCTGGTGCACCAGCCGCAGGGAGTTTGGCAGATGATTGCTAAGGTGACTTGGCCCTCCAGCTAAGCCCCAGCTCCTGTCACCAAGCTCTTGTCTGGTGGGCCAGGCTGATCTGACCACAGCGGGGGTGGGGGAGTATGCTAGAGAGATTGTAGGAATATTTATAAAAGGTGGGTCTCAGTATTCAGTTTATCATCATTATCTACACCCAAAGTTATAGTCCCCTTTCCCCAGGAGTTCCCTTACCTCTCAGGCAAGCCCACAGTTTCCTGGCAAGGCAGACCCAAGCTGCTGTCCAACTTTCCCCAAACTCAGTACCTCCCCCGTCCCCCAACAGGCATTTGCTTCTCATCCTGCCACTTTCTGGAACTGCTTCTCCCTCCAAGCCCAGCACTCCTTCAGCATACAGCCTCCTTGGGTGCTGCCGCTGCCCTCCCTCTCTCCCTCAAATGAGCCGGGTCTGGCATATATAGACCCCAGGCCTCTCCCACTCCCAGCAGGCTCTGAGAGCAGTGGTTAATTGGAGTCAGCTCTTGGTTTCCTCAACCCCACCCCATGTAACAGTTCACACTGTCAGATGCTCATTGCTCAGTTAATGTCCATTCTGTGCACTGAATGAGGCAAGGGTCCTTTGGGGGAAAAAGCAGAATGTGATCGTGTAATTAAAGACTGTATTATAATGCATATGCATGTGGGGGCCAAATTAAGGTTACGCACACAGCCTGAATTCTGGCATTTCCTAACTTTTGAGAGCTTGACGCTGGAAACTTAATAGCGCTCTTTTAACATGGCTTGTGTGTTTAATATAGAAATATGTCACCTATGGGAACATGAACGGCAATGCTTCCTAAAGACATGAGGAAAAACATATTAACAGAGAAATACCCATTAAGAAATGCTTATCAACATGGCCTTATGAGTAAGCTTCTCCTGTATTTGCCATTATAAGAGGAAAACTTTTTTTAAGACATGGTGTCAATATAATAGTGTTTGTACCTAATATTCTACAATGGGCTATTATTGCAGTAAACACTGAAAATATATCTATACTGTATGTGAGCAATTCTGGAGAGGTGGCTATCTAAGAAGCTTTTTAATTAATCTGTCATGAGATTGCCACAAGATTATTGTGACACAAGTGTGGATGAAATCAGGTCAATAACTGGATGTAGTCTTCCCACTTAAATTTTTTTAGGGTCTCAGTGACATTGCCTTCCAAGAACATCTCTCTTTAATAAACACATTCATTAGTGACAGTTCCGCTCTTGTTAGTGGTACTTGGGAAAAGGAAGCATCTTGCTCTAACACTTGATACTTTAGAGTTTCTGAAATAGTGGGAATAACAGAGCAGTACACACAGCAATTTAAAACTCACAAGTGACACACAAAATTAAAGGTCACTTTATATAAAGTTTACACTTATAAATAGCTTATAGAGGGTTAAAATGATTAGAGGTTATAAGCATGTTATAGTCATAAATAGCATATGTTATAGATTATAACACCTTCTATGGATAGGCTCGTAACAGATGGTTTCAAGTCACGGCTACAGACAATATCGTTGGATTCTAACAATTGATTGACCATTTGTCAAGAGATCCATTAATCCATTATTAACCATTGAGAAACTGCTTCTAAATGTACTCTGACTATAACGTATAATCCAACTAACAAATACATAGCTATCTGGCTTCCTTTTATTGCATGTTAAGATAAGGCATTCACCTGGTTAAGAAAAAAAAGGGTTTTGGTTTTATAGCTAATTATTAAACAAGATGTTGTCTGGGTTAAATGTTTCCAGAGAAAGTGATCATTGATAATAGCAAGAAACACAGAAAACACACACAGCAATCGCTCCTTGGAAAAAGAAGAAAACAAATGAACTTAAGATTGTAGCCAATGACTGTATCCAAAACCTGGACGTTTCAGAACCTGAAATACAGCACAGGAATGTAAGTTTGACAAGAGTAACTTCACAAGCTTTCGCAATGGAAAATTCACATATTGCATGAATGCTTTTTATTTTTCACTCTCATGTAGGTCCAAAATAAAAAAAAAGTTATAAAACATAATTCACTTCTTCCTCCCCTCACCCCCAGAACAACATTAAAAAGGTAGGGCCAGATCCAAAGCTCAGTGAAGTCAAGGGTGGGGGAGGTGGGGGATGTCTCTGCATTGAAAACCATTAGTTTAGTTCTTGTCACTTGTGATCAGCTTCTTTCTCCCCAAGTAAGTTTTTGAAACTTGCTCTCACTTTAGCAGGTTTCCTCTCACCTTTTTTAAGGACAATAGGCGCCTTTCTGATATTGGGTGTGCTTTGCTGGACAAAGGATATTCAGCACCTAAGTGAAGAGCAGCTGGTTATCACTGAACCTAGGCAAGATGGAAGTGATGTTAGTGGGAAGAGGAAGAACTTCAGAAGAATTTGCCTAATCCACAACATCTCCCTCCATCAAGGCCATCTGCCCTTGGATTGTTAAATCAATCTAAGCAAAACCCCAGGGCGCAGATTTCCTATTGCTATCAGATGTCCAGATAGCCACAGTAGCCAGATCCATGCACGTGTGACCTCCAGGATTGTTTCCAGACAGGAGTTCCAATGAAATCACATGTTCTAAAAAAAGCTCCAGCCTGTCTGCTTAGTGACACAGGTCACCAGTAAACGCATCACCCCAGTGCTCTACTCTCTGCATTGGCTCCTGTTGAGTACAGAGTGCAGCTTAAGGCCTAGTCCTGATTTTCGACGGGATTGGCCCTATCTCCCTCCCCAACCACGGCCTGTCATGTTAGCTACACTCCATGGGCCCAGTGAAATGATCATCTCTCCAACATGCTCTCCATGAGTGCATGAGACAGGGCCTTAACAGAAGTGAGACCTAAACTATTAGAAGAAGTCTGGTTACTACGCTCACTGGGTTCAGACCCAAATGCAAGACTCATGTCTCACCCAGCTTTTCCCACAAGAACTATAGATGACTTTTTAAATAAAATACATAGTAGGTATTAGATACTGATGGTGCTAGTGTAACTGCCCAGACAGACAACTAGATAATATCAGGAGTTAAACTAAGGGAGTGAATTGAAGTCAGAAAGATGCTGAAAAGGACAGACGGGACCCCCTTCCTCTCTTTGGGTTGGATAAGCAGCCCTCTCCCTCCTTATTGGCTGGTGTAGTTAGAGCTCCTCCTCCTTTTTCCTTCTATTTTAACTGCTGGACAATACCTCCCCTTTGGAACTTCTCCAGCACCACATCCTTGCTTCTTTCACTGCTTCCTTTGTTTGCATCACTCCACAGGGTGGAAATTCCAGGCCTTTCTGCAGTAGCTCCCAGCTCCACAAAGAGCAGGTGACTTGGTGCACACCTCATCCCCCTTTGCTTAAGCAGCAAGAGAAAATGCAATGCAATTCAACTTCTTCTACTAGTCAACGTAACACTGGTTTTGAATGCTCCCTCGAAGGTTACATAATATCCCCCACTCTTGCTGCATTTTGGAATGGGTTTTGCAGACATGTCAACTCTCACGAATTGCTTGCGAGAGGTACTCACAATTCCTGAGTACAATTAAGCCTTACTCACGATAGAACTCAAATGTCACAATTTTTCCCCTAGCCGCAGCATTCTTAAAATGTATTTCCAGTCAAACCCCACCCTAAATAAAGGAATGTGATTTCTCCACCAGGCAGTTACTTTCAAAGTACTTTGAAAGACAATGAGAATTCATCTACATGTCAGATAAACAAAGCTATCAAGCTAACAAGAGAGGGGAGGGGGTGGAAGGGAAGGGAAAGAGACAGCATGGCTACACCCCAGCAGGGAAGAGAAACTTCATCTGAGATATAAAGAAGGGAGGGAGGGCTTGGCAAACCTCAAATAAGCAATTGAATAAACTGAAAATAAAAATCCTGACATTTGAGAATTCTAAAAGTGGGGCTTAATTTTACTTAGAAATCCTGTCAGCTCCCCCAGGTGTGGCCAAGTCTCCAGCTGTCAGCCCCGGGTGGCTGCTCCCCTGCCAGCCTGGGAAATGGGAGAGGGGACCCGCACTGCAGCCCCGTCAGTAGGGTTGCAACCCTCCCGGATTGGCCTGGAGTCTCCCGGAATCAGCATCGATCTCCCGGTGACTATTGAAAGCAATCCTGGAGATTTTAATAGGATAGTTAAAAAAAAAGTTGGAAAAAAATCTCCCAGAATAGCTTCAGTCAGAGTTGGCAACCCTACCCCTCAGGCCTGGCGAGGGGGAAGAACCCTAAGGAGCAGAGGTGAGGCTCGGGGCTGCAGTGAGAAGGGTGATGGCCGATGGTGTAGGGGGGCTGTATTGATGGTGGGTTCTGAGCAGATGGGGCGAGTGCTGGGTGGGTGAACTGAGGGCGGTGGGGTTTGATGGGTTAGGGGGTTGAACTGGTGGGGTGGTGATGATGGGAGCTGGGGGGACTGAACTGAGCAGGGGCTGAATTGAGGGTGGTTGAGTGAAGAGAGAACTGATGGGAGGTCTGGGGGACAGAGGGACTGGGCCAGATACAGGCAGATGTGGGGGTAAGAGCTGTTGCAGCAGGAGCCAAAAATCTCCTTATCTAGTTCATGTGGGAGAGCGGGTGACATTTGTTACATGCACACACCCTGGGATGGGCAGGGGGAGACTGACCTAAAAATCAAGAGATTATACTGTGCTTTTAGGCCAATTTTTTTTTTAAATGTCATGATTTTGGGGCGGGGGGAGTCTGACTCATGACTTTTGATCTCTTGAAGTTGGCAATGCTGGTTTTGTGACTAACTAGGGGACATGAAACATACTACAGCCATTTCTTCCAGCCAATTTTGTCTTTGTGTTGGTGATCTCTGTGTAATCTCATCAGTAATGCAAACACACTATGTCTTCTTGCACTGGCCCATCACGACAATTATCACAACACTGCACTGATCTTGAGAAATGATTGGGGTGGGGGGCGGGAAAGAGAGCTAAAACCTCTTGGAGCAACCTGGTGTATTAAGAATTTTTATTTGGATTTACTTTCATCTACTGTTTTTCCAAACACAAATTTGCTGGTTGGTGATGCCACAAAACCAGATTAAATGACCAGTTCATTACTATTGACTATATCTCATTATTTCATCTAGGTTTCAATTAAACACATCACTGATGAGAAAAATAACCCCACGAAAGCAAGATATGCATCCAAGCAACTCTACTTTCTGTACTGTGTCCAACTATTCTAACACCCAGAAACAAAGGGGGAATTTTTATTACTGTTAACACAATAAAGGAAGGCAAAGTGACCAGTTATGATAATATAATTTAGCAAAATAATGCAGGATTATTAGACTTTCCAGAAAGACTCCAGTTTGCTGTTCCTACCCCACATTCATCTGGGCTATTTTCTCTTTTCCTGTGGCCAAGTATTGCTATGATTATATATACATATATAAAAATCACACTTTTCCTTCTGTAAATGAAGCCCTTGTTTGCAACTGCCCTAGGTGCTCATAGTTTTATTGGTTCTATACTAAGAAGCTAGGTTTACTGTGAATTCCTGCCTTGTGGCTATCTGGTTTACAAAAGTAAATACATTTCCTGAGCCAGCGAGGCCTCGCGGTGCCCAGAATCCCATGTGGAATAAGACAGCTTATAGGAGGAAGCTTTGAAACTCTAGTGTTTTTTTTTTTTTTAATGCCACGTTTCTGAGGGCAACAAAACACAAATGTGCTTTTGTGTCATATTTACTGTATATGCTGGATCCAATGCATAAAAGCTGCATTGAACATTTGCTGAGGTGGATGGTCTCCCCCTTAATATGTGCAGGATGCAATGGAAAGTAGATGTGGTTGCTATTTACTAAATCCCTTTTACCCTCCATACAGGTGGCTACATAAAGACTAAACACTCAAGGGCAAAGGGAGAAGCAGCCAAGAAAGTAACTTTCCTGGCTCAGATGCACTTATTTAAAAAAAAAAAAAAATTAAAAAAACATTGCTTGACAGCCCAGCCCCCTACCCCCACACTCCCACTTTCCTGTGTGTTTCAGTCAATTGCTGATCATTAAAAGTCATTGCAGTGTTTAGCATAGGAACCATGGCCAGATATGCTACAGATGTGTCCTCTAACACACAGCTTGTTCTTCTGAAGAGTACTTTCTTAAGCAAACACGCAGTCATTCTTTAAAGGATTTCTAATATTGTTTCCTAGACACATTTTATCCATTTTTTTTAAGTGTCAAGTAGAGATGGACCCAAACTAGAATCATAGATCCTGAATCTAGAACTTTGGGGTTCAAATTTAAAGTGCCTCCCTAGTTCTAGGAGTCCAGCTAGCAAAACAAAAGTCCTATGCACTGAGGTTTGCCCAAGTGAAGCCATCATCTAAAATGTGGCCATTCTTTCCCCACCCACTTCTTGTTCTCGCTGGACCAAATTGTCCCCAGAGCAGAAGAGACCCCCAAAGACACCAGGGGAGGCCACAACTGTTTCCTGAACAATCCTTCTCTCCTCCCCGACAGGGACAGAAACAAAGAGAATGGTGTGAAATCCCCTCCTACAACCAGGGCCGGCTCCAGCATTTTTGCCACCCCAATCACAAAAAAGAGCCACGATCGCAATCGGCAGCAGGTCCTTCACTCCAAGAGGGAGTGACGGCCTCACTGCTGAATTGCTGCCAAACGGCCGGACGTGCCACACCCAACTTCATTGGCCGCCCCAGATACCTGCTTGCTACGCTGGTGCCTGGAGCCAGCCCTGCCTACAACAGCATGTCCTCAGATCTGTGAGGAATTTACCAATCACTCAGAGCACTCACAGAGAAAAGTGGAAGGTTACCCAAAGGTTTAGCACCTCTACACCACTACCTGACCCCACCCTCAATAGCTAACCAGTGGCTGCTCCCCCGTACCCAACACCCCCATGTTATCAAGGAGGGAACTCATAAGAGCAGATGATAACATGGACAGTAGCCATCTCCCCTCCAACACCACCCTGCCTTCATCCTCACACTCTAGCAAGCTCCTGTGGAGTGGGGATGGAGGGACTGTCACAAGATCAGGGGAAGGGAAGGAAGCTTGGGGAGGGAAACTTGCTACTATTCTCCTCCTTTGTACCCCTCAGACGGTTTGCAGCAGGTTTGGCTCCTCTAGGGTGACCAGACAGCAAGTGTGAAAAATCGGGACGGGGGTGGGGGGCGGGTAACAGGAGCCTATATAAGAAAAAGGCCCAAAAAATCAGGACTGTCCCTATAAAATCTTTGGAGCAACGTGGCCCAGCAGATTGAACACTGCAGTGGGAGTCAAGGTTGGGATTCTCTCCCCAGCTCTGCCAGCTTTCTCCCTGATCGGGGCTGGAGTGGCAGGAGCTGATTAAGGACTTCTCTGGCAGCCTCCTGCCACTGTGGCCTGAAGAAATAAGCAGTTACTGTCCAAGTATCAGAGACTACGGTAACGGAGACATGATCTTACTGTGCTTTTCAAAGGCAGTCCAGTTTTCATTCCAAAGAGCCTCCGAAAAGAAATGCAACAGAAGATCCACGAGGGTCATTTAGGAATTGAGAAGTGCAAACAATGAGCACGAGAGGTGCTGTATTGGCCACGGATCAATCACAACATGACTAATGTTGTAGGAAACTGCTTTTCATGTTTGAAATACAAACCATGCCAATAGGCAGAGCAACTGAGACCTCAGCCAATTCCACAAAAGCCTTATGAGAAGGTCAGCACTGACTTGTTTACGAGGCAATTAAAGGCTTATTTAATAGTCACAGATTATTATTCCCTGTATCCAGAAATGTGCATGCTGCAGAGTATTAACAGGAAGTCAGTGAAAGCCGCCATGAAGGGAATCTTCTCCAGACGTGGAATTCCAGATGAAGTCTTTAGTGATAATGGGCCACAATTTTCCAGCGCAGATTTTAGGCAATTTGGCATAGATTGGGATTTTATCACAAATCATCAAGTCCAAATTACCCCCCAAACAAATGGACTTGTGAGGAAGTCTATATGGACAGTAAAGAACCTTACAGAAAAGACTTTTTACAGTGAGGGTGTGTACAAGGGTTTGCCAGGGCTCGACCCTCTCCGGGGCGGCGGGGAACCACAACGGCTCACTACACACAGTTGAGGTTGGGGAATTAGTCTGGCCGTGGGGTCTCCCTCGGCAGCCCTTGCTGTAACAGGAAGCAACACGGTAAACCCAGCCCTGGGTCAAGGTGGGGCAACACTGGGTCAGGTGCTCAGGCCCTCGGGCTGGAGCTGAGCACTGGCAGTATAAACAGTAGCAATAAACCCAGGCCCTAGGTCAGGGTGGGGTCAGGGCAGGGCTGAGCAGTAGCGATAGGCCCCAGCCTCCTCAGGCCAGGGAGAGGGGGAGTCTACCACCCAGGAGTGGGGTGGCAGGGGGGACACAGGCCCTCCCACTCCACTGTGTCCCAGCCCGGGGCCCTAGCAGTGGCAGAAGACCCGCTGATGAGTCAGTGGGGATCCTGGCCACAACACACCGACATGGGCTCTGGCAGTGCTGCAGCCAGACTGGGGTCGGCTGCCCCCAGGCTACTTCCGTACTCCCCATCAGGGCCTACCTGGGTCCTGGTTTTGGCCTCTGGGGGATCCAGGAGCATGGGTTCGTCGGGGCAGGGGTTGGTCGGCAGGTCTGGCAGCTCCTCCGGATAGCGGGCGCAGGGCAGGTCCAGCCAGTCTGGGCTGCTGCCTTGGGCCACGGGGTTTTCCCAGTCACGGGCTCTGCTAGGGACATCTGGTCTCTCCGGCGGCTGGGCCCCTACGGAGCTCTGAGGGCCAGCCTTTATAGTTCTGGGTCACCGCCTGACCCTCTGAGGGGCGGGCTCAGAGCTCCCTAGCTCCGCCCACTCGGCCTCCAGATGGGCTTTTCCCCCTCTGGGGCAACGGGGAGCCACACTGCCTCACTACAGGGTGATTTGTATAAAGCGTTACTGATTTACAGAAGTAGGACCCCGGAGAATGGCTTTTCTGCAGCTCAGTTGTTAATGGGAAGAAGGATCAGAACTAATTTACCAATTACTGAGAACCTACTGAAATCTCATAACAATGAAGCCATACAGAAGATGAAAGAAAATCAGAAGTGGAAGCAGAAATATTATTTTGGCCCAGCTGATAGAGGTGTGATTCCTCAGGCATACTCTAATACTTGGGACCAAGGAGTACCATTAAAGAACAGCTGTATCCAAGATCTTATGTAGTCCAGACAGATCAGGGGGACACAAGTAATCCCAGAAAGTTCCAACACATAGACAGTAGATGTGGACTCTGGCATTTCCCATCTGTCTGATCCTTTATCATCAATGCACAAAGGAGAAATAGTCAAGGAACATGAGAACAACTCAGACTCTAATGAAAAGCTGATACTGAGAAGATCAGAGCGTGAAATTACATGTCCTGAAAGACTCATAGTGACTTGCTAACCTGGCTGGAGAAGGGGTATTTGAGGAAAGTGAGTGGTCAAGACTCACTCGAAGGTGATGTGCTGGTAACCTCTCCTCTCTAGGTAGTTGACACATTGCTTTTATGGAAATGTACTATATGGGTTGAGAATTTAACACGTGTTATTAGATAGTTGTTAGCTAGGGTGACTAGATGGGACTGTCCCTATAAAATCGGGATGGTCCCAATATTCAGCGCTTTTTCTTATGTAGGCCCCTATTACTCCCCCCACTGTCTGTCCCGATTTTTCATACTTGCTATCTGGGCATTCTATTGTTAGCTGTTTATAGATAGAGTTAATTTGTTTTGTTTTTTTAAAGAGGGAAGATGTAGAGATATGGTTGTAGAAGATTATAATTTAGAGATGGTCCCTCATAAGGGACAGTACTATGAATATAGGAATTTGGAGACGGGGGTTGGGAACACCACAAGGCTGTATGCAGCAGTTCAGAGATGCTCTCCAGTTTGATCACTTTCACATTCGGTGGTTTGTTTTTTAATGAACCCCGAGACTGTGACACACAGTGGCTAAGTGACTTGCCCAGTGTCACGCTGGAAGTCTGTGGCAGATTAGGATATTGACCCCAAGGCTCCTAAAGTGCAATGATAAGGCCCTAACTACCAGACTGTCCTTCTCTTCCTTTCAGTTAAAGGTGCCTGTGCTACTCAGGTGGCTGCGCCAAGCATTCTAGACAGTGGAGCCTGATTATAAGAGGATTTTGTAATAATGTGCTTTCCGTGCCATCATTTCATCGTTGCTGTGGGAAAGTAGCAACGCTGACATGTTTGTCAACACAACAGTTATTACTGTTGCTCTTTCTCGTCTGGAATTTTGCATGTGCTCAGGACACTTCCCAGCTGTTTATATTTTTCTCTATTGTTAGATTCACCAGTTATTCTTGTAAGCACGTGTGCACAGAGAGAGTGAGAGAGCGCCAGACAGCATAATCAACCCACTATTTTCTGATGTCTAATGAAAAATCCCTGCTGTTTTAGGCTCCTAGATCTGAAATTAAATTACACATTAGCCACAGCAGAGTGCTGATCAGGACATACTGTAAGCTGCAGAACGAATCAAAGCGCAGAAAGCTTTGAAATTTACTCTTCAGCACTATTGCTCACACCCCAGAAGTTCTCATTTTTTAAAGGCATGAATCCATTTTAACAATAAACAAATGTTTTTCAGATTACAGGGTTATATTGAATTGCTGCAAACAGAATCCTGTTACACTGGGCAAAAATCAATTCATGTGGTGTAGAGAGCAGTCTTCTGCATGGCAAGAAGCTGGACTTGGTAACCTAGTTCAGTGGTTCTCAACCAGGCGTATGCGTACTCCTGGGGATACTTCCAGGGGGTACATCGACTCACCTAGATATTTGCCTAGTTTTACAACAGGCTACAAAAAAAGCACTAGTGAAGTCAGTACAAACTAAAATTTCATACAGACAATGACTTATAGAAAAGACTTAAGGTCAGAAGGGACCAATACGATCATCTAGTCTGACCTCCTGCACAATGCAGGCCACAGAACTTCACCCACCCACTCCTGTAACAAACCCCTAACCTATGTATGAGTTATTGAAATCCTCAAATCATGGTTTAAAGACCTCAAGGTGCAGAGAATCCTCCAGCAAGTGACCCATGCCCCACGCTGCAGAGGAAGGCGAAAAACCTCCAGGGCCTTTGCCAATCTACCCTGGAGGAAAATTCCTTCCCGACCCCAGATATGGTGATCAGCTAAACCCTGAGCATGTGGGCAAGACTCACCAGACAGATCCCAGGAAAGAATTCTCTGTAGTAACTCAGATCCCACCCCATCTAACATCCCATCACAGACCATTGGGCATATTTACCTGCTAATAATCAAAGATCAATTAATTGCCAAAGTTAGGCTATCCCATCATACCATCCCCTCCATAAATTTATCAAGCGTAGTCTTGAAGCCAGATATGTCTTTTGCCCCCACTACTCCCCTTAGAAGGCTGTTCCAGAACTTCACTCCTCTGATGGTTAGGAACCTTCGTCTTGTTCATACTGCTCTATATACTATACACTGAAAAGTAAGTACAATATTTATATTCCAGTTGATGTATTTTATAATTACATGGTAATGAGAAAGGAAGCCATTTTTCAGTAATAGCGGACTGAGACACTTTTGTCTTTTTATGGCGGTGAAAGTTGGGGGTAAGCAAGACCTCAGACTCCTGAAAGGGGTACAGTACCCTGGAAAGGTTGAGAGCCATTGACCTAGTTTATCTTCTCCACCCCCAGTAGCCAGGACTGTGAATTAAGGTCCCAATCCTGCAAACACTTAAGCACATACTTAACTTTAAGCAAGTGAACAGTCCCACTGTAATCAGGGACTGAAGACAATGGAGCCAGGATATCATCCATAGGGTATATTTTTAGTGATTTTTCCATTTAAAATTACCAAAGACGCTTCAACCATTTCCCTTTGGAGGTGATTCTGTGGTTTTATAGTTCTCACTGTTAGTTACCTATATGGATATTTGTTCACTGAAATAGTGGTTGTTGAACAAACAGGAGCGGATTTCAAGCTTGTGTGAACTAGAGGACCAATGCCTACCTAAATATTTGAATTAGGTATTTTATTTTGACCCTTTCCTAGCAAATGCTGGGATTATCCTCCTTGTTTCAAGCACTTTATGGCTAGTAGGAAAAAATTATGACCAATGGATGCTTGGACTATGTCACTATTGAATTATTTTTAAACACGTAATTTGGCACATCAGCACAGAGGTTTGCTCTGCAGCCACTGTAATTCTGCCATAGACCCAGGAACATCCAAAGGCCATGGGAAAGAAGAGATATTAGTTATCAGCTCTCTCACATTGCTGTTGTAATTATGCCTCTCATGAGCTTACCCAGTACAACAACCAGATCTTTCCAAACACCACTGCAAGTATTACTCATAGTCAAGAGTCACCGCTCCTGCTGGGGTTCTTCCTAGGGCCATATTACTGTCTGGGAAGTGTGCAAATGCAATACGAGTTGAGTTTCACGGAGATTATCAATCTAGTCCAGCTGTCTGGCTCTTTATTGTACACTGGGGGAATAGAGCAGTGATCCTATAGCTATGGCCAGAGTCACACATGCTTGGAAAGTCAGACCCTCAGGATGTTCCAGCTGGTGATTTATAGATCTTTGCAAAGAATTATGGTTCTCACTGATGAGCTAGGGCAGTTACAGTAAAACCACTAACTCTACAATGAAAGGGCTTTTATATGCTTAATAACGGTGGCAGTTATGGCTGCCAATTTTGCACAATTCGCTTTCAAGCATGAGAGCGGCACAAACTGGTTTAAGACGATTTCTGAGTGATGAATGGCAACTTGAAAGGTTTCCAGTGCAACATAATTATATTGCATTAATGTGCAATACACAATAGTCTATATGTATCTCAGTGGGGATTTGCGGGCATCCTTCCAAGTAGACTCCAATGGGAGCCATGCTCACAAATCCCAGCAGCCTGAAATGCAAATAGATCCCATATTCATTCCTGAATTACTAGCGTATGGAATTGTGTGTTAGAGATTTGGGGTCACATTCACCAGTGGCATAAGGCAGCATAGTTGTATTGACTTCAGTGAATAAGGCCCTTTTCCTCCCCCCCCTCACTGGTCGGCTGTATTTTGCTACTGCTAATGTAGGCACACCTTAACCTTTAGTTTGCCTCTGGGTGACTAACAAGCTTCCTACAGCTTTATATGAAGATAGCATATAGAATAAAAAAAAAAAGAGAAAAATTCACCTTTTCATTTTGCGCAGAAATGCTGATCGAGAGAAGATTTAATTCAGTCATGCCAAGCTGAGCCCTGTTCAGTGACCGTGGGTTTTTTCCAATATCAGTCAATCTCATTCGACCCACCAATTCATTGTAATCCTCCAGAATGATTCTCTCTCTACCTAGACAGCTCTGGGACCTTTATTAAGGAGAGAATCCAAACTATTTTTAGGTAATAAAGTCTGAAATAGCAGAGTTCAAAATTCACATAATTTTGACCAGTGTTTGAACATCCCAAAAATTTAGGGATGTTTAGATCTGGCCTTTGTAAATATTAGACACCCAGACTCCATATTTACGGGCATATTATAAATACACTCATGAGAAATTGCACAGTTCCACAGCCTGGGTCAGATTTCAAACATCCCCCCCAAAGTTCAATGACATTTGGATCTGCAATTTTCATTTGGGTCCATCTTTAATTTATAGCAAGATTTATATTCGCTCTGTACCAGAGCAATGCTTTTAAGCCGTGTATCATGGCTATCGGCTGGAATTCTCCTCCTGTCAAAGAAAGGCGACATTGTTAAAAATAGCAATAATCTTTCCCTGCCTATGGATGAGGAATACAGATGCCATTTTATTATTGCAGTATCTCTCTCTATTCTTTTAATTCCAGGTTTTATTTTCTATTGTAACTTGTTTCACTGTTTAGTAAAGTCCCACTCCGGCTATAAAGTTGACTGGAAAAAACACCCCCTATAAGATGGTGGAATGCCTGGGCAAAAGAAAGAAAAAGCCAATTGCAGTCAGCAACGTTTCTTCTTCAAGGGCTAGCAGCACGTATAGCACCCAAGTAAAACAAGTTACCGTAAGGGATGGTTGTCAGTGACAAGGATGTGGACAGTCATTCCAAGGGGTTAGAGCAGGAGTCAGTGGCCAGATGCCTGAGCCAAGGGTCAGAGCCAAAGTCACAAATCAGAGCGGAGGATCAGAACACGTTACCTGGAATGAGATAAGGCTGGAGCCGAGGCAGGAACAAGACAGGAGCAATCCCAGCTGTGGGCAAATGCTTCGAGCAGCCACATAACTGCTGCTGCTCTTGGGCTTAAGAGCTGGTCTGCTGCCTCTTCCCACGAGCAGGCAGTATAGCCAATCAGGCAGCCTACTACAGGCCAGCTGTGCTCGTTAGGTTGTCCGGAGACTGGCTCTGCTGCAGGCCCTGATGTGAAGTTCTATGCCTTGGGGGAACGCCCTGTAACCTGCATATTCCTCATTTTTATATGTAATTGTGCTATTGCACATAAAGCAGGCTGTGTAAGGTATCGGGGGAAGGTTATGATCGGCTGAAAGCCATTTCTCTATCCATATGTGTATATCCTTAATGCATATGAAGTTATGAGAATTGTGTTGTATGGTGGTCACTAAAACATGCTGTAAATTGGGGAATCAGCCCAGATATTAACTCCCCAGAGAGAGCAGCAAGGAAAGTAACCAACACCCAGGCGGGGTGTCAAACAACCCATCAACAGCCATTGTCCAGCAAGGGAGCTACAATGCAATGACTCACCTGCATGAGACCACACCAGGGGAACTGCTCAACCTTGCCTGGGGATTCAGCAATGCCCACCAGAAATACCTGGACTTGTGTTCTCCAAGCACATGGGACTGAGGGTATAAAACAGAACACAGGAGCCCCATCCTTGGCCTTTCTCCTTCCCCCACCTATGCTGCAAGCAACAAGGACACAGAAGACTTAAGACTCCAACAGAGGAGACTGTCCCGGTTTCAAGGGTGAAACCTGTGTCCTATGAACTGCAATATCCAGTGGGATAAGAAAAACTGCTTGAGTTAGATGTTGCCCAGGCGAATAGGGTTAAGAGTTTAGACTGTGGGCTTATCTTTTATTTTCCTTTGGTAACTAACTCTGACTTTTTGCCTATCACTTATAATCACTTAAAATCTATCTTTTGTAGTCAAATTTGTTTAACTGTTTATCTTTACCAGTGAGTTTGCCTGAAGTGTTTAGTAATCTTCTCAGGTTTGCAAAAGCTGGTGGGTATCCACTTTCCATTGATGAAGTGGTGAACCAATTAATACATTTGCACGGCTCGTCTTGAGCAGTGCCAGATGGTGTAGCCCCGAGGTACAGTGCTGGGAGCTGGGGGGATTTGGCGGGTGCCTTTCCCTGTGTGATTCATGAGCGGCTCTGGGAGCATTCATGCAGTCTAGCTGGGTGTGGGGCTCCACATGCTGTTGTGCTGAGTGACGACAGCACCTGGAGGGGTTTGCTGCGTGTCACTAGCAAGGCATTGTGAGAGACAGCCCAGGCTGGAGAGAGTCATGGGGGCACAGCGGACCCATGGTCCCAGGCTGCACCCTGGGGATCCTGTCACACCTGATTCCTGACAGTAGTGCAAAACAGCTACCCTAGGAGGAGTGCCAGGGTTGAATCAAGGCAGATCCATGGCCCAGTTCTCCCTGCCCATTCCGAGGGGAGAGTATCGGGTACACACCTCCTACTCTCACCTGTCTCCTGTGACTGAGGCTGCAACAAGGGGAAGGATAGGCCAGTGGTTAGAGTGCTAGCCTTTGATGTGTGAAACATGGGTGCAATTTTAAGCTCTGCCACAGACTTCCTGTGTGATCTTGGATAAATCACATAGCCTCCATGTGTAAAATGGGGACAATAGCCATTCCCTACCTCACAAGTAGGCTAGGAGAATAAATACATTAAGACAGTGAAGCGCTCAGATACTACAGTAATGTGGGTCATAGACAGATAGAAACAAGCTTAGGTGGCATTTATGGAAGCAGACAGAAGATGGAGGGCAGTAACATGTGGGAAGGGAGAATTACTCTGTTTCTGTGCTCCATGTGCAGCCACTTTAGGGACACATTAAAACTGCCCTGTTTGGGGTTCAGCCCAGTACTGTAACTCCAGGGTGTGGGGCCCGAAGTAGGTAAACTGTGCCTACAGCCCTTCCCCTGAGCACCTGTGGAAGGGAAGGAGGAAGCTGAACTGGCATCAATCCCTTGTTTACTGGGGACTGGGTATCCCTGCACCTTCTCTCAAACACTGAGGGCCAGCACCATGTCCTGCTTGCCTTGGTCACATGAGTCGTCCTTCTGGCTTCGCTGAGACTGTTTGCCAAGGAGAAGCAGCCTTGGGTGGTAACAGAACTTATTACTCCTGAAAGATTCTTTTCCCAGCCTGTCTCCACTCCATGTTTTGTTTAAAATAATCTCCACAAGGCACTTATTTTCCAGACCCAGTCAGAATCCCACCTCATAGACACTGGCTGGAATCGGGGTGGGGGTGGGGGTGTCACACTGGGTTAGCTTGTCTCTCAATGGCATTGATATAAATTAAGGTGACACTGAATTAAAAACAACTTAAAAATAATTCCCAAATTCACTCTGAATAGCGCAAAAAACCAATGGCGTTTTTAATCTCTCTGTGTTTGGGACCAGGAACATGTAATACCACCATCCTCCTTTTTATTTGTCTGCACGAGAACCGATCAGTACATCCCAAGGGAGAGTCATGCTGGGAGGAGGAGTTAAGTTAAACCAAGTCCCTGTAGCATCTCTCTGATGGCTGGCCAAAGAAAAGTTAGCTTATCCCATGGCACTGTGACAAGAAGAGGTGATCTATAACCCTAGCCTTCTGGCCAACATTCTTCCTCTCAATTAAAAAGCTTCTAGTGTCCAAGGCTATGAACTACCACTGAGGATATAATGACTACCACATTTACTTTACCTAGCTATTCTATGCCTAGTATTAACTCCTTGCTTTGTGAAGTGCTTCGGGAGAAAGGGTAGGCTTGATGTTAAGTCAGTGGAGGTCTGAGGTCAATTTCTACCTCTGCCACAAACTTCCTTATGACACTGGGCAGATCACTTAATCTGTCTTTGCCTGAGGTCCGCACTGAAAATGGAAATGATAATACCTCCTTTCCCCATTCTTTGCCTGTCTATAGTGTAAACTTTACAGGGACCGTCTCTTACTACGTGTAGGTACAGTATGTAGTGCACAATGGGGCCCACCTCTTAATGGAGGGCTCCTGAAGCTACGGTAATGTTAATATCATGCGTGTGCAAGGAGATTTGATTTACATTGTCCCTATGATGTTTGTAATGAGCAAAGTAACATAAGCCACTTTGCTCAATACAACCATCAGAATAGTAACGTAAGCCACTTTTGATGTATCCCTGCGCCAGTAACACACCATGGCCTTGCTCATGCATCTTTGAACAGTGTTCTGCAAATTTAATTCCTTGATATTAATAAAGCCATTCCTTCCAAACTGAGTTAATGCTGCACCAGGCTCACACATACAGGTATGCTTCTGACTTGTTTAACTCTACAAATTAGTGCTTCGTGTAGGGTGTAGGGGATTAGCAATAAACTACCAGAGTTTTTTTTCACTGTCAGCTCATCAGTTCAAATCCTACCTCAGTCACCAGTAACCAAAATTTGTTACTATCTAATGGCTGTTTGGTGACATATGGAGGCAAGCGAGTTGGTGAACTCTGACTTTTTTTGTGTGGACAAGTGCCCACATCACACAAAAAATTGTCATGTTTGGTGCCACTGCTGGAAGACCAAGCAGAGAAGCCAAGGCTTTAAATAGGCATGGAGACTGAAGGGCCTTCTACCTAGCAACAGTCCCTTCAGGGCAAGGGTGAGGCACCGTAGTGAAGCTGTCTGGGAAAAACAATTGCTGTTGGCCAGACTCTCCTTGTTCTGGAGTCGCAGCAAGGATTTCAGGTACCAGGGTTGTCAATCTGGCCCTTCTTACCAGTGCAGGACCCATGCTGAACAGCATTTTACTCTGAGTGCAGTGAATGGAACTGCGCCTGGAGTAAAGTACCACTCAACATGACTTAAGGGTGGCAGAATCTGGCCTTAATTTTAAACGCAGAATATAGATTCAAATGCCAAAGACTTGTCATGCCTCAAAGTGTCCTCCACAAGGAGAGAGTCTCTATATGGAGTTAAAACAGATGCTGTTTTGGAAAGTCTGCCAACAATGGCTGTGTATTTTTCTACCACTGCCAGGAAGCAGCTAAAAACCCCCACATTCGAGAGTCTAAAAAACATTATTCAAGGAAAAATAAATTGCTTTTGGCATGTGCATATCTATGGAGGGCAACGGAGGAGAAGGCGCCTATCGTACTGCCATGTTAGTGACATGTTTACGTGGACTATTTGGTTACTCAGCTCTTCCCTCCAAACAAACAAACACGACCCTGGATTTGGGGCCAGATGCAATCAATATGAAATTTGGAAAACAAAGCACTCGCTGTTTTATTGTCTGTAACTACATCTCCACCTCTGCCTTGTTAAAAGAGTCCATCTCAAGCATAATGATTCTGAATTTTAAGTTAACAACTTTTTTCACCATGTCTTACAATACACCTCTTTTTGTTTTGCAAACAATGAGTTCATAAACTGAAATGCAAAAACTTAGATCAAATTCTGCCCTCAGCTGCACCTGCATAAACACAGACTAATGCCAGTTAAGTCAATGGAGTTAATCAGGATTTATACATCAGTATAGCTGAGCTGAATTTGGCCCTTTAACATTTGGTTCCTTAAAAGCAATTCATAAAAGGGAAATGAAGTTTGGGTTTGTGTCCTTTTTGTTGCTGTTCTTATAATCTGGGTGGATATAGGGCAGTCTCATGCTTATTTCAGAAACCTATGTCAGAGATATTACATTCTATCTTGCTGCAAGACTATACAGACTGATGGCTTTTTCAGCCCTTAAGTGATTTGGGTACTGCAGCTTTAACGAAGAGGTTTTCTCCCAAGTATTCTTGATGTTAACAATCAGGCAAACAGTCTGAATAAAAATGGTTTCTCTTTGCTTGGCATTTCTCAGGTATTCAAACTACTAGCTCTCCAGTTGTCCATAGAATCTTCCAGGCAACTCAGTGTAGAAAAATAATTGAATCTCTAATGTAAAACACAAACAGGAAAAAAAAAAAAGGTGGGGAGGGACAGGTATTTTTCAGGCCTTCTGTCATGAATATAGGGGGAAGGGTAGCAACCTTGATGTATGCCAGCCCATTCAGTAGCATTAAATCCCTCCTTGGCAGCTGTACTGGATTGCCTTACCTGTAAAGGGTTAAGCAGTTCAAATGACCTAGATGGCACCTGACCAGAAGGACCAATGAGGAAAGAAGATACTTTCAAATCTGGGAGGGAAGGATTTGTTTTGTTGTTGTGTGTGTTGTTCCCTCTCCAGACAGAGGGAGAAGCCAAGCAGGCACAATATCTCCTGAAAAATATACCTGGAATAATCCATCTAAAACCACAGAAACTGTGAGTAGGGCAAGGAAATGCGTTAGGTTATCTCTTGTTTTGGCTTATGAATTTCCCTATGTTATGGAGGTCATTTCATTCCTGCTTTTGTAACTGTGAAGCTGAGTCCAGAGGGGAATCCTCTGTGTTTTAAATCTTTTTATTACCCTGTAAAGTTGCTTTCCATCCTGATTTTGCAGGTGTGATTCTTTTACTTTTTCCTTTATAATAAAAGTTCTTGTTTTCTCCTGAAGACAAAGGGTCTGGTTGTGCTGAAGCAATTGGTTGGTATTTTATTCTCAAGCCTCCCCAGGAACAGGGTTAAAGGAGCTTTGGGGAATATATTGGGGGGGATAGGGATTCCAAGTAACTCTTCCCTGAATTTTTGTGTAAATCACTTGGTGGTGGCAGCAATACTAGTCCAAGGACGAGGAGGGCGGAGGGTGGGGGGGAATTTGTGGCTTGAAGTTTTAACCTAAGCCGGCAGAATATAAGCTATGGGGGGGTCTTTCATGCGGGTTCCCACATCTGTACCCTAGAGTTTAGAGTGTGTGTGTGTGTGGGGGGGTTACCCTGACACCTTCTATATATACACATCATAAACAAACAAACAACAAAAAGACAAGCCCATTCCTTTTCTTTGCAAGTCACTTTTAAGAAATGTTTTCACTCTCTCAAATGTGATGTTCACTACCTATCTGATTACTAAGGTGCTTGTGTCTCCTGTCAGAGGTAATTTTCAACTGCACTCCACTCTAGAGGTCTGATTTATCAAAGAAACATGCCTATTTAATACAAGTGCAAACTTATAAAAGAACAGATTCCCATAGTGCGCTGCACTGGGGAAGTTTTCTGCATTTTTATATATATCAGCCATCTCGCTTTGTTTTAATGATGTATTTTGAACTTGTCTCCAGAATGGGTGTCAAAGTAACTTTGGATAAATATGAGATATATTCAAAAAATAAGATCTCTCTTGAGTTAGACTGTCTGCAGACAACTCAGACCTCCCACTTACAAAAGATGTACAGTCTGTTCCAAGTCACAGCAGTTCAGATCAGAGCACAAGCTATCTGTACAAATTATGGGAGCTTGGCATCCATCAGAAATGTCCAGGACACGTGTGGTGACACTGCTCATTCTGCCCACGGCCATTCAGGCAGGTAAGGCAGAGCTTGGATATACCAAGGTTTGAAACAGTCTAATCTTCAACTCAGCACACTATGCATTTGCAGCGTGCATGGAAAGCATTTTGAATTTCACATGCATTCCACAGAGTTCCCTAGAGTCCTGAATGCTTTTAGTCACTTTGTGACATGTGCATATTGTTCTTAAATAACTCCACCGTATTACTTTTCCTTTCTTGTGTCCAACCGGCTGTGTTCTCAGCTAGCTATCCAGAATCCAGTATAATCTCCTTTAGCTGGCGTATCGCCTACTAGTTTAGGATCTTTGATCAATTCTCAGTAAAGTCTCTGGACGTAGCCTGCTCAAGTAATTCACCAGGTACTTTTGTACACCCAGGGGGAATTCTGTGGCAAAAAAATTACAAATTTTGCAAAATTCTGCATATTTTATCAAAATAACACAATATAATCATGCCAGTTTCGATTAGTTTGGTAATTTATTTCAAAACACCGGTCAGCAAGTAGATCTGTAACAACACAGACAACAAAAAAGATTCCCCCCAGGAGTAGAGGGTTAAAGAAACCCCTGTGCCCTCACAGATCCTTACCGCAGGATCAAGGTATGAATCACCCTAAAGTAGGAGAGATGGGGAAGAAGGCAGAGAGCAGTTTGTCCAGTTGAGAGACTGCATTGGCTTAGTGGGGTCGGTCCCCAGACTCTTCCCAGGGAGAGGGGAGGGTGCTCCCTGCTTCTTGGAGGGCAAACAGATCCCAAGACCCACTTAGCTGCTCCTAGGCCCCCACGCTTCTTAAGCTCCCCCTCCCTCAGGATGCTCCCTCAAGGCACAGCCCTAGGTCCTCACCTTTCCCTTTGCTGGGAGATTAACTCCCCTTTCCCACCCCACTGGCCCCCACTCCAGGCGCCAATGCCCCTCCCACTACTGGGAACCCTCTGCTTCTTCCTCCCACCCGCACCGGGTCCCCTGTGCTCCCTCCCACCCTCACCATGCTGTACCCTAGGCTACTACCACAGTGGACTCTGTGCTCCCCCCTCCCATCCTGACTGACCCCTTCCTTGCCTGGCCCACCCCCAGAGGCCCAAGTGCAGTGGAGGAAACTGACCCAGTGAGCCGCAGCCAGAGAACCCCGACTCCTGGAGGGGGGAACCTGGCTGTGCAATGCAGCAGGTAAGAGCTGGGGCTGGGGCTGGGGCATGCGCCATGAGCAGACCTCCAGCGCAAAACCTGGGGGGGAGGGAGAGGGACAGAGTCTAGCACGCATGCCCAGCCCCCTCACCCCGGCAGGGATTT
Source organism: Mauremys reevesii (assembly GCF_016161935.1). Taxonomy (NCBI): domain Eukaryota; kingdom Metazoa; phylum Chordata; order Testudines; family Geoemydidae; genus Mauremys; species Mauremys reevesii. Next base: position 12,470,811 of record NC_052626.1, on the reverse strand, counting down.
ATGTCTCTCTTGGCTGCTCCTGACACCCGAACCGATGCATCCACTCGGGACCTCTGCCACAGAGGGGTGCGTGACCCCATTTGTAGTGACCCTTTGCTTCCCCATCAGAATCTATTATTCTGTGGGGAAACAAACAAATCTTCCAGGGACATGAATTCTACCTGTGCGCAGTATTCCCCCGGGAGTACGTTAGGGGCACCACAGCATGTCAGGTTGTAACCTGCGTCTCTGAAAACACCTCTTTTACAATGGGGTACTTTGGGCTGGCCTAAGGTTCAGTGGAACCTTAGACAAAGTGAAACATGCAGATTCCCATCTAGCTTCCTGTCTGTGACCTGGGTCTCCGATTGCTGCAGGATGTTCATGGTGGCTGAATGAGGACTTGATCCCGCTCCCATTAAAGTCAGTGACAAAGCTCCTCTTTACTACAAGTGGCGCAGGATGAAAGGCTGCTGCAGCGTATGCAAACATTCACCTGGCACTGGCCACTGTCCCAAGACAGGATACTGGGCTAGATAGACCTTTTGGCGTGACCCAGTAGGGCCGTTCTTATGTTCTTATTCCAAGAATGCACCAAAAGAAACGGAGATAGGAGGTATTAGAAACCCCGCAGCACCAGTGTCAACCCATGGATGGACAGGCAAGATGCACGGTGGATGAGCAAAGAGAAGGGCCTATCATGGGCTGCTGAGAGAGTGGGTGGTCTGACAGCTGCTCTGTTTCTGCTGATGGCTCAGCACCTAAACTAGGTATGCACAGGACTCTCTGTGACCACAGAAAGCTACGTCTAAGGAAGCCATTATGAATAGCTCTCATTAAAGGAGGTGTCCTACCCATTCCAAAATCAACAGGAGTAAAGTAGCCGTGCAAGTAGGATCTGTTGCCTCTACAAACAGGCAGGTAAAGCATTTTATGTTCTCAGCTAGCCAAACAACAACAAAAAAAGGTCTTTCCTGTTCTGCAGAAGATCACAAATGAGCTGGAACTGGTTTTCCTGTGTGTTGTGGAGAAGAACAAGTTTGGCTTCTCACTTGCTGACACTCCTTTCAGCAAAGGCTGTGTCTGATGTTGCTTCTGTAGCATAGTGTTCAATGGAGGAAACCTTCAAAACTGTACCCATAATAATTACCAGCATATGTAATCTCAACAGGTTTGCACGTCCCCCTCCACAGAACCAAGCATCCACAAATAACCAGACGCTTTAAAGATGTAGCAAACTATGTGAAGTCTACTTTTCTCTCAGGCCGAGAAACTGACCTTGCTAAATCAAACGGGTGCCTCAGGGCTCCAGACATAGGCTTACCACGTAGAGAGAAAACGGGGTTTCTACAGCAAGCTACAGTGGAAACTGGACACAGTTTAGCAGATCACAAGTCTGCAGTGTTTGAAAAGACAGGGAAAGACCTCAGAGGACTTAGCAATGACTGACATACCCTGAATCTTTGAAAGAGGAATCTACCAATACTGCAGGTGCACGCAGACAGGGCTGACTGTGTGTTACTGAAAGAAAAGGACTCTTGGGGAATAGTGGAAGGAGTTGAATAAAAATTGCAGTGTGATGGAGCAGAGCCTGGGGGCAGATGGTAACTGGCCTTGCACAGTTGCGTAAGCAGAGGAGAGGGCAAAAGCTGCACTCGCCCATTCAGACTTTTTATACCTCAATACCGGGACAAGCCACAATCCCAGACCTTGCCTTCTTGGTGCCTTTTTTTCTCCCATTGCCGGATATGAATAGCTCCACTGAAGTCAATGAAAAGCCAGGAGATTTAGGCCCCCAGGGAACTGAGAGCGCCAGCACCACCATGAAGGAGCAGTACAGTGAGGGCATGAGCTGGATCTCTTTGGTAGGGTTGCCACCTGTCAGGTTTTCAGCCGGACAGCCTGAGTTTCGGCTTGTGTGCCTGGGTACCATTTGACAAGGCCTGACGTCCATTTCTTTTGGTCTGGGGAAAAAGTGGCAACCTTAAGTGGAAGGAAGGGGGCAATGAAGCCGCAGCTCCTCTGGGACTAGGCTGTTCATGCAGCTCCAGGCAGTGCGTGGCCCTGCGCATAGGGTGACCAGATGTCCTGATTTTATTGGGACCGTCCCGATATTCAGGGCTGTGTCTTATATAGGCACCTATTACCCCCCACACCCATCCTGATTTTTCACACTTGCTGTCTAGTCACCCCACCTGTGCAGCCCAGTGGCATTAGAAAGGTGGCAACCGTACCCCTTGGGCACTGGACAGCAGAGATGAGCAGGGGGTAAGTACGCCCAGTTAAAGTGTGTCAGCATCACCCACCCCAGAGTGCATGACCCTCGTGCCCCCTGGAATCATTAGGACTGACTCAGCTGAAATGCTGCCAGGGATACAGCTGGCACACGGCCTCCCAGCACACCCCCTACCCACCATACTACTTCCAAAATTAACCCCCATTACCCACTAGCTCAGCCCTCACAGCTCCCAGGCATGGGCTCCAACTTCCTCCTCCACTCAGCAAACCGACCCAGACCCCTTCAGTGGAACTCTCATCTCCACGGGAACCACGGGGCCAACCCACACAACATTGTTCACTTCTTTTACTTCAGTCCCCTCTCCCCCAAGTTGCTCACTGGAACACTTGGAGGAGAGGGGCAATAGCCATTACCCACCTCTCCTCTTGAAGCTTTCCAGGCCTGACCAGCCAGATTCCGCCATAGCTTTTCAGGTGGCAGCCATCTTGCCTGCTTCTGCTCCTCCCCTCCCACATCCAACGGCTGTGGGGCTACCAACATAGTTTGTGCCACTGCACTTCAAGAAAGGGGTCTGTTGGGTTGTGTGGCCTCTTCTCCCCATTTGTCTTTCCCCTCCCACAAGCCTAGGGCTGAGAAAAGCCTATCTAACACCTAGTGGACAAGTTTCATTGCCCTACATGGTACTGGGCAGAGTTACCCTGGAAAATCCACCTCTCCTGCCCCCTCTCCCCCAGGGGAAACACTACCCATCACCATGTATGCCACATAGTGCATCTTGTAGGCCAGCTCCAACGCAGTGTGCAGGCTGGCCAGGAGCCCAGGGCCCATTTAACTTCTCCCCATCCCTGTTCAGAGTCTCGGTGATGAAGGAGAAAGCAGGCCAGGCAATTAGTTAAATCATCATTTAAAGATGAAGGCCTATAAATGCCACCTGATGCTGACAAAATTTACCTTCCTGTCAAAAATGGAACGAGGCCTGGGGAAGGGGTGAGAAGGTGGAGCCGGCAGGTGGGACTTAAAAGTGAAGATTAGGAAGTTAGAAACAAGTATTTTTAGACAAAACTATCTGAGAACTATCTGCCAAGAAGCATGGTCACTGATGCACAAAGTGCACGGAGCGTGAGAGAGAACAGAGCACAATGATGGTATCAAACAGAGCAAGAGAGGAACAAGCAGCAAAACAGGAGAAAAGCCCAGAAGTGCCTCAACCACGAGACCATCCTTCCTCTGTGCCTGCTTATTGCCTGCCAAGTTTTTAAAGGAAGAGGAGCTGGAGACCAGCCTTTTAGTCCCTTTGTCTAGCTGATCAGCCAGCCAAGCGAGAGGGATGCTTGCGGTGATTACAGTCACTGGAGTATAAAACAGAAGATTGGGTGTAAACACGTGCAGTCAGATAGTCTCTTTGCACTTGGCGCCCTGCACTGAGTTTGGCCGGTGCCTACAGCTGAGCCATTCTCAGAAAGCTGTGGAGTGGAATTAGGATTAGCTTTCAGAGCTCCAGCAACCTGCTTAAGCCCTCTTACTGCACTTGCAAAGAGCGATTAGTTTGAGGGACCGTTTTTCCCATTTCATGCCCTTGACTCGCACTGCAAAGAACGAGCATTTCACATCCCATCCGCACCCAGCTTTCTTTTCTAACTAACCCCTCCGTGTTCCCCTGAAAAAGCTACATATTGTGGATGTCAGTTTAACGAGACACTCAGTGCCCCGTGATGATGAACTGACTGTCTCAAGAAACTAGAAACTGACCCGAGAGTTATTGCGTCTCTAACCCATTTATTTTCTACAACATTGCATATTTTCAATAGCTGTTCAGCCACATCCTTACCTTTGAACACAGAGCTTCTTTCAGCAGCTCGGGGTGAGGGGAATTCAAATATTATTTCTGAGGGAAATTTCTGACTTGGCTCCAGGGTAACATAGCTTTTAAAGTCCATCCAGTGATTTTATACCAAACCCAACAATGCTCCATACCACCATAGCATAGTTAGAAGGGTATGCACACAGTCACTGAACATGCTGACAAATAATAATCAGTAATAATAATACCCAGCTCTTATATAGTGCTTCCCCCCCCACCCCCTCATAGATCTCAAATGACAAGGAACAATCCTATAAACTCACTCTGGCCAAAACAAAACAAAAAATTTCCTTATACGTTCTGATAGCAGCAGTGACCCTCTCTTCTTGTCTCGCATTGTACCTCCTCTGCTCCAACCAAGCAGCTCAGCCATGGCTGGTTCTGAGCGGGCTTGGCTACTCCATGGCTTTTTCCACACTACCCCTGAGGCGCTGAACATTCATCTCATCTATCTAAGATATTATATGGCTCCCATCACCATAGTATCCATGTGCCTCACAAGCTTTAATAGATTTATCTTCGCAACATCCCTGTGAGGTAGGGCAGTGCTATTGTCCCTATTTTACAGATGGGGAACTGAAGGGCAGAGACTAAGTGACTTGCCCAAAGTCTTCCTGAACTGATCAGTAAAGCCTCTTTCCTCCTTCAAATGTCTCCTCAAATCCTACCTCCGACCAATCCCGTGGTTCCCAACCTGTGTGGAGTATCAGAGGGGTAGCTGTGTTAGTCTGGATCTGTAAAAGCAGCAAAGAATCCTGTGGCACCTTATAGACTAACAGACGTTTTGCAGCATGAGCTTTCGTGGGTGAATACCCACTTCGTCGGATGCAAGACACTGTGTGGGAAATCCTATGTTTTCGAAAGTGGTCTGTAATTGCAGGTGCCCTAATTAAAGATACCTAGAGTTATTGCCAAGTGTGACTGTTTTATCACAAAGGCAGCAGGAAGTGGTTGTATTCTTACAGCCCCAGCTGCAGGAGTACCGTGAATGTGTGAGAATCTTAACTTTCATTATTTGAAAGGTAAATGTCTAGCTCTTGTTGTGGTGAAAAACATGAACATGTGACCCAAGTGCACTCACAAGGCTCAAAAACCAGTAGGTAAAGAAAAAAGAACCTAGCAGCCAGGTTAAATAGAGCAGGCTGAATAATGGCAGAACTTAATGTAATGGCTGATGACCAAAGGCTACAAGGCTACCATCAGGAGGTGTGACAGTACGTATAACACATCGGTGGTGTACGTAGCCTGTAAACATTTGCTGTGTGCTGTACCTTTCAATTGAGAGAAGTTGCTCTCCCTGCCAGAAGGGCTGGATGCCATTTTGTGTAGTGATATAGCATGCCACATGGGGGAGAGACACAAATACCATGCTCTCTTTTGGAGACCTTCCTTTTGTTCTTCCTTGTTTTGTTCTCTTCAATATAAAATAAAGGTCATTCTCACTGGAAAGGCACGGTTGCCCCATTTATATGGAAAGGCATCATAATAATTTCCTTGAGTTGGAGTAGAAGTCTTACAGGACTTATAAAAAGATTCAAGACAAACAGGAACAGAAAAACAAACATTAATATTATTCATCTCAGGTAATGCAAACATTCAATTTTCTAGTAAAAGAAATTAAAAAGCACCTTTATTAAACATCTTTCCTGCTCTGTTAATATTCCCCAATGTGATTTTTATTCTCTTCTCTTAAGTGATCACCTCTTTCTGAGCAGCAGTGAGAAAAATTAACCTGCCCAATGAGGACACTTGCAGCATTTTCATAAACCACTGCAAATTAAATAGACGTTCATGTGGCAGGCTTGTACAACACATGCCAAAACGTGTCATTCACTTGACCACTAATGCTAGAAACAAAGGCGTTCAAAAAATTGCTTTTTCAAAAGCACAATGGTGCTACAGCACCACATAGAGAGAAACAGCTCTGTCCTACCTTTTTTTTTTTAAAAAGCAAAACAGTAATATACCACCACATTACTTCATTGTCCATAGATGCATCTAAGAACCTTTAGATTCTTTAAGAGAAGCAGAATTAAAGTAGAATAATTGACCATCTTGCATTTGCAGCAGGGAACGTAGCGTCAATCTGGAAATTATTAATATGAAAAAGGATCCAGCATATTGTGACAATGAAGGCAATCCTTTTTGCAAAAAAAAGTGTCACCGATCGTGAGCAGAATTCAGGTGCTAGCTTGCAGCGCAAGCCCTTTAATCTCACACTGCCTGGATGTGAAGGTCCCCAGAGAGGTTAGGTGGCTGTAGCCTAATCAGAGTCATCTATGTGTTTCCAAGTGCAAGGACTCTTTTCTGTTAGAGCCTTGAACAAGGTCATTGTTCTGTGCCTGAAATGCATGAATGCTCAGCAGCTCCATCAGACCGCTCATTAGTATTCTATACATTACACAGGCTAAATTTGCCATTTCATTTACAATGCTTCTGTTTGCAATTTTTTCCTGCTATATCATAGGCCTCCTCAGAAAAACAGGTGCCATTGATAAGATCTGACAGGCATTTAAACATACTTTGCAACATAGTTACAGTAAAACAACAGAAACTGCCTCTTATTAACCTATTAACTTTCCACCCAGCAGTTTATTCTATGTACGGAAAAAATGAAAGGTGAATTTGAAATTAACTCTGCAAAGAGACATGCAGGAGGATGGAACATCAGAAAGAAAAACATGTTTAAAAAAGCCCATATCATGTCACATGTATGGATCAGAAAGAGCAGTTTTGGAGCCAGGCCCACTTTTATACTCTGACTTGAGGAATTAGTGCAGACATCGAGGTCATAGCTTACTTTATGGTCAGTTCATTAGGGCCCTGATTCAGCAAAGTACATACACACCTGCTTAAAATGCAGTCCTATTCAGAAAAGCACTTAAATCATTTGCTAAAAATTTTCCATTACTTCAGTGGGAGCAGGATCCCTCTGCTAGGCACATAATTCAGCAAAGTACTTAAGTATGTGCTTAAATTTAAACACTCCTATTCCTGTTCAGCAAAGCATTCTGCACACCCTTGCACTAAGGTTGCCAGGCATCCGGGTTTTGACCTGAACGCCCGGTCGAAAAGGGATCCTGTCAGTTCTGGTCAGCACTGCTGACCAGGCCGTTAAAAGTCCGGTAGGCGGCGCAGCAGGGCTAAGGCAGGCGGTAAGGCGCTTACCTCAGGCAGCTCCCAGGTGGCGGTGCAGCAGGGCTAAGGCAGGTGGTAAGGCGCTTACCTCAGGCGGCTCCCAGGTGGTGGCGCAGCAGGGCTAAGGCAGGCTTACCTCAGGCGGTAAGGCACTTATCTCAGGTGGCTCCCAGGTGGCGGTGCAGCAGGGCTAAGGCAGGCTCCCTGCCTGCCCTGGCTCCTCGCAGCTCCCCAGAAGCAGCCTGCATGTCCGGTCCCTAGGTGCAGGGATGATCAGGGAAGGGCCATGTGCTGCCCATGCCCCCAGTGCCAGCTCTGCAGCTCCCATTGGCTGGGAACCGTGGCCAATGGGAGCTGCAGGGGTGGCGTCTGCATGTCCAAGCAGTGTGCACAGCTGCCTGGCCGCACCTCTGCCTAGGGGCCAGACATGCCGGCTGCTTCTGGGAGCAGCACAGAGCCAGGGCAGACAGGGATCCTGCCTTAGCCCTGCTGCGCCGCCGACCGGGAGCCACCTGAGGTAAGCGCCACTGAGCTGGACCCCTGCACCCCAACCCCCTGCCCCAGGTCAGAACCCCCTCCCACACCACAACCCCTGCCCAGCCCTGAGCCCCCTCCCACACCCAAATTCCCTCCTGGACCCCACACCTCTAACCTCCTCCCACACTCCAACCCCCTATCCCAGCCCTGAGCCTGCTCCTGCACTCCAGCCCCTTGGCCCCAGCCCGGAGCCTTCTGCACCCCAAACCTCTCATCCCCAGCCCCACCCCAGAGCCTGAACCCCCAGCTGGAGCCCTCACCCCCTCCTGTACCCCAATCCCCTGCCCCAGCCAGGAGCCCCCTTGCAAAGCCTGAATCCATCATTTCTGGCCCCACCCTGGAGCCCACACCCCAACCCATCTACCCCAGTGAAAGTGAGTGAGGGTGGGGGAAAGCGAGCGATGGATGGAGGGTACTGGAGTGAGGGAGTGTGGCCTCAGAGAAGGGACGGGACAGGGGCAGGGCAAGGGTGTTTGGTTTTGTGCAATTAGAAAGTTGGCAACGCTAGCATGCACATGATTAAGTGCATTGCTGAATTGGGGTTTAGGCAATTGATCTTATTCTCACTGAAGTCCAGGGGAAAATTACAATTGATCTGAGTGGTACAAGATCCAGATGTAGGTGCTTTCTATGTAGCTTATTGGTGATTTTATTGAGGCTTTTATTGACAATATTTAATTGCCATAGAACCACGTCCATGTCATTCTGGGTCCCATCCTGCAGACTGCTGTCAGACTGCATTGCTGGTCTTTGTCTTTTCTGGAGCAAAATTGAATCCATGGTCATATGGAAGTTATTAGAAGGCAATCTCTTATGTTCCTAGACTATTGTAATAACACAGAAAATATCTTTCCACACATCAGTTATGTTGGTGCTGTAATTACCCATTGGCTGGCTTGGTTTTAATAATAAACATTTTTCTAGTGTTTTTTTTAAAAAAACCAACAACAACGACAACAAATTCTGATCCCACCACATACAAAAAAAAAAGGGAGAGCGAGAGTCTCAAAGCCTCTGAGCACTTCTTACACAGAACTCCATCAAAAACTATTCTCTGTAAAATAAAGGCAACCCTGCTAAGAACACTTTTCCACATAAATGATGTGGATTGTAACTGGCCTTTGGAGAAGCACAGGTACATCAGAGCTCTCTCTGTAATGCTGAGCACTGATTTCGTACCGTGCAGCATTTTCAAAATTACTGCTTTTCACATTATAGCATTAGAAATTTACGTAAAGGGACGGGATCATGTCTCCTCCATGGACTGTATCATGCCCAAGAGATTTGCCCTCTCATAGAAGTAGCAGGGGGTTCAGCCCCCCAAATGACTGGATCTTAAGGAAAGGATTCCTGTCTTGGCTCGTGCATCCTCTAAATTATACTTCCTGCAGTTTTCATGGAAGCCTTCCTCCTAGATTAGATTAGAACAGGGTGTATCTCTACAGCCTGAGGGTATGTCAAGACTCCACATTGAAAACAAAGGTGTGTTCTTAACTCAGATTAGCTAATTGGAGTTAGCCAATTTGGGTTAAAATAGCAGTGAAGACACTCTGATGGGGATCCACTCTCCACACTGGTGCCTTCTGCTGGCTGTTTAAGGGATTAGCGCCGCAGATCGGTATGCCCTCTCCTGATGGTGCCTCACCCACCATCACATCTGCTCTCAGACCCATGCCATTCCAAGGACTGTCCGCAGGGTCCTCTTCATGACACAGCCCTCTGGCCATGTCACAATCTGTGCCCCCATTCCGGGGGCCCTGCAGTCAACTGTCTGGTCACTGAAGTGGACTTACACTACTGTAAAACTGATTTAAGTGAGATCAGAACTGGTATCAGAAGCCCAGTAAGAATCCGTCTCAACCTGATCTTTGGGTTTTATTTTTTTCATGAGTCCCTCTTGTCTGAATCCTTTTCTTCCATGATGCTTAGCCTCAGTTGTTTCACCATCTCAGGGGTCTAAATTCTTCTTGGCTCATATGTATAACAGCTATTAAGGCTAAAAGAGGAATAATTGCCCACAGTCTTATGCATCCTGCTTTCTTCTGCTATAATTACATGTCCTTCCTGTCCCAATACTTATACTTCATTAACAGGGCAGGAGTGATGTTTATGAACTCTACAGAGTAGTTCTTGGATTGTGTGCCTAACCCAAGAAAGTCAGCAACAGTTATAAAAATAAGGACCCAAGGATGTGCCCATCTTTAACCACATGAGTAATCCCACTGATGTCAATAAGCTTATGTACTTTGCTGGATTACGGGGTATATGTAAGTCAGCATACCGGGCCACTGAAAAAGATATGCAACAAAATTCATACGTAGAACCTCATTCTAAATTCACATTCCTCTTGATTTTAACCAGAGGAAAATCAGGCCCTAAATTCATGTTGAGTACAGAATTAATAGGGCACAGTTCTAAAAAAAGATATAGAATCTGACTAAGGCAAGAAATTTACCTTTTAATAAAAGTGTTAATAATGCACTTTATTTGAAGTCTGTTTCTTTGAAGAAGCAGCTATTTAAGAGACTTAATTTTCCTATAGCCAATATCCCAAATTAAATAGCTTCTACATGTGTCAATAAAAAGGCATGTACTTCATTATTTGTCATCTATCTCCCCAGTGATAAATTCAGTTCCTGTTTGGTAAATGCAATTATCCTTCCAGACATTCATATGAATTACTGATATACTGATTGATAAATGTACACAGCAGGCAAAGAAAATGGTGATGGAATGATATTTGCTAATGCAATATGGATATCCGTGAGAGTGGGAATAAATAAAGAAGGCTTGGATCACTCTCTTCATTCATAACATCCAGGATATAGATGGCAGAAGTTTTTGCAGAACTAACAGGGCTCAGAATTTAATTTTGTTCTGTTTGTCTTGCAAATATGAGCTGTAAATGACACCATATCTATTCAGCAGTGTTTAATGTCTGTCCTCTAATATGTACACTGTGCCATTTCAATTAAAATACTCAGTTCTAGGACTTGATTCAAAGCCCATCAGAAAATCAGTGGGGACTGGTTAAGGGTTTTGGCAAGTTCTGGTTGTAATAAGCTTGCCCTCTGGCTGATGACTTTCTACTGTTTTCCATAACAAATTTCAGACTCTTTTCAGCTGTTCCCTCCCTTGGTCTGCACAGTTGGCACAACTATCACCCTCTTTGTTCTCTAGGAAGTCAAAAACGTTATCTCCGGGTAACCTTGGAGACTGCTCATGCAGCAAGAAAAATGGAGATCAGCTAGCTGTTTCATGCTTGGCGCAGTTAGAAGCATGCATTTCTTGGTTAACGTTAGGCAGTCCGTCCAATTTGACTTTTGTTTCTCACTCAATCTTCATAACATAACAGTTGTTTTTCATTTACTAATAGAGTTCTGTTGAATCCTTCAAATGTCTTTTCATGCCAACGACAGGACAAAAGTCTGAGGACAAAGTCTCAAACAGATGATTGCCACATTCCTATGCTAGTCATGATGGATCTTTTCCAGGAGAATGGAAGACCAGACTCTCTGAATACAATACCAGTTGCTAGGCCTAGTTGATTGGTTGTTGGATAGTCCGCTTTAAGTTTTGTGAACTGGTTTATTCTCACCTAAATCCTTTTAAGAAGTCATAAGGCTTAGCAATATCAGAGGAGTCACTAATGAACCCACAACAGTATCCCAGGAAGCTTGTTTGCTTTTAAACCTCTTGAATGGTTTGTCTTCTTTCTTCAAATTTTGAATGGTGGTCACATTTTGAGACCCAGCTCAATACCCTTAGCTTGTTATCAGCCTTCCTAGATATCAGAGTACTCTTTTCATAGACTATCAAGGTTAGAAAGGACCACAGGAGGTCATCTAGTCCAACCCCCTGCTCAAAGCAGGACTTATTCCCAGATTTTTACCCCAGTTCCCTAATGGGCCCCTTAAGGATTGAACTGACAACCCTGGGTTTAGCAGGCCAATGCTCTTTTAAAGATGTCACAATGACCAGGTTTTAATTTGACACCCCCCTCCCCAGTCTCACAATTTCACAGAGTCTAAGATCAGAAGGGACCAGACAGTGTCATCTAACCTCCTGTATATCACAGAATTTTCACTCAGATACCTCTGTATTAAGCCCAAAGACTCTAATTAGGTTGAACAATTTCAGACATGAGGAGAATAAACTGTGAGCCACAAACGAAGTGGTGAGATTGAGGTGCCACCAATGCCCAAGGCCCCAGCAATGGCAGAGAATTGATCAGGTGAGATATGCCCAGATGATCCTAGCAGATGATCCAACGCCCCATGCTGCAGAGGAAGGCAAAAAACCCCCAAGATCCCTGCCAGTCTGACCAGAGGGAAAATTCCCTCCTCACCCCAAATTTGGCGATCAGTTAGACCCTTTGCATGAGAGTAAGACATGCATTTAGAAAGAGGACTTTCTGTACCAATTCAGAGCACAGGTTCAGACGCTTTCCTTACATCTGCCACATGTTGGCCAAATCCCTGGCAATGCACAAGATTTGGGCCTAATTATTTGCTGATGCCAACCAGTACAGTTCCATTGATTTCAGTGGAGCTGGTCTGGTTTATACAGGCAGCAAACGTGGTCCTTTGAGTCCCCAGGGTGTTACAAATGTGATTAACTTATGAGCATCCTCACTCATGAGCCATCAGTGATAAGCTTTACATTGATCACATACAGTAAATGATGAGTTTCCATAGCACTGGTGAAGCATCCTGGGAACACTTTCTTCCAGTAAGGATCTTGAATGCAGCTTTTGACTTCACTACGGAAGGGGTCTAGGAATGAAGTGATCAGTTTGGTGAACAGGGGTGATACCTGTAAATTTCATGTCCATCCACAAACTTGGGACACACTGTAAGTCCGACTTATCCTGAACAAAATGAATACTCTTCTTGAAGCATTTTGCACACCTTTCCCTGCTGATCCAGTGTCACACAAGCTAATTCTTTCATGGGACTACACAGCTGGGATGAAAGGCACTAGACAGCTGGTACCTACACAGTGGTGATGAGATGGGGAAGGGCAGAGTGGAGTTTTGACCCAAAACAATGGGTGGATCTTTAGTCTTGCAAAATTCAATGCCTACACAGCAGAGGCAGCCTCCATAGTGTTTTTTAAATATTCCCTCTTTCAGGGTCTGACACTCAGCAAACCACAGAATGCTCCATTTATCTACTTTGGAGGGTGAGGGGCTTGGTGGTTAGTTCAGTTCCAAGAGAACAAATGGTGATCTGTGTTCATTGCAGATTTATATAAATGAATTCTGAAGTGGGCAGTTCTATTGGGCCATTGAGGCTGTCAATTGCCACGTGACATTGACAGTGGCATAATGGTCCATAGAACTTCTTGAAACTAGCCATGTTTGCACAGGAAGGAAAGGTGCAAGGCAATTCATTTGGTCCAGTTCTGATCTCACTTTCTCCAGTGTGACTCCACTAGAGTGAATTTTCCCAAATTTTCACGTGTGTAACTTAGAACAGAACCAGGCCTGGTATCTTCTGCAGCAATGCTGTCTTCACACAGAAAAGCTACCAGTTAAATGCTTCTTACTGAATGCCATTCTGCTTTTAATTCATTAAGCTGTTATACAAAATGACTATATCTCCAATGATAAAGTTCCCCACCCTCACTAATGGAATAAAACAAAACAAAACAAACAGCAAAGTCATAGCTACTCTAATATGATTCCCAAGTCAAGAGTTTATTAATGGGGTCAGGAAACTTGACTCAACTTTGTGCATGTTTTTTAAGTAGCTCCAGCACTCCATATTTTCAAAAGAGAATTAGATTGGCGGAGAGGGGAGAAGTAGTGATGGTTGTCAGGGCAACTGATGAGAAACATAAGTGTGACTTTCAAGGCATGTTAAGAAGTTACACCATTACTGTAAAATATTAAGTCTAATAGGATCTTCCACCCAAGAAGTTTAAAGAACATTATGGACACTGAGGAATTTTAGTTATCTGGGATTATTCCCATTTTACAGATGAAGAGAACATAGCACTGAGGGAGTAAGACCAGATTTTTCAAAAAAGGGTCCTTGGATGCTGGGTGCTTCCATTGCTTAAGTTATTTAGGGTCTGATTTTTCAACACGCTCAGTTCTAGTTGATGCCAATGGGAGCGATGGGTGCTCAGCAACTCTGAAAATCAGGACTGAAGTGTTTCAAGTTGGGCACCCAAAAACTGAGTCATCCTAAAGCGTATCCTTTGAATATTTTTGGATTAAGTAACCTGTTCCCAGTCCCACAGGATGTCTGTTACAGAGCTGGGAATGAAGGCCCACTCGACTGCTTTTGCATAGGTGTAGCAAACTGTATGGAACTTGGCAGGAGGAGCATGGGTTGCAGGAGGGAAGAGTTTGAAAAAGGTATCAGGAAGTCAGTTTGTGTTAGGGTTCCAATCCTCCAGGATTGATTTGAAGTCTCCAGGAATTAAAGATTAATCTTTAATTAAAGATGATGCCATGCCATGAAGCCTCCAGGAAGACATCCAAACAAAATTGGCAACCCTAGTTTATGTGCACATGGATAGAAATGCTAAAGTGCAGTAAGAACAGTTCTGTAAGCAGCTGCTTTACAAGAGCAAAATTGGTTCAATAGGAATGAAGTCATCTCATGTTATTATCCAGCACACAGTCCACGAATCAGTACAAAAGGAAAGGAACAAACTTCTTCTGTAGAAGATTCACTAGGGGGCGTATTACAGGTACTGCTGGTTCCTGTGCAGTATTCCCTGCAGCCAGTAGGGAATATAGGGTCTACATGGACCAATTACCGCACAATACATTAGTATGCTTTAGGAATCACAACTCTGTAGGGTGCATTGCTGTTCTGTGTAGACAAGCCCTTATATCTGTACACCTGGACCTAAGAGCTGGGTAGTTCATGTAGGGGGCAGTTCTGACTCCCTTTAGCTGCCTGCATGGACACTTAGTCAAGTCACATATAGTACTAGCCCATAGCGAGTCTAGTCCTCAGTCTCTCGGGGCAGTGACAGCTCTGCATTGTATGTGCCAGTTTGGTGAGTATTGTGCTAATCGCTGGATGTGAAAGATGTGTAGAGAAATAGCTGCTAAATGACTCATTCCCCATTAAGAATGAACTTTAGACTAATGTGGCCCCCTCCTGAGCTGGGCTGTGCAATGAGCCAGTACTAATTGTGCCCTACAGTGGGACACTCCTCCTGGCATTCACACCGTCCCTGCTTTCCATCAGAGTTAGCTCATGGTATGAGCTTTCTCTTTCCTCACTATGGCCCCTGCCTTACGCTTTGGCAGTAGTGTGAGTGCAACTTGGGTCAGACATGGGCGCAGAGTGCAGCAAACAGGCATCTCCTTTCTTAAGCAACATCATAAAACTGTCCAGAAAATACAAGTTGAGTAGCATGTCTTTTAACGGCATGCTTAGCTCCAGCTTCCAGACGCTCTCCCAGCTCTTACCATCAACCCTCACAGGTGAGGGTCAGGACCATCTTCCAGCAGAGACCTCAGCTCACAGCATTCCTCGACGCTTGGTTGTTCCAAACAGACTAAAGGGCACCAGATCTGGGCTGGCTCTGAGCATTGCTGACAAACACTGAAATACCTGCAAGACCATTTGAAATCAAAAACACTGGGCCCAATTTTCTATTACAATCGGACCCTATTCCATCATCTGGTAGCATAAAAGAGGCCTTAAGGTAGACAGAAATGCCCCCCCCCAATATATCTTGTGCAGGGGGGTTTCCCAGCCACCGCAGAACTAGTGTAATGGTTCTGCACAAACTCTACTCCCATGGCCTGACACAGCTGATTAGAGATGTGGCCAAAGAACACTGTGCAATGGCTATTCTCTGATTGCCATGGCCCAGAGGTGGTACTAGGAAGCAGAGCATAAGTTATAGCAGCCTTGAGACTGCTTTAACTTACACTAAGGTCAGGTTGGCCCTGGCCCACCTCTTTTATCCTAAGGGCAGGAGTGAAGTAAATGAGAATCAGGCCCTGTGAATTTAGAGTTTGCAAATAAAAAGGAAACCTATGTTTGGTGTGAAGCACTTGGGTGAATAGCGGTGCTGAAAGAAGAGAAACATAACACACATTCTCTTAATCCAGATGTGCATTTCCTTCCCTGAGCAGTTATTATACCACTGATAATTAGTGCACCAGGCAAAGTTTTACTGCAAACCTGTGGAAAAATGTAGAAGTGTTTTGACAAAATGTCAAATACAACCAGGATGCATAGGCCTGAAAACAATCCATAAATTGTTTTAAAGAATATGATATTACAGACTAGCAGCTACCAAGGAAATTTCTCTGCGGGAGGAAAGGGAAACCATCTCCTGTCAAAGCCCAGGGAAATGGGGGAGGAAGGTATTCCGAGATCCATGCATGAAATGTAATATAGCAGCGTGAGTCTACAAGAAATGTATTCCACAGCAGTGCCATTGCAATGGGAAAGCATCACTCCCTCTACAGTTAAAGATCTCATAAAATACATTAGAGAATCCTTTTATTAGGTTAAAGCATTTATAAAAACAGTAGCCACTTTACCTTGATCTCCAGTTCTGGCAGTGTACTCTAGTATTGCCAACCTCAAGCATTCAGAAATCATGACTCAGGACCCACAATCCTGACATTGGCTTAAAAGTCATGAGTGTTTTTAAAAACAAATAATATATTTTAAATCCTTTTTATTTGCCTTTTGGTGTTTGAGCCTTTAGAGTCCACTTGTTTTTCAAACTTTTCTCAATAACCACAAGGGTTTATCTTTTTTGAACAAAAGCTTGAGAGACTCATATAATCACTTGACTCCAGCAGCTGGGGCTTTCAGCAAAATGCCAATGAGTCCTATGATACACTCGCAAGAGTTGGAAACAGTGGGAACTTCTTGGCCCTTGTGACAGCACAAATGCTAAGCAACAAACAAGAAAACTGAGACTGGTTAATAATGTTACTTCTGAAAAGCCTTTTGTAGTCTGAATTTCTAGTCCTAAGAATAGCAAAACAGAATAGGAGAGAGGGTGTAATAACTGACGGCTCGATGGTCTTCACCTTGGGTAATTATTTACCCTTGGGCAAAGTGTGTGCCAGACGCCACCGTTCTGACTGGCTAGCGTTTTTCAGCCTCTGCCAGGGCCGCCCGGGGGGAGGGAGGAAGTGGGGCAATTTGCCCCCGGCCCCGGGCCCCGCAGGGGCCCCCACGAGAGTTTTTTGGGCCCCTGGAGCGGGATCCTTCACTCACTCCAGGGGCCCCGGAAAACTCTCGCGGGGCCCGGGCCCCCGGAGCTTCTTCCGCTCCGGGTCGTCGTCGGCAATTCGGCGGCAGGGGGTCCTTCCGCTCTGGGATGGAAGGACACCCCGCCGCCGTATTACCACCGAAGCGGGACTCGCCACCGAAGTGCCGGGTCTTTGGCAGTAATTCGGCGGCCCGGGGCCTCCGCCGCAGGTCTTCGGGGCACTTCAGCAGTGGGTCCTGGAGTGGAAGGACCCCCCGCCACCGAATTACCGCCGAAACGGGGGCCCCCGCCGCCGAAGACCCCAGGCCCCCTGAATCCTCTGGGCAGCCCTGGCCTCTGCACAGCTGTAAGTGCACAGTGGGCCTTGGTCTACATATGCCTACATGCTACTGTTCTCTACCAGAAGGAATATTTCAGTCCTGTTCTAGTAAAGGTTCCCTACGCAGGCTTTTGTGCCAAAGGTCACGAGTTCTAGTCCCGATATTGGATCTATGGAGGTGGCAGCTGATAAGAGTGCTGTGTTTGATTTCAGATGCATAGGCCTATGTCACAGTGATGCTTCCCAGGGGTTGTGCAGCACCTTGCCACTACCTGTCCATCGTAGCATGAAACAGCCTTGTTGGTACCTGCTGTAGTTCAGCTCCTTGAAACCAACAGCCTCCAGCCACACAAGTGCTGCCTTCCACGCCTCTGCAGACTTCGTTCCCCCCAGATCCGGCTAGGGACAAGCACAAACCAATCCGACTCCCTGGTGCATTGCAGCCTGTCACCGGATGCTCATAGAAATGACCAGATAATCAGCGGTGTAATTGGGGGGACACTGCCCCCCTAAACTGCAAGCCTCAGACAGCCATGGAATTTCCCCCTCCCCACACACACATGCACCCTCGTTGGCCTGAATGGAGCTGCCCCACCAGATACAGAAGTCAAACTCCGCCTGTGCAGGTAAGCTGCCCCAAAGGAACGAGTACACACAACCTGACTGGCACCACTCAGGATCAGCTCCTTTATAAACACCACACTAATCAAACTTGTAGTGAAAAGAAACATAAGTTTACTAACAAAGATAAAGATTCAAGAGATAGTGAGCAACTACCACCACTGGTTACATATAAAACAAAAGATGTAACACGCTTCTTAGAGTCTAAACAACTTAAAATAGGCTAAAATCCTTGTCTAAAGTAGTTGCTCACCCAGAGCAATCTTCCAGCATCAGCAGCCCACAGAGGCAACACAACTGTTGATGGGGGGGAGGCCACAATTTAAAGGTTGGGGGGAGGGGCATCTCTGGGTACAGGAACCTTCCAGCCCCACCTTCCCGGGCCAGGGCAGCCAATCCCACCAGCGCCTGGCCAGCCCAGGCAGGGGAGACTCACAGCAACAAAGTTTCTCCCCAGAGCTCCTGCGCCCTCGCCAACACTGCATGGGGCAGAGGCCCGCGCAATGCCCCTAACTCAGACTGAGCAGAGGGAACCTGCTCCCAGCGCTTTCCCCAGAGACCTCCGGTCCTGGGCCACTGCTGCCTCCCCAGCCGGGTTCTCGCAGAGGCGGCACCCTGGAGCATCCCTGGGAGACCGAGCAGAGCAAGCCCTGCAAAGACAGCTCAGCTCTTGTAGAAATCCGGGGAGGGGAAGATATGGGGAGAATGTGACCCTGCATGCCCCCCCTCATTGCCTCTGCCAACCCACATGGCTGGGATCCAATGTTCCTGGAGGCAAAAAGCACTGTCTTTTTTGCTCCTTCAGTGATGGACAAGGGCTGCCTTTTTGCCTTCCCCTTATATCCCCAAAGTTCATGGTCTTTGCAGCTCAGAGTCAGGATAACACCTCCCCACCCCTCATCGAGTCTCTGGTGATTTGGCTCCAAGGTGTCTTCATATACTCCTGTGTGTACAGATTTGGCTTCCAGTGTGTTGGCTCACAAGGCTTCATTTACATTTCAAGGGATAGAAGTGTAAACATCTCTGGTCTGGCAGGAAACCAGTTTTTCCACTTCTGCTGGGGAGTAACACCTTGGTATAACACATGTTCAGTATGTAGGCATAACTTGTACCTACCATGATATTTTAAATTTCACCAGCATGATCCTGGCTTTCACTGAAGAGCTCAGACAACATTCTCTATAGATCAATACCACAACAGCAGCGTGTTCAGGGTAGTGAGCTTGTCAGGTCTAATAGAAATTACTTTTACAGAACAGTGAAGCCTTTGCCAGCTGGCAGTGAGTTCTTAGGGTCACAGTAACCCTTTATGTGAAGTGAGACTGCTGATGCTTTCCCCATGAAACTTAATTTAGGACAGAACCCAGTGACAGGGAACCAGCTTCTCCAGTTGCAGTCCTGCGATAGCTGATATAGGAGTTCAACGGTGCTCCTCGTTTTTGGGCTCGTACATTTTGCCAGAAGCCGAGCCCACTTCAGAGCTGACTCAACAGGATCTCTCTGAGCGCTTGCAAACTCCCCCAAATAATACATCTGGAGTCGGTGGTAATACTGTAGTAAAGCAGAAATCCCTGACAATGGGCCATATTCTAGCCTTGATCTGTGCACAAGCTCGCTGTCAGTGGGAGTGCTGGAAATGGGAGAAGAATAGAACATAGGCCAAGAGTAGAAGGACACATGCCAGAACTGTGTGAGGGATATAAAAAGCTCGGGTACAGGCTGGGGGGTGAAACACTGGCTCCACTGTAGTCAATAGGAGCTTTGCCATTGATTTCAATGAAGCCAGGATTTCATCTCTCTGTGGAAGCCATTAGATTTAATCTATTAACTTCAGAGTAAACAGCCCAAATAAGAGGCTCTGTTTGTGGGCAGTGGTGATGGTTGTGGGAGATTAATTCAAAGACTCCAGAGAGTCTGCAAAACAATTGTCCAGAGCAGCCTGGACATCTCTTCAGTTCTGATTTATAGCAACTCTGTGGCAAATTACTGAGTTTCTCATTCATTACAGCACATTGGCCTCTCCACTAATGCACAGATACTGTAAGCCAGGATGTTTTCACATTCCACATAAAGAGCAGTAGAAGCTCCATGCTTCAGCCAACCAAAAACCATCCTCCTTGCTGTCCATCCCACAAGCCCTGTAATTAGCATGTTGGGCCGAGGTGTGTTACTAGCACAGTTGGCCTGCCTCAGTCTTGTGCTGACACTTCGGTAAAACAAACTAGGCAAGGTCCGTGGGTCCAAAGGCAGCCGAACAGAGGTCTGGCAAGAGTTCTGCAAAGCCAAACAGCTGAGCCATTAGATTCACTTGAACAAATCTGGGAAAAACCCACAAGATTAAACAGGAAGGAGCAGGACTCTTCTACTTCAGCCCTCTCTGGCCCATGACTAACGTCAGGAGGATCTCACTAATGAGGGGAAAGAAGATATTCCCCACAGGGACAGTTTTGTATACGGCGTTACCTAGTCAATCCATTAGACTTCCTGCTCTTGTCATTTTGATTCCTATAAAGCAGGCTTGCATGTTGTCGCGATATTTTAAAGAAAGGCTTTCACCGTTGATAAACCTGTCCACCTTCTGCTCCCAAGTGCAAGGTGCACCTCTGAGCCCTGCCTTCTCCATCCCTAAACTCAGAGTAGCATGTGCATTAGCCCCCTACCCCATCCAACTCGGCCAAACCCCTACACTGCACACACACAAAATTCTCCCCCTGGGAAGAGGAGGAGGGAGAGAGGCTGAGCCACACATTACAGATGTGAGTCATGGCACTTACAGCAGTACTGGCAGGTGCTCAGATCCCACGGTGATGAAGGGAGGAGAAGAATCCATCCAGAACAGAAGAAACCTCTGCCTTGTTAAGGCAATATTTTCAAGCCTCTGTGTTTGAAGTTTAGCTACCTAAATGTCAATTTAGGAGCCTGACAGAAGTGGCCTGCTTTTCCCACTAAATACCATGGCAATTGTGGGCACTCAGAAAACCTAAAAATCAGGTCAGTTTTATTTAGGTGCTTACATGTGGATATGGGATACTAATTTTAGATACTTGGGTTTGAAAATTTGGGCCCAAGGTAAGGTAAGATGCACAGTGAGAGACCTACGTATAGATCCATTCAGCTACTCCTACAATTTTCCCAGTGAGGATTTCCAGGGTCTACAGACTAGGGGTAAAATTATATACCCAGGCTCATATGATACAATTAGATCTGGACACCACTGATCTGGAATGGGGCATCTGAGACAACGATGGCAATTTCCTGCTATATTGTTGGGAGATCGTCCTGTATTAAGTTTATGCACCATTGTGAGACAAGGATTTCCTCCCACCTCCCCTGGGGGACGGTGACCACATCTCCTCAGGAATGAAGAACAGTGAGTGTGTGGGGGGGGGTGATTAGCAAATTATCTCAGGCTGTGACGCCTCCAGAGAGCTACCACTGCCCGGAGAGGCTTGCATAGGCCAATTCAAACTGGATTCTCCAGAGACCAACAGACAAAGAAAGGACTTTGGGATAGATAGCCTGGTTTAAATTGACTCAGGGCCCTCTTTCTGATCCAGTAAATGGACAGGACCTTCTATCCAACAGGGGCCCTCAATCCTTCCTGTGAAGGGTTAGAAGGACTTTTGCCTACTAGACCCCATAGAGATGGTGACCTCTGGTAGCATGCATATAGGAACTTATATGGTTTTTAGTATGTTTTCTCTGTAATGCTTTCACTTTAAGAATAAAATGTGCTTGCTTAGAAAGAGCTGAGAGGAAACCTATAACTGTGGGCAGTTAGGCTGCTTATAGCCTTTGAAGAGAAAACAAAGCACAGTCACTTGCCTGGTTAGGCAATCTGGCTTGCTGGAAATAACACAGCGTAGGCAGGGAACCATGCAGCCTGGAAAAATCCTGGTCAGGAGGGCAAGAGACATGGGTCTCCACCCAAGAGAGGCAGGGGCGGCGAGTTATATGGGCCCGTGGGGCCCAGGCCCCACCAATAATCCAGGAGCTGGGCTCAGCCCCACCAATGTTTGGGCCCCAGGCCCTGTGCTGGGGGTCCCCACGTTGCAACACCTGGCGCTCTCACTCACCGCAGCGGCAGCTCCCGGGAGGGGCCTCAGGAGCGACTGGACTCCCAGCCCATTGGCTGGGAACCCCAGCCAATGGGAGCTGCCGGGAGCAGTGCCGGAGCTGCCTGGCCACGCCTCCACAGCAGGGAGGGGGAGCGAGCCATGGGCAGCGGCTGAGCCCTGGGCAGCCATTGTGAGCAGCAGATAGACACAGCCTGTGAGCTGTGGGCAGCCAGACACACACAGCCGGGGAGGGGGGGTTGGTGGGGACAAACAGACACAGCCAGGGGGTTGTGGGACAGACACACACAGGGGGAGGGGGGACGGACAGACAGACAGACAGACAGACACAGCCTGTGAGCTGTGGGGGCAGCCAGACACACACACACAGCCGGGGTGGGTGGGGGGGTTGGTGGGGAGAAACAGACACAGCCAGGGGGTTGGGGGTTGTGGGACAGACACACACAGCGGGGAGCAGACAGACAGACACAGCCGGGGGGGGGGGGTTGGTGGGGCCAAACAGACACAGCCAGGGGGTTGGGGGTTGTGGGACAGACACACACAGTGTGGGGCAGCCAGACAGCCAGACACAGCCGGGGGTTGTGGGACAGACAGACACAAGGACACAGCCAGGGGGTTGTGGGACAGACACACACAGCGGGGGGGAAGAGGGACAGACACACACAGCCGGGGGTGGTGGGGGCAGCCAGACACACACAGCCGGGGGTTGTGGGACAGAGCGACACAAGGACACAGCCAGGGAGTTGTGGGACAGACAGACGGACACAGCCGGGGGAGATGTGGGGACAGACAGATGGAGTCGTGGGTGGGGAAAGGAGCAGCAATGGGCACCCCGGGGCTGGTATAAAATACACAGGATGGGGGGGGCTTCCTGAGGGGACTATAGCAACACCCCCCGCAGAGCAGACCCAGGTTGCAGCTGGCTCCGCCCATCACAGACCCCTGCCCCACAGAGACCCACACAACCCTCTGCCCCCTCGAGAGACTCCCAATGACCCCTGTGCCCCGTCACTCCTCTCCAAAGAGCCCTCCCTTTTGTGCCAGCCCACTCCCCTCCCCCACTGCCTCCCCTCCTCCAAAGCTCCCTACAATCTCCCCCTTTGCCTTCCGCCCCCCAGCCCAGCCCAGCCCAGCCCATTCCATTGGCCGGGAGGCTCCCAGTCTAGTAGCTAGCAGGGCCCATGGGAGCTGCACCTGAGGCAGGGTGCCTGCCTGCAGATGCAGACCTGCCTGGCTGTGCCTCCACAGCACAGGGAGGGGGAGCCACAGGTGAGCAAGCCCTGGTCATCATCATCATCACAGGCCCAGTAATTCTCTAGATATTTAATTTCACTGAGGCAAAATGTGTGCAATTTTATGGGTTGAATGATTGAATGACATAATACCCACCTGCCTGCATTGTCCGTCACTAAGTCCAGTAATTTTGTCAAGTGTTTGTTGCACAACATGGTGGTGCCTACCCCTACCTTGTGCTTCAGGGGGTGATGGGGTCAGGGCAGCCTGTTATAGAACTACCTGATTAGTAATTGGATATGTTGGCTGGCATCTTTTTTAGTAATTGGATATGTTTGCTCCCCCTGATGTTAGAACCTGGCTACACCACTGGGGAGGGGAGCTTCCTAGACCTGTGCAGCTGGGGCTTAGGTGAATTTTGTGATACTGTGCCCCTTCCCAGCTACCACCCTGCAGTCCCCACTCCTGCACCATGCTGGGCAAGGGGCAGCCCCATCCCCAGTGAGGCTATGGTGAGGGGTGGCAGCAGGGGAGGCCAGACGTGATGGCAACCTCCCCTCGGTACCCACCATAGGGCCGAGTGGGCCTTCTGGACCTGAGAGGGACCCTAGGAGCATGTGCAGTGAACTGCGGGGAGAGGAGGGTCCCTCCTGGAGCTTGCTGCTGCTGCCAGGAGGGTGGAGGAGTCCTCTTTGGCCTAGACCTGGGGCAGCATGTCTGCACCCCAAGTTCCTTATCCCCAGCCCTGCCCCAGAGTCCTCACCTGACCGGAAAAACACGCAACTTAAATTTGGTGGTCAGTTTAGAGTATCATAGAATATCAGGGTTGGAAGGGGCCTCAGGAGGTCATAAGGTCCAACCTCATGCTCAAAGCAGGACCAATTCCCAACTAAATCATCCCAGCCAGGGCTTTGTCAAGCCGGGCCTTAAAAACCTCTAAGGAAGGAGATTCCACCACCTCCCTAGGTAACCCATTCCAGTGTTTCACCACCCTCCTAGTGAAAAAGTTTCTCTTAATATCCAACCTAAACCTCCCCCACTGCAACTTGAGATCATTACTCCTTGTTCTGTCCTCTGCTACCACTGAGAACAGTCTAGATCCATCCTCTTTGTAACCCCCTATCAGGTAGTTGAAAGCAGCTATCAAATCCTCCCTTATTCTTCTCTTCTGCAGACTAAACCATCCCAGTTCCCTCAGCCTCTCCTCAGAAGTCATGTGCTCCAGCCCCCTAATCATTTTTGTTGCCCTCCACTGGATTTTCCAATTTTTCCACATCCTTCTTGCAATGTGGAGCCCAAAACTGCACGTAGTACTCTAGATGAGGCCTCACCAATGTTGAATAGAGGAGAATGATCATGTCCCTCGATCTGCTGGCAATGCCCCTACTTATACAGCCCAAAATGATGTTAGCCTTCTTGACAAAGGCCAGAGGAGGGAGTGTTAGTGCCTGTGTGGACTTCTGAGAAGTGCATGGGGTGGAAGGAGATGCTGGGATGCTCTGGAACCACTCCTTCAAAGCCAGTCAGGACTCTGGGGGAGCCTCCTCTCTGAGCAGACTGTCTCCAGGGCAAGAAGCTTACACCTTCCTGGGTCTGACCTCAGAGCATTCAGCTTGCCCTTCCACACCATGCACTTTCCGCAGTGAGTCCGCCCAGGCGGGGTCCTGGGGCAGCCAGAGGTCCCTGCACCCCAACTCGGCAGTCAGATGTGACTCTCAGCCAGACTGTAAAAACAGAAGGTTTATTAGATGATGGGAACACAGTTTAAACAGAGCTTGTTGGTACAGAAAACAGAACCCCTCGGTCAGGTCCATCTTGCGGGGTGGGGAGCCCAGAACCAAGTTCTGAGTCTCTCCCCATTTCCCCAGCCAGCTCCAAACTGACACTCCCTCCTCTGGCCTCTGTGTCTCTTCCGGACAAGGAGGCCACCTGATCTCTTTGTCCCCAACACCTTCAGTTGGCATCTTGCAGGGAAACTGGGGCACCCACACAGTATTCAGAGAAAATATTAAGAACATTCCCACTTCATCACAACAGGTACAACAAAATATAATACTGTATATTGAAGTAGGCAAGTGCTGCTTCTGACTTTCCACTTTTAATTGACCCTTGTAATCTTGTGGTGCTGACGCGTTGTAGCTTCATTTTATATCGGCTTACAGGGCGGGAGTGGGGGGGCACCACCATTTTGGGCCCCACCAAAAATTATACAAACCTGCCGCCTATGAAAAGAGGTGACAGCGGAGGAGCTGGGAGCCTAGAGTGGGTGCCCTTGCTAGTCCACAGAGGGGGAATACAGGGGCCACGGCCCTGAACTGTGATGGCAACATTTACACACTTAAAGCCTGACAGCAGCTTTCATTTCACATTTCAGTCTCTGAAAGTACAATGCTGTCCAGCAGCAAAGGGAAGATTTCTAGATCCATAAGATCCATCTAGACTTGGGTTGGGAGAGCCCCTGAAAGGTGGCAGGATCCAGGCATAAGAGCAGAACACCACCCCACATTATACCACTAGAAAAACAAGGAACGGAGGGTGGGGGAAGTATCAAGAACACGACAATGCTAACCTTAGCTGGAATAAACTTCCACTCTTTGCTGGAATCACTTTCGTTCTTCCACGGCCACACACATGCAGTCATTAGAGTGTAATTTGGCTGCATGCGTTTTCTTCTTTTCCCACAGCTGTCAGCTAAACCGGAGATCCACAGGCAAAGCAGAGCACTCCAGAGCATGATGTAGATTTCTGACATGCTCGAACGGGCTTTGGTTCCACAGAGCAAGGAATGAATCACATTGCAGAAAGATAGGAAGGCATTTCATCTGTGCCAGATATAATGGTGCTCCAGCATTATTTGCTTTGGGTACAGTTTTACCCGTCTCTTCTTCACAGCGGCATTCCAAGCGATGGAAATGAGAAGCACCATGCCCCGCCATGAGTTATCTGAGAAATATACAAGAATAAATCTAGGATCATCTGTTAAAACATCATATTCTGGGAGAAGGAAAATGAGTGCATTTTTCCATTAGCTGCCTTTCGAACACCATGCCTGATTAAATGCACTGGAAGAGAAATTGCCCATCCAACATGTGAGAAGTTTGTTTAGATTGTGACATACGCTGATTTCACTGACATATGTTGAGACTGATCTTCTAGAACAAAAATAAGGTTCATGGACAAACTCGATTTTGCAGTAACCCCTGTTTTCCAGCAGTGGTTCTCCATTGGTTTCAATTGAGTTACTCTTTCAAAACAGTCTAAGTCAAAAATTAGGTCTGATTTTAAACTGTAAAGGCACAGAAATGCTAACTCAAATTCTTCAGCCACGGACACAAATACCTGCACCATTGGATACACAAAGGACCAATTTGCCTGCACAAGTGCTGGGGTGCATGAGATTTTTGCATATACACCTTGAGCTCTGCTTTTTGAAACAAAGGTTTGCAAAAAGTGCTCCAGTACTGTCAGGGAGATGACCAGTAAACCCTGTTGAGAGTTTAATACCAAAAATGAGGCACTTTGCATTTAAAAATAGACAAACGACAGTTAAATTTAGCCCAAGAGAGAAGGCTAGCTGTTGCCAGAAAACTGACCATGTGTTTCTGAAGTGCAGATCTGACCAAAAAAACAAAACAAAACCAAACCAACAATGAAACAGACCAGATCCACATTTATGATAGGGATTAATTTGGCAGAATCAGGGCAGTCCAGATGGTGTGCCGAGAATCACGGAGGTTTTCAGTTTAAGCCTTTTTTTTTTTTTAAATGAGGTAGAAAATAGCTTAGTTTTATCCCTCTCATGACCCACTAGATGTGGCTGACCAACATATCTTGTCCTGACCTTGATAAAGTAGAGTTTTTAACCATAATCCAGCTTGCTTTGTGACTTCATATAAGACAACTACACAAGCTCTATAAAGTTCAGAGTTTTGGATTTCTCTCCGAGGACTAGCATGCCTCTGCTGAAACACACTGTTGGGAAGGGCTTAATTCTAAGGAAGCTCATCTGATACCATCACCAGATTGAAGGATATATCTACACAGCAAAAAAAGACCTTGCGGCAGCAAGTCTTAGAGCCTGCGTCAACTGGCTCAGACCCACGCTGTGGGGCTAAAGGCAGTAGTGTAGACATTCGGGCTTGGGCTGGAGTCCAGACTCCGAGACTCTTCCCCCTTGAGGTTTCAGAGCCCAAGCCCAAATGTCTACACTGCTGTTTTTAGCCCCGCAACACGAGTCTGAGTCAGTTGACCAGGGCTCTGAGACTCGCTGCTGTGGGGTTTCGTTTGCTGTGTGGCTGTACCCTACGAGAAAGAAAACAAACTAGCCACAATTTTCAGAAGTCGTCAGTGATTTTGGATGCCCACCCCGGCGCATTTGAAAGGGGCCTGGTTTTCAAAAATGCTGCACACCCAGCTCTGATAAATCAGGGCTTTTAAAGGTGTTTTAAATTGAGAACCCAAATCACATAGGGTATGTCTACACTGCAACTGGGAGTGAGTCTCCTCACCTGGGTAGGGTGTGGGGCTCATGCCAACTTGCTAAAAATAGCTGTGTGGACATGGTAGCACTGGCAGCTAACCACCCGAACTCAAGTCCACCCAACCCCCGGGTCTGAGCTCACATGGCTAGCCCAAGCCTGCTCCCACGTCCACACAGCTAGTTTGAGTGCACTAGTGCTAGCCCCACTAGCACAAGTATATCTACCTGGCTAGGAGGCTCACTGCCAGCTGCAGTGTAAACATGCCCTTCATTGCTTTCAAAAATCTTGGTTTCTTTCTTCTCCCAATACATTAACACCCAAATGTCAAATCAAACTCTGCAGCCCAGTCAGTTTTCCACTGATAACACGAAGAATCTTTTCAAGTTTCAAAACAGATTTTTAAAAAATTATTTCTCATTGATAGCTCTAGTGATCAGCGTATGATAACTCCCCTGTGTTGAATTATGCATAATTCAGACTGCAGAGAGGATATATCAGGCAGAGCCTATAGGCCACATTCTGATTCCAGACACAAAATCAGTGCAACTCCATATACGTAACGTAGGTGTTTGTCACTCACGTGACATGATCAAAGGATTTAAAAAAAATAAAATCCATTGACAGTTCCCCCAATCTCCAACTACACACACCAGAATCAAACACAAATCACCAGTGCTACTATAAGGAAGGCTTACCCTTTACGGGCTTAATTTTCAGAAGTGGCCTCTCATTTTGCGCCTGCAATCAACTATGACAGCAAATTATCCTGGACGCAATCGTAGAAGCCATTCTTGATTTCATTCACTACAACTGCATGGTGTCCTAACTGGCACCTCGATCAACAAAAAAGGCAACAAAGGATGTAAGCAAAACATACGGCTTAACAATTCTGTCAGCTGAAGACAGACTCATGTGGCCAGTATACCAAAGATGCTGCAAAAACATTGCCTTTGACTGGAAGCATAAACTCAATAAACCCCCAGGAGAGCAATAAAATGGTAGTAGCCAGCAGATTTAACAAGGACATGCTCAATGCACAGTATAATCTCATGTGCTCAATGCCCAGTGGAATTCACAGGAATTTGATACAGCAACATCAGATCTCAGTTTCTCAAAATGTCCTGACTGCTTATAAATTAAGGGTATGATTTGGGATAATTGCTTTTCATTTGTGTTGATGAAACCATATGTTGTGTTTGTTCTTAAGGGATTGTTTTACACTTTTAACCTGCCTTTGGGACATAAGCTGCAATGATGGAGGGCTTACCTCTGCAACAATGGCACAAACCCTACTTTTCCACTAAATCCTGGGGAAGTGTTCTAGCCCAGTGCGCTACACATGCTCAAAGCATCTATTTGATAGTTTCTCAAGCCTCTCTGAATGCATTTCTGCTGAAAGACACTGCTTTTTCTCCATCAATTTCAATGGAAATGATGTCATTTGAAAACCAGTGACCTGCCGATGTGCTATGAAGTATTGCTATGAAACAGTGTCCTGGGGCCTCAACTATGTCTGACAGTAAAGCCCTCTTAATGACTCATTTCAGCCAATCCAACTGCAGTATGTAAATGAACTGGAGAGGACTAGGCAGTGATTGGATGAGGTACCTTCGGTGTCACGAAATACCGCTACTTAAGAATGACCTGAGCAGTTGATAGGACAATAGCTGAGCATGGACAAAGCAGTACAATGCAGAGAGGACAGGAGTGTGTGAAGAACAGTACTGGAGAGTAAAGAGGAGAATAGACAGGCCAAGGGGTACAGGAGCAACAAAGCAGGCAATAGGTAAGTATGGCTCCAATAGCAGTTGAAATGGAGGAACTGAAGAAGCACAAGATAGGTAGGGGAAGGGCTATGGGACAGCATGGTCCCCATCTTGGATTGAGCTACCTGGGTATCTATATGATCGTTATCCCCTGTGTGCACCTGAATGAATTTTCTCTGAACTCAGACAGTTAGCTTCTGATCTGGATGTAGAAAAGTCTCCACAACTTGTATGTGTGCAAAGAGCTCTTGTTTTTCTAGCCAAGTCAACCAGAGTCTTTTGAATGCTAAGAAGTTCATCTTTCTCTGTCCTCGCCTATCTCCTCATTCACTGGGCAACTTATTTCATTTCAACCAATGGGGCTGCACAATGCAAATTAATTAAGGGAGGAGTGACTTACATCTGGTGTCACAAAGACACTGGTCAAAGAGATCAGCTATTTATAGCACAGAAAAAGGAAAGAGAGCTCTGCTTAGCATGACCAGATGTCCCTATTTTATAGGGACAGTCCCGATATTTGGGGCTTTTTCTTATATAGGCACCTATTAACCCCCACCCCGTCCCGATTTTTCACACTTGCTGTCTGGTCACCCTAGCTCTGCTCCTCACAATCCCTCTAATGACTTGGAGGAGTTTGAAAGCAGAGGGGTGGGGTTTGTAGAGACTGCAGTAATTGGATGATGTGGTGGTGGATGCTCCTGGAATGACCACAGGCAGGAGAGGATGTAATACCAGGAGTGATGTCAGAGACGGTGCTGCTCTTTGGTACCTGACGTGGCTGCTGGTAAATCAGTTATTTGTGAGTCACTAATTCATAGTCCAGTAGGTTGGTTATACATCACCCTTCACAGCTTCCCCCCATGGGGTTTCTCTGCCCCCATTCCCACCATTCCTTGTAATCCTCCTTTTGTCTCCTCCTCCCATGCCTGATTTCATACCATTTTCTTCTACCCAGACACTTGCTCCTTATGCCTGGATTAGCCTCATCCTTCCTGTGAGCAAAGCTCCTTTCCCAGCCCTGCCTTCAAACCCACTTCGTTTGCTTGGCCTGCAAGCGGTGCAGTGTTCCCCAGCATGGTCTGCACCTGTCTGATCTATTTGATTGTAAGCTCTTCAGGACAGGGACCTTTTCAAAGACATTTGTTAAGGACTGTCTGTAATGATCACCTACCCCTAACATGAGTCATTGGTGGGGACTGAACTTGGGACCTCCAGCACGAGCCTCTACCAGTTCAGCTAAAGGAGTCACTCCATTAGCTAATAGCAGCAGTAGACTCCTATTCTCATCTGCGAGCCAGCCATTAGAAGGGGACGCACTGGTTCCGTTTGTTACATTATACCTATAGTTACAGAGCTATAATATAATAATTAATAGCTAACCATCTGCACATGGAGACATTATGAGCATGTGGTACTATAACTTTGATTAATAGGACAGAACAGTCAATTTGCCTCTAGGTGATTAAAAGAAATAACTTAACATTTAATGAATACAGGACCCTAGAATGCCTAGGAAAGGAATCCAGGTTGGTTTGCTTAAAAGATATAGAAGCTCAATGCATAAAGTCCAATATTGGAAACAAACATATTCCCTATCCATTCAAAGCAAAGTAAAAAAAAGACAGCAAGTTGATTTAGAGAAGATTGTTCAAAACATGTCCTAGTGCAGTGATTCCCTACTAAACTCAGATATGATCTGAATTTAAACAGCTTTCTGCTGTAACATCATTAACAGATTATAACAGTTTTATCGAAAAAACTAACAAGGTAATTCAGTTCAGTTAAGTCTAGTTGATTTTTTTAAAACACATTTATTGCCCTGTGGTACAATATAACTAATTGACAAGCACATAATAGTTTGGTAAACTGGAGTATTTTGTCCATTTACTGTCTATATCATACATGAATCAAATAACTCTAGCTCAAAGCTTGGGCAGCAATCCAATCGTAAGTGCTCTGTAATGTGCCATGTACATTTACTGCACTATATAAATTGAGGTTCTTGTTCCAAGTTCTTGTTCCTGATTGCCTCTAATGTAAAACTGAACTAGTGATCCCTTTAGCCTATGCTTACTAGGCACTATCTGGTGAGTTATAAGCAGATCACCCACAGAAAGCTACAGTTAGAGAACTTTAATGTGGAACTCCCTGGAAATTTAGCCTATAGGTTATTCCTTGCATGTCATTATACATAATATTGTTCTTAATGAGCTCATCTAGTACTTGCAGGGGGCCCAAACATACTTACAGGGAGGAAGGGAAAAAATAAATTCTAACATGTTGTCCCATTTCTGCCACCTGAGAGGCTTTATGGTAGTGCTCCATGTGCAATAACCTTCTGCATAGGTCATCAGTGGAATTTGAATCCAGGATGTGCAGCACCACAGCATAGACCTCTGCCACATGAGCTAAAGGAGTAACTCTGACTGCTGGTAGGTATGGTAGGCTATTATCCTCTTGTAGACAGACCAGACCCACCATACCAGTGTTTTACACATGCATCAGTGCTGGAGATCAGGTGGGAAGCACACTTGGGGGTGGGGGGTGTCTCACTGCCATTTTGCAGGCATGATCCCTTGATGACTCAGGGCTAGGGAAGGACTATTTGATCCATAGTTGGCTTCAGTCAAAGGGCATCATTCCTTCAGCCTCCAGGGAGGCTTCATTTGCATTATCGTTGGGAGAAATATCACATTTGCAGCCATTAAGAAACAGTGCAAGGAAGAAGAGATGGTGAGCCTCAGCTGTATCCTCAAGACCCCTCTGCACCAGCCAGATATTGCAAGAAAAATCCACAGTCTGGCTATGTGAACACTACGGCTTATGTTACTCAGGGATACGAATAAGCCACCCCCGAGTGACATAAGTTATACCAACTTAAGCACCAGTGTGAACAATGCTACGCTGGTGGAAAAGCTTCTCTCACCAAACACAGCTACTGCCACTCGCAGGGGCTGGTGTAATTAAGTCGATGGGAGAGCACTCTCCCATTGGTTTACAGCGTCTGCATTAGCAATGCCACAGCAGCGCAGCTGCATCGGTGCAGCTCTGCCGCCGTAAGCTCTGTGGTGTAGCCATAGCCTCTGATGCCATGCTCTTAGTCAGCTTAAGAGGTTGTATGGCCCTACTGCACTTGTTCCCAAACCACTCAGACTAAAGCAATCACTCAGCACTTCCTGATAGCTAAGACCTGGAATATCCATAATAGCAAATTTTCCATTAGTTCTTCCCTGGATTCCAAAAGGATTATGGTCACAGCTAGGTTTCCATCTGCAATTGCCATACACTTTTATTTAAAAGTTTGTTCTGTACTTTGGTATGTGCTGGTTTAACACCTCTCCCCCCAGCTCCGCTAGATTGCCTGACAGATTTATGTGCTTCTGTTCCGCAATATGCTGCTGCATAGAGAAGTTCGCCTTCATTCAGGCTTGTAAATAATTGAACAAATGATGCACCAGACATGCAGCTGAATTTCAGAATAGACTGAGGAAGGGGACAGCGTTAACCAAAAACCTTGAAAATATACCTCCATAAATATCATTAAAGAGTAGCGCACAAAACACACCTGCCTTTGACAATGGAAAAAAGGACTAAGAAGGGAAAATAGCACACAACACACTTCAGCTTGTCAGCATCTCAGCACAATTATATGATCACAGTTAATGCTGTCATGATCTACTTAGTAACAATAGGAGGCCTTGCATTTGATCCAATCCACCTACTGTTAAAAGTGAACCCCTTTCAGAACTAGCAGTTAACATCGGGGCATCTAACCCGTGTGAGATCACTGAACTATCACTAGCCTTCATTTACAAAGAATAATCCTCTGAGCTGTGAGAAGAATCACTAAACAATTAGTAGCTCTTACAATAAGCAAGTTCGGTCCGTGACCATTGCATTAACACACAACAAGCTTCCCACATGACATTTCATAATATAGGCCCCTTCTCTGTAAGCATAGGGGCTGCTTCAAAAAAGTATAAAATTGCCATTTACTTCAATGGGTTTGCATCAAGTGCCATGTCCTGGAGCAGTGATTCTCAAACTATTGTACTGGAGACGCCTTTCACACAGCAAGCCTCTGAGTGCCCCATATAAAAAAAAAAAAAAATATATATATTATATATATACTATATAAATGCTGGAGGGGGGGGTGGGGGTGGGAGGGGGTGGACTTGTGACCCCCCCCCATGTATGTAATAACCATGGTCCCAATC
This sequence comes from Mauremys reevesii, assembly GCF_016161935.1. Taxonomy (NCBI): domain Eukaryota; kingdom Metazoa; phylum Chordata; order Testudines; family Geoemydidae; genus Mauremys; species Mauremys reevesii. The sequence goes on along the minus strand of NC_052626.1, from coordinate 12,437,131 downwards.
CCCAGTTTGAGAATCCCTGTCCTAGAGGTTCCGCCTATCGCTAAAAGTTTAAGTTAGAGCTGGCTGAAGATTTTCAACCAAAAATTCTGCTTGCTGAAAAATGGGGATTGTATTGAAAACAAGGTTTTTTCCTCCCTACAGGGAAAAGTGTCATTTTCAATAAACCTTTTCAAACAGGAAATTTCTAAACTAAATTCCACAAAACTTTTAGTTTTGCTTCAAACTGGCCCTTTTCTTTCAGTTTTGAAACATTGAAAAAAAAAAAGCAAAAAAAATTCCAGTTATGAGACAAAAATGAATTTGTTTCATTTCACAAGATTCCTTCAAATATTTCATGGGACAAAAAATGTGTGTGTGTGTGTGTGTGTGTGTGTGTGTGTGTGTGTGTGTGTATGACGGGGGAGGGGTTCAACTACCTGTAAGTAGGATGCTTTTACCCCATGTGCCGGACTCTTTAGGGTGCACAGTGTCTCCAGAGAAATGTTGAGTGCCCTCAACTTCCAGTGATTTCAGTGGGAGCCAAAGCTAGGAAAGGGGAGGCTGGGATCCTAAGCACCCCTGTAGTCATACCCTACACGTTACTGTAATAATCTTTGTCCAGAATATGCCTTGGGAGGTATCATTTGAAAACTAACAACTCACTGATCATTAATATCCTTGCATGTTGTGTAATAAGAGTTATGGATATGTGCTGAAGTGACGACTAAAAGCTGTTTAAGCCAGGCATGTCTGGGGAGTTGGTAAATGGAATGTGTATTTGTTTCTCTAACCAGCTCAATCAACTGGAAGAGACAATGAAGGTATATTCACATATATCGGGTAAACAAAGCTAACAAGGGGATGGGGGAAAGGTAGCATGGCATCTATGCTCCGGCAGGAGAGAGAAGTTTGGTCTGGGGGTTTTACTTTTCAAAGAATACAATGAAAAGGTTTATTGGTCTATAAAGATTGGGGGCTGAACCTCAAGCGATAAGCAATTGAATCAACTGATTGTATACAATAGTACTGTATTATAAAAAAGAGTGGGGTCTTTCTGAAAGACCCATGACACTGGTGATTTATATAATAAAATGTATTTAACAACACTATCAGGAATTATGAATAATCTTTGATTTTAGGCTTTACAGTCTATGTCCAAACAAAGGGAGAACAGGATCTCTCCTAGACAGGATGGAATGTCACAGCTACTTACCAGTATCTCCTATGTAAATTAAGCATGGTGGAATCAAAACAATGGAAGACCTATTTACATATAGGCAGATGGGAAGCTCACAGGAAGCAAAAGCCAGCATGAGGTCATCCTGCCTCTTTGAACAAGGTCACTGAACTTTGGAAGATAAGCAAGGACAGAAGCCATCTTTGGCATCCATCACTAGACAGACACAAGAAACCAGAGCTTGCAAGCTGAGAAAGATGGGTCCTTCAACCAAGGGGGGTTTGAGTTTCTGGAAACTGAGTAAGTGGGAAACCTGCTTAGACAAAGATCTTTCTGAACCAGGGCTGTCTAGCATCCAGACACTCAGGGTGTGACCTGCATGTTTGTAGGCAACCTGTGAGCATCCCAGGCTGGGAGCTACAACTGAAAAGCACTGTAATGCAACTGGGACTTCAGGACAAGTGGTGACAGCCTCTCGGTGATCCGAATTGCAACCTGAGATAGAGGCCTGAAAATAAAAACAGTCAACTCAGCCAAATTTTTAGAAACCTCAGAAAAGTTTGACTGGAGTTTGGGCTGAAGGTTTGAGTCAAACCTTAATTTATTCCAAATGGTTTCACCTTTTCCTAACTCCCAATAGTTTCAATTTGGGCAAGAGTGCCTTCTGTAGGACCTCCATTCCAACTCGAGGAACCCAGCTCAGTAGGTGTTACTACCCTACTTTTGATACACCCCAGTCCCATTTTCATGAAGGCTTGGGCTGGATACATTTTAATGGCAGATCCCAAGGACATCTGTGTGTGTGAAAGAATATCAGCACTTACCCCTTCTCCTTATCTACAATTTAGGAACCAGGTTCAGTATCCTCCCATTCCCCTCCTATGTTAAGCAAGCAATTGGGCAACCCAGATCTCGGTTTTCCCTACACTGCACTTTTGTCGTTAAACCTTTTGTCAGTCAGGGGTGTGGGGGGGAGGAGGGGGGGAACCCTGACTGACAAAAGGTTTAACGACAAAAAGTGCCAGTGGGGACAGTGCTTTGTCGGGAGGAGACGCTTTCTCACTCACAAAGCTACTGCCTCTTGTTGGGGATGGTTTTATTTTGCCGGCAGGAGAACACCACACAGAGCACAAAGCAAAAACCTTCCCCCACAGATTTGAAAGTATCTTCTCCCCTTATTGGTCCTTTTGGTCAGGTGCCAACCAAGTTATTTGAGCTTCTTAACCCTTTACAGGTAAAGGAGGGATTTTATGCTACCCTGAACTGTGTGTTCATGACACTATGGAAGCACTGTGCTACCAAAAGAAGGGGGCCAAGGGAAGGTCCACACAGGTAGCTCCTGCATCATAAAGGTAAGGAGACCTCTTCCTCTCATGCTCAATGGGCCTTTGAAAGCTCCCTTCAGGAGGAAATGCTGTGCAGGAACTCCGCATGGTTCCTCCGGGTTTCTCCCTAAAGTCTGAACCTAAGCCAGATTCTATTCCACTTTTTGACTTCCTTGTTCATTATTGTGTCTAACTGTGTATGATTCAAATTGTACATGAGCATCCTCACTCAATCACCACTGTTCTTATAGGCCAAAGTGCACTAGGTTGTGAATCTTAGAAGAACACTCATCCTATATATCTATTTCTACCTATAGCATTTAAAGCAGCTAGCGACAGAAACCCTCTCTCTCCTCTCCCCCCCCCCCCATGCGCTAACCTATGCGTACCTTCTAGATAAGGTATCTGAAGCGTTTTGAGATATGTTTATTCCCTGGCCCAGCTGGATTTCATAGGACTATTTGCTTTGCAAATGCAAAATTATCTGATATGAGCCTATTGGTCCCAGTGCCTCTCTTCTTTTTCTAGCAGCCAAACCAGAGAGAGGTCAACCCTGACGCTGTAAGCAGCTACATTTAATCCTCAAATATTGTACTTCTCAATACATTTGCAGCGCAGTTACACGCCAATAGCAGACCGATGCAGCCGGCACTAAAGGCTGGCTGCTGTTTTCAGGATACAAGGGCCCCTGTGTGTTCAAGCCAAACATCTGCAATAAGCATAAAATATAGTGGTAAGTAATGCGTTAGTAACGTGTTCCTAATACAACCCAACCAGATTGACTGGTGACAACATAAGGAGTTCAGAAAAATACAATATGAATTTTTAAAGAACACACCTAATTAAAGTGTATTTAAGTCACATTTATTAGTTCTTCTTCCACGGTGGAAATCAAATGAATAATACATACAGAATAAAATTTGCTTTCCTTCATTGCTTTCAATATTCAAAGAGCCAGATTCTGTGCTCAATTATAACTAGAGTCACACATGTTGACTTTACTAGGGTTGCAGCAATGTAGCGGAGGGGTTTAGTTCAATTTGCAGAATCTTAAACTGCTTTAAAAACGCTGCTGTGGAGGATGTTCAAGAGAGTTGGCAATTTTCCAATGAGACATTATTAAGGGCACAAGAGCAAACTATCTACTGCATAGGAAAGATAGGAAGCATGGCAAGAGACCACCCTACCTTAACCAAGAGATCTTCAATGATATGAAACTCAAAAAAATTAATACTTAAGGAGATGACTGAGGAGCTATCAGCCATTAACAATTATTAGCAGGTAACCAAAGCCCACAGGTAAGTCAAAAACATGGAGATCTGGAAGAAGGGTTGGAATCCTGGGGGAGCATGGGCTGTTACAGCAGAAATAAGGGAGAGACAAGACAGAACGATGGGGGGGAGGGGGAATCAAATCAGTATTTTAGATGTCTGTATACTAATGCAAGAAGTATGGGGAATAAGCAGGAAGAACTCAAAATGCTAGTAAATAAACACAACAATGACATAATTGGCATCACAGAGACTTGGTGGGATAATACGCAAGACTGGAAGAGAAGACTGAAGGGGACACCATAACAGTTTTCCAGTACCTAAAACGTTGTTACAAGGAGGAGAGAAAAACGTATTTTTCCTTGTTAAGCTCTGAGGACAGGACAAGAAGCAAAGGGCTTAAATTGAAGCAAGTGCTGTTTAGGTTGGACATTAGGAAAAGCTTCAGGGTGGTTAAGCACCGGAATAAATTGCCTAGGGAGGTTGTGGAATCTCCATCATTGGAGGTTTTTTTAAGAGCAGGTTAGACAAACACCTGTCAGTGATGGTCTAATACTTAGTCCTGCCATGACTGCGGGGGACTGGACTAGATGACCTCTCAAGGTCCCTTCCAGTCCTATCATTCTATGTGAGTATCAGGAGAAGTGGTACAGATTATATTCACCCCACTGATGGAGCAGGCATGTCTACGGTTTGTTATTTAGGTTTGCCACTGAAGCATCATGCTGGATTCCCAGCTGCTTCTGATGTTCAGATGGTTCTTGGCAACCATATCTCTTATTCTCATTGCATTTGTTGAAGTCTAAACTGATCTCTTTTGGATGTGGACCTCATCACAATTACTTGGGTGTCGGTCACCTTGAAGTCAGACAAATCTAACACACCTTAAAACCATTTGGAAACTATAACTGAAGCAGAAGTGCCCACCAGTTAAGTACTCATTTCCCACAGCGAGTCCACAATCCGCAGTGCTTACATGTTAATATCCCAGTGACTCTAAGGTGTTGGCTTTGACCTATAAAGCCCTAAATGCATTAGTTATGATTACCTTAGAGACTACAACAGTTGTGGTGGGCTGAGGCTCAAGCTAATAGGTCCCTAGTTTCTTACTGACGAAGTGGGTATTCACCCACAAAAGCTTATGCTCTAATACATCTGTTAGTCTTAAAGGTACCACAGGAGTCTCTGTTAGTTTCTTACTATAAATTTACATTGCAGCTGGCTTTGCCTGTCCCAGTGGCAGTGTAGACATCCCTTAGTGAGGAGTCCTTGATTCTGATACTCATGTTCAACCTTTTCATCTGCATTTGGCAACCTAACAGACTCATTACACAGCTAACCATTTTCCCTGGTTTCTTCAGGAGCAGAGGCTGGCAGGTGTGGAGGGAGCAGAAGAGCTGAGGACAGTTTTGGGGTGGATAGACCAGGATCAGTTTGTTCTACCAGTTTGTAGGTGGCAGGGGGTGATCTTTGTCTGGTGATTGCACAGTCCCTTGGCCTCTGAATGGGCATTTCGTACATTTAAATAAGTACAATGATGCAACACTTGTGATGGCGGACACCTCACACACAGCTTCGAGGTCAGAACACATTTTGCTTGGAACTTTGGCATTAGCACTGAGGTTCTCTCATATTTTTTTTTAAACTCACCCATATGATCTCCAGTTGTCAGTTGGACCATGATGAACAGAAGGTATTTCCTTCACATCTCACCCAAAGGATGGCATGTCTGACAGTGCAAAATGCTTCCACCATTGCCTGTAGGGGTCAGCATTGTTATCACAGTGCCAATGTACAATTTGCACAATACCCCACCCCCCAAAATTAGCACACATGGTCCAATAGAGAAACGATGACAAAGATCCATTTCAGCACCCCACCTTTCTTCACCTAGCCCATTTGATCAAAGGTTAGCCTTCTGTGATCTGCTTTGAAGTAAAGGGCCTCTTTGTTGATTGACCTATTGGCAATCTGCAGGGATAACCCCTTCCTCAGTACCAAGCTCTCTCCATAGGTGTTGGAACTAAGGGTGCTGGGGGGATGTGTCAGCACCCTGACGTAAAATGGTTCAGGGTTCATCATATACAGGGTTTACAGTTTGGTTCAATGGCTCTTAGCACCCCCACTATACAAATTGTTTCAGTACCCCTGGCTCTCTCTCTCTTCCTAACATGGCCTTCCCCGCTATCAAATGCTAGGTAGCAGCTTGGTGGGAAATGCTGCAGCTGGGTGCTTTTGTCACTTCATAAGCAGAAGTGATGAGCAAAACAAGATTTATTTAGTCCTGGATAGCAAATGGACACAGTCTTAGCACCTCTGAACACTTTCATCTTCCAATAAGTTATCAGTGCGGCTTTTGTGGAGCAAAGTTCTAGGCTTTTTAGTTTTGTTTACTTCAGTATCTCAGTGCTTCCCCACCTAACAGACAATGGTGATTTTTTAAAATGTGAGTTGATCTCTAAGTTGGGATCCCAGTATTCTCAACATCAGACCACACCTTGTTTATTAGGTCTTTGTAGGTTACATTCCTTCATTACAAAATGATGAATCTAGAAAAGTAAAGTAAATAGAAGAGTATCAGAGGGGTATCCGTGTTAGTCTGGGTCTGTAAAAGTCCTGTGGCACCTTATAGACTAACAGACGTATTGGAGCATGAGCTTTCATGGGTGAATACCCACTGCATGCATCCGACGAAGTGGGTATTCACCCATGAAAGCTCATGCTCCAATATGTCTGTTAGTCTATAAGGTGCCACAGGACCCATTGCTGCTTAAATAGAAGAGATGATGCAAAGACTTAAACAAGTGTCACCTTGCTACTTTCACGCACCTCTCTGCCACCCCTTCTCTCAATGGAAGATACAGGGAGTAGCAAGAGCCTCTGTGACTAAGGTTTCTATTGTTGTCAACAGGGATGCAGCTGTAATAGTCTAATTGTTGTTATCCAAATGCAATGCAGATGCGTGTGAAGCATTTGGACTGCTGATTGCTTTTACTCAGGACAGAGTCCTTGGCCAACTGTTAGATTCATAGCAGGAATAGGATAATCATTTCTGATCACTATAAGGCACTGTCACAAACACTAACTCTAGTTTCCTGCTTCATTTTGGAAGCCATTCCATGCAACGTTACTCATCAGCTGTTGAAATTTATAGTATATATATCAGTGAGAGAGTTCAAAACTCATTTGCTATCTTTCTATTCTTGCTCCATACACTCAGCGAGACTTGGCTCCCTCCTCCCCATTCCCTGTGTTACTAAAACACTCATGCCAAATATATTCACTGTACTCCAATAAAATTTGCATGGATCATGTTAGGTGGGGCCAGGAATACTTAATCTTTGGAAAAGCCAACATACACTGAATAATGGAGACAATCAAATACTTTCCAGCTTGGAGGCATGTAGAATTCTCTGCAAGACCTCATTAAATCCTAAATATCAAATAAATGAATCATATATGGAAACAATATGAAGAAAACCTGTTCTGTATTCTTCGACATCTTAAGTGAAAGCAGACTTGGCCTTGGACTTCCTTTGTGGCCCAGGTGGAAGCTTCTTGTCCTAAGAAAGTAATGAGAGGGTACAAAGGGCTTTCTTCAGCCCTGCAACCCCTGTTCAGGATCACAGCAGCCTTCCCAGTTTGAAAGCTTTCCTCCTCTTGTTATACAACTTATGGAAAGGAAGCAGAGGTTGTTATTGCTACAGTCGGCTTGGGCTTTTTGATAATGTTAAGCTGTTTAGGTTGGATCCGAAGCCTTACTTTGTCAAAAACCATATGGTGCTTAAACAATGTTGCTGCCTTGTGATTCCATGGGACGGAACATAGCCAAATTCTACAATGTCTGTAAAATTACCAAAGCTGTGAATTTAATGAAGAAAGAAGAGATTAAAGAAGTTCTGGTTTTGCTGGCAAAGACACAACTGAAAGTGGGAATGCCCAGGGGCATAGGAGTCTGTCTGTAATAAGCTACAGGAACAAATTCTGGTACAGGTTTAACTGTCAACCTCAAGGAATGAGAGCACTCAAGGATATGAAGACTCCATGACCCTTGCCATACACCTATAACCAATTCTGTAGGATCCTTGTTATGATAAATCACCTTTCGCATCTCTTTTCCGAGTGATCCTATAACATTTACATTTCCCATCTTTGCACTGTTGTACACCACTCTACAAACCAAGGACCAGATCTCTAGTTGGGGTAGCTTCATCAAAGTCCAGAGAGCTCTGCCAGCTTGCACCAATGAGGATCTAACCCCAGGAGATCACCTAGGTGCCACCTTCCATCCCAAAGGTGGCTACATTTCAACGGTACTGTAATTACTTTGTCAAGAACCTTGGGATCCTTCAGGATGAATAGTGCTATATAAAGGTAAAATAATGTTATTAAATATAAAATAAAAATATGCACCAGTAGCCTGGAATCATTCCCCATAAGTGCAGATGGGGGAAAAAATCAATCCAGTCTTCCTGCAAGTTAATGAGAAACATGGAAGTTATTTTCCCCTGATGTGCCCAGAATCATATATTACATTTATTGCCACATCAAGGACTTGGGAAAAAAATCTCTTTAAATGTATTTTAAAAATTCTCTTTTCATTTTATTCTATTCATCTTAATGGAAGGCAAAGCTGCTGGAGTGTGCAGCTCACTGCAGGAAAAGTTCTGTTCCAGAACTGGGGACTGGGTTGCCAAATGCTTGGTCTTCCATTGCTGTAGCAGCCTTTAAGGTGAGTTTGATCACAGGGGACAGGGACTCTTAGGCCCCGATCCTACAATGGGATCTACATGAGTGGATCCTTTCCCCCACCCTGAGTCCCACTAGTGGCAGCATGTAGCCCAAGCAATGGCCAAGAGACATTTACACTGTGGGTATGCCCACACTGCAGCTGTGATCATGCTTCCCAGCCCAAGTAGACGGACGTTCACTAGCTCTGCTTGAACTAGTGCACTCAGTAGCTCAGGGTAGCCACCCGAGTACGTACCCAGGGAGTCTGGGAGGGTTTTTTTGGGGGGGGGGGGCAGTTGTACTCACGTAGCTAGCCTGAGCTGCCACTTGTACCACCTCCAAGGCACAGTGGTCTTTTTAGTGCACTCGCTTGAGCAGAGCTAGCCCATGGCCCTATACCTGCACGGGGAAGCACGATCACAGCTGCAACACAGACGTACCCTCAATAGCCAAGGCAGTGCCTCAGAGGGGTACTCTCCCTCCTGCTGGCTGGGCTCAGATGCCAGCCTAGGTTCACCCCAGCTGGTGCAGGGAACTGAAAGTTGCACCCACCCCCGTTCCAGCTAGGCCAGCTGCATCTCAGGGATTTACCCACAAAAAGGAGGTCAGGCTGTGTTTGCACCACTGCCCTCCCTGGGGGGTCATGCTAGGGGCAACCAGCTTTAGTTTCTGCCATGGGCACTATACAAACACCACTGGCAGAACCTGCAGCCAGGAGCTGCGGAGTCAATGCAATGCCTTGGACATGCGCCCTCCTCAGCTAGTGCTTTGTAGGTGCTGCTGTTCACACGCAAGTGCCGCTGTAAGCTCCCCTCTGGTGGTCTTTCAGCCACCAGCAGCCTTGTGTCCTGTCTGATACAAGCAGATGCTCCTGGAACACAGGGATGAATGGGGCCTGCCAGGGGATTTTCAGATGAAGATGAGATGGAATGGAGAGACGCGGGAGTAGAAAAGCTGGCTCAGGAGAACAATGTGAACGAACCTTCACTATCCTTCCTCAGCCAGCCTAAAAGAGGAAGTGGGAAGAAGCCGTACACCAGTGCCTGCGGCACCATCTCCAGACAAGCCCAACATCTAAACAGCTGTTAGAGAATCACAGCCAGGAGTCAGGGACTTGTGTGTGCCCACGTTTAAATAAAGAAAAAGGATATGTCGACTAGCACAACAGATGGAGGACAAGGGAGAACCATGACTGGTATCCCAACACCAGAACCCATCAACGCAAGCATTCATATCCTTTAGAAAATACCTAAAAAACACTAGGCAAGGTCCTCAGGTCTTTGTGTGTAAAGCAGTGTAGCCCCATTGAAGTCAATGCAGCTATGCGGATTTATACCAACTGTGGGTTCGGCTCACTGTCTTTTCCAAAAGATAAATTGTGCAGTCACAAATCTAACACTGCAAACAGAAATCTGGAGCGCCTATCCCCAAACACAGAGAAATGATATTCCAAAGTGTTTGAGAGGAGAAAGAAATACAAATATTCCCCCTGTAGTGTTAGGCTTCTGAGCCAAGGTGTGGAAATAAGCATTCTTTCCCAAGTAGAGCGAACATGATATTTTGTCACCCGTGAAGTTTGAGAACAGTGATTTCCTCCAGGGCATTTGCAATCTGTCTTCTAGGTACTGTTCTCAGATGTGTCATGGTGTCAGACAGTAATAGCAGAGCAGATCCGGAAAGACGCCAATGTTTATGCTCCAGAGAGGAGCATTAGGCTTGCAAAAGAAAAAACTGGGAACATTCTTAAATCCAAGGGAGCAGCTCCATCAACTATGCCAATTTACACCAGCTGAGAATCTAGCCCAATATTTGGAAATCTGGCACAGATTTCCAGCAGTTCCTTTGGCTGCCATTCTAAGAAAACATGGGAAACATTTTTGAAAGCACATAAGGGTTCGTTTACACAGAAAAAAAACAAACCAAAAACAGCCCACAGCAGCGAGTTTGAGAGCCCAGGTCAACTGATTCAGGCTTGTGCTACAAGGTTTTAAAATAGCAGTGTGGATGTTCAGGCTCATGCTAGAATCATAGAGTTAGAAGGGACCTCAGTAGGTCATCTAGTCCAAAGGACCAGTCCCCAACTAATTCATCCCATTTCTTTGCCCCAGATCCCTAAATGGCCCCCTCAAGGATTGAGCTCACAGCCCTGGGTTTAGCAGGCCAATGCTCAAACCACTGAGCTATCCCTCTCTGATAGGTTTTAGGAGCAAAGTGAGGGCAGCAGACTTCATCAGTGTTACTGAGCATCTTCAGTCTGTGTGAGCATACTCAGTGCAAGCCAAGCAGCAAACCTAGGGGGGTGGGGGCGTGTGATCCCGTATGCCCCCCACCCCATCGCTTCAGGGCAGAGGATCTCAGAGTCCCAGCACCAGCCAAAGTGCTTACACTGCTATTTTTAGTCCTGTAGCATGAGGCCCATATGCCCAAGTCAAGTGATCCAGGTTCTGAGACTAACTGCCGCAGGTTTGGGGTGTTCGGTTTTTTTCGCGCTAAGCATACATTCAGTGATTTAAGGAATCGAAATCCCATTTTCCAAATACACTTAGGTGCCTAAGAGTCTACATCACTTTTGAACATGGGACTTGGGTTCCTAAATCAGCTAGGTTCTTTTTGTCAGTTTTACTTCCAGTCTCCCTCATGGGTTTATCTTTTTCCTTAACTATAAAAAGAAAGTCAATACAAAAAATAAAATACATAAATAAAATAAATAAATGTGCTTGGAGAACATGATGAGTTGAATTCAAAGCCACCAAAGCTGTCAGAAATCGAGGCTGAAATCCTGGCCCCACTGGGGTCAATGACCATACTGCCATTTACTTCAATAGCACCAAGATTTCAGTCTAGGTCTCAAGACAGCCCGTTCTTTTCTGTTTTTCAACATTCCTAAGCCCTAATTTTACTCATAATGGATATCGGTGAACAGCAAATGTTGAGTCCGTACAAATGTCTTAAGATTAGTTTATCCAACCAGGGAAGAGACCTAATACCATGTGATTTAAGTGAGAAGTTAATGCTAAATAGTGAATTCCAAATATTAGATCACCTGAATACTCATTACAAACAGTCATACGATCTTAAATACTAGTGGCCCTACAATTTCTAATAGTGAACAACTGCATCAAATAAGTGATTGGTTTGACAACCAGCACACAGGAAAAATACCTGAATAAAAATTGTTCCCACACAAATAGTTTAACCAACTCTAAACCAAAGCCAGAAACTCATATCAGTCTCCAGATGGTTAGCCTATGTCCAGTCAAGAAAAAAAAATAGCATTGTGTTAAAAAACATGACGATTTAACATTTTCAGACATGACTGTTCCGGTCTACACTGCTTGCTACGTCATGTTAAACATGGCATTCATTAGAATGTTAGTTAATATTGTCTGGCAATGCTTTTTCCTCAGTGCAGATTCCTGTAGGAGGTTAGAAAGTTCAGAATGGAGCTGAAAATTCTACTCACCCATCCAGCCACACACAAGGTTCTGCATGTCTCACTCGGCCTATGTAACGCCAACAGACCCTGGTTGTCAGCGGGCGGGCTCGAACCTGGGACCTCTGAAGCTTAGTGCATGAGCTAAAAACCATGGAGGCCCTTAGCTAAAGCTGCAGCAGACTCATTAACCACCAATTGATCTTAGGGCCACTAGAAGGGACAGGCCACATGTGGGTTACGCCTACATCTCTGATTCCATTTCTTTCTACTTCTATTTCCACCCCTCCTTACTCCCTTTGTATCCTTCTCCCCCTCTAGCCTTGGTGCTCTCGTCCTCCCTGCCGCTTACACCTAGCACTCTCCCCTGCCCCTCATTCCCAACACAACCATCCTCTTGCAGTCCCCTCCCTCCGTGAAACTCATTTCTCCCGCAGGCCCCAATACCGTCGTTACCCCACCTAGTAAAAGATCTTGCCATGGCTCTGTTGCAATAAAAAAAAAAAAAAAGAAACATGCACCTGGCAACACTCAGATCTGAGGCGTTTTAAGTGTGCAGTGTTGGACTCTACTATATAAGCTCCATGGGGCCAGAGCCCGTGTCTGCCTGCGCGTTTTGTGCAATGCAGAAAACTAGAGGTTCATCATAATCATCATAATCCAGCAGCCCCACCACTCCCACGGAAGCCAAAGCGCGGCCCATCCTGGGGGTGGGGGAGGTTTTTGAAGCACTCGTCTTTCTTTGTGGTGGAAAAGCTTTTTTCAGCCTAGGCTTTCAATTATTTTAAAGCAGCCTCGTGGACTTCCTCTTTGTGAGGAACTCAGTCCAAGGGTGGCCACCACTAATTTAAAAAAGTTGATCTCTAGCAACAGATATCCTGCTTTTCCTGGGGTTGGCGGGGAAGAGAGGAAGAAGGAGTTACTACATAACCAAGGCTTTTCCTAGAACAGGGGTCGGCAACCTTTCAGAAGTGGGGTGCCGAGTCTTCATTTATTCACTCTCATTTAAGGTTTCGCGTGCCAGTCATACATTTTAACATTTTTAGAAGGTCTCTTTCTATAAGTCTATAAACTATTGTTGTAAGTAAAGTAAACAAGTTTTTAAAAAATGTTTAAGAAGCTTCATTTAAAATTAAATTAAAATGCAGATCTTATCAGTTTAGTGCAGTGGTTCTTAACCTGGGGTGCATGCACCCCCTGGGGCAGGGCCGGTGCAAGGATATTTTGTGCCCTAGGCGAAACTTCCACCTTGCTCCCGCCACCCTCACACACACACACACATCGGTTCATTGAGGGGCAAATCCCAACGAGTCTTTATAGACCCCAGGGGCCAGCCTGCCCAGGGGCCAGCCATGCCCAGGGGCTGCTCCCCAGACCAGGTTCCCCCCTCCCCACCCTCTGAACTTCCCTGGAGGGTGCACAGCCCCCCGCGAGCCCTCCCCACCCCACCCGACCCAGGTGGCCCCCACCTCGAGTCCACTCACTGGCTTTGCCAGGCTTGGGCTGCTGCAACAGCTCGGCAGGGAGGAGCCGCCTTCCGGAGGCACCGGAGAGCCAGAGCGTCCCGCTTGCGGCAGCAGCGAGTCCCAGCCATGGAAGAGCCGGCGCAGTGCAGGGGGGCGGCAGCCCTGCAAAGGCGGTGCCACTAGCAGGGAGCAGCTGCGCCCCCCGCCCCTCCTGCCCAGGCTGCGGCCCGGCGCCCCCCCAGGGGCTCCTGCAGGCTGCAGTGGATGTATACGGGTACCAGCCCCCATGCGCCCCCTGGCTCCCCCCTCACCTAGGGTTACCATATTTCAACAATCAAAAAAGAGGGGAGAGCCCTGCCCTAGCCCCACCCCATCCACTCCCTCCCACTTCCCATCCCGCTTGCCCCGGTCAGAATCCCCAACCCCCTGCTCCTTATCCCCTGACTGCCCCCTCCTGGGACCTCCCACCCTAACTGCCCCCTGACTGCCCCAACCCTTATCCACACCTCCGCCCCCAGACAGACCCCTGGGGACTCCCAGACCCCATCCAACCCCCTGACAGGACCCCCAGAACTCCCGACCCATCCAACCCTCCCCCTGCTCCCTGACTGCCCCCCAGGACTCCCCTTACCATGCCCATGCCGGTCAGACGCTGGCTCCACATGGAGGCAAAACTCCATGTGGAGTACTGAGGCAGCGGGGGGCGGGGAGATGCGGGAGGGGCAGCAGCGGCTCACACTTCCAGGAGCCACAGAACCCAAGCGCGGTGAAGCGGAAGCCTGGAGGGGGGGCTCCTGCAGCAGATGCATGCGGGTGGTGGTCCCCATGCGCCCCCCGGGTCCCCCCTCACCGTGCTCAGGCTCTGCGGCTCCCAGGAGTGTGAGCCACCGCTGCCGCCCCTCCCGCAGCAGGCTCAGGGCCCCACACCCCGGCGGCTCACACTCCCGGGAGCTGCAGAACCCGAGCGTGGTGAGGGGAGAGCTGGGGGGCATGCCTGCCACCAGTCTGGGGTCCCAGCCGCTGGCCCCACTCAGCCTCCTGCCGGCCTGGGGTTCCTTTCACTCATCCGGCAGCGCGCTGAGCGGGTCCAGGGGCCGGGACCCCAGCTGGCAGCCGCGTGCCAGGAGAAATCAGCTCGTGTGTCAAAGGTGGCACGCGTGCTGTAGGTTGCCGACCCCTGAGTTACAGCATCCCACTGCCTTTCTGGCCCCTGCACGCCACCACAGCGGTGCCACAAAATCTGTCCCAGTGATGAGGAAACTGAAAGACACAACATTTCAGGTTCTTGTGGACATCCCAAGGCACCGGAGCTCCATTTTCCCAGCTGCAATCCACATCATCATCCTGACACATTACATATAAATCCTTTCCTTCCATCTCACAGTTCTATACAGTGATTCTCATCTCTCATGTGTACACAGTGCAGGGCGGGTGGGGCATGCTGCAATATTTTGAGGGTGGAATGTACTCCTTCAGCACTTTTAAACACTGTAGCTTTATTAAGAGTGCCTGAAAATGCATTTGCCATTCCAGGCTGCAGACAGATGTGCTTTAATACAGCATCCTGATGTTTTCCCTTCCCTCCTCATGACCCCTGGATGTCCAGGAAGGGCTCTCACTTTTCCTCATGCGGCCAGCTCCCGGAGAAACTCCCTCCACCCGGCACTCTCTCAGCACTAGATACTAGAAATCAGGCTGGTATTAGACTAGCATGATTTTTTGACATCTCTTGCCCCACTGACAAGTTTTATACCATTAATTCTTCCCCGTCTCCCCAAATGAGCTCCACTGAAAGCCAATCCCCAGAGAACGCTCAGTGCCAGGGATGTATTGCAGCAAGTCCCACCGCAGCCAGCCACTCTGAAGCAGCTGAAGTCCCAAACCTCACTCAAAGGACTGGGAGGGGTTCCTTCTGAATGAGTCTCCCCAATCCTGTAATGCTTCCATAGGTAGCTACGGGCCATAAAGATGGCTTTATAAGGCACATTTATCCCTCCCTACCATCCACCCATGCTTACCAAGTTCAAATTTCCTCATATCACCACATGCAGTTATATTTCTGGAAAAGGATTTTGTCCTTTTCCAAGTTGGACAGTGAACGTGGAGCGTATCATCTAGACTGTTACCTACTATATCATGTGTCAGACTACATGGCTACCCTGGGGACTGTCTGTTCTACACATCTTTTGAGCTAATATCAAGTAGTAGACAACTAACTGAACATTAGAAACTAACTGAAGGTTAGAAACTAGAGGAAGGTGGAGAGGGGAGGGTATCATCTTGCATAAAAGGTAGGAGTTGAGGATGAGACACCACACATAGGTTGTCCAGAGTCAATGATGCCCTAGTCTTGTAACCAGCTCCACACGGGCAAGACCCCTGTGTGGAGCAGAGCCGTGCAGCTGACTGAATTCATCCCCATCCCCATTTTTTGGTTTGCCCAGTAAACTGGAGGGGGGAAAAAACACATCATTTAGGATCAACCAAAAGCAAAGGGGTTTGGTTTTAGTTGGCAAAACAAAAACAAAACAAAAAATCACTGAAAAAAATAGTGTTGGGTCAAATGAGATGTTTCATTCAACACAAAGCAAAACATTTAATTCAATTTCAAGCATTTTAATCCCTTTATTAAATGCAAAGGAAATTTGGAAGTGCCATTCACAGAACTGGAGGCAGATCATTCTTTACTGTTGGTTTATTGCCCTTCATTTAGCCAGGATAATGCTAAGATGTGACCAGTTTATAATGCAAACTCTTAATTCAGGATCTGACTGCAATACCCTTACTTGTGCTGAGCAATACTTTACTCCTTGAATAGTCCCATTAAGATCAATGGGAATTCTCAGATGGTAAGGTACTAACTGTTCATCTTAAATAAGGATATTGCAATCTGGCCCTAGAAGAGCCAATTCTGACCTTGGAAATGTGGTCACCTCATTATACATCTCACACAGAATATCATTAGTATGTCAACGTTATAGCTGACTTTATGCAATATTGCATGCAATGATATCCCCAGCCACCCGGTGCTCAGATGGCAAATATTGAAATAAGCACCTCAGAACAGACCGATTCAATCAAGGTGACATACATTCCAGTGTGGAAGATCCATAGAAGATCCTATACACCATTTAAACTTGATCCAACTCCCATTTAAGTCAACAGAAGTCTTTCCATTAGCTTCTCTGGAGCTAGGTGAGGACCAAGGTGAATTTCATCCTAAAGGACTGTTTTATTAAACTAAGGGAATTGTCTTCTCCCTAAGCCCTTTTAACTGGAGTCATGCACAAATTCAGGATCAGAATCAGGCCCTTGCATTTTTAAAGCACCCTAACTGTAAACTGTATAACATCAGTTTTTGACAAGAAACGTTTCTATTGCCAATGGCAACAGCTTTAAATGATCAGTCAGGCTGTCCCAAGCCTGATAAGGATCCACTCTTATTCAGAAAAATTGTTGATTTTACACCCCTCTTTCTTAGTTTCTAAATTGGGAGCTTCATAAATCTTGTGACACTGATTTTTTGTATAATAGCCTATGTTGGAACAGTGGTGACAGCTGACACTAGTGCAGAAGCCAAAAGGAAGACCTAGACGTTTCTGCCAAAGGAGAATGAATGTTAAAAAAAAAATCCAGCCATAACAACTATGGAAACAAAAATAGCAAATACATTTTTATTATGAAAATAATTCATAATTAGTGTTGTTTTGGGTATCTCCAAGGAGGACCAACTTAAGCAATAATTCAGGGCTCTGAGAACACACAGAGAATGCTTTGGCTGCAACAGATCAGAAGGGTGATGAGTCACAAGAGGAACAGTTCCTAACGAAATGGTCCACAGG
The DNA here is from genome assembly GCF_016161935.1 of Mauremys reevesii. Taxonomy (NCBI): domain Eukaryota; kingdom Metazoa; phylum Chordata; order Testudines; family Geoemydidae; genus Mauremys; species Mauremys reevesii. The sequence continues at coordinate 12,419,907 of NC_052626.1, read as the reverse complement.
ATGAAAAAAAAAAGTGTTTGAAAGCTACTGTTCCATTAATGTCTCTGTTCGGTGTAACCAGTTAGAGTATGATTACTTCTTGTGCCATGATAAGCTTCTTTCCACATGTCCCACAACGGGGCTATGAAGATGTCTGGAAAGGATTTGTACAAGACTCAAATTCTCCTAAACCACCATCAGTAACTGGGGGATTTAAATCAGATGTAAACTCCCAGATCATTTCTTCACACAATGCACTGTCAACCTGTGGAACCCATTGCCAGGGGACATTGTGAAGGCTAAAAGTATAACTGTGTTTTAAAAAAAATAAAATAAAGGAGATACATTCATGGAAGATGGCTAATAGGTCTACCAATGGCTAAGATGGTCAGGGATGCAACCCTATGCTCTGGGTGTCCCTAAATCTCCAACTACCAGAAGCTAGGACTGGATGACAATAGATGGATCACTTGATAATTGACCTGTTCATTCCCTCTGAAGCGTGTAACACCGATCACTGTCGGAAGACAGGACATTGGGCTAGATGGATCATTGGTCTGACCCAATATGGTCATTCTTATGTTCTCATCATGAATACTTTTGATGGTGGGATAAAGGGGGACGGGGTAGGGGGAACTTGAATTAAACCAGTCACAATCATCTCTTCATATCTCAATGGGAAGCTTCCGATATCCTTTCTGTGCAGTTTATCCAGCAGAGTATTTAGTTGCCTGGCATGGACGTAAAGATCTTAACTATCATGCCATATGTAAATGGTGTTTGTGAGCATATAGTGAGGCTTAGCCAACTGCTGATCTTTAACACAGATAATGTAATGCGTGTGGCATGTTTACAAGAAAGCGAAACCACTAAAATCTGCGGCATGCTCAGAAAAAGGTCAGTCAGTCCTAGAACAGTGCAGAGATAGCTTTCCAGTTTCAGTTGGGCGTGTAGGAACGAAAAGCTCCCTTTCTCTCCCTGTGCCAAAGGCAGAATGAAATGCTATGCAAGCGACTGCCTCAAACACAGTGATAATATTTAATGCCCTCTGGCAGCACATTGCAGAGGCTTTCAACTCCAAACCACACACTACAATGCTGCTGCTTTACTTGTGAAATTATTTATCATGGTTTGGTTAGAGAGTCTTTTATTGGCATCATATTGGCTAATAGTGGCCTGGAGTTCTTGTGTTCCCGGACTTGACAGATTCCACATTTATGAGGTTGGAAACTTGACTCCTGGAAGAGATTTGCAGACTGGCTGACCTATATTTATGCAATAAGACACGACAGGGGGAGCATGTCATGCTGGGACGTCACTGTGCCTTGTGTACCCTGGTAGGCATGAGGCTGGAGGCAAAGTGTCTGTGGAGTCACAGCATGACTGTCACGTGGTGCTGGGGTTGCGACGCAGGCTGTACAAATCTAAGTTTTTTAGATATGAAAAGTTGGAAAAAAAATGTTTTTTTTCTATAGGAAACAAACAAACAAAAAATATATTCTTGTGCCAGATAGTACCACCATGTATATTGAGAGCAACAGAACTATTCTAAAAATACATGAGTTTTCCTAGCCTAGATACATTTGCTCTGGGCAGCAACCATCGATTTATAGAGCCAGAAGGATCGAGGAGCTCCTAGACAAGCCTCGTGAGAGTGGGGTGGGACTAACCAATAAGTATTTGTTCTGATTAGTTATGATTTATTGGTTGAGCATATGGTCACATAGTAGCTTGCTGGAGGAGCTGTGTGGTGGATCTTTCTCCAGAACCTGTTTGAACTTGCTCTCTACATCTTAAGAGAAATTTCCCCTCTTTCCCTTGATTCTGCTGTTGAAGGGATCTCTGATCTCTCTCTAAAGGAGGGTTATTAACCTAAGGGTTTTCCTAGCTCTCCTATTTGTACCCTGCACAGTTGAACCATGAAATCTGCCGGGGGCAGAACACTGAATCAACAGTCAGTAGGAGCAACACACTGTGCTCTCACTCAGATTCTTACACTTGTTCTCTTTGGTGGTGGTTTTCCTTAATGTAAGATAAAGTTATCCAGGCTAAAAGTACATAGTTTGCTCATGGTACATGGAAAAATACATAGTTAGAAAATGTGAAATACCAGAGGATGCCTGTGTTCTGATTGGACAATAGCCTTTGTAAGCTGAGATGAGTTAATAGTTTTGGTGATATCGGGACATAAAATAAAGGTATCCAATATACTGCTATGGCTGTTGGCCAATCAGCATGCTGGAATTGCTAGTCTTGTGTGACAATAACCTGGGCGATTAATATCCATTAGATATAAAAAGACAAGGATGAATAAGGCCAGGTAATGCATTGTTGTTGGGCTTGTTTTTTAAAAAAAGCATGGAACAGAGAAGTAGCAGCAAAGACAGTTTTCTAAAATCAAAATGAAATTTAACAGAGGGAGAGACAAAAAAGGTTTAGTTGTAGAAAGCATTTGCCAATTGTTGAAAGTCTTAGCTTGCAGGCACCAGTTAAGTGCTAAACATATTAAAATAATCTCTTAGAATATCAGGGTTGGAAGGGACCTCAGGAGGTCATCTAGTCCAACCCCTTGCTCAAAGCAGGGCTAATCCCCAGACAGATTTTTGCCCCCTCAAGGATTGAACTCACAACCCTGGGTTTAGTAGGTCAATGTTCAAACCACTATCCCTCCACTAAAAAAAAAAAAAAAAAGGAGTACTTGTGGCACTTTAAAGACTAACAAATTTTTTTTTAAGAGCAGCTTGAGCTATGAGCTACAGCTCTTTTTCTTCGCATAGAATGGAACTGTTATTTCAAACTAAATACCTTTAAAAGAAAAACCAAGAGTGTGAATCACTGGGGGGGGGCGGGGAGATTTCTAGGCAGCAGCTGGCGGAGACTAGATTTCCTCAACATTGAAACAGCAACAAACAGGCTCCCAGTACAGAAATGCCCAGCCCAGCACATCTGATATGCTTTGTTTTACACAAACCTCTTTTCCACCTTCCTACATTGCTCTGTCGCCTGTCCCCCTGTACGTGTGTGTACACACACACACACACACACACACACACACACACACACACACACACACACACACACACACACACACACACACACACACACACACACACACACAATGTAAGCAGGTAATCACCACAGCAGCTCACTGCTTTAATGCGTTGGTCTTATTCTTTGCTAAATCCACAGCTAATGCCCTACTTTTATCATCAATATGGAGCATAGAACACACCTTTCTCTCCTTACTTACAACCCAGATGGCCAGAATGTGAAATCACAGCACATGTAAATAATAAAGAAAAAAAAATCTTGGAAATCAAGATATCAGAAGTAAATTTATGTTATTCATGTTCCAACAAAAATACATAAATAAGTTCCACATCTGTCAATCAAACAGTGACTTCATTCAATAGCACAGCCCCTGGGCATGCCTCCCTTCCACTGAAAGGAAACAAGGTATTTCACGCTAATTCTCAAGCTTTCCGTCAACTCAATAGCGTACGAGATCACTCAGATAACATTATCCTTCCCATAGGACTTTGCCTTCTTTGGAAGACTTTCAAACAAGATGCAAGGGCCTTTGCTTGACATGGGGGGGAGACAGCAGCTTGACTAAGCAGTCAACGTGTCTGCCTGGTACACACCTTTACCTAGCTAAGTCTGGACTCCCAGCCAATAGGCCACTGGACAGGAATGCAGGAGTGGCCAGTGTTACCTCCTCTGTGCAGCTGAATGTTTGTGCCTTCCCCGGAGAAAAGGTCAGAGTCCACAGTTCATTGTGCATCTAGACAGACTGTACTAAAGGGACTGGAGGGGGGTTCATAGTGTCTGGAAATTAGATGTCTAGGATTGTGCTGCCCACACTGGCCCCCCTGCAAGAGCTGAACTGGGCCAGGTGGGCCCAATCAGCTGATTAGGCTGAAAACAGCGGGAGCTTTAGGCTGAAGGCAGCTAATTAAAGAAGCAGGAACAGGCACGAGTATATAAGTAGGGTTACCATAGTTCAAAGTTCCCAAGGGGAGGACACTGCCAGGCAGAGGGGGAAGGGGTATACAGTTTCTTTCTACTTTGAATATCTAACCTTTATAAACACGTGTAATGGTCTCAAAAAATAAATGTAAATGTATCTGTTTACATGCAGTCAGTCCTGTCTTACTGTGCTTCTTCCTGCATATTTCTCTGTAGAGAGTGTATCTTTCTCAGCAGTGATTGATTGCTCATTAAGGAGCCATGAAAGTCTTTGCAAGATGCATGCCTGAAGTTGTACTGTACAAGCAGGATCCCTTCCAGCTACTCAACAGTCAATGCCATACCACCCTTACTTCTGCACTGCTGCTGGCAGCAGCGCTGCCTTCAGAGCTGGGCGGCCAGCCAGCAGCCACTGCTCTCCGGCCGCCCAGCTCTGAAGGCAGCGCCACCACCACCAGCAGCGCAGAAGTAAGAGTGGAAACCAGTAAACACTCATGCTGCTGTTAGGGCACACCGGAAATTGCAGTTCTACCAGAAACAATGCTGGAAAAAGAACGAGCAAGGAAAAATCACAGACATTTGTTCATATTTCAAAAACTGACCCAAATGAAGATCAGAGGACCAAAAGAGAGGTCATGTCCAGGAAAACCCAGATGTACAATAACCATATATATAAGACAGGAAGATGGCAACAGAAAGGGCTGCTGGGAAAGGCTCCAGTCGCTCCTTGGGAAGAGGGAGGAGTGTTTTGGGGACTGCATAGACAAGTTGCCTAAAGTTACTTTCTGGGAGGAGGGAGTGAAGAGACTGGCAAACGCTAAGGAGTGGGGAAGGCCATGAGGTATGGAAGAGGCTGAGGGAAATGCAGCAAGGTGCAGGGAATGAACCTTGACTGCTGACTAGAGTGTCTCTGAGCTGGAACCTGGAGTAGAGGATGGGACTGTCTTCCCCTGCCAACTGCTGCAGGAGTGGCACCATGAGGAAGTGAAGCAGAAGACTGCCTGATGCTGCTGGCGAGCAGGAACCTTGATCCACTCCCACCACAGAAGGGGAAACCACAATAGTGACCTGGCTGGAAGGCTGCATCACAAAGAGGACAGCTGTGGCTCCTGCGAGCAAGAGAGAAGCCACAGAGGAGAAACTAATTCCAGCTGGAAGGGGTGTTGGCCTGACCAAGCTAATCCCTCAGTACTACCAGGAGGTGGCACCATCCAGCGGTGAGCAACCCCTCACAAGGATGATGTGTCTTATTTATTATGTTTATAGTTGTCACTTGTAGGAGCCTCAGTTGTAGGCCAGGCACTGTTTGTGTTAGGCGCTGTACAAATACAGAACAAAGAGACAATACCTGTCTCAAATAACCTACAATTATTTATCTTACTGAAGTATAAAACAAGAGACAATAGATGGACACTGGTAGACACAGGGGCACCGGGGTGGGCATACAAGGAAACAACGAGGCAGTATTGTCAATGATCAGCAGTGGTTTGAGCACATCAACAACCTAACCAGAGTCAAGTTTTTGTTTGGTTGGTTGGTTTTTCAGTAGGCATCACAGCAAAGGAAAGTTTTTGAAGGAGAACAATGAATTAGTTGTGTGTGTTTTGGGAGCCCCTCCCAAGCATGAAGGGCAGCATGGAGAGAGTACAAAGGAGCGTGTTTCAAAAGGTAACAAATGGGAGATGGCTAGTCAACTAACTGCAGATTGTAACCTATTTGGGGCAGGACCTGTTTTTTCATTATGTATGCAGAGCACACTGGGACACTGAACCAGGGCCGGCTTTAGGCTGATTCCCCCAAATCGTGCCCCGCACCCAACAGGGTCCCGCACCGTAAGGAAGAGCGCTTAACATTTTAATTTTTACTCACCCAGTGGCAGTCCGGGTCTTCGGCAGCATTTTGGCGGCGGGTCCTTCAGTGCCGCGGAAGACCCGGAGCGAGTAGGACCTGCCACCGAAGTGCTGCCGAAGACCCGGACCGCTGCCGAATCGAGACTGCAAGTTCCTAAAGCCGACCCTTCCCTGAACGGGGCCTCTAAGCACTCCCACAACACCACTAAACTCCCACCTAACTGAAATAGTGTATCACTTCATTTTTTTTATTGTCAGGAAGTAAAACCTTCACACAACACCCACTTCAGATGTGACCAGCGCTCTTCAGAAAAAACTTTCTAACGTGGTTAGCTATTGCATTTGATGTTATGCATTAGAGAACACCTACCAAATCACATTCTCCAGGGTCACAGATATACCAGAGATTACCTTACTAGTATCATATTTTCATGAATAAGTTTATAAAACCTTGGCATCACTACCCATTTCACTATGTCTGTGTGTGTATATATATATATATATATATATATATATATATATATATATATATATATATATATATATTAGGGCAGCATGTTTTCTAACTTTCCAGGGAATGTTTACTTCTGATTCTCATGGTCTTAAGTTCAGGCTCTCTTTTCACTGGAGACAGCACTAGAATGAAGATAAGAAGCAGTTTACACTTGTTCTATCAAAATCCTTTTGGGGAAAAAAAATGGATAGCCCCTCTCTTTGTAGGATTAAACCTTTAATAATTGAATAACCTTCTTAAGGAGGCGATCGCCTACACTCTCCTTGTCTGCTCTCTCCTCCCCATAATGACGGATATATTAGCAGTTATGCTGCCGTGTCAGCCTGTGAGCTACAGAAATAAACCCGGAGGGAGGGGGTGAGATGCAGCAGAGAGAGATAAAAGCAAAAGGTAATGGCCCAAACTTATCTCAGACTTACACCGCAGAACTCCATTAACATACTCCCAATTCATACTGGCGACAGTGAATGGAAAGGCAAACCCGGTGCCTAATTCACATTTACTCCACAGCTCCTTTACACCATTGTGGCCTTAAAGTGTGACTAAGTTATATCTACACCATCTTTAAGGCTCTTTTACACTGCCAGAAAAATCTTAAGGAGGCCTTGATTGTAAACAAGAATCAGGGCTCCAATCTCTCCTCCAGGGATAAGGAGAACCTATGTTGTTTTCCCCACCTGCTGACGCAGGCCTCGCTTCCTTCCACCATTAATTTTGGTTTTATATTTGCAGATTGCTTAGCTTTTCTGTGCCTCCATTTCACCAGTGAAATTGGGGCTGAGAATACAGATGCACCTCTATAAAAAATACATGAGCAGGTTCTCATTTTGACATGAGCTTGCTCACATGCTCACATCAGCTGGCTATATGACTATGGCCTCATTAAATATTTTAATTTGTATCATGGGTAACCTTCCAAGGTCTCACTCAGGATCAGGCACCCACTGCACAAATATAGAGGAAGACATGGTCCCAGCCCTAGAGCTTATAATCTCATTTCTTAAGACTGTCCTTTGACTATCAGATGCTAAGATCACTGTGAAGGTCTCCATTAGTAAGGGAGGAAGACAGTCCAGGTTCCCCCTCCCCTCCACCCACTACCAGAAGTCAATACACATGAAGACTGGAATGAGTTTACAAGACTGTCCTTTCCAACAACATGAGGCCCATTGTGGGAGTCTATGGCAGCTGGCCTGCTAGTGAAGAATTAGCAGGGAAGGATACAATGCTGTGGATGCAAAAACAGCCTTTTAATCTTAATGCTTTATGAAACAATAGCATGGGAGAACTAGGGGCCTCCTAGGAGCTGGGCATTCAAGCAGGGCATGCAATCAATCGGAGACACCTTAAGAGGGTTGGGAGGGCCCCATTCACTACCACATAAAATCAAAAGCACTGAACACATCCCTGCCCTCATACTTTCCTCACCCACAGAGGGCATTTCTGGTTCTCTTTCACATCAATGGGATGGTTAAGGGACTAACCAAAATATCATAACATGCTCTGGAAAGCCTACTGGATTAGATCCACAGAAATACCAAAGTTTTGAATCTAGAACAACTGGCTCCTTAGAAACCCTGTCAACTCTCCCTCGCTTTTGGCTCTGCATTTTGTGCAGCAGCAACACAGCTGAAGCTCCAAAATACCATGCAACCTGGCAGGGGCACCAGTAGCATCTCAGCCCTCACGTGTGGCACTATCATCAGAGTGACCCAGGACAACACTGACTTAAAGGAAATACAAAACCACCAAACAAACAACCAGCGTTTAGTACCTTTAGCATCTGCTCCCCTGCTCCTCAGCATTTCCACGCACCTCTCTGCAGCTGCAGCACAGGGTACTAGCACTTAATTGAGTCTTTTCCCCAATCAGTAACCTTAATTAAGATCACAAGCCTACCTATAGCTTCATGGATGGGAAACAAGCAGGATGAGGAGGGAATTAATTCCCTGTATGCTGGTTTAGTTGTAGGTCTCTGCTCCCCCTATAGGGGAAGCTATGTAGGAGTGTCTGGTCTGGCTAGGAACAGCTTTGTGGAAAGCTGAGTCGAGACTCTTCCGGCATGGGAGAAAGGAAGATATCAGTGAGGGCCTTTAGCACAGAGTGGGGCCCTATTTATGCCCCCATCCATAGCTGCTACATTCTGTGCAGCTCCCTGTGTGACGTTATGCAAAATAGTTAACGTGCTCCCATTACACAGGTGCCAAAAATTTGCATATAGAGTTTATAGTCAGCACAGCCTCACTCAGGCAGCGGCTGGTGTAGGAACGGAAGCTGCACAAAAAGTGGCAGCAATGGAGGGGTGCTGAGATAAGTGGGTCCTGGAAGGCGTCTTGGGGGGGGCAGGTTTCTGGGTTGTGGCTGGGTGGGGAGAGGGTCAAGATTGAGGGGAAAGATGTGGCCAGTATTGAGCCCCCCTCTTCTGTCCCTCCCACTGCTGACACCACTGCCAGCAACTCTTGTCTACTGGGACCCAGCAGGGGGCGCAGTGAGAAGGGAGGCACAGTGGCGGCCGAGCTGCCAGCATAGCACAAGTGCCACAGCAGCCCCTGGTGGCCAGGAAGACCCACTGCAGGTCTCCGTTCATGTAGGGCTGCTGAAGGGGTGAATGAGTATCACATGAAATGCTGGAGACCCCTTTTTCCCTTTCAGACTTCCTCACGCTTGACTCTGGTTCTGTCCCCCACTAGTTGCTATGGGCTGCAGCTCTCCTCCAATAACCTTCTGTCTGGAAGCTGGACCTGGCTCAAAATGCTTATTTTTCAGAATGTTATGGCATTGGAATATCTCCCCTCTCGAATGATGATCAGCAAGCGCTGCTTCTGAATGGGAGAGTGCAGCAGGGGGCAGAGGTGGCTTGGCAGCTGCAGCACAGAAACCTTGGCTGAAAATTATAACACAATGAATTTTTTTGGGGGAAAAAAAAACAATCAATCAAAGGGAGAAATGGAACAGCATAAGACAGGAGAAAGGAGTGGGAAAGGAAGAGATGAGAAGGGGAATAAAAGGTTTGGGGCAGATGAGAAAAGAAAACTGAGAACTTAGAGAAAGAGGAACTACATCTATTAAGAGGTGACTTGATCATGGTTAATAAAGTCTAGATCCTCAAAGGTATTTAGGCACCTAATTCCTTCAATTCAATGGGAGTTAGGTGCCTAGCTACCTTTGAGGATCTGGTTCCTAAGTACCTCAATTGGGAGAAAATTCTGGGTAGGAAAGGGCTCTTTAATTTAGCGTAGAAATATACAGAAGAACCAATGGCTGGAAGTTAAAGCCATCCACATTTAAATTAGAAACAAGACGCACATTTTTAACAGTGAGGGTGATTAACCAGTGGAACAAACTGCCAAGGAAAGTGATGGATTCTTTATCTCTTGATGACTTCAGATCAAGACCGGATGCCTTTCTGGAAGACACGCTTGGGTCAAACACTAGTTATTGGGCTCCATACAGCACCAACTGGGTGAAATGTAATGGCCTTGATACACAGGAAATTAGACTAGATAGTTTAATGGACCCTTCTGGCCTTAAAATCTATGAACAAGATGAACAAAGGAAGAAGAGTGAATACAGCCCATGACATTAAGTTGTGAGACATGTCTCTCAAATCGGGCCATCTGAATGGCCATTTTTGACACCATGGCGACAACCCTCGTAGTAGCCTAACAAGCAAATGGGACAGATGCTCAGGTGAGTCATGACCACCATTTTTAAAAGCACTTTGCTTATAGGGTTCACTGACACAATCTGTCTTGCTTCATCCCTCCTCATCCACTACATGAAAGCAGGGGGAGACAGAAATTCCTTGTAATATTTACCCCCCTCAGTCTCCACGTCTCTGCCATGGTTTTTTTGCTGATTTCAGCAAGCAGTTGTGTGGTCTGTGCAAGAAGCTGCAGCCCGCCAACACTTTTCTCTTTTCAGATGGTTTAATTATTCTCTCGTAATAACTCTCCCCTTTTTCTATGGAGAACAGATGATCAACATGAATTGCCTGGAGACTCAGTGCTGTTGTGTGCATTGATGGAACATTTTCCAACCTCCTTTTATCAAGCTGAGGCGTGTGAGCTCACCGTGCTTTTTCTAGCACCTCCATGTCAATAATGAAGGAATTGCCAATACAAATATGAAATTAAAATGTCTTCCACGATGGGCACATTTGTCAATATTTTGGTGAAATTGAAACACAGGCGGGCAGCTCCAACAGCTGCATCGAGCTTTGGCTCTACCACTCAGCTCCCCAGTGATACAACACACCATTTGATGAGTTCCACACTCATTTCTTCATTTCCAATTTATGAAAAGAGGGATTAAAAATCTGACACAATAGTAGCCGCAGGCATTATTTTCCAGCAACATCATCCCAGAAAGCTTTTGGAATCCTTTCTAAGTCAGGACGCAATTCAAACCAAGTTAAAGTCAGTGTTGTTTAGAAAACTGACATCCGCTATTAGCAGAGTGTTTCTTTAGAAGAGATTACTCGTGTCCATCATTTAATCAGTGTCACCGCACATCATTACTAATGATAGAAATACTCTGTAGAATGACGACACAGTGGGAGAAAGGCCCCATGCTGGCGTTATTTGAAATCTGAGTGAAGGGCCTAACAAGAAAGCTAAATTATATGCTTGCTCTTCAGTTACACTGTGAAATCAACTTGAGAGGCAGATTCTACACAGAGCTCAGCAAGGAAACCGTTTCCTTTACATTGCATGACCTGGATTGGAGCTGGATTTCCGTGCAAATATGTACAAAAGATGGGATGCCTTTCAAAAAAATATGTTCCAGATCAATGACAAGTTGTTGGATTTGATGCAGGAATTGCTGGATGAAATTCTATGGCTTGTGTCATACAGGACATCAGACTACATGATCGTAATAGTCCTTTCCGGCCTTCAAATCGATTCCGCCTATGTATGAGAACATAAGCTGGGCCTGAACGTTCCCCAGTGTTTTGGCCATATAAAGTTTTGGTATCAGTTATACTATGATGACCAATTACATTTCAAGAGACTTCTTGCTAAGGGCAGGAGTTGAAGTTAATATAATTCTTGGAATGAGCTAGCAGATAAATTCGTTTGTTAACCAATGTTGCAAATCTATAACAAAAGAAATCAGTAAACGTCAGCCTAAATAAGAACTCCCTGTGCTGATTCTATTGCTTTGCTTGGTAGGCATTCATGGTATTGTAAGAAAAGTTAGCCAAATTTTGGTGCAAGTGAAAATGTGGAATAGCATCACTCCTGAAGAGAAGTTGTGCTGATGGAATAGGAAAAGTGGTTGGACTAAATCTGGTGTCCCTTGAGCCTTCATGTGCTGCTTCTAACTTATTGTCTAGCTATGTCCCTGCTTCACAACACAGTAGTGGACAGCCAGTAAAATGACTAGTCAAGTAGCTGTAGCCTCCAGTATATAACTAGCCAGTAAAGGTAGACATTATTTGACTACCTTGGCTCCTTTCTCCCAAACAATACTGTACTTCACAGTAGCATTTTTCCTATTCCCAAGATGTCTCTCTACTTAGCTGTGTCGCCATTGCATAAATTCTTCACTTACACTTAATGCTAAATTCAATCCTGACAGACTGCAACAGAGTTGCAACAGGTATAAATCAGGGGCATGTTTGACCCTTCATCTTGTCAGGCGTAGATCTGTACCCAAGGATGTGATGGAAAGCATAGGGATTGTGGAACAGTTTGTTAGTTTTGGAAATGTTCTTCATCCACCATGAAGTTCGTTAAGGTTTGATGTGGGAATCACAGCAAATCCTCTTTAGCTATCTATAATACTCACAGAGCCCCACATTATTGTGGTATCTGAGTGACTCACTATCTTTACTACATATTTATCCGCACATTTTATGGCTGGCAAACTGTAGCAGAGAGAGAGACTAAGGGTGGGATTTTCAAACATGCCTAAGTGACTTAGGAGCCTGAGTTCTATTTGAAAATGACATAGGGCCAAATTTTAAAGGTATATAGGCACCTAGTGGGTTTTTTAAAGCATCTAGGTGCCTAACTGCCATTGGTTTCAGGGGGAGTTAGGTGCCAGGGCATTTTTGTGCGTCTCACCAGGCACCTACCTGCATCTTTAGGACCTTTAAAAATCTGGCCCTTAAACACTTAGAAGCATACGTCTCATTGAAAGTCAATGGGATTTAGGCTCCAAAGGCCCAGATCTGAAAGGTATAGGAGCTAGGCACCTAAATACCATTGAAGATTTGAGCCTTAAGTGCCACTTTTGAAATGGAACGTGGGCTCCTAAGTCATGTAGGCACATTTGAAAATGTTACCTTAAGTGACTTCCCCGTGTGAACTTGGGTATCTTTGGCAAAAGGGAGACCTGAACCCAGGTCCAAGGCTAATGCCCTAACCACTGGGCCACCCTTCCTCCAGTTAGAGTGTAGAATAACCACTGGAATGTGTATGTTATTCTAATCTTGCTAGATTTCCAGTCAAATATTTGCAATTTTCCTTCTCTTCCCCACCCAGCTCTCACCAACCCCAGGAGAAACAAGCCTAAAATAAGTGGTTGTGTGTCTTGTGCAGATCTACTCTGTGATGGAGTCTGGATTGCTCCAAAGGAGATTATAAGGCAATGCACAGGAATTGTTGGATTGTAGTTGGTTGGTGTACACAAAAATGGACTGAACACTTCAATAGTCTACTCAATAGGGCATCCACAGTCGACCAGCATGGCCTTGATCAAGAAACGCATCAAAGAGGATCTCGACCGACCTCCATCAGTTGAAGAAATCATGAAAGCCATCAAACAATTAAACTCTGGCAACGCGTGCAGAAAGGATGGTATTCCAGCAGAATTTTACAAAGTAGAAGGACCAAAGGTTATTGAAGTGTTTCATGACATCTTGAGTAGCATTTGGAAGAATGAAGTCTTGTGGCATTTCTTCTAAGATGCTATTATTGTATCACTATTCAAAAACAAAGGCAGCAAAGCTGACTGCAGAAACTACAGACGCATTTCCTCCGCACAGCAGGGAAAATACTAGCTTGCATTTCAGACTCACTGCAAACATATGTGAGGAGAGTCTTCCAGAAGCGCAGAGTGATTTCAGACCAGCTCATAGTACTATGGACATGATCTTTGTCGTAAGGCAGGTCCAGAAAAAATCTTTAGAGCAGAGCATGAATCTGTATGCAGTTTTCATTGACTTGACCAAAGCTTTTGATACAATCAACAGAGAGGGTCTATGGGCATAAACTGGACTGCCAAAGAAGGCTCATACAAACCATCCATCTGTTCCACGACCACATGACAGTGCAAGTGCCCTCCAGTGGTGACTCTTCCGACGCATTGGAAATCTCCAGTCGAGTGAAGCAAGGCAGCATACTTTCTCCAGTGCTGTTCAATTTGTTCTTTGCCTGTGTCCTCATCCATTCCATAAAGGACTTGGATCAGGTGATATACATCCACTACTGACTCAATGACTCCCTCTTTGACCTTTGAAGACTCAATGCTAAGACTGAGATGGTGGAGAGAATTCTCTTTGAGGCACTTTTTGCAGATGACTGCACCTTGAAGGCCCATAGAAATGATGACCTGAAGGTCATCATTGATAGATTTTCTGAAGCATCCCACCTCTTTGGCCTTATCATCAGTCTTGGTAAGACAGAGGTCTTGTTCCAACCAGCATCTCATTCCAATGCCCCAGCGCCAGCCATCTTCATCCAAGCAACACAGCTGAAAAATGTGGATCAGTTCAAGTATTTGGACAGTACCATCTCTAGTGACGGTTCCCTTGATAAGGAAATTGCCTCCAGAATTAGTAAAGCCAGCCAGGTACTGGATCGACTCTGAACAAAGTCCTTAACCAACACAACATTTGTCTGATTACCAAATTGAAGATCTACAGTGCAGTGATTCTAACATCTCTCTTGTATGGATCTGAGACATGGACTTTTTATAAACAGCACATTCAACAGCTTCAGCAATTTCACATGTGCTCCCTCCGCTCAATAATGAGCATTCGCTGGCAGGACACAGTGACCAATATTAAAGTCCGTGAGAGGGCAAACACAACCAGCATTGAGGAAATGCTACTGAGAGCACAACTTAGATGGACTGGATATGTCATCACAATGGAAGACCACCGCCTCCCAAAACAGATTTATAAGGAGAGCTGAGTCAGGGCAAAGAAAGAAGAGTTGTCCGTATAAGCGTTTCAAAGATAACCTGAAGAGCAGTTTCCAGTGGGCTGGCATCAGTCTCAAAGAACTTGAGTAAATGGCTCAGAATAGGACTCACTGGTGGTCTCTTACAAGATCAGCATGTTACAGGTTTGAGCAGGATCAACGAAATCATCTCCACACTGCACATGAAAGGCACCACAGAGCTGCATCATCAAACATCATAGATACGGACTTTTCATGCTCTCAGTGTGACCGACCGTGCATCAGGGTTCAGACTTCAGAGTCATATATGTAGCCATAGATGAGAATTGCGACAATACTGTCATCATTGTCAGCAATGGACTACTAACAACAAGTGTACACGAAAAACGTGCACTGTGGCCAGCCACTGAAAGACAAGGGCACCGGTTATAATGTGGCCACAATGACGAAGGACACTTTCAATGTAACCCTAGCATTGTATGTACTATACCCATATGACCACATCCAGGATAAGGATATAACTTCAGAGCAGTTTCAGACAAGGTTTTGAATGTACTTAATTTACTTAGGAACCAGGAAGGAGGCTCAGTATATCAACCTAGGTATTTATCTGGCCCCCGTTATTGGGGTAGCTTAACTCCTTTTCCATGTTACCTCCTGCCCTTCCTGCTCCCTTTATGGATATGTTCATCATTAAAAAAAATCAAAGCATTTGCTCCAGTTTCCTTTGGAGCTTGGGCTCTTACTCCTGCATTTCTTCGACTGCTGATCTGGCTTATTTCCCTAAACCAGTTCCAGAAATGGACAATGACTGGGTTTTCTGAGCAGCTCCACAGTCCCTGTGCCTGACTCAGGGAATATCTGGGCAAGTGAATCTAGTTCCAAGGCCATTCCCCCTTAACTACTCCCACCAGGGTAAAATTGTTTTTATTTTCTAACTTCTTTCTTTAAAAAGAAAACTTTAGAAAACTCTTTTATAGCTGACGGATCAGCCCCTTATCAGTCCTGATCCAGCAAGTTGATCCTCAGAGATGGCCCCTTGGATAGACACAGGTGTTTATTCATGAGGGAGCAGCTTTCAGGACCAAGACCTTAGCTATTAAGTGGAGGCATCATATATATATAGTTTGTGGCTCATAAGGGGATGCTGCTTTACAAATGGCTAGAATGGTTTTCAGAATGGGGTCTAGGACTTTTTCATCCATAGTTGTCAGCACAAATATGAAATGGAAGAAAGAGCAAGAAATCTTGATCACTGAAATACTAACATTCTCAGTGATGATATGTGGACATGCTGCTAGCATAAGCTGAAGTTCATAGGCCTGAAGTCTGCTGATTTTAATTAATAGATTCACTCTCTCTGCATTATGGAGTTGATCCAGCTGCGATGGAAGACAATTGGGCCTCTTTTCTTTATCATCAGGCTGGTTGCTCAGGCCATATGCTCTGATGACAACATCAGTGGGAGTTCTGTTGTGGAGGGTGGGCAGCTCATTCTCAGCCGCTCTTGATCTAAAAAAATGCAAATATTTTATGGAATTAGGATAAAAAAAATTTAAATGCAGCTCACTTAGGACCTGGCTTGAATTAAACTGGTGTCCCAGAGAAATAAGTCCAATACTATAGCTGCCAAGAATCAGCTCTGTCAAGTAATCAGCTCATGATTGCTGTTGGCAGCTGTGTTGCATGACTGTCACCCCATCCAAATAAATACCACCAACGAGGCTCTTAGGAGCATAGTGGGAGGAACAATCCTGTACTAATACAAAGGGAAGGATTAGATGCCCTAGGTAGGAGACCTTTTCTATGCATAGTTTCCAAGCCTATGCCTTGAGTTAATTAAATTTTTTATAGACTGTCCCAGGAATGGGCTTGGGTTACTGATTTTATGTCTCAGCTCACACTCGGTTTTAGTTTTATGGGAAGGTGACTTTGGTGGCTGTGAAAGTAAAGGACTGATAGCAATGACTAGTGCCATGTACACAATGAGCAGGCCCAGCACAAGCATCCCAGTGCATCAAAATCCTCCCCTGCAACAGCCCTGCTGGTCCAATGCATGGTATCTTCCCAGCAGAGACTGCTGGTCCTAGTGAATTATGGCAAACTGCGCCTTCATTTAGTGATGTGGACAGACTTGTGCTTAACTCTAGAACAACTCTGCTCCATTCACTTTTGCTCTTCAAGTCTCCAGCAGGCAAAATCTGGTGAATTAATCCACTGCGTCATCTTATTTATTCTGATGTAGACACGTATCTTTTAAGAGCATCTATCCTGGGCTCTAAATACCCTGACAGCTTTTAATACAATAAAGGTATAACTCCAGCAGGCAACCTAACCCCAGAACATTAAAACACACCGAAACTGGCCAACAGCGTTGAAATGTCTCACTTTCCACCTCATCAAACCCATCCAATGCAGACCACCACAAAACCCTAAACACAAAGGTCAACAATTACAGGCTATTTCTGGCCAGTGCAGGGGAGTGAATTGCAAGTGTACTGTGCCAGTAGGTTTCAGTTCTGACCTGCAACAACCATTATTTTCTACAGATGCTTTTCTACAGATGCTACAGATCTTTTCTACAGATGCATAAACTCAAGCATGTGCCAAGCAGAGCTGCATCATTTGGGATTGTTATGATGTGAACAAATGTTTACTATAAATATGACGCTAAATAATTGGCTTTGATTGTGTCTTAAATCCTGTATGGCCCAGTTTGGCCAAATACTGATCTAATATTGATACTGGTGTAAACCCAGTGCTGTAAACCTAAAGTAACTCCACTGGCTTCAATAAGATCACAGTCTCACCCACACTACGTTGGCAAGGCATGTTAAATTCAACCTTATCCCAAAAAAGTACAATGCAATTGCAATCAGAAACCATGAGCTAATGCTTCCAGTTCATTTTCCATATGTTCTAGTTTGGTGCATACCATCTCGCAAGATAGGGAAAACAGTACATGCTGATATGGACAGTGGTTGTAAACATCTAGAACATTACAGTTAGCCAACATTAATCTTACCATTTAAGGGAACCTGTGTCTGCTACAGGGAACTCAGAATTTACTCTGACCCATGGATAGGGTTGCCAGGCATGTAGTTTTTGACTGGAACACCTGGTCGAAAAGGGACCCTGGTGGCTCCAGTCAGCACTGCCGTTAAAAGTCCGGCCAGTGGCGCAGCGGGGGCCCAGGGCTAAGGCAGGCTCCCTGCCTGCCCTAGCTCCACGTAGTTCCCGGAAGCAGACACCAGGTCATTGCAGCCCCTAGACTCATAGGCGGCGAGGGAGGCTTCATGCACTGCCCCCGCCCCACTGCTGGCTCGTCAGCTCCCATTGGCTGGGAACTGTGACCAATGGGAGCTGCAGGGCCAGCACCTGCGGTTGCGAAGGCAGTGTGCAGAGCATCCCTGGCCGCCAATGCGCCTAGGGGCTGCAGGGACCTGGCAGCCACTTCCTGGGAGCCGCAGTAAGTGCCACCGGGACCCCACACCCCGAACCCTCTCCCACACCCCAACCTCCTGGCCCAGCTTGGAGTCCCCTCCTGCACCCAAACTCCTGCACCCCACATTCCTCCAACACCCCAACACCCTACCCCAGCCCTGAGCCCCCTGCTGAACCCCAAACCCTTCATTCTCAGCCCCACCCCAGAGTCTGCACCCCCAGCCAGAGACCCTCACCTCAACCCCTTGTTCCAGCCCGGTGTAATTAAGTGAGGGTGGGGGAGAGCGAGTGACGGATGGAGGGGGGATGGAGCGAGTGGGGGCAGGGCCTCAGGGAAGAGGCGAGGCAGGGGGGCGGGATGGGGTGTTCGGTTTTGTGCAATTAGAAAGTTGGCACCCTACCCAAGGGCTGTAATTCAGAAAACACCTGTAACCATCCAACCCAGCAGTCGCCAACTTGTCAGAAACCTGGAATATTTTCTATTTAAGGGACAATAATGTAGAGGATTGCTACAGAGCCAAAACCTTTCCAAAGAGAGAGCCCACTGGATCCTTGTGGAAAAAGAGAAACTCCATCAGCAAGTTCACTTTCATTTAAGCCTGTTTTGCTTTGGTTTTTTGGCACGCAACTACCATTTTTGTTCCACTAGTTCTTTTCACTTTGCAGGACCCATGACATCATCATCTTTACATGCTCACTACACTGAGACTTTGTTTCCACAGAACCTTAAATCTAGGCAGGTGATTTTTCAGAAGAAGATGCCCTGACATGATTTGGTATTGGTGAAACTTCCCATCACAGCTAAGTTTCTGCTGAGTTTCCCCCTGACTTGAAGGATTTATAGGAATCTTTTTCCATTTTGGTCCACTTCAGCATATCTATATAGATACTTGATAAAATAGGAGACAAATTGACTTTACGTTCCACCCCAACCCAAATTTCTAATATTTTTCCTAATAATCCCCTCCTCAAATTAAATAAAAGCCCTTGGAATGTGTTAGCCAGAGCTTAATACCTTCAGTTTATTTGGGGATTGTTTTAGCTGTTTATTCCTTGTTTAAGTGGTGGCAGATGACAGAACAAGAAGCAATGGTCTCAAGTTGCAGTGGGGAAGGTTTAGGTTGGATATTAGGAAACATTATTTCCCTGGGAGGGTGGTGAAGCACTGGAATGGGTTCCCTAGGGAGGTGGTGGAATCTCCATCGTTCGAGCTTCTTAAGGCCAGGTTTGACAAAGCCCTGGCTGGGATGATTTAGTTGGGGTTGGTCCTGCTTTGAGCAGGGGGTTGGACTAGATGACCTCCTGAGGTCTCTTCCAACCGTGATATTCTAAGCGCTGCTATGCAGCCATGTCGCTCTGAAGCCTGAATTCAGAACAAGAAGTGTAGGCCAACCATCAGGCCACCAGCTACAAAGGGCCAAAGCCCCTCTGATTTCCTACACAGTGAGTGTTTTTATCTGCCTTTTCTTGTAATGGCAACTATACTAATAAATTCTTTCGACACGCCTTTGGATTGTGTGTAGTTCCAGAAGAGGCCCGTTATTGTGGAGCATTGAGATGGCACATGAAATAAAAAGGTGAAGTGGTTTCCCTGGCAACAGTAACCATGTATAAATTATCAGAAGTCCCTCTGCCTCCTGCGCTACGCTTGCCAGTGCGCATAGCTTTGCATGGATTATAGTCATGGCAATGCAGAATTCATTGTATAATGAATGTCCTCTGCTAGCCAGCATACGTTCAGTCGATTCAGCTTCTGCTGAATATTTTTAGGTACAGCAGAACCCTAATTTTAGCCAGGGCCAGATTAAGCCATAGGTACAATAAGCTTGTGCCTAGGCCCTACTTCCTGGAATCATACAATGTGGGCAGAATTTTAATGTTCATTTAAAAAAAAAAAATAGGTTTCTAGCCCACATGAGTGCACAGAAAAGCTTGAACATGTGACCCAAGCATAAGTGATACAGCAGTGTCTGTCTGAGTCTGCAGACAGCCTGAAACAATAGCTCCGAGACACGTCAAGAGCCCCATTCATCTCAATAGGGTCGTGTAGGGGGGTCCGCTGTCAGGAGAGGGGGCTCTTCGTCCTCCGGGGTGCCTGGGAACCAGGCCGCCTCACTACGCTGAGCAAGCAGTTCAGCCTCTAAAGCCCAGGCCCTGGGTTTAGGGCGGGGCAACAAACACAGCAGGTCAACTAGGCTCAGGCCTTTAGGCAGGGTTGAGCAAACAGTTCAGTACTTTAGCCCAGGCCCTGAGGCAGGGCGGGGCAGCAAACACTAGTTCAGGGGCTCAGACCCTCAGGCAGGGGCTGAGCAAGCAGTTCAGTATATAAGCCCAGGCCTTTGGTCAGGGTGGGGCAGCAAACAATAGTTCAGTACATTAAGCCCAGGCTCCTAGACCTGAGCGTCGGGGCGAGGGGGAGACTGCCACCCATGAGTGGGGTGGCAGGGGCAGGGGCGGCTCTAGAAATCACACTGCCCCAAGCAGCGCGGTGCGCTGCGCCGCCCTTCCCCGGTCCTGCGGCGGGTCCCCTCTTCCCGCGGCTCCGGTTGAGCTCCCGCAGGCATGCCTGCGGCAGGTCGACCGGAGCCCGGGACGAGAGGACCTGCTGCAGGCATGACTGTGGCGGGTGCCGTGGTCCCGCGGCTCCGGTTGACGTGCCGCAGGCATGCCTGCGGGAGGTCCAGCCGAGCCGCGGGACGAGCGCCCCCTCCGCAGTCATGCCTGCGGCAGGTCCACTCGTCCCGGGCTCCGGTCGACCTGCCGCAGCCATGGTCCGCCGGCCCAGCCTCCCGCCCTCCCCGGCGGCAGGGGACGCCCCCTACATTTTGCCGCCCTAGGCACCAGCTTGTTTTGCTGGTGCCTAGAGCCGCCCCTGGGCAGGGGGGACGCAGGCCCGCCCACTCCCTATGCGTCCCAGCCCGGGGCCCTAACAGCGGCAGACAGCCTGCTGCTGTGTCAGTGGGGATCCTGGCCACAACACACTGACATTGGTTCAGGCAGTGTTGCAGCCAGACTGGGGTCGGCTACCCCCGGGCTACTGCCCCTCACCGAGTACCTGAGTCGTCGTGGTGTCAGCATAGGGGTCAACCACCATCGGCTCCTCAACGTGGGTGTCCACGGACGGGTTCAGCGGGTCCTCGGGGTAGGTGGCAAAAGGTAGGTTCGGCTCCTCGTCGGGGTAGCTGGAGCGGGGCGATCCCGGCCAGTCCTCCTCGGGGTAGCGAGCGCGGGGCAGGCTCGGCCAGGCCTCCCTGGGATAGTGAGCGAGGGGAAGGCTAGGCCGGTCGCTGCCTTCTGCTGCCTCCCCAGCAGGAGCTCGATCGCAGACATCCGGTCCCTCTGACGGCTGGCGCCTTACTGAGCTCGGAGGTCCCACCTTTATACTTCCGGGTCGGCGCTTGACCCTTTGCGGGGCGGGATCAGAGCTCCATAGCTCCGCCCAGTCCGGCCTTCTGCTGGGTTCTTCGTCCTCCGGGGTGCCTGGGAACCAGGCCGCCTCACTACAGGTGTTAACGCCAAGAGCCACTGCTTTGAGGGTCCTCCACCAATAACAGCCCAGTAGGACTCTGTGTGGCAGGAGAAGAGGGAAGTGGGCTGAGCCCACCTACCCCAGTAGATACCCCAACAGTCAGATGTAAGTGTTCCAGAACCCCCCTCCCCCTGCTCCCATCCCTACTTCTAGAGTAGGTGGGGAGGGGGGAAGGAAAACCCTGTTGCTCCCCGGTGGATGAAGGGGTCCTGCTACCCTTCTTGGGGGTTATAGGAAAGTCCCTTGTGGCTGCCTCTCAGAGAGAGGAGGCCCTCGCCACTCCAGAAAAAGGGAGTAGAGCCATGGTACAGGTCTGGGAACATGGGGGTATGTCGTGCTGTGCCTACAGCCCCAGATTTGCCTTAATCCCCCTATGTAAACCCCATTTAACAAAGCTCCATTAGCATTTTTGAATCAGTGTCTCTCTCCCCTCCATGGTCTGAAAATTAATTATTGGGCATTTCCCCCCTTTTAGAAAAGGTTTGGGTGGCCCCCCAAGGCTTTTGTGAACTTGGGATTCTCCTGTACTCATAAGAACATAAGAATGGCCGTGCTGGGTCAGATCAAAGGTCCATCCAGCCCAGTATCTTGTCTACTGACAGTGGCCAATGCCAGGTGCCCCAGAGGGAGTGAATCTAACAGGTAATGATCTCTTCTGCTGTCCATCACCACCCTCTGACAAACAGAGGCTAGGGACACCATTCCTTACCCATCCTGGCTAATAGCCATCAATGGACTTAACCTCCATGAATTTATCAGTTCTCTTTTAAACCCTGTTATGCTCCTAGCCTTCACAACTTCCTCAGGCAAGGAGT
The DNA here is from genome assembly GCF_016161935.1 of Mauremys reevesii. Classification (NCBI taxonomy): domain Eukaryota; kingdom Metazoa; phylum Chordata; order Testudines; family Geoemydidae; genus Mauremys; species Mauremys reevesii. Next base: position 12,397,675 of record NC_052626.1, on the reverse strand, counting down.
TCCACAAGTTGACTGTGTGCTGCGTGAAGAAGAACTTCCTTTTATTTGTTTTAAACCTGCTGCCCATTAATTTCATTTGGTGGTCCCTAGTTCTTATATTATGGGAACAAGTAAATAACTTTTCCTTATTCACTTTCTCCACACCACTCATGATTTTATATACCTCAATCATATCCCCCCTTAGTCTCCTCTTTTCCAAGCTGAAAAGTCCTAGCCTCTTTAATTTCTCCTCATATGGGACCCGCTCCAAACCCCCAATCATTTTAGTTGCCCTTCTCTGAACCTTTTCTAATGCCAGAATATCTTTTATGAGATGAAGAGATCACATCTGTACGCAGTATTCAAGATGTGGGCGTACCATGGATTTATATAAGGGCAGTAAGATATTCTCCGTCTTATTCTCTATCCCCTTTTTAATGATTCCTAACATCCATACTTGGGGTGGAAGTCTCAGGGGACTGGTTATAATTTGCAGAGCCCTTCACCTCCAGGTCATCAGTTTGCACATAGCCTCAGCTGGAAGCAAGTGAATGCAAGTCACCGCCATCTGATGGCAGTTTGGCCTATACGAAAAGAGTCGGTGTCTCAGCTCCTTATGGGCTTGAAGTCAGGGGGCATTTGCATCAGGCATGGGCACAGAACCATAGTGACAGCTGATATCTATATCAGTCGGCGCAGCAGAGAGGCGAAGGACTGAGCTGATCCAGTCGTTGGTCCCGCGAAGCCAGAGCTGAGGCCCGGTGTCAGTGTACTGCGGCTTGCACATCATCCGTTTACATGGACACTGCTGAGTCAGGGCCAGATTAAGGCATATGCCTGTGCTTAAGGCCCTAGCTTCTGGAGTCATGTGATGAGATCCGAGTCTCAACTTTCACTTTAAAAAGATACATTTCTAGCCTTTTTGCAAAATAAAACTTGAAAATGTGACATGAGCATAAAAGATGCCAAAGTCTGCAGCGAGCTGGATACAATATTACTATTTTTTTTTACTATGGTAGCACCTAGAATCCTGTCAGAGACCAGGACAACAGCTCCAAGAGGTGTAAACTACCCAATTAATCTTTACTCTGAAACCTCCAAGGAGGGGCAGGGCCAACTGTGTGGGAGGTGCCTAGACCCCCAGTTTGCCTGATCCTGTGTGAGTGAGGGACCTCTCCTGGAGTTAGAGAGACCTTAGCTCCTTCTGTGCCGCTGCCACGTCGGGCAGTCCAGTTCCTCCTCTGATTATGGTCGCTCGCTACTTGTGGTACTTCTTCCCGGGGGATGCCAGTATGTTCTGTATCCTCTGTCACTGTCTTCTGCTGGTTTTGGCCTTCCTTGTTTTCACTTTCCCACCTCCGGCACCCAGTTTAACGCTTACTTAGCATGTCTCTTACCTTCTGTATGGGATTCATGTCCCAACCACCTAAGCTTCTTTCTTTTATGATATTTAACGTGTCCTTCTGTGGCAGCTCCCTTCTGTCTTGCATGTGTTGTTTTGTCTTCCCAGGAAATGTGTAGTGTTTTCCTCAGCCCCATGTGATGGGCAGCCTCCAACCTCTTTTTGTTAGCCACTCGCTGCTCCATACAGAAGTGTGCTAAGTACCATCACACTGTTTAACTTGGTGTGGAAACCGTGAGACCAAGACTTTAAATAGCCAGTTGCAACCGTAGGTCAAATTGTTGTGGTCCTTAGGGTGGGAGAGAGTAGGAGAGGCATTTTATAATGGAAGAACAGACATCACCTTAAATCTAATCCCACGGAAATTCTGGGCACTGTCTGACAGTCGGTTATCCTGTTGAAAGGCTGTGTCATCAGAGTGGTTCAAGGAACTTCTCATCACTGTTTGAGAAATAGTGTTGGCCCTAAAAGGGAGAGTGTGCCCAGTTATGCAGCTCAAGACATTGGTTCCTATAATGCAGCTCTTCCCTAATTTCTCTGCGTTAGCGGGAATGCAGTTCACCATGTGAAAGTTACTCTTTCACCCACGTAAAAACGATGTTCTTGTTATTCCAAGAGACCCAGAGGAAACAGCACTCCCAGCACAGGAAGTTTAGGGGAGAGGCTTCCAGACACCAGACTTGAACACCACTAGTGGAGACCTCTGCAACCAGTGGGCTGGATTTTGCATGAGAGGCACAGGCCTGCTACAGGGATGGCACAAAGCTGCATTGCCCCAGGGTGACCTCCAGGAGGTATTATATTTCAAGCTGGCCTGGCACAGCACCTCTGGGAGCTCCCAGGAGCGCACGACTGCTGCATCAGCCCTTAGTAGGGTGCAGCTTGCACTAGGCTCTGCAGCTGGTGTGGCAGCTGGATAGGGCCATGGCTTTGCTTTTTCCCTCCCCTACTGGATGTCTAGCAGCCTGGGAGGCACTCGGAGGGAGCAGCCCCTGCATTCAGGCGAGCTCAGGTCTGCAAATCCCTACCGTGCAGGGTATGATCGATGAACACTGATGAAAGACCTTATAAACTAACAGCTTCCAGATTTTTGACCTCAGGCTTTTACCCTCGGGAAACAGCTCACAAATCAGATCCCTCTTACTGGAATTAGCTGCGGAGGCCATGGGCTAGAGCTGATGTATGCACTGCTGCGCCCAAAACACTCCCCCGAAGCACACTCAGCCTACTGACTAGTATCAGTATTATTTGCTAAGTGCTCACAATGTCCCAGCCTCTCTGCTCATTGCATAGCCCTGTTCCAATGCTCACACTACTCCAGCCTTTGCTGTCTTACCCCACCCCCAAGATGGCACCAGGTGATCCCCCTCTCCTTACTCAAGATGGGGAACAGAAAGGCCCCAGTCCCCCAGGGGATTGTCACTTCTGGGTCACTCAGAGAGGTACGATCACCGCACATAGCTGCCACTAGCACACACAGAGGAGCTCAGATCCCCATAGCCAAGGAGGCGTGGCCGGCAGGAGAGCGCTGAGAGCAGGGCCAGCTCCAGGCCCCAGCATGCCAAGCACATGCTTGGGGTGGCATGCCGCGGGGGACGCTCTGCCGGTCGCCGGGAGGGCGGCAGGCGGCTCCGGTGGACCTCCCGCAGGCGTGCCTGCGGATGCTCCACCAGAGCCGCGGGACCAGCGGACCCTCCACAGGCACGTCTGCAGGAGGTCCACCGGAGCCGCGGGACCGGCAACTGCCAGAGCGCCCCCTGCAGCATGCCGCCGTGCTTGGGGCGGCGAAATTGCTAGAGCCACCCCTGGCTGAGAGACCAGCAGCTTAGGAAAGATCAAACCTGTATTTTGTGCTACATTTGACCTTGGCCTTAAAGTTATCAAGGGCGACAAACAGGCTTTTCCCTTGGGGCAGCCCCTGTGCTGGGGAGGGATTGATACATTCATCCAAGCTGGAAGACATTAGAAAATTGTATTTTGTACCATTGACGTTCATTGATTTCCAGTGCGTTGACCATTCCAGTGCGTTTTCATTCCAGCCGTTTGCAGGGCTGCATGAAAACGTCACTGGGCAGCCCTGGTTAAAATCATGCCTTAACAGACTAAATAGCATCCCTGTATTACTCCGTCCAGAGAGCCTGTTTAGTGACATGTAGGAGAAGAGGCATAGTCCAGTGGTTAGGTACTAGTCTAGGATTTGGGGAATAACCAGGTTTGATTCCTTGCTATGCTACAGAATTCCTGGGTGACCTTGGGCAAGAAGCTTAAGCCTAGATCCTCAAAAGTGTTTTGGTGCCTAGTTCCCATTGTTTCAATAGGAGTTTGCAGTGGTGTGGGAACAAGTTGTACAGTGGGAGTGCTGAGAGCCATGGAACCAAACTGTAAACCGTGTATATGATGAAAATCACTTGAAGCCAGGGGGTGCAGCAACACCCCTAGTTCCAGCACCTATGGGAGTCTGGTGCCTACGTATCTTTGAGAATCTGGGCCTTAGTCTCCTCTGTGCCTGTGCCTCCGTTCCCCATCTGTAAAATGGGTATAATAGCACTTCCTTTCTTCACAGAAACGCAGTAAGGATAAATACAGTAGAGACTGTGAGGTGCTCAGATACTGTGATAATGGGGGGGGGCATATAAGTATATAAGTGCCAGAATGTGCATCAAAGTCAACATACAGGATCAAGCCTTGAGAGACAGTGTTTTAAAAGCTCAGTATACACTAGATACCGAGTCACACAGGGAGCGGCGCCCTCCGGGAAACCTGGCCCCACGTGTCTTATTAAGAACCATACCATGGAAAATGCTTTATGGCAAATCCATATAACCAATAGTCTTTTCGCTTCCTTTCTTGGTCAGCTTGCTCACAAAATTGCTTCACCAACTAGCATTCCAGCAGACGCTGACGAGGTCTTGGCAAGCCAAATGTCCTTGACGCCGCGTGAAACCAATGCCAGGCGTACGATGGCTGGAGAAGGAGCTGGGCGGCCTCTCCTGGCTTCTCAGCCGAAATTTACCACAGCGGCTTTTGCACATGAGATGGGAGTTGCTCAGGGCAGGCGTGAGAGGAGGCTGTGCTCGCGTCTTGTAAGGAAAGCTCTGAGAAATAAGCACACGGTCCTGCTAAGAGGCAAAGTCCTCCAGTGCTTATTTGATTAGCTAGCGCTTATTCCTCTGTCAGCCAAGAAAAAGAGTAGAGGGGATTTTCTCTGCATTTGCTGGATGAGGGGAGTATTTAGAAATGGGCAGGAAGTTGGGGGGAGGTCTCGATTTTACTTTTCTTTGATTTTGGACAGATCACCGCCCCTCCCTCATCTCCCTACGGATGGAGAAAGGGCAAAAGGGAAAGGGAGTTGGGGGGAGGGAATCATCCCAGTCCTTCTCGCAAAGAGAGAGACAGAGGCAGGCCAGGACCAGAGCCCCCAACATTTCCCACAAAAATGCCTGTCCGTTGTTCAGAACCTGAAATAATTATCCCCAAAATGACAGCTTGGAGGGAGGCCAAAGATTGCCTCATCAGCATTTAGCAACGCTGCCACAGCATGTGGGAAGGAGGAGGCTGGGGGGAGCGGGGAGAGCTGTGAAAAGGCAAGACATGTTTCTTCATTGTCCTCTGATGCCCTGCCTCCAGCCCATCTGAGGCACTGTAAAGCCACCAGCCTGTGACACACGCCACAGATGGCTCAGGAGAAGCCCACAGACCCAGCCTACGCACATGTGTCTGATTTTGCAGTCAGCCACTAGCCAGCTGCAGCATTCCGAAAGCGAAGGGGTGGGAGCTGTTGCACAGAGAGGTCGAGTCCATTAATCCTTCTCCACAGGCAGAAGGCTTGACCCAGCGCGTCCTCGTCCCCTCCTGACGCTGACTCACTGTCTGCTGCTCCCCTCACAACTGGGTGGGAGATGGTTTCTGGCGCACACACACACACACACACACCCAGCATCTCCGCAGAACAAGCACGTGTTCCTTAGGCCTGCTTGGTCCTTTACCAGCGTGCAGCAGAGGAGGCTGAAGCAGTGGTTTGCAAGGGAATCAGTGGTTTCACACATTGTCAGTTGTCTCTGTCCCCAGGCTGGTTTTCAGGGCTTAGGCAGTACAGATCACAATAACAGACGCAGCCAGAGCACAGGACCTCAAACCCAGGCTTGGCTGGTTGCACGAGCATCTGCAGTTTAGCACAGGAATGGTTACAGGCTCCACTATGCCTGAGAGTGTTTTCTTGTCACGACCCAAGTTTAAGGAGGCTGTGTGCTTGATAGGTTAGAGCACCAGGCTGGGTGCTAGGAGGATTTTTGGTACTAAACCCAGCAGAAGCTCTTTTTTTTTTTTTAGAATCTAAAATCTAAAGGTTTATTCATAAAGGGAAAAAGGTAGAGATGAGAGCTAGAATTGGTTAAATGGAATCAATTACATACAGTAATGGCAAAGTTCTTAGTTCAGGCTTGTAGCAGTGATGGAATAAACTGCAGGTTCAAATCAAGTCTCTGGAGTACATCCCCCACTGGGATGGGTCAGTCAGTCCTTTGTGCAGAGCTTCAGTTGTAGCAAAGTCCCTCCAGAGGTAAGAAGCAGGATTGAAGACAAGATGGAGATGATGCATCAGCCTTATATAGGCTTTTCCAGGTGTAAGAACCTCTTTGTCCTTACCGTGGAAAATTACAGCAAAATGGAGTCTGGAGTAGGGGTGTTACCTTGGTTTCACAAAGGAGCCATTATGCTTCTTTATGCCACAATGAAACCCAGATGGAAAAAGGAGGCCCAGGCTGAAATACATGCAGCATCAGATCTGAGCTTTCCAGAGTAAACCTATGTCACCTCCTAAGTGGGGAGCTGAGCAGTGAGCTCAGGGAGGTACTGCACCGTGTACGCTAAGATGTGGGACAACTTGCACCAATAAGGATTAAAGGGTTCATTGCAATACAGTGAAAGGAAACCCCAACCCAAGCAGAGGCTGCTACCTTTAAGATTATGTCCTCCTGTAGGATACACTTGGGACATCCTGATGCAATATACCAGAATGACGACACTGGATAAGGCCTGACATCTATTTTGAGATGCTTTGCTCTCCTGAAAGCCCAGCTTGCAGAAGTCAGGAGAGTCGCATCAAAGGGAGCGTCCAGTGAACGCTGGGAGAGGTATCAACCTCCTCTGTGTTACGAGGGCACAGGCTTGAGTATTTGTCCATCTGCCACTCACCCATGGCCCTCACCACACCCCTCTTCTGCAATCACAGCATCACTCTGCCTCCTTCCTCCTCCCTTCCCCCCACTGGTAGAATTCCCCCCTCCTGGTTAGCCTTCCCCCCCACAGTACCCACCAGCTCTACCTACCCTTCCCCTCCAATCTCTCCCCTCCTCCTACCAGCTCAAATCCAGATCCCATACCCTGCTCCTCCTCCTCCTCACTTTGGTGACATTTGCCCCTCCCGGTCCTCCCCACCCTCCCACATCCGTCCCCACCATCACCTCTGACCCTCTCATGTACCATCCTTACCCTCATGCTCAGACCCCTCTTTCCCCACTCCCCTTCTCTTGTCATCTCTGGAATGCCCACCCTATCTCTCAAATAGCACAGCCATCCACAACGTCTCCTCCCACTCCTGGCCCTCAGAGAGAGCCCGATCCCTTTGTCTGACACGACTGCTCCAGCGCCCCTCTCTTGTGGAGGCCTCTCCTCCCACATTCCCCAGCTTGGATCAGACCATGAAGGAGTTGTTGGGCTTCTCCTCTTTCCTCTCTGTCACTTCCAGTCCACCTTCCTCCTCATCCCCACTTTTTGTCCTCTTTTGAGCAGCACCACACCGGCACTTCTCTCCTCTCCCCCTCTGCCATCTGCCAGCCACCCAATTCCTCCCCATCAGCCTTCCTCTCTGATCTCACCTCCCGGCTCTTCCTCGCCTCACCACAGGTTGGCCTGAGGGGCTGGTGATCAGCACGGCCACGCTGGGAGTCAACATTCGGGGGCGACCATCACTGTTTATTTCACAGGGAAGGTTGCACAACAGTTTTGCTTGACTTTTATGTTTGTTTGTTTGCACCTTTTGGGGGAAAATGAGGAGGGGGGCAGAAATGTTTTCCATCCTACATGGCGAAATATCTAGGGCTGGGCCTGACTCACCATAGAATCATAGAATCTCAGGGCTGGAAGGGACCTCGGGAGGTCATCTAGTCCAACCCCCTGCTCAAAGCAGGACCAAACCTAACTAAATCATCCCAGCCAGGCTTGTGTCACCTGAAAACCTCTAATCTAAGGAAGGAGAGGACACTACCTCCTCTACCCTCCATTCCCAGTTCATTCCACCCTACTAGTGAAAAAAGTTTTTTTATCCAGCAGCCTAACCCTCCTCTGCTCTGCAAGACCATTACTTGTTGTTCTGTTCTGTCATCTTCTACCACTGAGAACAGTCTAGATCCATCCTCTTTCTTCTTTTAGTTTTTCAGGTAGCTAAAAGCTCCCATTCATTCTCTCTTCTCTTTCTTCTTCTGCAGACTAAACCCCAGCCTCACCTCTCATCACCTCATAAGCTCCCCCCCCTCATTTTTTATCATTTTTTGTAGAAGCATCTGGCATGATTGCTATGATGTGTAGCAATGTTGCAGAGCATTTGTCAGATGCAAGCCTTCTTCTTTGAGAAGGGTATCTTTGCATCTGAAGAAGTGAAGGTGAAACAGCCTGCTGCAGAACGTCTGTTATATTCTTGCTTTTCACAGGATTTTTTGCTGCTTTACTAACACCAGACTAACACGGCTTTGTTCTTTTCTGCCTCATTTTGTTGCCCTCTCCAATTTATCATCCTTTTTGTAGTGTGGGCCCAAAACTGGTAAGTACCCAAAACTGACACTCACAGTTGCTGAAATGAGATGATCACATCCTTGATCTGCTGAAATGATGATCCCTGATCTGCTGGATGCCATTAGCCTTCCATTACCCAAAATGCCATTAGACTCCTTGACTCATTTTCATTCATACACCCGACTCCCCTTAGGTCCTTTCTGCACTGCTGCCCAGCCATTCTGTCCCTAGTCTGTAGCAGCCAGTGCATAGTCCCCTTCAGTCTGCAGCAGTGACTCTGCACTGTCCTTGTGAACCTCCTCATCATATTTCTGGCCCAATCTTCCTCTGTTGTCTTCCTCTATCCTCTGTATCACCTCCAATCCCTCCCACTCCCCTCAGTCACTCCTCCCAGTTATCAACCTCTCCTCCCCCAGTCCACACCATCCTCCAGATCAAGCTAATGAAGATATTAAAAACTCCCCCACAACACCGCCCCTGGCACTACTCCTGGGGCCCGCCCCAGCCACCACCTTGGGCCAACTCACCATTGATCCCTAGCCAACTAGACATGGAACCATTGATCACTACCCAGTCCATTTCCACATTACATTCTTCCAATCCACACCTTAATGTCCAGCATCTTTCTGTATCAAACTTAAGCTTCGACTCAAAAGTAATAGTCATCCATGTCCCACTTCATCCCACACAGACAGTTATCTCCCACCAGTGAAGCATTATCTGTTAATGTTAGTAGTTCTAGACTTTGTGAATTGATGAGTGGACTGTTCCTGGATTTCCCTCCCCCTCCATTGATTCTCTTCCTGATTGATGAAGATTGATCCTGGATTTCTTTTCCTGACCCTCCAGGACTGACTGTTTTTTGACTCCCCCCTGGATCTCTTCCTTTCCTTCAATCTTCATCCCCTTTCTTAGCTTTTTCCACCATTTTTCCCTTTTCCATATGCCTTTTTTTCAATAATGGGCCAATGGCTCTGCAATCTCATCCAATCAAGGCTCCGCCCTCATCGCCAACTCGCGCATCGCGCATCAGCCCCCATGCACCCCCCGATGCAGCGACTTAGCCCCGTCTTTCCTGTTCTTCCACAGAGAGAGAGCCACTCCTCCTCCACCCATACCCAGCTGTGAGCTCTGTCTGAAAACATGACCTAAGGCAAGCTGTCTGAGAAGCAAAAAAAGCGTGACACCATCTCTCTCATTCTCTGTCATGACTACACTCCCTTTCTCCCACATTCTATCACTAGGCCTGCACTTTCAATCTCCCTTAACATACTTTCTTACATACCTTCCCTAACTTAGCACTCCTAATTTAGCCCAAACTCCCTGCAACTCCAAGTATACTCAGCACCTGCCCAACACCTTATTGCCCACTCTGCCTTTTTACCCTGCCTGCCTGCCCTTGTTAGTCTTCTTTTTTTTGTAAGCTTTTCTTTTGTGTCAGCACTTCTTCTTTTCCGTTTCTTTTGTTTGTTAGTGTTGCAACATCAACTTCGTTATTCTTCCTACACATACAATTGTTTTTCTTTTTCTTCCTCAGTTTTCTGTCTTTCTTTACTGCCCCAGGTTCCTTACTTTCTTCCCCATGTTATTCCAGTCCTCTCCTTTCCCTCCTTCTGTTCCAGCCCAGTCCAGTCTGCTCAGTTCCCCTGGTTGTTCTATCTGTTTCTTCTTTGTGTTTTTGTTTGTCCCCAGCCACTGCTTTCTACTCATTTCCTTTTCTACCTGTTCCCTATCCACTATTTCCTCCTCTGCTATTTCCTCCTGTTTGTGAGCAGCCTTCCCCTACTATTTCCCTTCCAGCACTTCCACCAGCACAGCCTGCAGAGTTTCTTCCCCCCCTTGTTCCAGCAGAAACTTCCTAGCAGAACCCAGCAAGTGTCCCCATTGCTCCAGGGCTGAGATGTCTGTGCACCAATTTGCTTCCCAGCAGGGACCTGTGCATCGGTCCAATCTGTGTTAGTTGCTGGAACCAACCTCTGCACCTCTCGCCCTGTCTCATCCCCTGGTCCGTGCCTAATCCACCTGGTTCTTTGGTCCATTACTCTCTCCAGAGACACTCAGGATTTTCTGCAGTTTCACTCCAGAATTTTGCACAGTCATACCTGTGGCCCCTTTTAAGTCATATGTCCCCCATGAGCAGCTGCCCTGCCTGTTGATTCAACGTATATCCATCCCTGACAGTACTCATTTTATCCATCCTAGACAACAGTCTTTATCTGTTCCTCCAATCACACCAAGTTCTCCTGCTTGTTCCCCAAGACTCTCTTGTCTTGTTCCCGTCATTTCTCCTGCTTCGTGCATTGGCGTCTAGGATAACTCACGCTGATTGTCCCGCTTTGCATTTTGAGTTAGGTCCCTCCCTCCTCTCCTTCCTCTTCTCCTCCCTCCCGGTCTGTCCTCCCCCCTCTCCCTTAGCCTACTCTCCCTGGTCTCCCTCCCCGGTGAACCTAGTTTAAAGCTCTCCTCACTCCTGCCTAGCCCTCCTGCACTCTCCTTGCTTTCCCACTCTTGAGGTGGAGTATTCCTGCCTTCCGCAAGATGCTCTTCTCTCCTTCTTTGACAGGAGCCCATCTCCAATCTCCCAGCCCTTCTCCTCTCGGGTCTCTACCCTGGCCTTTCCTGAACCGACGATTCCTCTTCCTTCTCCTCACTCCTGAAGGGAGGAGATTTTTGGATGGATCCCTTGCGCCTCACCCCCTTTCAAACTCCCTTTCCCTTCTGTAGTCTGCGGTGAGTCTGCAGTGCACCATTTAGCAAGATGGAGAGACAGTCTGGCACAGAGCAAGCAGGCAGCAGGGCAGCACCCCAAAATGATGCACACCAAGACAGCCACTAACACCCACCACCCTCAGGAGCCACAGAACACAACACCCACCGGAAGGAAGAAAAGAGGGATATGGGAAGGGTATACATTTAACAAAGGGCTGAGAGGAGGAGAGAAAACACAGGCAAATAGTAAGGGCAGGCGGCCAGGAACAAATCAGACTGCTACAAGAGCCCCAGTGGGCAGAGAATGCACAGTGCAGTCAACCAGTGAGCAAAAAAGGCAAGCTGCCTTCCAGTCCCCCTGAGCACCTTCCAGTCTTCCAGTCCAGTGAACTCAGCTCAGGTGCTGCAGTTGCCTCTTCTCCACAGTCTGCTCCCAAACCCACTGAGCCCCTCCTGCCCTCCGTAAGCCCCACAGAGCCACCTCTCCCACTAACAGCCCCAGCCCCCCTCTCCTTATTCCCCCACCTGAGTCCCAGTGCCCGGCCTCTCCAGCCAGCCCTCTGCAGCTCCCTCTCCTGGGCCAGCTCTGGGCAGTCCAGCCCTGGCCTGTCCTTCCCTGTCCTTCTCCTCCCCTTCTCCTTGCTTCTCCAGGTCAGTCTCCAGCCTCCCTTCCTCCCCTCCTCCCCCGCCTCCTCTCTCCTTCCTCTTCCTCTTCCTCCCCCTCCCCTTCTCCTCCTTTCCTCCTCTCCTGCCCCTCCCTGCTCTCCTGGCTTTTCCCCCAGGTTACCCTCTCCCTCTCCTTGGGGCAGTGATATGCTCAAGGTCATTCTCGGCAGTCCAGAAGGTCTGCGCCCAAGGAGTTTCTGGCATCTCCCGCCTTTGGGCAAAGGGAAAGGGCAGGATGGCTCCGTCACAGCGTGGCGAGTCGAGCCTGCAGAAAGCCATCCTCGCCTCCGTCACAGAGTGACCTGACGCCCAGGGCCCAGCATCCACCCAGAGAGTGATGAGTCCAGAACCCTCTCCCCTATCATGAATCCCTCCTCAGATGTGGAATCACACCCCCAACCTGCTCTAGGTCCTGCATCCATCAGTGTCTCCAATCTGTGAGTCTCCCTGTGCTCTGTTCCCCAGATGCTCCATCCTCCCTCTGTGTCTGGTGAGATGTGGAGAGAACTGTACTCTCCGATCTTCTGTCCTTTATGTGGTTGTTTCTGGTACTTTCTTCTGTCTGGAAGTCTGCATTGTACCTGTTCTCTGTCAGTGCATTCACCTGCTCTTCTCTGTCCCCTCTTCTCTTCTCTCTGCTCTGAATTTTCCTCACTGGCTTCTCTCTGGTGCTTGTTCCTTCTGTGATCCATCCTCATTTCTTTTCTATGGAATGCAGAGTTGTTGTTTCACATCCTTTTTCCCTCATCTTCTCTCTGAAGATTGGATCAGCTTTTCCATTTCCTGACTCCTCTATCCCTTGTCCAATGGAGAATGGAATGCACATTGTTTGTTCAAACAACGACCTTGCTCAGCATCCATGGAACTGCCACACTCATCCTGAGTGACTTCAGCTTCCATGTCGATGGCCCATACAACCTATGAGCTGCACACTCCCTCGCCCTCACCTCTCCATTCGGCCTGACGCCCTGGTTCAACGTGCCCACTCATCGAAAGGACCACTCACTTGATTGAGTCCTCACAAAGCACTGCTCTCTCTGATCTGTCAGTGAGCTCCCCCTCCCAGCCAGCACCTGGTCTCTCTTTCAGCAGCACCATCACGCCACCACATCCTGTCGCTCGGCCTTTCCAGGACTTCCAGTCTATCAGCACTGAGGACGTCTTATCTGCTCTCAGCCTTCCCCTCCCTTTCTTCTATTGAGCCAGTTGTTGATTTCACTCTCCACCACCCTTGACTCTCTGCCCCTCTCTCCCATCACAAGGCCCTGCCAACTCCCAGCCCTGGCTCACCCCCTTCTCCCCATTCAATTCCTCCATTCCTGCTTGAGCATCTCTGGCGGAAATCCTGTGACCAGGCCGACTTTCTCCGCTGCGCATTCATCCTCTCCTCCTTCAGCTCTGCCCTCGTCCTCGCTAAACAGCTCTGCCTCCGACTCAGTTCAGTCCCATCTGTCTGCGGTCCCAGCTGCCTTCTCACCACCTTCGACTCACTCCTCAAACCCTCCGTTCCTCCTCCCTCCACTTCTCTCTCTGAACAGGATCTCACCCATTTCTTCTAAAAGATACTTGACAAAATACAACATGACATTGCCCCTCCCCTTGGCTCACCTTCCCTTCCCCTCCTACAACTCTCATCTTTTCCCCCCATCACAGCCCCAGAAGTGTGTCGCCTGCTCTCCTCCTCTAGCTCCTCCCTTTCCCCCATTCACTCCATCCCATCCCCTCTCCCGATCTCCCTTGTGCCCGCGCTCGTTCCTTCCCTTACTAGTCACCTCTCTGCAATAAGGCATGCTCACCACAACACGGCATTGCAGGGATGCTTCCCGCTCCAGTGCTCTCCTGTCAGCCGATCGGGTTCTGTAGCTCTCTCCTTCTGGGGGACTCAGCCCTCTGGCCAGGTCACACTTCACGTTCAGTCCCCTTCTGGGGCATCAAAAGTCCAACCCAACCAGCCATGCTTCTTCCCCTCTTTGGCTATTCTTCAGCCCACCATCTGGCCTCAGCTCTTGTCCCTTCTGAGCTAGCTTTTAACAGGCCCTAGCCTAGGGACTCCCACAGGAGCCTAAGCTGCTCCCTGTAGGTTCTCTCCGGGCAGAAGCCTCCAGCTATCTGTAGCCTCTACCACAGCTTCCTCCTCAACTGTTTTCTCTCCAGCCTTTTTATTATGAGGGCCATACTAAATACTACCGCCCGCCCGTCCTGCCTTCCTGCCTTTACAGAGCAGATGCTGCTGATTAAACAAAGCAGGGGGGGCCCACCTCTCCTGGCCCTGGGACCCAGACATGTCTGGAGTGACAGTGCACAGTTCACCCACAGCACAGCCTTGTGCCAGCAGTGTGTGTGTGTAAAAATGGTGGTGCTGGCTGTGTGGCTTGGCCTGGGGCTGCAGGGCGGGCTGGGGGGGAGCCTGAGGGAGCCTGAGCAGCAGCCATCATGCAACATGCAACATTCAGCAGCTATTTTCAGAGCCTCTACCAACCCCCTCTACCCCCACGTGGACACCCACACCACACTCTCACAACACAAGTCTCTCCCCAAAAAAAAAACCCACTTGCCTCTTCAGCTCAGCTCTCATCTCATCTCTCCCATCTCCTCTCTTCTCTAGCACTCAGCATGCACTGTTCCATCATTCCTCCTGGCCTCTCTCTCCCCTCCTCCCCTCTCTCCCCTCCTCCCTCCAGCTTCTCACTCCTCTCTCTTCTTCTTCTCTTCTTCTCCTCTGTACTTTAGCTCTGGGTCATCCAAAACAACAACACAAAAATTTCTATGCTATTCAGAGAGATTCCTCAGATATTTCCTCCCAACTTGTCTCCTGGCCCAACTGAAAACTCAGCCTGTCTCTCTGACACCTCCTCAGCTCCATTTACACAAGTCAAAAAATAGCAAAAATCAAGGCCCATCAGCTAAAACAGACACTATGGTTTATTTCCCAGAGACTGCATGCCTGGCATTAGCCATGGGGCTCACACATGGGCCTAAAACCTGAACTCAGTCTTCTAGCTATCCCCATCAGAATAGTATCTGGGTGCCTCACAATCGATAATGTGTATATTCTCATAAGACCCCTCTGAGTTAGGGCAATGCTATTATTGTCATTAGACAGAGGGAAACTGAGGCACAGAAACTGCCCCAAGGTCACCCAGGAAATCTATGATAGAGCAAGGACTTGAACCCAGGCCTTCTAAGGCCTCAAGTAGTGCCCTAACCTCTGGGCCATCCTTCCTCATCCTAGCATTATTGGTAGTTACTAGAAATTGACATTCTTCATAACACAGGCTTCAGCTAGCTTTTACTAAAGTCTCATCCTGCCTTTTTATCCTCTTAGTTTAAGGGTTTGTTTGTTTGTTTCCCCTATTTTCTGCTCTGAGCTTCTGTAAATCAAAGCATCAGACCCTCCAACACAAATGTCAGGAACAAGGAACATTCTTGTTATTTACACTCCAGCAGTGCCTTGAAACCCCACTCATGATCAGAACTCCATTGCACCTACCACTGTACAAACACCTCTCCCGATGCGCTCCACCAACTGAGCACCTGTAGATCTAGGGTCAATCTCTGGGGAAGGGGTATCAGTGCTGCTAGCAAAATGAAATACAGTTCCCATGTACCTCATGCAAGTATCTTAATTCCTGGGACAAATTGCCACTAACCTCTGATGTCAGTACCCTAATTCCTGTGCTATCAGCAGGGCATACTTTTCTACCCACAAAGCAAGCGGATGCTGCTGCAATTGTAGTCCTGCCATTGGAACAAGCGTGGCGCTGCCCCACTCGGGGGGTGGGGGGACGGGAAAATCAAACAAAGCTCAAACAACTCATCCCAATTCTATACACCATGCACAGCTGCGAATGGAAGAGACTGGCTCTTCCCCTGGCAGGAACCAAGGCATGGCAGTTGCTAAGGTGTCCCAGGCTGCATAGTCCACATGTACCCCCCTTTCCAACAGGTGGCTCCAAATCACCACCATCCAGACATCATTAAACAACACAGCAGAGCTCTGAGAGGCATTTTCAAGGGCTAAAGAAAGGCTTCTATGAGCACGTGTGTGGCTAAGATGAACAACAGGGTCCCCCTAAATTTGAGCACCGTACAGCTGCCTATGGCTGATTGAGACAAGGAAATGAGCAGTGATAAACCAAGGATGTTCTAACAATAAAGCTGCCTTATTTTCACTTGCAGTCCGTGAAATGAGGATCACTCCTGGGAGTTCAGGTGGGGAGCAGCAAAGCGTTCCGTTTAGCACAGTCACCGTTCGGGAAGGTCTCCCAAGGACGCGCTCAGCCTGCTGCAGCTGCACGCCTGTTTTTATCTGTATTAGCTGATTGACTTTGGGTCCATCCTGCAGCAGAGATTTCTAATTGTATTGTGCTCGCTGCAGCAACATGTGATTTAATTGCTACGCGCCGGTTTCCTGTCGCGCTAGGGCTCAGATAAAGGAAGGCTTTCTCTCTTACACAGTGTGCGCACCTCACATGCTCCCAGGGCTGGGATCTGAACAAGCTAAGGATTATCTAGGGCCTAATTCACCACATTTATGCGTTGAGAATCGGAAATTGCTTTTGATTTGCTATTATAACTATTACCTAGTGATGTTAGAAGCTTGTGGAGCAGCTGTTTATGAAATAGTCTACCTGTGGTTTTCTACAAAGCCAGGCAATAGAGACTCCAGGAGGGAGAACTCATTGCACTATTGAAATACTGGCTCTGATCCATTACATCTTACACAGTCACATTTGAAATTGATGTATTTGCCGTAACCACCATAAGAAAAGCGAGAGATGGCTGAACAGTATCTGTGTTGAATAGAGAGATGCTAACATGACCCTTCTCGTTCCTCTTAAACACATGAGCTCAAAATATTCAGCTAACTGAAAATTTAGAAATTGTTTGTTAAAGTATGCATGGCTGCTGCTGACCAGACAGAGGAAGGGCCGAAAAGAGGCCAGCTGTAAAGACGTAGCCTGAAGGAATCTTCTTCCTTTGCTCTTCACCTCATAACTTCAGATCTCTCCAGCAGTAGAGTGACAACTGTGTAGACACCCCCACAACCAACTCAGTCATCGGGGCATCATTTCAACGAGTAGATTTTAGCCTAACTTTGCCCCTCTCCTTTCCAGGAACCCCATTTTTACAGAGGGGGAAACTGAGGCCTATACTCACACAGGAAGTCAGTGGCAAAGCAGGGAATCAAACCTGAGCCTCCTAGGCCAGCGCCTCGACCACCATGCTGTACTTCCTCCCATGACTGTGTAATACACTTATAAAATGTACTACTGAGCCTCCTCTCCAGCAGGTCCTGTAAGCTAATGGGCGTAAGCTTTTAGCCTGAGCAGGTGAGGTTCACGTTTTCACTTCTGCAGGTCCCAGGGTTCAAACCCAGCTGTCACCCCGAGCGAGGTCAGTTACATCAATGGAAACTGCACTTTCCTCTCTTGGCCCACTGAGTGCCCCAAAGAAAGAAATTGTGTGTTGCTGTTGTGATGACCAGAGACCTGAGCTGAGATTTATTTTAAAGCGAGACTAGAGTCGTTCGTCTACTAGTGCCGAGACTCAAGACTTTAGAGTCAATTCCTGGCACTGGCACAGACTTCCTGGGTGTCCTCGGCAACTCACCTAATCCCTGTGTCCCTCATTTTCCCTTCTGTCATATGGGATTAATTAATCCTTTGTCTGTCTTGTCTACTAAGACTGTAAACTCTTGGGGGCAGGGACTGTTTCTTACTGTACACGGGGCATGTACGTAACACCAAGCGCAATGGAGTGCTAATCTGGTGTGGGTCCTCGCTGCACAATTGTACTGCTAATAATTAGTAGCAATAGTGTTTATATCTGATAAACAGTTGTCTGCTGCTTTAATTACGAAAGGACAGTGCTGCGTTAGATCAAGAAGTTACAAAGCAAAGCCTTGGACAATCAAATCCAAATGGTCAGTTTGCCTCTTGAGAAAATTCACTACTTGCCTCAGTGGGTGTGTAACAATGCCCCACTATAGCCATCAAGAGGGTTTGAACCTACAACCTTCATCAGCAAAGCATAACCCTTTAGCCAACGGAGCAGTTTTCCTAACTAGTAACAATAGTAGGCCGTTATCCTCTACTAGCTCAGCCTGCCTACAATGTACATCTCACCGGTGGGACATAGAGGCCATTCCATGGACATCCGGATGCTCTGCCCACTTATGCTAGCAGTGATTTTGACCCAGAGCTTTTACAGTCTTTAGGCATCAAGTCAAAAAACCCAGAATCAATATTACCCACAGTCAGGGCTGTTTCTTTAACTAGTCAGTGGTGGCTCAGGCCCCAACACGCCACACTGTAGCCCATAAAAATTCAATATATCAATGAAATGGGAAATAAAATTCATGCAAAAGCCTCCTCACTTAGGTGTATTCTGTGTAAGTCCAGTGAAGAGGCCTGCTGAAGCCTGGAGCCAGTGGTACTGAGGAGACAGGGCTTGCCTACAGTTATCTTTCCAAAATGTACCATGAAATGTAGAAATGAAGAGTGCAAGTCAGCTCTACCAGGACGCTGTAAGCTAACCTGTGATTATTAATGGTTGTGCAAGGACTCTGCGTGTGCATGTGCACTCCATGTGTGCATCTCTTTTCATGCTTCACATCTCAATTAAGGTCTTGTTCAGTGAAATTGACATGGGGGAGTTAAACAAGTTTCCCATTCATACCCAGGTCAGTAGGATAAGTGCAGAGCTGGGCCCTGTGAGTATCTGGAGTTAAACATCAGTGGTACAAGCCATTGGCTAAGGGCTAGTCTATACTGGCAACGTTAAAGCGCTTTAACATGGCTTGTGTAGTTGCAGCAGAGCGCCGGGAGAGAGCTCTCCCAGCGCTCTAAAAAAACCCACCTCCATGAGGGGCGTAGCTACCAGGGCTGGGGCACTGTCTACACTGGCGCTTTATATCACTGAAACTTGCTGCACTCAGGGGGTTGTTTTTTCACCCCCCCGAGCGAGAAAGTTGCAATGCTGTAAAGTGCCAGTGTAGACAAGCCCTGATTTTCACTTTTTGATGGACACATACTTTGCTCTATGACATTTGGGATCTGTATACTGTAGCCCTAGCACTATAGAAAACAGGGCTGGCTTTATGAACGGCGGCGGTCCGGGGCCTTGGCAGCACTTCAGCGGCAGGGGGTCCTTCCCTCGCTCCAGGTCTTCTGCGGCACCGAAGGACCCCCCCGCCACCAAAATGCTGCCGAAGACCCGGAGCAGACCGGGTGAGTAAAAAAAAAATTAAAAAGGCGCCTAAGGCGCAGGGCCCGATTCCAGGGAATAGGGGGGAATCGGCCTAAAGCCATCCCTGATAGAAAATATTGTTTTGGTCATGTTAGAGTTAGCATGGGCCTATTAGTCAATTACTATATAACCAACATTTAAAGAGCTGCCGGTTATTTTCATATAACAGGGATACAGTCAAAAGAATAACAAGAATCATGAGTGAAATTGACAGAGGGAAGGACAGCTTTGAAACATTTTAGTGCTGGGGCTATTTCTTCCCACACACCAGTCATTTTCTGAGGTCCCATGAAATCTCCCTGCTCTGAGCCCCAAGCTTGCAGCATCAGAAAACAACAGTACATTCCCCTGTAGAACAGGCCAAAAGTCTGCAAACTACATGGAAAAACAATCGACTTGGCAGCTCCGCAGATTGTTCCTGGGAAGCCGGAATGATGCTTGACCTCCTGGAGACAAGCACAGCATTCACTCTCTGCTTCCAAAGAAAGCGTAATCTAATTTTAGAAAGTATGAAGAGCAATTCATACACTGGATAAAGCATTGCCAATAGAAGAAAATAGCAGGACAGATCAGGGACATGCTTTTTCCTGCCGAGGAGTAAGTCTAAGTGGAGTGAAAAAAACCCAGTACTTTTTCACCAAGACTATTCCCAGCTGTTGGTACATCCGGAAACAGAGTTTGGGCAACACTATAGATATTCCTTAAGAAGGGCCTCGTGGGTAGATAAAGAGGAATGAAAGGTTACACTTTCATCCCATATGAAATAGACCAGATGGACCCCAGCATGTTCAGAAAATAGATTAGAGCTGTCTTTGCATTACATCTGAAACTTTGATCCTCGTAGTCACGCTATATACAGATTTATAGGAAGATACCTGCAATCAGGGTGCTCATGTATGAAGAAGAGACTTTAATGATGAGCTAAGATATGGAACAAATGATGCCGGTAAATCCATCACCTGCAGCTGGGACAGACACGGATGGCCACTGCTAAAACAAACAAACTGTTCAGGAGAGCTGGCGGGCTTGTTTTGATTATGCCTGGGATAAGTCTCAGTGCCCTTTGATCCCATGATGTTTTTGGAGCCTATGTTGCTGTCTAGCAGCAGGGTATATTTTTCTATCCCAAGGAGCAAGTGGATGCAGCTGCCCGTCGTTGATTTATAGTAGGAAGGGACGGCTAGCAAACCAAAGCTTCTCACACAGTAAAATTGCTATATTTTCACTGCCACAGTCAGCGAAATAATCAGAGTTCAGTTCTGGCAATTTCAGGTGGGAAGAGCAGAAAAGCATTTTGTATTTAGCATAAATCACCTTCCCAGATGATCCCCAAAGGATGCTTTCAGCATGCCACAACTGTACGTTTTTATTCATAGGGGCCGATTGCATTTTGATTCCATCTCTGCTCCAGGGATTTTAAATTCTAAACTGTTGGGCTTGCTACAGTGATGTCGTGAGTTCACTTCTAGACTTTGGTGTCCTGTGTTTGTCTTGCCTTTGTTTGGAAAAGCAGAGGCTTCTTTGCAGATCTTACATTTCCACAGTATCCGGATCAGAAGGAGACTGGGGGGTGCACGTGTGTGTGTCTGTGTGAGTCCTGCCTGACATTCAGACTGAGAGCTGCCTAGGGCAGGGACAGTCTCTTTTCCTATTTGACTACATCTAGCAAAATGTGGCCCCAATTCTTGACTGGGACTCCTAGATCCTACCATAATATGAATGAATGAACGAAAACAATAAAGGGTCTGGCGTAGCACATTTGTACTTTAGGCCTGGTTATTGCTTTTAATTATCAATAACTTTTGATTCAGTTTTAGGGGCTAATGAAGCAGCTATGTATTACTGTAAAATTTGGGACACGGTTGTACCCTCGGCATTCTATACAGACAGATGATCTATGTGCTTCTCACAGTCAGGTCAGTAGGAAATTCAGCTCTTGTTCCATCTTTTAGCTCAGTTTTACACGTGCAGTGGATACATTTGCCATCAGCATAATCAGAACCATGAGTGAATTAATCGTTGGCTGCTAGTAAATATATGTCATCGTCTGATTAATTGCATGGAAATTTCTGTGCTCAAGCTAGTGATAAAAATCAAATGAAAAACGTGTGAAAACTCAGCTCTGTCACACATGCCTGGCTAATCCGACATGGTATTATAGGCACACAAACGCCCATGCCATAGATCTGTTAATATAAAAGGCCAGATTCTCAGCTGGTAAAAATCAGCCCAAAATGTCTGAAAAACAAGGAACCGTCATTTTAAAAATAACCCCCCGATCCACCCCCCCCCCAAATAAACCAAAAATCCTGTGAGGTTTTTCAATCCCTTTTCCCATTACGTAAATAACCACCTTCTACTATGTCAACATGCTGCAAAGCCCCATTCAGCACAGATGAAAGGCTCATGTACAGAAATTTCCTTCTCTTCCCAGATGCAGACAAGATGCCTAGAGACAAAACGGTGCTTGTGCCCTGCAGCAGTGCTGGATCAAAGCCCTCGTTCCTGGGAAGCAGGTCTGACCTACACACAAGCCAGCAGGGAAGAGTGGCCCAGCCCACTGCAGCGGCCTAGCCTGGCCATTTCACACTGGGAACAGCAGAGAGCCAGAGTGAAAGTCAACCATTCAGAGAGGCGAAGGAAGGGCTACAGCAGAACCCCTTTGAATCCTCACATACAGGATGCTCGGCACCAGCCATTAGCACAGCTGCATACTGCTCTGTGGGGAGCGTTTGCCACTCGCTAAGTCGGGTGTTTCTCTGCTGAGTGGCAAGAGGGACAGTACTTATCTCTATTAACCTCTGACCTTGCACAGCTCACATCTGCAAACTATCCCGCACCGACATGATAGCGGAGAGGCAGGTATTCTTTTCTCTTTTGTCTGCCCTGAGACGTGCTCCCCAGGGCCACCCAGCTGAATCCTTGGGAAAACCTCCAGTCTGTGGGGAGTTTTCTGCAGACTGATTTTTCTTGGCAGAGCGTAGAGCTGTCATTCAAAGCTGGGCCCTGCGGGAGGCTGGAAGACGATGCTTCAAGATGCTGCTGCTTGGAGGAAACAATACATTGCCATTTTGAGATAAATAAAAATTCCTGTGTGGCTGTAACTGGCACATCTGCACCAGTTTTAATTAGAGGAAAAGAGAACCACTGATCACACGTGGTATTTTTTTATATCAGGAGAGAAATCGATGTACAAAATAACACACACACTCCAACACAAAAAGCAGCAGAACTTGTGTGATTCCACCATTGCAAGGGTGGGAAAGCCAAGGACAACCCATGGAGCAGGTTCTGCACCCAGGCACAGCATGGTGCTGAACTCCTGGGTTCCAGCCAGGGCAGTGCAGAGGAAGTTGGCAGGTGTGATGCAATGACCAGTGTATACTATAGCTACATGGATCTACCAGCTAACCCTATCTTTATGTAGTGGAACTGGTAGCTGTAGCAGCTGCAGAGCACCTCCCCAATGGCATTCCAGTGGAGGTGGTGGAAGGATTCTGTACTCTAGCCACATGGTGCAAACACATAAGAACGGCCATACTGGGTCAGACCAAAGGTCCATCTAGCCCAGTATCCTGTCTTCCAACAGTGGCCAGTGCCAGGTGCCCCACATGAAATGAACAGAATAGGTAATCATCAAGTGATCCATCTCCTGTCATCCATTCCCAGCTTCTGGAAAACAGAGGCTAGGGACACCATCCCTGCCCATCCTGGCTAATAGCCATTGATGGACCTATCCTCCATGAATTTATCTAGTTCTTTTTTTAACCATGTTATAGTCTTGGCCTTCACAACATCCTCTAGCAAGGAGCTCCACAGGTTGACTGTGCATTGTGTGAAAAAATACTTCCTTTTGTTTGTTTTAAACCTGCTGCCTATTCATTTCATTTGGTGACCCCTAGTTCTTATGTTATGAGAAGGAGTAAATAACACTTCCTTATTTACTTTCTCCACACCAGTCATGATTTTATAGACCTCTATCATATACCCTCTTAATTGTCTTTTTTCCAAGCTGAAAAGTCCCAGTCTTCTTAATTTCACCTCATATGACAGATGCGCCATGCCTCTAACCATTTTTGTTGCCCTTTCCGGAATCTTTTCCAATTCCAAAATATCATTTTTGAGATGGGGCGACCACATCTGCACACAGTATTCAAGATGTGGGCATACCATGGATTTATATAGAGGCAGTATGATATTTTCTGTCTTATTATCTATCCCTTTCTTAATGATTCCCAACATTCTGTTAGATTTTTGACTGCGGCTGCACACTAAGTGGATGTTTTCAGAGAACTATCCACAACTGAGTGGTAACAGCTAATTTAGACCCCATCATTTTATATATATGTAGTTGGGATTATGTTTTCCAATGTGCATTACTTTGCATTTATCAACACTGAATTTCATCGGCCATTTTGTTGCCCAGTCACCCAGTTTTGAGAGATCCTTCTGTAGCTCTTCACAGTCTGCCTGGGACTTAACTATCTTGAGTAGTTTTGTATCATCTGCAAATTTTGACACCTCACTGTTTATCCATTTTTACAGATTATTTATCAATATGTTGAATAGGACTTGGCCCAGCACAGACCCTTGAGAGACACCACTATTTACCTCTCTCCATTCTGAAAACTGACCATTTATTCCTACCCTTTGTTTCCTATCTTTTAACCAGTTACCAATCCATGAGAGAACCTTCCCTCTTATCCCATGACTGCTTACTTTGCTTAATAGCCTTTGGTGAGGGACCTTATCAAAGGCTTTCTGAAAATCCAAATACACTATATCCACTGGATCCCCCTTGTCCACATGTTTGTTGACCCTCTCAAAGAATTCTGGTGGATTGGTGAGGCATGATTTCCCTTTACTAAAACTGTGTTGACTCGTCCCCAACAAATTATGTTCATCTATGTGTCTGACAATTTTGTTCTTTACTATAGTTTCAACCAGTTTGCCCAGTACTGAAATCAGGCTTACCGTCCTGTAATTGTCGGGGTCACTTCTGGAGCCCTTTATGAAATTGGTGTCACATTAACTATCCTCCAGTCATTTGGTACAGAACCTGATTTAAATGATAGTTTCTAGACTACAGTCAGTAGTCCTGAAGTTTCACATTTGAGTTCCTTCAGAACTCTTGGGTGATACCATCTGGTCCTGGTGACTTATTACTGTTTAGTTCATCAGTTTGTTCCCAAACCGCCTCTAATGACACCTCAATCTGGGACATTTCCTCCGATTTGTCACCTAAAAAGAATGGCTCATGTTTGGGAATCTCCCTCGCCAGGGCCATCCGGGGGGGGAGGGGAGTGGGGCAATTTGTCCCAGGCCCCGGGCCCCACAGGGGCTTCCACGAGAGTTTTTTGGGGCCCCTGGAGCAGGGTCCTTCACTCGCTCCGGGGGGCCTGGAAAACTCATGCAGGCCCCGGGCCCCCGGAGCTTGGTCAGCTCCGGGTCTTTGGCGGCAATTCGGTGGCGGGGGGTCCTTCCACTCCAGGACCCACCACCGAAGTGCCGGGTCTTCGGTGGCAATTTGGTGGCAGGGGGCCCCTGCCGCCAAAGACCCCAGGCCCCCTGAATCCTCTGGACGGCGCTGTCCCTCACATCCTCAATCGTGAAGTCCGATGCACAGAATTCATTTAGTTTCTCTGCAATGGCTTTATCGTCCTTGAGTGCTCCTTTAGCACCTCAATCGCCAGCGGCCCCACTGGTTGTTTAGCAGGCTTCCTGCTTCTGATGTACTTTAAAAAAAACCTGCTATTATTTTTTGAGTCTTTGGCTAACTGTTCTTCAAATTTTTTTTTGGCCTTCCTAATAATATTTAACACTTCATTTGCCAGCGTTTATGCTCCTTTCTATTTTCCTCACTAGTATTTAACTTCCACATTTTAAAAGATACCTTTTTGCCTCTCATTTACTTTGTTGTTTAGCCACAGTGGCTCTTTTTTTATTCTCTTACTACGTTTTTTTTAATTTGGGGTATACATATAAGTTAAGCCTCTATTATGATGTCTTTCAAAAGTTTCCATGCAGCTTGCAGGGATTTTACTTTTGATGTTGTACCTCCTCACTTTTGTGTAGTTCCCCTTTCTGAAATTAAATGCTACAGTGTTAGGCTGCTGTGGTGTTTTCCCTGCCACAGGGGTGTTAAATTTAACGATATGGTCACTATTACCAAGTGGTTCAGCTATATTCATCTCTTGGACCAGATCCTGAGCTCCACTTAGGACTAAATCAAGAATTGCCAGCTGCTCCAAGAAGCAGTCATGTAAGGTACCAAGAAACTATCTCTGCTTCCCATCCTGAGGTGATATGTACACAGTCAATATGGGGGTAATTGAAATCCCCCATTATTATTGAGGTTTTTATTTTAATAGTCTCACTAATCTCCCTGAGCATTTCACAGTCTCTATCACCATCCTGGTCAGGTGGTTGGTAATATATCCATACTACTATATTCTTATTATTCTAGCATGGAATTACTATCCATAGAAATTCTATGGTAGAGGTTGGTTCATTTAAGATTTTTACTTCATTTGATTCTATGCTTTCTTTCACATATAGTGCCACTCCCCCCCAGCATGACCTATTCTGTCCTTCCGATATATTTTATACCCTGGTATTACTGTGTCCCATTGATTATCCTCATTCCACCAAGTTTCTGTGATGCCTATTATATCACTATCCTCATGTAATAAGAGGCACTCTAGTTCACCCATCTTATTATTTAGAGCTCTAGCATTGGTATATAAGCACTTTAAAAACGTGTCACTTTTTAGCTGTCTCCCGTTACATGATATAATTGAATGAGACTTTTTTTCATTTGACTGTTTCTCATCAGATCCTACCTGTATTTTATCTTCCATACTCTCCTTCTTACTAGGACATAGACAATCTCCATTAGTAGATCCTCCCCTATGGGATGTCTCTGTCCGAACCACGTGCTCCTCCGCACCTGTCGGCTTTCCCACAGCCTTTAGTTTAAAAAACTGCTCTTTTTAATTTTAAGTGCCAGCAATCTGGTTCCATTTTGGTTTAGGCAGAGCCCATCCTTCCTGTATGCTCCCCCTTTCCCAAAAGTTTCCCCAGTTCCTAATAAATCTAAACCCCTCCTCCCTACACCATCATCTCATCCACACATTGAGACCCTGCAGTTCTACCTGTCCAACTGGCCCTGCGCATGGAACTGGAAGCATTTCAGAGAATGCTACCATGGAGGTCCTGGATTTCAGTCTCTTACCTAGATGCCTAAATTTGGCTTCCAGGACCTCTCTCCTATCCCCCACTATATCACTGGTACCTACATGTACCATGACCACCCGCTCCTCCCCAGCACTACACATAAGTCTATCTAGATGTCTCGAGAGATCCGCAACCTTTGCACCAGGCAGGCAAGTCAGATTTTGCAAAGCCTATTTACTTGGGTGGGCCAGGAGGTTGACTCTAATTGAATACAGCAAAGGTTACAGTAAGTATGGAGAGCATTAGTGTGCTCTCTTTCTCCTTCAGTAGTTCAGTAGTTTGCCTTTATTGAGACAGGAAGCCTGTCCATTTCTCTTCTTTTTGTGAACCATGTTCACAGATTTAGTTGGGGTTGGTCCTGCTTCGAGCAGGGGGTTGGACTAAATGGCCTCCTGAGGTCCCTTCCAACCCTGATATTCTATGATTCTATGTTCTTTTTAGCAAGTATTTGGTTGGTGATGCTTTTTTGCTACCATCGGAATAACATATGTGTTGGCCGAAGTCACAAAGATTCAGAACAAGTATCTGTCTTTAATTTCAGCAAAGCAGGACAGTTCCTTTCCACCATGCCGACAGTGATTTGGGAACTCTATCCCTCTGCTATGTCTTTCATCAATTTTATCACATGAGACCTGAGGTTTTTCAATTTGGAACTTTTCCAGAAGAATGAAAATGGTTCCCTGCAGCATTTGGTTCTGAATTTTGTTTCGCAGGAGAAGCCCGTGAAAACTGCTAATTTTCCTTTTCCGCTGGGACTCTCTGCACAGAGGGGTGTGACTAGCATTATATCTTTCCTCTAGGGAGATTTGTTGGTTCATTTTCTTCCTCTGACCCAGCCTGACATTGCCAATATTCATTGTCCTGCAGAGATTATCATCTACCTATCTGTGCTTTCATGATTTTAACTGGAGATCTGATTATATTATTTCTTGTACATAGTATTCTATGATTGGACGCATTTAATTACAGCTCTCACACCCCTATGACTTTGCAAACAAAATTGTATCGGCAAGAAAATACGAGAGGCCTGTTTTTCTACCTCCAGATTTTCTGGTACCAAGGAAATGACAAGATAATCAGGCTGCTTGCAAAAAAATAAAATCATTTTGTTGTACACATCAGTCTATGGAACTACATGGAAATATTGACAACGCGAGGCTAGGAAGTCAACATCATCACCCCCAGTTTACAAATGGAGGATGGAGGCACAGGGAGGTGGGGTAACTTGCCCACGGTCACACCGGAGAGGAGGTTTGTGGAACCCAGATCTGATTTGCAGACCACATCATCATCCTTCCTCCCCAGCCATGGAGTCTGTGGCCAATTTAACACACAGGTTTTGGGCTACACCTGAAAGTGATATCATCATAACTAGGTCAGTCAGGGGCATGAAAAATCCACACCCCTGACTAATGTCAGGGGCGCTGGAACAGGGGAGGGGGGACAGGGCCCCACCACTTTTTAAGCCATAAGGGTGAGTACAGGGGCAGCTCTAGGAATTTTGCTGCCCCAAGCACGGGGCGGCAAGGTGCAGAGGCTGCTCTGCCGGCGCCTGCGGAGGGTCCGCTGGTCCCGCGGCTTCGGCGGACCTCTCACAGGCACCCTCCACAGGCACACCTGCGGGACGTCCACTGAAGCTGTGGGACCCGTGGACCCTTCGCAGGCAAGCCGCCGAAGGCACCCTGCCCGCCGCCCTCGCAGCGCCAGCAGAGGGCCCCCCGCGGCTTGCTGCCCCAAGCACGCGCTTGGCGTGCTGGGCCTGGAGCCACCCCTGGGTGAGTAACAGTGGGGAGAAGGTGGAGAGGAGCGAGTGGGGGCAGAGCCTCAGTGAGAAGGGATGCCATGGGGGCGGGGCCACAGTTCAGGCACCAGTGACCCCCTCACTTCTAGGGAGCTTTCGTTGCTCCTGACCAATGTAACTAAACTAACACAACCCCCCAGTGTAGACACAGCTATGTGGAGGGAAGAGTGCTTCTGTCAGCATAGCTAATGTCATTCAGGGTGGCAGTGTTCCTACATCAGCAGAAAAATTCCTTCTGTCAGCATAGGCTGCATCTACACTACGGGTCTATGCCCGGTATAGTCTCCATAAGTAGAAATATCCTGTGCCACAACCTTGGAAGACAACGTCCCATGCCATGTATGCCCAAAACCTGTGCTGTTTTTAAGGCAGGATTTTTCAGTGAGAAACATTAAGGAATCACACAGCCCTAAACTTCTACATCTAGAGTTAAGGAAAGCAGCAATCTCTACTTTGCCTCCCAGTTTCACTGCCGTCAAGGGGAAAACGGCATTTCTATCCACGTAACACTGAGATTTTGCCTCTGGAGGGTTAAGATTAGCGGTGAGTCGAGCAGAGATGTTCGCTAATGAAATGTCAGTCCCCTCGCAGCCCTCTGCAGAAAGCCCCAGGAAACTGGCTTTAAAATATATTTCTGCAACTTGCAGGGCGGTCTCGCCTCTGCGGAGTCCGAATTTGCCAGAGCTTATTCTGGCTCCATTTGTAGGTCACTAAGAAAGGCTCCATATCATTTCTAATGAGCCAGTCCTTCTAGGCTTGACTTTCTCAGGTGCTGAGCAGCCTTAAATCCCCCCACAGTGAGAGAGGGATGTCCTTGTGCTTAAAACACGCCCCTGGGACTCCGTGAATCTAGGCTGTATTCCTGGACCTGCGACGGGCTCTGTTTGACCTTCAGCAAAAGTTGTTGGGAACCCACAGCTCCTAGTGACTTCCAGAAATCAGGCTCTTAATTTCTCTGTGCTTCAACTTTGGGACCTGTAAAATGGGAGTGATGATATTTCCCTACTTTGCAGGGGTGTTGTGGCACAGTCAGGTACTAGACTTAGATGCATATCACAAAAAAGCTCTTAAAGAATTAATGCTTTGCATAGACGAGTCCCCTGCACTAGCAAAAATGGGATCTGTGTTTAGATCATTGCAGTGCTGCCATCCTGAGTCTGCAGGCAGACAGCTGCCGTGTCTCTGCTGCTGCTCAGAGCTCTGCCAAGTGAAAGCTGACCAGTCCAGTCCATTTTCACTGCTGCTGTCTAAAACCCTATGGGCAGCAATGAAACAGACTGTCAATTTCACTCTACTTCTTGGGAAATTCAGGAGCAGCATGAAAGGCAGGTGCTGGAGCTGTTAACTGGGGAGGAGGCGTAAATACTGGGGACGGGGACAGGAGTAGAATAATAGAGACACACCCCCTCACAGCAGCAAGAAGGCACACACAGAATCTTCGAGACACACATACACACTAACACACAGGCTCCTCGGTGTCAGCAGTCAAGAGGTTTTGGGAAGGATAACACTAGCCGTTGTAGCAATATAACTAATTTGTTTGTTTTTTAAAATCACACCCTCTAACTGGTTCAAAAACTGCACGTAGCGCAAACCTCAGAGGGGACAAACTGGCATTTAATCAGATTAGCCAAATCTCACCAAATAAACTCATTAAATTGGCAATTAACAAGTTATTCACCCAGGGCTCCATCCTGCAAGGTGCTGAGCCCGCTGGCCGTGATCCAGCACACCATATGAGCATGTGTGTAATTCAGGCATCCACGTAGTCCCATTGACTTCTATAGGGTGATGTTCATGCTTACGTGCTTTTCTGGATTGGACCCTGGCTGCTGAGTATTCTGCAGGATTGAGCCCTTGGATGAATAACTCCTCCCCACTCTGATAAAACAGTGAAATATTTAAGAGATTTTTGTTTGGTTTTTGTTTAAAAGAACAGTGTCATCAAGGAAGCAGACTGCCTCGCAAGAAGTATTAGCTATTTGTTTAGATAAGCTAAAAGAAGGGATTATGACACATCAGACTCGGAATACGCTTGGTACAACTCAGATTTGTTCCAATCTGCCATCCAAAGAAGCTCTGTTGTAAATATTGTGTGGTGACGAGGGAAAGGAACCTGAGATGTAAACAAGAAACAGGACACATATATTTCAGACCGTACTCAGGAGCATAGGCTCTCCCCAGCAACAGCAGCATCCCATGGAACTGTAAGATATTCATAACGCCAAACATGGAAAAGCAGGCTCTAGAAAGCTGCATATTCCATGTAGGATGGACTCAAAACCCATTGGAGTCTATGGGAAGACTTCACTGGGCTTTGGATTGGGCCCTTTAGAAATAGAAACAAAGGGGCAAATGTCAGGCTTTAATTGAGGAGTCAGATCCATCACCAAACCCTGAACACCGGCTTGACAATTTGGGGACAAACAACCACAAATGAAGTGACCATCAGCTAACCTCCGGACTCTTGCAGATTGTCAAATAGAACTTTTGACCTTTATGCCTCATACATCACGACTTGGCAGAAGCTTGTGGCTCCGGATGGCTGAAATGTGCCATGCTTGTAGTCCTGGGCAAGAGGCAGCTTTCATATGCTAAGGGTCCCACCCCACCCCCTAGAGCTGCTACAACAATACAGAGAGACAAAGTGGGTGAGGTGAATGGAACAGTCCCTTGAAATCTGTGGTAACTACTTATGCTAAACAATCAGCTCCACCTTGTATTTAGCTGTCCCGGACCTGAAGAAGAGCTCTGTGTAGCACAAAAGCTTGTCTCACTCACCAACCAACCTTGGTCCAATAAAAAAAATATCACCTTGTCTCTCTAATATCCTGGGACCCACAGGCTACAACAAGGCTGCATACAACAATATTAAGAAGGACAATGTGCGAATCTGCATAGCAAAGGTCTGTTCATTAGGAGCACATCATTAGGGAGCTCTGAGATGAAAGCCTGGCTGGGTTCCGCATTATCTCTATGCTAGGCCTTTGATTTCCAAAGGGAGGCTGGTGGAAAGCATCAATCACCTCTTTTTCTCAGAGGGAGGGTCATCAGTCCAGCCAGTTGGTGGCCAAAGTCATTATCAACCACTGCTCAAGAGGGGTTTTAGGATCGACAGCTGGCTACAGGGATTTGGCCATTACATTGAGAGTCAACAGTGACTCAGAAAGGAAGCCAAGAACTGAATAGCTCTCATAGGATTCCAGGGCAGTGCTTGAAATCCTTAATCTCACCCTATGTTAGTGTTGGTAATTTAACTCCAGTGTATAGGGAAAGCCCACTACAATACACAGTTAGTTACATAGAGGAAGCTAATGAATTTACAATGGCCTTTGGGCTGCCGCTGATGGACACAGATCTGTACACTGGTGGCTCCTTGAAATGTGAATGGATTTCTAGTCTAGTGACAGAATCGCCCATTGAAGATATTACTGCTTCAAAGGTAATTTACGAGAAAGACTTGCAGTGCTATTACTGCATCACTTACCCACTAGGAGCTTTATTACATTAACGCTAAAAGGTGCTGTGTCATAAGATTGTTCCTACAGCAAAAATTGGGGGGAAAGGGGTGGTTAAATGAACAGCACCAAACCAAAATATTGTCAAGAGAAAGCATTTCTCAGCAGCAAACAGGCATGTTCCGGGCCCCTGTCAGGCACATTGGAGCTGACAAGTTGTATGCAAAGTGGCTGTCAATAAGATGATACTCACTGTGTGGCAGAATTTATGCCAGGACTGTAATTCACGGATGAACTATGGCCCCTTGTACACTGGAGAAGCGTTTTACACTTCTCCGATAAATTATCAGCTTAACCTCGATGGTGTGAATTCCTCAAATGGTTTGCAGACCTGGCTTCTGACAAAGGTCCAGCTCAGATTGAAGCTGCAGCAGCAAAACTGCAGGCTCAAAAAGATGACGCCGTAAATGGCGTTTTGGTTGATAGATATGTGGACAGAGTAACCACTGTGGCGGGTTGGATCACAGAGACCCCCTTGGGAGCTGCCAACTGATGTGCCAAGACTACTTCTGCCTCTGCTTTCTCTGCCAGCTTGGGACTCCAGAGCCCTGCCTCGTTGTGCCAGACATGCTTGCTGGCCACAAACACAGACCCAGGTCTGAACCACGTCCCACAAACTGCAAGCTGAACTGAAAGCGGCTTAAGTGTTCCTGTCTTTAACACTCAGATGCCCAACTCCCATTGGGGTCCAAATAAATTTGTTTTACCCTGTATAAAGCTTATACAGGGTAAACTCATAAATTGTTCGCCCTCTGTAACACCGATAGAGAGAGATGCACAGCTGTTTGCTTCCCCGCCCCTCAGGTATTACTACATACTCTGGGTTAAATAAGTAAAAAGTGATTTTATTAAATACAGAAAGTAGGATTTAAGTGATTCCAAGTAGTAACAGGCAGAACAAAGTGAATTACCAAGCAAAATAAAATAAAACACACAAGTGTGTGCCTAATACAGTAAGAAAACTGAATACAGATAAAACCTCACCCTCAGAGGTGTTCCAGTGAGCTTCCTTTTACAGACTGGTCCCCTTCTAGTCTGGGTCCAGCAATCACTCACACCCCCCATGGTTACTCTGTCCACATATCTGTTCAAGGGACACCATCATAGGACCTAATCACATCAGCCCTGCCATCAGAGGCTCGTTCACTTGCACATCTACCAACGTGATATATGCCATCATGTGCCAGCAATGCCTCTCTGCCATGTACATTGGCCAAACTGGACAGTCTCCATGCAAAAGAATAAATGGACACAAATCAGACGTCAAGAATTATAACATTCAAAAACCAGTCGGAGAACACTTCAGTCTCCCTGGACACTCAATTACAGAACTCAAAGTTGCAATTCTTCAACAAAAAAAACCTTCAAAAAAAAAAGACTTCAATGAGAAACTGCAGAACTGGAATTAATTTGCAAACTGGACACCATTAAACTAGGCTTGCATAAAGACTGGGAGTGGATGGGACATTACACAAAGTAAAAACTATTTCCCCATGCTAATTTCCCCCCTACCGTTACTCGCACCTTCTAGTCAATTGTTTGAAATGGGCCATCCTGATTACTACAAAAGTTTTTTTTCTCCTGCTGATAATAGCCCATCTTAATTGATTAGTCTCGTTATGCATCTGATGTAGTGGGTTTTAGCCCACAAAAGCTTATGCCCAAATACATTTGTTAGTCTCTAAGGTGCCACAGGTATTCCTCATTCTTTTTACTGTCTGTAATGTGGACTTTCCAAGATGTACATTACAGTAGCTCCAGTTATTGCAATGGGAGGCAGTGGATGTGACGGAGGTATTCATCTTCTAACATGCTGACCCTGGTCATGTGACTTTCTTCTTCTTTTTCCTTTGTGCCACTTTTCCTGGAGAGGGTCGTGGTGACAGCATGGAGAGTAGGGAGGACCAGACCTCCTTTTTCTCTGCAACAGGTTCCAGCTCTTCCTGGGGGATGCCCCAGTGTTCCCAGGCCAGCTGGGAGATATAATCCCTCCAGTGTGTCCTGGATCGGCCTCGGGGCCTCTGTCCAGTGGATGTGCCCGCTATAGCTCCAACGGAAGCCTCCCAGGGGGCATCCTTATCAGATGCCCGAATCACCTCAACTGGCTCCTCTTGGTCTGGAGGAGTAGCGGCTCTACTCTGAAGCCCTCCCAAGTAACCGAGCTTCTCACTCTATCTTGGAGAGTAAGCCCAACCACCCTGCAGAGAAACTTCATTTCTGCCACTCTTACCCATGATCTCATCCTTTCAGTCATTACCCAAAGTTCATGACCATAGGTGAGGATGGGGATGTAGAGTGACCTGTAAACTGAGAGCGTTGTTCGAGAACTCAGCTCTCGCTTCCCCATTACACATCAGTACAAACGCCCACATTGCTGCCGCCACTGCACCAGTCCACGGGTTGATCTCACACTCACGCTTGCTGTCACTCACATACAAGAACTTGTTCAATAAGGCCAGCTGCTCCCCCTTCACCTGGAAAGAGCAGCCCCCTTCCTTCAAGGAGAGGACCATGACCTCTGATTTGGAGGTGCTAAGTCTCATCCCAGCTGCTTCACACTCAGCAGCGAAATGTTCGAGTGCACGTCGGAAATCGCAGTCTGACGTAGTAAGAAGGGCATCATCATCTGCAAACAGCGGCGATGCCACCTTCGAGTCCCCATACCGGATGCACTCTACAGCTTGGCTGTGCCTTGATATCTTATCCAGGAAAATCACAAACAGGACTAGGGACAAGACACACCCTCGGCAGAGTCCAACACCCACCTTGAATGAACTAGACCTAATGTCAAGAATATGAACACAACAGCAGGGCTGCCCAGAGGATTAGGGGGCCTGGGGCAAAGCAATTTTGGGGGCCCGTTCCATAAAAAAAGTTGCAATACTATAGAATACTATATTCTCATAGGGGGCCCTGCAGGACCCGGGGCAAATTGCCCCACTTGCCCCCCCCCTCCTCTGGGCAGCCCTGCACAATTCTCACTCCAAGAATAGAGGGACCGGATAGCACACAAAAGTGGCACCAGCAACTCATATTCCCATGGCACTTCCCACAAGACATCTCTGGGAACATGGTCATATGCCTTCTCCAGTCTACAAAACAGAGGAAGACCAGATTAGCAAACTCCCATGACCCTCAAGTATCTGCAAGACAGCAAAGAGTTGGTCCATTGTTCAATGGCTGGGACAGAATCCGCATTGTTCCTCCGCAATCTGAGGTTCAGCTAACAGGCATAACCTCCTCTCCAGCACCCTGACATAGGCTCTGCTGGTCATGTGACTGAGTCCAGGAAATGAAGATCAGTCTCTTTCAAGCACTGTGTGTATCACACTCTTATCACAGTCAGAACCAGTTCCAGTCAGGGCCGGCTCCAGGCCCCAGCTAAGGAAGCAGGTGCTTGAGGTGGCCAATGCAAAGGGGCGGCGCTCCGTCCACTACTGGGGCGGCACGTCTGGGTCTTCAGCGGAAATTCAGCGGCGGATCCCTCAGTCCCTCTCTTCCTCTGCGAGCTGCCGCCAAAGTGCCGCCGAAGAGGAAGAGAGGGAGTGAAGGACCCGCCACTGAAGAATGGTGCAGCACGATTGAGCTGCCGCCGAAGTGCCCTCAATTACCTTTTTTTTCCCCCCGCCACTAGAGAGAGCTCACACAGCTTCTAAGAAAGAAACTCTCACTGTATTTGGTGCTTTTGCTTAAAGCCAGAGCTGCTGGAGTCATGTGATTTCATAAGAAGCTCAGCTTTCACTGTGTGTACAAAAAGTTGCTAACCCTCATGGTTGCAAAGAAAAGCTTGGAACTATGAACCCTAAAGTCTCAAAAAAGAGAAGGCAAATCAAGAGACCCCAAAAAGGATTTTTTTTTAAATCTCATTATTTTAAACCAATATCATGATATTTCAGTGCATGGGGATGACATTGCTGCCTATGTCTGCTCTGATCAGTGACTGGGGATGAGCTGCAGAGCTTCCCGTCCAATCAGAAGTTATACTATTGATTGACAGTTCAACTAAACAGTCAGGCCCAGATCCTCAGAGGTCTATACGCCCCTAACCTGTTAATTGCAATTGAAGTTAGGATCTGGGCTTCAGTTCTTAAAGGTGCAGTGCTGATGTACCTCATCGAGCATGTTTCCTCGCTATCCCCTCCCACTCCTACCCCTCAGTTCCTGCTTTTGCCAGTACTCTTGAGAAGTGGTGTGTACATTGCCAGGAAGGCACGTGCCTCCTCAGAGAGCTTTTCGAGGAGCGTATGAAATGGGAACGTGTGCTGCTGCAGCTGCAGGAAGGGTTTCAGCCCCCATTTCATGACCTTCCGTGCAGCTGCAGCGAATCACCCTTGCGTTTTATGTCCTGTGCTTTCCCCAAAAGCACTTCAAAGGCAGGCCGGGCAGGGAGCGCCTCGACATTTCAGAACAGGCTTGGCAGCTCCACCCAACTAGAGACTGCGGCCTGCTAAATCCCAGAGAGAATTCCAGCCAGTGCCCCTCAACCCGAAAAGCAGGGGCAGTGCCTACTAAGAGGGGTGCCGAGTGAAAGCAAGGTACAGGGGTGATCCTCAAAGTTGAATGAGGGGAAACCCACAGACAATACTTGATAGCAGAGGTGCCAACTTCCCCAGTTCTCAGGGGGTGCTCGACCCCTGCTCTGCCCTAGGCCCTGCACCCAACTCCACCCCTTCCCTCAAGCCCTGCCTCTTCCTGCCCCCGCCCACCTCTTCCTGCCCCATTCCGCCCCTTCCCCACCTCTTCCTGCCCCGCTCTTCCTCCATCCCCCAGCACCTCCTGAATGCTGCTGAACAGCTGATTGTGGTGGGTGGGAGGCACTGGGAGGGAGGGGGAGGCACTGATCAGTGGGGCTGCTGGTGGGTGCTGAGCACCCACTTTCTTTCCATGGGTGCTCCAGTCCCAGAGCACCCACAGAGTCAGTGCCTATGCTTGCTAGTCAAGCTCCTCTTTTCACTATCACTCCTGCCTGCTTTCTACTGCCCTAGGGAGAGTTCGGATTCTCACTGTCTGTCTCTTCAGGTGCTGGAGGGGAAGGAGCAGAGCTCCTATGCATCGACAAAGGTGTCCACATCTGTCCCTGCCTCTGCCATAATACCGCCTCCGCCAGCAGCATAGAAAGGCGCAAGGAATGAAATTGACATTCGTGTCCAAGACACCAGGAACAAAGACAAACTGCTGTGCAGATCAGATTTCCTAAAAATACTGAAAAAGAAAGTGCCAAGAATGTCCTAACTTTAGCGAAACTCTTCAGGGTGTACTTAAAGCTGGTTACCTCACTAGCCAAAGACTGGCATTGCAACACAGCTTTTCCCACAGTAGAAACCTTTACATTTTAGAACCCGGTCCTTCAAAACAAAATGAATTCACATTAAATATATATATGAACTATCAGTGCTATTAACTGACCTCCTTCTCCAGAGTACTAGCTCTCTTCGTTGCAGCACTGTACACCACTAGAGTTTTCGTGATGTTTGAAAAAGTTCAGGAGGTGGAGCATAAAACCACCTGGCCTATAGGCTCAGCCAAACACTGACCTTGGCCTGCCTGTGCTCATCCTTAACTAGTGAAGTTCATTGTCTCCAGTGACTAGGAGTAAATCCAAGCAAGAGCATTGCAGATTAGCTGAGATCATCTGGAATATTCCAACGCCAGTGGGCTGGCTGAGGCCCAGGGAGGATGGCCTTGTGGGACTCATGAGATAAAGGATTTAAGGCTCTGACTCTATCATATACTTCCTCTGGGACCTTAAACAAGATCCTCAAAGGTGTTTAGGTGCCTAATTCTCATTGAGGTCAAGGGGACTTATGCACCTAACCCCCTTGGAAGATCTGGGTCTTAATCTCTGTGTCTCCATCTACAGAATGGAGATAATGTTTCATTTCTTCTCCCCCCTTGCCTGTTCGGTCTCCTTAGACTGGAAACTCTTCAGGACAGAGACAGGCTTTTACTCTGCAGTTGTACAACACCTGATCTCAGCTGGGCTCACTCACTGCTGTTGTAATGTCAGTAATCAGGAGCCTAGCATAGCTTGCCATTTGCTGCTTGCTAAGAAACTGGCCAGTTTATAACCCACATTCATGAAAGGGGCCCCATCAGGAGCACCAGCAGTGCCCTGAAAGTGAGGGGGGCCACAGGTGCCTGAATCATCGCCCTGCCCGCCCCCCGCACCGCCCCTTCTCTCCAAGCCCCCTGCCTTGCACTGCCCCTTCCCTCAGGACCCTGCTCCCACACCAAGGCATCACTCCTGCGCCACCTCTTCGCCACAAGACCCCGCCCCCCTCTCCACTCCTTCCCCCTCTTCCCATCGCTCGCTCTTACGGATGTTCAAAAGTGGGGGGTCACGTTCCAGCCCCCCTGTGCCCTATAAAGACAAATTTCACCCCAAAATTGATTCAAATAAAATTACTCAAGCTCAGCGAGTTAGTGCTGCTTGATATAGTGGAAGTATGCAAATACAGTCCGTTCTCAATACGCATAGGAAAGAGCAGCTTAGCTCTGAGGAAGGTTTGCAAGGAATGAAGGAAAACAGACGTCTACAGGAACCATAGTCTGGAGAGAGAGAGAGAGAAGTTAAAAGAATAGGAGCTAGATTAAGGCACAGACTTCTCTGGGGCAAGGACACTGGGCCAGATCCTCTGCGGATGTAAACTGGCTTAGATCCATCAATGGAGTTTGCACTGATTTATACCAGACGAGGATCTGGCCCAATGTTAAAAGTTTTAAACCATTTCAAGCTAACATTATTAAACACCATCAGGAAGGAGTGTTTGTGTGCGTCTCAGCCTCTCCTCCTCCAAGTCCCTTTTTCAAACCACTTCTTCCAAAAGACATGTCCTCCTTAGCCCTTGTCCTCAGGCATGGGTCTAGATACCAGATGGAATTCTTTACTCCTTCAGAAAAATTCCAACCAACCAAAAGCTGCAAAACTAGTAGGGCATATGATAAGTTGCAGTGATCTCTCTACCCACATACCTGCTGTGTCAACCAGCCAGCCTGTGTTTGTCTGTTTATATTGTCGGTCTAAATTGTCAACTCTTTGGGCTGGGGCAATTGTCTTCAAAACTGTGCGTGAAGCATTGAGAACACTTTTGGCATGATACGAGCAGGGAATAAAAATGTTTAAAGTAGAGATGGGTGGAAGCTGCAAAATCTAGGTCTGGCTCCAGAGCTGATTTTGAACTCAGCAGAAATGGAGGGGTTTTGGACATGGATTCAGACCTGAAACCCAGTTTAGTTTCTGAATGATATTAAAGTCTGTGGCATCTAGATCTGGGGTTTTGGCTTGGGCCCCATATCTAGTTTAAACAAACTTTGGAAATTGTGCTCTACGGACTGTGTCCTACTAGGCTTTTCTCTTAATGTTTCCCACCGGAGCTAATGTGGCAGGAAAAACGGTAAGAAAACAGAAGTCCAGTATAAACACAGGCTGAGTCTAGAGCACCTTCCACATTCGGATTAAGCAGTCTGACCCCCAGCCGCACTCAGACTAGACAAAGAGATCCCTGGTTCGGCTAACACAGTTTGGCCGGTCAGTGTGGATTAGCCTAACCTTGTTAAAGCACATTCCAGACACATTGTGGACAGGCTCTTAGAGATGGAAGACAAAAAGGGGACCACAGGAGAAAGCGCTTATTAGTAGCTAAAACGAGAACAACTTTAAGTTTTGAATGACTGTATTGAGATGGAAACTTAGAATCAACTGACTTCACTGGGAAATGAGAGCATTCAGCACCTCCAGAAGATGCTCAGCATCATGTAGGATCAAACCCTTAATACAGCTGAGTGTATTATGAATCTGAGTGTAGAATGGCTGAATTTGCAGCTGGAAAATGAGATTTTAAAGAACAGTCAGTGTCCTCTTCTCGGGGACCGGTTTGTGCATGATCTGAAACTAATTCAGCAGTGACTGCGAGAAAAATCAACTGAGGAATTTGGCCTGTATCTTGAGGAAAAACACTAAAAACGGACGAGAACCTGAGGCCACTGGGCTAAGCTTATGTGAACCACTAGCTAAGAATAACGTACATCTGCAGGAGAGAGTCCACCCGCCAGTCTGTAGCAGATCTGCATTCTAAAATACTGCACTAAACAAACCAAAAATGCTCTTTTGAAAGAGCTGTGAATGAAAAGAAGGCAGAAAAAGAGAAGAAAACAAAGTTTTATAAAAGAAACTGAAGCGATCGGGGAGAAGTAAGGGTTTGGAGAGGGAGTTTGTGTGAAACAAAATGCTTATCACTAGAAAAACACCCCATAAATAAAAGGAATCAGGAGAAGGGAAATCAGTGAAAGGCTCAGGGATGGGAGAGTATCACCATTAGTTAACAGGGCAACTCGCTAATGGAAGCCACCAAGGTTTCATACCAATAATCACTCCTGCTGTGTTCTAGGGAGGGGCCCTGGGTTAGGAAAGAAGTGAAATTGAGGGTAAATTCTTTGCTAATGTAAACGGGCGAAACTCAGTCAAAGTCAGTGGAGGTTCCACCACCACTTAATATGGAGTTTACACCCCCAATTTGGCCCAGAATTACTCCAGGGCCAAAAATCAAATGTCTAAGGTTATGAAAGTTGTATGAAACCACCCACAAATAGCCAGAAGCAGCTCTGCTCGCACTCATGAATGTGTGTGTGTGTGTAGTTGTCAGCAGGTTCACATAGTGGTCAACAACCAAAAAAAAAAAAAAAAAAAGCTGTTCCAGGCTTTGATTTTAAACTCTTGAAAGGCATTTTATACCCTTTTCAACACTTTGCAAAGAACCCCCCTCCCCCTGTCTCACACACGCCCTGAGAGAGAAACATCTGTTCCCTCGACTTTTGCTCCATGTCATATGGTCCCTGCTAAATGTTCCTCCCCAGACACAGTGATGAAACAGCCACTGCTAAAAGGGAGGAGGGCTGTTAGACCAGCTGGGAGCAGAAAGATCTCATAGCCACAGGGGACAGAGCCAAGATGAAAGGCAACTATATTTTCCCAGGTGATCCCATTCCCACTAGCACCTCTAAGCTCTGGTTTTCTCACTCCAAATTTGGCCCAAAAACAAACAAACGAGCGGATTTGAATATTTCACTCTTTGTTGTCTTATCACAGCCAGGAGTTTCGTCAAATTCAAAGAGAAAATAAAATAGGAGAGCAGATTGAGAAGACTGCTGGGAAACCAAAGGCTTTAAGTAACTTTAGAGCTGTGTCAACTGGGTTTGCAAGATAAGCCAAAACCTGGTGTTATGGCACAGCTAAAGAATGATGCACGAAGTAAAAAAAAAAAAAAGGAAGCCATCACAACATGGATCGGGCGGCCCCCAAGCTTTGCCTTTGCTCCTGTTATCTCCATCGGATACCATCTCATTTATAAGTAATATGGGCCCTGCTCCTGTGCCCACAGAAATCAGTGGCAAAACTCCCATTGGCTTTCATGCTTCTCTGGAGTCAAGACAGGCTCAGCAGAGCAACACCAGATGTCACCTTCTGAGATCCTCGAGGTCCAGCCTGCATGTGCAGTTGCACAATCAGGATCATAGATTATTACATATGTCCAGTTTACGGGCACAATCCTGCTCAGTCATGAGGGCCCCCCAAAACTCAGAAACAAACAGTAACCAATGAACCTCGCTGCTGGGGAAATGTGGGGAAGGGGGAATGGTCCCTCCTGACTGGAGCCGGTTCTCATTTATTTTGCCTGAAACATTTTTTTGTAAATGAAAAATGGCCTTTTTTCAACATTTTTCACCAGAAACTTGAAGTTTTAAAATTCACCCCCTTTCCAATAAGACTAAAGCTTGGAGGGGGTGGGGTTCCGTTTTCAATTTTGGTTTTATGGTTTAGGGGATTTCTGACCCCTGCCCCTCCTCTTTTTTTAGCGGCAAAATAGAAAGGGGGAAGGAAAAAAAGGGGAGGGGGGAGAAAATACTGAGGCCATATACACTACACTACAGTGCCAGAGCTGTGCCAGCACAACCGCACAGGGGAAAACGCAGCCCACAGCCACAGAAGAGGCTTTTTTGTCAGCATCAGATCACCTCCCCAGATGACGTTAGCCGGGCTGACAGATGTGTTCTGTCCACCCTGCTGCATCTACCTCAGAGGTTAGCTTGTCATATCGGGGGGTGGATTATTCACACCCCCGACAATGTAGTTATGTTGACCTAAGTTTTTAGTGCAGACGAGGCCTGAAAAATTTCATTTTGAACTTTTTTGGTTAATTCTTTTTCACAAATTTAAAAAAAACAACAACATTATGTGGTCCTTTTCTGCAGCACCAAAATTATTTTGCAAAAAATTAGTATCTTTTAATCAGCTCTACTCCTAACAGTGCAGCTGCTATGCTCCCCAATCTACCCCACCCCTCAGAGAAACTCCCACATACTGCCATGATTGCTGTTTCTGAAAACATGCTTTTCACATGGTACCATCTGGTCAACCAAACACGTATGTGTGGGCTCCTATTTGCCTGTAAAAATAGGATCATCTATTATGCAGCAACATACACAACATGTGACTGGCACTCGGACACCCATTGTGTCAGCAATCGCTTGCGTGATCCAAGATTGCACTAGATTGCTCGATAAAATGTTAACTACCCACCTCCAAACTGAATGCAGAATTGTGTAACAGTCCATTGCCCTGATCCTGCAAATGCATGCACCTGGGAGGACCCCGTGAATCTCAGACAGTTGCATCTGGCAATGCCAGGCTCATTCTGTCCTGAAGGCGATTCAAAGCAACTGCCCTCTGGAAAGTTTCTTTCTTTCTCCTCCTCTCTTAAGCTATGTCTACACTACCACTTATGTCACTCAGGGATGTGACTATTCCACCCCGAGCCACGTAAGTGACAGCGAGAGAAGCGCTAGTGTGCACAGCGCTATGTCGGCAGGAGAGCTTCTCCTGCCAACGTAACTTATGCCATTTGCGGGGGTGGTTTTTTCCTCCCGTCAGCATGGAGCGTCTTCATCAGTCTCAGTACCACTTTGCTGCTGCAGCGCTGAACGTGTAGCCATGGCCTTCGCCTTTGCAGACGGTCTATTCCTCTCAAGTTGCTGGCGCATTATAACTCCCGGGGTTGCACCCATGCACAGGCAGGACTGAAGCCTGTATTACCATTTGTGTACCAGGTATTACAGTACCCGGCAGGCAGCTGGGGAAGGAAGAGGCTGCAAAAGAAACCTGGGAGGAGGAAAGCCTAGAAGGTGATTCAGCAAGAAGGGTAGGGGCCGCCAGGTGAGCTAGAAAGGGGATGTCGGAAATGCCAGGCAGGCACGAGGGGAAGGGCGTGAGAGCAGAGCACATCCTGAGAGCAGAGGGAAGTAGCAGAGAACAGGCAGCAGGGGTTTGGGGTGTCGCTAAGAAGAAAATGGCAGGATTCCAACAGATTGGCTCTAAGCCCCTCGCTGTCCTATCAGAAAACTGCTTTCTTCCCAGGGGCTCTTTTAAATAAGCTTCTGGCTGGGACTTCCCTACATCATGCAGCCCATAGCAGTGGTTCATGCCATGCTCACCATGGAGCTAAAGGGATTAAGAATAATTATGATTAGTCCCTGGAAACCTCTGCAAATGTTTGGCTGATGGCAGCCTCTTTGATACCGAAGAAAGGAGGCAGCCTGCTGGGCAAACGCACTCTCTCCACCTCCCTCACTAGCTGCAAAATGCATTAGCCCTTGCAGAAACTGTAGGACTGGGGAGCTCCGATTCACAGGGCTGCATTAGTGTCAGCAGGAAAAGAGATTCCGTGTTTTTGTTAAAGTCCCAGCTCCTGGAGTCATGTGATTATGTGAGAATTTCAGCATTCATTAAAAAAATAGTCAGTGTGTCACCCTCATGGCTGCAGAGAAAAAGCTGGAAAATGTGATCCAAACATACCCTACAGGCTCAGAAACCTAAAGATGAATAAAAAAACCCAACTTTAGAAACAAAAGTCTTGATCTTGATCATGATTTTGGGGGGGATGACTAACAATTTTTGAATGCTTGGGTTTGGCAATGCTATGAGTGGAAAATGTTTCCAAATCAGACTCGTGTAACTAGCAACACATGGTGCAGGGTAATGGGGAATCAGGCCAGCAAGGAATAGCTGTTTTTTAATGTTCTGGTCATCTATTTAAGATGTGGCAGTGACTATCGGCACCAACACGAGAGAAAGCCCACATGTGTAGCTACAGCTGTACAAATAACTGATTTTTCAATTCACTGGCCAAACCAAAAAACAATTGTTTTGGATTGACCCAAAATGAAACTTAACAAAAAAAAAAAAAATCTGTGAACCAAAATGTGAAAAATAAAAATGGTTTGGGGTCGAATGAAATGCAACCCAAAATTAAATGTTTCTTTTAGTTTTCAGGGCTGTTATTTTCTTTTTCCCTTCTTTAAAAATAAAATTGAAGTAAAGTTCTAAACAAAATGATGTTTTGAATCGAAAAATAGAAACGTTTCATTTCAAAATTCAAAGCAAAAAATGTTTCAACATGGAGGATTCAGCACAAACTCATGAAATATTTCCATCTTCCTGAATCTGCATTTTTCAGTGGAAAAAAAGGCTTTGGCTGAAAAATTTCATCCAGCTCCATGTGTGCACGAGAGGTCCAAAGAAAAGCCGGTACTGTAAATATATGAGCACAATTGAAACTTGGCTCTCTTCCCTTGTTGTCCCTGAGCAAACAGTTTGCCTGGCAGCGAAATCAGGCAGAGGAGAATGAAGGGGCAGCAGAGTGTCAGATGTGATTGCAATAACACCTGTAAAAACAGAAGGAGGAAAAGAAGATGAGCGAAATAGAGAGGGAGACACCTGGACAGGAATGCACGATACGGGTGTGTGGGGGGGAACAGAGGAGGACAAAGATGAGGGGCCAAAGGAAATGAAAGAAGGTGGAGATAGTAAAGGAAGAGAAGAATAAATCAGTAACAAAGTGATCAAAAGGAGAGCGGAGAATGCAGGAGACTAATTCTTTGCCCTTCTGTAATACATTTCGTCTGAGGATCTCAAAGCAATTTACAAAGGTGGATCCCTGTTTTACAGGTGAGCAAATAAGTGAACGGAAATTATGTCCTTTCCCAGGTGAGGCAGTGGCAGTCAGGAACAGAACACAGGTCTGTCTCGCAGTCTCCCGCTCTGACCAGTAGACCACACTGCCTGCCTCACAACAAATATTCCTGACAGGTGGTTTCCACATAGAACTTCCCGATCCATAACCCATTGGCACCAGACTCAGCAGAGACATTCAGAGCAGTTCGAGCCAGAGAGTGATGCTGCAGGCAGCAAATGCAAATGTTTTGTGTCTCACCCATTAAACAGAATAATAATACGTCAACAAAGGTTACGTTTTTCTTTGGGGGAAATAAAAGATGATGGATGCATTTTAACTACACTGGAAAAAGACTACACAGGCATGGTCCCCAGAGCCCCACAGCTGGAATATAATTC
Source organism: Mauremys reevesii (assembly GCF_016161935.1). Taxonomy (NCBI): domain Eukaryota; kingdom Metazoa; phylum Chordata; order Testudines; family Geoemydidae; genus Mauremys; species Mauremys reevesii. Next base: position 12,352,919 of record NC_052626.1, on the reverse strand, counting down.
CCAGGATTTTGGCATAACACTGGCTTTATCAATGAAAAGAGCATTTCAGCATTTTACAAAATTAACAATTACGATATAGTAAGCAAGAGGCAAAATAAAGACACTCGGGAGTCCTCTTCTCTATGATTTCCCAAGATAGTATCATGACTATATTTTTTCTAAGGATTCGTGCCCTCTAGCATTGCACTACCGGTAAAACCTCAAATACTGGTCACAGTCCAGTTCAGCATTATCAACCGGAGCAGATTTAATCATCTTTTTCTTTCCATGGAAAATCCACCTGCACATTGCAACTTCCTCACATTTATTCAGGATTCAAAAGTAATAGACGCATTTATGGCAATTTTTTAAACTCTGTAAATTGATGGCAAATGCTATATCGGTCTGTTCCACATAGATTCTTCTCCAGTCCTCATCACCGCAGGAGCTAGCATTTCCCAGTCATGCATTAAGCGACGTGACTAACATCTGTCACGTGTGCTTCGTTCCCTCTTATCCTCTCCCTTGGGGAGAATTGTGTGTGCAGTGGCGCGTTTTGTTTTGGTAGGGTTTTTTTGTAAATGCCCAGGGGGATGGACAGAGAAGGCAGGTTGAAGAAGTGCACCTTACCCGTAGAGCAGAAGGTGGGCAGGTCTGTGGTGCTCCTGAGCTCCTGTGGAAGTTCATTCCACATTAGTTATGACTGACCAGAACCGACATGTCTCTCGCTATGGCAATGCGGAAGCCCAGGATGTGCTGCCCGTGATAGGGCCTTGGTGGTGTATACCACTCTCTTCAGCATGAGCCTGGGGCTTCGGATGAGTCCCGGATGAGCAGGTTCAGGTTGAGTGCTCTCTCTCTTCCCCACCCAGTCCAGAAGGCCTGCAGGACTTTCCATGGACAAGGGCATTGCACACCGATTGCAAACCCAGGATCTCCAGTGGTTGAGCTGAGTGGCAAAGGCACTGCAACACACACACCTGCTGTCCTCACAGGCCAGCGGGTGCAGGGGAGAAACTCAAGTGCTATTCTCCTCTGGGACCACTATACCTATCTCCTAGAACTGGAAGGGACCCTGAAAGGTCATCGAGTCCAGCCCCCTGCCTTCACTAGCAGGACCAAGTACTGATTTTGCCCCAGATCCCTAAGTGGCCCCCTCAAGGATTAAACTCACAACCCTGGGTTTAGCAGGCCAATGCTCAAACCATTAAGCTAGCCCTCCCCTTACAGGACATGGCTCTCCTGCCAGCCTGTAGCGCTTGGAAAGGATACAAATTCCTCTAACATGATTTACTAATACAAATATGAAATACAACCACTCAGTTACTGCTGCATTACAGCCTCGCTACATGGCCAAGAACAACACGCAATGCTTGTACTGTGCGCATGGGGCAAGTCTCTTGACAGGCCAAATATTATTACAGCTCAGGCAATGACAGCAAACCAAATAAAGCAACAACGTTGTGCTGAGGTGGGTGTGTGGATTTTTCAGGGGCTTCCTAAATTGAACCCATAAAATTTGTGAGAACGTTGACCCTGCAAACCCAGAATCTACAGTTGCATGTCAAAGATGGCAGACTGTGCTCTTACCTGCAGGACTGCACGTACGAACTGGCCTGACAGCACCGTTACCAGCTTTGCATGCAAACACAAACACGGCAGGTGCATTTAATGGAAGCAGATGTAAACATGCCCCAAACTTTTCCAGAACTCAAGGATGCTTTGATCAGAGGGTTTGGCTGGCCCCCTTGACTAGAGTCAGTAATATTCGCCAGGCAATACACTGCATGCGGACGAGTGCTAAGCACTCCCAAAGACAAATGTGATCCTTAGAGTTTAATGGAGCTAACATCACAAACTAACACAGGAAGGGGATAACAGAGGCAGAGCTCTTGCATATTCTCAGGGCCACATTTCTAAGAGCAGCCACTAACATTGTTAGAACAATGCTGCATGTTTGCATTTTTGGACACAAATTGAGAGGCCAGGCCCTGTGAAAACGTAACCCTAAGTAGGCAAGATCTTCCCTCAATAACTGGCACCCCTCAAAGGCCCCATTTATTCACCCAGGCTCAGGGAGGCCCACAGAATATAAAGTCTAAGGAGAAGCTGTGTTGCACTGCAGGTTAGTAGAGCAGTTCAGAAGAACAAACATCAAGAGCTAGCGCAGAGTTCAGCTGGGCCTGAGCTGCAGCATTTGGACGGGAATCCCAACTATTCAAAAATGTCAGGAGTCTTGGACACGGGTTTTGGTTTCATTCATCATCATTCATTCATTCATGCCCGTCACCCCAGTCGGGATATGGGCCGCCAACAACAGATCTCCAGAGTCCTCTATCCTGGGCCATTTGCTCTAACTGGTTCCAGGTATAGCCCATTTTTGTGCAATCGGCCTGAAGTTTTGGTTTGTCACATTATAAAGATGGGGGCCTAATGCAAAGTGCAGATCCTGATCCAGATCCAGACTTTTCCAAAACTCCAGGATGCTTTGATCAGCGGGTTTGGCTTGACTCCTTGACGAGTGCCAGTAATATTAGCCATGAAATACACTGCATGAGGAAGAATGCTAATGCCTTGTAAGCCTGGGATGTATTCGCATCATCAGCATGTATACAGTACTGTTTCAAGATGCAGAGTAAGGAATGGTGTCCCTAGCCTCTGTTTGTCAGAGGGTGGAGATGGATGGCAGGAGAGAGATCACTTCATCATTATCCGTTGGGTTCACTCCCTCTGGGGCACCTGGCATTGGCCACTGTCAGCAGACAGGATACTGGGCTCAATGGACCTTTGGTCTGACCCAGTATGGCCGTTCTTATGTTTGGAGTAAAATTTTCAAAAGTGCCTGAGTGACTTAGGAGCCTACGTGCCATTTTCAAAAGTAACTTGGGTACTTCGGGCTCGATTTTTAAAGGTCTTAGGTAGGCTAAAAAGCAGAAAGGCATCCAGCGATTTTTTTTTCAAACTCCCAAAACCAAGGATCAAGTCTCAGTCTCAGTGTGGAAGAACAAAAAACAAAAAAACAAGGAGTCTGGTGGCACAAGAGATTTTTTTTTTTTTTTTTAGCTTTGTTAAAAAAAAACCTCTTCCCCTGCAGATGTGAAAGTGGCAGGAGAGGGCAGGCATTCTATAATGGTGACGTGAAGGAAGAGTTTTTAAGTTACAGTACAGCTTTTAAGTTTATTAGTTCTTGGAAATGCTCTTGGAGACCATCATGATCTGCCCCCTTGAGCTGCCTGTAAAGCTAACTAAAAAGACAAAGCAAGCAGCAAAGGACAAAAGGGGACCGGGCAGAATATAAATTCTATGGGAGCAAGGACTGTGTCTTATGTGTTTAGGCAACTTGTAATATAATGGGGTTCAGCTTCTGACTTGCCCTTTGGACAGTCCCACAATACAGATAATAAATAATAAGAACCAACCCGTGAGCTGCAAATAAAGGGCTCAATCCTGGGAGGCGCTGTGCTGTCTAAACTCCCATTTCAATCAATACGTCCTTTTAAATATACCCTGAAAAGCAAATATAAAGTTCACAATGAAATGTCCTGAGCAATACTCCCTAAAGGTTAACAAGGATAATGAGGTTAATGCAATAAACAGGGTCATAGGCGGACAGGTACCTCATATCTAGGGCTCTGCCAAGTTCACGACCCTGAAAAATGCGTCATGGACCATGAAATCTGGCTCCCCGCCATGAAATCTGACCTCTGCCCCTCCCCCCCCCCGTGAAATCTGGTCTTCTGTGTAGTATAGAGTAAAAGCACACAAATTTCATGGGGGAGACCAGCGTTCTCAAACTGGGGGTCCCGACCCAAAAGAGCAGCGCAGGGGGGTTGCACTGTTATTGTAGGAGGGTCACAGCATTACCACCCTTACTTCGGGGCTGTTTTCAGAGCTGGGCAGCCAGAGTGAGGCGGCTGCTGGCTGAGGGCCTGGCTCTGAAGGCAACAGCAGACGTAAGGGTGGCCATCCCGTGACTCCCCTACAATAACCTTGTAACCTCCCACAGCCCCCTTTAGGGTCAGGACTCCTACAGTTACAACTCCGTGACATTTCAGATTTAAATATCTAAAAATCAGGAAAATTATGATTTTTTAAATCCTATGACCGTGAAATTGACTGAAATCAGGTAAATTACAATTTTTAAGAAATTATGACCGTGAAATTGACCAAAATAGACCATGAATTGGGTAGGGCCCTACTCATACCATAGAACAGTGTCAAATCCCCAATCTCATCAGTTTCAGACATTGCCGTTTTTGGAGCAAATCATCTGTGTTTCTTTAGCTCTTGGATTATTCTGAAAGTGTCTCATTAGAGCTTGAATTTTGACAAATAAACTCGTCCAGTCTGTTTAATTCCCCATTGAACATACTCTCTCCATCTGTATTATTGCTTCCGAGCCCCGCGTGGGTGTCCAGAGATTCAAGGTGGTCTGCCAGTGGTGACTCAGTCAGCAAATTCCAAAAAAATAGCAAGCAGAGCAACAAGCTAGATAATAAGCTGTGATTCAAAGGGGAAGGATGTTTGCTTATTCCTTCTGATTTACTAGTTATGTCTCACTAGTCCCTTCCATTTTGCAAACTCCAATCCGAGTGCTTAGCGAGTTAATAACTATCTCCAGAAACAATTTACAAAAATGAGTTAGTGCTAAATGATTGCGTTTCTGTGCACTCTTTTAAAGCGCTCCAGCAGAGCTGGAATTAGCTTTATTGAGATCATTGCTTTGCTGTACACTGTTTAGTCCATCGTCTGCAAAATGAAGAAGGGCCGAAGGAGCTGAATCCTTTCCATGTGATGGTCTTGTGCCAGCATGCAAGTCCCCGCGCTTTCACTGCGCACAGAGACTGTCTCGCTTCGGCCATCCTGCCTTTGTGTTTCAACCAGGCTGCTAGCATCTGATCTGAATCTGTTCTGAGAGCCTCTGAGCTGCAATGTCCTAACTCCCCATCTCCTGCATCCTACGGGAATCACTGGCCATGCATTATTACTAAATAAAATAAACCTCAACGTAAAGGCACCAGGCTAAAAAAAGAAAAAGAACACACAAAACCCCCCAAAATACCAAGCACAGGACGAAACTAGGATGCTGTTTAAAGGTCTTCTCCAGGGCTTGTTCAAGTTAAATAACCTCTCCTGTCCAAACAAGAGCAGTGAAAAACTGAAAGAAGATCAACACTGAATAGCGCAAGGGGTCTCAAACTGGAGGCCGTGACCCCTCAGGGGGTTGCGAGGTTATTACATGGGGGGTCATGAGCTGTCAGCCTCCACCCCCAACCCTGCTTTGCCTCCAGCATTTATAAAGTGTTTAATATATTTCAAAAGTGTTTTTAAATTATACAAGGGTGGGGAGGGGTCGCACTCAGAGGCTTCCTGTCTGAAAGGGGTCACCGGTACAAACCTTTGAGAACCACTGGACTAAATGAACCCCCGCCAATGCAATTTGTGCTTGAAACAGGTCTGGGCAAACCTCCGGGAAATCAAGAGTGTTTCAAACCTCTCCAACTATTGTTGATGATGTTGTTGTTGGGGTTTGCAAAGCTTTTCTGCTGTAATTTAACCCAACGAACTGTCTCATCCCCCTGGCTGGGATGGATGGATGGCCCTGTATATTGCCCACACTGATGGGTTATTGTAATTTATTATTTGTATTATCCTAGTACGTAGGAGCCCAGTCGTGGGCAAGGACCCTGTTCAGAGTGTTCAGAGCTGTGTGCAACGTCTTATTCATTAACATTCCTCACTCTCCTCCCAGCTCTGCTCGACAGTCTCCTTGGATTTGATTCATAGCTGCATAAATTTCAAGGCCAGAAGGGACCATTGTGATCATCTAGTCTGATCTCTTGTCGAATGTAAGGCACGGAACTTCCCCAAATAATTCCTAGAGCAGAGCTTTTAGGAAAACCATGTATTGGCTTTTAACACTGCCCACTCTCTGCTCCATTTCCAACCCATGGTGGTTTTTTTACTCCTACTGGATCTTTTTCTTGCTGCCCTGGGGAATGGGAATGTTGTAAAGTTTAAGTTGAATTTTAACTTTCCAACACAAAAACAACTGCATCAGCTCTTCAGGTCCGGGACAGTCTCTCAACTATCTGCTTAGTACAATGCAGCCCCGATCCTGATGGAGGTCCCTGGGTGATCCCAGAATAGAATCCATTCTAATAGTAATGATTGTGTAATTAGGAAGGTGAGTTTGCCCATCCCAAATTTGAAGTTATAGATGTATAGCTGAAAAACAACCCTCTGTGCGCCAGATTTAGGGATGAAGGGAAGCAAGCTTGCCATTTCAATGTACTTGGGGAAAGGAATTTGCATATCTGGGGAATATTTTATACATTCTACCCTCAAGTCTCAGCTGTGTCCTTTTTTATCAATGAACTTTAACGCACAATATGTTCCCTAAAACAGTCAACAGCTCATATCTGTTTGTTTCATTCATTCATTTCATGCTTGCGGCTGTGACACCTGAATGCATCATCCATAAAAACAGAAATGTGGACAAAGACAATGGTTTGTTCAAATTGGAGATGGGCCCAACCACAGGACTCACTGATGGATTTCGAACACCCAGAGGTGTTCGGATCTGGGGTTCAACCCATCATAAAGACATAGACCAACTGCAAAATTTAGAACCAGAGTTCTGATTCATGCCAGTCCCTCATTTAAACCCATTCATCAAAAACTCAGGGTATGGCTACACTTGCAGCCGTACAGTGCTGCTGCAGGAGCGCTCCCGCGGCAGCGCTTTGAAGTGCGAGTGTGGTCGTGGCGCCAGCACTGGGAGAGAGCTCTCCCAGCGCTGCAGGTACTCCACCTCCCCGAGGGGATTAGCTTACAGCATTGGGAGCCGTGCTCCCAGCGCTGGGGCACTGTTTACACTGGCGCTTTGCAGAGCTGTAACTTGCTGCACTCAGGGGGGTGTTTTTTCACACCCCTGAGCAAGAAAGTTGCAGCGCTGTAACGCGCCAGTGTAGCCAAGGCCTCAGTCAACATAGATCAATGCAGCTTCCATGCTTGGAAAGCTAAGAGCTCAGCTGGGCTAACAATAGGAGCAGTTTCACATTCAGGGACTCTCCTCTGAGAGCCCCTCCTGTTCAGACCTCAAGAATGTGGACTCATCTGCAAAAGCTGCCAGGCATTTGTGGCCCGATCCAGGAAGGCGGTGAGCTGCCCAATCCCCCAAGCACTGCTAGCATGGAGAGCCTATTGCAACACATAACTATTGCTTTCATAATGTTTTCTCTGCAGCTCAACTGTTTCCTTTGCAAATGTTCCCATCATTTAAACAAAAGCTGTTGCACAAACATGATCCAGAGACTACTTCCCAGAGCCACTTACATATCACCCATCTACTTTGCTGGGACCTTGAGCAGCTCAATAGCTGGCCTCCTTCAATTAAAACTGTCTCCGGTCATTGAGGGCATTAGACATCTCTCTCGGAGATTAAGTGACTACCAAGGTACAGAAGAAAACAATGGAAACTTGTGTTTTTCGTCACATCCCATAGCACAGATCTGCGGAGCCATCTGTTCAGGGCTCTGACAAGCTCAGCATGGGACGGCCATGTCTTGCTCCTCCCACTCTGCACTTGCACGTCTTTGACTCTGAAATTAGAGCCAGATGACACCAGCGAGAATTAATTGCAACTTCGAGGGGTTGCTCTGAACCATGTGCGCTGCAGAAGATAATCCGAGGAAAACCTCCCACTTTCTGAAAGGAAATGATGGATGACCTCACATTTTCCATGATTTGCTGCCACCCACCAAGTGTTCCCCTGACAGGCTCGGACAGTCAATACAAGGATGCATCAGGGAAATGATAAAATAATCAATACTGGGAATAATGTTCTTAAGGAACTGATAACCAGAGTCCTTCAGGTATCAGATGACCCGGACGATCAATAAACGTCTGGCTAAAAGAATGCCGCCGCAGTGCGGATTACACTGGCTAGGAAAGGACGTCTGACTGTTTTTTGTATTCCCGTTTGATTACCTCTCTTACTCCTTCAACAGTGCCTAGATCAGCTGTTTCTAAGCCCACCTGGTCTCCATTATACCTACAGCACCTAGTTTATATAAACCAGCTCCCAGACGTCTACATATCTTTAGCTTCGCAATCAAAGCAAGGCTCAGCAGTTCTTTTCATTATTATAAATACTAAGACTTTGACCTCACACAGATCCTTCCAAGCAAGATCTCAAAGTGCCCAATATTAACTAATTTAGCCTCAGCAAAACCTCTTGGTGTGGGAAGTGTTCACTACTGGTTTTTGCTAATCATGAAAATTAGGGACTTTTCTCATGTATAATTATTACCAAAGTTGCCCGGAAACAGCTGGCTGTATAATGCGCTGTGAAGACTCTTCATTGCAAACTTTGGTGGTTTTCTTTTTTTTTTTTTTTTTAAACCTAAATAATTTATTCATGAATATTTTCCTCCACCCCATTTTATAACAAGCTCTGCTTGAAAACCAGATGTAACAAAACCTTTATTCTGTTTCACCTACATGCTTTTTTGTGTGCGTAGACAGAAACCTGGATAAAATCAGTGACTATGTTTGAGGATAAACAAAAACAAAACAAATGTTTCACCTGTTTAAATCAATTTTGCTTTAGATCCTGCTTGCGGCTCTCCACAACTGAAGAAGACACTCCTGCATGGTAACCTTCAGCAGGTACAGTGCACCTGATTCAATGTTGAATCATCTATGTAGCCACCTGGGGATTTAACCCAATTCTGCAGGGTGAAGGGGCAATTTCATCCTTAGTTTTAGAAATCTGGTACAGTAGGTCCCAAACTGCCAGCAATCCGACTCTACTCAGGATAGACTCCACAGAACTACAAGCCACCATGCACCTAGGTTCCCGTGCAGCTAAACACCAAAGCACGTGCTTAATTTTAATATAATTATATGCTTAAGTGCTTTCCTGCCTAGGGATGGACATTGGCATTGCTGAATCAGGTCCTTCTGCAGACTAAGTGTCTGGTAAGTAGGTACAGGGCCACATGATCTGATTTTATTATTTTTTGTACATCTTGTAAATGGGATGTTTCCCTTTCTGGAAATACACTGACTACAAAGCAGCTGACTCGTAGCACCTGAAATGTGCATATTCCAATTGCTTCATTATGATGTTAAGGACCAAAATTTCTACTTACTAAATTGTCCACACAAGGAAGCCAGGGCCAGACGTGCCAGTATTATAATACAGCTTAATCATTTATCAACTATCCCCTTCACACTGTTATTCCAAGACTAACAGCTTTAGTTCTTTGCATTGAATACTAATGCCACTGACTCATCAGTATTCTCATCTCTCAGCCGCACACGCTGATAGCACACTAGCCACAGAGGACATAATGGCAATTCACACTCAGCTCAACAGTACCATTAGCTTGTCTTCTCATCTGGTGTCTACCGTTGTTGTAAGGAGCCAGCTCCCACATTTTTCCAGGCAATTGGCCCTGCCACGCTCCTCAATACAGACCAAGCCAAGGTTGCTTTGTGAAATGCAAGTGAGCCGTCCTGCAAAGAAAGGCAGGCGCGGGTCTCTTCCAGACTGACTCTACCTCTCCCATTGTTCGCTGAAACCTTTCGCTTGTAAAGCTCAGACTGCAGCCGCGCCAAAGCACAAGCCCGGACAAAAGAACTTGGCCCCTCTTCTGAGCCAATCCACACCCCACACCACAGAGGCCTAAGCTGGAGAGGCGACGTCCAAACTGGAACACAAGGAGAAGAGAGGAGGGATGCCAGATGAGGTACAATTTTTAGGCATAAATAAAACTTTGCTTGTGGCGGGGGACCCACATATCACAAGGGTTGCCCAGCCATTTGTCAGGTGGCTGCTCCTAATTACTTCATCATCTCCTCCTTTTTCCAATGCCAATGGTGAGTAGGGCCAAGGTTATGAGCAGATTCCATCCACATCCGTTTTGAGCCACCATTTGAGCCTGTTGGGACACCATCTCCTTGGATGACCCGGCCTCTTTCCATGCATTCTTTTAGAGCACAATTTTGGGCAGTTGCTATGGGGTCATTCTAGCAACGTGGCCAAACCAAATTTGCATATTTATTATTATATTGTGGTAACAGCTAATGGCCTCAATGAGGCTGGGCCACATTGTGCTAGGTACGGTAGAAATTATTCAGAAATGCTCCTGACCCAAACCACTTGTAATATATATTTATTAGGTTAGATAAGCAGGCACAGTCAAACTGCCCTTAACTGTAACCTTCTCGCCAGATGAACAGGAGCTGGTTCATCACCATTACGGGCCAGCAGTTGTGCTTACCCTGCAGTTATAGGAAGAAGGCGGCTACAGGCCAGATTTTATGTTCCACAAGCGGCATTTTGGGATCCCAATCTACAGTGCCAGTTTCTGACTTCAGCATTCTTGATGTAAATACATTCCAATAAAATCGAGTGGTTGGATGTCTGACACGTTCTCAGTCAGAGGATTATAGCCTGACCACGCGATGGAGATACAACATCAAGTATAGCTTATCAAGTGTAACATATCTTTCCCATCTCTATCCAGTGAACTATGAACCTAACCCCACGTTGACTTGGGACGGAAGTAGCTTTTGGTCTGTAATGAAGGACAGTTGAGAAACTTTGCCCTGTCTTTCTTTAGCAAGTTACACTGATCTCATAGAATCATAGAATCTCAGGGTTGGAAGGGACCTCAGGAGGTCATCTAGTCCAACCCCCTGCTCAAAGCAGGATCAAACCCAACTAAATCATCCCAGCCAGGGCTTTGTCAAGCCTGACCTTAAAAACCTCTAAGGAAGGAGATTCCACCACCTCCCTAGGTAACCCATTCCAGTGCTTCACCACCCTACTAGTGAAAAAGGTTTTCCTAATGTCCAACCTAAACCTCCCCCCCTCTGCAACTTGAGACCATTACTCCTTGTTCTGTCATCTTCTACCACTGAGAACAGTCTAGATCCATCCTCTTTGGAACCCCCTTTCAGGTAGTTGAAAGCAGCTATCAAATCCCCCCTCATTCTTCTCTTCTGCAGGCTAAACAATCTCAGTTCCTTCAGCCTCTCCTCGTAAGTCATGTGCTCCAGCCCCCTAATCATTTTTTGTTGCCCTCCGCTGGACTCTCTCCAATTTATCCACATCCTTCTTGTAGTGTGAGGCCCAAAACTGGACACAGTACTCCAAATGAGGCCTCGCCAGTGCTGAATAGAGGGGAATGATCACATCTCTCGATCTGCTGGAAATGCCCCTACTTATACAAGCATTTCTGCCAACATGGCTCACTTGAGGGACCCAATTTCCTAATATAATTACTATTTAAATATCCAACAGTGATAAGAGGACCCAGCTGAGATCAGAACTTCATTGAGCTAGGCACTGTACAAACACAGAATGAGATAAAGTCTCTGCCCCAAAGAGCTTAGAGTCTAAATAGCCAAGACAGACAAAGGATGGGAGGTGAAACAGAGGCACAGAGAGGTGAAGTGACATGTCCAAAGTCACACCGCTGGTCGTGGCAGAGCTGGGAATTAGGTCTCCTGATTCCCAGCCCACTGCTTTATAGCAGTGGTTCTCAAACCAATCTCTCCACTTTTCTTCTAGAAAAACTTTTTTTTAAACTGATTTTATGCCAGTGTAAGAAATAAAGCCCATTCTTCTTGCTAAAGGCCTCCTAAATATGAAGCACTAAGTAAGTGTCATGGTTTAGATTCAAACTCTCTTTTTATCCTTGCACACAATGTAACCATTGTTGTATAGTGTGACTCAGGAGTCCCGTGACCCAGAAAATAACAGTTCAGATTCATTTACATTGAATATGTGGCTTAATATGGTGGCTATTTTGAGGGAAATGTAAGACACTCTGTCATGATTGTTAAGTGTCTGTATGAAACACAAAATATAAGCCAATGGGTCATGAAATGCAGAATTTCTTTCAGCCTTATCTTCCTTTTTCACCTTGCCAGCCTGCCAGCAGTCACACATATACATATAAAGCAGCACAGTCTGACTCCCAGAATGGAAAAAATATTAATCTTTAAGTGACTTTGGCTTTTGCCAGTGAAATAGGCAGCTGTAACTGCAGGAAACATGATACTATTAAATATTATTAAATACCTAAAGAACTTCTGAGAAGAATCTGAGCTGGGCTGTAAGAAAACTAAGCCTGTCCAGCAAGCATGCTCCCATATCCTGGTTTTATGGAATGCTGAAATGAAGTAAAATAGAAATTTTAAAATAAGGGGGAGGGGGGAAATCAAGGCAGCAGGAAAAGCTTGAGTTGTAGCTCAGGCTTTAGCCTCAATTGAGCCCATTCCCGAGTGCAGCAAATCACCACAAATACATTTGGCAGATAACCCAGCAGAGCTGTACCGTGCCTAGCACTCTGGTGGACAGTTGCATGCTAGCCAGTCATATTTGGTGGAGGACGTGGTAGGTCCCTAGGGACTGGGTCCCTGCTCCCACACTATGGGAAATGTTTCTCTGCTTGATATTCAAAGGCCCAGGCAGTTCCCTTTGCACCATGACTTCCCCACATGCAGCGTGAACAGCTTCTCAGGCAGCAGAGGTGGCAGAGTGTAGGGGCCACCAGCATGAGCCGGCTCCGCTGGGAGTATTTCTGCAACGTGCAACCGCCCCTTTGCTGATTCTTCTGCCTTGCGAGAAGCTGTTTCTACGTTGCTGAGTTCTTTGGGAAGTCTTTGGTCTGAGTAACTATCATCTTCATCAGGGGATCCCTTTGGCTCACAGTACATGGCTATCTAGTCTTGATAAATGGTGTGACGACAACAAGACATCTAGGGGCAGATCCTCAGCTGGTGTGAATTGTCACAGCTCTCTTGACTTCAATGGAGCTATAATAATGTGCACCAGCTGAGGATCCATAGATCAAAGACCTATAGGAATAACCGTATATACAATATGTATAATTATATATAATCAACACAGACGGGGAGCGGTCAATTATTCATCGCACTAGCCTTTACACATAACTGGTAAATGGTATAAATAAGCTTCTTTCCCATTTTTTTTGGCTGGTATAATTTGGACACATAACCATATACTGCAGAAAAACTCTTGCATCATTAAGTTCATCCACTGTGACACACGGCCTTTTGGCATATGCGCTATAAGAAACACGCCTTTTCACCGAAGAATCCCACCCTTTCATCAGAAAGAAATTAACTTGAATAATCTCTGAGTAGCTTTAGTGTTGCTTGATTTAGTTAAACTACAGTTTGTATTATGGATATTTCAATGTTCCGTACACCTATCCAATTCTGACCAACATTTCTACCCCCCTTAAGTGAAATTTCTGATGCTGACTTGTTTGGAGAGAGCTGGGAGTGTCGTACCTGAAAGTTATACAGAGATCTGTGAAAAACAGCACAGAAGAGGACCCAGGAAATATTCACATGAGTCTGCAACAGTTTTATTTGTTGGATTAATATTGTCTTTCATAAAGGTACATTTAAAGTCCCCATTCAGAATGCTCTGGATATCACTTAAGCATGTGTTCAACCTTAAGTCAGGTATCAAAACATATATATGGAAGAAAGGGGAAGTTGATAGTAATGAATATAAATCAGAAGCTAAGAATTATAAAAAAAATAGATAAAGGAAGCAAAGAAACACAAGGAAAAATCTATGGTCAGCAGAGTTAAGGACAATAAGAAAGAGGGTTTTTTAAATATATTCGGAACAAAAAGAATCCTAGCAATGGCATTGGTCCTTACAAGATGGAAATGGTAGAATTATCAATAATAATGCAAAAAAGGCATCATTATTCAACAAATATTTCTGTTCTGTATGGGGGAAAACATATGTTATCATCATATCATATGATAACACTCTTCCATTCCAGCAGTATCTCAAGAGGATTTTAAACAGCAGCTATTAAAGTTAGATATTTTTAAATCTGCAAGTCCAGATAAATTGCGCACAAGAGTTTTAAAAGAGCTGGCTGATGAGCTCACTGGACCATTAATGTAGATTTTCAATGATTTTCAATTTTCATGCTAGTTCAGCTCAAGCTGGCGCATTAAAAATAGCAGCATGGACGTGACAGCTTGGGAGACAGATCAGGCTTTCGAGCCCATCCAGCCTCCTGGGTGTGAGCTGGGCTGGCTAGCCTGAGTCTCCACTGGAGCTGCAACATCCACACTGCTACAGTCAGCCAGGTAGCTCCAGCCGAGCGACCACAAGCCTGTCTACCCAGGCTGGGTGGCTCACCAGAGGGGAATCAGCTGATTCCTGCTCAGGCTTGCCTACTTAGTAACTAACTTGTACTAGTCAATAATAACCCAGGCCTCTCACCCTTAAAGGGGCCAGCCATCCTATTACAAACAAGCACAGAGCATCAGTTATATTTAGATTTAAAAAAAAAAAAAAAGACGTTACCAAAATGAGACCTTTGTCCTCCTGGGAGAGGATGAGAGAATGAACAACACATGATTTAATGTGCTACTGGAAGGTGCTCAGATACTATGGCAATGAACGTGGTACAAAACACCTGAATAGAATAGAATTGAATAGAATTAAAGCCCACTGGGTCGGGAATGGGGAGCTGCTGTAGGAAAAGGAATGCAGGGGAAATTACAGAGGAAATTCACAAAGAGAGGGAAAGGAGAGAAACAGAAAGGAGGATGGTGAAGGAAGATAAATAAGAGCTGAGACAGCAGTGACCTAAAGGGGAACAGATTTTTTTTACTGAGCGATGAATGCAACAAGAAAGCGCTGAACAAGTAATAAATAATGAAACATTTAGTTACTGCATAAAGGTCGCATTCGTCCCTGGATCTCTGTGCAAACCTCTTACTGACATCACTGTGCAGTCCTGAATTTATATCCTGGCCCACAGAGAATTTGTCCTCTCTTTTCAATGAGTGTGACAGCCCTGTTTTAGGCATATGCGTCAATCCCATTAAAGTCACTGGGGTTTAAGCACATGCTTAAGCGCTGTCCTGAATAAGCATGGGCGTAAGAACACCCCTGAGCACTGTCCTGAAGGGGGACCAGAGAAAATAAAATTAGAATATTTTAATCAATATGTAAAGAAGGAAGGTGTTAGAGGATTAAAAACATGATGCTAACATCAACTGCTAGGAAGTCACCAGTTGGTCACAGAGAGAAATCTTGCTGATAGAGTTCATTTTTCCCACTCCGCCCCAAAGATGTGCTTTTTTCTTCCATTTCATTTTTTCTATTTTCTGAATGCATTCATCCTACGGAGATTAAAAAGCTGCCCTGCTCCCAGCTGTCAGAGCAACAGACACGACAGATTGCCAGGGGCTGTCTGACTCCTCACAAAAGAAGGACAAACAGTGGAGGACTTTGCCTTTAGCGAATGTTCTCATTAATCAAGTTCCAGAGTAAGCTCAGTTGCCATCATTGCTGATCAGCTGAGAGCTCCGCTTTAGGATTGCCAGTGTAAAGCGGCCCTATGAACCCAGGCTGGGATTTTCAGAAGCGCGAAGCACTGGCCTAACTTTGCTGCTGTTGAGGTCAATGGGAGTTTTGCGTCTAATGCAGCCAAGTGCAAAGCATACATCTAAGAACAAAGAACTTCAGTCCAGATCTTCAAAAGGTATTTAGGGGCTTCGCTCCCAGTATTTTCAATGGGAGTTAGGCACCTATATACCTTTGAGGGTCTGGGGCATAGGTCACACTTACAGACTGCATCCTGGAAAGCAGTGACTCTCTAAAGGCCACTGAACATGAGCTCCCAGTGCCATGTGAAGGCTAAGAGAGTGAATGGGATCCTTGTACAAACAGGAGGATACTGAGAAGGAACAGGGTGGTGTATGGCATTGACAAGACCATTACTGGACTCCAGTATTGTGTTCTGGTGTCCATGTTTCAAAAAGGATGTTGAAAAATTGTAAAAAGGTTCAGAAAAGAGCTACACGATTCAAGGCCTGGAAAGCATTCCTTATAGTGATGGACGAAAGAAGCTCTGTCTGTCTAGCCTTCCGAAAGAAGATTAAGAGCTGACTTGATCATGGTCTATAAATGCCTACACGAGAAAAACATTTCTGATAGCAGAGGGCTCTTCAATCTACCACCAGACAAAGGCATAATGCGTTCCATTGTCTGGAAGTTTAAATTAGACAAATTCAACTGGCAAATAAGGCATAAATTTTTAACAGGGAGTGTAATTAACCATGGGAACAACCGAGCTAAAGATGTGATGGATTCTCTGTTAATCTCTTTAAATCAAGAAAGTGCATCTCTTTTAGAAAGGCAGCCAAACTCAACCAAAAGTTATAGGCTCAACTGCAGGAATTACTAGGTGGAATTTTATGGCATGTGTGATGCAGGTCAGCCATAAATGGTCCTTTCTGGCCTTGAAATCTATGAATCTCTATCTTCAATGGAAGCAGAGTTAGGACAACCCTGAATGTTAAACTGTATTATACTGTTCAGCCACTAGGTGATACTGTGTCTAAAATACCTCATTTAAACAGCGCATCTGAAGTGTTTTTTTACTCACGAAAGCTATGTCCAAATAAATCTGTTAGTCTTTAAGGTGCCACTGGACTCCTCATTGTTCTCATTTAAACAAACCTCAGCCCTACCTGGCAGAGCATTAAAGGATCTTATGATCAATAAATGTGATATGTATAAGCAAGCTCTGTGACCAGTCCATATGTGGTACAGAAGTTCATGATATGGTGTCAGGAGTAAACTAAGAACAGAAACAGAAGGAACAAAGGTTGCAGACAGAAGGAACAAAGCAACAAAGGTTGCAGGATCCCATCAGCATGCCACTCTTTTATGCCCCAGAGAACTTCGGCTTTGACAAACCTTCACAATGGACAGCCGGGGGGCAAGATTTCAAACGGCAAACAAACTCCACAAAGAAACTGGAGATCTACAGGTATCTTCCTTCATTTACATTATGAGGAAGGAGGCAAAGCATATCTTGAAATCCTTTGATATTACTGGAGACAGTCACAAGATGACTATGAAAGGGTTCTGACTATCTTTGATGCATACACTATACCTCAGAGACATGTGATTTATCAAAGAAAATGTTTTCACCAGAGAATTCAAGAACGAAGGGAAAGCATTATATGTTTTATAAGAGCTCTGCATACATTAGCTGAAAAATGTGATTTTGGGAATGCAAAATATGAACATATCAGAGACAGGCTAGTTATTGGATTAACAGATAAAGACCTTTCACAGCAGCTACAACTGAAGAGAGATTTAACCCAAGCCACAGCTATATAGATAGCAAAACAGTCAGAATTAGTCAAACAACAGAACAAAAGAGAGGAGCAACTTGAAAAACCTGAAACTAGTTTAGAAGCTGTAAACAGAGAGAAGTGTTAAAAGTCATTATCATAAAACCCCTGAGGCAAGGAGAGAGATCTCCTAGTCTAAGGACTTGTCTACACTTACAGCGCTGCAGCTGCACTGCTGTAGTGCTTAGTGAAGATACTACCTATGCCAATAGGAGAGCTTCTCCCTTTGGCGTAGGTACTCCACCTCCCTGAGAGGCAGTAGTTATGCTGATGGAAGAAATTCTCCTGTCGACCTAGCGCTGTCTACACCAGGTGTTCAGCTGGTATAACTGCATTGCTCAGGGAAGTTGATTTTCTACATAGGGCAGGTCTACACTTAAAAAGGCTGTAAGCACTTTAGTGAAGACACTCTACACTGACGGGAAAGAGCTCTCCCATCAGTGTAGTTAATCCACCTCCCCGAGAGGCAGTAGCTATGTCGGCGGGAGAAGCTTTCCCATCAACACAGAGCTATCTACACCAATGTAGGTCAGTATACCTATGTCACTTAGGGGTTTGGATTTTTCACACCTCTGAGTGACATAATTATACTGAAGTATTTCTGTAGTGTAGACCTACCCACAGTTATACTGATATGTTTATAGTGTAGACCAGGGCTAAGAAAGAAGTTCCAGGTGACATGCACAAGATGTGGAAAAAATCATATCCCAAGAGATGATCTATGTCAATCAGAGGTGCATGGTGTAATAATTGCATGAAATATGGACATTTTGCAGCTGTTTGTCATATCCAAGCAGTGAGGGAGCTGACTCATATTACGGACAATCAAGAGCTATTGTTTCTCGGATCTATCATGTTTAATTATATGGAGCCTGCCTGGAGAGTGAAACTGAATATTCATGGCAAGACTATTGACTTTAAAACTGACTCCATAGCTGACATCACAGTCATCTCAGAAGGGATTTACAATAACCTTCAACCCCTTCCAGAGCTGAAGTCACCTGACACAGCTCTCACTAGCCTGGAGGTATTCTGGGGCCAGTTCTCCCCAGAAACAACTTACAAAGACAAAAGCCAGGCATTCGGCGTATGTGATCAAAGGACCACAGACCAACAACCTTCTCAGCTGCAAAGCGGCAGCCACGATGGGCCTAATGAGAAAAGTGGAAGAACTCGATGGAGGATTTGATTATATTGGTCTTTCAAAAGGAGATCCAGTACAAATCAACTTAAAAGACAATGCTGAACTATACAGTGTACAAACACCTCTACCAGAGAGACCCTGAAAGAGACTATCTGCAGATTTATGCAATTTCAGAGGATATTACCTGATCATTGTGAACTATTTTTCCAAGTATATAGAGATAATGTACTTAAAAGACATAACATGTGGTGTTATCGAGAAACTGAAGTGCACTTTTGCTCATTTCAGTATTCCAGAACAACTAATGATGGACTATGAACCACAATTCACTGCAGCAGAACGTAAGTGATTCCAAACAAAATATGATTTTGACCCTATTACTTGCAGCTAACTTTACCCACAAGTGAATGGAGAGGCTGAGTGAGCTGTACAAACGGCCAAGAAAATCCTACAGCAGGAAGATCCATTCCTCACTCTTCTGAGTTACAGATCAATACCCATAGCAGGTACTGATATAGTCCAGCACAACTCCTGATGGGAAGACAACTCAGAACTACTGTTCCAACTTCGGAAAAGAATCTGTCTTTAAAGTGGCTAGACATGAAGACAGTAGTTTATGGACACTTTTACAACAAACATCACTCAGCGAACTGCCAGGTCTAGATCCTGGTGACCGTGTTCATGTCAAATTGGATGGAGAAAAAAGATGGACAACTCCAGCTATTGTAAAGAAAAAGAATTCAGCACCCAGATCATACGTGATTGAGGCCAACAATGGAGAGCTCAACAGAAACTTTTGACATCTACAGTTTATTCCTCAAAAAGAACAATCAACAGAGCAAACTCTACAGATGGTGGATGCAGAACAAGACGACGACGATGACTCCAAGATACCAAACCGACCACAGCCAGTCGTTGCAACTAATAGACAGCCTAATGACCAAGTTGTTACGGGTTTGGGTCATATAATTAGAAAACCAGTATGAATGAGAGAGACAACAGACCGATACATACTGAACTTCAAAGACAGCATGATAGTGTAAATACTGTAAATGGTAGGAACGTAGAACTTAAAGGGGAGAATGCCAATCTGTATTACACTGTTAAGCCATCTCAGCCATGCTTGCTGAGCATTATGGACTCTTACAATGAACACATCTGGGGTGTATAAGTAAGCTCTGTAGCCAGTCCATATCTGGTACAGAAGTCCATGACACTGAGCACTTTGGAAAATCCCATTCCCAGTCTTTTGAGGCACTGAGTGCCTGGGAGCCTCAATGAAAGGCTCAACACATTAGAGAATTAGGTCACTGATGGCCTGCCAGATCTCAGACAGCTGGAGAGAAATCTCTATGATTTGGGCTCAGTCTGAAGGCTGGCCTCAAGGCCTGTCTTCTCTCAGAGGAAGGACGTTGCTCTGTGGTCTGACAAGATATTTCAAGTCTGACTCTTTTCAACATTCAGGCATTCAGAGGCTCTCACAGCATGACCCTCCTGCTGCAAAGCATTTGCCACATATTATTCAGTTAATAACTGTGGAGAACTTGCCCAGATGTCAGGAGAGCCAGTGGCAGACAACTGAACCCACGTAAGGTCACCAAAGGAGAGGAAGGATACAGCAAAATCAAGATTAGTGGGGCGTGGACAGGACCCTGAGGGGCACTGGCAAAGTGTTATATTCCATTTTTTAATCTTCTCTTTGTGATGGCTTGTATTCCTGGCCACTCAGCATTTCCTCTCCTTTCCCAAAACTTTCATGTACAGCAAATGCCACCTTGAACCAAATTTGCAGTGAGCATCCAATTTTGCACATGCAACAACGGGAAGATGCCCACTCTGCATGCACCATAAGCCCACACGTACACAAGTAAATACAGTAACTGTATAACTATCATATTTGCATAGACATTTGGATATTTGAGTGTGTAGCACAGGCGCAGGCCACATTTCTAGCTTCCCTCAGCTGCCAGCGCAAAAGTGAACGAGGGAAGCAAAAAATAAATTTAAAAAAAGGGCTAGGAAGGAAAATGTAGCCTTTTCTGTCCAAACTCATTCACAAAATCTAAAAACTTGCATTCAGAATGCTTACATCTCGCCTCCCAATAGGGTCATTTTCTAACTGCTCCTTACTTAGTTTCAGCAGGAGCTTAATGTGCTAATCAAACATGATAGTTTCTCTGTGGGATATAAAACCCCTGCGTGGACTTGATTAGCTGGGTTTTAACATAAAATATTGGAGTGTAAAAATATCACATCTTCCTGAAAGAATTATTTAGCGCTCTCTTCACTTCACTTGTTAATTCCCCTATGCCAGTCTGGTTTATATACTGTGTTCTCTATTCTGTTTAAGACACACAAGCCCCATTGTCAGTTGTCCCAGCCCCGATCTTGGGGCAGGATTGAGGGGGAAAGCAAGGAGAGAATGTAGCTTTAAGCTTTTGCATTCCCCATATTATGAAGCAGCTAGGGTCTTATCTATGTCCTCGTGTAAATAAGAGCAGTCCCAGGGCTGCTCTAACTTATGCATTGCCTTTCAGGGCACCTATGGGCACTGGGAATTAGAGAATGACTGAAATGCTGGAATGCAAAGGCTATGGCAGGGCATGGAGCAGGGTCTCTACACTAGTTCTTCAGTTGCCAGAAGGACCCCTGCATAGGGTATGTTCTCAGAGGGACATTTCCACTACTGGGTATTGGGCCCCCAGAGTATAATTCTTTTCCTGGTGAGCTTAGGGAAGCAATTGGCCTAATGGCACTAGATGGGGATTCAGGTGATCTGAGTTCTATTCACAGCTCTGCCCTGGCCTGCTAGGTGACCTTGGGCAAGTCCCATTGACTTTATGTGCCTCAGTTTCCCCATCTGTAAAATGAGGCTAACAGTGCTGTCCTCCTTTGTAAAGCACTTTGAGATGGACAGATGAGAAAAGCGCTCTGTAAGAGTGAGGAATTATTGTAATAAATAGCCAAGAATTATGCAGTCAGGGTGAATGTTGCATCGCAGAAGAGCAGGAACAAAGTTCAGCATATAATGTGATCCCAAGCAGAGAGAGAGAGCATGTGTGTGTATGCATATGCGTTTATTCATTCCCAGCATGCTCTTATATACAATATGGTAAGCAATCACAATTGCTAATTAATTAATTAAACCCACACAGCCACAGCTGTAACCCATAGGGTAATTATCATATCATCCTGTTCACAATTAGCTGGCCAATGAGAACGAGCCCAAGGCCAGCCCTTCACACACAATTCCCAGCCCAGAAGCCTAAACAATCTCAGCATCTCACATTCTATTCCCACATCTCCCCCCTTTATTCACAATCAAAAGAAGAGGAAAAAGGAAAACAAGATAAAAACATTCGCCAAACATTTCCAACTTATAACAACATAGCACCACAATCTATCACAAGCCAAAATTAAAACTTTATACCTGTTTTCAAAAGTTACTCTATTTTGTAGTGCAGAACAGTAAACAGAATGGTCCAAACTCTGAATAATGGACATATACTGTAAACTGAACCAAAGTATCTTAGCACTATTTAGCTATGTATATGATCCTTAACATATAACCCCAAAACACCGAACAAACAAAAACAAGACACAACAAACAAATGATGTAAATTCTGCAGGATTCCCCCTCTGTTGCACACCAGCTTGTGCTATTAAATATCCCTCAGATGTCAGGCGATCAAACTGACACTGAGGGTGGGGGGAGGTCCTAGACACATCAAACCACATAACAACACAACAACAATTCTGGCCAGAAGACAAACAACACGAAACATAACAAAAACACAAGACATACACTAAATGCTATACAGCCAACACAAAATTTCTTTCAGGCACAGCAAAAATCATTTCAAACAAGTAACTCATTCACAGAGGATCAAACAGGAAAAGTCCTGACAGAGCTAACAAACAGTTCTCCTCCGGGGGCTCTGGTTCTGCGGCGCCTGGGCGCGTCTCGTAAGGCTCCTCCGCATCTGCCTACTGTCGCTCCGGAAGACGCAGCCAAGGCCAGACCCACTTCGCCGGTATCCACCTGGGACCTGCATCAGTGGCAACACACGCATAACCCGTGCCCCACGTTAGCAAGTCAACTGGTCCTTTCCATATTTGCTGCTGAAAATCAAACCATTTGACCGAGGGTCGGGGGGCCGCACCCTGCTCTTCCCCAGTCATCCCGCTGACATGTTTAATCGCGGGGGGCACCTGGCTGTTTTTACCAGGATATAACCAATTAAGCACGTAAAGAGCTTTCAGCAACCGAGCGGCAGGCGTCTTATCCAAGGCGTCTGCCCGCTCACTGCAAATCCCCCCTTTCTGTCTTGAGAGGAGCACCTTCAGAGAGGCGTGAGCACGTTCAATAATAGCTTGTAGTTTGTCTGCTTCAGCCTGAAGGGCTTGGATAAGCAGTTCTTTGGCTTGTAGCTCTTTCTTAATTTCACTCAACTCAAGAACAGCAGCTCTATAATGACGACGGTCATGCGCTGCACCCACCCTGGCTGCCGCAACCTGCTCCCCAAGGTTATTAACTTTTGACTTTTCTCTTTCTAAGGCAGTCTGTAAAGCTTGAATAAGTTGCCTCATTTGCTGATCCTCCTCCTCTTTACGCTTTAGGACTGCTTGAACCCGGAAATTCAGCTGCACCAGGTCTGCCTCTCTCTCTGCTAATACTGTTTCGGGGATGTTGCTGTGCTCTCGCAAAGCAGTGTTAGACTGACCAAGACCAGTGAGCTTCCCCCATTCATGTTCTAGTTCGAGGGCCAACTTCTTGTTTATTTCTTCTAAACATTTTATCTTCCTCCTGAGTTCTCTAGATTCCTGAAGCTCATCCTCAAGTTCAATCACTTTTTCCCTGTACTCCTCAAGCTCCTGGCTGGTGAGTGAAATTACTTCTTGCAGCTCTTTCTCCAACATCATCTTACTGTGGCTAACAGCCTGCAGCTCTATCTCCAAAGCTTGAATCCTTTCATGGGAAGCCTGGTTATTTCCTCCATCAGCTTTTAGTTTGCTCAGCTCCAGTTCAGAAGATTCCTTTGCAATGAGGGCTTCCTGCAGCCGGCGGCTAAGGATGCCAACTGCGTTCTCATAGGCTTTATGTTTTGCCTTCATTTCTTTCTGTGCACTGATCAGATCTAACCCCAGACGCTTCATTTTTTGTTTCTGTTCAGTGATGGCCTTTTCGGCTTCCTCTTGCATGTGTTCTACCTGTAGTTTTAATACCTCATTCACCTCAGCAAGAGATGTTATTTGTTCTTTATCAATCTGCAAAGACTGTAGCTGTATCTCCATGTCATCCCGTTCTTTTTGCACTGACTGGAGGTGGCTTTCTAACTCCACCATCTGCTGGTGAACCTGGGATACTTCCTTCTGAAGTCTTGAGCGTTCAACATCAATGGACTGCTTTTCACCTTGAAGTTTCAGTAGCTCCCGTTTTAATTCTTTCACTTCCGAATCCAGCCGCTTCTTTGTAGATTTCAATTCACTAATCAGCTGGTCCTGTGAACTTGCATCTCTTCGATAAGCTTCCACCATTACCTTTTGCTGTAGGAACTGCTCCTTTACTTTTTGGGTCTGTTTCTTCAGGCTGGCACTTTCCTGTTGCAGATTTTCCACCTGGCTCAATTGTGCCAAGATTTCTGATGCTGCCTCAGTACTTTCACCTAAGAAGTTTGCTCCTTCATCAAGTTCTTCTTTGCTTGCTTTTGCTGCCTGCAGAGCTACCTCTAGGACAATCTTCTCATTCTGCAAATATTGGATCATGTCATCCTTGGAAATAACATCACCCTGGAATTCCTCTAACCTGGCCACCAGCTCATCATATTGAGTCTGTAGGTCATTTAGGGACTGCTCTTTGGTGTGCAATGATTCTTGGCTTAAGGTGAGCTGCTTCATGAGCACTAGATGCTCTTGCTGTAAAGATTCAAACTGCAGATCTCGCTGATGCAGAATCAATTTAACCTGTTCCAGTTCTTGTTCCAGTGTTACTGCAAAATCAGCCATTTTCTGCAGTTGTTCTCTCTCATCCTCAAACTCCTCCAGTCTTCTCTGCGCGGTGAGCCATACTGGACTCAGGGAGAAAGCCTCCTTATCGTCCTGAGCCACCGATTTCCAAAACTCACAGCCCAGCCGCTCCCAAACAGTTTTATCAAATATTATAATCAGATATTCATGCACCATCTTCTCCTCTGCTGACGCAGCGGTTCCCATATTCGCTGACTATGGCCCGCAGCTTCTCCACCATTTGTTGCATCGCAGAAGAGCAGGAACAAAGTTCAGCATATAATGTGATCCCAAGCAGAGAGAGAGAGCGTGTGTGTGTATGCATATGCGTTTATTCATTCCCAGCATGCTCTTATATACAATATGGTAAGCAATCACAATTGCTAATTAATTAATTAAACCCACACAGCCACAGCTGTAACCCATAGGGTAATTATCATATCATCCTGTTCACAATTAGCTGGCCAATGAGAACGAGCCCAAGGCCAGCCCTTCACACACAATTCCCAGCCCAGAAGCCTAAACAATCTCAGCATCTCACATTCTATTCCCACAGGTGAAATCCACACCTCAGAGTAGAGAGAGTGGGAGATCCCCCCCACAAGGGAACAGCCACCATTCCGTTGCAGGGGAAATCTATACCGGCAAGCCTCTTCTAGTATCGATCTGGCCTTAGCTGGCAAGGTCTCAGAAACAGGGAAGCTGGCAAGCTGTAGCTCAAACCAAAGTAATTTTGGCCATTGACTTTATTGAGAGCAGGACCTGCACTTGCATTAATAAAGCACCCTGTAAATCGATGGCACTATCTCCATTATTAACAATTAGCACTGGCCCATACCTGTCTCTCCAAGTTATTTAAATCTTCCCCACCCCCACTCTTTCTTTAATTAAATGAGGAGGAAGTGAATCCAATGCAAAGTGTGTCCCG
Organism: Mauremys reevesii; assembly: GCF_016161935.1. Classification (NCBI taxonomy): domain Eukaryota; kingdom Metazoa; phylum Chordata; order Testudines; family Geoemydidae; genus Mauremys; species Mauremys reevesii. Next base: position 12,327,630 of record NC_052626.1, on the reverse strand, counting down.
GGCCATCCTCCTCTTTTCTTCCCATCAGAAAGTAGGAACTATGAAGATTGCATAAGGGTTGACACTCATAAAAGCAAAGCAGATGTCAAGCACACCTCACTGGGTCTTTGTCACACAGGAAGAGCAGCCCTACGGACCAAAGCAGACAAGAATGGTAACAAGCTCCAGGCCAGGGATAGCATAATAATAATTAGCATAATAATTAATATTAACATAAAATTAATATTATTAACAAGGCTTTAGCTAGCTATTTCCCCAGACTAAATGTAATGGCACATTAACGTTCATGCTGGTATTTCAAGTTTGAAACGCCGAGTGTTCGCCTTTGAGGATGACACGAATATCTTCTTGATCTTTTCGCTCGGGCTGGAAAAGCCTCGGGGGTGGTTTGTGAAACCACCCTTCCTATTTTTAAAGAAAAGTTTAGGGCTTCTCAAAGCTTTTTCAAGCTTCCCCTGATGAGCTGAATTCAAAATCATTGACGTTAAAGGGACATTTCATCATATATTTTTTAACAAAATGGAAGACAGTGCTAAGTATGCTATAGAGATTCTTGCTTGAAAGTCACCCTCTTGCCTTTCTTTCTAGGATGCCTGGAGAAATGAAATACAGGAGCCCCAAACAGTGGCCCAGAACTCAAGCCTTGCCTGAGGGAACTCAGGTCTCAGTTGTGTTCAGCTCTTTTTTAACGTGAGTTCTCTCCGCCCTCCCTGCCTGAGAAAGGGGAGCAAATCCATCCCAGGCCAAACTCCCAATGAAGTCAATGGGGGCTGTGAGTGCTCAACCCCACTGAAAAAATCAGGGTTGGGGATAACTGTGTCAGAGGCAGCTCTGGTTATACTTTCTATACCAATGTGTCATGGGGGGACTTCCCAGCCCCTCCTGCAAAGTACTCTGCCTATCAAAGCCAAAATATTCTCAGCCATTTCATTCTGGAGCTACCAGCACTGATGGCGGCTGCACTAGAGACCTCTTCATCTACGACTCTGGTAGCCCCCAGAGGTGTGGAGAAGGAGAAAGGACTCCTTAGACATGATCCCTTCCTTTAGCTCTCTCCACCTACTGGGAGGCTTGCTTCTGCCCATACCAAAAAGCCTTTTGGTCTCCGTAGTCCAGCAAAGAGAGGCTTCTGTGTTACCCACTCAACCCAATCTTCTCATGTTGGGCACCCAAAACTGATGGACACTTCTGCAGATGTGACCTCTCTCTATGCCAGTTTGTCCATCCATACACAGCATGTAACTGCGCGCAGCCAGAGGCCTTCTTGAGAACCTTCTATGGAAATATTAAGTTTCATAATTTAACATCAGGGAAGTTTTCTTTAAGCTAGATCCAACCTTTTCACTTAATGTGTATTGCTTCTAATGCCAATAAAAGCAGCATCACCTGGAAAACCTTTCCCACGTTGAGTAAATGCCATTACAGCTGCAAGAGTATTTTCAAGAAATACCAGCTGTGGCCTTCAAACTCAGATTCCTAGAGACATTTACCACACTTTAATTTCTCCTTTTCAATACGTGCCATTCATACTCAGGTACTAAATAAATGTTGAGTCTCCAGCCTGAATTTCTGACTCAGGTTTTGAAAAGAGCAAGAGCCAATTATTTGAATGTATCTGAAAATATTTATACAGAAACAGAGATCACTATGAATAACTGTCAGATCCACCGAAGCATCCTGTGCAGGGGAACAATTAGAATAAATTCTGCATGGGTTATTTACAATCCAGCTGTTTCAGCAATTATAACCTTAATGCCTGCTCTTGCTCTCACAACCAAAATGAGATGATTCGTCCCTGAGATCACAAACCCTAGTGTTTTCCAACGCAGTGAAGTTGTATGTAAAGAAATATAGAGAACATCATTACGGTCACTCCTATAACAATGAAACTCCTCTCCTCATGACATGTTGCATCTGGAAAGGGAACTTGCTGAGCAGAGACAAAATCCATCGCCTATAACTCCTGGAATCTGTGTGTATGTTTTAGTAGTTAAGGGAAGTTTTTTTGTTTTGTTTTGTTTTTTCTTTCTTGCAGGATATTCCATTTAAGCTTCCAAGCTGCTGGTAAGGCCTCTTGCCCAAATGGGGATTTATTTCTCAAACATTTACCATGCCACAAATATATTGCAAGCGAATGTTTAGCCCCTTCCATAGCCTGCAGCCCCCAACTGGGGGGACATGCTTGCCCCTAATTATTCTCACACGGTGGACGCACTCTTTTTGTTCCTGAGGTTGCTCCCAAGGGGATTGGATAAGGCAACGTTCTTGCTGAATGCCCAGTGTGTCAGGAGGACTCTCAGGGAGCCTGGCCCTGGTTTTTTAGATTAACCACCTACTTTATAATGGAGGAAATACACTCCTTTAATACAAGCTGCAGTCGAAAGAAAAACTGTCCAGATTTTTGCAGAAGGCAAAGAAGCACGAGCCCAAAGTCCAGCAGCATCTTCTCGGGAGGGTTTCCAGCTGGGCACAAAAGGCACTGGTCATGTGACAACATTGGTCCGTCTTTCTCCTTTCCTTTGGATTTGCTCTTCCCTCTCCCTCTTTTCTCATTACTTCTCCCTGCCCCCTTCCCCCTTCCTTTCATGAGTCCCACTCCCTCTCCTCCCATTCAATTTCATTTCACCCCATAGCCCAGAGGAAGTCAAATCTGGACCACCAGATGCTTTTGAACAGACCCCAAAATCTTTTTGTTTACTTATTACAGGACAAGCTTTGTTATCCGGCATGTTAGGGGAATGGGGGGTGCTGGCTAGTCAAAAATCCTGGTTAACTAAGAGTTACACTTACCAATGGAATAGCAATTTCCAAAGAACTAGAATACAGTAAAATGAATAAAGTAGAAAATAGTTTACAGGTACTCACCAACCCAGTAGTCGTGCTGCACTGCAGAGTGGTTGGTTTCTTGAAGCACTTAGGCGTAGACAGGTAAAGTTTTCAGTACAGGGGTGTGACAGGGTGCTGAGCCGAAAACTGCTTAGCCAGCCCTCTGTCGCTCCAGCTCCAGTTAAGGGAGGTGAATTGGGGCTGGGCAGACCACCTGGCCCTGATTGGGGAAGCTGGAACAGCTGCTGCCTCCTCAGGCTGGTGCTGGTAAGAGCCCCAGGGGAAGGAGGCCTGGGGGGGAGCTGGAAAGAGGAAAGCTGCAGGAGAGAAAAGGCAGTGAGGGGAAGCAGAGAGAGCGAGAGCTTGCCCCCTCTCTCCTGCCGGTGGACTACACCTCTACCCCGACATAACGTGACCCGATATAACACGAATTCAGATATAACGCGGTAAAGCAGCGCTCCGGGGGGGGCTGCGCACTCCGGCGGATCAAAGCAAGTTTGATCTAACACGGTTTCACCTATAACGCGGTAAGATTTTTTGGCTCCCGAGGACAGCGTTATATCGGGGTAGAGGTGGACTTGTATGGTGGAAAGGTGGTAGGAGCACAGCCTGTAAATAAAAGCACCCAGGGGGATCCTGCACTTAAAGGTCTCTGTGACTTTCTTGGCCCTGTGGTGGCAGGAGCCAGGAGGACCCTGTGCAGACACTGCTACAAGTAAGTTATCTTATGATGCTACATATCACTATGGGCAGTGCATGGCGTACACCCAGATCCCTAAAAATACACTTAACACTTAAACTGTACTGAACATGATTTAATCTCTCTTTGATGACTCAGAAGGCACTTCAGGATCTTGCGGTGCCTCAGGGTCATCATTACCAACATCAGTTATCACTGTAGATGTTGAAAGTGTAGGAGATTGGGCAGAATCTGTAATGACCCTTTGACCCACCCTGGAAGCTGCTTTTTGGAATAAATCCCTGATATCAGCTTGCTTACTTGTCTTCTGCCTCTTTTGCATAAAAGTAGAGCGCAGAATGTGCCATTGTGTAACCTCCCAGACAGTATACTAGTCCTGGTTACTAGAACGAAGATTTGTTTTGGGAGATATTAGGAATGCTGCTTAATAGAGCTTTCTGGTTGATAAAGTGCCAGATAACCACTTTTACTGTACTATCATTATTGTTGTTTTTTTTATTATTTACTCTGGACCTTGACTATACCTTGACCAAGAAATTTGGACCTTGACAAAAAATAATTGACTACCCTTGCCATAGCCCCTTCACCTCTGTTGTTCCCTTTCTTTCCTCAGAGACATCATATTTCGTGCAGTCAGCCTGTGATGTAGTCACTGACCTGTTCTCTCTCTCTCTTGGGCCTTCCACACAAACAAGCTCTCTCATGGTCCTCGCAGGCCAAGTCTTGCTCGGACAAATCGGGCACTCCTAGCATCCCTGCCTTCTCCTTTCCCTGCTGCTCCCCTGCCAAGATTCACTTTTTCTAGAGGCTGTGGTTTCAAGCACTGTGTGATGCGTCTGGCACGAATCTTTCCCAGCTGTGACAAGCCCTGGAGTGTTTCTCTGTGAGCACATGCACATGGGAGATTTCATGTGTACACGTAGCAAAATTGTCATCGGAAGGAGAGCCTTTAAAAACTGACTTAAATGCACGTGATGTTGACGCTGCGTGAATGAAAAAACAGAAACTGGTGAGTGCCACCCTGAGCCATATCAGATCAGAATATTGGTCCTTCTAATCTGGCACCTTGCCTTTGGCAACGGCTACTGGGCCTGTTGCTTGTTCGGTGAATGTATAGTGCCTCGCACACTGGGATCCTGATCAAAGCTGGGGCCACTAGACATACTGTAATACACATGATACATCACAATAAATGCAGCCCACTAGTGCAACATAGCTACGTGCTGGACACGCAACAAGAATGCCCTTCCCCGTGGTCATATCATGTTTAAGATTTTACTGCCCTGAACTACATTGCTGAGTCTAGTACTCCCTGGACAGTGGGATGTCCCAGCACTGGGCAGTGATAACTGGCGAGTGCTTTGATGTTAGCCTCTCTTTCAAAAATCACTTGCACAGCACCAGATGGACTCAGCTCTTTGCAAATAGAGGCTTCTGTCCTGTACTTGGCTCCACCGGGGTGCTGGGGTTTGCCCACCTGGAGCTCAGGACAGGATCAAGACCAGCATAAGGATTTAGAAGGCCAGTGTTCCTTCATGGTTAGGCTTACCTATGGTCAGAGCAAGTATTTGGCGCACCCGCAGAGGGTTAAGTATGCCAGGGACCTGTTTGCTGGCCATTTTTGACACAGTGTGGCCTAATGGCTAGAGCACTGGCCTGGGACTCAAGAGACCTGGGTCCAATTCCCAACTCTTCCACTAGCCTGCTGGATGACCCTGGACAAATAGTGTCACTGCTCCGTGCCTCAGTTTCCCCATCTGTAAAATGGAGGTAATGATACTGACCTCCTTTGTAAAGCCCTTTGAGATCTACTGCTGACAAGTGCTATATAAGCGCTAAATACTATTATTTGTAACTACCGTCACAATTCCAAACAGTTATCAGCAGAATCTAAGGATTAATGCTGCAAAATGTAAAAAACGAACAAAAACATGAAGGGAGCAAAGTTGCTACATCAAAAGGGCTTTACCAATGTGTTTCTTATGGGCCAAAGAGCACACAACCCACTCAGGCAACATCTTCCAAGGGGTGCTGATCTTAAAGGAGCAATACACCTCTACCTCGATATAACACTGTCCTTAGGAGCCAAAAAATCTTACCGCGTTATAGGTGAAACCACGTTATATCGAACTTGCTTTGATCCACCGGAGTGCGCAGCCCCCTCCCCACCCTGGAGCACTGCTTTACCATGTTATATCCAAATTCATGTTGTATCGGGTGGCGTTATATCGAGATAGCAGTGTATTTCCTTCTGCTATTGTCTTTCTTGGTAAAAATGAGTGATTAAACTGCTGGTCACTGTTGAGGAGGGAGCCACTTGATGAAGAAGACACCCTGGATGGGATTTCGAGTTAGGAGATCTAAATTCCATTCCCAGCCTTGCCATGGATTTGCTGAGTTACTGTGGAAAAGTCACTTGATGTCTGTTTCCCCATCTGTAAAACAGGCATAACAACTCTAACCTCCACCCACCCACCAACCAATCTGTCATGAGGTTTAACTCATTCATGGTTTGAGATCTTTAGATGGAAGGAGTTCCATAAGCACCTGGTCCAAACCCACTGAATGGTGAGACTCCCATTGATTTCAAGGGGCTTTGGATTAGGCTCTATATCACTGATACTCAGACCTCAGTGGTTCAGGAGCCAAATTAGTGACCAACCTTCCCCAAAAGAGCCACAGTCATGTGAAGTCATTGTTTCATTTACATATATATATGTATCATAAAAGCATCCTGAATAATTAATAATTGAATATCATGTGCTGGAAAGAGCTGCAGGAGACACGGGAAAGAGCCACTTGCGGCTGGCGAGCCTCAGTCTGAGTATCACTGCTCTAAATGCAATGTAAGGTTACAGCGAGTAAAAATATCCTGGTGGAATGTTTCTCCATCAGGAAATGCAGTGTTGTTGACAATTAAAACTTGCTGCGGGAACGTGTCAATTTCAAAGTTTAATTTAGAAAAGAATGGATTTGATTTTTCATTTCAAAACAGCTTTTGCTTTGAAGTTGTTTATATTTTGTCAAATTATAATATCAAATATAATATCAGAACAAATCATTTCAATTTTATCCAAACAGAACATTTCAAATGACTCAAAACAAAAACAAAAAAAGTTTGATTTTTGTGGAAAATTTTGAAATGTTTAGTTTTTCAGTCCAAATTGAAATGAAAACAAATTTCCCAATGTCAGAATTTCCTGTGGAACAGAAGCTCCAAGTTCCCACCAGATCTATGTAAAATATTATATAAACACAGCTTCACTCGTTCTCGTAAACAGTAGAAATGTAAATGGAGCTGGAAAAAATAGCCTTAAAATACTTAAATGCTATGAAGACATCAATATAAAAACTAAGTGCTTTATTTTTAAATGGTATCTGTACGAAAATACAGCATTAATTGAGTACCTCAATAATATATGATCATCTCTTCTGCTAAACTGTCTCAAACCATTTTTCCTGATCAGGTCTCTATTTACATAAGGTGTAATTCTATGATCAGTTCTCAGTGGGGAAGGGAAAAAACCCTGTGTCTCTGCTGGATGTTAAAGTGTCCTTGTGCTGTTCATAAAGCACTTGTTCTGTCCCTCCCACATTTAATTGGTTAGATATACAAAGAACACTTTGGGGATTTGAGCATTATCAAGCAGCTTGGTTTATTGCTGTGCTTATCTAGACTACTCCAAGCATCTGTAGTGGAGTGGGAGACAGAGCATATATGTGTGGGGGCGATGGATGGAACAGAGACAGAGGCATATTATTATAATTAATCCTTTGAGATGTACAGAGCAACAGTATTAGCACGGCCTATTAGTAAGGTTGCCTGACGCTCGCATTAAGTCTTTCAAAAATTCCAATTTGCACATGCTCAGTAGAGATTTCTTATATTTTAAATGCCCTGAAGATTCTGTCTACACTGAGCATGCTCTGAGCAGGGCTTTCCCTGCAGCTGTAGCTCTGAGCTGCTGTGTGTTGTGGCAGGTGCTGAAGAGACTTGTGAACTGATAGCAGGGAGCCTGTCTTTCCTGTGCTAGCAATGTGGGTATGGCACACTTCCCACGAGCAATGATGGCCTTTGGATTAAGGCATTGTACTGGGATGCAGGAGGTCTGGGTGCGATTCCTGGCTCTGCCTCAGACTTCCCATCTCACCTTGGACAAGTCACTTAGTCACTCTGTGCCTCAGTTTCCCATCTCTAAATTGGAGATAACAACACTTCCCCACTGCAGAGAGGGGTGGGGAGGATAAATTCATTCATGCTTACGAGGTGTCCAGATACTGTCATGATGGGCTCCTTATGAGTAGATAGATGGATACGCTACTCAATGGCAGCCCTTGTAGCTTCATGATTTTGGCATGTTAAAAATCTGTGGGTTAGAGATTTCTGTAAATGCAAATACATGACGACAGCAAGTTCCTCCTTTAACGGTACTTCTTGCAGGGCTTTAATACAAACAGACCATCAGATAAAGGAATGTGCATGATTCATGTGGTATGTTCTCTAACATGGTGGAGCGTTGGAGGCTGTTGAACTAAGTGGATTAAAAACACATGATTAAGTTTCTTAAAATAAGGCTCCTACAGTTTTCAGAGTTAGAGGGTGGGGGGCAGTCATAGTTTCTATCAGAAACAGGGTTTCTCAAGGTGGATAGCAACATAGGACCTAAAAATTCCTTTTATTTGCAAGGATAACTTTTTTTGCAGGGGAGAGGGGCGAGGGAGGAGTTGTTGAGCTGTCCTTAGCTGAAGTAGTATAAAACCATAGGAGTTCATGTTTAGTATTGCTGGCTCACAATGGGAGCTGATATAGACTCAACATTCATTGCCTCCAATGCTACATCTTGCTGGGCTTGGAGGGAGAGATATCATGGTACCAAGGTCACTGCAGAGCTGCTATTAGGCCAGGATCAGATGGTTTTTTAAAAGATGTTGCCAGTGCTTAGTTTTACAGTCACTTTTGCTTCTTTTTCAGGAAGGTGGCCAAAGAACCTAGGACAGCGGAGATGTTTTGCTGTGAGATGTGCCTAGAGCACATGCACTTCAAAGAGGGACAGGTTCAACACACCTAGATGCCAGGGACTTGGGGTAAATAGCACACAGTTAAAAGATATTTATTCAGGGGTCTGGTCTCCCTCCCCTTGATGAGAATGTGCAGCTTCTATTAAAGACACAAGGTAGATGAGGTAATGTCTTTTATTGGACCAATTTCTGTTGGTGGAAGGTACAAGGTACACCATATGTTAAATTGTTTTAATTATTGGAGATATACTAATCTCCTAGAACTGGAAGGGACCTTGAAAGGTCATTGAGTCCAGCCCCCTGCCTTCACTAGCAGGACCAAGTACTGATTTTTGCCCCAGATCCCTAAGTGGCCCCCTCAAGGATTGAACTCACAACCCTGGGTTTAGCAGGCCAATGCTCAAACCACTGAACTATCCCTCCCCCCTAAGCCTAGACCCCTGAATCCTGAAAGGTGTGTTGAGAAGGTATTGCTCATTGTAGCAATGGAGATATGTCTGCAGGTTTTGAATCTATTGTTCTGACAGGGTCTGGTGTGGTTTTGAGTTGGTGTGGCCTGGTCTGTGGGGAGCTTGCTTCTGATGAGGAGCTTGGTGAGTTATTTGAAGGCTTGAAAAGGGGGGTTAGGAAAGATTTCTTTCGGGATGTGTTCCCCATCAACTATGGAAGCCAGACTAAACAGTGACATGTACTTCCTGAGCAAACGCCAGAAACAAAACATCACTCCAGAGGACTTACCATCTATAACCCTCTGACCACTACATCCAGCTTCAAATATGCTGAACTGCTCTGCAGAAGGACCTCAGAAAAACTGAGGAACCACCTCCTCTACTTACATACTCCAGAAGAGACCAAAGAAATCATCACATGATATTCTCACACACTGGAATAAAAGAAAAAATCAGGAAATCTACCTAGAGCTCATGCAGGAAACCCAAAACAACTATCAAAAAGCCTGATGACAGCTATTCAACACAACAACAAAAAGTGGACCAACTACAACTCCACAACCACCAGAACACCCCCTCTGGGAGAAGTCAAGACCCCATGACCCACCACACAGACACCACATAACACCCCAATGTAATCAACCTATTAAGACTACCCCTAACCAGAACGGAAGTATCTGTGCTCTCCAAGAGACGGAACTTCTGCCCCCGCCACAGAACCTGATACCATACTAACATGTGGAGAACTAGAAGAATTCTTCGACTGACTCCTCTTGAAAGAATTCTTTCATAACAAAGACAAAACCACCCACAATCACCATATCCCCACCAACAGTCATAACAAAAATGAATCATCTGACTGGACACCCCCTCCCACATCCCAGCAGATGAAACCACACCCTGGACCATTGCACAGATTGCTTCAGGGGGAAAAAAGAGACGGTAAAATCCTCAACAAACACACATCCACCACAATCTCTCTACCACAGAGAGGATGGCTATAGTCCCTGAAATCCAACCACAAGACAGTGATCAAAACTGCAGACAAAGTGGATGCTATCATAGACCTTACTCATGATGACCAAGTCAATGAGGCCAACAGACATGTTGCTAACACCGCCTACTATACAAAACTGATAGATGATCCCACACCACAATTCACACAGAAATTTAAAGGTACCATCACATCCTTCCCAAAACAGCTCCAGGAAAAACTCTACAACCTCATCCCCCACAAACCCACCTCAGGGACCTTGTGCACACTTCTCAAGGTACACAAACAAGGGAACCCAGGCAGACCCATCATATCTAGCCACAGCTCTCTTACTGACGGAATATCAGGACTCATAGAAACCATCCTAAAACCACTTATCACTCAGAAACCCACTCAAAACACATTGCCAAACACACAACAACTAAAGGGATTTCTAGCCTGTATATGGAAACTTGGTGGACTGCTTGTACCATCAGTCAGTGTGAGATATTGCTGCTTCAGATCCTATATAGTATATTAGGTTTAGTTTGCATTTTTGTTTAATTTCCTGGGTAACCTCTTTTGATTTGTTTGTTATCACTTGTAATCTATCTTTCTGTAGTTAATAAACTTGTCTTATGTTTTATCTTAAGCAATGTGTTTTTGAGTGAAGTGTCTGGAAAAATCTCAGCTCAGTCAACAAGGGCTGGTGTGCATTGTCCTCTCCACATCGAGGGAGGGGCGAACTGGGTAATAAATTCATACTGATTGGATTTTTGACCAGAGCAGGATGGTTCAGCTCTGGGGTTCTAGGCTGAGAAGCTGGGGGTATTTTGGCTGTAGCCTCTCTATTGTTGGTTGATGCACTGGCTGGCCAGAACCTGCATGCAACTGCAGCTGAGTGTGTCCCTGCCTCTGTGAATGCTGGTGGGAGTGTAGGACCAGGAGTGGTCTGCAGCTTGTCAGAGCAGCACAGTGTGAGAGGGAACCAGGTTGGTGAGTTGGAGGGCTCAGTGGTACCCCAATTCCAAGTTGCACCCCGGGGGGACACATCATACCATGATCAGCTTCAGCAGTGAAACCCTACAAATGACTACATAGAAGAAACCCCACACATCACCACACTTACCTCCACAGATCCAGTAACATCCCAGACACACCAAAAAAATCTGTTACCTACAGCCAGGCCCTCAGATAACACAGAATTTGCTCCGAAGAGAAGTCCGGGATACACACCTAAACATGCTTAAAACTGCCTTCGCTAAACAAGGACACTCCACCAGAGAAGTAGATCACATTGTGGAAAAGGAGAATCTGCTTCAGTACCGGAAAAAGAAACCCACTGACTACACACCTCTAGTTGTCATCTACCATCCCACACTGGAGCCTATACGGGGTATCAGTAAACAGTTACAACTCATATTTGATTGGGACCACATCCTAAAATAAATCTTTCCTGAACCCCTTCTTCTGGCCTTCAAGCAACCCCTCAACCTTGCCAAGCTCATCATCAGAAGCAAGCTCCCCACAGACCAGGACCCACCAACTCAGAACAAATGGATATAAACTGCACACTAGGAAGTTTAGACTTGAAATTAGACGAAGGTTTCTAACCATTAGAGGAGTGAAGTTCTGGAACAGCCTTCCAAGGGGAGTAGTGGGGTCAAAAGAAATATCTGGCTTCAAGACTAAGCTTGATAGCCTAATTTTGGCAATTAATTGATCTTTGATTATTAGCAGGTAAATAGGCCCAATGGTCTGTGATGGGATGTTAGATGGGGTGGGATCTGAGTTGCTACAGAGAATTATTTCCTGGGTGCTGGATGGGGAGTCTTTCCCACATGCTCAGGGTTTAACTGATCACCATATTTGGGGTCGGGAAGGAATTTTCCTCCAGGGCAGATTGGCAGAAGCCCTGGAGGTTTTTCGCCTTCCTCTGCAGCATGGGGCACGGGTCACTTGCTGGAGGATTCTCTGCACCTTGAGGTCTTTAAACCACGATTTGAGAACTTCAGTAACTCAGATGTAGGTTAGGGGCTTGTTACAGGAGTGGGTGGGTGAGATTCTGTGGCCTGTGTTGTGCAGGAGGTCAGACTAGATGACCATAATGGTCCCTTCTGACCTTAAGTCTATGAATCTATGAAATTCAAAGCAGCACCAGACCTTGCCAGAACAACAGATGCAAAACTTGCAGACATATCTCCACTGCTATGATAATCAATACCCTCCACAACATACCTTTCAAGATTCATGGGTCCTACACATGCCTATCACAACCTTCGGTGTACCTCATTCAGTCCATCAAATGCCCCAATAACAACTATGTGGGTGAAACAAAACCATCACTACACTCTGAAATGAACTCCCACAGAAAAAATGATAATAGACAAAAACACCATCTCACCTGTGGGCAAACACTTTTCACAAAGTGATCACTCCATATCTGATCTTTCAATACTTGTCCTCCAGGGAAACCTGCCCAACATCTTCAAAAGACAAGCCTGGGAAATTCAATTCATAACTCTGCCAAACACCAAAAACTATGGTCTTAACAGGCACGCTGGTTTTATGGCTCATTACAACAATTTGTAACACCACACTGCCTGCTACCCTTTATTGCCCACTTCAAACTCTTTATGCATAACAGTCTAACCCCCAATTACACACTTCAAGTGACTGCCTTCAACAAGCGTTACCCCGTCTGCTTAACAATCTGTGCCAACTTGTATTTAGCTCAGGCAGTCTGCTTCCTTCCCCCAGACCTGAAGAAGAGCTCTGTGTAGCTCAAAAGCTTGTGCCTTCCAGCAACAGAAGTTGATCCAATAAAAGACATTACCTCACCCACATTGTCTCTTTAATAGAAGCTGCACATTCTCATCAAGGGGAGGGATACCAGACCCCTGAATACATATCTTTCAACTAAAAAGAACAGGAGTACTTGTGGCACCTTAGAGACTAACAAATTTATTTGAGTATAAGCTTTCGTGGGCTATAGCCCACTTCATCGGATGCATAGAATGGAACATATAAGAAGAGTGTATATATATACATACAGAGATGATGCCATACCAGCTCTAAGAGGCTAATTAATGAAGATGACCTGTTAGCAGCAGAAGAAAAACTTTTGTAGTGATAATCAAGATGGTCAGTCAGTTGACAAGAGGTGTAAGCAGGGGCGGCTCTAGGCACCAGACCAGCGCCGCCAGGCGGCATCCTCAGGAGGGGGCGCATTTGGCGGTGGAGCTCCGCTCGCCCGGCATGCTGCGGCAGGTCCACGGGCCGGGGGGAGCGGACCTGCGCGCGGTCATGCCTGCGGAGCTCAACGGGGGGCGAAAGCGGGACCCGCGGCAGCGGTCATGCCAGCGGCCCGCGTCCCCTCGTCCGGCGGTGGGTGGACCTACAGGCATGCCGCGGAGGCTCCGCCCCAGATGCCGCCCCACCCTGATGGGGAGCCGGGGAAGAGGGGGACCGGGGCGGGCGAGGGAAGGCGCGCGCGGCGCCGCGCTCCGCTGCAGGCTTTGGGTGTAAGGATAGTTATAAGGAAATAGATTCAAGTAGTGTAATGACTCAGCCATTCCCATTCACTGGCTTGAATCACTACTTTAATCTATTTCCTTATAACTATCCTTACACCTCTTGTCAACTGTCTGACTATCTTGATTATCATTACAAAAGTTTTTCTCCTGCTCCTAACAGGTCATCTTCATTAATTAGCCTCTTAGAGCTGGTATGGCATCATCTCTGTATGTGTATATATATATATATATATATGTTCTTATATGTTCCATTCTATGCATCTGATGAAGTGGGCTGTAGCCCACGAAAGTTTATGCTCAAATAAATTTGTTAGTCTCTAAGGTGCCACAAATACTCCTGTTCTTTTTACAGATACAGACTAACACGGCTGCTACTCTGAAACCTCTCTTTCAACTGTATGCTATTTACCCAAAGTCCCCGGCATCTAGGTGTGTTTAACCTGGCCCTCTTTTGAAATGCATGTGGTCTAGGCACATCTCACTGCAAAACATCTCGTCTGTTCTAGGTTCTCGGGCGACCTTCCTGAATGAGAAGCAAAAGTGACTGTAAAACTAAGCACTGACAACATCTTAAAAAAAAATCGGATCCTGGCCTAATAGCAGCTCATATATTTGGCAGTCTACAGTGATTCTGGTACCTTGGTATCTCTCCCTCCAAGCCCAGCAAGATGTAGCATTGGAGGCAATGAATGTTGAGTCTATAAAGGCTCCCACTGTGGGCCAGCAAAACTAAAAACAAATTCCTGTCATAAGCTTCTTGCCCAAAGTCACTCAGGAAGTCGGTGGCAGAGCAGAGACTTGAAATCAGGTCTTCCTAGGCTAGTGCCCTAATTAACAGACCATCCTTCATCTCCGAATGTCAAGACTCTAGCCTTGCACTCCCATTGACCTCAGTGCAGTCAGAGGTTGCACAGCTGTAACTGAGGACAGATTTTGGTCCTTTAAGTCAGCCAGACTTTCCTCTCGGCAGTACATATTGCATTTCCATAATGAATGTGAATGTTAGACGAACAGGGAGAAAGGGTGGGCTTGGGGCTCAGGCTCAAGGCTTGGCAGCTGTCCGTAAATTGCAGGGCCTTTAATTCCTGACAATGCCCAGGATGTTCATGCTGTGGCCAATTTGCAAACCTAACTCAATAGATAGAAGATGGCTTCAAAACCTGCAAAATTACAGGGGCTGCATTCATAGAATCATAGAAGATTAGTGTTGGAAGGGACATCAGGAGGTCGTTTAGTCAAACCTCCTTCTCAAAGCAGAACCAACCCCAACTAAATCATTCCAGCCAGGACTTTGTCAAGACGGGCCTTACAAACCTCTAAGGAAGGAGATTCCACCACCTCCCGAGGTAACCCATTCCAGTGCTTCACCACCCTCTTAGTGAAATAGTGTTTCCTAATATCCAACCTAGACCTCCCCCACTGCAACTTGAGACCACTACTCCTTGTTCTGTCAGCTGCTACCACTGAGAACAGACAACTCCATCCTCTTTGGAACCCCCTTTCAGGTAGTTGAAAGCAGCTATCAAATCCCCCCTCATTCTTCTCTTCTGCAGACTAAATAACCCCAGTTCCCTCAGCCTCTCCTCATAAGTCATGTGCCCCAGCCCCTGGATCATTTGGCTGCTTGTGGCAACGGGAACCATGTGCCATTCTACTGAAACTCTAAACACTGAAAATCCATTTCCACAGTGGCATTTTTAGGTAGACTGGAGTAGCAAAATGGAGAGAAACACAGATCATCCTAGAGAATCTGTCTCCCTCAGAATTCCCTCCCCCATCCACTCGGTGCTGACCTTGAACAGAAATACTGGTATACTTTAAATCGAGTGAGAGCTGGAGTGGCAAAGACTGGTGACAATATGATCAAATGAAAGCTGTAGATTGACCCCTGTAATGGGGGTAAACACATCGCTGGAGTGCCTCCCAGTGGCTGGGTCTGGGAATTAGCTCTCACCCAATCCAGTGCCCCATTCCGTCAGTTGCCCACATCACGGCCTCTCTCTCTGGGACTTGGGGTGCTCCTCTGTGTGACTCGGTCCTCCGGCCAGGTCACTATTCAGTCCTCCCTTTTCAGGATGTCAAAGTCCCACTGGACAAGCTGTCCATATGCCATGTCAGACAATCTTCCAGCCCAAGTCCAGTTCCAGGGCCACTTCCCCAATAGCTGGGAGGGGAACCCAGGCCCATCCACTACTCTGGGTTCCAGCCCAGGGACTCTATGCCTCGTAACCACAGACTACTCAATCTCAGACCTTGTTGCTGTTTCCCTGGGCTTCTTCCTACCTCTCTTCTCTATCTCCTAGCCCACCACTGATTTACCAGCCTGAGCTTCCTCCACTCCTAGTGGCTAATCCCGCTTCTCAGCTTCCTGCCAGACTCTGTAGTCCAGGGCAGGATGCCAGGGCTTACTGTTCCCCTAGAACTCTTCCTTGTCCCTAGCCAACTCCCTTTCTCTCTAGGGAATGACTGCAGAGTTCCTGGCTGCAGTCCCCTCCTGCTTTCTCTTTGATGCCTTTATACAAGCCTGCCTCAGCCTGCCTCTGCCCTTCTAGGCTTCATCTTCAATGAGACTTTATCAAGCCCTGGCCCTCCTATAAGGTTAATTGGCCCTTTTTAACAAGCTCGGGCCTTGTGTGGGGTGGACACCCCATCACAGATCCCAAATGTGAATGTGGGGAACTTAGACCAACACTAGAATACTGCCTAATTCAGTGCTGTCCCCCGCACTCCACCCCACCAGGAACTGTTCAAGATAAGTGACACACCAGGTCTTGGCTGAGGTTTTGGAGCGACAAGCTAGGATGATAGGTCACTAACAAGATGTCAGCTCCCTCATCTCCTCTACCAATGATGTTAGCCTCCACAGCCTCCTGGTTAAACTTTCAAACAAGCACCTTCGTGCTTTATCCAGGGATACCCCTCATACTTGGGAGGAGCTCCCCGTAAACATCCACATAGCCACCTCATTGTCCTGCTTCAAATCCCTCCCTAAAAACCTCCTTTGCAGTGATGCCTACAAACCTGGACAACTTTTTTTTTGCTGAGACCACTGCTTATCCTGCTGGCCAATGTTGTCTTATTGTTTCCTAGTACTACCCCAAGCTGTCTGTCAGTAGCCACCCGTGGTCTCTCATCGTATACTCAGTTTGTAAACTCTTTGGGGGAGGGACTGTCTTTTAGTTCTGCGTTTGTACGACGCCTAGTACAATGGGGTCTGGGTAACAATTAATAAATAAATAACAGACTCAGAAGCTGACAGTAACAACAGCTGCACTCATTTTTAAAGAAGCATTTTCGTCTTTTGTCTGACCCTAAAATGCCACAGAAGTGTCCCAGTTTTCAAGTTTGCAAATACGGTCACTTTAATCAAGAGACGAGAGAGAGGGGCAATTTCAGTCCTACCAGGCTTTCTGCCCTGCTACCCAAATTTCTGCCTACCCCTACCTCCCTCTCAGCAGCATAGCAATGGATGGAGGCACACACAGCTTTGATGTACGTATGTGAACATTCAGTGCTTTCAGGCTGCAGAGTGCAGAGAGACTCCGTGCCAAGAATACTGTACTCTGGATCGCTCTGCTAAAACCTCTGAAAGTCAAGGAAGATGATATTTCCATCTCTCGGAAACTAAATACTGGGAACACGCCCACACAATCCTTCTTACAATCTCCAAAATTCACTTAGCCACAAGGGATGGGCAGGGGTCAAGCTTTTCCTGGCTTAATAGTAATACTATTGTATATTAACCCCTTCCCTGCTGGTGGTGCACAAATTCTCCTTGGCTAACAAAGAAATAGACATGGCATTCATATGCACAAATACATATTCATTTTTGCAATGGATGCAATTTTAACTCTGCCAGGTCCCTGCCTCCACAACCGGGGAGGCACAAACCTGTAGCAAAAAACAGCTCAGCCTCCAGAACGTCCTACGTTAGCATTAATTACCGGATCATACCACATGACATCCTTCCATAGGACCAGATGGGTACCATGTCAGTAGCTGTATGTCAAGAAGTGAGGGGCGCTTTGGTTTTCCACCTCTGAAAGTCTCGTGCAGGACTTTCAAAACGACTGCTGTCTGAAAAATGAAACTGCGACTCTCTTCCATTTTTATGAGTGCTTTAAGGTAGAGCAGTAATCCAGGAGTCAGAGAACCAGATCACTCACCATATGTTTATTTTCTTAGCACTGTGCTTCCACTATTCGGAGAGAGCAGCAAGATAGGAAAATGGGAACGTTCGATTGCTAAGATGGCTGCTTTTTTTATTCATTCATCTCAGCCGAGCACTTCAGAGGAATGGACGACAATCGTGTACATACGGCCAAGCCTGAAAGCAGGGAAGCAAATTGGTCAAATGAGCTTGAGCTATCTTTAAATCAGCCAACCATAACAACATATTACTTCAGCAGCCGGGCACCACTGCTTACCAGAAGGTCAGGAATTAATTTTGATCTACATGTTTGTCACAATGGGATGCCGAGCCTCGGTAATCAATACTGAACTCCCAAATGTTGCACATTAGACAAGGCTAATGAGACGACGTTAGAGTAACCTTATACCGTCTGGCAGCACTCTTTGGTAGGGCACTTTGCAGCAGCCCAGCTGTCTCTGAGCTCGGGAGCTGTTGGGCTGGTAGAATTTGGACTTTAACAGCAGCTGTTAGTGTTCCACGTTTCCCCCTTAGTGTTTGCCTTTGACTTTAATGAGGAATTTTTCAGTGGGTCTCAGCATTGCCTAGCCTTTTAGAGATTACGCTTTCGGCCACAAAAATAGCACAGACGGTAAAATAAATCATCATAAATCAGAGAAGAACTCCCCAGAGGAAGAGAGAGATTTCTTTCTTTTTCCCTCCCTATGTAAAAGGCATCAGCTTCCATTTATATATTGCGTTTCTCATCCCAAAGTGCTTTACAAAGTGTGTGGCCATCCTCTACTAGATTTTGCACATCACAAAATACCACTGAATTAGCCATGAAATCCCCTGCGCGTAAACATGCACTGATGGGACGCTACCGTCCGCAGCCTAGCATTAAAAGCAGCGGCATAGAATAGCCACCAGAGAGCCATAAACTCCTGGAAAACAAAGTGTGGTCACTAGGACAACGGAAGGAGTCACAGCTGCTGACATTTGTTCCTTATAGTCTCCCTAAAATATAGCACAAAGTGGAAGTATAGGCCTATGGTTAAGGTGCTGGATTAGGGCTTAGAAGAGCTGGGTTCAATTTCTGGCTCTTCCTTTGTGACCTTAGCTTCTCTGTGCTGCCGTGCGCCATATGAAAGAGTGGTGAGAATAACCATTCAAACAAGTCGCGAGTCACCGTAATTTGCAATGCAGAAGCAGCTACTAAATACACTGGATGGGGCAAGCCACAAGCCTGGGTTATTTGTGAATAGTGGTAGGATGGAAAGGACCAAGCTGACCCGGAGGTGATGGGGTAGAGGAGGGCAGTGCTGTGGCCTGGACTAGGCTGTGACTCGGCAGGAACGCCAAGAGAGTCCTCTGCTCTCATGGCCCCAACAGGCACATGTAATAATAATAAAACCCTGGCTTGTATATCACACTTTTTATCAGTAGCTCTCAAAGCGCTTAGCAAAGACGGTAAACATCATTATTCCCATTTGGCAGATGGGAAAACTGAGGCACAGAGCGGGGCAATGACTTGCTCAAAGCCACCCAATGGCAGAGCCAAGAATAGAACCCCAGGTCTCCTCAGTCCCAGTCAAGTGCTCTGTCCACTAGGTAACACTGCCTCCCTTGTAGCATTTTTCCAGTTTTAGTTTTCTGTAGAAGTCTTCACCTTCCATGTTTTCCCTGTGAGAGGGCCATATAAAGTCAGATTTATAAATATATACTGTACATGTACTATACAAAAAGGGCACATGGTGGTGTAAGTACAGAGATCCTAGTGGCATGAACTGGGACCACCTCATCACTAATTCCACCTCCACTGTAGTGCATCCACCTCTGGCATGGAACATGGCAACTGTTTATCAGCATGCCGCAACGCTTTATAACATTTAAGACACAAAGTGCAGAATAACAGCATATTGAAAAAGAAACTGCAGGAGGAATTTAGGAAGTCAAGAATGCATTTACCAAAAAGTCACTGGGTGTCATATTCTTAAAAGTAGTTCATCCATTCACAGGCCATGGCTACGCTTGCAGATGTAGAGCGCTTTGGGTTAAACCAGCCTTTGGAGAGCGCACCAGGGAAGGCGCTGCAGTCTGTCCACACTGACAGCTGCAAGCGCACTGGCGTGGCCACATTCACAGCACAAGAAGCGGCATTTGGAGCGGTGCATTATGGGCAGCTATCCCACAGAGCACCTCTTCCCATTCTGGCGCTGTAGCTTGTGGGAAGGGGGCGTGGGGTGCGGGGCATTCTGGATCCTGTCCCAATGCCCCGTGATGCATCACTTTGCATCCCAGCAATCCCTGTGTTTCCGTCCACATTTGGTGCCATCTTTCAATGGTTTCTGTGCAGTGCGCACTTTGTCTTCCCTTTCAGCCTTCGGGAATGGAGCCCGAACTGCTGCGGAACATGCTGACGAGTCTCGCCAGCACGTCTCATTTGGCAGTCGAGTTACTGCTTAAGATCCAAAGTGACAGTGAGGAGTCCGACGATATCGAGTCACGTATCGCATACAACAGGAAATTGTCTCATTCATGCTCTCCACCGTGGAACGCCGCTTTTGGGCTCGGGAAACAAGCACTGAGTGGTGGGATCACATCGTCCTGCAAGTCTGGGATGACGAGCAGTGGCTGCAGAACTTTCGGATGAGAAAAGCCACTTTCGTGGGACTGTGTGCTGAGCTTGCCCCCACCCTGCGGCGCAAGGCCACGAGATTGAGAGCTGCCCTGCCGGTGGAGAAGCGGGTGGCTATTGCAATCTGGACGCTGGCAACTCCAGACAGCTACAGATCGGTTGCTAACCAGTTTGGAGTGGGAAAGTCAACGGTTGGAATCGTGTTGATGCAAGTTTGCAGGGCCATTAATCGCATCCGGCTCAGAAGAACCGTCACTCTGGGTAACGTGCATGACATTGTGGCTGGCTTTGAACAAATGGGTTTCCCTAACTGCAGAGGGGCAATAGATGGGACACATATTCCTATTCTGGCACCAGCCCACTTAGCCTCCGAGTACGTTAAGCAAAAGGGGTATTTCTCCAGGCGCTTGTGGATCATCGTGGTCATTTCATTGACATTAACACAGGCTGGCCCGGAAGAGTGCATGACGCACGCATCTTTCGGAACACTGGCCTGTTCAAGAAGCTGCAAGCTGGGACTTTTTTTCCCAGACCAGAGGATCACCGTAGGGGAAGTTGAAATGCCTTGAGGGAGCAATTTGAGGCTGAAAGCCACCAGTAATGTCTGGTGCTCTGCATGGGAGTTAAGCGCAGTGGCTGTGTTTGGTACACTGACTTGCAGTGCTTGTTGCTTTCCTGGGCTAAGGTATATTTTGTTTTATGCACTAATAAAGTATGTTTTCAAAGTAAAAAACTCCATTTATTGAAAAGAAAATTCATTTATTTGAAAAAAAAAAAAGTAACACAGAAATACCAAATGGGCAAGGGGGTAGGGTGGGGACGGGTTCACTCATAGGCTTGAGTATGTCCTGATTTCATACTCTTGAATCCTGCCTGGAGTGCTGTGCACTGAGTGCTGCACTTCAGGATGGCTATAAGGCATGTTGAGGGGGGTTGAGTGCAGTGGATAAGGGTCGTAGTTCTTGTGGGTGGGTGGTGAAGCTATGGGTATAGGAGGCAGCTGGGGGCGGTAAGAACCTGGATGTTGGGGCAAGTGGGTTGGAGGGGACGTGGGGGCACAAGGGGAAGAGTTTTGGGACAAGGGCTGCGGGGGCGCGGGGGAGCGCGGTAGTGTTCCACATGCATGGCGACGAGCGCCTGGATAGAGTCCGCTTGGCGCTCCATTATGCTAATCAGCCGTTCCGTGCTTTGCTGCCGGTGCGTTGCGTTTTCCTGGCGGATCCTCCTTTCGCTCTCCCTCCACTTCTGTGCCTTTTGATTCTCGTTTACAGACTGCTGCGCATGCAGCATCTCTTCTTTGCTTTTACGCGGCCTCTTCCTGAGTCTTCTCAGTCTGTCGGCCGGAGATAACAATGATGGCTGAGACCTCAAGGTTGCACCTATACAGGCAAAATGCAACACTTAACAGAGGCAGCATTGTACACACCAGACAGAGCAACGATTCCCCCGCACTTAAGGAGGGCAAGCACAAAAACCATACTTTGCCGGTCCCAAAGCGAGCGCACATAACCCACGGGAGCCCCAGAAATGGTGAGTAAGCACAGGGTCCATGGGGACTGATTGTTTCATGGCTGTACTGTCCTCTGGGTTGCTGTGCCTTGGGAAGAGCCAACAGCTGCAGGGGGCACCTACACTGAACACTGTCCTAACGTTCTCCACAGGAGTTCGTCCTGGAAGCAGCCATCGCTGCTGAGGGTGACCAGGGAAGCAAGGGAGGGTCTTCTCCTACAGCGCGGCTTCTGCCCTGGCTCATAAGCAGCTTGCCTGTGTGCAGCAATGGTACCCACTCCTCGCCCAAAGAGCCCATACCTAAAAACTTCCTTCCTGAAAAGAAAGCCCCTTACCAGTAACCGCCTCTGTTGTTGGTCCTTCCCCAAACACTGGATGCCACGACTGGCTGCCTTCCTCCTGGCTCAAGAAGAGCTCCTGGCTGCATGCATCTAGGGATTCCGGGGTGACTCTCCCGCCTCAGCACCATCGCTCGCACTTTTCTCCTCCTCCTCCTCCTCCCCCCCACCCCTTGCTGTGCTGGGCTCGGAAGTGTCCATGGTGGTCATTGCAGTGGAAGTGGGATCGCCCCCAAGTATCGCATCCAGTTCTTTGTAGAATTTGCAGGTCGCAGGGGCAGCACCGGAGCGGCCGATTGCCTCGTGGGCTTTGCGGTAGGCATTCCACAGCTCCTTTACTTTAACCTGACACTGCACCGCATCCATCATGGCCCTTGATATGTGCCCGAAGGTATCATAATTCCTATGGCTGGAGCGCAGCTGGGACTGCACAGCTTCCTCCCCACAAACACTGATGAGGTCCAGCACCTCGCCATTGCTCCATACTGGGGATCGCCTGGCACGTGGAGGCATGGCCACGTGGAAAGATGCGCTGAGAGCACTCCACACCTGGCTGAGCAAACAGGAAGGGGATTTTGAAAATTCCCAAGGAATTTAAAGGGTAGGTCTGACGCTTGGTCACCTGAGGACAGGGCAGCAGAGTTCAAAAGTGATGACCAGAGTGGCTAGAAACAGGCTGTCATAAAGAGATAGCTAAGGGTTAAAGTCTGGTTTACCTGTAAAGGGTTAACATGCAGTACCTGGTGACCACCTGACCAAAGGACCAATCAGAGACGAGATAATTTCAAATCTCTGGAGAGAATTCCCCCTCCCCCCTTTCTCAGTCAAAGCAAAATCAGCAAACAGGAATAAAGCATTTCCTTTAGCAAACACACACTTGCAAAGGTAGAAAACAAATCATAAGACTAATTCGCCTTTCTAATTAATACTCACTATTAATTAGTAGAAACTACTCCAGGAGAACTTGGAGACATGACTGTCTCTCTTAGATTCAAAAAGAGTTCTAACAAAGAACACAGACAAAGGCTTCCCTCCACAGAGATTTGAAATTATCTCGTCTCTGATTGGTCCTTTGGTCAGGTGGTCACCAGGTACTGCATGTTAACCCTTTACAGGTAAACCAGACTTTAACCCTTAGCTATCTCTTTATGACACAGGCATTGTGGGACACTTCTAGAGGCCAATCAGAGCGCATTAGGTATCCACACTGGCGCCGCGGCGCTCCAGCGAGAGCGCAGCAAATGTTATTCCTCTCGGGGAGGTGGAGTACCAGGAGCGCTCTACGTGCCTTGCCAGTGTGGATGGGGAGTGAGGTGAAGTGATCTTGGCTATTACGCACAAAAAGTGTAGCCAAGGCCCTAGATTCCAGGGCCCAGAGACCATTGTGCTCATCTAGCACGCCTCCCTGAAGGACACATGCTGGAGATCTTCCCCAAAATAATTCCTTTTGAACTAGAACGTATCTCTTAAAAAAATAGACAATCTTGATTTTAAAATGGTCAATGATGGAGAATCCACTACAACCCTTAGTTAAAAATTTACCCCTTATTTTCAGTCTAACCTTGTCTAGCTTCAACTTCCAGCCATTGGCTCTAATTCCATAAGACCTAATGACAGCAAGTGTTTAATGGATCTTGGTTTCACACAGTCACCAATACAACATGGCGCCTTAATAACATGCAGCTGCATTTTTTAATTATTGACTAGGAGAAAAATGCCCACTATTAGAAAATCGACAGCCCTTCCTGCATTTTGCCTATCAAAATACTGAGTATATCTGAGTCTGCTTAGCTTAGGAGACCTGATGAGATCACATCCCAAGGTGACATGGCTTCAGGGCAACATAAAGATGCTTTGGGGAGAGTTTGCCAGCGCCAACCCTACTTCCTAAGACCATACAGATATTTTCTGAATTTCTGACTTACTATTTTGGGGCAGCTGTTTTTGTTTAGGGTCAAGTTATGTCTGTGTTACTAATGGTAGTTTTTAAATGCTTAAATATTTCATATTTCTTTTTCATTTCTTCCCTAACGACACGGGATATCATGCGTTACCAAAGGAATTTCATTAATCTTCCAGGTTCCTATCTGCGATGAAAAGATATAATCTTTCACAATTAAACACCCTGGCTTGTAGCTAGATAATAGAAAGCTCTGAGTGATACCCAAGAAGGAGACACTCATTACCTCGAACAACTGAGCAGCTGAAAAGCACTTTTTGCAAACTCTTTGACAGAAGAGAGTTTTTATATATTTTTAACTTGGCTCTGAAAATAAGTCACAAAAGAACTAGACTGACTGTTCATTCCTGGGTTAGATGTGCTCCCAAAGCTGTTGGATTTCTCAGTGTGTGAGACCTGTGTTGACACATTCCAAACAGAGGAATTGTTTCCACCATGCTCTCACTTTTCCCTAATATGTAGTTTTGTGCAATACGCTTTGACAATCAGCATTGCCTGTAGACAGCTCCATCTCACTCCAATCACTCTCTTAAATGTTAACAACCCTGTGAGGCCACCATTGATACTGACAACTCCTAACAAAGCTAGTAGAGTGACATTTCAGTAGGTAATGGTGGTAAAGCTGCAGTCATCAGACAGAGCTGTAAAAGTTAATTAAGATACGACAACAGTAAACACATAGGAAAACCATAGTCAGGTTTTGGTGAGATTTCTTAAGCTGCAGCATAGCCAGACCACAGATACATTTCCTGCAATTCACAGCTCATTTTGCTGGTTTCCAATAGCCCCAACAAATCTGTATCACTAGGTGAATCAGAAGGAATGCAAAGCTACTGCACAGTTGTAGCATTTTTATTGATTGTATTTGAATACTTGCCAGATATCTGAATATGGAGAAGATGGTCAAGTTTCCAAATGGAATTTGAATAGAGAGCTGATTTCATCCTGGTATCATGCCTTGAGTGGAAATTTAACATAGTGACTTGTTGACTAAGACCTGAATATGGAAAAGGTCAGCGGGAAAGAAAATATTAACATTTACCTAAACAATATGGGACTCCCCTTTTAACTCCATTGAGTGTTTTGGAGGAACACAGTGGAAAAGCAGTAATTATGATGCTAAAATCTCAGGACTAGCTTCTTAGATAGAGATGGATAGGATAGGAGAAGCCAGTCCAGCACCCCCCTTCAGAGCAGATGTGTCTGGTCTTACCTGTTGCCAACTCTCATGATTTTGTCATGAGGCTCATGATAATTATTGTTTTCCTTAAAGCCCCAGCTCCTGGAGTCAAGTGAAGATGTGATGTTTTCGGCCTTCTTTCTTAAAGAAAAAATACGTTTCTAGCCCTTCTGGGTGTGGAGAAAGCTTCAAAATGTGATCCCAGTGCACCCTACAGGCTCAAAAAGCAGAAGGCAAATAAAAAGAACACCAAATCTATTATTTTTACACAATCTCAATCTCATTATTTTTGAACATTTGGGATTGGCAATATGGTTGTTTCTCTGCATGAATACAGCCGTCACAAGGCAGTTCCAAATGGTACACTTTTTAGTGTTACATACAGTCCACGTGTCAAACAATGGTGCTTCCACTGGGAAACTATTCAACACTCTTCACAGATGTCATCAGGCTTTGATGTTTTGTTTCTTTTCTGCTATTCCACCAAGTTTCTCTTTTTTACATTTTATTTCTGGATCTACCATCTCCCCACCCCAAACCTTGCAAATAGCTGCAGGCTCTTAACCTACCTCTCTTCATCCTCTGCCTTAGCTAAGCTATACACAGATCTATCTAGTTATTAACCCTTCCACATAAATCCGTCCCATCAACCTCCTTGTGATAGGTGCCCTTCTCTGAACATTCTTCTCACTTATCAATATCTTTCTAGTGATGAGGTGCCCAGAAGGGAACACAATCCAGGTGTGATCATACCAGAGCTGCAGAAAGGTGGACTAGTAACCCCTACGCTCCATGACATTAGGTATCTGCATACACAGCCCATCACTGCACTGGCCTATTTTGCTGCCATATCATATTCACTGTATACATAATTTGCTCTACCCTAGGTCTCTTGCAGTATGACTTCTTTCCAGGTTTCTCAGTCTCAGTTAATTTCCCCCTCCCCCCAGAGGAATTAGTTTGCATTTTTCCTTATTGAGCCATATTGTTATTTTCTGCCCATTTTTCTTGGTCCTTCTACACCATTTTTCTGTATCCAATGGTATTTGCAATTCCTCCCAGTTTAGTATCATCTGTAAGTTTAATTAATGTGCTTCTTACTCCCTCTTTTAGATCTTTTATGAAGATGGTATATGAGACCAGGTCTAACACTGATACCAGCAGTAACCCACTCGATCCTTCCCACTCACCAATTTAGAATATTCCCTTTCATTTATGACCTTTAAGCTAGTTTTCAATACATGTGAGCGATCATATCCAAGCCAGTTTGAATTAATTTTATGGATGGGATTTCACGAGGCCCTGTATTATATTTGGTTTGCAGTAGAGTAGATGTTATGACCCATGACAGATTTCATTGTGGGCTTGAAATTCCATAGCAAAGATATTGCTGAAGACCTGAAATCCTAATTGCTTCCTGAATAAAGTGGAAATTGCTCCCCCCACCCCAGCCCTCTGACTTATTGACATTCAATATTTTGATGAGAAAAAGCTAAAGAATTCCTGAGGAGATAACTGTGTCAGGTAATGGTTACACATGCCAAATTTCACACTCATTTTTATTATTGTTATTAATATTTATTTTCTAGTAGCACCCAGACCGCCTGGTCAGCAGATAGGGTTCCCAGGCGTCCAGTTTTAGACCAGAACGCCTAGTCGAAAAGGGACCTTGTTGGCTCCGGTCAGCACCGCTGACCAGGCCATTAAAAGTCCAGTCAGTGGCATAGCAGGGCTAAGGTTCCCTGCCTGCCCTGGCTCCAAGCAGCTCCTGGAAGCAGCTGCCATGTCCCTGAGGCCCCTAGGCGCAGGGGCGATCAAGGAAACTCCACATGCTGCCCCCACTTCCAGTTCCTGGCCAATGGGAGCTGTGGGGGCAGTGCCTGCGAGCGCAGGCAGCATGCACCATGCAGATCCACCCGGCCGCGCCTCCACCTAGGGGCCGGACATGGCAGCCATGTCCAGGAGCAGCGTGGAGTCAGAGCTGGCAGGCAGCCTGCCTTAGCCCTTCCACAACACCGACCAAGAGCCACCTGAGGTAAGCGCCGCCCAGCTGGAGCCCGCATCCCGAGTCCCCTGCCTCAGGTCGGAACCCTCTCCCACACCCCACCCCACCCCCCGCATCCTAACCCCGTACCCCAGCCCTGAGCCCCCTCCCACACCCAAACTTAGCCCGCACCCCCTCCCGCACTCCAATCCCCTGCACTCAGCCAGGGCCCTCATCCCCTCCCACACTCAAAACCCCTGCCCCAGCCCAGTGACAGTGAGTGAGGGTGGGGGAGAGTGAGCGAGCGAGGGGGGGAGGGGGGCTCAACTGAGTGGAGGGTGGGGCCTCAGAAGGGGGGCCCCAGGGAAGGGGTGGGGCACGGGTGTTCGGTTTTGTGCACTTAGAAAGTTGGCAACCCTCTCAGCAGATCGGCCTCTGTGTTTGGTGCTGTACAAACACAGAGGCAGACAAAGTCCCTGCCTAAACGAGTTGTGGTTTTTGTTTAAAATGGAACCAGGCTGCATTTTGTTCTTGTGTGATACTGACAGACTCAGTGGGCAACAGAAGTTTTTCTCTCGACGTTTTTTCGAGTTGGGAAATTTCTCGAGCTCGACCTTGTTTTGTGAATAGTTTTGGTTTCGATGAATCGGCATTTTTCATGAAAAAACAAGTATTCAAAAAATTCCCAGCCAGCTCTGGTTATAAACATGACAGCCTATAACCCCTTTTCCCACCTCTGTTCCCAAGGCAGCTTGCAACTAATCAGAGCAAAGCCAAGAACATTGGCCCTGCCCACCTGGACTTCGCTTGTGTTTTAAAACCATTGTGACAAGTTTTATCATGAGGAAACCTTATTATAAAAATAAAGTTACTGGTATATTACTGCTGCTGCCGCCAATGAGTTCTCTTCAGCAGAAACGAGCCCATGCATTTTCAGAGGTGAAACTCTCATTGACTTCAATAGGGCCAGGATTTCACCCATGAACGCCTGGCAAAGCCAGCTACAGAATAGTTAGAGCACTCCCTGCGGGCCGCTTCGCACAGCAGCAATCTCGAACCCCACAGGTAAAATGAGGTCAATAACTTTGCCCTGAGAATAGAGACAGGCCATTCTTCCATGGACAAGATGAGGGAAAGCAGGGTGGATGAGTGATGATCTCAGATGGAAGGAGCAGGCTACTGCTGTTCTTTCTCAAACGGTTATAAATTCCCACCGAGCAAAAGAAAAACAAAGGGAGACCAGGAGGAATGCAGCACTGGCAGCTTTTCATCATAACACCACAGACTACAAGGCAGCAATAAACAATAAATCTCATGGCGGAAGAGTTCAAGCCTTCGCTGGTTTTCAGCCTCACCGAAAAAGTTGATGAGAAAGAACATTCGGTCGAAAAATTAATAGACCACCATCCTTGTGCTGCCATCTAAATCTCATCTGTCATTCAGGGCATATCACCATATATTACAGTGACTCTCAATGCATGCTGCTACTTTACTGCCCGTCACCTATGCTCAGTATTGAACAGTTATGCTCCTCAGCCTAGTACAGTTATTTTAATCTGCAGTGTCCATGCCTTGAATCATTATCCCTTGTTAAAGCCCTTCCGACGACCCAAGAATGGATCACCTACGCAGTAAGCAGTTCTATGGGAAGATTTGAAAGCTTAACTGGCCTTTATACAGATCCCTTTTGTGTTCTGCTTATCCATTTGATCAGGTGGGTGTGGGTGTAATTTCCAATAGAGTTAACTGAAGTTACACACACAAATCCCCAAAGAGAGTGAGAGGAGACTATCTCCCCAATTTATGTTAATCATAGAATCATAGAATATTGGGGTTGGAAGAGACCTCAGGAGGTCATCTAGTCCAACCTCCTGCTCAAAGCAGGACCAATCCCCAACTAAATCACCCAGCCAGGGCTTTATCAAGCCTGCCCTTAAAAACCACTAAGGAAGGAGATTCCACCACCTCCCTAGGTAACCCATTCCTGTGCTTCACCACCTTCTTAGTGAAAAAGTTTTTCCTAATATCCAACCTAAACCTCCCCCACTGCAATTTGAGACCATTACTCCCTGTTCTGTCATCTGCTACCACTGAGAACAGTCTAGATCCATCCTCTTTGGAACCCCCTTTCAGGTAGTTGAAAGCAACTATCAAATCCCCCTCGCTCTTCTCTTTTGCAGACTAAATAACCCCAGTTCCCTCAGCCTCTCCTCATAAATCATGCTTCATTCAAGCCACAGACTGCATGTACATTTCATACACAATTCCTGAACGTACAGAAGTCAAATCATCAGTACAAAGCTAATGAAAGTGAGAGATGGTGAATCTATTTGAAATCTGAATTTCACTCATTTCAAACTCCCTGTATCTATGCTGCAGCCAGTTACCGGTATGTTGTTTTCCTATGGTGCCATATGTCGTAATTTGCTTGCCAACTCCTTTCATATTTCCACAGATCACAGGCCCCATGTGTAAGTTGATCTTCTCCATGGAAGCTACATGTGTGTTTTAAGTTGGCAGGGCAGCGAACCAAGTAGGTGGTTTGGACTTGAGCTCTGGATTTCAAGCCAGTTTTTGTAGCAAGTTGCTTTGCTTTTGAATTTGCCCTGCAAATTCCTGGGTTCCACAGCCACAGAGAAAGCTGCCCATTCTGAGGCTCTCACACACCAGTATCTCCACTGACTGCAGAATGCCAGGTTTGCTTGTTCTAGTCTGCACAAAAATCTCATCTGCCACACCTCAGCAAGCACAAACCCGCTCTCATTAACGGAGAGTTATTTTTAAATCCTGATTTTCTTGGACATGGTTCTGACTACAAGTTATTTTTAAATGCAAGAAATAAGCACATTTCGCATGCCATTCACAGCACCTAGTTAGGGTCTGAAATATCACTGAATTGTTCTCTAGGGATTATACAAACTAGAACCAGATTCAATAATGGCTGTCCAGCTTCTGCGCTGCTCAAGGTTACATGCACTGAAAAATACATTTTTTAGGGGATCGTGTTGCCTTGCAGGAGCTTCTGGGGCATGAAAGGTGGAGCAGGATTTTTTCCTATGAGTCTTCCCAGGAACGGGTCCATCACCATGGTATCCAAGCCCTCACATATATTAGGGTATTTATTCTCCCAACAGCCCTATAATGTAGGGAATATTATTATCCCTGTTTTAAAGGAGGGGAACTATGTCCAAGCTCACACAGAGGTCGAATCTATATCTCCTGAGACCCAGCCCAGTGCTTTAATCATAAGATCATCATAATTCACCATATTCCAAAGAGTGAACGAATATAAGATAAATTGATCATATTGATAGTTGACTTATAGTATGGTACAACCGTGGTATTATTTTTACTTATGCAGCCCAAAGAGGTGCATTATATGGCAACTAACATTCAAATCTAGTTTTAATCAAGCTATATTTAATCCGCCCTAACTTTATTCCATACTCATAGATTCACAGACCATTATGATCATCCAGTGCAACCTCCTATGTGACATATAGAACTTCACCCAGTAATTTCTGCATCAAGCCCATAACTTCTGGTTCAGCTGGAGTTTATCTTCTTGAAAGACATTTTGTTTTGACTTAAAGACTTCAAGTGATGGAGCATCCACCACCCCCCAGGTAAGTTGTTCCAATGGTTAATTAACCACACTGTTAAAAACTACTTTGAATTCGTTTAGCTTCAGCTGCCAACCAGTGGGTCTCGTTATGACACTTTCTGCTAGATTAAAGAGCCTTCTAACTCTCAGAAATCGCTTGCCCTGTAGGTACTTGTAGATCATGATGCAGTTACCTATTAACCTACTCACTGGTAAACGAAATAGGTTGAGCTTCTTTATAATAATATACTTCATAGTAAAACCAGGCTGACGTAGTTTTGCATGTACAGTTTACTCTGATTTCAGTGGTGACAGAAGAACAGCAGCTTTATTCTTTAAAACAATTCTTATGCTACCACTACATTTTGTTGAGGATAAATGCACAATATCTAGTTGACCTTAAGCAGCTGTACCAATGCATTTAACTGGACAGGAGAGAAAGGAATTCATCAGAGAAGAAACCTTTCTATAAACCATGGTAGATGCCTAGGAAACAACACAAAGAGGAACCAGCTCCGGGAAAGTGCTGGAATGATTTAGCATCTCTACAAATTAAAAGCTACTAAAAATAGCAATTACTAATGACAGACAAGCAGTTTACGATTCTATTCATCCACCTCATCATAGATATGTGTTTGCATCTTTGTGACTTATCTACACCAGCTCCATTTGTACTGTAATATACGGCTATTATTGGCATATCGCTTTTTTTTTTTTAGGCTGTCCGTTTTATTTGCAGTTGAATGCAATGAAAAATGCACTGACAGAGAATGATCTAAATAAAATAAAATTCGAGAAATAAGAGGAAAAAATGCTTCAAAGGCCAAATAAACATAGCGTGTCAAAAGGGAGGTGGGGGAGGGCTGCGTTTTGGAGGGGGTTTTGTGCCTGCTGGACCAATTTTTCATACATCTGGAAAGACGTATTAATCACAAAGACTTTGGGTCCAGTAGAGAGAGTTATTGCTTGTTTTCCTTAGGGCAAGGAAGTTTACTTTAATCAAATGGAATTTCAGTCCCTTGCTACTCCACCTACAGATGGCTGGAACGCTGAACTTTATCCACTGGTGGCTTTGAAAAGACTGTTTTTTCAAGATACTTCTTAATTTATAATCCCACAAACTTGTGTCCCAGTTTGATAACGCTATGGACATGTCTACACTACAAATGTAAGTCGACTTCAGTTAAGTCGACATCCAGCTGTCACAGTAATTAAGTTGATAGTGCGGATCCACACCACACTCCTTGTGTTGGTGGAGCATGTCCTCACTAGCAGCGCTTGCATTGATGCAGAGAGCAGTGCACTGTGGGTAGGTATCCCACAGTGCAACTTGCCTCAAGGGGTTTTGGGAAGGGCTAGAAATGCCTCATGGGACCAAAACATTCTCACGGGGGGACTGAGAACATGGCTTCAACGTCCCATGATGCAGTTTTCTCCCCCCCCCCAATTTCAATTGGAATCCATCATATTTTGTGCCTTTTTTCAAAAGGCTGACAGACGCATGTACACCATATCCCGAGAAGCATGGACCCCACACAACTGTGCACTATTGTTGTGAGCATTATAAACCTCACGCGTCTAATTGTGCAGTATTTCCAGAGCTGCGAGAGGAACTGCCAAATGAAACATGGCAACGTCCTTCAAGTAGCCCTGCTGGAAGCCAACGAATGAAATAATTATCGATTGCTGTTGGCAGTCATGCAGCAGCTGAACGTGGTGGGGCACCATTTCTGGTCCCAAGAAATAAGCACTGACTGGTGGGATCGCATCGTTATGCAGTGATCAGTGGCTGCAGAACTTTTGTATGCACAAGGCCACTTTCCAGGAACTGTGTGAAGAGCTCTCCCCAGCCCTGCAGCACAGCTACACTAACATGAGACCTGCTCTGACAGTGGAGAAGCGAGTGGCGATCGCTGTGGGAAGCTTGCCACTGCAGACTGCTACTGATCAGTGGGGAATCAAATCGAAGTTGGTAAATCCACTATGGGGGTTGTTGTGATCCAAGTATGCAGGGCCATTAATCGCCTTTTGCTAAGAAGGGTTGTGACTCTGGGCAATGTGCAGGAAATACTGGATGGTTTTGTCACAATGGGGTTCCCTAACTGCAGTGGGGCAATAAATGGCACGCTTAGCCCTATGTTGGCATCAGACCACCTTGCCAAAGAGTATATAAACAGAAAGGGGTACTTTTCAATGGTATTGCAAGCACTAATGGATCACCAGGGCTGTTTTACTACATCAACCTGGGATGGTCAGGGAAGGTTCACGACACATGCATCTTTAAGAACACAGGTCAAGTCAGAAAGATGCAAGCAGGGACTTTCTTTCCGGAACACCGAACAACTGTTGGTGACATTGAAATGTCAATAGTGATCCTGGGAGACTCAGCCTACCCCTTACTCTCATGGCTCATGAAGCCATGCAATGGACACCTGGACAGCAGCAAGGATCAGTTCAATAACAGGCTCAGCAAGAGCAGAATGGTGGTTGAATGGGTCTTTGGCCATTTAAAGGGTCGCTAGCGCTGTTTGCTTACTAGGTTAGACCTCATTGAAAGCAATATCTATATGGTTATATGGTTATAGACAAATTAGAGGATTGGGCCAAAAGAAATATGATGAGGTTCAACAAGGACAAGTGCAGAGTCCTGCACTTAGGACGGAAGAATCCCATGCACTGCTACAGACTAGGGACTGAATGGCTGGGCAGCAGTTCTGCAGAAAAGGACCTACGGGTTACGGTGGACGAAAAGCTGAATATGAGTCAACAGTGTGCCCTTGTTGCCAAGAAGGCTAATGGCATTTTGGGTTGTATAAGTAGGAGCATTTCCAGCAGATCGAGGGATGTGATCATTCCCCTTTAGTCAGCACTGGTGAGGCCTCATTTGGAGTACTGTGTCCAGTTTTGGGCCCCACACTACAAGAAGGATGTGGACAAATTGGAGAGAGTCCAGCGGAGGGCAACAAAAATGATTAGGGGGCTGGAGCACATGACTTATGAGGAGAGGCTGAGGGAACTGGGATTGTTTAGTCTGCAGAAGAGAAGAATGAGGGGGGATTTGATAGCTGCTTTCAACTACCTGAAAGGGGGTTCCAAAGAGGATGGATCTAGACTGTTCTCAGTGGTAGAAGATGACAGAACAAGGAGTAATGGTCTCAAGTTGCAGAGGGGGAGGTTTAGGTTGGACATTAGGAAAAACTTTTTCACTAGTAGGGTGGTGAAGAACTGGAATGGGTTACCTAGGGAGGTGGTAGAATCTCCTTCCTTAGAGGTTTTTAAGGTCAGGCTTGACAAAGCCCTGGCTGGGATGATTTAGTTGGGTTTGGTCCTGCTTTGAGCAGGGGGTGGGACTAGATGACCTCCTGAGGTCCCTTCCAACCCTGAGATTCTATGATTCTATGATTCCTTCTGTGTGCTTCATAATATCTGTGAGGCAAAGGGTGAGACGTTTCCACAGGGGTGGGGCGTGCAGGTGGATAGGCTGTCTGCTAATTTTGAGCAGCCGGATACCCGGGCTATAAGAAGAGCTCAGTGTGGAGCACTGCATTTCAGGGAGGCTTTGAAAACTTGTTTCAGTAATGCCCACGGTAATGAGCACCCAGGGGGAAAAATTGTGGGTGCTAAGCACCCACCAGCAACCCCTACCACCTCCCCACCCCCAGTGCCCTCCTGCCTGTCAGCAAGCCCCACAGATCAGCGTCAGCAGCTCCTGCCCGCCATGAACAGCTGTTTTGCCATGCTGGGAGAGTGGGGGGGAGGAGAAAGGACATGGCACGCTTGGGGGAGGGGGCAGAACTGGACGGGAAGAGGCGGGGCGGGGGCAGAGTGGGGGTGGGAAGGAGCGGAGCCTGGGCGGGAACAGGTGGGATGGGATCTTGGGGGAAAGGATGGACTGGGGGCCAGGCCTGGGACAGAGCTGGGGGTCAAGCACCCCCCCGGCATTTTGAAAAGTCAGCACCTGTGCTTCCCCTAGTGTGAACCTAGCTGTGACTGCTGGGTTTGTGTCTCCAGTACATCCCCTCTGTTTCCTCATGTTCCCTGTCCCTCCCCTTCCCCCCTCCTCTTTACATTAATAAAGATGAATTCATTCTCAAGACATGGACCTTTATTGAACAAACATACTGAAACTTAAAGATCACAGATAGAATTTAACCTTGGATACACAGTGGAATAAAACTGGGAGGCGGAAAACACATTCCGCTTGTCTTTAAAAGCACAGTAGCTTTGCCTGTCACACATCATCATACGTGCCACTTTTATTCTTCGGACCCTCCCCCGGGGTTGAGTGGAAGAGCTATTGCATTTTCCCCCCATGCCTCCTCAGAGAGTGGGAATACGGCAATGCTGGAATGCCGTTGTGCAGGGGCTGCAGAGGGAGTCTAGCCTCAAGGTGTTGATCCTGAAGGTCAACCAGACACCTCAGCATGTCTGTTTGTTCCTTCAGAATCCACAGCATGTCCTGCTGCATGCAGCGCTCACTCTCCTGGGCTGCTGTCCTGCTCACCATGTGCATGCCCAGTTTTTCAGAGAGAGAAATCCTCCATGCTCTCTGCTCGGTGTCCATTGTCCTAGAGGCATTCATAATCTCGTTAAACATGTCATTACATCTTCTTTTTCACCTTTGTCTTATCTGGGAGAGCCTCTCCGCTGGTGAGGAGGAAGGGGTGAAGGCCACAAGCAACCATTGTCCGTACAGACCCAGTGTCTAGTGCAGAGTTGCTATATAAAAATCACTTAAGGCAGAACATTTTCATTTCCACAAGGTGTTCATTGAATCAGTTTGCTATCCCAGCCATGGGGAAGATGGCCGGACTGTCAGCAGCATTGGGTGCCCCGCCGCGGGACTGGGGGCCATGCAACCTCCCCTGTGTAACCTGGATGTTGTCTGGAGATCGGGGACCAGCGCTGAACCTCCAAAACTGCAAGCCTTGGCAGAGGCTGCACCAGGGGAGAGGGGTGTGTGCCCTGGGCTCTTGGAGGGAGTTTGGAGACAGGAGGGGGTGCAGGCTCTGGGAGGGAGATTGGAGGCCGGGGGCCGGGAAAGGGGTGGGAGTGCAGGCTCTGGGAGGAGGTGGGGGCGTGGCACTTACCTGGGGCTCCTAGGCAAGGCAGGCTGGGGGGCCTCCGTGTGCTGCTACCCCCAGGCACTGCTCCTGCAGCTTCCTATTGACTGCAGGGGCACTTGGGGAGGGACACAGACTCACTCCACCCAGGGGCAACAGGGAGGGGCTGGCAGCCACGCTGAGCTGCCGGTGGTGAGCGGGTGCCCCAGGGTGTTTTAAATGGCCTGAGGAACTGTGGGGGGAGGGAGGGCAGATGCCCGGAGGCGGAAGGCAGGGCCGAAGAAGAGACCCGTGCTGGAGCTGGGCCTGTGGTGCTAGGAACTAAGAATATTCCTGGTGCCCAGGCACCGCAGGCCCATAGAACTTGCCGCCCATGAATCTACTCGATATTTGTAAACTGTCTGGAAACTATCAGATTGTTTTGGAGCCTCAAAATCCAACCCTCAGTCCTGTCTCCTGCAGGACGGGCTTCACAGTATAACCCTCAACTTGCCAAGGCTCAAATGAGGGACTCAAGGTGCAACAAAGATCCCAAATGAACTCAAAGAATTTATTCATGCAAGAAACTCCCAATGTTCATTCCTTTGGG
This sequence comes from Mauremys reevesii, assembly GCF_016161935.1. Taxonomy (NCBI): domain Eukaryota; kingdom Metazoa; phylum Chordata; order Testudines; family Geoemydidae; genus Mauremys; species Mauremys reevesii. The sequence continues at coordinate 12,291,133 of NC_052626.1, read as the reverse complement.
GTACGTGACCCCAGGTTTGCAACTCTTTGTTTCGGACTTAAATCACTTCCCACAAAAAAGGGGAAGGGAGCACCAAACGTAGGGAGCTTTGAGACTGAAATAAGTAAGGTCCCTTGAAATGAGGACCTGTCCAGAAGTGTGCTGCGGAGCTCTGTCTCAGTAGTAGCATACATTTACCAATCACCTCTAGCTTAACCAAAGAAGACTCCATTAACCGCTACTATGCTTTGCTGCTGTTACTTATTAAATAAATTTGTACTTGTTTCTCTGTTTGAGTGCTCCCCTTCCCCATCTAAGAGCCCGAATAGTCTTCTGCCATGTCACTGCGTGAAAGCTGGCATGAAGAAGTGAGGTTTTGCACTGTAATCTGACCTGGTAAGGACTGGGTTCACACTGAGCTGTTGAAGTAATGAATCCCATAAGCATAGCTCAAAACCCCACAATGCACTGAAAACCCCATAAATGTTGATTAATTTAACCCTGGACTTCAGCAGTTCTGTTGCCCCCCAATGATCACAGCTGGACTGGTGGGTGGCTGGTGGAGAGAAGCCCTGTCAGGGCCTCGGAGAGTAAGATCAAGAGTTTGCATTTGATCCAGAATGAGATGGGGGCCGTGGCAGTCACAGGGCATCAATATGATTTGTTCTCATTGGTCTTTCTTGCTTACAAAACTGTTCTATGTTGCAGAAGTCTTCCAGAGACAGTCAACTTCAGTTAGCTGGAGTTGCTATGGTTGATTCTGTAAAAGATGAAAGTGGGGATTACAATGGCTTGGCGCTCATGTGAGAAGAATGGATTTCTGTCAAAGAGGATTGGGGGCAGGTTGAAGAAATCTAACTTTTTAAATAATTCATCTATATCCTCCAGAGATTACTGAGTGTGGGTTCATGAGTGCTCCCAACAACAATTTCAAAAGCAAGACTAGAATTTTCTCCCATTATATTACCCAAGAGTAGTTAGGGGAAGAGCTACGTTATATGCAGACATATGTGCAAAAATATACAGTTTTTATACAAGCTGGCTTATTAGTGCCAGACAACAGAGATCTGCTACAGCTGAGTCAACACCTTTCCAAGGAATTAAAATTGATTACATGTCACTGGCTAAATTAGCCCTTTTAAAATACACTTGGAGCACCTGGCCTATTAGAGCACTGTAATTCTGATATAAAGAGCAATCTGGTGTGCATATGCCTCAATGCTATGGAATCAGCAACAGATCAGAATTAGGGACCAATCAGAACCAAATTTCTACTATTTACATATGGAGCTATTATTACTCTCGGTCTATAATAGCAGCAAGAGGCAGCCTAAGAGTTGATTAAGAAATGAACAGAAGGTCATCCAAAAACATGAAAATTATCATACTGGTCTTCCATTGCCGGAACCAGGACAATTTCCCTTTGGCCCACATTACTCCAGAGAGAGTGAAGCATGTGTATATTTCAAATGATGAAATCCCTTTTTAATGAGAGAGCACGATGCAGAGACTATAGCTGAAATCATAGATGTGTAGGACTGGAAGAGATCTCAATAGGTCATCTAGTCCAGTGCCCTGCACTCAAGGCAGGACTAAGTAATAACTGACGGTGTTTGTCTAACCTGTTCTTAAAAATCTCCACTGACGGAGATTCCACCGCCTCTCTAGGCAATTTGTGCCAGTGCTTAACTACCCTGATCATTAGGAAGTTTTTCCTAATGTCCAGCCTAAGCCTCCCTTGCTGCAATTTAAGCCCATTGCTTCTTGTTCTGTCCTCAGAGGTTAACGAGAACAATTTTTCACCCTCTTCCTTGTAACAACCTTTTATGTACTTGAAAACTGTTATCATGTCCTCCCCTTAGTCATCTCTTCTCCAGACTAAACAAACCCAATTTTTGCAATCTTTCCGCATAAGTCATGTTTTCTAGACTTTTAATCATTTTTGTTGCTCTGGACTTTCTCCAGTTTGTCCACATCTTTCCTGAAATGTGGCGCCCAGAACTGGACACAATACTCCAGCTGAGGCTTTATCAAACGTGAGGTTTCCATTAGAATTGCACACCCTAGGACACTGCTGCATTTTCATCCCTTCTGCCATGTTTTCAGAAAGGCTTGAAGTCAATCAGATACAATACACATGCACACAGAGCTCCGCCAGTTCCTTCAACCCACTAATTGTCTAGTTTAATGATTTTAAAGGGTCCCTCAACCAAACTACCATGTAATGAGACCACATCCATCCCCCTCTCGGCTCACAATCTGACACCAGCACGACACATGCTGTAGCTTCTGTTACAAATGAAACCTACAGCCATGGTTTATAAAGTGATTTATTCTGTTGTTTTCTCTTAGCAAACGCTAAGCAAATCAGATTTGTCAACCGCCATCTATTAAACCATTCAGGAAGAAGGAGGATATAACACCTGCTTTGAATCATCTATCACAAGAAAGGGTCAATTTTCACGTAATTAAGACAGAGCACTCCTGCTGCCAAGAGCACTCAGCATGAGATCCAGATCCTTCCAGGGGCATCATTTCAGAAAAATTCAGGAAGCAGCAAAGTTGTGTCAGCATATAGACCATTATATGCTTATATTATCTACTGCAAAGTCAGGGGGACCAAAATGGAGCATGTAGGCCTATAAAAAGTCTAGGGGAGGCAAACCTAGGTCTGCTAGGCTGGAGGATGCAGGATGGATGATGGAGCTAGGCTAGAGGATGGAGCTCGGCTGTTCTTAGTGGTGACAGATGACAGAACAAGGAGCAATGGTCTCAAGTTGCAGTGGGGAGGTTTAGGTTGGATATTAGGAAACACGATTTCACTAGGAGGGTGGTGAAGCATTGGAATGGGTTACCTAGGGAGGTGATGGAATCTCCTTCCTTAAAGGTTTTAAGGCCCAGCTTGACAAAGCCCTGGCTGGGATGATTTAGTTGGTGTTGGTCCTGCTTTGAGCAGGGGGTTGGACTAGATGACACTTTGGGTGTTCACCGAGATGTGTGCCTGGCCAGGGTCAGTGAGAATGTGTTGACAATGTTGCAAAAGGTGTATTTAGCAGAAATGTTTCAATGCTGCGTGTGAATTTAACAATCACGCTTCTGTGCATTGTCCCCTGTGCTTCACCAGATGTGGCCTTCAGGAACACCCCATGTGACCGGGCTGAGCACCTCCACCAGATAAAAAATCGTCCAGGACACAGCAAAGAAGACATGTTCTGGGAGGTCCTGCAATGCTCCAGTGCAGAAAAAAAAGGGAGCACAAGGAGTGCTGGGAAGCCGAATGGCAGGACAGAAAAGAGAATCATGCATTTGTTAAGGATGCTGTTGAGCGGATGATTTAAAAAATGGAGGCGCAAACACAGATGCTGAAGTCCTTAATAAAGCTGCAGACTGAGCAGATCCATGCTCGCCCTCCCCAGCAGCACATTCAGAACTCTTTTCCATGATGCCCCCAAACTCCACCCGCACATTCCTTTCCACCTTCCGGGAAGTCTCGGTTTCCCCTTCACGCCACCCCCTCGGACAACTTTCACAGTGATAGTTGGACCTACACATAGCTGTGAAAGTCTGTCCTTCCCTGGTTCCTCCTTTACCACCAAGCATTTGTGTGTTTGTATGTGCTGTTTCTTGTGCAATAAAAGCAAACTTTTGTAATGGTCAATCATCTTTTTTTTTTTGCCTACAAGGTGAGATTGCAGGCTCTGGCAGTACATGCACAGGCATTTTAATCACTTTATTACAGGAATATAAGGTCCCAAATGTCACCATTGCCCCCTAGGAAAACTACATGTAATGTAACATTGAAGCAACTCAGACAGAGATATACGTTCCTGGTGGTCATTGTCAAAGTGCTGCCTCAAAGTCTCCCTGATTCAAATAGCTCCCCTCTGGGCTCCTCTGACAGCTTTGGTATTTGGCTGCTCAGAATCACTGGCCAAGTGATCTGCCTCAACACTCCACTCCTGAGCAAACCTTTCACCCTTAGCTTCACATCAATTATGCAACGTACAGCATGCGGCTATGACCATAGGAATATTAGCCTCAGTGAGCTCCAACCTGCCATAAAGGTATCATCAGCACACCTTTAATCTGCCTGTAGACTGGCGGACTCACCCCTGCGGCGCCTCCTGCTGGTCTCTCAGGGAATTAGCTCCTTCCAGCTCTGGAGCACCTTCTGCCGGCTGGTGATCCACCTGTCCTCTGGCCCCGTGTCCCTCCCTGGACCCCAGTGCCCCTTTAACTGGGGTGCTGTCCCCTGGCAGTATCCCACCCATCTGAGTCTCCCCTCCCTGGGGAACCCCCACCCCACTATCCCCACTTTGCCTCAGTTTTGGCTACTGCCCAGTCTCCATCTAGCCCCTGTTCACTGGGGCAGACTGCAGCATCAGCCACTCATCATAGGCAAAGGGGTTTGGACCAGCTGCCTTTGCCTACCCTTGGGCTGCCCCTGCAACACCCAGTACCTGTTGGTCTTATGCTAGGCCGCAGCCTGGGGCTTTCCAGACTGGAGCTCCCTGGCTCCTCTGCCTTTCCCCAGCCCTGCTTTACTCAGGTAGCCGGTCTCCAGCTCCCTGCAGCCAGGCCCTTCTCCCTCTACAGGCAGAGAGACTATCCCTGGGCCGCTGGCTCACATCCTTTTATAGGGATCAGCTGGGCCTGATTGGGGCATGGCCCAGCTGTGGCTACTTCCCCAATCAGCTTAGCTTTTCCCTGCCAAGACCTCTTCCTGGCTGTTTTAAGCCCTTCAGGGCAGGAGCAGGGGACCACCCTGCTACATTGTCAAAAGCACATTCAACTGTCATCCGGCACCAACTGATCCTGTTGTTGAACCACTCCTTACTGCTCTCCAGGTGTCCCATGTAAGATTTCATGAGCAACGGCAGTAAGGGGTATGCAGAGTTCCCCCAGGTTCACTATGGCATTTAAACACCTCCCACTATAATCTTCTGGTTAGGAAAGAAAGTCCCCACTTGCAGATTTCTGAACAGGCTTGTGTTCCTAAAGATGCATGCGTCATGCACCTTCCCAGGCCACCCTGCACTGATGTCAGTGAAAGACTCACAGTTATCCACAAGCAGAGCCGGCTTTAAGAAGTGCGGGGCCCGATTTGAAGAGTTTTGACGGGGCTCCGACAGGGATGACTCACCCAGCGGCGCTCCAGATCTTCGCTCCGGGTCTTCCACGGCACTGAAGGACCCGCCGCCGAAATGCCACCGAAGACCCAGAGCGAGTGAAGGACCCGCTGCCAAAGTGCCACCGAAGACCCGGAGCACTGACAGGTGAGAATTCTTTTACAGATTGTGAGGTGCATAGACACTAAGCTAACAGGGACCATATCAGCATCTCAGACTGATAAACCCAATCAAAAATTCTCACCTTTTTTAATGGGTCTGCTTTCCATGCCTGAAGCATATCACCAACGCCACATACCCAGGTTTCACTAGGAGGGTGGTGAACCACATACCCAGGTTTCACTAGGAGGGTGGTGAACCACATACCCAGGTTTGCCCACAGCCAAAAAAAAAAAAAAATCACTGGCCTTAACATAACCACAAAAAATGTCAGGCCAAAATAATGTGCTTTCCCTTATGGTAGAAGAGGTCATGTTCTTTACTGTACTATCCTGCCGTAGCACGTGCTGCCTTTTGAATGTATCAGCTGAGATCTGGGGAGCACATCAATAACAGCAAACATGAGGATAGTACTGAATGCACTAGGCCACTGAGCTATTAGGGCCAAATTCTGCCTTGACTTACACCCTATATGCACTGCCACTGAAACCAGGAGCAGAATATAGCCCTCAGAGCGCTCTGCCCAATGCTGCCCCAGAAATGCTAAGTCATTCATGATTCCAAGCTTTGTTTTCTGTCATCATGATTCTAAAAGAATAAGGACTTTGGTGGGGAAGGGGGTTTATATATGTTATAACCATGATGATTCTCCCCGCCCCCAAAAAAACAATTAACAAAATATCTAGACATATTTTCTAGCAGTGGTGGTTTGGCCTTTCACAAACATGATTTAGTTGGTGTTCGTCCTGCTTTGAGCAGGGGATTGGACTAGACCTCCTGAGGTCTCTTCCACCTCTAATATTCTATGATTCTAAGAACTATGAAACTATGTAAAGTCATTGAGGGGAAATGCAGACAAATAGTATGTAAGACAATAAGAAAAAGAATTTGACATTGCATCTTAAAGGGTAGGGTACCTTTAAGAACGTTGCACTGTAAACATAATTATCTGATGCCAGCCATGTTTATTTGGTATTTGAGGTCTCATGTGTAAGGCAGGCCTGGTCTACACTGGGCGGGACGGTGTCGATGTAAGATACGCAACTTCAGCTACGGGAATACCTGAAGTCGAAGTATCTTATTCCAACTTACCTCCCATCCTCAAGGCGCGGGATCGACGTCCGCGGCTCCCCCGTCGACTCCGCTACTGCCGCTCGCTCCAGTGGAGTTCCGGAGTCGACGGGGAGCACGTTCGGGGATTGATATATTGCGTCTAGATGAGACGCGATATATCGATCCCCGATAAATTGATCGCTACCCGCCGATAGGGCGGGTAGTCTAGACGTACCAGCAGTCTCATTTTATCAGAAAAGAGTGTCACCAGTAAACCGCCTCCAGCCTAGAGAGACACTTTAAGTTAAATGATTCCTGCACTGGGGAGATACTAGCAAAATGTGAGAATGAGTTTGATCATAATCACTTTCCACTAATCAAACAGCCTCAGTAACACTTCCTCCTCCTTCATTAAAATGTATAAAAGAGCCTGAATTGTCCTGGATAGATTTCTACTAAGTGTCTTGTACCAAGATTTCAGAGGTCCAGTTACAACATATATAGACTATTAGCAGTTAACGTCTTCAGTTATTTTGAACCACAGTATTACATAGCTAACTCAGTGTCTCCACCCCATCCCCTTAATCTTGCATCCTAGCAGAATTCTTTGAGGAATAAGCAACTTTCAGCCAGGTACTTTAAACAATCATCTCTGTGCCCTTGAGATCCTAGCACTTGGTGTGTCCATATAAATACAGATATGGAGACAGTGTAAATTGCTTTGTCTGTGTCTGTCTGGACTAAGCTCCTTGTGGTTGGGACTATGTCATCTTTACGGGTTCGTACACAGCCCAGTGCCCTGTCAGTACTCAACAAATAAGGACTTTGAAAAACTTTGGATTAAAATTCAACAAACGGTTATAGTTCACCTCTTAGAATTATCTATGGAGTTGTATTAACATAAGCAATGTAGAATCACATCTACTGTATGCCCTGCAGGTACAGTGTCGGCATTCATCTCGCATTCAAAGTGGATACTTGAATAATTCTAAGTGGCTACAAAAATAGCAAAACTCTGGAGATAAAGCATCTGCAACACTATTCCAGTTCACCAGCTAAACAGGAACATCTGATATTTCAAAACAGACAGGTGGATAATTAGCCAGTGAGACATCAGAGAGTTATGCCTAAACAAATGCAAGAGAGACTAAAATGTCATTTAGGACATCAATTCGCTACATCAATTCAAATCAAAGCATTTTTTCCATCAAGTTGAGCCTCATGTTTTCTGGGAAATGAATAGACTGTACCACAGTTGAACAGCCCAGCTCCTCTGAGCCTTAATTTTTTTCTTCTATGTAATGAGATTCTAAGCTCACCTTATTTCTCCATGTTCAGTCAATCACTTTATTTCTCCAGGCCCACTATGTAAATATAATCATCTACTATGTTTGCAAAAGCCCTCAACAGGTATTTTCCTCTCACAGCAGCATTAGATCTAATTACCCATGAAAGACAAACACAATACTAAGTGGCTCAGGAGCATAAGCATTTCTTATATGATATCAGAAAATTTAAAACACTTTTAATTCAACGAGCCCCAAGGTCATTTCCTCTCTAGCCTAGATGTGTTTATTCTCGTGCAGCAGCATACATATCAGATGTAGTTCCTTCATCCTTTTAATGCACAAACATCATTACAGGTTGCAAAGAGTCACCGATCATTTTAGTGCATCTGACATTGTAAAGTCCATTAGTAAAATGTTTTAGCTTTTACTATAAACAAGCAAGCCTTGGTACAAGGGCCAGTTTTTCAGATATTTAAGCTCTGATGCCAAACTTGGCCTGTTTCAGAAGCAGACGATACACCGCTGAAATCGTATGTTATCTTTGCTTCTCAGTAGCTATAGATAACTATCATTATGTCACTGTGAAAAAATGTGCTCAATTATCCTACATTGTTATTACTTAATCTGGGTTTCAAAAAAAGCTTTAGCCTGAAAAGATGTTAGATAAAGACTAAATACAGCAGATAAAGGCATTGTTTCGCTGAGCATATGCTGTAAGTCTGAGCTGTAGTTTTGTGTGTGTAAGTACAATGTTATTTCCCTTTTACTATGATCCCATAGTTGGTGGTGTCTCAAACTAAACTAGTCTGTGGATGAGTCTGTTCCACCCAGCAAAGGGCTGTCTAAAGACTTGTAGCACAGGTAAGTGGAAATTCTTCCTTCCAGTGGAAAATGCAGAATCTGGATCCTCACTGTTAACGGCTAAGAAAATGTGCGTACAGAGCTGCTCTACATAGAGGAAGGCTGGTCAGGAGGTTAAGGCACAGGCATGGGGGCTGAGGTGAGCTGGATTCAATTCTTAGCACAGCCACAGACAGCTCTGAAGTGTGATCTTGGATAAATCATTTATTCGCTCGGTGCTCCAGCTGTAAAATAGGGAGGATACTTCCTTTGTCTGTATTGTCTACTTAGACTGTAAACTCTTCAGGGCAAGGAGTGTTTCTTAGGCCTGGTCTACACTGGTGGGGGATCGATCTAAGATATGCAACTTCAGCTACGAGAATAGCGTAGCTGAAATCGACGTATCTTAGATTGACTTAGAATCACTTACTTCATGTCCTCATGGCACGGGATAGACAGCCGCTGTTCCCCCATCAACTTTGCTTCTGCCTCTTGCCGAGCTAGAGTTCAGCAGTCGACGGGAAAGCGAACGGGGATCCATTTATTGCGTCTACACTACATGCGATAAATCGATCCCCGATAGATCGATCGCAACCCGCGATCCGGCGAGTAGTATAGACGTACCCTTCGCGGATGTACAGCACCTAGTACCAGGAGCCCCCCCATCTCAATTAGGGCCCCTATGCTATTCCTGCTAATAAATGTAGTGTGATGATTGCTTGCTCCTGCTGGCCTTTGACACTGCAGGGTATTGAACAATACATTTGGGAAAGCCTCGCTTTTTATGATGTTATTTTTAATAGGCTGTGTGTCAAATATTTGTTTAGGGGCATAAAAAGCCTTGCTAGGCCCCCAATCTGTGCGCTGCACTCCTAGCCCAGCAATTAAAGCACACACTTAGCAAAAAGATGGCTCATCCCAACTTGTCCCAGAAATATTGCCCAGTAACAATACTGGAAAACAAGACAGCCTCCAGCCCAACCCTGTCCAAAGGGCCTGGGGAAGAAACAGGTTCCCACTCTGGTTGCAGAGCAGAGTGAGTGGTTTTACAGCAGACTAGCCCACTGAGTATGAGATAGCATCTGCATTCACTAAAACATACAATCTCACACATGCATTCCAGAGTTTTTGCAAGCAGCAGGTGACTCCTCACCAGCCATCAGCCCAGAAAGGGCCTCTCACTTGTCAGCCACTCATTTTCCTGCCAGTGCCACAGGCTGCAAGATACTGATCTGTGCTCCCTTTTTGTTATTAGGGCTTTGATGTACAAGGCTTCGTGGCAGCAGCAGCTCCCTTGGGGAACACGGCAGAGGTTTTTGCCAGTTGTCCTGGTATTAAGTTCATTCATCCAGCTTCAGGGCAAGCACATCCCCAGCCTTTTCCTGTGGCCTTTGAAAGGACCCTTCTGCTCACTCCCATCTGTGGCCTTCTCAGTGTTCACCTGGACGATCAGCCCCAATTCACACCCCTTACAAGAAATAACCCTCCAGTTAAATGGCTTGTGCCTTTTAAAGCTGCAAAGCTAAGCATGGGAGGCTGCTAAAGGGAGCATCTCTAGCAAGTCATTTCAAGTGGGTTTTGCTGCTGGGCTGAGACATTTTTATTATTATTATTTATAAGTGTTATGGTAAAGGCCAGGAACCCCAGTCAAGGATCAGGGCCCCATTGTAGGTCCCTAGAAATGTAGGGCTAGAAGTCATCAAGTGCAGCCCCTAGGCACTGTCCAGACAAATAACAAAGGAGCAAGCCCCTGCTGCAGGGAGCTTACAGTCTAATGGACAAAACAGACAACGTGGGCGAGGATACGGTAACACGATGAATAAGGCTTAAGATTTTGTCACAATTATTTTTAGTAAAAGTCACGGACAGGTCACGGGCAACAAACAAAATTTCACGGCGCCCGTGACTTTTACTTGGTAGTGTCAGCAGTACTCATCCAAGGACAAGGAAGGATTTGTGTCTTGGGGAAGTTTTTAGCCTACGCTGATAGAAATAAGCTTAGAGGGTCTTTCACGCAGGTCCCCACAGCTATACCCCAAAGTTCAGAGTGGGGAGGGAACCCTGACAAAGATCATCAAGAAAGACCTTTATATGGGGACCAGGAAACACCCTGGGCTATCCTGCAGGAGACTTCAGCTCCGCATTGATGGGGTGGTTTCAGACTCCTCGACCTTCTGCCATAGAATCATAGAACTGGAAGGGACCTCGAGTGGTCATCTAGTCCAGTCCCCTGCACTCATGGCAGGACTAAGTATTATCTAGAGTCTAGACCACCCTTTATAGGTGTTTGTCTAACCTGCTCTTAAAAATCTCCAATGATGCAGATTCCATAACCTCCCTAGGAAATGTATTCCAGTGCTTAGCCATGTCCTCTACCTCTCACTGGTTCCAACACATAAACAATAACCCTTATGAGTTGGGATTGTAAGATAATTCATGAAACCAATGCCCCTATCATGGGTCTTGGGATCATCCTCCTGCCCTACAGAGAAAACCTGAGTACCTTTTGTAGTGGTGACCAGCAGAATATGAACTCTTTTGGCTACCAGATTGTATTTTCACCTGACACCATACAAAAGTCACTATCTAGGGTAGTTCTCAGTTACAGCATGGCAATCAACCAATCACATGGAGAGAATGGATAGAGACACTATGTCTCTTTCCATTGGTTGACAATAGTGGGGATAGTTCCATTCCAGGTTCTTCATCAGCATAACCTCTCAGCCAAAGTGATATGGCAACTTATACAGTTGAAACATTTATTGACCTATCACTTTGGCCTGAGCACCCTGGGCTGCCTGACTACCCTGAAGTACAGGTATAGTAGAGATGCACCACAAACAGTTTGTGATGTATCTCTACTACACCCGTACTTCAGGGCTGTCAGGCAGCTCCAGGATACTCAGTTGCATTACTCAATGCAAAACCTTCTGCTGTACATTTACATTTAAGTTTAATTCAACAACAAAAATGTAGTTAGAATGTACATGACACCACAAAGACTAAATTAGCAAAAAGCTCTTCCTTCGTCACTATGGGGAGGATAAAGACACACTACTGTATAGGTCGTGGGAATGTCCTCCACCCCCCCCCACCCCCGAGCAACATAAATTACATCGACTTAAAGACGTATCCACACCGCACTGTCAGTGGGAGACGGTCTCCTGCCAACATAACTTCTGCATCTCATTGAGGTGGAGTGATTATGCTGACAGGAGACTGCTCTCCCGTCGGCACAGCGCGTCTTCACCATACATGCTACAGCAGCACTGCTGCATCAGTGCAGCTACGCCAATGTAGCACGGTAGCGTAGACTAGCCCAGAGAAAGGAAGGCTTATTATCCCCATTTTACAGCCAGAGAATGGAAGCACAAAGCGATTAAGTGATTTGCCCAGGGTCACTCAGGGAATCTGTGGCAGAGCCAGGAATTGACCACAGATCTTGAGTCCCAATCCAGTGCTGTAACCACAAGACTATCTACATGCTAACACAGCTCCTTTGAAAGCAAAGTCTGTCACAGGATATCAAAATGGGGGGGAAAAAACTAGCAGAGATCACTATCTCCATGTTGGATTTTAAAAAGAGGCAGCTTATCATTTAACAATAATACTCAACATTTTGGAGCATGCTTCTGCCTAAAGGATCCCGAAGATCTTAACTATACAGCTACAAAACCAAGGCAGTGCAGCCCACTGGAGAGGCTAGTATGTTAGAGCACAGTAGGCTGCTCAGCAGCTGAGGAAGGAGGCAAACGTTAATCTTATGCAGCTCCTCTAAAAACAAACTCAGGCTGCGCCTTCGACACAAAACACAAAACTAAAGCCATCTGTCACCTTGCACTGAGGGAACAGAAGGGAAATGAATGAGAGGAAGGTGATAGGGGGAAGGCCCATCAGTATCAGTTTATCCCTCACATTCTAGATTTGTACTAGAGCCCATTGATTAGACTCGCCCTGATCCTACACCCAGTGGAAATGCTCCCACTGGCTTCGCATCTCTGGGATCAGGCCACTAGGAGGAAAAAATTAATCTTAACAGAGCAAAATAGTTACAATAGGCTTTTATTATATGCTTACTTCTTACCAGTGTGTCTCGGGCAATGAGACTGTCACACCCAAACAGACCTTCCAGCTCTGATAGAGATGATAAACGGTAGCTCCCACACCCCATTTCTAAAAGGGATAAGAACACGTCACGGTAGGAATATGCTATTCCCCTTCCCCATCCACCCACAAACTTCTGCCTGCTTCGAGGCTGGACATGAACACTTTTGAATGTTCCCCTTGGCCTTTGTTGTCATGCACCTCCATCGTTCTGCTTAGTCCGCTGATATAAATGTCACAGAACTCTTCTGTCACCCGAGCCAGCACCATAGTTGCTACGTGGGTTTTTTTTTCTTCGAGTCTTCAGGGGGAGCCGGGGACTGAGGAGGGTGATGTGAAGCAAACCAAGATTTGGTTTAATTAAATGCTCCAGCTTTTGTTGCTTGCCTTTCCCTTATTCTTGTGTGTCATTTCCAAAGTCAATACAGATGACATTTACTTGACTGAAAATAGTCTCTGCAGCAACCTGGAGGCATGAAGGCAACTTAAGTGGTAGCAGTGAGTTGAAAACTAAGGGCTTGACCCAGTGCCCATTCAAGTCAATGGCAAGACTCCCACTGATTTCAGTGGGCATCGGATGAGGCCCTGTCTTGCGTGCATAAACCTCTGACTGCCAGAAGCTGGGATTGGACAACAGGGGATGGATCACTTGCTAAAGTGCCCTGTTCTGTTCATTCCCTCTGAAGCATCTGGCACTGGCCATTGTCGGCAGTCAGGATACTGGGTTATATGGACCATTGGCCATGCTGGGTGAGACCCTTCTGATTGATGCAGTAAGCTGCTACGCTTTGCTGGAGTTGACACTGGTGGTCTTCGCAGTGCTGCTTCAGCAGGATTTACAGTCTACAGCACATCGCTTATCAAACCCGATGGAATTTCCTCTCTCTCACCACCCTCCTAATCGTCTTCAGCCTTCACCCAAACTTGGCAATGAGAGTGCACAGCGTATCATTAACATTCACCTGAAGGAAGCCTGGAGATAGAATCTGATCCTACTTTTCATCCTCAAAAAGAGATCATCTCTTTGCCTTTCAGTGGCCTCCTAGCCTTTCCTGATTTTTATCCCCTCAAGGGAAGTGCAACCTCAGGAAACAGCTTCTGTAGAAAATGCAGAAAGGACATTTTTCTTTGACAAATGCAGAGCATATCCCAAATGCTGGTGGGAATTTCTCCTTGTTAAAATCCCTTAAAGAAGGAAACTAACCATGAATCATAGTCCTGAAGGATAAATGCTCTCTCACTTTCTTCTGCTCTCTTGCCAAGTTTAATAACCTGAGACCATGTTTTAACTGGGTGAATCTTCCCCCACTCCCTTGTCATTCCTTGGTCTAGACATGGGTGACTCAGGAGCACACTGTTTGCTATTATTCCCACACTGAAAACACTGGGACAAAAAGAACAGTGGAGTCCCCAGCTGTACAGTGCTTTTAGGAACTGGCCCTAGGGGTTAGTGACAGCACAGTGTAGTGAGGGTTCAGGATTTGCGCTCAGTCCGCCCCACCTGGCCCAGTAGCTAGGTGGAATCCTCCCATTAAGTTGTAGCAGCATCAGACCTGCTCAAGTGCTGACCATCTTTTCAGCTGAGGACACATCTGACATGACACAGGTCCTTTGAAGGGGAGGGAATGAAGACAGGCCCATTAGCTCTTCGGCCCAGATCCACTAGGATACTTAGACAATTAACCCCAGCTTAAGGCACCATGGTGCTTCACACCACACACACACACCCTGGCCCCGCCAAAGGCTGTCACCTAACCCTGTAGGTGCCCAAACTCCTTCAACACCTACATTTTCAAGGTAAAAGTGTCCTCGGTGCCTAAATTACTGCCCCAGGTATGCGCGCTGCTGCCGCACTCTGGGGACCCAGATGCCTCTCTCATGCCTGTGCCCTGGCGTGAGCCGCAAACTGGGGGGAGGATAATCACTCCTCCGCCTAGCTCACCTGCTCAGAGCCTGTGGCCGGGTCCCATTCAGAATCCAAGAGGAGGTGGCGGTAGGGCCTCCCTTAGAACTTTTAGCCCTGTCCTTAGAGCATTCACCTGGGATAGGTTCAATTCTCCCCTCTGCCTGATGGGGACAAAAGCTTTGGACAGGGGACTCCCTCCTGGCATGAGCATTCTCTCAGCACTGAGCTTTGGGCTATTCTGATGCAGGGCTCCCTTGATCTCTCCTGTTGAAGCTGTTTCACTTTGTGCAAATAATTAAAGCGTCACTGGAGCAGGGACCCAACCATTGGTCATTTTCATTCCCTGGCCCAATCACTATTTAATCCACAGTGGAACAGCTTTAACAGGAGAGATTGAGGAACCCCCCACCCCATCAGAATACCTCAGAGCCCAATCGTTAGAGCCCCTCCTGAGAGGTGGGAGACCCCTGTTCAAAGCCTTTCTCCCCTCAGGTGGAGGGGGGAATTGAACCTGGGTGAGTGCTCTGACCACTGGGCTGGAGGGAAGAGGCAGCAGCACCTCTTGCTCGGGTGTTTCTTGCACAAAGAAGTTCAGTGCCTAACTCCAGGACAGGGGTTCCTGGCTGTGGATCGCTAGCCCCCTCCCTGCAGCCTGGGCTTAGGCATCTAACTCTGTGGGAAAGGTGGGTCTCTCCCATTAGCTAGTTCAGGCAGCTTCCCATCTAGCATGCTGGCTTTTCAGGCTTGCATTCTAAGACACCTCTCTCTCCCCATTCAATGCATAGGGAGCCTATTTACCTAACTCAGGCTTTATAGATCCCATTGTTGTTATTCCAATGATTTACTAGGCTCCTGCATCCCTTTGTGGATCCAGGCCTATCTGCCTGCTCTGGCTTAATAAAACAAAAAACAGCTACTATTTTATAAATACTCCCGTTTACGGTGAATGCAGGAATCACATGCCTGACTGCTGTGGTTAGAAAGACACTAAGCAAAATACATCATTATCCACTCCTAAATGCTTAGATCAGATGCTGTGAATGTGACAATACCCAGAGCACTTCTTAAATTAAAACTCTTAACTTTCTATCGCTGCTTAGAATGTGCATCATACTATAAGTTATATATACTTTTGTATCAGCTTTAGATTGCAGTTTTGAGGCAAGTTTCATTATTTAGGATCGGATTCTGCAACCTGTACTCATGTGCAGCTGCTCTTATGCAAATCATCACAGTGAAGTCAATGGGACCGCTTACACAAATGAGTAAGATAGGGTAACGAGGGTTGCAAAGACAGGCTCTTGGCCCCTGATTCAGCAAAGCACTTAAGCATGTGTTTAAATCATCCCTATTCAGCAAAGTACCTAAGCTTTGCTGAACAGGGATGGGCTTAATGCTATGCTGAGACAGTTTTGTTGAATGAGGGCCTTAGAGATTAAAGTTGATTAGGCCTTTTCTCCCTTGTGAAAAGCAAGTTTCTGAGCACACAGAGCTCAGTGAGTTTGTTTTATGCATGGTGGTGAATGTGGATCAACCAATCTTAATTTTCTGTCCCAAACCACCAAAGAAATGAGACTGTTGGGGGTCCGTCAATGAAGGGTATTAGCCTGATGGTACCATGAGCCATCAGAAGCAGAAAGACAGGTTTCAGAGCAGTCAATAGTCTTGGATAGGGGTAGAGAGGATCCACGTGAAACAGTTTTGGGGTGGGAGAATGGAAATTGCTACCCCTCATAACACCCAAACTCAGACCAGGCTCGGTGTTTGCTGTACACATGTACGACTATTTCAAAAAAGTTGGTATCAGACAGCAAGGAGGCTAAGGGACTAGAGAGAGGCTTTTCAGCTGAACTTCATCAAGAAATGGTGGCTATAACTAACTCATGCTCCACGTGTGTGCTGTGATTATTAGGTCTGGGACCAGCATGGCTAGAGACAGCACGTACACACACACACAGATGGTTTTTGAGAACCACACACAATGCAGAAACCAAATCAGCAAATCCAAAGCTTCCTTAAAAACCAATGCAACATTCCCCATATGCTGTCTTTGCTATATTTCATCTGCAGAGCTTAAGAGGGAAAAGGGGATGAAATAAAGGACAATAAAACTCCACAGATATAGACTACGTCCACCAAGTGTTAACCAAACAGAACAATACTTTTCTCACGAGGCAGCTAAAGCTACACACTAAGCTGTACGAAAACTCAGTCACATTTGCATTTCCTTCCCCCCTCTTCCTTGAAAGTTTAAAGAAATACAAGGAAAGAAAGGCCAGCTTTTGGGCCAAACCCTTCTTCTGTGGAAGGATTTTAAGCAAAGCTGACATTGATGAGAGGGACAGTATGAAATGATATAATTTTTGCATTGATTGTTGAAATGCATCTTATGTTACAGAGAGCTGTGGAACTGAGTTTTGCACCAATGGCTCACTTTTAGCTGTCGGCGCTTGCTCCTTCACTACACTGTGCGAGATGCAAACAGTTGAGATTTAAGGACTGTCTTATCTCATTTCTATTTCATATAGATGCAATGGCCAGGCACTTTTTCATTTTTAGTCAGAGGAACGATTTACTCCATAACATCACACAGAAAGAGAGCACCTTGAAGTAGATCTGGAGTTCATAAAGATGTTGGTTGTCCTGTCCCATAATGTGTGTTACAGGGTGACTGGCCCTATGAGGAGATGGATCCAGCCCCACCTATGATTGGTGCAAGGCCTCCTGAGGAACCCTTTTTAAAGCCCGGTTTAGACTGAGGGGAACTCCGGAAGGCAGGTCGGGCTGCTGCGGTTAGGCCTGGAGCAGGGCCACTCTCAGACAGGTAGCCTAGAGGGCTACAAAGAGCAGAGCAGGCTCCCACAGGAGCCCTAGGCTAGGGGACAATTGCAAATGACCACAGGCAGAAGTGTGTTTGAAGGAAGGATGGACAAAGCCATCAGGAAGGGAGGAGGGGCTGTGCCTGTCCTGAGACTGGGGCATGGGACAGAAGATTCCTTTTGGTTTTGTGGTTTGTTAGGCCCCTACTCTCCTTAAATAGTTACAGGCCTAGGACACACATTTTAACCCCCCCTTACAATCTAGCTCACACTATTCTTTGTATGTAGGATCTTCTCCCAAGCCCAAATGCCATAGCCCCACTCCAGCAAAGCATGTAAGCAAGTGCTTAACTTTAAGCACAAATTGTCCTACCAAAGTCAAGAGAACTCCTCATGCGCTTAAACTTAAGCACAGAGTCACTTTACGTGATTGGGGCTGAGAGGCAAATACCCTGAGCCACCCTACAACAATCCAGTGAGAGAAAATATATTTCAGCTGTGAACACCCAAAGGCTACTATAAATCAGGAGGATAATTAAAACATGGACGTTATGAAAGATACATTGGTAAGGACACAGGAGGGTAGAGATGGAAGCCAGTTGGTTTAAAAAAGTGCCATTTATTTACATAGCTGCCAGGATTAGCAGAGGGTTTTTGGGCCCAAGCCCACAAACATTAACAGTCAATTGTGTTTCCAGGGTCAGATTCAGGCCCAGAAGGGGGGAAGGACATAGACTGAGCATTTGGATCAGTTAAGTAGTTATCTAGCATTTCAAGATTCCTATCTTTAAAAACTTCGAGCCCTTCTTATTCAAACCCTTTCTTTAAGGAAAGAAAAATTCCTCCACCAAACTGCAATGACTCAGATGCAATTAAGACAGAGATAACATCAGCAAATTTCCCCTGTCTAGTAACAAGCAATTCCAGGAGTGCAAAACAGGATGCTGCTGCAGCTGCTTACCAGCATTCTCAGCGTTATTGGTGGGTGATGTTTTGTTTTGATTTTGTTGCTGTTGTTTTAATTACCAAAAAGGCAATTCCTTAGCAGCTCCCGTTTAGAAAGTGGCCTCATTCATTTGACAAGAGATAATGTACAATCTCAATGCATTTAACAGGAGCAATAATTTTAAAGCTCCCCATCATTTTGTCTTACTGCTGTTCTTTATAGCCACAGGGACAGAGAGAACTCTGCAGATTCAGCTGACTGCCCGCCACACCTTTTGGAAGATTTATGGGGATTTTCACATCTTTGTCTTGCTCAGAGAGATTGTGTGGCATGATTAGAGACATTCTGGGAGAGACGGGATTTGACAAGCTTCATGAAGCACTCCTGGGCTGAGCAAGTTTTCCCAAACTATGAAAAGGGACATATCAAGCCATTAATCCACCTTATAAAAGTTGTGTCTAAAGAAATATAAACTCCCCCCTTGCTGCAGCCAATTCCCAATATTTGAATACGAGTTACTCATTTTGAAAAGTAGAAAGGTGTTAGTGCAACCTGCTTATTTATGAGCAAAGTAATGGCAGGCGGGGATAGGGTGACCAGACAGCAAGTGTGAAAAATCGGGACGGGGGTGGGGGGTAATATGAACCTATATAAGACCCAAAAATCGGGACTGTCCCTAGAAAATCAGGACATCTGGTCACCCTAGACGGGGAAGGGAAGGAAATACCTAGGTACAGCAGCACGTTTTTCACCATCTTATTTTAATGGTTGCCACCTTTAGTTGTTATAATTCATTCTCCCTAATAACAACCGGAAGGGAGTGATTTTAGGATTAGTGATTGATTGCAATATACAGATTCAACCAGCAGGATTGCACGGGTAGAAGCAGCACCATAGAACACAGTTAATCTCAGGAGGGCCCTCTCCTCTTCTAGGGTAAATCTCTGGACTATTTGTTGTTTTGGAAAGTGTCCTTTTCAATGTCAGCTGGGTGTCCGGGAAGACAGCTGGAAAGAGCTGTGGATAACTCACAGAGAAGGCTGCCTCTCTGGAAGCAAATCTTAGAGTGCAAGAACACGAAGCACTCTAAAGGGCGGCGGCCCTCAATCACACAACCCCCGACTCTGTAGTTTAAATAGGGAGGAGCTATGATAGAGCTGTTTTAATTTTTAAAAACTAGGGATGTCAAGAAAACGGAGGGTTCCCTGGGAGCACCACCTTCCCGCTCAGAAGTCAGACTCCCCAACCTCTGCTGTGACATCAGAGAGGAACCCCCTAGCCCTCATGACAGCAGCGGGGGGAGACAAGCTCGGCTGCTGAAAAGCTGCTCATCAGTAGCTACTGGGAAGGATGAACCAGGCACCAGCCCTGTACCCACACACAACCAGGACAGGATCGAACAACTGTCATCCATGGGGTGATTGGAGAGGCACCCACAACCGCACCAATCCCAGAGCAGCAAGTGCCCTTCCGCTAGTGGCCATCTTGGGCTGCGCCATCACGGTGAAGGCAGGGCAGCCACAGGGTCCTACTTTCCTACTCGGACAGCGCTCCCAGCTCCTGTCGGGGAGAAGAAGTAATGCTGCCTCAGAACCAGCTCCTCTCTCCCTCCAAGTCACAGCTTCCCAGGCCAGAAGGGAACACTGTGATCACCTGGTCTGACCCTCTGCATACCACAGGCCATAGAACTTCCCCCCCAAAAATTCCTACAGCAGCTGTTGGAAAAACATCCAGTCTTAATTTAAAAGTTGTCAGAGATGAAGAATCCACCACAACCCTCGGTAAATTGTTCCAATGGTTCATTACTCTCACTGGTAAAAGTCTGTACCTTTTTTCCCAGTCTGAAGGGATCTATTGGATCATGTTAGACCTTTCTCTGCTAGACTGAAGAGCCCATTTTTAAATATTTGTTCCCCATGTCGATAGTTTTAACCTGTGATCCACTCAGCCATTAACCTTCTCTTTGTTCAGCCAAATAGACTGAGCTCTTTGAGTCTATCACTATACGGCAGGTTTTCTAACCCTTTAATCATTCTCATGGTTCTTCTCTGAGCCCTCTCCAATTCATCAACATCATTCTTGAATTGGGGGCATCAGAACAGGACACAGTTTTCCAGCCAACAGTCGCGCCACCTCCTCCTACTTGAGATTCCTGTTTTATGCATCCCAGGATCTCATTAGCCCTTTTGGCCAGGGCATCGCACCAGGAGCTCACGTTCACCTGATTAGCCACCATGACCCCCAAATCTTTTTCAGAGTCACTGCCTCCCAGGAGCAGTCAAGAGATTCAGCTCCACCCCAAAGGGAGGAAAAGGCTGATATAGGGAGCAACAGATTGCTGAGATAGCTCCTATTTCTGTTCCTCTCCCTGGGGTAGCACCACCATGACAGGGAGAAGCCAGTGGCTGCCATGCCTGAAGTGGGGAGATCAGGGTCGCAGGTCACTGGTTCACACATGTAGCAAAACCAACTGCGGCTCCCCATGCTTCCTGCAAGCCCATCTCCCAGCAGACATGGCTCTTTTGGAGTGGAGTGGATTGCCTGTCCTTTCATGGAGGGGGCCCTGCTGTATATCAGGGGGACTGGTGCCTTTCTGCCACTTGGTTATATAGAATTAATATGGCAAGCCCCCGACAGGCAGTGGTAATATTAACTGCCAAAGTTGTGGGGCAGGAAACTCAGAGGTGTCAGAGCAAGGTTTATTCCTGGACACCTACATCCCATCCAGCTCTGCACAAATCCTAACTATTAAAAGAAAGAATTGAGCCACTCTGAGCTATGACTGACCCATTTCTCTCCTTTCCCACCTCAAAGTACAGGTTCCAAACACAGGAACACCTCAAACTCGCCTCCGTTACTGTATAGTTCAGATGCAGCAAGTGTTGCATGGCCACATTCGGTGTACCTTTGTGTGGGGGCAGCGGTGGTGCGGTCCCAACCGCTGGTTCTAGAGCAACGTAACAAACTTTAAAAAAAGTATTAAAACAGACTGTTTATTACAGCATATGATGTGTTATTAATTTACACAATGATATATAAAAACAGCCGTTTGTGATGTACAGTAACTTGACAGTGACAGGAATATTAAAACTATTGATATTCATGCACGTGACATGCATATGTTTTTAAAAAGCGCTTTTACACAATATACTGAAGAGTTACTGAGCCTTTCCCAGCTGGTCCAATGGTTTCTTCTGGAGAGCAGTGTATTATTCTGGTGGGAGTCCCACACATGGAATGCACCTTGAGGTCATCCATAGCAGAGTGCCTTGTGGAGCAGGCAACTCAAGAGGGAGATGAAGCGAGGGCCCTTTCAATTATTTGTGTTACCATAGCACCCTAGTTGTAGACCCAGAGCCCATTGTGCGAGGCACTGTACAAACACACACGTGGAGGGGGAGGAGGTTGCAAGAAGAGTTTACAAGAGAAAATCCAGCCAGACAAAAGGAGGGACATGGTCAACATGCAGGAACAAGAGCAGAAAATATTAAGGGATAAGATCAAACATTAGGATCCTCCACTTATGACTTGTTGATCTCCTGATATTACAAGACCCAGAGTTGGAAAGAATAGGCTAGGAAGATCCATTCTTGGGAACATTATTCTTTTTCAAAGCCTTCGGACACTATGCACTTGAAGCTGTCACCACTGAAATGGCAGGGTTTTAAAAAACTAGTATAATGGTTTTTATTTCCATGAAAAGGCACTAGTATCCACCCAAGATTTGAAGCCATGTCATAATTTACCTTAAGTTTTAAATATTTGTATTAAAAAAAAAATCTATGAAAATATTTACACAAAAGCACCTTGTTTCTTTAAGTAGAAACAGACGCGTTCCATGCGGACAAGTCATTTCATTAGACAGTCGTCATCAGTTTGAGAGAGCCAGATCGGAAGCGGAGGATTTTCTTCTTGAGGTTATGCGAGGCTTTAATTTTGACAAAGGCCTTTGCTGCATTTTCGTGCAGCTCCGGAGCGGCCACCGTTTGGATAGGAAGAGTCTGGACAAACTGAGACCAAATAAGCCCCCCGCTTTCATCGGAGTCACTAGTCGTCGTGCTCTCCCCAACGAACTCCACCTCACTCAAGCTGGACTCGCTGTCCCCAAAGCAGTTTGTGGTGTAGTTACTCTGCTCATCTTCACTGGTGTCTACTACGGTGGAGTGGAACAGGGATTCACACTCTGCTGAATACTCGGAGTCACTAGCAATGTAAGCGTAGGGGCTGATGTACGGAAGGGGAACTTGTGAATAGACCCCTACGGCTTCTCTCCTGTTTCTTCTCGCCCTTCTGAGGGCTTCCTCGTAGGAAATCTCTGCCGATGACTTCCACCGGCGATAATCTCCTCGCTTGTGTTTAGGTTTGGCCACAACTGCTTCTCTGCCATGTCCGTGAGATTTGATCACAGTTTTATGGAGGCCAGCCTGCCTGCTTGGGAGGCTTGGCTCCAGCTGTGAACTGCTGCTTTTCTTCCCTCTCACAGAGGGCTTTTTAAGTTTCTTATTTGTATCCAAGTCATCAGGGAAACGACACTTTTTGCCGATTGGCTTGGTTTTCTCCCGCATGGTCGGCGCGTTGCTTTCCAGCAGGCTGGCCAGGTGGGACCTGTGTTTCAGAGTAGAGCTCTTCAGAATTTTGACACTTTTGGTGCCTTTGTGAAGCTTAAGGCTTTGCTGTTGAGCTGGTATGTACTGAGCACTCACCAGCAAGCCTTCATCCAGGCTCTGAGAGGAAGAGCCCTCACTCTTGAAATCCAACGTGGGTCTCTCCTCCAGAGGAGGCGAAGTGGGGTGAACTGCTTGCAAGCGGTTTTTTAGCAGTAGCTTTTTGGGTGGCTGGGTCACTTTATTCTCCTGCTGCAGTGCTGTATGCCTACCAGGACTTTCTTTAGCAGACGTAGCAAAGAGTTGGCCATTTTCCTTTGGGATATCTCCTGTCGTAGCTACAGGACACCAGTTTACTTCTTGAGGTGCTGGTTTGACGGTCCTTGACAGATGTTTGCTTTGAAGTTCATTGACAGCGCTTGGTGGGTAGGCTGCAGCTGTAGGCACCTTCCTGCTTTCCAGCTGCTCCCCATTAGATTCTTTTGACCGCTGATTTAATGACGAGAAGGTGCCATTATCCAAAGCGGTTGTTCCACTGGAATGCAAACATGCTTGTTTGGAATTCTTCAGGTTCACAATGTTAGTATGTGAAACAGCCGCGGTCTGTCTAACACACATGCTCCCATGTCTCAAAATGCCTTTTGTGGGGTCAGCATTCAGACTTGTTCTCGGTTTGTTAGTCCTCACAGAATGTGTCTTTTTCTGAACAAGGCTCAAGATGTAACCATCTATTTTTTTGTTGGCTGAAGGACAGGATACAGACCATGAGCTCTGCAGGAGAAAGGAATTGCCTGTTTTTACTGAGTCTAGTTCAGCTCCAATGCAAACATCATTAACATTGCAACCGCGTCTCTCTTCTTCTCTCAGGGGATTACCGGTCACTGGTAGAAGAAACATTGGACTCTGCACGGCTACTGCATGTAGGGGACTGGGGTAACGGTACACGTCATTCCCATTTTTAGATACTAAGTCACACTGATACTTTGGATGTACATCTGCAACCACATCAAGGGAATTGGAGTGCGAACGACAGACAGCACCTGATGCCGGGTCCTCGTGCTGGCCTTCTTTATTATAATCCATCCAGCCTATGAGATCTGAAATACATTTGAAAAGAGTTTAAAGATGCTGCCATTGTGTAGTTCTGCTTTTATTTAGTCTTTTCAAAGAGACTTTTGAAGACTTTGGCCTGGTCTACACCCACACCACTTTAACTAGAGCAATATAGTTGAAACTCTACAATCCTCCTAGTGTGGATTCAGTTACACCAGTGTAAAGATGTGTATTCTCAGGTCTACATTATAATGTTTTATTGGTATAGCTACTAGAGGGACAAGGTGGGTGAGGTAATGTCTTTTATTGGACAAACTTCTGTTGGTGAGAGAGACCAGCTCTCGAGCTTAGCTATGTCAGCCAGGGTGTGGGAAAAAACACTTCCCCATGTGACATAGCTACACCGGCAAAACCCCCAGTGCTATGCCGACAGAAGAGTGATCCAATAAAAGACATTACCTCATTCACCTTGTCTCTCTAATATCCTGGGACCGACACGGATACAACGCTACGGCAGACAGCTTGGCTAACATCATTGAGGGAGATGGTGTTGCTAAACAGGCAGAAAAACTTCTGTTGGCATATGCTGTGTCCACACTAGGAGGCTCTGCTGGTACAGCTATACTGATATAGCTAGAGCAGCAGAGCTTATGTAGTGTAGTCTAGCCCTTATATTCCCGTATAGGAAGGGGAATAAGCTATACTGGTATAAGGTGCCTTTATACCAGCAAAACTGTATCCACACTAGGGATTGTAACAGTATAATTACGCTGGTTAAAAAAAAAATGAAATTCACACCCCTAACCAACTTAGTTATACTGGTCCAAAAGCCATATAGAACTGGCCTTAGAGAGCCTTCCACGTAGTACCAGAGGCCGCTAGAATTCTACAGTTGACTTTCACAGTCTCCACATGAATTGCTAGATGCAGAACTGTAGAAAGCCTGAGGATGTGTGTGTTACAAGATATATTGCACTGCTAAACCCACAACTGACCAAGAGGGAACAAACAAATTACACCAGTAAAATTGTTAACAGTCAGCTGAAGGGCAATATTAACCAGCCTTTTCTTTACGAACTTCAGGCTGATCGTGGACTTCCACCGTTTTGACTTAGAACTGCTTTTATAGGACTTCAAAATGTTCAGATTCCATTCAGAAAAAGGTGATGAAGATGCGAACACGCATAAGAGAATCTTCTGGGCGGAGGGGATGTCAACGACAAAGACTCTTTTGACTGAAGCTCAGGAGTGGGAGTTGAGAGACAGAGTTCTATTCCCAGCCCTGCAAGAGACGTCCTCGGGGGCTAGTTACTTAGGTCAAAATGTTCAGATGCGAATGCCTTACTAAGGCCATATTCAGGCACCTAAGTAAGAGGGCTGATTTTATCAAACATGCTTAGCTCCCACAGTTCCCATACACTTCAGTGGGACTATATATGAGAGGAAGTGCTGCTCAGAGAGCAAGAATGGGGCTATCAGGATCTTAAGAGAACAGATGACTCACTGTAGGTCACATCACAGTATTCCTTAAATTCTCTGTTACAGTCTAATATGCACAGAGAATTGTCAAGACGACATCACTGAAACATGCCACTGTGGGAGGTCAGCTAGAGTGCCATAATCTGTTTAACAGTTTCATATTTCCATTCTGTATAATGAAAACCAGCAACGTAATCTGCTGTTGATCTTTGTGCAGGATTATTTTTAAACACGCTTGCTAAAGAAGACCTATAGATTGGTGATAGGGAAATTTAAATTACATCAAGCAGGTCAGAGGGTAATTTGGAAGCTCTCAACATCTCAGAATTGCTACAAAGTCACATTTCTAGGACAGACAAACTTGAACGATTATGCTCTGGATTCCTAAATGCAAAAGTTCACTTGTAGGCAGTTTGACTTCTATATTGTGAGGGAGAGAGGGGGCGGCTCCAGGCCAAGGGGGCTGTGCGGAGGGAAACCCAAGCCTGCCCAAGGCTTGAGGGGTGTGGGGGGGAGGCAGAGGGGAGAAGGACACAGCAGAATGGAAGTTCTGAACACCAAGCAATACATGTCTGCTTGTAAGCAGCCTCCAGGATTGAAACTGAAACAAGGTCCTATTTAACCCCTCTTTCCAGACCTATACAGCAAATAAGAGGATTCTTGCAACAGAAATCTTGTAGAAACCCGCCTCAATATATAACCTAAACACACATTCACACTGAGCTTTACATCTTTAGAAATTCAAACATCCATCTTCCCCTCACCAAAGAGAGAGAAATCTTTTCCATTATTCATAATGGCCATTTGTCCATGCCACACAAATTCAGCACGCACTTCATCACAATTGTCCACGTGCTGAGGAAAGCAGTAAGAGCTGGGAAACTATTAGTCGCTCGCTTTCATAGGCACAAATATGCGCTACCCATAAATGAATTTGGTTCAGGTGGGTTTTTTGTATGTTGGTAAAAATTGTTTGCTAAAGGAATTGATAGGAAGTTATACAATGAATTTGCTTAAGTGTATATGTATCACTGCCCTCTACTGGGTAGAAAATACAAGAGCTGATCATGTGTTTTATAGGTGCTCACAATTCATACCAATGACTGAAAAAGTGGCGAGTGAAATCTATACCCCATGCCACACATATGTGACAAATACATCAGTCATTAGGGTCTTTTTGGATTATTTTATATGAACATGTAGTTTAGCAAATGAAAAAAGGAAGAGTTAACAGGACCCTGCTAGCCCCAATGCAGCATTTCAACGGATAAGCCAACCTCACGTGCTGGAGTATGATGTATTATACCAGCTTTTACTGTACCTGCAGATTTTGGGCGTCCATCCGAGATATTCAAAGATGTCTCCAAAGGGCTGCAAAAACAGGTGCTAGAATGGCAACTGGATAAACACTCACTGAAGACTGAGTTAGAGGAATTGGAAAGTGATCCAGAGGCCCCATCACTCAGCTCATAAAATCCTATAAAAATAAAAACTTGGGTTTATTTTAGTTCTGTTTATTATGCAAAAAAATTCCCATCCCCCTCCCCTAGAAAAGCAATTGTGTTTCTGTGTATTTTGGCTCACTGGATCTCAAACAATTTATACCATTTCATTCAATCATCCCGATTAGCTGTACTATACAGCAGTACTAGAATACTGGGACAATTTCCATTTATTGAAAATAAGGCAGCGGGATGTCACTCAGCCTTTGAAATATTAATATCTCAAACAATTTTTAAAAGCCAGATTGAAACTAAAAGCTGTACAGATTGTAAGAGAAATCTGGCTGTGCTTGCCTCCAAAGCTCATTTAACAGGATATTAGGTCTCTTGACAACCATTCTACCAGTATTACTTGGCCACGAGACTGTCTACAAGTCTCCTTAACCACTGTTGCTGCTTCCTTCCTGTACTTTTTCTTGCTACCCAATTCTCATAAATAAAAGAAATGAAGCATTCTGAAAAAGCTTCCTCTATAGCATTATTTTTTTAAAAAGAAAACCCACTTTCTGAAAATCAGACACATGATTCTGCAGCATGTTCTCAATAATCCTGAAATTTGCCTCCAAATATATTGTATGAAGTCAGTAATGTTTCCAGTGACAGCTGAATTTTTCTTGGCCCCACTGTAACATCACTGACTGCCATACTGTGGATCCTTTATCATTTTCAACTGTTACATTGCTGAAGTTCTGGACAGTTTTATAACCGATTGCTGGGTGGATCCATTTTGCAGCATATGGGGCTTACCTGAACTTGGACGACTGTCTGTCTCAAGGTGCTCATCTGTAGTCTTCTCTACATCCAGTCTTAGATCACTTATCTGTTTGTCTAGTTCTTGCAGCTGATTTAATAGACCAGCATCTCTCCTTCTCAAGCAGTTCTGGAAAACAAGAAAAGCAACATGTCACCTTTGTTGTCCAGGAACAAATGGGCCACAAGTATCACCTGAAGAATAATAGCTTGTAAATTCCATGTCAAGTTCTTTTAAAAAGAAAAAAAGAAAGAAATCTTGCCTGGAAGTTCAGGATAAAAATTCAACTGAACTATAAGGTAGACATTAAGTATCAGAGGGGTAGCCGTGTTAGTCTGGATCTGTAAAAGCAGCAAAGAATCCTGTGGCACCTTATAGACTAACAGACGTTTTGCAGCATGAGCTTTCGTGGGTGAATACCCACTTCATCGGATGCTTCATCCGACTAACAAAACGTCTGTTAGTCTATAAGGTGCCACAGGATTCTTTGCTGCTTTTAAGGTAGACGTTGAATTCCAGTCTCTCATTCTGTTGCACATTATACTCTTATATTCTTAAAGCATAAGGCAAGATTACAGGAGCCAGAATCAGGGTCCTTTCATTAATTTTACAATGCAATAAGTAGGAAAAGTAATCCCTTCTCTTCCCCCATTACAATTGTATTACATTATTGTAATAAGACTGTTTAAGCTATTTATGAAGGTAATTTTGATGCTATACAATGGGCAATAAATAATGATTTTGCAAGAAGCTCATTAACCCAAGGTCAGTGTAATCAGTTTCTCCACATATACTACAATTGTATCTATCCATCATCTGTCCAGTTGCATCAGTTTTTATACACACGGGCACATACACTTTTGCATTGCACCCAGCAGTATTCGGATGGGTTTCTGAGTGTAGATGCTCATAAAGGGCCCAATCCCAAAACCATTAGGTCAAGGGGAGCCTTTCCATTGGATTCAATGGGTGCTGGCTCAGGCCCAAGACTGAAAGGCTAATAGCATTAGCTAGACCAGTGGTTCTCAAACTGCGGTCCAATCGGTGCACAGCTGCAGGCCATGTGACATCCTCAGGGCCATATAGGTAGTATATATAGTGTGTGGATGCAGCCCACACAACAGAGAGAGAGCTGCAGATGCAGCCCACAATGGTAAATAGGTTGAGAACCACTGAGCAAGACAGACTAGCACAATGCACTACCACTTGGGACCAGAAGGGCAAGCAAATTCTTTTTCCACTTCTGACATGAGCTAGGATTTGGATCCAACCCAGATCTGCAGAGGTGACAGGTTTAGAGCGGGAACTCATTGCACCACCTACTGACCCAGCCCCCCCTCTAAAGAAGTATTGGGAATAGTGCATCTGGTTCAAATTTGGAATGTCAAGTGCACAAATCAAAGTGTTACCACAACCCCCAATTCCGAGTAATAATTCCTGTTACTTTTACTGTGGCCATTTGGCAGCTAATAATTCCTGAACAGTCACATCACCTTTTTAGAAGGAAATAACCCCACTATATATATGTACTGAACCAAACGGGGAAAAAACCTACAAAAGCAATCAAGATTTGCAAGTGAACATCAAAAATCCAACCTCTCCCTTGGTCAGAGCCAATATGCACAAATGCTGAACCATGACTGTGACACAAAGAATGCCATGCACAGCTGTGAGTTATTTTCACTGAAAAATGATCCGCCGTTTCACGTCCAGCTCTCTCTTCCCCCACAAGCTACAAAGCGTTGTTTTCAACAAAAGCATCCCTATTTTAAAGGGCCTGATCCTGAAAACTGCACAGCACTCACTACTCCCACTCAAGGCTTAGGATAGCCTCTGGGCCCAATCCAACTCTTATTCAAGTCAGCAGACACACTCATTGACTTCAGCGGATGCGGATCAGGCAGTAGAAGAGCACCACTAGGTTGCATCAGGGGCTTTTCAAAATGAGCGAATATATTTCTTTTGTAGCAAACCAAGGATAAACTCCTTCTCACCTCACGCCTATGAGTTGCTCTGTTGAGCAATGATCAGGATTTTATACTAAGATGCCCACACAGTATAGTTAAGTACATTTTTCTGGCTCTTTCATATCTAGTTACTAGTTATTTTATATGGCTAATGCAAATATATTTACTCCAAACCCATTTCTCAAACTCAGCAGTAAGAGTCAGCTGAGGCATTATTTTAGTTCAAGTCTTGTCATTTGAACATTAATGAAAGCCACACACAATAGCCACAGCTCTGATAGAAATTCAGTAGAATAAATGCTTTCTGCAGCACAGTCCTGAGTCTCTTCTACCCGCTCTCTCTTTTGCTTTAAAAAGCGCGCAGGACATGAACGGATTTGCAGAAAGGAGCTTGCTTCTTCCACCAAGCACAGCTCCCTAAATCAAGAGGTGCCTTCCCGTTTTGCCTCAGGAATTCTTGCCCCCTTAGGCAAAGCGCGTTCTCCGAGCCTCACATTTCAAATTAAGAACCGGAGCAGATGCAATGTGGACAAGGTGAGGAGCGCTCAGGGGGACGACACCGGATTAAGAAGGCTATTCCCGAAAGGCAGTTCAACCTAATGGTAAAAAAACTCATTTGACGCTGGGCAATTGATCCCTCTGTGAGCAGCCCGGGCTGCTTCTGCGAGCCGTGGGGATGAGCACCGGGAGCGTGGAGCTCTCCTGCCTCCCAGGCACACACCGGCACTGACCAACTCAGAGGAGGTTCCGGCGGCTTCGCCGGTTTCACTGGCACCCATAGGAGCCGGCAGAGCCCCCCGGAGAGGGAGGGGAAGGGCTGGGGGGCGGCGGTCAGGGACACACGGAGGTGTCATTCTCCCCCGGGGCGCGTCTGTCTCTTACAGAGGGTCCCCGATCGGAGCAATAAGGAGACGACTGGAAAGATCAGAGTCGGCCGGGCACCTGGACTCTCGCGTCCTGCGAGTGCGCCCCAGCCCCGGACCCCCGCCCCGCGCGCCCCAGCCCAGGACCCTCGCCCGTGCGCCCCCGCGCCCCCCCCCCAGCCCAGGACCCTCGCCCCGCATCCCCCAGCCCCGGACTCTCGCCCTCGGCCCCAGCCCAGGACCCTCGCCCGTGCGCCACCGCCCTCGGCCCCCAGCCCGGGGCTCGCCCCGTGCGCCCCCAGCCCCGCTCACCAGCTGCTTCCTCAGCAGGAGGATGTTCTCCTCCAGGAACTTCTCCTCCAGGCTGCGCTGGGCGTCGCCTTCCCGGGCGGCTCCCGCGGGGCCCCGCGGCGCTCGGGGCGGCCCCCGGCGGGCGGCTCCGCAGCAGGCTCTTCACCAGCAGCTCCTGCCGCTGGCGCAGGTAGTCCAGCTCGCCCAGCCCGGCCAGCGTGGCCTCCAGCCGCTCCCGGGTGCGCTGCCGCTCCGCCTCCGCCTCGCCCTTCTCCCTCCAGCGCGCATCGGGCTCCCGGGGCGCCGCCCGCTGCTGCTGCGGCCCCGGCTCCGGCTCCATCCCCGGGGCGGGCGCCTCCCTCAGCGCATGGGGGGTGGCTGGGGTGCCCGGGGCTCCGAGCTGCCACTGCCAGGGGCGGGAGGCTGGTTCCGAGCTGCTGCGGAGCAGGGGGAGCGGGAGCGCGGAGCTGCTGCTGCCAGCGCCGCCGCTGCAATGGGCCCGGGGCGCCCAGCCCGCTGCTCCCGCCCCACTGCCGCCGCCCCTGCTCCCTCCCACCCCCCCCCGGCTCAGCCCCGCCGCAGCAGCAGCCTCGCCTCCGCGGCGCCTTCTCCCTCACCCGGCCCCGCCGCCTCTTCCTCCCCTCCCCGTTGCTCGCTTGCTCTCGGCCCGCGCTGCCCCTCCTCTCCCCTCACACACAAGCTCACTTCCCCCCCCGTATTGTAGCCACCCGCCTTGGGCAGGCTGGGTGCTGCCTTCCATTGTTAGGTGGGGCCCAGTGCGGGACCCTCAGCACTGTCCATCTCTCTAGGGTCCTGCTAGGGGCTTGGCTCCTCGGGCCAGTTATGGCAATACCAGCTAAGCCAGGGGTCCCCAACCTTTTTGTGGCCAGTAGCACATTCATGGTTTCAGAAGAGGGTGGCCGACACCAACAATTTTTCAAGGCTTATTTTGTATTTGTACATTAAATAATATGAAAAACATCATATTGAATATATTACATAATGTATAAAAAAACCAGGAGTACTTGTGGCACCTTAAAGACTAACAAATTTATTTAAGCATGAGCTTTCGTGAGCTATAGCTCACTTCTTCGGATGCTATAGCTCACGAAAGCTCATGCTTAAATAAATTTGTTAGTCTTTAAGGTGCCACAAGTACTCCTGGTTTTTTTTTGCGGATACAGACTAACACGGCTGCTACTCTGAAACCTGTACATAATGTATGAAGCCATAAGATAAAAAGGGTAATTTTACATGTAAAAGGTATTAATTAAATTATTCAGCACTTACTCTTTCACCTTAGCATGTGAATTTGCTCTTTTTTATCTACCTGTAAGAAAAATTAAGGAGTTTTGACAAAATAAATATAAACAGTTTTCATCTTATGTATTTTTAAAAGGTAAAACATTATTGAACTGCTGGTCCAAATATATTTATTATTCTTACTTTAACATAGAATGAAGCCTGCAGCCCCGGAGTTCTCTGTCCCCGGCAAGCACGGGGCCGCGGTTCCTCTCCGGCTTAAGCCACAGCCCCGTGCCTGCCGGGGACAGAGAACACTGGCGCCTGCAGCCCCAGAGAAGCCAGAGAGAAGCCGCAGCCCCGTGCCTGACAGGGACGAGAATGTCAGCGCCTGCAGCCCCGGAGTTCTCTGTCCCCTGCAGGCACAGGTCTGCGGCTTCTCTCCGGCTTAAGTCCTGGCACCTGCCAGGACCCAGAACACCAGCCCCCACAGCTCCGGAGTTCTCTGTCCCTGGCAGGCGCATGGCTTCTCTCTCCTGCTGGGCACTAGGAGGGCACCGTGGGCACCGTGTTGGGGACCACTGAGCTAAGGTGTTACACCCCTAGAGATAGAACCACTGCCATGGACACACTTCTTCCAGGTTAAGGGGCTTTTTCCAATTTAGCTCATGTCTGAGGGAAACAGGCACTTAGACTAAATAAGAGCGTCCACACTGGGGCTTATACTGCTGTAACTCTATATCAGTACAGCTGGGGAAAATCTCCCCTGCAAACAAGCCCTAAGCTGCTCATCATCCTCCACAGCCCTGCTCTCTCCTCCTCTAGGGAGCCTAGTGCCACTTGTAGCTCTGGCCTAACAGAGAGCAGGGCCTGGGATTTGCGGAGTTGTTGGAGGCTGTTGGTTCTAGGACAGAGACCGGAAGAGCTCTGTGGAGCTCGAAAGCTTCTCTCTTTCACCAGCTGAAGTTGGTCCCCTAAAAGATATTACCTCAGGTACCTTGTCTCTCTCAAGGGCCACGGCCTGGGACTGGAGGCAGGGCCGGCTCCAGACCCCAGGACGCCAAGCGCGCGCTTGGGGCGGCATTTTGCCGGCAGGGCGGCAGGCGGCTCCGGCGGACCTCCCACAGGCATGACTGCAGAGGGTCCGCTGGTCCCGCAGCCCCGGTGGACCTCCCGCAGAAATGCCTGCGGAGGGTCCGCTGGTCTCGCGGCTCCGGTGGACCATCTGCAGGCACGCCTGTGGGAGGTCCACCAGAGCCGCGGGACCAGCGGACCCTCCGCAGGCACGTCTGCAAGAGGTCTCCCGGAGCTGCGGGACCGACGACCGGCAGCGCACGCCCCGCGGCGCGCCGCTCTGCTTGGGGCGGCGGAATTCCTAGAGCCGCCCCTGACTGGAGGAAGAGAGAGTGAGAAGGTTTGCTTATTTCTATCCCCTCCCTTTCAGGGGCAGCAGGTTTGTATAATTTTTGGTGGGGCCCAGAAGGGGTCCAAGTCCCTCCCCCCATACACCTGCCTAAGGCTCTGGGCAGGGCCGGCTCCAGCGTTTTTGCCACCCCAAGTGGTTGGGGGGGGGGGGAAGCCGCAATTGGTGGCAGCTCTCCCACCGCCACTTCATTCTTTGGCAGCAATTCGGTGGCAGGTCCTTCCCTCCGAGAGGGACTGAGGGACCCGCCGCCAAAGAGCCAGACGTGCTGCCCCTTTCCGTTGGCTGCCCCAACCACCTGCTTGCTGCGCTGGTGCCTGGAGCCGGCCCTGGCTCTGGGAGGCAGATTGGGTGCGGGAGGGGGTTTGGAGTGCAGGCTCTGGGAGAGAGTTTGGGTGCTGGGTGCAGGCTCTGGGCTGGGGCAAGGGGTTGGGGGTGCAGGCTCTGGGAGGGAGTTTGGGTGCAGGAGGGATGCGGGCTCTGGGAGGGAGTTTGAGTGCTGGGTGTGGGCTCTGGGCTGGGATAGGGGGTTGGGGTACAGGATGGAGTGTGTGAGGGGGTTTGGGGTGCTGGGTGTAGGCTCTGGAAGGGGGTTGGGTGCTGGGTGCAGATTCTGGGCTAGAACAGAGGGTTTGGGTGCGGGAGGGGGTGTACCGCATGGGGCTGGGGATGAGGAGTTTGGGGTGCAGGAAGGAGGACTCCCCACAGCCTTCTCCCTGCCAGCAGCAGTGAGCTCTGGGAGAGGGGGAAGGGGGCCCTCAGGCCCTGAATTTGCTGGAGCTCGGGCACCACGGGCCCATACAACTCGCCACCCTTGCTCCCTTTCACAAGCAAAGTTCCAGACACTATGCTGGCTTCCCCGTGAATTGATTTTATTTACTGTATTTAGTGATAGTAACTAGGGACAGAATTCAAGGTGGATCCTCTAGACTGACCCCCTGCATTTCAGCAGCACTGCTCATTGCCTCGATCATCTCACAATCATTCTCCAGCAGCCCTTCCCGACCATGCTCTTTTAAGCTATGCAGAGTGACTTACGGCCCCTCAACAGTACATTTGGATACTTAGCGGCTTTTAAGGCCAAACATGACTAAAATAAGAACACAAATGATGCAATAAGGGAAAGCCATTGCCAAGTGTGCATTGTGGGGGGCAGGGGGAGAGAAGCAAATGGCGATCCTTTGAACAGGGCGCTGCCCGCTGCCTAGGAGCTGGGATCAAAGCTCCAGCAAGGCATTGCATTAATTCAACATGCCAAGACAGCTGTAATGAAGCAAAGTTTGTACAGTGCGTAAACGAATGACACTCTGGGATCAGCAATTAGGGTGCAGTGGGCACGTGATGGGGGTCGGGGGGGGAAGCAGACACCGAAGAAAAAGAAATGTTAGTAGCCAAAGAGGGCAAAATTGAGCTCTGGCCATTTTAGCGAGTCGTGGGAGGACCGAGGAGAGGAAGTGCAGGAAAGAGGAAAGCATTCAAGGAACCCTTGACAATGTGGGCCTTGTTCGGAAGGATGGGCGCCTCCTGCTACGGTAGCTCTCTCACTGAGCTGGAAGGAGGCTGTCTTTTTTGCTCTTGAGGAAGATTGTCATGATTATGGGTATTACGGTAGCTCTGAAAGGCCACACATGCGCTCAGGGCCCCACTGTGTTAGGTGCTGTATCCACCCTTAGTAAGAGGCAGCCCCTGCCCCAGAGAGTTTAGGATCTACACAGGCAAGACAGGCAAAGGGCAAGAGGGGGAAAGAGACCCAGAGAGGGGAAGTGACTTACACAAGGCCGCTGAGCGGAGCTGGAAACAGAAGCTACGTCTCCTAAGACCCGGCCCCGTGCCCTCTCCATCGGCCCATGCTGCCCTCTCTATAAATAATATTTTTAGCATCAACCATGTGTTCAGCTCTGTAAAAGGCACAGAAGCTTCTTGTCTATGTGAGTTCTTAGGTTGCAGAAAGCTGCACAAGCCTGCCTGGGGATCCTGTTGCCACATGCTGAAAGCGCACTAAGGAACTTTCATCTACTCTCATTTCAAAGCAGAGCAGATCAACACTCACCAGGGGACGCTTAGTGTGCAGTCCACTGACACGCTGTTGATTCACACCACAGCTTGCCCAAACTAAGGGCAGGTCTACACTTAAAACGCTGCATTGGCGCAGCCGCACCCATGTAGCTGTGCCGCTGTAGCGCTTAAGTGACGATGCTCTTAGTTCATCTATCTCCCCGAGAGGTGATAGCGATGTTGACAGGAGAGGCTGTCCTGTCGACATAGCGCTGTCTACATGGGGGGTTAAGGTCGGCATAACTGCGTCGCTCAGAGGTGTGGATTTTTCACACTCGTGCACATTTATTTAAGTATTTTAGGAAAAATTGTCAGAGTGGCCACCAGCAAGAGTTGGTGGCCGCACTCTGAGGCCAACAAAAAAGTCTGTTGCGAGAACCCCTGTTAGCATAGACACAGCCTATGCCAACAGAGGGTTTTGTTCATCGCTGTAAGAATACCACCGCCCTGAGTGACAGTAGCTAAGTCACGGGAACCAATCTTCTGTCAACTTCACGGTGTGTACACCGGGTTCAGGTTGGCAAAACAATGCTGCTAAGAGGAGTGGAGCACCCCTACCTAAGGCCTTGCCTCATGGGCAGCGCATGAGCCCCTCCTTCAGGGAGGCTAGTCATGCAGTCCCGCTCCTTCTGCCTGAAGCCCCGCCCCTACCACCCCCCCACAATCCACCAGAGCCCCAGGCACCCCCAGCCTCCACAGCTGGAGGAGCCACAACCAAACTACCCCAGGCCACAGGCCACCGTCCGCCCCCAGTGTTGGCCCCAGCGCTGGGCTACTGGCCTCTGGACGGAGCTGAGCTCCCGCCAGCTTGGGGGAGAGGGTGAAGCATGGGCGGGGCCAGGGCTTGGTTTAGGAGAGGCTCAGCCTCCCCTGGCCTATTATACCCGCCACCCATGCCTGGTCTACACTTAGATGAACCTAGCTATATCACTCAGGACTGTGAAAACTCACCTCCCGAACGCCATACGTAGGTCAACCCAATCCCGTGTGTAGACATGGCTAGGTTGATGGAAGAATTCTTTCATCGACCCAGTTACTGTCTCTCAGGCCTGGTCTACATCTAAAATTGAGGTTGACCTAGCTACATTGCTCAGGGCTGTGAGAAATTTTGTTCCCTGGGTGACAGTTAGGTCAACGAAATCCGCATAGTAGACACAGCTAGGCCAATGGAAGAATTCTTCCACTGACGTAGTTACTGCCTCTCGAGGGAAAAACTCCCTTGCATTGCTGTTGTAAGCCATAGTTTCTGTAGTGTAGACATACTCTCAGAGAAGTGGATTAACTACCATTTACACAAACCCACAAAATTCAGATCTAGAGCAACACACTGATTTCTTTTAACATGTTGTCACATTTGCATTGCTATGATGAAAGTTGCTAATGACTTCGACCTTAGGGGTTATTGATGTATAAGCATACAGGATGAACCTCACCATAGAAAAAGCTTCAGGCCTGGTCTACACCTAAAACTTAGGTCGACCTACCTACATCGCTCAGGCGCATGAAAAATTCACACCCCCTGAGAGATGCAGTGAAACCAACCTATGCCCCAATGTAGACATCAATAGGTCAATGGAAGAATACTTCCAACAACCGAGCTACTGCCTCTCAAGGGGGTGGATTTACTACGATGACAGGAAAACCCCTTCGGTCACTGCCGAAAGGGTCTACACTCCAGCAGCGTAGCTGTAAGCACTACGTCCGGGCCACTGTAGCACTTGCAGTGTAGATATACCCAAAGAGGCCAGGCATTAGCTGCACCCAGAGCATCATTAAGGGTATTCCTGAGATTGTATGTTCTTTGGGGTAGTGACCATCTTTTCAGCTCTCCGTGTTGTACAGCACCAAGCACAATGGGATCCCTGAGTGGGGCTCACAGGTGGGACACAATACAAAATAATTCTAATAATAATAATACTGGGGAAAATACTCTCCTTTGGCCGGCAGATGAAGTTCTGACGTTCCCTAGAGTTGCAGAGCAGGCTCATCTTCCTAGGCCTTGTGCTCTCGCTGAGCATCCTTGGACTAAAGGTTTTCCAGGTATAAAAGAGGTTTCCAGGGACTGTGGTAGGAAGAGTGGACTGTTTGTAAAGCAGTGAGACTAGGAGGCCAAAAAGAAAGGCACAAGGCAGCTGCTTCAAGGGACAGGGTCTGCAAGAAGATCCTTGTGTTGCCATTCGTTACCAACCCCACAGAGAACGAACCTAGGTACGTTTTGTAACTACAGAAATCACACTAAGAAAATATCTGCTCCTAATGGGAAACTATCCTGTAAGGCACTGAAAATCTACCTCTGCTTAGCAAAGGGGCCAACTCCATTACAGAACTATCTGTCTAGCACTAGTCCAGTGATACCTCCCTGGCTCCCGCAGACAGATTGGCAATGATAGCACAGCTGATTCAGATGCAGAATTTACAAACAATCTCTTTGATTAATATGCAAAAAATTGCATGTGGTCCCCAGATTTGGGACTAGCGCTGAGAAAAAGCTCTCTCTCTCTCTCACCAAAACTAGCAAGCAAACTTGATGGAAAGAGCAAGGAAGACAAGATCAGCTCCATTTTTAAAAAGATAAGAAGAGGGTCTGATAAAGAAGACAACATTCAGGGTTAATGGAGTTAAACAGAAGTTGACCAGGGTATTTGAAGTTGACAAGAAGCAAAGTGCGGGCCCATTCGCTCATTGTTCAGTACAAAGCCATGTAATCAGCATCTCAGTTAAGACCTAATACATCATGTTACAATGCTAACCGGGAGGCGATTGTATTCCATCCCAGTGGTCTGTGAACAGTGTATTCAAATGAATCCGGAGCAGGATCATTTCAATGACACTATTTTTTCCCCTAAGTGAATGAATCTTGGTTGAGTTATATTGCAGTGAGTTTTGATTTAGTGCTCGGAGCGTCTCATTTGAAGCTTCACACAGCTTTGATTCCTCTCTCTCAAGTCTTGGGGTTTATGTTTACATTTCAAAATGGCTAAACTCATGGCAATGCAGAGATCTGTTACGAGAACAGATTTCCAGAGGTGCTGAGCACCCACGGATGGCATTGAAAGCCATGACTCCGCACCTCAGCGTGTCAGGCTGGGTGTGGTTTCACAGGACTCCCAGTGTAACTTTGTACATGGCTCTGCATTGCAGGCAGCAGCACCCTTTCACTACTAAAAAGAACAGGAGTACTTGCGGCACCTTAGAGACTAACAAATTTATTTGAGCATAAGCTTTTGTGGGCAACAGCCCACTTCATCGGATGCATAGAAATTGTGGAAAGCAGGATCACTAGCCCCATAACCTCAGCCATGCTGAACACAACACCATCAACAGCCTCAGGAACAACTCTGACATCCAGGACACACCACACGATCCATTGTCTACAGCCAAGCTCTAAGATACATGCGCATTTGCTTCAATCCCTCAGACAAACACCTTAAAACTACAATACCCACCTGCTGAAGTGAAAAATCAGATTGACAGAGCAAGAATAGTACCCAGAAGTCACCTACTACAGGACAGGCTCAACAAAGAAAATAACAGAACACCACTAGCTGTCACCTTCAGCCCCCAACTAAAACCTCTCAAGCGCATTGAAGATCTACAACCTATCCTGAAAGATGATCCCTCACTCTCACAGATCTTGGGAGACAGACCTGTCCTCGCTTACAGACAGCCCCCCAACCTGAAGCA
Source organism: Mauremys reevesii (assembly GCF_016161935.1). Classification (NCBI taxonomy): domain Eukaryota; kingdom Metazoa; phylum Chordata; order Testudines; family Geoemydidae; genus Mauremys; species Mauremys reevesii. The sequence continues at coordinate 12,251,995 of NC_052626.1, read as the reverse complement.
AATACTCACCAGCAACTGCACACCATACAATATAAACACTAACCCAGGAACCTATCCTTGCAACATAGCCCGATGCCAACTCTGTCCACATATCTATTCAAGTGACACCATCATAGGACCTAATCACATCAGCCACACCATCAGGGGCTCGTTCACCTGCACATCTACCAATGTGATATATGCCATCATGTGCCAGCAATGCTCCTCTGTCATATACATTGGCCAAACCGGACAGTCTCCATGCAAAAGAATAAATGGACACAAATCTGACATCAGGAATCAACATTCAAAAACCAGTGGGAGAACACTTCAACCTCTCTAACCACTCAGTGACAGACTTGAAGGTGGCAATTTTACAACAAAAAAACTTCAAAAACAGACTCCAAAGAGAGACTGCTGAACTTGAATTAATATGCAAATTAGATACAATTAACTTAGGTTTGAACAGAGACTGGGAATGGTTGGGCCATTACACTAATTGAATATATTTCTCCATGTTAAGTATCCTCACACCTTCTATGGGTCATCTCGATTATCACTTCAAAAGTTTTTTTTCTCCTGCTGACAATAGCTCATCTCAATTGATTGGCCTCTTACCGTTGGTATGGGTACTTCCACCTTTTCATGTTCTCTGTATGTATAAATATCTTCTTGCTGTATGTTCCAGTCTATGCATCCGAAGAAGTGGGCTGTAGCCCACGAAAGCTTATGCTCAAATAAATTTGTTAGTCTCTAAGGCGTCACAAGTACTCCTCTTCTTTTTGTGAATACAGACTAACACAGCTGCTACTCTGAACCCTTTCACTACTGAGGATGGGACTGGCTTATGAGCTCTGTAATAGGCTGTAAAGGGCCATTAGCTAGCTACTTCCTGTTGCAAGGTCTTCAGTGACCTTCACTCCTCCTGGGCCTAGCGAATGGAAGACCAAGACCAAGTCTTGGTCACCTGTGCTGCATTACAGACCATTCCCACTACCGGGGAATCCCCAAGAATGGCTTTATTCCATGCCTTGGTTAGAAATGGGTTGACTAAAGAATCTACAAAGAAAGTTAATACACTGGGTATCATGTTCTCCCTCTCTTGTTTCTATCTAGGGGAAATTTGGTTTTCTACAGGACTGAGATACCTTGGTTGTGTCATTCACAGGCATGTACTTGAGGTCTCTCATTTGTTTTTGCTGCACACTAGTGACTGAGTAAAGCAAATCCATCCCATCCAAAGAGTACAACAATGACTGTACCAGAGCCTTCCATAATCCTCCATTGTCTCTACTTTCCTTCCCTCTCTCCTGATTGCTTTACCATTCTCATTAACTTAGAGCATCCAGTTTCCCTTTGTGCACCAAATGGAAATCTCCTAAAATATAGCATCCTGTGTTTGGCAAACAAATTCCTTCTATCCTGCTACAAGAACTCTGGGAGTTTTGGAAAGCTCACCTCAGACCCAGCTAAATAGTTAGTCCTGGAGTAGAGATGTTCAGAGTCAGAGGTAAACCCTTCCCTAAAGAAGGGATGCGCTATTCACACTCAGCTAGTCAAGGGAATCCTACCCAATAGCCTATGTAATACCTTCCTCACTTGTAGTTTTCTTACACCATCACATCCTCATATAAATATGAAGTGATTACAAAATGTGCTGGATACTCTACATATACATATGAAAGCAGAGTCTGAATGAGCTCTCCCCTGACATCTAGTGGTGAGCTGTGGAAAAGAACTTCAGGAGCTGATCTCATTTGCATAGGCACACTCATCCTGCCTAGGTGCTCAGCATGATGGGATTGCTTGCCCAAATGATCACTTTTGGATGGTGTTGGATCCCCAGTCTCCTTGTTATTGGGGCACGAGTAATAAAGGGCTGGTATCCTTGTTGTGTGAATCGAAGGCAGCAGAACCATACCTGGCATACCCCAATGGAGGGACTCACCGTCAACTGAACACCACTCGCTAGGCAGGGGACATGGGTTTCAAAACCCAATGAGTTGAGAGAGGGTGGATATGGGTGCTTGTATGTGGTGGGCACTGTTTAAGGGTCTTAGATGCTGTTTGATCCTTCCTTTCTCCATGGTATAATAAAACAGCTAATTTAGACAATTGAGAGTTTTGTTACATGCTAAAGAGCTGAAATCACTGACTCCTAGGTTTAAGTATTAGACCTGTTTTGGGATAGTGTCTCTGATGCAAGAAACTGCCTAGTGTGCACTAGCAATGAGGCTCCCTTCCACTAACACCTGAAATCACTGAGAGCTGTATTAAGTGGTGAGCCCTGCAGATAGCTTGGTGAGCAGGCAGCTGGTATACAGGCATGGCTGGCGGAAAGGACCAGAGCAGAGCCCCAAAGAGAGGTGTGGCAACTCGCCGGCGGGGTGGTGAGCGAGTGCTCGAGCAGTGGAACATGTTAGGTGCCTCCTACAGATGAACTCTGCAGATGAACCTCTGAACTCTGGGGCTGCACTAAACAAGGACAGCAACTGTGAGTGGGGTGCAGAGAAGGGACAGGCACATTAAAAGGACTTTTGGGTTGCTGGACTTAAGAACCTGAGGGGAAAAGGGCACTGCCCAATTTACTTGGGGGTGGGTCTAGTTGTGATGTTTTCCTAAATTAATGCCGAGTTATTTCCCTCCTTTTATTAAAAGTTTTTGCTACCCTCAGACTCTCTGCTTGCAAGAGGGGAAGTATTGCCTCTGAGAAGCACACTGAGAGGCACCCGGGGTGGTGTGTAATTGTCCCAGGTCACTGGGTTGGGGCTTGAGCCAGTTTTGTGTTGTACTGTTAAAAAGGAACCCTCTAGATACTGAACCCGGCCCTTGTTGCTGCCAGCTGTGATTGCCAGAAGGGTAACACATAGTATGAGAAAGTTCCCCAAAGATTGAAGAGACTAAATAGATAAAAAGTATCTTCTTCACTGGACAGTTAGGGAACAAAGGCACTGAGAGATTTAGGCCTGGTCTGCACTACAAAGTTAGATTGATGTCAGCTGCCTTATGTCAACCTAGTTGTGCAGGTGTCTATACTTACACGTGTCTCCCACCAATGTATGTGCCCCATTACAGCAGCATAGTAACACACCCTTCCTGAGACATGCTGAATCATGGTCGATGTACTGAGGTCAACGGAGCACACGCGTAGACACTGCATCATTTACATTGACCCTAACTATCCTCCAGCAGCTGTCCCACAGTGCCCAACACTGACTGCTCTGGTCACAATTGTGAATTTCACTGCCCAGGGGTCATGGAGATCGGAAGCTCCCCACACCCCGTTTAAAGCCCTGCTAATTTTAGAAATGCCTTTTCCTGATTGTCCAGCTTGGTGAGCACACCTAGCAGGTCTCCACTGTTGTGTGCAACTTCCCAGCTGACCATGCTGGCTACACACTTGGAGCAGACAGGAGGTATTGCACCTCTTGGGCCTGCAGGGAGATTGAGCTGTGTAGGAAGCACTGTGCAGTAGCTGTAGAAAAAGATTGCACATGGGGATGCAGGAGGAGGAGTACAACAAGCAACAGTGCCCCATGAAAGCAAAGGAACTGTGCGAGGCACATCAGAAGGCCAGGGACGTGAACAGTCAATCCAGTGCTGAGCCACAAACCTGCCACTTTGACAAAGAGTTGTATGCCATATTACGTAGAGACCCACCACCACTGTGGATACCTCTCAGGAGCCCGAGTTACAGGCCCCTGCCCCCTGAACAGCCAGGACGAGAAGGAGGTGGAGGAGGATGGGGGACATGTGACCAGGGAGTCCAGCTATGCTGCAAACCTGGACCTGTTTGAGACTCCACCGCAGTCCAGTCAGTTAGAATCATAGAATATCAGGGTTGGAAGGGACCTCAGGAGGCCATTTAGTCCAACCCCCTGCTCAAAGCAGGACCAATTCCCAGATTAGCATGGGTGACCGCCGATTCGGGGGAGGAACCCCGGGTAATTGTGTAAATATATCTTCCACTACAATGATGTACTGGTGGCAACTTCACAGATACAGCTATCGATTTTTCATTAATTTACTCATACGAGAAGAGGTAGAGTCGTTATATGCTTTGCATTCCCCTATGGAGTTAAGTGGGCGGAGGGGAATGCGGAGCAATTTGTTTATGTACACAGGGATGGCCCTAGAATCCTTCTGAGATCTCCATGAAAACTTTAATGGCGGTACTCTGCAATCCTGTCCCATAGATTTCTAGGGATTGCAGCCTTGTATTTTCCCCCTCTGGCAGGACACTTTCCCACGCCAGTTAGTGATTACTGCAATGGTGCCTGCCGAAGTTAACAGGCAGGTGACATATGAGCCCAGGTGGCTTCGGGATGCCAGAAGCAGCTTTGCTCTCTGTTAAGCTCAGGAGTGAGAGATCAGCTAAGATCACTCCCAGCTTGTGGAAATGGAAGTGCCATTGCCCTATAGACGCATGGTTTCATGCAACTGAGCAATTCCTCATTTCCTTCACACGTGGCAGGCCATCCTCACTATGGCTAGCACTGTGAGTGGCACCGCGCACAAGCATGCTGAAGCAGACATGTCAATGAGCACGTCTGGCTTAAAACTTTAGGAGAGCAAAGGAAAGGAGTTCCGAATCTTAACTTTCACTTTCTATTGTGCCTAACTTGACTACGGTAACCTTGTGTGTTTTATCTGCATCTGCTGCCGATGCGGCCAGGAGGGGCTCCCCCTCCACACTCGTGGAACACCTGCACCAGATAACAAGGAGAAAGAAAAGGACTCAGGAGTCAATGAGATCCTGCAAGTCAGTGCTGCATCCCACCATGAGCACAGGGCCTGGAGAGGGAACATTGCAGACAGCTGGGCCTGGAGAAGGAAAGAGCGGGGAGGAGAAATGCCCAGGAGTCCCAGCAGGAAAAGGAGAGGGAGATGGACCAGGACATAAGGAGGCTTCTCTGTCAGCAAATTCAGATGCTGCAGACCTACTGGTTCAACAGTCATGGGCTTGCTTCCCTTTGCAGTCCCTGGAGAACTCCATGACAGCACCTCCCTAGACCCCCACCCCAACATTCCACATGGCATCAGGGGCTGCATCCCTACCCCTGGCACTCTGCCCCGGAGGCCATGAAGGACAACCACAGCTTCACATACACTGACCTGTGAAAGCCATGGTTGCTGTATGTGCAGCTCAAATGGACATGAATGGTCTTTCCCCTGGATAAGTCCTGTTCTATTACATTTATTACCTTTTTAATGTATTTTCTTTTAAATTGCACAGATTTTTCTTTGCACTGATTTTGTTACTAAATAAAATTCTATTATTTGGGAAAGAATTCATCTTCATTAGTTGATATCATATGCTGCAGGGTGCCTAGCAGCTCTGAAAGCACATGCTTACTTGTTACCATACAGTGTGACAACTCATAACATCAGTGACAAACACCATGTCATGATCATAAATGTACACCAAGCACCACACAATTCCTAACAGGTCCCAAAAGAGCACAGCCAGGTCCAGCCCAGTACCTCACAATGCATTACTGTGGCTCACTGTTAAAATGCTCTTTCAAAGCCTCCCTGAGCCGTATAGCTCCATGCTGAGCTCTTCTAATAGCCCTTCTCCGGCTGTTCAAACTCAGCTGACGGCCACACCATCTTTCCTGGCGGAAACCTTCCCCCCTTTGCTTCACAGCTATTATGCAGGACACAGCAAGCAGCTATAACCATTGGGATGCTTTTACCACTGAAACCCAGTCTTGGGAGTACACAATGCCAGCACCACTTCAGTCTTCCCCAAGCGACTTGCCCAAGGTTATAGAGACAGTCTATGGCAGTGGGAGGAACTGAAGCTAGATCTTCTGAAGCCAAGCCCAACACCTTAACCATAAGACTATTTATCATCTCAATTAGTATAAACTAGAAAAAAAATGGTCCCCTAATTGAATATTTGTCATGTGTGGCCCTCACAGAAGAAGTGGGTCTTTAGGCTGGACTTTAACGAGGCGGGGGATTGGCAGACTTGGATTAGTTCATTCTTTACAAAGGACCTTGTACCTCCCTAGATCTACCATCTTTGTGCAGCTCAATGGGTGTTCCCGGCATAGATCAAGTACGCTGTACAGACCTAAGATTCAATAAGGCCAGTGGCCAATTGTGGGCTTTGATTTAGGCCAAAGTGTACATATGATTGTGGAATGCAATTACAAACAGATCTAAAAAGCACGAGATTTTGAACAGTTGGCTAATCCTGTTATAATCCCTCTGGTCAGGGACAGGAAACTGCCTCTGGCAGAAGAATAATTTACAGGGGTTTGTAACTGATATCCATGGAACCATTTCTTTAACAGCAGCCCAACATTGCAACATTTCTGATGGTGCTAAATAGACAGAGGTGGGGCATGGCAGCTGAGCCTAAATCAAACTCCTCCACCGAGGGCAGGAAAAACAAGAAAAGGTAAAAGACAGTAACGCCGTTATAATGCAGCCATGAGTGAACATAATGGATACGCAGTTTTCAAGTCAATTCTAAAAATAGCCTGAAAGGGAAAATACCATTTGAAATATGTCAGCTGTGCTATTTTATTTATCAGCATTCCAAAGAAATTCACAGGGAAGACTTTATTGCGGGTGATTTGATTTTTGCTTTAGCCCAAAGAAAAGGGGGTAACAGACTGGATATGTGTGGGCCCCGTTAATATTTTTGGTGCTTTGTCTTTCCCCCGACTCTGCCCACCAAGGTCTGTCGCATCTTATGCTGGGGTTACGTTCCGCAGTCAGCGCGTAAAGCGAAAATCGCGTATAGTCAAAATTACATTGAGCGTAATGGCGGGCGGAATTGCCCGCACTACAGGTACAGTATTAAAATTGTTATTTTTCTCTTTTGTTGTTGTTGTTGTTTTTTTCCAACCGCGTAAAGCTGAAATTGCGCATGTTAAATGTGCGTAAGATGCGACAGACCTGTAGTTAGTCTGTTCCACCCACCTGCTGTCTCTAAGCTTCTCTGTTCAGCAAGGCACTGAAGCACATGCTTAAGTCCCGTTGAACTGTTCTGATTTGGATCTTACATTGTCAGGGACAGGGACTGACTCTCATTCATTCTAAGGCCCCTTTCCTTTGCTGTAGCAATGTAAAAGAGATTTTGTATAAAGAAGAATCAAACCTATATGATTGTACATCATTTAAATCACACAGTACCCCTGTGCGATAGGTAGGTGGTGTTATCCCTATTTTACAGGTAAACTGAGGCAGGGAGATTAAGGCCCAGATCCTCAAACCTCTCTCCTATTGAAATCAATTGGAATTAGGCACCTAAATACCTTTGAGGATCTGAGCCTGTGTGATTCGCCCAAGGCCACAAAGCAAATCATTGCTGAAGCCAGGAGTAGAGCCCAGGAATTCCTGTCTCAGTCCCAGGGCTTAGACCTCTCCAGCACATTATCATCTTGGGGCAGTGTGGTCCTGTGGACTAGACTAGTAGTCAAAAGACCTGAGTTCTAATCCTGGCTTTGTCATCAACCTGCTGTGTGATCTTAGGCATGTCGCTTCACCCCTCCGTGCCTGTTTTCCCTCTCATTCTTTGCCAGTTTAGCTATATAGATTGTAAAGCTCTCCAAGGCAGGGACTCTCTCACGCTACGGGTCTAGCAAATGGGCTTATGGTTGGGGCCTCTAGGTGCTATTGTGATACAAACAACAACTGCTCCCTATTAATACAAAGTAGTCCAATTTCAATTTCCAGCACGCAACCCTTGCCGATGGAACTGGTAGCAAGACCAAACACATGAGAACTAAGGAGCACGGGCAGCAACTCTGAGGGATGGGGGAGGGCTCTTCTACATGGTTCTACATTTTTTTTAGAATAAGCAGCTACTTGAGCATAACCCTTGATAGATCCCATCCTCAGAGAAACACAGGAAAACTACCTTTCTAGAATCAGAGGGGTAGCCGTGTTTTTACCTTTCTCGAAGTCACGGCTTACATTGTAATCTCCAAAAGCAAAGGAATGTGTCCTCTGAATTCTGTGCCATGCTAAGCACACCATCAATGCTGAACAAATAGCATTTAACAATTTTCCACATTTCCAGCCAGATGATCGCAAGGGGTGATGCATAGATAACTGTCTGTGTGTGTATGCTCACGTATGGACGTATGTGTGTATGCACATGTGTGTGTCTGCAATTTACAAAGAGTTAAACTGACTCTGGCAAAAGCTAGTCTTTGCACCCTGCATTGGGCAAACAGATCATTAAAAACTGCTCTGCCGGAAGGTAAGCTTAAGAGAGCAACAAAACAAGAAAGCACAAAAATCAAGTCTCTATAAGAGAGTACAGTGTGAATGTCCCTTCTGATGGTCTGTACTCCAACAAGATGACTACTGAAGATTGACCTTGGGAGAGTGATTAGAAACTTAACATAAGAACAGCCATACTGAGTCAGACCAATGGTCCATCTAGCCCAGTATCCTGTTTTCCAAAAGCGGCCAATGCCAGGTGGCCCAGAGGAAATGAACAGAACAAGTGATCATCGAGTGATCCAAGGCAATCACCAAGTGATTCATCCCCTGCCGCCCCACTTAAAGGTACAGTACACAGAAAATAAAAGCCATCCCTGTTTGATAGCTACATTTTTAAAAGAGAGAGGATCATCTGGGGACCAGAAACTTCTTGCACAGTTACCAGCAATTTGCTTGCAAATGAGTTAAACGTGTGCAAATGATTAGTTGTCATGGGCAACTATCCACCTGTTTCCTACACAATTGGGGTGACTGTGAAGGCAAATGGGGGGGCATATGTGCCCATTACGTTCTGCTCGTAGGGTTCTGCCTCCCTAAAAATGTGACCCAAAGTGCAACACTGCTAAACCGTGCTCCCATGCTGGGACACATTTTTAATCTTTGTCGGCGAGCTGAATGTTCATGAAGTGAGGGAATAACCACCAGCTATACATAGCCCAGGCAGGCTCTGTGCAAGCTCCTCTCTGCCCCAGTGCACCCAAGTCTTGCCCTGCAACTCCCCTGCTGCTCTTCCAGTGCTGATCCTGTGTTAAACACCCACCAATCATGCTGATTTGTACAAGGGTTGATGGAGAGAAAAGTCAACAGGGGACTGGTTGAGCCCTTCCATTTCATTGAGATTCCAACAGCTCTTTCAGTGCCAGTTAATTCTGTAAGGTGCAATCCCGACCTGTAATGCACACAGGACCTCTGCATGCCAGAACCTTTGCAATAGGTGAGGAAGGGGAGGGCAGCCCCACCAGCAAGTCTTTGTAGCCCTGGCACTCGAGGGGCCCTCTTCTCTCCACCTCTCCCGCACAGCAAGTGGGTAACCCCCGCTGATTTCAATGGCTGATTACACGTATCCTGGAAGGAGAATAAAGCCCCAAGAGACGCCCGCTTTGCAGCAGCTTTAAATATACCCCTGCAGAAAGGAAGGCGCAGGCAGGCCAATGGAGCTGTGCTAACAGCAATCCCGGCACAGGGCAGACGCAGCTGAAGAAGGGACTGCCCTGTAGCATACATAACCGCTGATGAGAGCGTGCGGCAGGTCCCCCCTCGCTGCCCAGTCTATAGATGACACAAGGCTCTTACAGCCCCAGCTAGAGAAGAGTGGCTCTTTAGCTCAAGCTGCAGCAGCTCATGCTTTTACCTCAGGAGGTTCCCCAGTGTGTCAGCCAACATGGCGGCCATCTCACACATGGTGGGGGGGGCCTCCTTGAGTGGCAGGCCGTATGCAACGACTAGGTTCCCGTCCCCTCAAGGCAGTCACCAGGTCACACGGGGTTCTACCCTGATCACCTCCTGTTCCCTCCCTCCCTGCTCAGTTGCACCAACTACTGACAAATTTGGGAGTCCTTCCAGCATGGAGGCCAGGTGTCCCCAGGATCTATGTGGACCCCCTTTGGATAATTAGTAGAGACCTCTCTGTACCCAATATAAGCTGGAGGAACAGGGGTACGGTCTATCAGTATACAGCTAAAGACCACACTGCTCATCAGGACAGACATAGGGCAATTGGATAGGGTCCCCTACACATAGGTAAAAACTGGGCTGTGATACCTGGCCAGAATAAAGGCCAGCGGCATATTATCACCTAGGCCGACAAGGCCTAAGACTAGGGTGGCAAATTTGCAGGGGCGGCAAATTTGAGCACCCACGGAGAAGCTCCCCTCCCTGCCCCGCCCCCGCTGCTCCAGCTCACCTCTGCCTCCTCTGCGAGCCAGCCACTGCGTCCTGTTTCTCTCCCCTCCCTCCCTCCCAGCGCTTGCGCCACGAAACAGCTGTTTTGCGGAGCAGGGAGGGAGGGGGAACACGGCACGCTGCGGGAAGAGGCAGGCCCAGGGTGGGGATTTGGGGAAGGGATCCAATAGGGGCAGGGAGGGGGAGGAGTTGGGGCTGGGACTTTGGGGAAGGGGTTGGAATGGGGGCAGGAAAAGGGTGGAGTCAGGGCCGGGCCGGGCGGCAATTATTTCAGGGCCTAGGGGTGGAAAAATCATTAATCTGCCACTGGTAAAGGCTGATTTTGAAACCCAACTGAAAACTGGCTTGCAATGTTAACTGAATTCTCTGAGTTCCCTGTTTAGGGAATTTTTTAAAACTTGTAACATTCTATTAGCATTGGTTTAAAAGACAATAGAACTTTAACTATCTCATGCTCAAATAAATGTGTTAGTCTCTAAGGTGCCACAAGTACTCCTGTTCTTTTATCTTAATGAAGATACTGCCTGGGACTAAGAATTGATGTCCTATTAAACCAACTGTTTACAACAGACAGAGCATTTCCTGCTTGGAAAAGAAATGGCATTTAAATTGCAGAAAATTATCAGGCCCAAGCTTATCCGGATCTCATGGCCGTGCTGTTGATTCAGGAAATAGAAACAAGGAAGTTTCTTTGTACTGTTGTTTTATTAGGACCAGATGTGGATACAGGAGAATCTTTACAATAATAACCTCTAGTGGCCATGCAGCGCAGGGGAGTTTACTTAATTTCAAAGAAGGCAGGCACTGCAAATCCAATCCCCTCCCTCATAGCAGAAGCAGCAGGAGCTGGCAGCCTTCTCTGGGAACATTGCTGCCAGCTGATTCAAAGTGACAGCAGGGCCTGTAGGCAATCCAGGTTCATCCACCTGGATTCACTGAAAGCAAAGGAGGACAGGATGTGGCAGAGGAAATGTCGTAGCTACCTTGCTAGGAGAATGGTTCTCCAACCGTCACATTTTTAAACTGCAATTTCCCCCCTTCCAATCTCCTTCTTCCCTTTATCCCATCCACTATGGTCAGGTTGTCACGCAAGCATCCACCATCTCCATCTGCCTGAGGTAGCACTAAGGTCCTCCTACTTACCATCTTCTTTGATGCAATCCATCCATCCCCTTCCTCGGCTTCTCTTTCCTTCCACCCTCTCCTGCCATGCTGTCTTTGCCAGGACCTCTTCATTCATCCTCTGTATGTGTCCACACCAGCAAAGTCACATTTCCCAGACTTTGTCAGCTGCATCACGGACTTGAACTTCCATCCTAATACTTCCATGTTGAAACCTCTCTCTCCATGCAACTCCTCTTGTGGCACACAGATGTCTCATCTCAAAACACCTGTAGGCATTGAACCCGTCATCTTTTTATCACCCATGCTTCTGCACCATACAGCATTGCAGTGTGTGCTATACAGTTGGGGTTTTAGTCTCAGTGGCTGATGCTTGTCAGACAAAACCCCATAGATGTTATTCCACACTCCCCAATCTGGATAGTATCTCACATTCAAGCTCGCCATCTTCTGTGACCCAGCTGGCAAGGTACTTGAATGGATCAGTCTGGTTTAGTCTCACTCCATTAATCTCTATGTCCAATTTCTCTATGGCACCTCTACTGACCCACATGAACTCAGCCTTAGTCATGCTCATTTTCAGCCCAGGCCAGCTTAGCTGGTCACACTGCTGGTTTACTGTTTCCTTTGTCTTCCCCCTCAGTCTGAAAACTCATTTTTCTTTAAAGGAAAATATAATGTCCGGTACCCATTTTGGAGCAGCTGCAGTTGGCTGAGATCACTCTCAGACCCTTCTGGTTTTTACATGATTACTTCCAAGTGGCTCTCATATTCCAACTGTAACCGCTGCGCCTAATGTGTTTCATTTAGAGTCTCTTGTTCGTGTTTTAGTTTTCCATTGATTTCCACCGAGGGCTGGGTTGAACAGACACTTTACCAGGAAAAGAAGCTGCATTTTCCTTCCGCCCCTGTGTAAATCCAGAGTAACTTCACTGAAGTGAATGAATCTCATTTCCATTGAAAATAGTTTGGAGGTGAAACTTCCTGAAGTTATTGATGCTCATTACTGGATGAAAATTACAATCACTGGAGTCCAAGCCAATGGTGATTTACAGGCTTTATTGTATTTTCAACTGCAATCCAAATGAGGTTCCTTCATGGGAGTGTTTTTCTTTGTCTTGTTACAGCTCATGAGCTTGTGCTTCTACACAGTTAGGCCTTGCCTACACAAAAGAGTTGTACCAGAAAACATTCAGTCAGCAAAGTGCCACAGACAAAACTATTTCAACAGATTGGGTTCACACTCAGTCACTCATGCAGCTGCGTTGTGTCCACACCACATCAAAGTTGTATTGGCGGAACCATGTTGCACTGTGGGTAGGCATCCCAGTGTCCTCAGTGCCACCAGGAGGCACACTGCTTTATGGGAAATTGTTGCTTTGCATTGTGGGGCAGCCACTGTGTATTGTGGGACGCCACGTCTCTCAGGGAATTGTGCGGGCTTGGGGTTACATAAGGAGGTTGTGGAATTCCTGTCCTTGGAGGTTTTTAAGCACAGGTTGGACAAACACCTGTCAGGGAAGGTCTACATTTACTTGGTCCTGCCTCAGTGTGGGGCGACTGCACTAAATGGCCTCTCGAGGTCCCTTCTAGCCCTGCATTTCTAGGATTCTACCCCATGAATCATTCACTCACATGTCCCATTAATAAACTTGCCCCAGCAAACATGGAAATGGCACAGAGCTGTGCAGTTCTCTTCTCCGCTCTAAGCACAGGGCATAAACCAGAGAGGGCATTTGGAGCATCAGTGAGGTTGGGTTGAGAAGAGCAGGCTCCCTGCTCTCGGTATGGGAGTGGAATGGCCAGGGACTGGTGTCCGTTTGAGTCAGAAACTCAGCAGTACTGGGACATCCTTTTTTGTCCTTTTTGTTTGGGGTTTTTTAAAACACCTCATTCACAAGTTAGAACTGATGCAGAATGCAGCAGCCAGCTGTGTCAGAGGAGTGTCTCGCCATGAGCGCATCCAGCCAGTGTTGCATGATCTGCACCAGCTGTTGAGAGACTAATGTGTTGGAATTGACTTAGAAAGCCAAAGGCCCTGATTAAACAAGCCCCTCCCCCTTCAGCAAAGCATTTAAGCATGTGTTTAATCCATATTAGATGGGCCGGAACCAAAATAACCAAGTTCTCAACCTCCTGAACTTCTTTTCTGCTTGGACAGGGGTGGGAGTTGGAAGCTGAACCTACAGCCCAGTTTTGCAAATAGCCCATTTGCCAGTGAGTCAAAACACCAGATCCAAACACCCCCCCAATATTGCGGCATTCAAAATCTGGACCCGGAGCTGAATGTCATAGCTTCAGCCTCTCCCTAATCCGTACACACAATCATTAAATAGGCCACATTGCAAATGGGGAGCTGAGAAACCATGAGTCTGTCCCGGGGTCACATTGGTGGACCCCGCCCAGGCTCCACCCACTTGAGATGCTAGAAGGAGAAACGGCTCACAACATATTTTGCAGATGTTCAAAGTATGATCATGCAGGCTCTGCCAGGCTCCTCAAGCTTGGCTGCCCCCATTGGTGTTCAATTCCATCATAGGCAAGTGTCTAGGATCCCAGCTGAGCCATGTGATGACACCAGAACTTCAGCTCTCATTAATATCCCTATATGTTTGCAAATCTATAGGCTAATAATCATGAAAATGTGAACTGAAGGTGTAACTAGTCTGCAGACAGCCACCAGCAGATAAAGAGGCCACAGAGCCAATGAGAAAGCTGGCTGGCCCCCACTGGTCTGAGGGTAGAGGGAGCTTGTTGATTGAGATGAAGGAGGTCACACCTTTCAGAGCTATTGTTTCAGGCTCTCTGCAAACTCAGGCAGATATTATTGGATTGGTTTGTGTTCATTTCACATTTTAATTGTTTTCTGCATAACTGCAAGGGCTTGAGACTTTCTCTAATGAAAGCGGAGATTCTGGAGAACAAGCTAGCTGTCTTTAAAAAAAAAAAAAAGCACTTGGACACCTGGTCAAATGTAAGCCCTGCACTTCTGTCCCACAAGAAACCAATTCCATAGAAGCACCTGGAGTTGAGCCCTCTCTTCTAGTACTAGCTTTGGCAAAGCCTCATTAGGAGGATTGCTGGAGGAAAAATGAAGTAATGAAATAAAAGGACGGACTTATTCCAGGAGAACAAGAAACCTGAAATAAGCAGGTTGACAAATGTCTGAGAGTCTGAGGAAATGGTACTCCATCATCTAAGACTATGGCAGCAGGACGTGAGTGCATTAGCATAGAAGTTATTGATAGAGAAACAACAGCCTGCAGGAAACCCAAATTAACCTGATTGAAAATCAAATGCAGATTACAAATAGCCACACGACGGGCTTGCCAAGCAGAGCAGCATGGCAGGGCTTTGGCTGCCAGAATCATCGGGGGGCAGGCGACAGAAACATCCCAAACCAATTGCGACAGCATCTGTAAGGAGGCATTTGCTTTGAGGAACAGAAAGGCAGGTGAGCCAAAAGGCACTTGCCTCTGGCCACATCAGCAGGAGGAGCGCCATGAAATCAAGCTCACGCTGCAGCCATGCACCAATCTTAAAGCACTCGTAGCCTCTCAGAGAAACAAGCCATTTCCTTACAAGAGCCTAAAGCCGGGCAGCTTGTTCAGGGAAAAGTCAGCCTGTGCACAGACTGAAAGCCAGAAAGCTACTGCAGTTGTGTAGGCGAGACGTACCCCTTGTCCTCCATGGGCAGCCCCTGCAGGACACATCTCCATCCACACAGCTTCCAGGAATGCCAACCTGCTTTTATTTATTCACACTGGCACTATTGTAAACAAAGAAGCTCCCATCGCAAGCTCTGGACACCCTCACAAAATAAATAGATGGGAGAAAGGAAATATTATATCTTATTACAGCTGGAAAACTGAGGCACAGAGACACTGAGGGTATGTCTACTCTCCAATTAAAACCCCACAGTTGGCCCCTGCCAGCTGACTTAGGCTCACAAGGCTTGGGCTATGGGGCTCTTTAATTGCAGTGTAGATGTTCAGGCTCGGGCTGGAACCCAGGCTCTGGGACGCTGCAAGGTGGGAGGGTCCCAAGTAAACCCCAAGGTGATACAGGAAAACTGTAGAAGAACTAGTAATTAAGCCCAGATCTTCTGGGTCTATCTAGAGCAGGGGTCGGCAACCTTTCAGCAGTCTTCATTTATTCACTCTCATTTAAGGTTTCACGTGCCAGTCATACATTTTAACGTTTTTAGAAGGTCTCTTTCTATAAGTCTATAATATGTAACTAAACTATTGTTGTATGTAAAGTAAACAAGGTTTTTAAAATGTTTAAGAAGCTTCATTTAAAATTAAATTAAAATGCAAAGCCCTCCCCCCCCCAGACCAGTGGCCAGGACCCAAGCAGTGTGAGTGCCACTGAAAATCAGCTCACGTGCCGCCTTAGGCACACGTGCCATAGGTTGCCTACCCCTGGTCTAGAGGGTGACCCATAAGGCCATGCGTCTTCATACTGCTTGCTTCAACAGCTTCGCACAGATTCTTCCCAGCCAAGGAAAGAGGAGACAAAACTGAAAATCCATGAACTCTTCCTTTAGAGCTAACTAACACCACTGCAGTTTTCACAGAGCAGCCACAGAACCACCACACTCAGCTGTGTTCGATCACACCCAGTGGTAGCAGGGTTGGCACCTGTCTCAATATTTGCAATCCTAGCGTCTGCGGGACATTCTTGGCTCCCAGAATGGTTTTCTGGCCCTGTGAATTGTGTCATGATGCAATGATGTTTTGACATAAATATCACAACAGGTCACGGCCCTAAAACACCATCACAGTGTAACATTGCACTGGCAGGGTGCAATTCAATGTGTCCTGAGGAGGCAGGAGCTTATTTCGTTGGAGAACTCTACAAACGTAGCAATGCTGAACTGACCCCTCGGTGCTAGATGATAGGGGTAGAGACTGCCTTGACTGCTGTCTCTCACAACACACGTGCCCGTTATCAGTGGCTACTAAATGAGGAAGGTGCGTCTCACTGCTAAAGCACTAGACCGGGACTCAGGAGCTCTAGACTGAGTTCCTGGCTCTCCCACAGCCTCTGCATAGGGCAGGGGAAGTCACTTAGGCCCCGATCCCAAGGTATTTAGGCACCTAACTCATTGAGTTCAATTGGAGTGAGGCACCTCAATACCTTTGAGGATTTGGGCCTTAATTGCTCTGTTACTCAATTTCCCATCTATATAATGTCAGTAATAATCCTTCTGTTGACTCCAGCGACTGTAAACTCTTCAGAACAAGGACTCTCTCTTACTAGGTGTATATGCAGCACCTGGTGCAACGAAATCCCACCCTCGGCCGGCTCTGCTAGGCATAGCTGCAATCATTATAGTACTTTCTAGAAGATGCTGGCACAAAATTATGCTCCACAGTTGGTTTCCTCTCTTTCTTTTTATCTAGTTTTAAGCAACCAGCATAAGAATTGTACACTGCAGGGTTACTTGATTCTGCTAATGAATCTGGCCATGAATCCTATGTAGACTGTTTGCCACATCCTTTGTATAGGCGTAATCAACAAGGGAATTGACTGTAAATAGTAATTACCATGCAGATTTGCGAGAAGTGCATCTGTGTGTTTGGCTACTGCTCTGTTTGTTTATCTGCCTCTTCTGAGAACAAACTGGAGTTTTTCGTGGCCCTTAAATTAGCAGGATAAATATGAATTTGTTATGACACTAATTGTTATAAGCATTTTTTTTTAAAGTAACACCACCCACTGGGACTGAGATGCTGCAGCTCAGTGGGTGGTTTCTTGGAGGAACATATCTAAAAAGCAGCAAAATCCCCATTTTAATTAAAAGGAAAACTCTGAGACGAGCTTTTTCCATGAGAGAATAAGCCAGTATGTAGCAAGCCATCACGTCTAATGCATATATTAACACTAAAGACATGGAAATTAATTGGACTTATTTCAAACCACAGCCCCAAGGGTGGCTCATTTCTACTCGCTCAGTTTAAACAGTGGGGAAGGGTGATCCAATAGTCAGCTTGGTGCAGTAAATGCTAAAGGGAAACGAATTATGCAAAACTGATGGCCAGTTGGCCACTCCTTGTTTTTAGAGGCCCCAATTCATCAAAGCACCTAAGCATGCACTTAACTTTGACATTGATTTCAAAGGGATTACTTGCATAGTCAGAACACTTATCTGTAATGTGTAGGGGGGGGGAAACTGAGTGATCCTGGGGGACATCAATCTGAGTGACATATGCTGGGGGTCTCAAGCTGCCAGTACTAAAACAGCCTCAGAATATTATCGATGATAATTTTCATGGAGGGTAGGTCCATCAATGGCTATTAGCCAGGATGGGCAGGGATGGTGTCTCTAGCCTCTGTTTGCCAGAAGCTGGGAATAGGCAACAGGGGATGGATCACTTGATGATTACTTGTTCTGTTCATTCCCTCTGGGGCACCTGGCGTTGACCACTGCTGGTAGACAGGATACTGGGCTAGATGGACCTTTGGTCTGACCCAGTCTGGCCGTTCTTATGTTCTTATCCTGACAGCGTGAGACCTGCTATGCGTGTTAAAGGGTGCACTGGCACCGCTACAAATGAAATTAGCAACCTGGAGCTCCAGAATTAATGAACCAGTACAGCAAGGATATATATATATATATATAATCATCATACTCATCAGAAAGAGCAGTGGAGCTCGTCTACTGGATTCTAGGAGATTAAGCCTGGTTAGGAGCCCATGCTGGTGTTGCTGGATATACAATTTAACTTTTGCAGCCTGCATAAGCATATACATCGGGAGACAGGTAAGTGTGCGAGAAAGCCACCTCTCAGACAGACCCCTGGGAATCCTGGGCTCAGCACCCCCACAATGGAGCTGTAAAAAGTCAGGCATTCTACCAGCTTCGCAGCATCCCTGAACCAAACATTCCAGCTCGGAGCCAGACAGGCTCAAGTACGTTGACAGTCCATTTTGTTTTACCTCTTCATTTATTGCAAACCCTGCTTAGGAACAATAAAAAATAACCCCGGTACTTTGCCCTTGTAGGCGCGCACCCTCCCCCTGAGGATCTCGGAGTGCTTCCTACACGGCTAGCCCAGGGAGGTAGGTTAGTCTTAGCCAGACTTATTGTACTGCTGGGTAAATTGAGACAGGTGCCGAGGGGGGATGTCTGCCTTCTCTGATTACGCTGTAAGATCTTTGGGACTGCCCTACGAGGGGTAGCCTCCAGCACAATGGGGTCCCGGTACTGACTGGGCCTCTAGGGACTCCCGTAATGTAAACAAATAATCAAAGCCCTCCTATACCTTTGCTGATTACATAATTACTATTTTGATGGCATCAAGCACTTAGTAACTTGGACTCCCACAGCCTTGAAAATCATGTAGGGCTCTAAGGAGTGGCACAGACCTGCCGTTCTTGTGCAGCTAACTTACACTCCAAACTAGTTAACAAACAACATGCATTATTCACACTCGTTCCCAGCCAAACGCTCACAGGCTTTCGGGGGGTGGAGGGGAAGGGCTGTCATGCCATAAAAAAAGGGAGAGAAGAGAGGAAAGGGAAAAGCTTATGAGCCCAACCTCGCTCAGCAGAGCAGGCAATCAGTCCTGGAGAGAAATCTGGAGCTTTCTGTCCTAACCAGTGATTGATGCATCATTAGAGATTTTTTAGCCAGAGTTCACAGTCAAGAAGAAAAATCTGGCCTGAAGGAATGAGAGTCCAAATTGGGTGGTTTTTCATCATGTCCCAAACTTTAGGGCAAAAGGCAAAGAACAAAGCTAAGTACCTTAATTCCACCATGAACCCTACCATTCTCCTGGGTGCCACTGGCTACAGTATATTGGTACTTATTAACACTGGCCCTTATTTAGCAAGGAAGCAAGGCAGTGGAATAATACACTCCAGATTCATTACTGTCAGCTCACTCGGAATTATGTGTATTAATGACCAGATTATATCTGCTTATATAATACAAATTACCATAGAGTGACTGCAGGCATTGAAATGCTCCTTGTCTGTTTGACACACATGAATAATGGAGAAGCTCACACTGCATTTGGTACACATGACTAACCTTTTATGCCTGGCACCCATGGAGCAGGCTGGAGGAACAGCTCCGGCTTCAAATTCTTCATTCCAGCCGTCATTAGCTTAGCGAAAGCAGTAGCGAATAGGCGGCTAATTGACGTGTTTGTTGGACATTATTTTATTAGTCAGGCCTGGTGAGCAGCAAATGGAATTGTAATGCCCTTTTAGCCTCGGGGACTTGTTGCCTTAAGTATTAAGGCTCGTAAATAATTAACAACACATTAAGAGCCATTTTCAAAAAATTAATGCGTTTATTATGTGAATTCAGCCAACTCAATGGCTGCCCTTGGCTTCCGTTGGCATTGAGGGCACTCAGCCCGTTGCAAGGGTGAGCTTAGCACTTTGCAGGGTTGGCCCCTTCTGGAAAGCAAAGACTGGGTACTCACCTTACAGTGACCGGGGTTCCTCAAGATGTTTTGACTCATGATCTGCATACGTGCGGTGCCTGTGCCCAAGAAGTGGAATCCACATGGACCAACGCCTGAAGGCAAAGCAAGGGGTTTTCCATACAGATCTCCATTAAGGCATTCTCCATCTCTGCTGTTTTTTACAGGCCGGGGGGCGGCTTTAGGGTCCTTTTAAAAAAAATAAAGAATGAAAAACCATCTGGTTTGGAGGATAAATAAAGGCTTGAAGAAAGAAGACCACATCATCAGTGCACTCTGAATCCCTGCTCTCATATGGGGCTGCCAAAAAAGCCTGGAGTGAAGACCTTCTGGGCATTGATTTAACAAGAGCAGGCTGGGATCTAGCTGTCAAAGAAATGCATTCTCAGTGGGCCGTTGTGTGAGATGAACCCAGTCTATTTACTTTTTGAAACTGTACACAGAGTTTGTATTATTTCACCAAAAACATGCTAATGTATAAAGCCATCCTAGATACGTGGTATTCTCCCACTCCCCTACATTGCTTTGGTCATGTCTGAAAATCCAAGCTCTGGAGTGAGCTGGGGATTATTGTAGTTTAGAGACAACGTGGCTTGGGGAATAGAGCCGCTGCCTATAACTCAAAAAGCATTGGTTCTACTCCCACCCCTGGCATAGGGTGACCTGGGGCAAGTTGCTTCCCCTTTGTTTCCTCTCCCACCCTTTGCCTGCTTTGTCTAGGTAGATTGTAAGGTCTTGAGGGCAGGGATGGTATCTCTGTAGGCCTGTGAACAACAACCCCTGCTCTTGATTAGGGCCTCTAGGTGCTTAATGTGAATACATTTAAAATAAAACCTATTAGTCTCCAGAAATCTATACTGCAGCTCTGCTCATGTACAGTGAGAGTTTATGAGGAGCACTGTATGACCGACTGGAGAACTCCAGCACACCATACTATTCATATGTTAGGTAATAATTACAATATATGTTAATTGCCAGGGTGCGGAAAGAGCCACAGTGCAACACTGCTTCTCTACTGGGTGACAGGAGTGATAAGACAGTGACAGATTCCTTTTCAGACATGGAATTAAAAGCAGCAGCTCATTTCTACATATTTTTCAGAGCCTCTAATCATAAGGAGTTTCAAGTCAGATTTCCATTTTCACAGCTAAGCAAAGCAATACAAACAGAAATTAAAAACACCAGGTCTGATTCTGATCTCACTTACACCAGGGTAAATCAGGAGTACCTCTATCGAAGCACTACATCATGGGAGTAACCAACATCAGCATCTCATCCACCGAGCCCAGTCTTCTAAACAGACTCCTTTTTTAAATGCTAGCTGCATCCACCAAATTGTTGTGTTTTTTTTAAATAACCTAGAAGATAAAACTTTTGAACTAGGACAATTAAACAAATAATAATAAAAAAAAACCAAAGCAATTTCAAAGCTACCAGGTGGATTCTTCAAAACTGACCTTTCCATTTAGTGATCCAGCCCCTTGCTAGCGATGAACGCAATAGAAGAAAGGCTAGATTTTAGCTGAGCTGCAAAGCACAGTAAATGACATTGATTAGTTTCTCTTGGACAGCTTCAGTGACTCATTCTTTTTTGAAACATGCCTGGAGTTTCAAATCTTTCATTCAACATCTTTAGAGACCAAACTATAGTTTGGTGTAAAACGTAATATCGTTTGGCAGGCATTCCATAGTCACTAAGACATTTGAAGGCAGCCTGCAAAAGATGTTTGTAGTCAAATTTCATCCAAATCAGTTTGCACATACTAGTTTTGTCTGTATCCACAGCATCTAAAATTAAACCAGTCTAGGACAGACACATACACCCCACGCTACAAGGCTGGCATAACCATGGGCATATCTCAGATGCCAGGACATGCAGATAACCCAAGCATGGATTAACCAGATTTGACTGCCTGCATTTATAGAGGTTGAGCTTTTAAACACAGATGGCTGTTCGGATTCAGCAGCACAAAAGCTGTATTTTTTCCACTGTGCTGTTCATCTTGAATGGAAAAATAAGCTCCTCAGCAGAAGACAATTTTTAGCAGATTCATACACAAAACCATGCCTAGGCTATCAGAGCCATTTACACGTCACAAAGCAGCTTGATCCGTTTCCATTCTGAACACTAATATTTCGCAGCTACAGAGGACTTTTCATCTTCCCAGCATGGTGGAATCATTCATTCGCGTTTGTGCCACACTTTGGAAATGGAAAAACGTTTAGTTAACTAGGGCTTGTCCAGACACAGAAGGTGCACCATCTTAACTTAAACTGGTTTGGTTAAACCAGTGCAACTTGTTGGTGTAGATGCTCTTCCATTTGGTTCCATCAATTTAGCTGGCGGCTGTACATTTACCAATACAAGCTAAACTTTTTAAGGCTGCCCACACAGAAAGGTGCACCAGTTTAGCTAACTCAGTCTAAAATCACTCCTTTCGCTAAGGGGGTACAACTGCAGATGTAGACCAGGCCTTGACGTGAACGCTGCCGCTGAGTGCATTTCCTATCAGTGCAATCCCTAAAATGTATTCGGTCAGCCAACGATCCTCACTACACTGCAACTCATCTGAAAAATCAGGACAGGAGGTGGGGGGTAAGAGGAGCCCAGCTAAGACAAAACCCCAAATAGCGAGACTGTCCCTATAAAATCGGGATATCTAGTCACCCTACTAACACCAACCAAAGCCCACTTCATTTAAACACCCTCACAGCAGCCAAACATCACCCACCGCAGCTCCACAAAACAGGCACCTGCTCTTCCAGCACGGGGCCACTCACAAAGCCCTCATTCAGCTCTTTGTAATGGCAGACAGATGCCTCATCTGACCTTAGCTCCTGTAAGATATGTTCCATAGGGGCAAACCTGTAGCGGCAAACTCAAGGGTGTGCTTATTTGTACATAAGGAAGCAGGAGACTGGTGTTACGATTTTGCTTCTCAGTATGGCTGGATGTGGTTCTATACTAGAACCCTAGGAGCATCATCAGGGTGTATCTCCTATCCAATCCTGTTTCTTCTCACCCTCACCTCCCCTACACAGCTCTGGTCCCCCCCTAAATATTCCCTTCCTACCACCCAGCTGCTTGCTGACTTGAGAAGCTGGGCTGGAAGGGAACAGTGCTCCAATGACAGTTGTGGTTAGTCAGAGTGCAGCTGTAACGAACCATAGGTAGGAGAATCAAAGTGCAGCTCTTCTACAGGTCGGCTTCTCATCCCACACCTTGACATCCCTCCTCCCCTCCCCCCAGCAAAAACTTTGCTCCACCGTCTCCCTGTGACTGGAGACGTGAGAGCAGAGATCAGCTGTCAGATGAACTCCCGATAGTTTTATCAGAAAGCCCTGATGCTGTACGCCGCTGACCCCTGGGAAGTACAGAGCATTGCTCCTCTCCAGCAGCCTCACTTCTTATACTGTGACCTTCCCGCAGAAACCTCTCTCGGTCCCAGCCCCTCTAGGCACAGCCCTGCTTCCCCACACTCCATGACAGCCAGAGGGCAGCTGGGGATTCAAGGAGGCAGACCGGGCATCTGGAGCTGAGTTTGTGTGAGGCAGAGAGGTCTGGAGTTGATGGGGACTGTGGTTCTCTAGCTATAGAGGCACAAAAAGTTTGACTCTCAGGGAATTTGTTTTTGAATGACAACGCAAGTGTCTTCTGAAAGCTCATTGGGCCAGGGTCCCCAAACCCTGATGTAGACCAGGGTACCCTCACGGAAATCAATGACACTAACTTACACCAGCTGAGGATCTGGCGCTCTGGATGAACTCTGGAGATGAAATTCAACGAGCAGAGGGTGAAACAGTGGGATTTGAGCCCCACTTTATGTGCGAATCTCAACTCTGCTCTGTAGCTGCGCAAACCCCTGTGCAGAATGGGTATTAATCACCCCAGTTAGGTCTGTGACTGCCTTCTAGAGACCGGGGTTCTCCTCAGGGTACATTCAGGGGGAAAGCACATGCTGTGAGGGGAGAACTGCAGGATGTTGGCCATTGCTCTTCAGAACATTTAAAGGCTTGGAAAAACTGGGGCTTAAAGACGCCCCCAGACAGCTGCAACCTGCGTGGCTGGCACTTACTCAGCAGATCAGCAGGGCTCTCCCTGCTCATGTCATCTTCCCTGGGGTTTTGCTTACACACAATGGAGCTGTCTTTGAATACTGCACAGGGCTTGCACCCAATGGAAAAGGATACCCAGCTGCAAGCCTGCCACATGGAAAATCCAAGCTGAGCTCCTGACCACAGTTCCCCAGGGGCTGAGAGCCCTGTCAGGGTAACACGCTCAAAGCTGGGGAAAGACAGCGCATCTCCCATTGTTCGAGTGACCCACCCTGGCTGGGACAAGGAGCAGTGCTGACTAGCCACAGAAAGAGCCGCATACTGTCCCAGAGGGAGGGTCAGGTCAGGGTCGTGAGAGATGTCAAGGGTGGGAGATTTGGATGGTAAGAGTCATGGAACAGGGTCATTGGGCCCGACTCTTTGCTCACCTACGTGTACATTTACATGACCTGCCGGGTGGCTTATGGGAAACCAAAGGCTTTGGGAAGTATGGTTGTAAATCGGGAGTAACTCCATTGCAGTGAACGAGTTAGATCAGAATCAGGCCCCTTGCCATGTTATTTGTCTATTAAGCAGCACATAAATAATGACGACAAACGAGGACGGAATGGGTTTTTCTAAAGCAATATGGTGCCAATTAGATGTTGGTCCCAAGATGCAGAGGGAAGGCGAGAACGGGCAGCGTTTCCAGATTTTATTTATGACAAACTCCCTGACTCCCTGATCTTCCAACGACACAGAAGAGTTTAAGGGAGTAGCGATCTGAGCAGAAAAGGCATTTTGCTCCTGTTGCAGCGTGCTGGAACTCCAGAGTCTGGGCGCTGGTTTGCTACAGGAGCAGACCTTCTGCCGTTGTTGATTTCATTTTATTTCCAACATGCTCCTCTGAAGCACTGAGCGCATTTTTCAGTTAGATATCGGCCCGACTCCAGACTCCCACGCCCACTCTCCCGCTCCACTCAATCCATCCGCCCCACTCACTGGCCATAGAGCAAAAGGCCCAGCTCTGCACCACTGAGGACTTTTGCGTTTATGGCAGTGGGGGCAGATCAGGCCCGAGAAGTATTCCTTCAAAATAAAGGAAGAAAATCCTGATTTTTTTTTTCACTTCGCTAAATCTGGCCCCACTGGCCTCCTGTTGCATGGGGAATTCCAAGCACAAAACTGCACAGTCAGCTGAAAATATAGTATCCCCTAAGCAAGCCCTGGAACCAATACAGTAGTGAGCTATTCCCCTGATCGTTTCATGTGTTAAATCCATTTGGTAAGTACAGGGCATACCCAGAGACCCATGACCTCTTTTTATTATTACACATTCTGGTCACAAAGAGGCAGTAAAATTCTGCAGCAGCCGCCAAAACCAGACCACTTTCACCCGCACACGTCTCCATTTAAACAGATCAAAGAATCCTCCAGCCGCGTTTCATTGCAAAGTGCGTGGAGAATAGACTTGTATGGGGGAGGGCATGAAGGGACATAGAGCTGAATTAAGAATTAATTCAAATTAAAAGGTTCTATTTTAAATGCAACAGGGACTAAAGAAGACGAGCGAGCACTAGTTGCTTAATGAGTTCAGCTGCAGAAGTGTCTTTAATAATAGATCTGACAGAGCCCAAGTAACCGCATCACGGAAAGCCGCATTTCACTCTTGCTACAGTAAAAGGAACGGCAGTTGAGTCCCTTATGCACAAGCAGATGGTAAGACTGTGTTAGATAGTACTTAGATGACCAAACAAAGAGGGGCGCTCGTGGTCTTATGGACAGGCACTGGCTATGCTCAGGTAACTGTGCCAAGAAATGAAAAAAAGGTTATGAATGATTCTGTGGCCCACAACAGAGTAAGTGGTATCCCACGGTGAGTCAACTCGCCCCCTTGTAGCAGTAAATTATAAATTACAAATATAATCCAGTGGGAGAGGCAGTGTGGCTGACTGGTTAGAACAGGAATGCACACCAGGAGATAAGGCTTCTATTCCAGATTCTGACACTGACTTATTGCGTGACCTTGAGCAAGTCAGTTACAACTTGCTTTAGTTTTCCCAGCTACAAAATGGGAGTAAAAAGATATGTCCTCCTTTGTGATGGACCCTGCAAAGTGCAAAGCATTAAAAGAGAGAGAGAGAGAGAGAGAGTGAGTGTGTGTGCGCGTGTACACACAGTATTATATATGAAGGCGACACCTATAGTTGTGGTTGCACATGAGACAGACAGACCAACCTCTCTCTGATTTCATTTTGGTGGGATACAGGAATATGTAGGGACACAGCTATACCTACATCCCACCAAAATGAAATGAAATTTCTCTAAATTTGGGGGGAGGGGGAGACAGTTAAAATTTAGTTGAGCAAATTTTTCATTGGAAAAACGCAAGGAAATTCACAGAAAGTGTTGAACAAAATGGAAACTTCATTTCTTTTAAAATTTCACATGAACAAAACTCCCCTTTTCCTGACCCACTCTGTTAAACAGACATCAGTGGCACACTTGGCTACACTGTGGGGAAAGGAGGGCTTCCTACTTTTCACTGCAGGCGCATTCGCCTCTCCCAAGATGTTTGAGAAGTGAAACCATTCCATGGACCAGACCTTGGTGCTGCGCTTTCTGAGCCAAGGTACCCCGGCTCTCCAGAATCACACCCAGAACCTGATTATACCATCTCAAGGGTTGTTCCAGTGACCCACGATGGAGCAGCTTTTGCTGCCACCAGAACAAGAGCATCAGATGTTTGGTACAGCTACAGCCCTTCAGCTCACAGATACCATCCCAGGGAACCTGAGAGCAAATACACAGGCTTGAGGCTTTCTCGCTCCAATTTGTGAACTGAAGAACTGCCAAAATTATCATCCAGCTAGCAGGATGCTCTTACCAGATGTGCAGGCAAATGCCTTCCTTGTCTTCTTCTTAGCATACGTGCAATGTACCTCAGGTGGCGCGTGACCAGGATTCATCATCAAATTTGGTCTGCTGGTTGGATCATTAGCTTCCCCAGCCTGGGCTGGGTACTGATGGGGAGTGAGACGTGATCCATGCCCCCCGCTTCCTCGTTATAGCCCCTCAAACATCTGTCGGAGCCTCTACAGCTCACGCTCTCTTATGGGTAGGACACCACTAATAAACAGCTTGTAATGTGTCCTTACATGCACATTATGTGGGATGATCAGTGACCGTTCCCTCAATACCCTCCTCTCAGCCCAAACTCACTGGGCGATCTGCAGCATCTGCGTTCAAAATAGGAATGTTAAAGGTTTGACCTGAAGCCATTTCCAACACACACAGACTCCATCATGGGGTCCTTCCATCACTGCTGGGTACAGCAGCACATATGGTCTGGAGGCCCAGCCAATGCCATACCTGGCCACAACAACTGAGGGGTCCACTTTGCACTGTGATACAACAGCGCTCTTCACTGTGCATCTCCTCGGAGCAGTTACTGCAGGGGAGGGTCCAGCTCAGAGCTTCAGCCTTCCCCCTTCTGCACTGGCCAAGCCTTAGCAGCTGGATGAATACTGAGGACTGGCCAGTTCCCTGGAGAGCGCTGAGGTGGGAGCGGAGGTCTCTTCCAACCCTAATCTTCTATGATTCTACCAGGGAAGGAGTCCAATTTTGGGGAGGAGCCAGCCAGCCCAGGCCTGAATGGCTCCTCCCTGCCACCTCAACACAACCCACCTCCCTCCTGTCTTTCCTCTCTCTCAGGCTGGGAACAACCTGGGGAAGCATTTATGGGAGCGGAGGCCAAAGGGGAAGAGGCCTCATGCAGGAAAGGGGGAACCAGCAGCAGGTTATGCAGGCAGCAGAGGGCCTATTGGGGGCTATCTTCATTTGTGTCCCAGGCACGGTCAGCACTTACATAACGCTTTCCAAGCGCCTCAAGGATCCCCGTCTCACAGCGCCCCCAGGAGGCAGCCGAGCATTGTCACAGAGAGGGAAGCCTGAGGCCTAGCAGTTCCACAACTGGCCCAAGGCCGCAGGGGGAACCTCAGGAGAGCTCAGCAGTGCCTGTGCGTAGACCATTAAACGATGCATCTCTCCACCCTGTACTGAGGAGAGAACACACACACACACACACACAGCATTGAAAGCTACTCCTAGCGCCCACTGCTTCATCCACACAAAGCACATGGGCAAGAAGGAGCAGGGGAGAAGGAACCATATTTTAGACTACTAAAGAAAAAAAGAAGGTGGGGAGGCAAACAGCAGTAGAGTGGGTGGTTGAAGCATCTTAGTGCTATTTTTTATGGGGGCACTAGACCACTCTCCCCTCGTGGCAGGGAGTGGGCCCAAGAGCAGCTTAAAGCAGGCAAAATTCATCTGTTTTGCATCACTCCTTGTCCAGCTGTTGAGTGTCGAAGATCAGGGGTCAGGCAGACCCCGCCAATAAAACAGCACCTGTGAAGAAATGACTCTCTAAACACTTGAAACAGATCCGATTTTTTAAAAAAAGACTCGCAGAATTCGTTAGTGGAGTGAATTTTGTGCCTGAGACAGAGAATTCTGATTTTAGACCCAATTGCAACGTTAGGGACTATCCATAAAACCCATCCCCCTACTGCAATGGCAAGGGGAAATGTTGCCATCTAAAAGACATTTGCAGCAAGTGAGATGTCTTGTGCAGTTTCGTTATTTTGTAATTGCAGTCAATGTAAGCAAATGCTGATTTGTCACACAAAGCTGGTGATTGATCTTTGGTTTGAATGTATAATTGAGGCTTTTTAAGTAAATTGCATTGAAAAGCATTTTATTTAGCAATTGAAACAGTGAGAGCTATTTGTCTTCCTATTCAGGCTGAGGAGAAGTAGAGACAGGGGACCTAGTAGCAGGCTTTTTCAGAGCAGGAGTCAAGGGTTATATGACCAGTTGCAGAAAGAGGGAGGGAGGGATCCAAAACTCTTCAATGGAAGGGCTGCTTTGAAGGCAGCAAACTACCACCAGATCCTTTAAGCCAATGGTTCTCAAGCTGCGGTCCATGGACCACAACAGACTTTTCGAGTGGTCCACAAGAGCATGAAAAGTTAGAGTTAAGAAGGTGGATATTTTAGAGGTGGGGGAGGGGAGAGGATGGGGAAGGATGGTGATATGTGAAAGGCAAAGAATGGGTCCATGAGAAGATTTCTGTCTGCAGAACTAAAAATGCAAGAGCCGTGTCTCTAGGAAGTTATGAACACAATCAACCATGCTGTGTACCAGAAGACAATCCTGCCACCAAATCAGGTTTCACAACTTTTATTTTTTACTCTTTGTGTTTAGTTGTTTTCCTCTTTCTTGACAGTCTGTGGGTAACATTTTCAAAAGTGTCTACCTGGGGGGTCTATGTCCCATTTTCAAAAGTGACTTGGAAGCCTAAGTCTCACTGACTTGCAATGAGACTCGAAATCCTAGTGCCTGAGGCACTTTTGAAAATGGGACATAGAGCCCTAGTCATATAAGTGCCTTTGAAAATGTTACCCAAGTCTAAGTGATTTAGGGGCTTATGTCCCATTTTTAAAAGTGAAAGTGACTTATGCACTAGGATCCCAAGTCTCATTGAGAGTCAATGAGACTTGGGCTTTTGTGTGTCTAGGCCACTTTTGAAAATGGACTTTAGGCTAGCAAATTACTTGGTTTCTTTTGAAAACTTTCCCTTTTGTCATTATTTCTACAAACGTTGATCCATGCTGTAGAGTCACAGCCAGGGTATTTTCCCAGCTGCTAAGCAGTCGGAATAAGGTAGGGCTTGCTAGACGCATTTTAGAGCAAGGAATGTGCAGCCCATATACAAAGGGCTGGAGTTGGAAACAGGCAGAAATAGAGAATTGCCAGGTGTTTTGATATGCCTAATACTACACAGTTCTGCGACTAGAGCTAACGAGGCCCTCGGTGGAGTCAGAGGGAGTTTTGCCACTGACATCAATGGGAGGAGAGCAGAGACATTAGCATAGATGCTTAAAGGGACACAGACCGGTTTAAAATAACGTTTAAAGAATTTTCCACAGTTGCTGCTACCACCTGAGGTTATTTCAGATGAAAACAGTTCAAAAAAATCTCATGGCACTTTTGTGAAGCACCCAGGAACATGGCATTAGATTTTTGTAAAACCTGGGGCCTGTAACTATTGAAGGGATGTTGTTAAATCAGGTGGTTTCCAGCTCCTCCCAGCATTTTGTTCAGCTACTGTAGATATAGCAAGCCATTTCCAAGCTACCCTAATGAAGGAAGAAGATCATCTGAATCATTCAATGTTGCCAACTGTTGGGATTGTATCACGAACATTGCAATATTCGGTGGTCTTCTTAAAGCCTCGGCTCCTGAATTCATATGATCACGAGAAAGTATCAGCATTTGTTATTTAAAAAGCAAGTTTCTAGCCCTTATGGTTGCAGAGAAAAGCCTGGCCCATAAAGATTACGATGCCATGTGATGGGGTGTTCACCCCACATTTGCTCTGAAAGAGTTGATGTAGGCGAAGAAGGGGGCCAGTTAACCACACAGGCCCCAGCGGAAGGGAATCAGGTGGCTTAAGTAATCCCCTAACTGAACAATGAGGGAGCCCAGCTGAAAAGGAAGGAGCTGGGCTGGTTTATAAAGGCAGGAGGCTGATAGCAGAGGGGTCTGTAGGGAAGTAGCCCACAGTTACTCCCTAGGAGGAGGGAGTTGTGAGGCTGGCAAACCCAGAGAAGTGGAGAGAGACAGAAAGAATGGAAGAGGCTCAGGGAAAGGCAGCAAGGGTGAGGAGGGAACAGACCTTGGCTGCTGACTAGAGGGTCCCTGGGGCTGGAATCTGGAGCAGAGGGTGGGTCAGGGATCCCCTGCCAGCCACTGGGGGAGTGGCACCAGCTGGACAGTTACTGGGAAGACTGCCAAAGCCCGTTCATAAGAAAAAGCCTTTGATACCCCAGAAGGGGAAGCATGCCTAGTGACCGGGCCAAGAGGCCAGGTCACAAGGAAAGAGCACCAGGAGTCGCAGAGCTAAGGAGAGTGGCAGGAATCTGCTTTGCAAAGTGCCATGCACGCTTTTCAGCTAGAAAGAAACCAGCGTCTACGGGGCGGAGTTGCTAAACTCTAAAATTTACTTTCCAGAAAGATCTGACATCTTAAACCAATTTCCCTCAACACTTCCCACTGCCTGGAGGGCCCATTGGAAAACTGATCTTTGCAGATGTTGGTTTTCTTAGAGCTGTTTTTAAATGAAAATGTTGTGACTGTATAAAATGACATAAGAGCCTGCTGTTAAACTATACTTGTTAGAAACATGCCATGAGAAAAAGGGTTCCGTTTAAAACAGGAGGAGATATCAGGCACATATGAAAGTGATAGTCTCATGTGGCCTCTCCTGATAAACATTCTCAGAACGGCCAACACTTGGGGAAAGGCAGAGAGTTTAATCTTTTGCTCTGGCACTTTAAAATGCAAACGTCCTCCAGTCGGACACAGCTGAATGAGCAGAGTAAAGTGTTGCTGTTAAATGCTACAGAACACACACTATTATTCAGACTCCAAAGTGCCAATCTTGTCTGCACATCTCAACCGTTAACATCCACTTCTTGCAAGGGTTCTGTCACCCACTGGCTTCCAGTCAAGCATGGCCACAAAAAATTTTGTTCCAGCAAAATCAATCTGGTTTCAATCATGCAACAAGTGTTCTGTGTCTCTCTCTTTCAGCCACATGTTTACGGACTAGTGTTGAGCAAAGTGAACAATTAAAAACTTGGAAACATTTTCCCTGGACTACAACAGATCTAGTGTGGGATTTTTTTTTAAAAGGGCTCAATGTTGCTTAACTCTGCTCCCGCTGAAGTCAATGAGAGATGTAGCATGGTCTTTAGTAGGAACAGAGTTAGACCAATGCTAAATGCTTCGGAAGAGCCCATCCCAAATAACTCCCCCCTTTTTTTTTAATCAATCGCAGCAGATGCATTAGTGGGTGTTCTGCAAAATTACTCCCAGCCTCCTCATTTTCCCTTGGGAATGGTACATAGCTACACATTGGCTTCCTTAGAATATTGGCTTCCCTAGGGTTATTCCACTGAATTTGGGAGGAGGGATAGCTCAGTGGTTTGAGCATTGGCCTGCTAAACCCAGGGTTTGTGAGTTCAATCCTTCAGGGGGCCATTTAGGGATCAGGGGAAAAAAATCTGCCTGGGGAGTGGTCCTTCTTTGAGCAGGGGGGTGGACTAGATGACCTCCTGAGGTCCCCTGCAACCCTGATATTCTATTATAGGATTTATTTAACAGGGACCCATTGCATTGTTCCACAGGGGTGAAAAGTGAACTGACATGGCCAGTAACTAATATTAGCTAAGGACAACCAAACTCTTGTCAAATTAGCCACTGTCTGCAGAGTGGGGAATCCAGATACATATCAAGATAAAGAATTTTTTTATTTTTTTGCTGGCTTTCACACATGGTAGAATAGCAGCAGGGATTGCAATTTATATAGCCTCTCATATGCTAAACCAACTCAGTGCACTTAACAAAAGATGTGCAACAGTTCAACTGCTTCATTGCTGCTGAACGTAACAAGTACATTGGGTAAAATGCAGCTTAGAGCTACGGGGATGTACCAGGCACAGTGGGATATTCCAATATTTCAAGAGGACAGTAGAACATGACGACAGAGGCAGGAATGGAGGATCAGCACCAAGGCAGTTAATTCAAGCTGCAGTGCCAGGATAACAAATGGAACAAGAGAAAACAATTCAGGCCTTGGCTTTCAGCAACATCTCTGACATCTCCTGGCTAGTTAATCATTTATATAGTGCTGTAAATTTACGTGGTGCTTTTACAGAGACTAAAATATGTTCCCTGGCCTGAAGAAAGCCAAAGTGAAGGTGCTAAGTTGCTGAAAGAAGAGCCTTTAGGGCAGACACATTTAGGTATGGATGAGACAACTAGACCAATGCCAGATGACCTTAGCTGGTGCATGGGCAGTTCAATACAGTGACCAGATCTGTGAGACAGCTAGAGCTACTGGTAAGAGTCTAATGAAATTTACAGGTCAAGAGAAGCACTTATAAAATGGAACAACAGCACAGGACTGACAAATAATGTAAAAGAACCAGGACTGGATTTATGTGCTTGTTGGAATCAAGTCCAAGAAAGAATCAAAGCATGTGGTCTGGTAAGGCTGCATGCAGGGAGACCAGCAAAAAGAGCATCACAGTATTCTAAAGGGAATGAAAGAAAGACACCAACAAGAATGTATGCATCAGCAGGAGAGCTGGGGCCTACTCAGATTTTATCACAGCAGACATGTGGTTTTTTTCCCCCTTATATAAACTAGACCAGTGCCTAGTTGAATTCCTGAGCTTCTAACCAGTGAAGCTGGGGGCTAATCCCACAAGCAATAGCTGTCTCAATTCTAATTAAGTTAAACTGTAAAATGATTAACACTGTCTTTGTATGAAGTTTGCACGTCAGTGCTATTTGGCTACGGGTATCCACTCTTCTTCTGGTAATCCCATGACAAAGACAATACACTGGCAATTGGCTTTGCTGATGCATTAAGCTAACAGTTCCCAAACAGTGTGTTCTGAATCAGGGGTGGTCTGTGTGATGCTGGCCTGGTGGTCCACAGAAAGCTGGCTGGTCACATGCTTTCTGCTTCTCCTCTCTGTTTCTATTTGCTAATTTGTGTTCAAGACAGCTAATAATACAGTCATCCTTCCCCATAGAAGCTGCAGCTGCTGCTGCCATTGGGATGTTATTTGATCATCAATGAGGAGGGAGGCCCACCACAAGGCACTTTCATAGCCTGGACCAGGTCTTAATTGGGACAGCATCTGGGAACCCCGCATTAAAGTAAACTCCTAATTGGCATTGCTCTGGGAAGACGACACTGCCCCTCAGTTCAAATCCCTCCAACAGTCGCTTTTAAGAACCAGGTTGGTGCTCAACAGTTCTGTTGATTATTAACACAAAGTCATCACCGGCCACAGGGGTCACCTGCCCTGGTCTGACCACAAGAATAGTCCATGCGCAGCTGATCCTAAACTCCTCAGGGAAGGAACAATCCTTGAAGGCATCGTTCGGCATGGAGTACGTAGGCTGCAGCCAGAGGAGTGGTGAGATTGCAGAACAATGGACAGAATACAGAAAAGGAAAGGGATTTCACCTGGAAATGAACATCGAGGGCCTGATTCTCAACTTGTGCGAAGCAGCAAAACTCCGGTGACTTCAAGGTCGAGTTACGTTAGCTGTAATCATAGAATCATAGGACTGGAAGGGACCTCGAGAGGTCATCTAGTCCGGTCCCTTGGACTAGATGTCAGTCATCAATGGAATAATCACACACAAGGAAAAAAATAGGTTTAAAAAAAAAACTTGGATCACATCAACCCAACAGGTTGGAATCTGCTGAATACAGCCCCGGGCATACCAAAACTGGTGTGCGAATCTGACCTGACGATGCTCAGTATTTCCTTTCGGCTGGTGACATTTGTTTGAACCATAAATCATCGGAAACACGGCCCTCCGCAGTGCATGACTGTACTACATGAGCAAAGGGAATGCAATCTGGTGATTTATTAGGGTAACACGCTGTTAGAATTAAGAGGATGCATTAATCAAAACCATGGTGCCAGCCTCAAGAAATTATTAGGAAAACCATGACAGTCCAGTTCCGAGTCTCTGCATACTAAATAATTGTTCTAGCACATAGGTAACCAGGTGACATCACATAATGGCAGTGAAGTGCTGTCTTAAGTCTGTATTTTACAAACAATAGATTTCAGAATCTCACTAATCCTAATTTATTACAGTATCTTTCACATTTGCAATTTGGTGTTGAGAAATATTAATAGAACAACTGGAAAATTGCTCTTTTTTGAAAACATATGCTTCATAGAAACAGCAATCCTACCTCAGAATCCAATTGATGCAATTTTCATGTAACCCTCAATATTAAATGTAGCAGGTTGTGTTTAGCAGGAGGGCCGTTCCTTAGCTGTTTGAACAATGGCGGTTTGTTGACTGCAAGCATATGAGTGCATGGGGGGAAATGATCTAGCAAGCTGTTCTCAGGTCCAAGGCTGCTCCACTGAAGTCTATGGGCCTGATCCAAAGTCCACAGGAGTTGATGGATCACATAGTTGGTGAGAGTTTTTTGTTTATTAGGAGAAGGATCAGACCCACTGGCATTTGTAAAGCCCCCATCAGTGTAGCATCTAAACACACATTATGTATTACACACATGCACATACCCCCTCCCTTGCATACAGACACACTCTCCAACACATTAAGCCAGAGACTGTTCTGTTTTTGCTGTACTGTAGATCTGATTTCACATGCCTTTTCCTGGGTTGCCATGCTGCACTCAGCACTGCTAACAGATGGAGATATAAGTGGCTTTAACCACCTTTTGTGCCTCCCACCCGTGATCCTGGTGCTGTCTGCTGGGCACAAGGCCGGATTTAGGGGAAGGCAACCGCCTGGAGTGCCGGGCTTGGCAGGGCAGGGTACTGCTGTTAGTGACAAAACAGAAAATAGAACGTTTGAAGTAAAATGTTTCAGATATTCCATAGGTGAATTCATTTTTCCCTAACCTTCTAGAATGTTCTGGACCTTCGTAGAATCTTGTGGAGCCTTCCAGACTTTCTGAGAACAACATTTTCCTTGAACCTCCTAGAATGTTCTCAGCCACGCCCTTGTGGGTATATAAGGGGCGGAGTGTCGCCGGTCAGTCAGTGAGCAGCAAGGGGCAAATTTGATGGGAAAATATCTGAAATGGAACAACATAACCCGGGATTTAGGCAGTAGCGATTGTCCCAGTGCAGAAGAAATTGAGGTGCAAAGTGTAAATGATGAAAGTCCAATTGCTAAGGAATTAGCAGATTTACCTGAAGAGAAGGAATAGAAATGTGAGGAAAGTGATGGAGAATCATAGTTTTCCTGGTGGCATAAAGGAGAGTGATAAGAACACAAGAACAGCCATACTGGGTCAGACCAAAGGTCCATCTAGCCCAGTATCCTGGTCTTCCGACAGTGGCCAATGCCAGGAGCCCCAGGAGCCCCAGGGGGAATGAACAGAACAGGTAATCATCAAGTGATCTATCTCCTGTCGCCCATTCCCAGTTTCTGGCAAACAGAGGCTAGGGACACCATCCCTGCCCATCCTGGCTAATAGCCATTGATGGACCTATCCTCCATGAATTTATCTAATTCTTTTTTTAACCTTGTTATAATCTTGGCCTGCACAACATCCTCTGGCAAGGAGCTCCACAGATTGACCGTACGTTGTGTGAAAAAAATACTTCCTTTTATTTGTTTTAAACCTGCTGCCTATTAATTTCATTTGGTGACCCCTAGTTCTTGTGTTATGAGAAAGAGTAAATAACACTTCCTTTTACTTTCTCCACACCAGTCATGATTTTATAGATCTTTATCATATCCCCACTTAGTCATCTCTTTTCCAAGCTGAAAAGTCCAGGTTTTATTAATCTCTCCTCTTATGGAAGCTGTTCCATGCCCCTAATAATTTTTGTTGACCTTTTCTGAGTCTTTTCCAATGCCAATGTATCTTTTTTGAGATGGGGTGACCACATATGCACACAGTATTCAACATATGAGTGTACCATAGATTTATATAGAGGCAATATGATATTTTCTGTCTTATATATCCCTTTCTTAACGATTACCAACATTCTGTTTGTTTTTTTGACTGCCGCTGCAAATTGAGTGGATGTTTTCAGAGAACTATTCACAATGACTCCAAGATCTCTTTCTTGAGTCGTAACAGCTAATTTAGACACCATCATTTTATACGTATAGGTGGGATTATGTTTTCCAATGTGCATTACTTACTAACATTATTGATGATAAAGAAGAATGTGGCTCACATGAAAAGCAGAGTAATGACAAGAAAAATCTGGTTTATGTGATCGCTGACCAAATTTCTGGTCTCAATTGTGGTTTGGCATGATATCCTGTTCCAAGTAAACGTTGTAAGCAAGACTTTACAAACTCAGTCGATGAACATCACAACTGCTACCACTTTGATGAGAAGCTGCCCTGATTTCGTTGTGGCCTACAGAACATAGGGGCTGACTCCGTGGGTGCTCTGGGGCTGGAGCACCCAAGGGGAAAAAATGGTGTTGCTGAGCACCCACTGGCAGCCCCCCTACCAGAACCTCCCCCTCCCCCTCCCCCTCAGTGCCTCCTGCCCGCCGGCAGCCTCCACAGATCACTGCCTCCCCCTTCCTCCCAGCACCTACCACCTGCTGCAGATGAGCTGCTTCGGGATGTCGGGAGGCACTGTGGGGGAGGGGGTGAGTGAGGGCGCAGCATGCTTGGAGGAGGGGTGGAATTGGGCAGGGCAGGAGCTGTAAGAGGTGGGGAAGGACTGGAGCAGAGGTGGGAAGAAGCAGGGCGGAGGTGGAGTGGGAATGGGCCTGGGCGGAGCCTGGGGGAGAGCACCCCCCAGCAGATTACAAACTTGGTGCCTCTTCCACAGAGACAACGAATTTGAAGATGCGATCCCTGCTGCCAAAGAAATGGCTGAAAACTTAGAAGTTGAGCCTGTCTTCAAGGAAACTCATTCATGGGAAGAGGAGACAGTTTGGTTATAAGGGCAAAGATGAGGTGATGGGAAGCTCAGAAGAAAAATTCAAGAGGGAGTTTTTTTGCTTCCTCATTGACACGGCTTGAGTGTTCATCGAAGAAAGATTTGGACAAATGAAACACCATGAAAAGCCCTGGGTTTTTTTTTGTGAGACCTTAGTAAGCCACTGGCAGACAGAAAAACACCCTTGAACAATTGTACAGACCTTTACCTGTCGCTGACACATGGGGAATGTTTGGACGTCAGTGATAAAGACCTCGACGTTGAATTGGACAATATCCATCACATTTGGCAACACAGGAAGCACTCTCCACTCCAAGTTCTCCAATTCATTCATGATGCAGAGCTGAAGGACACTTTTCCTAATGTGTGGATAGCTTTGAGGATTCTGCTCACACTGCTGGTCACAGTCACGAGTGGTGAGCACAGCTTTTTGAAGTTCAGACTCATTAAAACATATCTTCGATCGATGATGGCCAACAAGAAACTGACATCGCCTACTATTTGATCGCTTGAAAATGCCTTTGGATCTCTCTGGTGCTGTACTTCAGTTTGTGAGGGCAAAGGCGAGAAAAGCAATCTTCTGAACGAAAGGACTAGGGTTAACATTCTAAGGCTGTCACCCACTGTAACACTATTTAATACTGGTCCACCCAATGTTAGTGCACAGTTTAATTCCTTGATGTTAGTGCATTTCAGTTATTCTTAAAATTAAAAAGTTTCTATAAGCTTAGAGGAAACAAATATTTTTATTTGTTTATCTATGGCATGAATAAATACAGATTTACAAAACTTAGCATGCAAATTTATTGTCGTATAAGGATGAATCATGCATGCAAACCGTGCATCAAAGTTGTGAAATGGGCTACAAATGCAATAAGGTATTCAAA
The DNA here is from genome assembly GCF_016161935.1 of Mauremys reevesii. Classification (NCBI taxonomy): domain Eukaryota; kingdom Metazoa; phylum Chordata; order Testudines; family Geoemydidae; genus Mauremys; species Mauremys reevesii. The sequence continues at coordinate 12,213,824 of NC_052626.1, read as the reverse complement.
AGTTTAGCAAATGGAGTGGGGACACCGAAGACGCTCGTCACCTGGGGCGTCATTTGCTCTAGGACTGGTCCTGGCTGGATCAGACCCTGATGTAAAGCAGAGGAGCCTCAGGGTTGCTCTGGTGCTAATGCTGGCTGGTCTGAGCTCCTCCAAGGGCTGCTCCGACAACTGGGGATTGCCAGGGTAAAAAGGATGCCCCAGTCAAACCTTCAAGACCAAGAGAAGCAAGAACTAACTTCTGTGGCAAGAACCCCTAAATCCCACGGCAATGTTAATTCATTGCAGCTCCATGGAACATGATTCATGCGCAATGCTCTGCCCTCAAACACACACTCAGCTGAGGCTCAGAGTTGAAAACACTCCATGTAAAATTCATTGACGGCTATTTTAATTGAGAATTCTATTTGACTATGGGTATTTTTTCAGTGCTTTCCAGGTGGCTGAGTGCCACAGACCTTGGCAGTTGCAATGTTATTCAGAAGGCCCAGATCACAACTTCCTTCCTGCCTCCCGTGTGACTGAGGGAAAGCGGGAGCTTGTAGCCAGCCTTAGAGACTCATCTTCTTGGCTTCCTAAGCCTTGGCTACTGCTCCATTCTCCAGCCAGCCCAGTTGGCCAGCCTATACTTCTAGCTCCTCCCACTCCCTGGCTGCAAACCAGGCTCCAGCTCTGGCTCCCTGCTACCTGGCTTAGTGAAACAGTGCGGGAAGCATGTATTGTAATCCAATTAATTCCCAGCAGAGCAGAGGACAGAAAACAAGAAGCCAGGCACCTGGCTATATTGAGACAGCGAACTCCATGATAAAAATGCTGAATTACATGGCAGACAGGAAAAAGACGAATTCCAAGGCTGTGGAATCACAGAATCCAGGGGGCCCTGATGGAGATGAATGAGGCAGGTCACACCCCACCATTATTTCAGGCTCTCTGCAAGCTTAGAAAGACAACAGAACACTGCTTCATGTTTTCAAGATTCTCTCTGCAACCATGAAGGCTAGAAACCATTTTTTTTTAAATAAAGCTGAGATTCTGCAGCACAAATTCACAGCAATGGATGAATTTGGTGGCAAACTGTGTGGTCCTGAAATCATGGAATATACAGGGTTGCACCTAGGAGTCCTCCCAAAGATGAAAAAAAATCTAACAGACTGTACTTATTCCATAACACTGCACAGTCCTCAGTATTGAAGGAAATGAGAGATCTAACAAAAGTGTCCATCACCAAGACAGCATTATCTAAACAAGACTAGTGCAGGCCAAACACCACACTGAAAGGGGTCAAAGAAATCTGAGAACTTCGCACTGCTTCAGTACAACCTTCCTAATGAACCTTCCTTTCTAAGTGAAGGATAAGATTGTGTGACAATTAGCAAGCCTGCCAACACCAAGCAATGGTTTCTTAAGCAGAGGCCTAACAATCACTAATTTGAGGTGACTGTTGTCCCTAATCTCTATCAGAAAGAGACAAGAAAGTTACTCACCTTATGCAGTAATGTAGGTTCTTCGAGATGCGTGTCCCCGTGGGTGCTTCAGTTTAGGCGTTCGTGTGCCCCGCGCTCGTAATTGGAGACTTACGATAGCAGTGCCTGGCTGGGTCTCACATGCGTGGTCCCCGTCTTGCACCACTTCAGTCAGTTAACTGGTGCTGTGTGACCAACCCCCTCTCAATTCCTCCTCTACTGCAGAGCCTTAATAATCAACTCCAAAGTAGAGGGGAGGAGGAAGGGCAGTGGAGCACCCACAGGGATACACATCTCGAAGAACCTACGTTACCGAACCAGGTGAGTAACTTCCTCTTCATCTTCGAGCGACGTCCGTGTGGGTGGCTCCACTTTAGGTGACTTCAGAGCAGTGCCCGTCAGTAGGAGGCGGGAGCTTCAGAGTTGAAGTCGTAGCAGATGAGAGTACAGTGAGTCTGAACAGGGTAGCGGATGTTGCCTGTTGTTCTAAAGAGTAATGTTGAGTAAATGTCTGGGCTGAGGCCCAGGTTGCAGTCTTACAGGTTTCCGTAATGGGGACATTGTTAAGGAATGCTATAGAGTTTTATGCAATCTGAAATCCATTTGGAGAGCCTCTGTGCAGATATGGCATTCCCTTTGGATCATTCAGTGATTGAGACGAATGGTTTCAGAGACTTACAGAATACTTTTGTTTTATGCAGAAGGCGATTATCCTGTGTACATCCAAGGTATGTAGTCTGGACTCTCGTCTATCCTCGAGGGGTTTAGGGTAGAATGTCAGGAGGTAGATAGGTTGATTGAGGTAAAATGAGGCGGTGATTTTGGGCAAAAACTTAGGATGCAGCCTCAGGGAAACGTTATCTTTGAAAAAGATTGTGTATGGTGGGTCTGTCATGAGAGCGCTCAATTCTCTGACCTGTCTGGCAGATGTAATCGCCATGAGGAATGCTACTTTCATAGAAAGAAGCATAAAACAGCATGTCACCATGGGTTCAAATGGAGGATTCAAAGGACTAGGTTGAGATCCCATGCTGGGGTAGGTTTTCTGACTTTAGGATAGAAGTTGCTGAGGCCTCTGAGGAACCTTTTGGTGAGTGGGTGAGCGAATATGGATAATTCGTCTACTTTTTTGCGAAACACTGTGATAGCAGAGAGATGCACTCTAATTGAGCTCATGGAAAGGCCCGTCTTTTTAAGTTGTAATAAGTAGTCCAGTATTAGGGATAAAGAGGCTGAGATGGCTGAAATTTGTTTTTATCGGCAGCATGCATCAAATTGTTTCTATTTGTGCAGGTAGTAGGTGTGGTTGTTCTGCGACTATGTAATAAAATGTTTTGTACTTCATTTGAACAAGTTATTTTGGGTCCCTTGAGCCATGGAGTAACCAAGCTTTGAGATGGAGTCTTTGGGGATCCAGATGAAGAATGTGACCCTGCGTCCGGAGATAGAAGACGAGGCAGAGGTGGAAGCGTCCGTGGTGGGCATACCAATAGTTTGAGAAGGCAAGGGTACCAAGTTTGGTGAGGCCACGTGGGGGCTATTATAATTACCCTGCAGTTGTTTTGTCTGATCTTGTGGATCACCCAGGGGAAGAGAAGGGCATGGGGGAAATGCGTATAGGAGAGGAGCATTCCACTTCACGAGGAAGGCGTTGCCCAGAGAGTGGTGACCAAGCCCCACCCTGGAGCACAACTGTGGGCATTTGGTGTTTTGTGCCATTGTGAACAAGTCTATCGTCAGGAATCCCCAATGCTTGAAGACGTTCCAGAGCACACGTGTCGAGTTCCCACTTGTGGTCCTGGGAGAAATTCCTGCTTAATGCATCTCCCATGGTGTTCTGGCAACCAGGTAGATATTGTGCTGTAATGTGGATATTGTGTCTTATGCACCATTGCCAGGATCTCATGGCTTCTATGCAGAGGGAGTGCAATCATGCTCACCCTTGTCTATTTATGTAAAACATGCAAACCACACTCTCCGTGAATGGCTGTATGGCCTTGCCTTCAATGATCCATAAGAAGTGGGAGCAAGCATTGTGAACAGTCATAGTGACCCTGGATAGAGTGCGGGCGTAAATGTGCTCCCCAACCCAGAAGTGAAGCATCTGTCGTGACGGTCATCATTGAGGGAGTTTGCATGAAAGGCAATCCTACGTAGATGTTGTCTTATTGAGTCCACCAGAGTAGGGACTCTTTTGTCTTGTTTGGTATTGTGAAGTGCTTGTTTATATTGTGCCTATGTGTGACATAAATTGAGTGGAGCCAGGTTTGAAGGCACTGCATATGGAATCATGCATGCCTGACGACGTATGGCATGGAGGCCATGTGGCCTAATAGTTGTAGGCATGTTCTGGCAGTGACTTGTGGGCTGATTTGTACTTTAAAAATCAGGTTGGTTAAGGTGAGGAATCATTGTTGTGGTAGAGAGGCCCTCGCCTCAAGAGAATTGAGGAAGGCTCCAATGAATTCTAGTTCTTCCACTGGTGTCAGTGTGGACTGACGGTGCTGTTGAGGTCGTAGCAGTCGGTATGGACGTGCGCGGCAGTTGTGGCATACCACCAGTAAGTGGCAGCATGGCTTGCACTTGCAGTGAGCTGCTGGACGCCAGGCGTCTGGTCTGCTGCAGCAGTGCTGAGGCATAAGGTTTCACTTTCCCCTTACTGCCTGTCTCAGAGCTGGCCTGTTTAGAGTCCTTAGCTCTCATGGTACCTACAGTACCGGCGGGTGCCACTACCTCAGTTAGAGAGACTGACAGTGCGGTCGGTACCGACTGAACATGCCAGTGCGGGGAATGCCTTTTCTTGGCCATTTCCCAAGTCGGTGAAGCCACAGGATGCTTTTTAGCCACTTTCATGGTTGGGTAGTCTGTTGTTTGAGCCTTAGAAGAACAGCCTCTGTCAGAGGCTGCCATAGGTAGAGAGGGGTGTGTGTGTGTGTGTGCGCGCGCGCGTGTGCGCCTGGCTTTCCTGGTCCTGGCTGTTAGCTTATGACCGTGTGGACACTTCTGAGGGACATGTGTCTCGCAAGGCAGCAGACACACTGAGTGTGCCCATCCAACACTGGAATCAATAGCCTACAGGTGAGGCAGCGTTTAAAGCCCGGGGAACCAGGCATGCCCCAAGGGGAGAACTGGGAGTAACAGTTCAACGAAAACCCACTTCTAGTCAGGAAAAACAAATTAGGATTTATTTATTTTTGGAAAATAAATGGGAACAAAGAAATGAAAAAGGGTTGACTATCTCTAATAAAACTAGAACTAACTGGGGTGTACTACGCTAACGTAGCTCTGAGGCGCTGCTGAACGCTCCGACTTATAGCCAAGGGCTGTAGAGAAGGAACTGAGGGGGAGTTGGTCGCACAGGGCTAGTTAACTGCCTGAAGTGGCGCAAGACAGGGACCACACATGTGCGACCCAACCGGGCACTACTACCCTGCACTCTGATTACGAGTGCAGGGGTGTACGAACACCTAAAGTGGAACACCCACAGGGACATCACTTGAAGAACCACTAATTGTTCACTGGAAGGACATAGGTTTGCAGATCATAGTTCAAGACCTTATAGGAACATCAGAAACCCCAATGAGAGAGAGACAGGCCAAAACCCAAGCAGAAAAAACACATCACATGTGCGTTTCTCGCCTCTGACTGATTTGCTAACATGGAGGCTTCCAAACCAATCCAGGCGCTCTGGTCCATAAGGTTGACAACAAAAGACAATTCCCAATCACCAAGCTGTCGACCATCTGGAACAATTTCCTCAGAGAATGACAGTCGAAGCTGGGCGGGGGGACACACACACACCTTTTTTTCATTTCCATCACAACATGAGAATCCCGTGCTAGCTTGGCTTTGAAACAGTAACACTGAGATAAACATTTCTTGACTTAGTGAAAAGTCCTACATCAAAGAACACCCATAAGTTTTAATGAAAACAGATAAAATCATGGCCCTTTATTTGATCAGAAATAACACAAATTCCAAAATACTAAATACATTAGCTACCCTAAAATACAATGCATAATACATGTACACGTCCGAGCATGTGGTCTGACTGTCGAAATACCGCATGCATTAGTTTGCCCAAGGAGAAAGATTTATCATATTTAATGTCAGCAAGATTTAAGATCTGATGATGTAAGATTTTTCAAGTTATTTGTACACTCAGCTGCTTTATGTACTCAATTTCTAACTTCCTTCGTGTTTCAGTTGGTACTATTTGGGATCTGAGTCGGAAAAAGGAAATAAATGGATTCCTACTAAGGTTCTCGTCCCAAAACTTAAACACATGCCTAAACTGAAGCACATGAGTGATCCCCACTGACATCAACCCAGAACTCTCACATGCTTAAATTTGGGTAGGTGCTTAAAGTACCTTGTTGAATTGAAGCCTACACACACATTACACCACAAATGTTTTAATGCTACGTATTATTAAAGTTGCTTGACACTTTCCTATGAAAGACCCTGTTTTCAGTTGCTTATATTCTTGCAAACTGACTGTCTGGGCTGAAATTTTCCATGCTGAGTGTCTGCCCCAGGTTGAAAAAAAATTGTTTTTAATTTCAGTCAAATGGTTCAGTCATTTTCAAGGAGGAGGCTACAAGAAAACTGTATGTGATCATGTAATTGAAGACTATATCATCTCTCTCTCTCACACACACACACACACCCCCCAGGAGTGAATTGAGGTTGCACAGGCAACCTTAATTCTGACATTTTCTAACTTTGTAATACTTGACTTTGCAACCACGGGTGTAGTGGTTAAAAAAAAAAAAGGTAGGTAAACAAACCTAAACTTAAATTTCATATTCTCAAAATGAGAAGTGAGCAAACTCCAGTTACCTTACCCTTAATAATAATCTTTTAACGTAGTGTGTGTGTGTGTGTGCGCACGCAAGACACACCCACACACCTCACAAAAGCTACGTTTTACACCCACACACACACCTGGAATTTCTTTTATCCCTCTACATTGTTCAGAACTATGTCCGAGATCACTGATTCAATACATCTTGACAGAAATGTTTTAATGACATTATCACTTTGCAATTATGTTGTTGCATAACATAGGATATGTCAAAATCTGAATTTGCTTTTCTTGAAAGTTTTTTTCTTTTATTTGCTATATAAGAATTAAATATTATTTACTACTGATTATTCCTGTTACATCTCACAATAATTGTAAGAAAACCCCATTATTTCCTTCCCTAACAGGGTAATGATTTTAGCAAGTTAAAGAAATAGCTATACAAATAATAGTTGGATAAACTGAAGATCAAAAAACTATGAGTTACTTCACACTTGTGCTTCAAAATTTCTGAAATTGCACCTGACTGATCTGTTTAATAAACTCTTGCATAATTTTATTGGCTATCCTGTGACTTGTGCAGTATTTGGTATCATACATAAACTGTAAGTTGTTAAACCTTTTTATATTTGACTCTTTCTTTTTAAAAATTAATAAAAAAATTATTCACAAAAATAAACTCATTGGGAAATTTGTTGTTTTGGTTTTTAACACTGGCTTGCCATTTATCAAATGCACATTCTTATAAGAACATGAGTCACATACAATTAAATATTGTCTGATCGTTAAGTTTCCCCAATTGCTTCCTGCATATTACAGAAATGCAGTTCAATCGTCACTGCTTTCATTTAAGAGCAATATGGCCATAATGCAATTCCAACTTATTTTGGTTTGACAGCTGTCATGAGAGTAATTTGCTCAGCTTTCCAAGCCTCCTTCATATCCTGCCCAAACTGGCTTATCTTTGTTTAGAACTGATTTTTCTACATGGCATTCTTCAGTAACAGATGTTCTACCTGACCCCAGATCGCATCATTCCTCAGCAGTATGTCCCCATTTTGAACCGATTATCCTGTCACACATGAAAGAACCCTCAACTCAAAGGGTTGGCACTAGACCTTGGAATGGTTATTTGTGACCTTTCAAAACAAAACATTACAAATCACCAAATATTTCTAAAATAATATCTAATAAGATGCCATGAATTTAGTTACTTTAAATGGCCACGTCTTGGTTCAACTCAAGTCACCCAGACTTGTTATCTAACGAACCAAATGGCGTTTGGTACAACTGTTAGAATAAGAACCATCAAGAAACTCTTCTCCGCTATTTACATATTGTAAGTAACAATGATCTGTATATACATTGATTAGAAGTGATGTAGCTATTGCAAAGTGCCAAGAGCACTTAAAAAATAACAATGGGACAGATCCTAAACGGGCGTACATTGGTATAGAGCCATCACAATCAGTGGAGATTTACACTAACTGAGGAACTGGCCCGAAAGATTGAGTTGGAACAATACCCACAAAGAGAATGTTGCAGCCCACTGTAATAAAATTCTCTCCCTTCGATCTGCACAGGCGTCCTTCTACCCACTCCCCATCAGGAAAAACAGACCTTTAAGGCAAGCCCTTATGGTCAACAGATCCAGACAAAAGGGGCAGCAGGTTGGGAGTGGGTAGCAAGTCTCTGATGACCCGGCTGGGAGGACATGTTCCCCTGATCCTAACTTTTCACTATCCTCTTTATGTCCCCCTGAATACAGCTGCAAAACTAACACGCTCCCTCCTTTGTCCTCTCCCCTCCCCAACACATGCAACTTTTTTCCATGCGGTTGCACCAGTGCAGTCTGATCTGCTCACTAACGCGGACAAGTGCCTTAGCAGACCACAACTGCCAGAGCATTACAGTAAGATGGTTTTTAAGGATCCAATTCTAGGCATTGCCCTTTACGAAAGACGTGGATCAGCTGGAGAGAGTCCAGAGGACAGCAACAAAAACGATAAGCAGTTAAGAAAACCCTGACCTCCGAGGAAAGGTTTTTAAAAAAGGGCATGTTTAGCCTTGAAAAAAGAAGACAGGGGACCTGATAATAGTCTTCGAATATGAGAAGGGCTGTTATAAAGAGGAAGGTGATTAATTGTTCTCCATGTTCGCTGAAGGTAGGACAGGTAGTAATGGGCTTAATCTGCAACAAGGGAGATTTAGCTTAGATATTAGGAAAAACTTTCGAACCGGACGGGTAGTTAAGCTCTGGAATAGGCTTCCAAGGGAGGTTGTGGAATCCCCACCATAGGTGTTTGTCCAACCTGTTCTTAAAACTCTCCCATCAGGGATGGTGTCGTTTTACTTGGTCCTGCCTGCACAAGGGGCTGGACTTGATGACCTCTCAAGGTCCCTTCCAGCTCGCCATTTCTCTGATTCTACGATAAGAGAGTCATGTAGCAGAGACCTGTCAGGAGCACACTGTATTCTTGTAGATGCATCATATGAGTCACTCGAATCATTTGGTCTTCCTGTAATAGTGAATTTTATTCCCGGTGCATAGGCTTTATCTGAAACAGGAATAAATTTTACAAAATCAATTTTCCAAGGATGCACAGAACTCCACTCTTGGAACAACGGATCTACTGACCTTCCTCTCCACCAGGAGAGCCATACAGTGCTTAGCACAATGGGGTCCCAGTCTGTGACTACGGCTCCCAGGTGCTACAGTAACATAAATAATAAATGATAATAAAAGCTAACTGCCACATTGAGATTTGTATCTTAGTTACCACCACTCCTTCAAATCGTAGATAAAGGCAGAAGTTCTGCAGATGAAGCCAGTTTACTAAGATGCTCTAGAGTTAGTGACGCCACCATGAAATTCTATAACCACCAGTTTCCTTAGAAAAGTAGAGAAATGGGACCCACTGTCTATGCTTTCCCTTTCATACTTGCAGTCTTGTTAAAGCACTGTGCTGTCCCCAGATCTGCTGGGTAGTACCATTGCCGACTTCCCCCGGAATATTCCTATCAATGTCCGATACTGATCAAGCGTTATATTTGGCTTTTTCCCTCCAGAAGAGGAGATTTCCTCCTTTGGGTTCGCTCACACATTCTGAAGCATAATATTCTCAGAATTAATTCCTGCAATTATATTTCTTGATTTATTTCTTGGCCAAATAATAGTCATGATCTTTTAACTACAGCAAGATGTTGGCAAGGCTGAGTACCAATTTACCTTCAAGTAAACGTGATCATTTTAAATGAACCCAGATAACATTTAACTGAGACCATTTCAAATCTTTGGAGCATTTTGTTGTTCCAGAAAGGCATTAACTCTGAGTGTTATTTTCTTTAAAGACAAGCTGCTACCATTCCTCTAATTTACAAAGAATATTTTCATAACAGAGTAAGACTAATGTCTCTCAACTCCTTAACTATAAAACATTATGCTTGAAAGAAAGTCACAGGTTCCTAGCATTAAGCTGCGCCAGGATTTCATGGTTAGAATTTTCCTCTTCTTGGCTGGCTGTTCATTTCCTTAGAAGCAGGAATGCTTTCTGGTTTTAGAGCCAAGTTGGCTAAGAGAAGCAAAATCAGTAAGAGGTATTCATGTAGTCACGTTACATTAAATGTCTCTGGCATATAGTTCCTATTATAGTGAGGAACAAAAAGTAGCAGAACACCATTGTGTATATATTGTAATAGTTTCATTCTCTCTCGAGCAGACGTGCTTACCGGAGGCGGCAGATGAAAGAACTTGTGTTGCCCTAGACAGAAAGAAATAACATCTGCCAGTTGTGTTTATTTGTAGTGATGTATGATTTATGCTTTCCCATTTGTAAGTGTTAGAGAGAAATGGATCATGTGACACTGTTTAGATAACCCTCAAGGAAATTCAGAGTATATCATGTGGGGGTTGTTCTTTCACATAAGAGAGACTGGAGAATGGCAGAGAGGAGCAAGAGTTCCTAAAATTCTTGGAATGGGATTCCAGGCCCAGTCAGATGAGTTTTCAAGAAGACTGGGTCAGGGTTACGGGGAGAAAGCAGGAAGGCATGAGCAAGCTAAGAACAAAAATGGTCTGAGTTGAATGGTCATCTCCCATTATTTATTGGACACTATCTATATAGCTGGCCCTGTGCAGACCAAGGAAAACATAAATCCCGGCTCCAAAGATCTTTAGCTAAATTGGACAAAGACAATACAGCAAATACACACAAGTCTGTTCCTAAACTGTACACAGTGGGAGAGAGGCAGGTATCACTCAAACTACCAGACTCAAGGGTTCTTTCTTATAACCATGCTTTCCTCTTGTGGCTTTGCATTGCGGTCACCCTCTCTCCTTTTTGACTACCAAGCCCATAGAAAAATGCAGGCTGTCCTCTATCTTGTAAAAGCAGGAAAGCAGCCTTGCAGGACCAGAACCCCATTGCGCTAGGTGCTGTACATAGACCCAGTACAAGACAGCACTGAAAAGCTTACAATCTAATCTGGGAGCCGGAATAGTGCAACTACCTCAAAAGGGAAGAGATTTCTTGTTGAGATGGCATCTTTGATTATCATCCTAGACCCTGCCCCCCAAAAACCTGAAAAATAACATGAAAGAAATCAACTGTTAAAGAAAGACAAAGAGGGATCATGTTCAGAGGCCAGGCCTAGAGGTCAGAGCACAGGACTGAGAAGCAGGAATCTCAAAACTTAATCTTATTTACTGAGACTGTTACCTCATTGGGATCGGGATCATCTCTTTGTTAATGTGTTTGTGCCGCACCTAATGCTATGGGACCCTGATTAATGACAGGAATTCCTGAGTGCAATCATAATACAAGTAATACAAATACGGGATTCATCTCACATCTTCCATGAAAAAACTACATTAAACAATAAGTATTAACCAATTTAACCACTGTTTAAACAGTGTCTGGGTTTCATTTAAAATATTATGCGTTTGAGCAGCTAACTGGTGCCAGTTATTTTGCTACAGGGTCTGAATAAGGACACAAAGCACAGCCTTCCAGGGGAAGAGAAGCAACTCGGCTGCATAAGTTCAGACTATATTGATGTGACAGATGTAGGGCACTGAACGACCTTCCCCAAGAGCAGGTCATACAGGAACAGTGAAGACAATTTTCAAGACTGTCAAAAGAACAAAAAACATGACAGGATTCCAGGCACCCAGAGCATTCCCCCATTGCTTCAGACTTCCCATCACTGCAAGCAGTAGTTCCCAAATGCCAACTCATCAAAAATAGGCTTCATGTCATTAATCAGGCTGGCTATCTTTCCACACAGCATTCAAAGGGTCAGCCATCCAGGTGATAAGAGGCTGCAAATAAGTTAAAAAAAAAATTCTAGGTACTAACTTGGGTGGAAATGGTCAGATTACAGTAAGAAGTCAGCATGCTGAGACACACACACAGAAGATCAGGGAAACAAATCCCAACATTGACACCGAAAGCAGCACAAATTACTTCTTACCTCTGCAAGAGGGAGGTTTGCTTGCCTTGTTTCAGTGAGAGCTGTAGCAGCTCCAGTGCTTTTGCCTGAGTCTGAAGAAAATACGCCCTCTTGACTCTTCAGATGGTTCTGATTTTTGCATCACACCATTTTTTTTTCTTTTTTGCCAATAAGGGCCCTGATCTTGCAATGAGAATTGCATAGGTAGAACCCCACTCAGTCGAATCAAGTTCTAGGTCTTGGTCCTTCTCTTCAAGGTGCTCAGTGGCCTGGACCTAATGCATCTAAAAGATCAACTAAAGCTCTGGGATACAGACAGCAACTTTGCACCCCTGGCACAATGGAATTGTTTATAGTAAGGCCAGGTCTACACTACCCACCAGATCGGCGGGTAGTAATCGATCTATCGGGGATCGATTTATCACGTCTAGTCAAGACCCGATAAATTGATCCCCGAATCGACGCTCATACTCAACCTCGTCAGGAGGAGTAAGCAGAGTCAATGGGGGACCTGCGGTGGTCGACTTGCCGCCATGAGGATGGCCAGGTAAGTCGAACTAAGATACTTCGACTTCAGTTACGTGAACAGCGTAGCTGAAGTTGCGTATCTTAGATCAATCCCCCTCCCCACCAAGTGTAGACCAGCCCTAAGGGTAAAGCTCACCTGTGCATGAGACAGAGCTTTCTTGGGGACCAGCCCAAGACTGGGGAGTGAACTCTCACAGGAACTAAGGACCATCACAAACCCCACCACACTCCTCTCCAAGTGCACTGTGCATTTCTTTGCCTTCTCTAACATACATACACACATATATATATAAACATTCCACAACAGACCATTGCAATGCACACACTCCCTCGGGAGATGATGAGAGCACAACTATCACATGACAGATGTGTAGTCACGTTGCTTAACGCACTACTGGAAGGGGCTCAGATACTACGTTGACAAACACAGTCTAGGAACTTGTATAAAGCAGAATTTACAGGGGTTCCACGTGGGCACAAAAACGTGTGTCTACAATGTTCTCATTGCAGGACTGGACCCTATGGCATCATTAGTCCATTATTAGCCCACTGGGCAGAGGCAGGATCACATTTTTAAACACTTTTTTAAGGGGATTTAGAGAATAGCTTTTATTGCAATGCCCTTACTTTCATCACTAATGAGAGTTCAAGGAAAAATTTACCATGGGGCCAGCGCTTTCCTAGTACAGAAGCCCTAAGGAACCTGCCCTCTTTCACATGCAACACACCTTTTTGGGATTTTCCCCATGCAAAAATAAATAAATAAAAGCTTCCTCTGAACCAGCTAATAGCCAGAATTCCCATTAATTTAGATTTTCCTTCATCATTGTGTAAATTTTGCATTCTACTTTGGACGACCAATATTGTTCTAGAAGGACAATGTTCAAATGTGCAACAGTAAAAGATTAGCAGCAAAAACCAAGCTATGCCATTGGTCTAGAAAACAAGTTCATTACATTTGTAGAGCTATTCCAGAGATCAAAAGGACAAAACACATCAAAAGGTTTAAATGGAAAGATGCTAGTTTGAAAGTGTAACAAATTACCAATGAGACAAAATGCGTAAGGCCAGAATTTAATTAAATTAAATTAGGAATTAAGTGGAAGACACGTTGAACCTGAGCACATACTGCAAATAGATGCACCCACCACTAATATCACACAGCATTACGTGGAACAGCAGGGCTGTTTTTTATTTACAGACAGGAGAAAACATTATTAGACTTATATAAAAGGATGAACTGAGAGGTGGGATTTGAGATCTCCTGTCCTGCAAATTCAGTTGGCTGCAATACTCTTCACCTTCTGTCTTCAAGGGTTGCATGCTGTGCAGCTTCACCCCTGGAGTGTCTGCATTTCAGCAGCAGAGTAAGGCTCTGATCCTACAAAGTTTTACATGCGTATTTAACCTTAAACGTATGGAGTGGTCTCATTTAACTCTAGAGGTTAAAATTAAGCATGTGCATAAGTCTTTGCAGGATCAGGGCCTAAATGATACCTGTGTATAACGTTTGTGTATTAATTTCTAAAGGGTTTCAGAACTCTAGAAAGTTGCTGTATATTGTTATTAGCTCATTTCAACCACTTTTCCCCAGTTAGCTATAAAGCTGAGCAACATGAGCTGCAAAATAGCCAAATTTCTCAAATCCGAAACAGGAACAGGGAAGGAGTAGATGTGACATTCTCAATGTTTTATATACTGAAAAACAGAGCATAAGGGAACTGGATAATTAGGGGACTGGGAACACGATGATGAAGTACAGTTCTTTGTATTTGTCTCAGGTCAGCAACAGCCATTTTATGCTCCAATCCTGAGACTGGCTACGTGCCACTGACTTCAGAGGTGCTTAATGAGGCTGCAGGGTTCTGTCCAAACGGAGCAAAATACAAGAGTGGAACTGTGGTTCCCATCTTGGGGTCAGGAAGCTTGCAGGCTCCTGGCGCATCTTTTTATGGAGAAAGCCTCAGTTTCCTATTTTATTTATTTGGCACTGTTTCTGGAGTATGACTTTTTTTCCCCCTCTAGAAAATTGGATTGCAATTACCAGATTCTGAATGTAAGTTGTCTCATTGTACTTATCAAAGTCAGAACAGGATGACTTACTAAAACAGATACTTTAGACACTTCAACTTTCCACTTTCGGAGGCTGCAACCCGAGTACATGAACATCTCTCTTCAAAACAGGAGGTATAGTCACAAAAATCAAACAAGTTCCACCACAAGTTAACTTAAACCAAGAAATGAACCAAGCATTTTTAGAATTAACTGCAAAATACAGCTACACTGAACTTGCATTTTTATACTTCTGCTGGGTGAAATGCTATTTGATGATGTTAGACTTTGATGACATACTCCAAGGACTTGCTTGGAAGAAATCCATACAGCAGTCTTGAAAATCATGCTATTTCAGTTTTGCAAATGACTAGGAGAAACATGCATTTACAGTCGTAAGAGCTATAGAAAGAAAATGGAACTTTGATACACAAAGTTGAATTCCTTATCATATCCTGGCTGTGCTCACAAAACATGTGCTTTCCATTTTAAACTTGAAGAGAGAAAGTTACAGGCATCTCAAGCACGACACTAAATTCAAGAAAGTAGGTTGGTAATTTTTCCTTTTCAAAGATGGTCAGAATAAAAATAAATAAATAAATAAAAATGTAGCTACTAGCTAGTTCCCAAATTCTTATACACACTTTCCTAAATGCTCGTTCATAAAATGATCTACATGGAGTATACCAGCTTCTCCCGCATTGGCACAGAGAAGTGCAGATCACATCTCCTTGGGTTTGCTGCACCATGAATGAAAGGGAGATTCACCTTTGAGAGGTGTTGCACCATTGCATTCCACCCTACTTCAGGAATTCTATTTGGGATGCCATAGGATCCGTGCAGTAGGGATGCACCAAACCTACACATCCTTCAGCCACGAATCCCTCCCAACCACCACCACTCCCTCTCCGAGCAGCACTGCTGGCCTATGTGCTCCTCAAAACACTGAGAACCAAATCCCAGTAGTCAAGCTCTCAATGAAATGCTACCTTGTGGTTTATTTTTATCAATGTTTACTTTGCAAGACCCAGAAAAATGCCCAAAGTGCTTCATTGCCTTCGTTAGCATCCCCACCTACAGGTATGACAGAGAGAATAAAAAACAGCGCTCTGTAGTCAGGGCTGAATTAATCTTTTGTGGGCCCCAGTGCCCGCACCATGGCCCCACCCCCTCCTCTGCCCCGAGGCCGTGTCACTGCTTAGCTTCTTCCCCCCGAAGCCCCATCTGTGCTCCACCTTGAGGCTCCGCCCGGCCTCTTCCCCTCAAGCCCTGCCTGCTGTTCGCATGGGGTGAAGGGGCAGAGAGGAACGAGCAGCGGTGGGACCTCAGTGGGGAAGAGGCCAAGTGAGGGCAGGGCCTCAAGGTGGAGCACGGGGAGGGGAGGCGGGGCCACTGTCCAGGCACTGGGGTCCCTTCTGAGGGCAGGTCTATATTACAGCTGGGATCAATGCTCTAAGATCGATCCACTGGCCGTCGATTTAGTGGGTCTAGTAAACACCCACCAAATCAACTGCAGATCGCTCTCCAGTCGACCCCTGTACTCTACCACGACGAGAATTGTAAGGTAAGTTGACTGGAGATTTTCTCCCGTCGACCCCCCACAGTGTAGACCCCGCAGTAACTTGACCTAAGGTACATCGACTCCAGCTCGTTATTCACATAGCTGGAGTTCTGTAGCATAGGTCAACTTATTGCGGTAGTGTAGACATAGCCTGAGTGTGGGCCCAGCACCACTGTAAACCTGTTACTATCTGTAGTACCCCAGTGAGTGAGCCCCTGGAGCAGAACCTTCTGGGATACCTCTGAGCTTGATGGCTCAGTAATTTCTATTCTCTATTTATCCTTGCAAGAGATTGAAGCCATGTCAACAGAACCTCATAGTCAACAGTATCAAAACAGAAAAAGTAGCTACATACCATAGCTCGACCTAAAATGTGATTGACAGAAACTGTTCCGCCTTGCATGTTGCTGTGACGCTGGGAGCACCTTTCACAGACTTGAAGGAGAGCTCTGTGTAGCTCAAAACTTTGTCTCTCCCACCAATAGAAGTGGGTCCAATAAAAGATATTACCTCACCCACCTTGTCTCTCTAATATCCTGGGACTGACACGGCTACAGCTACACCGCATACAGGAATTGTTCATGGCAGCAGCATATCTGCAGGTGATTAAAGGATGGAGTGAAGCTGCGGCTGATAAAGTGATGTTACATGCCTCAAAGTCACAGTGAGGTATATACAAACCACCAAAAAAGGAAGGGATTGTTTCCTCGCCACTTGAGAGGTTCCGTGATCCCCCTGGTGCCTTAAAAGAGCTGTGATATCCCAGACTTTCCAGGGATATCACATTGCAGGCACAGATAGGATAAAGAATGGAGCAAAGGCATAAAGAGTTTGCACTGCCTGGTGAAAAGCCTTCTGCTGATGTCTGTACTTGAAGTATTATGCATCCAAATTATTTCATTTAGATTAGAAGCTCCCTTGGGCAAGGATCACAACTTCCTCTATATTTTGTACAGTACTGACCACATTGTCGTTGCTCCATAAACAAACTGAATAATCTCTCCAGAGGGTGATGGTGATATGTTTGCATATATGACTATTAATGGTAGCTGTTATTTTTGAAGGGAGAACACTGGATTTTTTTTTTTTGAGGACTGTGACTAGTTAAGACATTTCTTGTCACAATTTGCATTTGTTTTATTTGTATTCTTTAATCTTTTAAAGATTTCCATCTCTCTCATACAGTCACAGTTCAAGAATGAAAAACAACTCTAAAGAAACTTACATGCCAAAATATTGAAAAAATAATAAAACTTGCAAGAAGAAATACACGTAGTAAAACCACAAAGAAGGCAATTGTGTCTGCGTTGCCTTATTGTTTGTTAGGAGACTTTTAGGAGTGAATCAAAACTGCTCAACATATTTAAGAACATAATCTTCTTTCAATACTTGGTTTTCAAATGTATTTTACTTCCAAACTCCCCTTTTCAATAACTGACAATCCATTCTGTTACAATGGCCTCTATATACCAGCTAACCAGCATATTCAACTTATGGCAGAGTCATTTATGTGTTCTTCCTCTCCAAAGCTGTGTTTCCTTGTTTTGCTGTGTTGTGGCTTAGCCTGTTTCTTTCAAAAGATCTGTCAAGAAATCCCATTGATTTGTATAATTCTTCATAGAGATCAAAATAATTTCAAAGGCCTTTGAGACATACGATAGGCTCCAATCCTTTACCCATTGAAATCAATGGGAATTTTGCCAGGGAATTAAAGAGGTCTATAATACAGATCCCCTTCATACTTAAATACTCAACATATAAATGCATTTTCAAATAAATCAGAGGGCCATTTAATCCCAGTAATGCTGAAAAATTACATTATTTTATTTTTGTTTAAAATATTTTATATATTCACAACAAAATCATTTTCTAGATTTACATTCCAATGAATACAAAATTACAAAAAACAGTAAGTAGAAAATAAACAGTACTGAGAGATTTCATGCCAAAAATATATGGATTATAACACTAGTTAGACAAAATACTTCCCTAGAAAATTTTCAGATATGTGACTGTTAAAAACCTCATGTTTTAAAATGTATCTGTTCCTGAAGAGTCTGAATCCCCATGTACCGTACTGATACTTTGCGTCTGGTCATCTATATTCATGGAAGGCAGCATCACTGACATCTTCGCTGGAGAAGTCAGTGAACTTAAATGTGGTACAGTTTCCTCTCCTAAAATAAAAGGCAGAATACTGGTAATTACCTTAATTTTACAGTCCAAATATAACAATTCCAAATGTACTAAAGCCATCACCTTATTGCATCATCTTATGGACATAAGAATACATACTCTTATGTCAAGGATAGACATATGGCAAAACGTATGCTGGACGTGTTACACAGCCA
Organism: Mauremys reevesii; assembly: GCF_016161935.1. Lineage (NCBI taxonomy): Eukaryota > Metazoa > Chordata > Testudines > Geoemydidae > Mauremys > Mauremys reevesii. The sequence goes on along the minus strand of NC_052626.1, from coordinate 12,195,614 downwards.
GCTACATCTTTGTCTCATATTTCCCAGTGTGGTCTTAATTCAGCCACTACATTTCTTTATAAGGCACTCACACACACACACACACACACACACACATATGAGAGAGAGAGAGAGAGAGAGAGAGAGAGAGAGAGTGTGTGTGTGTGTGTAAAATATAGAAATCTGTATCTTTTTATATAGTCACATGCCAAAAGCCTTATGAAAAAATTAAAGTTGCGACACCCAGCATATCTGACAAAAATTTAAAAAAGCAAGGAAACGAAAGTTAAAATAACTAACAGTAGATACACTCTACTTCTTCACCCACAGGGATACACTCTATCACTATCTCAAATACCCTACATTACAGACCAAACACTGCCTTAACTCTGCCCTTGTAGGGACACCATCCTTCCAGCATCCCCTTCCCTGAGTGGATGAACAAGCCCTACCATAGCCTCTTGTCATTCATCCCTTTTTTCTTCCATCCAGTGGAAGGTTCCAGCCAAGGAGTAGATGTAACAAGCAGTCTGACAGGAGGTGGCTTAGGTAAAAGAAGGCCTGGGAAACTACCAGCTGGGGAAGGATCCCTTGGAGCAAGCTCCCTGTAGTAGGGTGGTTATCCCGCTCCTGCCCTGAAGGGCTTAAAACAGCCCTGGGGGAAGGTTGTGGCTGGGAGCTGCTAAACTGGGCTGATTGGGAAGTGGCTGCAGCTGGGCCACCCCCCAATCAGGCCACAGCTGGCCTGTATAAAGAGGCTGGGAGCCAGGAGCTCAGCAGTCTCCCTCTGCCTGTAGAGGGAGAAGGGCCTGGGTGCAGGGAGATAGAGACAGAGTACCTGAGTAAAGCAGGGCTGGGGAAAGGCAGAGGAGCTGGGGAGCTCCAGCCTGGAAAGCCCCAGGCTGTGGCCTAGCATAAGGCCAACAGGTACTGCGGGTTGTAGAGGGCAGCCCAGGGGTAAGTAAAGGCAGCAGGTCCAATCCCAACCTTGCCAGTGATGAGTAGGCTGATACTGCAGTCTGCCCCAGGACGTGGGGCTACATGATGACTGGCAGTAGCCTGATACTGAGGCGAGGTGGGGAGAGTGGGTGGGGAGACCCTAAGACTGGGGGGTTACTGCCAGGGGGCAGCACCCCAGACAACAGGGCACTGGGTCTGGGAGGGACACGGGGGCCAGAGGACAGGCGGATCACCGGCCTGCAGAGGGCGCTCCGGAGCTGGAATGAGCTAATTCCTGGAAGTCACCAGCAGGAGGCACTGCAGGGCTGAGTCTGCACCTCTACACTCCGCAAGACTCTTTTCAGGATGGGCAGCACACACAATTGGTGCCCAGTCACTATGTGATGCTGTCTAAGCTTTCTTAGCTGGGTTCTTCCTGTTTTGGTCCCTCTTCTCAGAGTCACCCATCTTCTTGTCTAACCTCATTGAGTAGGTGCTAGAGGGAAAGGAGGATCTGGATTCAAAACGTTAACTAGGCTCCATGCTTCCAGGACAGGAGGCAAAAAAAAACATCAAAAAAACGGAATGACTGGAAGATGGTCTCTGCCCTTAGATATCTTCTAGCTTTCACTGTTCTTTGGCACCATACCACTAACTGTTTGGGATCTTCCACAGGATGGGAGGTGATGGCAATTAATGGAACACAATTCAGGACCTCAAATTAATTTCTTTCAGTATCAGTGAGAAAAACAGACATTACTACAGATTTAACTGTTGTCCATACTACAGCTCTCCCAAATAAACAGGACTTCGGGGGGTGGGGGAATCCCCACAGTAGTAATTTTTTAAAGCTATTTCTGAACTCTATTTTTCTATTCGTTTAAAATTAAAAATAAGGGATATGGGAAGTTCAAGATCATCTCCTCACCGCTGTGGAAACAATGAAACAAGTGGCAAATTAATCTGATCAACATACTATGGAATGAGCCGCTAAAGTAAATTCTTTTAACACATATTTAGTCTTTGGAGTAGATGAGGAAACCAGTTACTGAGTAAATTCAATTTACATCTATCTGCTTTACAGCAACCGCAGCACAGATTTAAATGTGTGGACAAAGGCCTCCCATAAGTACCTCGTGTCATTAGTCAAAAGTTAAAATCTAGGGCAGGGAGGAACCACCCTCCTGCAGCCAATCAATACTGTCAGGCTACCATAAGCTTCATTACTTACATAGCATTTTGTGAACTCAATGTCACTTTGTAAAATAAAGGGTTTAGTAACAAAAAACAAACATCCTAGAGGTAAGCTGAAAGTACACTTGTTTTGGTGAGTGTGACAGTGGCGGAGTTTTTCTACTAACATGACACAGTACATTAGTGATCTTCCCTCGTTCTCCGACAGCCTCGGCAATTAGAACTCCATTTTTTCAATTCCACACATAAAATATTTGTCAGGCTTCTCTATTATGACAACGCAGCAACACCTTGCTTTCACTTGAATGTGCCAAAACATACTTAAATTGTTAATTAAACTGATCAGCGATGGAATAAAAACCACTGCTAATATAAAATTTCGTCTAGTGCTTTTCGGTCTACAGTGGCTGCCAACTTCCAAGGAGGTCAAACACATTTATGGCCAAACTTGGTAAATCTAATACAAGGAGCAACCTATGCCAGCTAAGCTTTTTGCACCTCAGGAAGGCTGGCCCCTGTAGAAGGAAGGTAGAGATACCACTATCCCTTTTTCAGAGTTGCCATTAAGTCAGTGAGTTACCTGGCTGCTATGGTGACACCCCCTTTCCAATCCAATTCACTCTTCAGGCACTGATACCCCATTACACCCACCCCCACCCTGAGACTTTGCACAAACAGCCTCATTCCCCTGCTGTCTTTCCTTTGCAAAGTAAATCTGCCAAGGTTTATATTGGCATAAGCCCTAAGCAAACCTAACCCACAGTGAGTACATGCAAGAAGTTGTTTAAAAGGACATTTTTGGAAATGCTAAAAAGTTGCACACATCATATACATTATGTATGAAGTTATTTTTCAGAAAGGGCTCACTTGATGCAACTAGGGGCTGCTTAAAAAAAGAAACTGGTTATGAAAAATGGGAAGTTAAAAAAGTGTGAATGTTCAGTTAGTCAGAAACTAAGCTAGTATAGACTTAAAATGTGCAAGTGTGATGCCTAAGGAAACTTTGTAAATCATCAATAAATACTAAAGCAAACCTTTGTATACTCTACCTATATTATATGTAGTTTGATGCTTTCAAAGCTTGACTTTGTTAATAATTTCCACAGTCATGCCACTATTCCATGATGTCATTGTTTCAACAGCTGTTTTCAGGTTTGTTAAAAAAGAATATTCCCTGATGCTAGGGGTTTGCAATAACTTCATCTAACCTGCCAAGTGTTTGAAGCTGGGGTGCTGAAAGACCATACCAGTCTAAGTTCTTCCTAACATATGCTGTAATATGTTTTGCAGACATACTAGAGTCCAATTTTATGTTTGATATAAAACTTGAAAAGTACATACAGAAACCAATAGAATAATACATTCTAATTGGTTAACAAAAATATTCTCAGCTATTTCACTATCTTCTATTTATTTTTTTAAAGATCCATTGCCATGTGTAAAGAGCAATGATTTATTTTCGAGTCATAATTTTAAAATGTTTTCTACTGTATACATTAGACATGTGCAGAAAATGTGTTATCTATACTTTCAACATTTTAAATATGAAGGTTTATGGATATCCTATTTCAGGAAAGTTTGAGATCTTGCTTTGTGACTGCAAGTTTCCAAAGCTGTTGGTATTCTAAGTCTATGTTGGCCTAATGGCACAACTATTAAGTTACCCTCATCTGTGTTTTATTATTGTCAACTCTTTCTAAATCTGACCTCTGATATGCCTGGTGCATATATTATACAAGCAACTAATATGCATGCGCGCGCACACACCACACCTATATGTAAATACACACACAGAGAGCACATAGGCTTGTGTGCTTATATATCTGCAAATACATACAAACATATACACTCGCTAACAGCTGTACCTGCCTTTTGGCTGGATCTAGTTATCAGTATTTGTGCCTGCATAAAACCTTTGGCAACCTCCTATTTTAATGATGTGGCATTTTGTTTTATTATTTTATCAGAAGATAACAGCTTATGATCAATAAATAGAGGCTTTCATCTTAAACATCCTTCATTCATAAATATGCAACTTGTAGTGGTGTATAGTATATAAAAATTGAATGGAGAATTTCACTATTCCATAAAAACACAGTAAATCAGGTAACTAAGCATTATTCTTATCACAAGTTCAGCAGCTTTTGCCTGTTTAGAAGATCTAGAAATACTCTATTTAGTTTTATAAACACCTACCTAAACATATTTATAGACATTTTCCATGTTAAAACCCAATAAGAAGAACCGGTGACCTCAGATGTCCTTCATTTCTCCAGTCATCATCACCATCTCATAGCATACATTAACATAATTTTTGAAAATTGATACTGTTAACATCCATGTAAGAGCCTTTGATTGGTTGAAATTCAGTAATAATGACTGACAACATTTTGGTGACCCTTCGATGGAAAGGTCAGTTTTCAGATTTGGGAGTTTTTTTCCTTGTACTCAGCAGTCTATAACAAATTAATGTTCAGTACTAAAATTTCAAGATTCAAACTGAACAGGACACGAAAATGATCTATTTCAATCCATGGCCGGTTATAAAAAAAATTCTGAGAGATGTATTTGCACATACACACTTCGTATACAGCATAGTGTGCATCAGGAACTTGTACCAATTCGAGCAGGAATCAAACAGACTGAAGAGAGGTTTGGTTACTAACACCATATGTCAACATTAGGAACAAAGAAAAAAAAATGATTTAAACATTTTTTATTTGGCAAAAGACAAAAATAAACAAATCTGATTTTTTTAAGCCAAATAAAAACATATGCTTTATCCTTTTAGTCCCGAGCTGTTCTTCCAGGGACAGTTAGTAAGACTGGTATTTTAAATCAAGAATTCTCTTAAATGAGAAACCCAACCAGGGCCTCAATCCTGCAACTGGATCTCTAAAAGTGGACCCCTGTGGCAAGCTGCAATATACAGGGGTCCATTCATGGAATAGTTTGGAGGACTAGGGTACAAATTACTACCATACAGATACAAAAACAATTTCTATCACTCTCTTCAGGTTTGTTGCAAAACCTTCCACCCAACCACTCATCCACCAAAGCTTGGATGCTTGCTTTACAAATGTATAACTTAATGCAAAAGTAAAACAGCTAAGTCCTAGAGTAAGCTTTCAGGAATCTATAAAAACAACTCCAATACAGTACCTCTTGTTCCCTTAATAGCAATAGTTCATATGAATGACTCGTTTCTTCATATGCCAGATTCCAGCTGCTTCGCTTTGTTTAATACTGACTTCAAAGTTTAAACACTGTCTTGTCTCAACAAATAACATCGCTCATGTGGCATTATCAAGTGCTTTCCCCAGTGCTCTGAATACAACACCTGCGGCTCTTTAATTCAACATGTTATAAACCTCCTAAAGGGAAGTAACCTTTTAAAATCTTTTGCTTTTGGTTTCCCCTCACCTCCTCTTTGCTTTTTTTTTTTTTGTGCACAACAAAGCTTTACATCTGGGTTATATTTGCAAAGACCTTTAACAAGAATAGAGAGCATGTATGTTGGTAGGTTCTTTTAGGATAGTGACTGTTAAGAAAAAGAAAGCCAAATGAACTCAAAGAATGTGACTTAATAGCTACAGATAGCAAAACACTTCACCTGTGGCTCTTACCTTTAAGTAACAATGTGAGGTACATATTGGGCTCAATATGTGTCCGATCCATGTCTCCTTGGGAATCTGTGTTGTAAAAACACTCATTTTAATATAGAATAATAGAATATCAGGGTTGGAAGGGACCTCAGGAGGTCATCTAGTCCAAACCCCTGCTCAAAGCAGGACCAATCCCCAACCCCCAATATCTGATCGAAGTGAAGAGTTACCAAGTATGGAAACACAAGAAGGACTCTGTTCCATAAAATCAAACTTATCCCAGATTTGCTGGACTAAAATATAAGATGAGAAACAGTCTCATCTTGATCCAAGTGGTTTGCATGCAAAATTGAAAAGAGAACATATCCTACAGTGGTTAGCCACTTATGTTGCTAATTATAAGTAGCAATATTTTCAATTTAGATGTATGTCTATCTGTACTTCCATATACTGACTACATAATTCAATGCTCCTGGAATGTAATCTCTTATAGAATTGGAACCATAGTGTAGAAGAGAAGAATTAATCACATGGTCTCAAGATGCTACACTTATATAGTATAGGATATAGAATATGATATTCTAATCCCTACATCCAGTAATGACAATGAAATGCACAAACAGAGTGGTTATCAACAGTTTCTCAAATAATTCCATCATACTAAATTAAGCTACTCTCCATTGTTTGAGAAGAATATTTTTTAATAAACATCACATGTAAAAAAGGAAAGCAAGCTATGGGGCCTAATCTTGCAGTCTTTATTCAGGATGAACTCTTGCTGATTTAGATGGGAATTCCCCCTGAATGACAACAGGAGTGGGACCTAGATTATAGAATCACAGAAGATTAGGGTTGGAAGAGACCTCAGGAGGTCACCTAGTCCAACCCCCTGTTCAAAGCAGGAGCAATTCCCAACTAAATCATCCCAGCCTGGGCTTTGTCAAGCTGGGCCTTAAAAACCTCGACGGATGGAGATTCTACCACCTTCCAAGGTAACCATTCCAGTGCTTCACCATCCTCCTAGTGAAACAGTTTTTCCTAATATCCATTCTAGACCTCCCCCACTGCAACTTGAGACCATTATTCCTTGTACTGTCATCTGCCAACCACTGAGAACAGCTGAGCTCCATTCTCTTTTGAACCCCTCTTCAGGTAGCTGAAGGCTGCTATCAAATCCCGCCCTCACTCTTCTCTTCTGCAGACTAAATAAACCCATTTCCCTCAGCCTCTCCTCATAAATCATGTGTCCCAGGCCCCTAATCATTTTCGTTGCCCTCCGCTGGATACACTCTCCAATTTGTCCACATCCTTTCTGTAGTCCAGGGCCCAGAACTGGATGCAATACTCCAAATGTGGCCTCACCAGTGCCAAATAGAGGGGAATAATCACTTCCCTTGACCTGCTGGCAATGCTCCTGCTAATGCAGCCCAATATGCCATTAGCTTTCTTGGGAAAAAGGGCATGTTGTTAACTCATATCCAGCTTCTCATCCGAGGTAATCCCCAGGTCCTTTTCTGCAGAACTGCCGCTTAGCCAGTCGGTCCCCCTGTCTGTAGCTGTGCATGGGATTCTTCAATCCTAAATGCAGGACTCTTATCAGATTTCTTTTGACCCAATCCGCCAATTTGTCTAGGTCATTCAGGACCTTATCCCTACCCTCCAGTGTATCTACCTCTCCGCCCAACTTAGTGTGATCCGCAAACTTGCTGAGGGTGCAATCTATCCCATCATCCAGATCATTAATGAAGATGTTGAACAAAACCGGCTCCACAACTGACCCCGGGGCACTCCGCTTGAAACCGGCTGCCAACTAGACATCGAGCCGTTGATCGCTACCCACTGAGCCTGATGATCTAGCTAGCTTTCTATCTACCTTACAGTCCATTCATCCAATCCATACTTCTTTAACTTACTGGCAAGAATATTGTGGGACACCGTATCAAAAGCTTTGCTAAAGTCAAGGTATATCACGTCCACTGCTTTCCCCATATCTACCAAGCTTTGGAATTTACATTAAAACTATATACACTATCAGACATCTGTGATACAATGAAGAATTTAATGGAATCAAAGTATCTCTTCCTGATTCCTACTATTCTTCCTTCCTGATTATTTCACACTGGTGGAGGTGAGGCCAGGACTTCCATATACCTATGCTGTTTGGGGCAGGGACTGTCTTTTGTGTGCGTGTGTGTGTACATTTGAGAGGGGTGTGAGGGGCTCTAATCTTGACAGGGACCTCTAGCTCCTACTGGAATACAAACAATAAAAACACCACAACTAAGCTAAGTTGCTCTGCAAATGCTCACACTTCTATTTTCATGACTGAAAAACTTGTGCAAAACTTGGCTGCTTTTGTTATAAACCCAGAAGTCCCTCAGCAAACTTGGGCCAAGCTTCTAGTGAGCCTGGGTTGAGTTACAACTGAAAGGGAGGAATTTATGGTTAAAACATTCAGTTGTTTTGCACAAACAGTCATCTGCGGGGATTTGAACCTGTGACCTCTGGATCTAAAAGTACGAGCCTCTACTGGTTGAGCAAAGAACCCAGACTCCTTAGTTCAAAGGCTGTAGCAACTAATAAATGTTCATAAGCAGACTAGATGGGCTACAAAGTACACCGTGCAAGCATGAGTTACAAGTGGTTTTGACCTAAACTTGGAAGCTTCAGTCTCACTTGGTGTAACCTACTCTGTTTTCCTTTAATTTTTCTTTCATATTTTTAGTGTAAACTGTAGTTTAAATGCGAACTATAAATATTTGTAAAAAGATAAAAGTTTCAGATCCCAAGTCAGTAACAGAAAGGGAGGCAATAGCTTACAAGCTACCAATGTCTAAGGCAAAATATTTAAAAATGAGTTCTTCCTTCATTCAAACAAGTCTGAGTACAAGGTTCAGTGGTTTGCCCAAACAAACAGTTGATGTTCCCACTAATGACAAACAATGCTGAAAGGAACAACAAAGAAAGAAACATTCTTCAAAATCAGAAAGAATATAGGGTAAAAGATCAGTAGAGAAGGACAATCAGAAAGCAGCCCCAGAAGCAACATCTCTACTAGTCCTTCAAATCTGGGTTGCCTTGTTCTGTAGTGGACGTAGAGGGAATTGAACTCTTTGCCTAGTAACCCATCTGGCTTTGCCTCACCCCTTTCTGTTGGTCTAAGAAAAGTGCTTCCAATGATTTATAAAGAACTTATCAAATAATAAAAGTCAGTGCAGTTCATCTTGAACTTCCCTCACGTACAAAAGAAAGGACGGTTACCTTTCATAACTGTTATTGTTCAAGATGTGTTGTTCATGTCCATTCCATTGTAGGTGTGTGTGCTCGCCACATGCACTGGTGCTGGGAGTTTTTCCCCACTTCTGGAAGAGCGTCCTGACAACATCCGAGTGGAGGGACCACAACTAGTGTGTTCCGGACACCGGGGGGGGTGTGAGGGTTCTAGCATGGACTGCATGTTGGATGCAGAAGTCCCACAGGTGACCATAGCCCCTGCATTTGCAGTGTACTGAGATGCGTTCCCCATCTGAGGTCAGATGCATCCGCTATCAGAGAGACCATGGGCTAACAAATGGCACACCTTCCAACACTAGCGCCAGGTCAGATCACCATTGCAGGAAAGTAAGTACCTATGGCAGGATTGTGAGGTGCTTGTCCAGGTGATACCTGGCTGGGGAGTAGACCAACACCAGCCACATCTGGAGGGGGTGTAGTCTGAGACTCGCGTGCCAAACTACATATGTGCATGCAGCCATGTGCCCCAATAATTTGAGGCACACCCAGGCAGTGGTCATAGGGTGGGCCATGACTTTGGCAATCAGATCTGACATTACCTTGAAACTGGCATCTGGCACGTAGGCTCTGGCAGAGTCGAGGACCGCTCCTCCAGTAAACTATTCTTTGAACCAGAACCAATGTTTATTTTTGTTCGTTTATCAACAGGCCTAGAGCTTGACAAGTGACTCGCAACATCCTGATGCTGCACTGAACCCGTACCTTGGAACAGGCCTTAATGAGCCAGTCATTGAGGTATGGACAAATCTGGATACCCTTACGTCTGAGGTAGGCCGCCACCACCGACATGCACTTTGGAGCTGTCACTAGGCCAAAGAGGAGCATTGCAAATTGCTAGTGGGTGGTCCCAACTACGAAACATAGGAACCTTCCCGTATCTGTGAAAGATCGATATGTGAAAGTAGGCATCTTTCAGGTTGAGGGCAGCGTACCAGTCTCCCAGATCCAGGGAAGGAATGATGGAGGCCAGGGAGATGATGCAGAATTTCAGCTTCTTAAGATAATTGTTGAGGCTCCGCAGGTCGAGAATGGGCTGTAGCCCCTCCATGGCCTTTGGGATCAAAAAATAACATGAGTAAAATCCTTTTCCCCTCAAGTGCAGAGGGGCTTCCTCCACAGCTCCCACTCGCAGAAGGCCCTGCACCACCTGAGGGAGCAGATGCTAGTGTGAAGGGTCCCTGAAGAAGGATGGGGGGGGGTCAGATGGAGGAGTAGAAATAAACTGGAGGGTGTACCCTGCCGCTATTGTGCTGAGGACCCACTGTCCAATGTTATAGAAGCCCTGGCAGGGAGGAAGAGAGACAGACAGTTGAGAAAAGCAGTGGTGCTGAATCCAGGACACAGGCTTGAGTGCAACCTCAAAATACTGCTTATTACCCTGCTGGCTGCAGGTGGAGCTCGAGGGAGCTGAGGGTGCCAGCTGTTGGCCTTGCCGGCACTTGTAGCTCCTACCTTTTCTGTGGAAGGGCACTGTCCGGGATTGGTTCCTGAACCTGTAGGAGTGCGGAGGTTTGAACCGCTTTTTCATGGGAGCTGGTGTGTAGAGGCCCAGCAAGTGCAAGGTAGCCCTAGAGTCTTTCAGGCCATGTAACTTGCATTCTGTTTGTTCCGTGAACAGCACCAGGCCATCAAAAGGGAGGTCCTGGATGGACCGTTGAACCTCCACTGACAGGCCTGACAACTGCAGCCAAGACGCACGCCTCATGGAAATGGCTGAAGCCATGGTCCGAACCGCGGAGTCCGCCACATCTGAGGCCGCTTGGAGGGTTGCCCTGGCCACAGCTCTGCCCACATCCAAAAGAGCCAGGAACTCCTTTCTGGACTCCTCTGCAGTGAGTCTGCAAACTTGGCTATGGACTGCCAATGTTAAAGTCGTAGCGGACAAGTAGGGCCTGATGGTTGGCCACTCTTAACTGGAGGCTGGCCATCAAATAAATTTTTCTGCCTAAGAGATCAAGCCTCTTCTCCTCCTTATTCTTAGGGGTCAATCCCGGTTGGCCCTGACTATCACGCTCATTGGCCGCCAATACCACCAGTGAGCTAAGCGCGGGGTATTGGATATAGGAATTCAAATCCTTTAGCAGTGATTAAATACTTTCTCTCTGCCCTCTTGGAAATGGGGAGCAGAGAGGAGGGAATTTGCCACAAGGCTTTGCTCAGCTTTACCACTCCCTTGTGGACTGGCAATGCCACCCTGGAGGGGGCTGCGGAGTTGGAAGGTTCTGCCAACTCCTCGGACTCTAACCCCAGGTTCGAAGCCACCCTCTTAAGAAGCTCCTGGTGGGCTTTTATATCATCCTGGGGGACCATGTGGTAAGGTCCCGCTATTGCCTCATTAGGCGAAGAGGATGAGGAGGCGGGTAATGGCAGGTCTGCCACCTCTGTGGCCTCCACCAGGGGAGCCCAGCTGGGGCTGACTGAACCTGGGGACCTTGGTCTGACTCTACTTCCGAGTCTGGGGGTGGTCAGGAGACGGTGCCGACTGCTTCTCAGACGCCCTTGAGACTGACTGGTGCCCTTGTGATGGTTGGGGAAACCCCCAGGGGTTCCATAGCTGCCAGGGAGCCAGCCCTTGACTTTGGCAACATGTGGGCACCGGTGGTCCTGATGGGAATGTCGACGACACCAGTGGGTGGCCCTGTCCTGCCACTAGATCTTCCTCCTCACTCTCTGAGCCTGAGGGAGAGACATGTCTTGGGGACCAGGACAGTGCTGATGCCGTCTGTCTACCCCAATCCCGTCGGCTCTCTCCACGGGTCTCCACCGGTGACCTGTACCAGGAAGACTGTTCCCAGTGCTGCGCTTCCGATGACCAGTGTCACGTCGTCGTTTGGTGGATCAGCGACGGTACCCCAGCGATTGACGCCTTGCGCTTTGAGAGCTGTGCTGTTCCGTGGATCAGGAGGATCGACATTCTGGCACAGGAGATTGACACCTTGCCCATGGGGATCCGTATCAGCAAACCAGCGACGGGACTCTGGGGACCAGTATCTGGACTCTCCGGAGCAGTGCTGCAAGCTTGGAGATCAATCCCACCACTCCAGAGACTGGTGTTGGGACTCAGGGGACTGATGGCACGCCTCCACAGGTCTGTGCCAGACAGCCAGTGAACAATGCTGGATCCCGGGGAACACTGTCTAGAGCCCAGGGAATGACACTGGGAACTCTGACAAGCTGGTGGCACTACTCTGGTGAGCGCTGGCGGGGCACTCCCTGCATCGAGGAGCAGTGCCGCACCGCTGGGGACTGCTGGAGAGGTCCCAGAGCGGGTTTACCACTTGAATGGGGCACCTCACTGGCCGGCACCGGAAGGGACAATATGTCCTTAGTGGCCTGAAAGGCCTCCGGTGTGGACGGCACTGCCAGGTGCTGAGTGCCTCTGCCGCTTCCCGGGGTGGTGGCTGGGTCATGAAAAAGGCTCAACAGGTGCTCTTAGTCGAATGTCCCGCTCCTTTTTGGTTCGGGGCTTGAAACTCTTACAAATGAGACACTCGTCGCTCACGTGGGTCTCCGCAAACACTTAAGAGGGCTTTGATGGGGATCACTGACGGGTATAGGTTTTTTGCAGCAGTCACAAGGTTTAAAACCCAGGGACCGGGGCCTGCCCCGTCCCTAGGCTAAGTCCCGCAAGGAACTAACTATTTCTAACTTATTCACTAGGGGAACTAATACACTACTCAAACTTCCTAAGAACTAAATACAAGGAAATTCTCAACTAGGCACAGTTGAGAAGGAAAGCTTGCCAAGGCAAGGAGATGTTCCAGCACCGTCACCGGTGGTAAAAAGGAACTGAGGGAGGGGGGAGCTGGCGGCGCCCCTTATACTGGTGCATACACGCACCACTCCAAGAGGGTGCCAGAGCTGGTCCCCAACGGATACCACTGAGAGAAAAACTGCTGAGCACACACACCCACAATGGAATGGACGTGAGCAAGCACTCGAAGAAGAAAGTGTAATTTGTGCCCTGAAGTGGCTAGAAATGAACAAGGTCTCGCAAACAGAGCATCTCTTCATTTTGAGTGGGGTTTCTTTCCTATCTCTGCTATTTTCCCAGGAGGCAAAAGAAGGAGGGACTACAAGGAAATGTCCAAATGAAGCTTCACACACTAGGTGCTACCTCAATGTACAATAAATAAGCAGAAGAAACAGAAAAAAGGAGACTTGGCTCACACCTGTTGGGGGGAGGGGGGAATTTGGCTTCAAATATCTGAAAAGTGCTACTAAAAATATTAGTTACTTCAAATATATGAAAAATAGCAGGTGAAGTTACTACTTATGCTGTCTGGTTCTACTAAAAGAGGCAGGTGTCAACCGGGAGGAGCATGGCAAGCTGGACAGTAACTGTCTGGCTCCACCACAGACAGACAACTTTGATAAAGAGCTTGTGGAGTTATAAGAATCAGAAAAATGTTAGTCGAGAAATGGCAAAGCTTTACTGTCATTAACTTTGAGGGATGCTTAATATTAGTGTCCCTCTGGATTTTTTTTTAATTCAGCAAAAATAATTTTTTAAAAATATTTCCCCTACCTAGATCTTTTTCTCATTTTCTACAAAGTTTGACAATTAGGTTAAGGGGAAATTGATATTAAAGTATGTTATAAAAATATCTGTAATGTTTAGTTCCAATGGTTACTTCTGATACAGTTTTGGGGTCTTAAGCACACATTTAATGTCAGACTTTAGCGGGAAAGCAGCAAGTATTAAACATGCATACATCCAGATTATTAGTTGTGGGAATTACCACTCAACACCAGTATTATAGAAATTAGTCGGCACATCCCTGCTTATGCAAACATACACATTCACTACAACATAGCAGTAGTGCTGGCACCAGAGAGACTTCCTGTCTTTACCTATTAATTGTAATAATACTCCCTCTGGTGAATCTAAATCCTGACAGTGCCTGAGATTAGAGCACTGATATTTTAATAATGAGGTAGCAGGTAGAATCTCATGGTCAAACATATTTTTAAGCTTTAACAGTTGCTTATATTTGTTTTTTCATTTCTGAGAGTATCAGGAGAATACTTAAAACTGAACTGACAAATCAAAGTGTTTCAAATGCATTCAGACTCTTGCAGTTCACACATTTAACATAAAAACTGGCGCCAACGAAGTGTCTGAAGAAATAAAGGAATTCTCTCAATAAAGACTATATAGTGCAGTGGGTTAATGTGTTGTCCTTTGCCCTCCAAGAATTTTTGCTCAATCTAGCCTGGCTTGCATAGTGAAAATTATCTGTAGTTTGGTGACTCCTGCACTGGCTTTAGCACACAACTGTCCATATTACTAAGCCACCACACAATTCACTGTGACTGGCAGTGTCTGCTTATGAAACAGGTTCAGTGTGTTGCAGGTCAAGACTGAATATATATATGTAGAACTCCGTGGGAAGCATGCACTCACTCGCTTTCGAAATGTCACGTGTCATCCAGCACTATTAATCCCTCATTTTCATTAGGACTCAAACATTCTCCTATGAATTTAAGAGGGCAAGATTCTGGAAGTGAGCATAATAGAGCATAAGCCAGCCTCTTCATAATATTTAAAGACACTGACTGTAATCGTGGTCTCACCAAAGTCAATGGTAAAACTCTGCCAGCAATGCCCCTCTGCCATGTACACTGGCCAAACCGGATAGTCTCTACGTAAAAGAATGGACACAAATCAGACGTCAAGAATTATAACATTCAAAAACCTGTTGGAGAACACTTCAATCTCCCTGGTCACTCGATTACAGACCTAAAAGTCGCAATATTACAACAAAAAAACTTCAAAAACAGACTCCAATGAGAGACTGCTGAATTGGAATTAATTTGCAAACTGGACACCATTAAATTAGACTTAAATAAAGACTGGGAGTGGATGGGTCATTACACAAAGTAAAACGATTTCCCCATGTTTATTCCCCACCCCCCCAGTTCCTCATAACTTCGGTCAACTGCTGCAAATGGACCATTCTAATTACCACTACAAAAAGTTTTTTTTCTCTCCTACTGGTAATAGCTCACCTTAACTGATCACTCTCGCTAGAGTGTGTATGGTAACACCCATTGTTTCATGTTCTCTGTGTGTATATATATATCTTCCTACTGTATTTTCCACCACATGCGTCTGATGAAGTGGGCTGTAGCCCATGAAAGCTTATGCTCAGATAAATTTGTTAGTCTCTAAGGTGCTACAAGTACTCCTGTTCTTTTTACTGACTTAAACAGGGCCAGGATTTCACCCATTGTTTTTCTGAAGGTTGGCGGTTAACGTGCTAGAAGTGTTATCTTAATTAAGTGGCAAAAATCATTCAAAAATATTTTCTTTTACTGATAATTTTTCAGTTGACAGATGCCACATATCCTCTAGTCAGAGCCAGTCTGATGAAGAAAGGCACTAATGTTTCAAAGTTGTTGGTAGTTCATGTTCCAATAAAAGCATTATAATACTGGCATCAATAAGAAGTTTAAGGAATAAATTTGGAAGCAAAGCACAAAGTGAATCATTTCACAATGAATGCACAAAATCTAAACAGGTGTCTCAACAGAGAGTAGGTAAGAGTTTTGTGGGCATGGAGACGACACTACCCTCTGACCCTTAAATATGATCCACATCCAGGTTAGTATGGAGGCTTGTGCATTGGGAAGCTTGCACTCCAGCTGTCCTGTTCTTTGGACAGATAACTTCAGTCACCAAGGCTGTCTAATAGTCACTTTTCACATGTAACTAACTTTGTAAAACAAACTGAAAAAAATCCAGATTTGTATCAAATGCACTAAAAGTAAGATTCTGTATATTAATTAACGTAAGTTTCTGTAAACGGCCGGAGACTGAGTACCAACATTTTTAATAATCTAATACTCACATAATCCATGTATTGTTTTTAAATACTTTATGTTGACTCTTCAAAAATTATAAAAATTTCCATGTGGAAATATTTTGCCAGGAATCAGATTAAAGTATTTTAACTTTACAAATACTCATCATTTTAAAATATCCATATTTGCAATGTAATTACATAATTTTAATGCATACACTACTCCAAGACAGTACATTTATCTGAAATGCTGAGTAAATGTTTTTCTCTGAAAAAAGCAAACTAGATCTTGAACAAAAAGACCTGTTAGGTCACCATTTTGCTAAGAACTGTAGTAGTTTCATTTCATTTGAGTGCTATATTCTTTGATAAATATTCCCAGAACAAACACTTCTAATTCTAAAGTTGACAAACTCTTGCCAAAATGATCGCCTTTAAGAACATCTGTTAGATAACAGACCATAGTGGTTAAAAGCCTGTGGGCTTGTCTACACAGCCCTGTAGCATGGGTGGCAAGTTTGTAAAAATTTTGGTGGGGCCCAGAACCCGCCTCTCCTCCGCCCTCCGCCCCCCCCACCTGCCTGGCTCTCGGGGGGGGGGCTCGGAGGTCTCTGGGGTGCAGATCCTGGGCTGGGGATTAGTTAGGAAGGTGCTGTGGCAGGCTTCTGGGCTGGGCAGGGGTGGGTGGGGTGGGGTGGTGGGTGAGGGTGCAGGCTTTTGGGGGGGGGGGGTTTGGGGGGGGGGGGGGGGGAGGGGGAGGATAGGGGGGGGAGAGGGTGGTGAGGGAGGAGGGCTGGGGGGAGGGGGAGGGGGATGATGGGGCAGGGGGGGGAAGGGGGGGAGGGGGGCGGGGGGGGAGGGGGGTGAGGGGTGTGGGGTGGACGGGGGGGCTGGGGGGGGGGGGGGGGCTGGAGGGGGGGGGGGGGCTGGAGGGGGGTGGATGTGAGGAGGGGGGGAGGGGGGGGGGGCAGAGGGGGGGGGGGGGGGGGGGGTGGTGGGGTGAGGGGGTGGGATGGGTGGGGGGCTGCATGGGAGGGGGTGGCTGGGGCAGAGGGAAGGCGGGGCTGGGGGGGGGGGGGGGGCTGGGGGCTGGGGTGGGGGAGGGTGCAGGGCCAGTGCCAGTACTGGGCAGGGCAGGGCACCCCGCGGCAGCAGACAGCGGGCAGGAGGAGCAGCAGGAGCCAAGCTCCCGGCAGCAGGCAGGGGAGAGGCGGCGGCAGCAAGCAGGCAGGGCACAACTGGCGGCGAGGGGGGGGGAGGCGGGGGACACACGGGGGGGGGGGACCTGCGGGGGGCGGGGGCGCTGGGGCAGGACCTGAGGGGGCGGGGGCGGGCCGATCCAGGAGGCAGGGGCGCGGGGGAGAGGGGCGAGGCAGGGGGACTCAAGGCAGGCTGGCAGCCCTGACAGCCCTGCTGCGCCCAGGGCCCCACACACACACCATGCCCTGTAGTTCAGACTGCAAGGGTGAGAACTGCGGCAGGCACTAGCGTGCAGTGCTCTAACTACCCAGTGTAGATGCTGCTGGTGCAAACTACAAGGTACCTAGTTTGTGTTAACTTAGTCCTGCTGCTGAAAAGAGAACTATGTTAACAATCCTAAACATCTTATAATTCGCACCAGCAGCATCTACATGGGGCAGTTAGAGTGCAACAATTCAGTGCACTTTGCAGTTCACACCCCATAGTACATACTACAGCGCAACACAGACATCAACTCTGTGTGTGCACATTCCAACCAGACATCAGTTAACTTAAAAAAAAATATTTGCAATTAGCAAGTCTAGGATATTTTAAAGAGGCGACTCCATATTTCTGTTTATCACGTTTGAAAACCCACTGCAGGAGACTTTACTAGTAAGCACCAATAAAAAGAGGTGGAAAAATGTGAACCATCTATTTATAGGCCAACTGTAGCGCAGGCATTTGCAATGTAAGCTTCCTTCTGCTGCTCTGCCAAAGATCCCCTAAAGCTCTGATTTGAAGAAATCACTTAACGGAAAGACAGGGGGTAATCCTGCCTTTACAGCATCTTAGACAGTAGCCTAGGACCAGAGGCACAGAAAGGTTTGCTGGCAAATCTGCCATCCTTATCTTGTATAATTTGGGAGCTTTGCAAAATGTAAAAACTTTACTAACTATGTATGCCAGAAAATGGCAAACACTCCTCTTTGCAAAATATTCACAGTCAGTCTGAAGAGAAGGGAGGCATGGGCATGGATTTTAGTTGGGGAAATATATGTAAGAGGAAGTTTAAAGAGATACTTCAGTGTAGTAAAAGGTAGAAGAACTCCAGGTGAGGTAGTGGTATCAAGTGATGTATTTTAGCAACAGTAGATTTATACAGTTTCTAAATTATTAAATTCTATGGCTATTAGTCAATTTTGTACTAATGAGAATTCTACTGTTGCTAAAATACATCACTTGATACCACTACCTCACCTGGAGTTCTTCTACCTTTTACTACACTGAAGTATCTCTTTAAACTTTCTCTTACATATATTTCCCCAACTAAAATCCATGCCCATGTCTCCAAGTCTTCTGGCTGCTATGAGAGGCAACACTGTGAAATGGACATGACTTGACAGTTTCATTACTGTTTTCAGATTTCTGAATAGCAGCAGGGAAACTGAGAAGACTTGCTAATATCAGTAGCTACTCTGTGAAAAACTGTGAGAAGCAAAGCTGTCTGGCTACATACTCAGGAAGACAACACTGCATTGATTTATACTCTCTTCTTATTTGGGATATTGTCCTTGAAGGCTAAAGGTATGCACTTTTTTTTTTTTAATGAAAGCTTAAATTCTGGTGAAATTGGTGGCTTAATGTCACTAAGGAAAACTGTGAGAGTAGATTTTTCAAGCCCTGCATATTTGGTGGTGATATAATAATATACACTTCAATGCTTTAAAATGATGCTGACTCCAACAGTCTCATTTCATGTATGCCAGCAAGTAGTAGCACCAAAGACAAAATTATTATCTAGAAAGCTACAGTTGGAATATTCCTAAAATTCAAAAGAACTTGCACAATATAGCAAGTGTCCACAAAAATGGCAGCTATGGCCCTGACCCTGCAAACATTTTATACTTAACTTTATGCAGTAAGTAATCAGAGAATTGATATCTAATTTAGTTATACTAGTGTGTCATCTGCTTACCATACAACATGCAACCTAAATTGTTAAGTGGCATAAAACAAGGAATAGTTTTAAGTTAGGCAAAATAAGACATTTCCATTTTGTTACTAAAAAAAGAATTATATGTCATTGAGAGAGATGTGCTTACATTACCAGGTTTAAAACATCTTCTGGAATCAATTCTCTCTCTCTCTATATATATATTTACACACCACACACACACTTTTCATAATTTAGATTCAGGTAATCTTTAAGGAGTTTCTTCACTTCTGAATGTGTAGGAGTTGTACCTATATAACTCACATTGTAAATTTAAATAAAAATAGAAATAAATATATAAGTGTGGACACACACACACACCAGACCCTCGCTAGAACATGGGATTTAGTATCCATGCATGGTACCGCATTTATGCAGGGACCGCGTTAAAATGAATTGCAATTAAAGTAATTAAATTTGGGATTCATGGCCGTGAACGCGTTGTATGCGAATTCACACTATATAGACACGCGTTCTAGTGAGGGTCCAGGTTGTGTGTGTGTGTATATATTTTTATATATGGGAGAGAATTGATTTAAAACCATATATAGATAGGCATATAGAAAATACATAAGTACATACAGGGGAGAGAATTGATTCCAGAAGATGTTTTCAAACCTTGGGCGGGCGTGCATGAGTGTGTGAGTGAGAGAAAAAGGAATTTATTTAAGACAATGAACTGGGATTCAGAAGATTTGGGTTGAGTTCCTGACTCTGACAAAGACTCGCTGTGTGACCTTGGGCAAATTAATTAATCTCTGCGTTCCTCAGTGCTGAACTATCAAAGATAATACTATTCCCTTTTTCATACCCCTGGCCTGTCTTGTTTATTTAGACTGTAAACTCTTTGGGGGTGGGGAGGGTTTCTTACTACGTGTTTGTACAGCACTTAGCACAGTAGGGCCCTCATAGTGGTTGGCGCCTCTGAGTGCTTCTGTAATACAAAGAATAGTTTTATTGCACAAATTACAGTACAAAGGGTCTGATCCTTCCCTCTTTTATTAAGAGAGACAAAATTAATATACGATTGCAGAATTCAATATTCTGTACTGTTCTATTGTTTTAGATGACAATTTAAAAAAAAATTAAGTGAGGTAGATTCAATGCTAGCTAGAGCTGATGACATTGTTCACATGATCTGCGTTTGTTGAGCAAAAAAAGCCCCTTGTCTCAAAAGGAAATCTATTCTAAATCTGATAAAGAAAAATCCTAGTTAAGAAGCATTTGCTTGTTTTATTTTCACTTATCAGGCTTTAATGTAAGGTATACCATAGCAAATGAATTTAAACAAAATGAAGTGAGGACAACTATGCTATCACTAAACATTACTCATTTCACATACATTAGCTTTTGAAAAGAATACACAGTGATGTCTCAGATACAGGAAGCTGTTACAAAATAAAAACTAGACCATGACAAAAAACTAAAGAAAAGCTTTAAACAATTTTTGTTGAATACAGAGTTCAGCAAAAATGTATTCTGTTCACTGTACACACGACACCAATGGGAATAAGAGCCAGTTCAAGTTCTAAATTACCATTACTTGGGTAATAGTTTCAAGCTGCAACGCACAGCTGTATAGACCCAGCCAGACAGGCTATCACAGTAATGCTTTGATAGCATGAGGCCCTTAAGTGTCAGGATATAGAAAAGGCAGCAGTTGTTGGCTGTGAAAACAGTCTGATACAAACCAGATGGGGACTTACTTGATGGGCAACACAAAGGAAAACAATTGGCTCATTCAACAAAGTCAGGCCACTGCCCCAGAGAATTAACAGAAGACAATAACCATCAACCAGAGTTGATACAAACAAGAAACAGCCATGTGGTTATGGCTTAAGGAATTGTTTCTCCTCAGACTAAACATAAAGTTTTGATTTCTAATTCGTATATTCATTAATTTTAGTCTAGTTTACAGGCCCCTCTTCCTCCAGAGTCTTCTGTAAAATTCATTTATAGAACTTCTGCTTTCCAACACCTATTTAAACAGGAAAAAGTTATATGACAATGAAGGAATATATTATTTTAATGTTTCCTGCAGAATGTTAAGACCACAGACCGCTTTGTAAATTTCAGAAAACCATGGCAGATCCACCACTAGCTCTGAAATGCATAATAGTACTGTGGCAATCTTTAATAATACTTTTTTTAAAAAATGGACAAAATCCACTAATCACATGCCAGATAAGTATATACACTCATATAAAAATGCTTTCCAGTTTTGCACAGATTTCCTTGACTTTATCTAAAGTGAACCCAGACTGATTATGGTACTGTGTAACAGTTGCATTGGCCTGCTAAACCCAGGGTTGTGAGTTCAGTCCTTGAGGGGGCCACTTAGGGATCTGGGGCAAAATCAGTACTTGGTCCTACTAGTGAAGCAGGGGGCTGGACTCGATGACCTTTCAGGGTCCCTTCCGGTTCTATGAGATAGATGGGCATAAAAAGCTGGTTTTGGAGTAATTTATAGTTCTAAAATAAAAATAAGCTGGCTATTTCTATAGGTCATAACTCATAAAACTTCATTTTTAGCAACAAGCTTACAAAATATTATAGTCCAAAATCTTAATTACTCTTGCAGTTTTATTACAGGAAATATAAAAGTGACATATGCAGAGGTTTTGATTACAAATGACTTATTGAGAATGCACAATAAGTCAGACCTGTAAAGGCCTCCTGCAAAACTAGACTCAGACTAAAAAGGTCCCCACAATTTTTCCCTACTGCATATTTTAAAGCATCGACCCTGAAGGCTCTGCACAGCAGCTATCCTTTGAATCAAAATGGTATACTCTTACAGAACAAATCAACTCTGCTACCTAGTCTACCTTAGGGATCACTGAGGAGAGATGAGAAGTCTGCTCTGCTCCACAACAGCTTCCATTCCACACAGACTGATGCAATAAAAAGGCCAGGTTTAAAAGGTGAATTTATGGTCCCCATGTAACAGCCCAGAATGTCACAGCTAGGCCACTGGATGGGTTGGGAATCAGTTCATTTTTTCACAAAATATTTAACAAAGAAAAATAGAGTCCTAATACAGAAGCTTCATTCTCTGTTGGGCTAATGAAGGATGCAATAGTGAACTGTCTTGTCAATTCCATTCCCAGTTTTTAATTGTTAGGTAGTTTAGTCTGCAAATGTGGTTCTACTTCACAAAAAAGTGACTAAAATGGCACCTTTTGACTTATTTGATCTTCTCTCTGAACATATTCACATTCATATCTGCTCACTTTAGTGACAAAAGTAACTTGGTACACCTATCAGCACCGCAGAGCCAACACCGCGAAAGAGTAATGAGCGGATTCCATTCTGGCTCATGCATCTTTATCAGCATAATGGTTAACTAATTTCCAAAAGCAGGGCCAAATGCTAACAAACCCACATGAAGAAATAGAGTTGCCACAGGTGTAGCAGAGAGCAAAATCTGGCCTGTAGAATCATTATTTGACACTCAGCTCCTATGGTGAGCCTGCAGACCTGACAGTCAGAACACATTTGTGTATGAAAGCTGAACAACTTTGATATGGGTCCCTTCAGAATGCCATTTCTACGGAGCCACCCACCACAAGAGAAGACCCCCTCGAGCTGCTCCTTCTTCCAGCCTTATGTTTAAGAGAGGAGGAAAGAGGAACTGAGAGTTCCTCAGAACCCACGCCTGATTGCACCAGCAGATCCACGAGCTGCAAGGCATTGGCTCCAAAGAAATGTCTTCAGACATTCTCGGTGCAGAAAACACCTCTGGCAATGACAGCGCCCTCAGGCCCAGCTGGCGAAGAGAGTGGCACACACTGACCCTCTCTGGCTTCGAAGGCCCCCAATTCACAGGAAGCTCCTTGAACATGCTTGACACCCAGGAAGCCTCATTTTCAGTAGCAAGGGTGCGTAGTGTAGCCTTGTTGTTTGTACATTCCTAGGCCCAGCTCTTAGTACAGGAATAAACAACATATACTTTTAAGAAGTTAATTGTGTATTTACACAATAACTCAAACTAGTAAATACTTCCCATTTAAAAATTCCATAGTTATGCTTTACATCACACTGGCCATTATGACCTGTCAAGTAAACAGCACAAACTCAGAGAGACCTACAATTATGGCCTTGTGAGTATAAAAGCACAACTTAAAATAACGGAAATTAAGCATCTGTCAAAAAATACCAAGCAGCTGTCACGCAGCCCTTAAAGTAATGCAACTCCACCTTGTCTGGTAATATGTACATTACGTAAGATCAGATAACAATATTAGACCCCGATATTATTACCTATCTGTAACAACTTGAGTTAAGAGGGAAGTCACCAGGCCAGCTCACGTTTTTAACATTAAGTTTGAACTACCTTGATTTTGTGCTCTTGACTCAGAAATTTAACAGACTCTGTATGACCTGTGCAATATTCATTTTATTTTCTATATACAGTTTATGATTTATTATTTTGTACTTAGTCCACAAGCCTGTCTGATGTTGAAGAATAAAAATTGATAGGATGTCAAAGTAATGCCATACACAAAGGAGAGCCAGAGCCTCTCCCTAGCCAAAGTCTGGAAAATTTGCATTTTACAGAACTGGAAAGCTATTTTGTAACATCCTCAGTAGCTATCTGGCCTGTTCAGAACTATGCAGAAGAGTTGCTGCTACTTTAAAGCAATACACCATGATTAAAGATTAAAAAACAAAAACAGAACAGTGCCCTAAGTGACAATAGATTATTGTCTATTAGCTTTTCCATATGAACTCCAATTATTTTCTTCTAAATGGCAGAATTCATAAGTAACAGAACATAGTAGTGGACAAAGCTTCAGGGTTTAAGCCCTCTTCACCACTTAATATAATATTTTCTACTTGTTAATGAGTACAGCAAAAGGCAGTTTTGACCTAATATGTGTTTGAGATGAAAATTATTTTCTTATATTCTGCTTTCAAAATTCCAATTTTGTTGAAGGAAAAAAAAGGCATAATCAGTTTTTACACTCACATGCATGATCAGACATTGCTACAAAATTTAATCCTATCTGTACATCGGGAAACAAGCAACAGCTCATGCATGCCTGCTATGCTCTTTAGCTATCAGTTCTTATAATATTTTTTAGAGAGAAGGAAGCACTGGCAGACTATTTTATTAACACCACAAATTGCCAATGGACAGAGCTGCACTCTGAATTATACCGTTTCCCTTAACTTGAAAGATATCTTGGATAACATTCACTTTACATTGTTACCTTACATGAAAATTTACCAGGAGCAGAGAGTTTTGAGAAATGTGACAAATGGGAGAGGGGAAGAGACGTAAGTGTTTTTGCATATTGGCTAGTCTTTGTAACAGTTTATTGCGATCACCTGGTGCATTCGACAGTCAAATGTCAAATCTGCTACAGAAAACCTAAGCTCTGCACACAGCATGAAAAGGGAACGCTGGCTAATCTCAGGGAAGCGAGGCCAATAAACAAATAAATAAATCCACAGATAAAATACTAACTGCAGTGTATGGGCACAGCAAGGACATCTTTAAGTTTAGCCATTTTACAACAGAATATTCTGGCACAGGTATGTTCAAATATGTCTAAGAAGCCAACTGTTCAAATGCATGTCCCAATCGGCTAGTTTAGTCTTTCTAGTCATGTCATAGCGGTGCGCCAACTACCACCAGTGCAGTGACATGGAACCTTGTCACCAAGAAGTTTTTTAAAAAGCCAATTATGTTTAATGGGTTAGGGAGGCATAATATGTAAATATACTTCCCCCACTGTAAAAGTAAATATTGTAGGTTTTAGCTGCAAAGGCAGCTGTCTCATCAGTCAGGTTATGCTACCTGTATCAACATACCTGGTCACCTCTCTTCTCTCCCACCAACCCATCTCACTTACAGCCAGCTGGACTCCTTTAAAGTTTTCATTTTGATTTGGTCGGTTGATTTGGGAGTTGTTTAGGGGCTGTCTTAAGTAGAGTAAAGCTAAAAGACGCCCAGCTTTCTCTCTCTAGGGACAGCCAGATACACTGCAGAGGAAAGCGGAAGTAGCTCATTTCACTGCTAGATACTGGAGTTTCTCTAGCCGCTGAACTATAAAGAGCAAACTCTGCTTTCCCCCACAACTCAGACCAAACAATGAACACATGCAAAATGGCGAAAATAAGGTTTTCCCCACCATTTTCTCTTATCACTCTACCATGAACCATCTCTTCATAGCTGAAGGCTTGCAAGCTCTTGAGGGCTCTGTGTGTGGATGTACACACAATGTATACACTGGGACTTTTGGGTACTATTCCAATATAAATGTTTGTTTATAAATAATAATCTTCCCTAAAACTTGATTTTAAACTAGCTTTAAATACTCTCATAGCAATAAGTCAAGCGAGGACATGAACTCTGTAGAATGCTGATGCACATCTCATTTGGACAACTTTGGGCCTCACAACACATGCACAGCGTGTGCCAAGAACCTATTAACGCACACTCTCTTGTAGCTAACTGGTATAACCAAGCAAGGGTCTCAATTTACTTTTCATTTCTTTTTAGTAGCCCAAAGGAATAGCGACATGATTAAATGAGAATCCAGCCCTATGAGTCTAATGCCCTGCCATTATAAGGGGGCCTTAAAATTGGTGTAAAGCCCAGAATGGTGTAAAGAAGCCTTAGTATAAATGAAAATTAAGCCCAGAAGTAGGGTGACCAGACAGCAAGTGTGAAAAATCAGGACAGGGGATGGGGGGGTAATAGGAGCCTATATAAGAAAAAGACCCAAAAATCTGTCCCTATAAAATTGGGACATCTGGTCACCCTACCCAGAAGGGACCTTTATGATCCTCTAGCCTGACCTTTTGAGTAACACAGGCCAAAGAACAGTTAAGGGCAGTTTACTTTATTTGATGCATGTCAATTCTCTTTTAAAACCATGGGCACAGAGTTGGAAGCGATATTGTGAGAAAGTTCTTCTCTGTAGGGAAAAGTAACTGGAAACAACTCTCAGGCTGATGTAAGCATTATATACATGGGGAGTCTCTGACCGGTAAGCGGCTTGCCCAAGCCAATTAATTTTTTGTGTCCCCCATTTCTGTAAGCGATGTATGCATGAAAGGTGAAAGCAGGTCAGCCGCTCCAGCTTGCTACCATCTGCTTTTATTCAGAATTACTCAGGATCAGTGCCAATGGGATCAGTGCCCATCTAGGGTTTTTTGTTTTGTTTTTTCCCCCCTCTTTACAATGAAGGCAACAGCAATTACTGTAAGTTCCCAAAAGTGCATGCAAATCACAACAACACAAAGCTGCTTTAGTCAGATGCTAGCATATTTAAGAATCCCACATACACTGTGAGAAAGATGATTTTGGCAAACAAATTTTGGACTGACTAGAGGGGAGCGAGGTTAGTATCCAGAAGACTCAAGAGTGTGTCTGGCATTCACTGTGGGGCCAAGGAGCTGCGGGGTCAAGTCCCACCTGTGGTGCACAAGTGCCTTTGTGGGTCATCCAACACTTACTCAAAAGTTCTGCAGATCCTCTGGGATGAAGAGGAGACAAGTGGAGGGAGATAATAGTAAGGTATCACTGACCCAAGCAGAAACTAAGCTCCTTAAAATGGCTCCCCCAAAAATAAATAAAAATTGTCTTAGGAGTATGTATGGTAACCTTAATTACACATTTGGAACTAGCTCTAAGTGTAAGGGTAGTTACTAGG
This sequence comes from Mauremys reevesii, assembly GCF_016161935.1. Taxonomy (NCBI): domain Eukaryota; kingdom Metazoa; phylum Chordata; order Testudines; family Geoemydidae; genus Mauremys; species Mauremys reevesii. Next base: position 12,168,955 of record NC_052626.1, on the reverse strand, counting down.
GACAGGGATTTGCTTGCTCTGTTGCCTCATGTGCACAGTGCCTGGTAGGACAAGGAGTGCCAGAGGGAGCAATAATACTACTTTGTTCTTATCCAGAACCTTCCAACTAAATATATCAAAGCACATAAGTGCAGTGAGATGTAGACAACTATTCACTTAATTAGAATCCTGCTTGGAAGTTCCCTGACCCATGCACATTTAGGGACATAAACTACAACAAAAGTGGAAGACTGTCCAAAATAAGTGTTCTCATATTGCAGCTGTGCATTCTTTAACCATCCCAAATAATCTATGTTCGTACTGCAGTCTCTCTTCTGGATACCCAGGGCTTAAGAAAAAATACCAGGAAAACAGACTGAGGCAGAGAAGTCTCTGAGTACAAGAAATGAAGCAGGGCTGTTGTGAGAACTATCTAATCCTAATGAAATATGGTAAATGAAGGATCAACTAAACAGGCATGGAAATGTGCTACTTGAAGTTACTGTAAGGGAAAAATAAAAGAGATACACATGCACAGCTCCATAATGATTGAAAATAGATCCCAGGAAAATACATGCCCAGGAAGAAAATACATGCCCAGGGGTTGCTGCCAATATCAATGATTTATTTGTCCCAGCTCCCACAGCAATGGCTTGCAGAATGCCAGGAATCATCCATAACATTCACCCCAATATGTTAAGAAAAAGCCTTTTCAATATCATTGCACTGTAGTGTATGATGTGAGATACTGTGATGTTACAAAAGCTCCTTCTCCCACCCCTTTTAAAGACACTTCCAGTTTGTCTTGTAGATATTAAAATTATTTCTGGGGTTCTTGAGGCAGCAGTATGAACACTAAGTGTTGTGCTAACACCACATCAGTGATGGCGGAGAGGGCACTGGCCCTGAGCGCACCTATACTGTTTTAAAGCACTTTGACATTTTTTAAGAATATCACCCTGAGCTGACTGTTCTTTATGCTTGTTTTTTCAGAAGGGACAATTTTTGGAAAGTTTGGTCAATTTTTGGCTGATTTTGAACTATCAAAACATGTGCAGGTAGGGGAATGCAGGGCTGCATGTTCTTCTATTGCTCATATTTTTTCAGATGCTTCCTTTGTATTTGAATAAGTGTTTTTTTGTTGTTTTTTAATTCAACACTGGATAACTGGGAATTCATTTTTTAAAATACTCAGAGTTCCTAAAACATTAAAATTATTATACAAGGTATCACACAAGGGTGATTTGCCCACCTGGAAGTGTCTGAAAATAGCATTCTTAAAACTACAATACCCACCTGCTGAAGTGAAAAAACAGACTGACAGAACCAGAAGAGTACCCAGAAGCCACCTACTACAGGACAGGCCCAACAAAGAAAATAACAGAACGCCACTAGCCATCACCTACAGCCCCCAACTAAAACCTCTCCAGCACATCATCAAAGATCTACAACCTATCCTTAAAGATGATCCCTCACTCTCACAGATCCTGGGAGACAGGCCAGTCCTCGCTTATAGACAGCCTCCCAACCTGAAGCAAATACTCACCAGCAACCACACACCATACAACTGTTCTTTTTTTGAAAATAGTGGGACTCCCTCGGATGGAAACCCAAATGACCTCACATACTCCTTGCAGTCACTGGCAGTGCCTGCTGCTTAATCTCCTTTGGGAGGGGGATGACAGTTGGTAGGAGCATCTTTCCCAAACTGGGGCCCCGAGGAGGGACCTACAAGGCCTTACCTGCCCACCGCAGTCATTGCTGCTCATCCTTTTCCTCTCACTTCCTATCAGCAGAATACATATCAGTGTGTATTTCAGTTATTCCACATTCAAATTAATATGTGAGGGAGCACAAGTTATTCTCATGCCTGAAAAGTAAGCCAAGCAACTGAATGAAATAAAACAATGTTAACGCCATGCTATGACTGACATTTTAAATGTACAAAAGTCAGGAAATTCAAAGTTATTGTTCCCAAAGCAACTGTAACTCAACCACATTGTAACGTTTATGCTTTTACACCACCTAGTGTTAAACAAATGACTACCTGTAGGCAAAGGGGCAGAGTTTTATTATCGCTGCTTTGGGAATCAGCTTTGTTTCCTGACTTACGTACATTTAAAATCTCTACCATAATATGTGATCTGTGAAGGAGATCACAAGTTGGAGAAATATTAGCTGTATATTGCTGATTAGCATCCTGATATCACCGTGATGGGCGCAGTATAAGAACTTAAATAGAACAGAGCAGGGATAACAAAAATTATGTGAAGTTCTACTGGAAATAAATTTGGCTACAAACTGCCTTAATTACAGCTGGTCAATTTTATGACTTCAACTTCCAGTGTTGTGTCTCAGCAAATAGTCATCAAAGAACAAGAAACTGAAAACGTAGTGTGGGCTATTGAACTATTCTGATAGCCCATGTTGTCAGGTAGAAATAAAAGTTTTCTTAGTCTTACTTCCACAGCATTAATGAACAACCCTGTCCTGGTTCACTGGGTGACTATAGAAATCTTTAGTGAAAGTCTCCAGTGAAATCCAGCCCAAAAAAGAACGAGAAGGACATTAAAGAAAATCTAAACTTTCAGATAAATAGTTGTACAGAGTTTGACCAAAGCAGTTCCATATCCAAGGAAAATAAAAAAGGAATAATTCTAGCCTTTATCCTAATCTCCCTTCCTACTAATTTATGTTAGGGATTTGCCACATACCACAGCAGTTCTTGGAAAAACTAACTCAGAGGAATTTCTGGATAATGAAGAGAGATGACAATAAAGTAACAAAACTAAGTTACATTCATCATAGTCAATACAGAAATAATTTTTGTGAAATATGATGAAATTCAAGCCTGGGGAAAGAAAGATCCCATACTCATTGTGGAACAGGGGTTATGTAAGCAATTCATAGACTGTCTTGAGGACCACTTGTCCTCCCATTCACCACTGCACAGACCACTTACTTCCATTTAACAGTGCACAACATCCATGTGGAAATCACAGCAATTACATACTTTCACAATACACCTCTACCCCGAGAGAACACGGTCCTCAGGAGCCACAAAATCTCACCATGTTATAGGTGAGACCACGTTATATCGGGGTAGGGAGAGGAACCGCTCCCCACTCCAGCTCACCTCTGCTGTTTCCACCTCCTCCCTGAGCATGCCGCTGCCGCTCCGCTTTTCCCTCCCTTCCAGGCTTGCTGTGCCAATCAGCATGGAACGGGGGGGGAGGGAGAAGCGGAGCGGCGGTGGCATACTCAGGGGAGGAGGCAGAGATGAGCTGGAGCGGGGAGCGGTTCCTCTGCACCCCCCATTACTTGCTGTGGTCCTCCCCAGGGCCCCCCCGCCCCAGCTCACCTCTGTTCTGTCCCCTCCCATGAGCGCGCCGCAGCTCCGCTTCTCCCCCCTCACTCCCAGGCTTGCCGTGCTGTTTGGCGCAGCAAGCCTGGGAGGGAGGAGAAGCGGAGGTGAGTGGCGTGCTCGTGGGAGGAGGAGGTGGAGCGGAGGTGAGCTGGGGCAGGGAGCGGTTCCTCTGCACCCATCCCTTACTTGCTGCGGCCCCCCTGCCTCAGCTCACCTCTGCTCCTCCTCCTCCCATGAGCTGCGGTGCACTTGTGGGAGGAGGTGGAGTGGAGGTGAGCTGAGGGGGGGGGGGCGGGGAGGGCCGTAGCAAGTAACAGGCAGGTGCAGAGGAACCGCTTGCGGTAACACGAATTCAGATATAACAAGGTAAAGCAGCCCCGTCCCCCAGAGCACTGCTTTACCGCGTTATATCCAAATTCGCGTTATATCGGACCGCATTATATCGGAGTAGAGGTGTATTATTTTTCCATGTACTTCTAGCTATGAATACAATTTACTAGCTGGAAATAGGGAGGAGGAGGAGTTACCACCATGCGAAAAGTCCTCCACTAACCACCAAAACGTGGTTTGTAGGCCACATTTTGAGAACTTGTGCTATAGAAAATATTGAAAATGCTGATGCATCTAACTCTTGTTCTTCAGCTATAAGTGATAAAGATTAAAAGAATTACATCCAAGCATGACACCTGTTCCTGGATTTAATTCAATTTAAGAATTCAGGGTTCTGTTAAAGGAAGTCTTAAAAATGCTTGTATTTTGGAAGCAATTGCTGTGGCTTGTGAAAATACATATTAACATATTACATTTATGGAAACATCTGTAGAGAATGATAGAAAGATTAACGGATATATATAAAGCATGTGTATTTTTTCAACCACTGTCTCCATAATGTCTAGAGAACATACATATTTCAAATTAATGATACATTCAAGCTTTATTTTCAGCTATAACTTCCAGGAAGCATTATTCTTTCAGACTTGACTTAGTAGCTTTGTAATAGCCCTACTGAACTTCAACTTTCATTAGAAGAAACCTATCAATTTTTACAGTTTCTCCAGCTAAAGAAAACACATGTTCCATGTGGACTGCAAAAGATTCTTAAACAACAAAAGAAGGCTATATTAGAAATACATTTATTATAAAAATCCAAAGAAGAATCAAATCTCTCGTGTCTATCTATTAAATAAAACAAAAAGCTTTTCTTTCATTAACAAATGTAAGTCCAAACTGTTTTCTTTCTTCTCCCCAGCCAACCTCAGCTGCTTCAGGGATATGATTTTCCAGAGTTCTGCTAAAAACCCACCCACTCTTCCTAGAAGGTATACAAAAATAACTGCAACTGCAACGTTCCTACATGTTTATGCAAAAATTCATTGTTCCTCCTAATTCTGGCAAAGGCATTCACTTAACATTGACATTTAATAAGCAGGATGTGTTCACCTATAAAGTAACAGCTGTGCTTGGTTTTTAAATGCTGTATTTATTTAAACCCGTATATGTTTATAGCTTTCCAAGTCTTCATTTCCCCTTTCCAAAGATTCGCACCAATATGGATCCTTTGTACTTAACTTCTCCATTGAATATGATGGTTCAGTACCATAAAGCTGATCTCGACAAAGCTTCGGCTTTAAGGTGACAAACAGTTTAAGTTTGTAACCCCCTTTGATTTTTATTGGATTATTGAATATGCATACACAGAATAATATTTAAATTATACTGGTGAATAACTACCAGGTAACTTTTTTTCTTCCTAAAGAAAACTGACTTCTGCCATCTTGTGGTCAAACGTACAGATAGGAACACAGATGTACTTGGTGCAGGGGCATGCCCTTTGTTCTGTCCAACTACATTTAAAAAAAAATATTTCACAGAGCAAAATATTTTATTTTGAATTTTAAAAGAAAAAATTAGGACTTTAAAAACTATATTTCCCGTTTCCAGCCTTCATCAACTTCCTGGGGGAAAGCAAGGGCTGAGGATGCTACTTTGCTAATATTTGAAGCAGAAGGAGAAACACAAAAAACCCCTGTGACACTGTGTGTGTGTTAACAGAAGTGTCCCTTCCTTCTGCTCCCTCTCCTAAGGGCTCAATTTGAAGAGACTCCTACCACTGCTAGAGGAGCAATAGGCCTGTTGTCTGATTTGGGGACATGAGAGCAGGAAGACCAGGTGGCTCTGGTTGCAGGGAGGGCCTTAGAGGAGAAAGGATGCCAGACAACTCCCCTCCTCCATTTTTATGTGCTTATCCATAACTTATTGCAAAATTCATTTTCTGAGACTTTCACATTGAGAGACTTTCCATTTGATCTCTGGTCCAAAAAACAAACAAAAAAAAAAAACCCCACCTTTTAAGTATCAGAGGGGGAGCCGTGTTAGTCTGGATCTGTAAAAGCAGCAAAGAATCCTGTGGCACCTTATAGACTAACAGCCATATTGGAGCATGAGCTTTCGTGGGTGAATACCCACTTCGTCGGATGCAAGTAGTGGAAATTTCCAGGGGCAGGTATATATATATATATATATATATATATGCAAGCAAGAAGCAAGCTAGAGATAACGAGGTTAGTTCAATCAGGGAGGATGAGGCCCTGTTCTCGCAGTTGAGGTGTGAAAACCAAGGGAGGAGAAACTAGTTCTGTAGTTGGCAAGCCATTCACAGTCTTTGTTTAATCCTGAGCTGATGGTGTCAAATTTGCAGATGAACTGGAGCTCAGCAGTTTCTCTTTGAAGTCTGGTCCTGAAGTTTTTTTGCTGCAGGATGGCCACCTTAAGATCTGCTATTGTGTGGACAGGGAGGTTGAAGTGTTCTCCTACAGGTTTTTGTATATTGCCATTCCTAATATCTGATTTGTGTCCATTTATCCTTTTCCTTAGAGACTGTTCAATTTGGCCGACGTACATAGCAGAGGGGCATTGCTGGCATATGATGGCGTATATTACATTGGTGGACATGCAGGTGAATGAACCGGTGATGGTGTGGCTGATCAGCCCTGTTCTCACAGTTGAGGAATGGCAATATACAAAAACCTGTAGGAGAACACTTCAACCTCCCTCGCCACACAATAGCAGATCTTAAGGGGGCCATCCTGCAGCAAAAAAACTTCAGGACCAGACTTCAAAGAGAAACTGCTGAGCTTCAGTTCATCTGCAAATTTGACACCATCAGCTCAGGATTAAACAAAGACTGTGAATGGCTTGCCAACTACAGAACCAGTTTCTCCTCCCTTGGTTTTCACACCTCAACTGCGAGAACAGGGCCTCATCCTCCCTGATTGAACTAACCTCGTTATCTCTAGCTTGCTTCTTGCTTGCATATATATATATATACCTACCCCTGGAAATTTCCACTACTTGCATCCGACGAAGTGAGTATTCACCCACGAAAGCTCATGCTGCAAAACGTCTGTTAGTCTATAAGGTGCCACAGGATTCTTTGCTGCTCCCACCTTTTAAGTGTCAGCAAAATCCTTAAGACATTTTGAGTTTTGTGAAAATCTGGGAAAAATACACTAGCTATACCGTCCTTCTCTAGATTCCAAATGGGATTTAGTCCTTTAGTTTTCCTGCTTTTTTTAAATGGAAAGGGCTAAAAAAGTCCCTAGTTAGTGACTTAAAGTGGAATGTGTGCTTAAACCCCCAACGCATACTTTGCTAAATGTACACTTAGGACAGAGCACATTTCTCAAAAGCACAAACACTCGGATTTAATGAGCTTTCCTATCATGTATGCACAGTAGCAATGTTTTACATCATTCATAACTAATTTTTTTAGCACACTGTTATGGATTTAACCCCCAAGTCCTATGAGTATGAGGAGGTTAATTGTAGGTACAGGGCTCTTCAAAGAGAATGATTTACAGAGGCAGTTTCAAACTTCTGTAAATAAATGATTGAGGCAAATATCATCTTAGTAAGTTGCATATCTTGATTACACGTTTGTAAATATTAAATGCAAAAGGTATTTGTTAATGCAGTGTTGAGATGTCAGTTAAAATTTTAAAAATAATAAATGCAGAAATTAAGGTACCTACAGCAACGTTAACTTCGGACATATTGTACATAAGAGTATCTTTCAATTACCATTCTTATTATTATAATTGCTACGTGTCTTAATTAACATTGCTACAGCAACGTTAAATTTAAAAAAACCCAACATGGATGCCAAATTTAACTGTCAACCCTTACGACTTGCATGTACAAAAGTTTTTGCATTTAATTTTTGGCTTTGCCTTATTTTTAATGTCTAATCCAGTTGTAAAACACATTTAATTATTTGTCTCAGTAAAAATATAGCAATAATCTGCCCATATCATGTTAGCTAAATATCAGGTTGACCCATAGTATATCTGAAATACACTCTACATAATACTTTTATCAATCATACTCAAAATGATCTCTTATGTAGCACATTTATCCATAGATGATATAGCACTTTATATTGTGTAAGAACCATTCTATATTAGCTGGCACCCTATTTCAGAACAGGCATAACTGGTACTGCTCTGTTCTCTTCCCCTGACTTTAACTTTGCTTCATCCTCTCTTGAGCAACAGCATATGCTCTGCTGCTATGAGAGCAACATTTTTGGTGGCGACTGGGACTAACATAGTTCAGTAAACTAAAACTATTTGCATATTGTAAAGCTATTGGCTAAGAAACATTAAAGTAAGAAATAAATATTTGATCCAAAGAGTTCTGATTGTTTATCTATAGAACTAAGTGACTCCAACAATACCTTGCTCATCCAAACTGGATCAGTACTGTGTACACAGAGACCTATATATGTATATAGACACCTGGATACTGTTTGGACTCAGTTGCAATAAAAAGAGGTATCAAATATAGAAATTTACAGTAAATGTGTATGAAGAGCAAAACAGAGTGGTAGGTTTCAGTGCCTGTACTTTAATATCAGAATAGATGCTTAAAGACATAGATTTACCTTGCTGCTGTGTTACTTCAGATTTATTTCTCACATGAATGACTCGGGATCGTACTGGTTCAACTTGCACAACCTTTTGGCTCTGCTTCTGTATATCAGTTATTAAAACCATGTTATAATTCTGATTTTTATTAAAAATACAATAAAAACAAATGCAGTTTTAAGAACTATTTACTTAGCACTCAGAATTGCGAAAAGATTCATAACTTCTTGGTCTCCATTTCAATTTTAAAAGAATTCAATCCTAATTTGCCTTTTGTAACCATTTATTTTCTTTGACAACAAACAGCACGGCAAGCTGTTCTCTGATGTGATTCCCATGTAGTCAGTAGAGATGAGCAGGCACCATTTACAGCTGAAGACATGGGGGCTCTCAATTTTTAATCAAAGGATGTGACAGGAACAACTTGTCAGGGATTCCTTTGTCTCATTCCTCTGCAATCAAGAACTTCCTCTTTCTCCTGTTTACAAGAATTGAAGGGTCTTGGAGAAAAAAAATTCACTCTATACAGGGTTTTCAAATTTAGAGGAAGCAGCTGAAGTAGTCTTTAAGACCACTTCCTGGAATCCTCCTCAAGGCCCATCTCTGCCACAACACTTACATAAATCAGTTAATGACTAGGCTGAAGGACAGACAGATCAGAATAGTTCACTCTTATAACAAAAAATGCAATGTATATACAAAGTTACACCACCTCTACCAATGCCCTTCATATGTTGTTTATTTTTATTGTAAGCTCTTTGGGGCAGGGACTGTGGCACAGAGCCATCCTGTTAGATAAACGGACTGTCCATAAGAAATGCAGAGCATGGTGGGAAGTAGATTCCAAAGAGACATGAAAACATACAGAGTTTAAGGATTATCTGAGTAAAATGCTAAATCCAGTTGATCAATTATATTGTTCATGTAATAGCTGAATAAAAGAATTCACTGAGCCTTCATAGGGCCATGTCTTCATATGTATTTCAGGCCCAATTCTGCTTGGGGCCTTTGGATGCTACTGCACTATAACTATAAAATAATAATAGAATTTCCTGGATTTTGGCTGCACTCAGGCTTATACACTTTAGTCAGCAGGGTCTCTCTCCAGAGGACACGGAGGAAAAGCAGTAGCGATATCTTGCTCCCAAGACTAAAAGAAGGAAAGATAAGGAGTAACTTGTTCTTGTAAAATCCCTGCTTTATTGCTTAGAGCTAACACATCCACTTCAGGTGGACCCCCAGAGATATTATTTGCGAAGTGTTCAATGTCGTACAAGATACAAAGTTAGTCCCTGTCCCTTGAGAAACCCATTTGCAGTGACTGATGAGCCCAGAGAAGAAATACTTACTGGGGGTTCTGGAGCCAACTAGTTGGTATAAGCTCTAAGATACTATCTACCTATCTTAGGTATCCATCACCTTATCTGAGTACTAGGCTACGACGAGTTTAGCATAGGATGGGCCAACATATCACTGCAGGAGGATGAGGTCTCCTTGGCTGACCTGTGGTCTAGAAAAGTCTCCTGCACTGTACCTTTGCCTGCCACATCAATTTAAAAGGTAAATTTTCCTCCTGCACTTGCTCTTTTTATCTAGCTGCTTTGAATGGCAACAAAGTTCCTAACCATTTACAAGCAATGCACAAATACTATGCATACTTTACCTCTGGAAGATCTTCTGATAGAGATGTTAGTCTGTTATTTGCTTGTGCTGTTTGAGGAGCAGGGTTTAAGAGTGGCTGAGACTCCAATTCAGCCATGCTCATTGGACCATGACTAACATCTGCAGCATCTCCAAGAAGTTCTGCTGAGATTATAAAACATAAACAAACATTAACGGGGAAAAAGAATCCCTGATAAGTCCAAATTAGATCCACAGTCTCCCAGCTACCACGTTTGTACCTAGGCTCATCAATGAGACATTCCATAATGAAGTGAATGATTCTCTCTCTACCCACTCATGTTTTCAGTAGAGCTCAGATTAACAAGGTGGTGGCTCTTTTTATTTCTTTGTGTATGTACCAACATCAGAGCTCTCTGTACAGTGTGGTGGGGTAGTAAGGGTTTTTTTAAGTTGTTCAATGTGAGGTTTTTTAAATTGGTATTTAGAACACCCCAGGCTTTCCATCAGTATAAAATAATTTTAAAGCTGGTAATATTTTAGGCAGAAGCTAATTAATAATACCCTTTTAATTTTCCTTGATGAAAGGAGAAAGAAAAAATCTCAATGGAAGTGAGGGAAACAGTTTTATGATCTGTAGATTTCTAACATGGGTAGACCTTAATGGTGGCTCCTGAGTGGTTATAGTTCATCATGTCACTATGTACTTAATGAGCTTTATTCCTCTTAATGGAAAGAGAGATTGGAAAGGCTTCTTCATTAAAGTGTTTCATTTTATTGTGTGAATGAATAGAAACCTATGAACAGTAACTGGAAAAAAAAAGTAATTTGCTATGTAATCCATACAGTTTATCACACTTGTGCAGCCTGCATGAACATTAAGCATCTTTATGAAAAGTATGCTTACAGTTCATGAACTAACTTTGTAGACCAGTTATCTTGCCAAAACAAAAACACTAGTCTGAAATCTAATTAGTGTAAAATATTGCACTTGGGCTGAGACTTTGTATGACATATTTCAGCCTGTAGCTAATTTTTATAGCCAAATTATTAAGCACTGAATACAGAGAGATATAATAGAAATGCTGATAGACCTTTAACTATATTATGGTGAGTCAAGTAGGCAACACTATAATTTCTAAGCTCTTGAAATAGACATCAAGTTTCTATTATATGAATAAAATCACGTCACAAGACTGAAGATATATTTCTATGGTCTACTCAATAACAAGCAAGTGACTCAATTTGATGTATAAGGTCAATACCTATTGTAAGAGGATATGATTGACAATTCACGTCTTTCAGTATGCATATGTAGAGTTACGCATGGAAATATATGACCCATTATAGCCAGGTGATGTAATGGTTATTTACTTTTACTGTTAAATATAATTCTTGTAGACTACACCACAGGCACTGAGACTGTAAGAAAAATGGCACTTAACCCTAGCTGTTGACAGACTGATGGATGGATCCACTCACACAACACATTAGGTATACTGAGGAATTAGCTGAAAAAATGGCAACAATTCAAAAGGTGATTATCAATAGTTTCATTTTTTTCCTGGAAGAGATTATTTTAACTTGAACAGTTTCTGTGCTGTCTTTGGTTGCACTGCCAAAGCTATTAGGAAACAAGATCTTTTGTTCCTCCTTAGTACTAAAATACTGTTTAAGTCAGAAGTAGGCCCCAGCTTTCCTAGAAGGTTATTTTCTTAGCAATGCTCTCTGAATAGCTTTGCTCAATGTTCAGTGGCGGTCAAAATGCAAACAGAAAGTTACAATGTATTAAAGGGATGTAAAAATAATACTGGAGATATTATCTAAAACAACAGTGCATCCCCATTGGGAATGGCGTCCACTTTAATTAAAAATGACATAGCAGAAATAGAAGTGATTCAGAGACAGACAACAAAATGGCTGCCCTAAAGGATCAATTTATCCTAGAGACCACCAATTCAAATCTGGTCCAAGTCAACAATGACCAAAAGCTCTTAGCTGATAGTGATTACATGAAATGTGTGAATTGAGTTGGCATCTCTGTCCATTTCCTATTGGACAAATGTCAACAATACAAAGTCATGATCCCAAAAAGCAACAGTTGCTCCGCTCCTGACAGTCTCATCATAGGTATCAAAGTTTAAATCAACACGGAAACTGAATTACCTTCTCATCTCTAGAGTTACTGGTCTTGTCTACACCCAAGCTTGCACTAGTATAACTACACTGATTTAGCTGAATCAGTGCAAGTTTGTGTGTAGACACTCGTATTTTGGTTTCAGAATGACAGTTTAGCCTAATCTGGTTTTAAACCAAACCAAAATAAACCAGACTTGACTGAAATAGGAAGGTCTATGCGCAAACTTGCCCCAGTTTAAATCAGGTTAAAAAAATTTAACTTTAGTTAAACCTAGGCAATCTTAAGTAGAGCAAAGGTGAAGAAGGATGGGCCAGTGGCTAGGGTGCTAGTTTGGGACTACAGAGACTTGGGCTCAATTCTCAGCTCTGCCACACTTCCTGCATGACCTTGGGCAAGTCCCTTTGTCTCTGATCCTCAGCTCCACATCTGCAAAACATCTGGGAATGACAGAACCGCACTATCTCACAGGAATATTTGAGGATACAATACATTAAAGACTGCAAGGTGCTCAGGTATGATGGTGATGGGGGCCATACAAGTACACCTCTACCCCGATATAACGCTGTCCTCGGGAGCCAAAAAATCTTACCGCATTATAGGTGAAACCGCATTATATCGAACTTGCTTTGATCCACCATAGTGTGCAGCCACGCCCTCCCAGAGCGCTGCTTTACCACGTTATATACAAATTCGTGTTATATTGGGTTAGAGGTGTACCAGAAAGAGAGAGGGGGCAAGCAGCATGTAAAAGCTTGCACTGCCAGTACTATACCAGTTTTATGGACTTTAGCTTCAAGGACTGTTTGTTAATCTAGCACTTATGGTAAGTGAATTCACCCTTAAAGAACAGAAGACACATGACAACTAGGCTTTGTGTAAGTAAAGGACTATTTGGCACTATTCTAATTTAATACTGCATAATCCTTTAGTGAATGCCACATGTCACCAACAAGATTGAAGATGCTGTTTGAGACACGCCAAAGCACTCAAACTCCACCCTGCTAAACTGGGAAAGACACAATCCAGATTGAGGTAAAGAGAGGTGCCTTGGTTTTTAGTTACTGGAGATGGAAAAACTGGAAGCCTGATGGAATCAGTTAAGGCCATTGCCAGCATAAATGGAAAACAGACTTATAACAATTCATAAGGAACAACTAGATCACTAACTTCCCTCCTATGAAAGGTTTCAGAGAGGAGAATATGGGCTTATTTTCTCCCAGTAGGAGATGTGGGGGAAACAGCAAGTGCAGCTTCACTAGAAAAATTACCAACTATTGGCAACAAATATCAAGAACTCTCCCTCCTTCAATAGGTTTGAAAATGTTTTAGCCACTAATGTGGGAAAAGGCAGTTTTCAACACCTACCAGAGACAGTATGCAAGACCCTTCATCATACTAAGTGGTGTTCAACACCATGTACCAAAAATGTGCTCAACACAGTTCCAGTCTGTCCGCACTACATTCTGACACATTTTCCATCCCGCCGTGGTCTCCAGTAGATAATACTGAGGAAAGCTCATGTTCTAGCTTATACCTGTAACCCTGTCACACTCTCCTGGTGATGGTAGATGGTGGGGTCTCTGTTCAGTAACCCGGCCAGCCACCTGATCAGTATAAACGGAATGTCCCATTAGAATACTTTCTGCTGCTCTAGTCAGTCTAGGTCTCTGGCCTTCACTAAGTTCTCCAACACTATTATCAGAATCCTAGAGAAAACAGAGAAACACATTCAGTGAATCACAACAAATATCTTTCAAACTATGCAATACTGTTTAACTAGAATATTCTTAAACACACATGTACATAGCTTTATACTACCTGTGCTGTATAAAGAAGACTGCAACCTGAAAGACTGACACGTGACCACAGGGTGGAACGTAAGACCTACCTTTACCATTGGACTGAATCGAGCAATGGAGAGATTATTTCCTTTGTTGCTAGTTTGCCAGAGGAGCAGAGATGCATTGTTTTAAAGAAGAGACTCCTCAAAAAGTTACTATCATAGAATCATAGAACTGGAAGGAACCTCAAGAGGTCATCTAGTCCAGTCCCCTGTACTCATGCCAGGACTTGTATTATCAAGACCATCCTGACAGGTATTTGTCTAACCTGCTCTTAAAAATCTCCAATGATGGAGATTCCACAACCTCCCTGAGCAATTTATTCCAGTGCTTAACTACCCTGATAGTTAGGAAGTTTTTCTTAACGTCCAACCTAAACCTCCATTGCTGCATTTAAGCCCATTGCTTCTTGTTCTATGCTCAGAGGTTAGGGAGAAAAATTATTCTCTCTCCTTGTAACAACCTTTTATGTACTTGAAAACTGTTATATCCCCCCTTAGTCTTCTCTTCTCCAGCCTAAAAAAACCCAATTGTTCCAATTTTCCCTCAGAGGTCATGTTTTCTAGACCTTTAATCATTTTTGTTGCTCTTCTCTGGACTCCAATTTGTCCACACCTTTTCTGAAATGTGGTGACCAGAATTGGACACCATACTCCAGATTAGGCCTACTCAGCGTGGAGTAAAGCAGAATTAGTTCGCCAGTCTGCTTACAACACTCCTGCTAATACATCCCAGAATGATGTTTGCTTTTTCTGCAACAGTGTTACACTGTTGACTCATATTTATCTTGTGATCCACTACGACCCCCACATCCCTTTCTGCAGTACTCCTTCCTAGGCAGTCATTTCCCATTTTGTATGTGTGCAACTGATTACTCTACTTTGCATTGTCCTTACTGAATTTCATCCTATTTTCTTCAGACCATTCTCCAGTTTGTCCAGATCATTTTGAATTTTAATCCTATCCTCCAAAGCATGTGTAACCCCTCCCATCTTGGTGCGTCCACAAACTTCACAAGTGTACTCCTAATGCCATTATCTAAATCATTGATGAAGATACTGAACAAAACTGGACCCAGGACCGATCCCTATGGGACTCCACCTGATATGCCCTTCCTGCTTGACTGTGAATCACTGATAAGTACTCTCTGGCAATGGTTTTCCAACCAGTTATGCACTAACCTTATAGTACCTCCATGTAGTTTATATTTCCTTTATTTGTTTATGAGGTCATGCAAGACCATATTAAGAGAGTTACTAAAGTCAAGATATACCACATCTACAGGTTCTTCCCTCATCCACAAGGCTTGTTACCATGTCAAAGAAAGGTATTTGGTTGGTTTGACATGATCTGTTCTTGGCATATCCATGCTGACTGTTACTTGTCACCTTTTATCTTCTAGGTGTTTGCAAATTGATTGTTTAATTACTTGTTCCATTATCTTTCCAGGTACTGAAGTTAAGATGACTGGCCTGTAATTCCCCGAGGCTGTCCTTATTTCCCTTTTTATAGATGGGTTCTATATTTTCCCTTTTCCAATCCTCTGGAATCTCTCCCATCTTCCATGACTTTTCAAAGATAATTGCTAATGGCTCAGTTATCTGCTCAGTCAGCTCCTTGAGTATTCTAGGCTGTATTTCATCAGGCTCTGGTGACTGGAAGACATCTAACTTGGCTAAGTAATTTTTAACTTGTTCTTTCCCTATTTTAGCCTCTTATCCGACCTCATTTTCACTGGCATTCACTATGTTAGATGTCCAATTGCTACTAACATTTTTGGTGAAAACTGAAACAAAAAAGTCATTTAACACTTCTGCCATTTCTACATTTTCTGTTATTGTTCACCTCCCCCCCACCCCACTCCCAATTTAGTAACAGGCCTACCCTGTTCTTGGTCGTCCTCTTGCTTCCAAAGTATTTGTAGAGTGTATTCTTATTACCCTTTATGTCTCTAGCTAGTTTAATCTTGTTTGGTGCCTTGGCTTTGCTAATTTTGTCCCTATATACTTGTGTTGTTTGTTTATATTCTTCCTTTTTTAATTTGACCTAGTTTCCATTTTTTGTAGGACTCTTTTTTGAGTTTCAGATCACTGAAGATCTCCGGGTAAAGCTAGGGTGGTCTCTTGCAATACTTCCTATGCAGTGGGATAGTTTGTTCTTTTGCCCTTAATAAGGTCTCTTTGAAAAACTGCCAACTCTCTTAAACTGTTTTCCCCCTTAGACTTGCTTCCCCTGGGATATTACCTACTAACTCTCTGTGTTTACTAAAGTCTGCCTTCTTGAAAACCATTATCTTTATTGTGCTGTTTTCCCTCCTATCATTCCTTAGAATCAAGATCTCTACCATTTCATGACCACTCTCACCTAAGATGTCTTCCACTTTCAAATTCTCAACCAGTTCCTCCCCATCTGTCAAAATCAAATCTAGAACAGCCTCTCTCCTAGTAGCTTTCTCCACCTTCTGAACTAAAAAATTGTCTCCAATATATTCCAAGAACTTGCTGGATAATCTGTGTCCTGCTGTATTATTTATCATGCTCATCTCTATGATACTGTATAACCATCAAGAGTTGTCAAACAATGTGACATTTGGAGTACTTAAAAGATGGCAAGTCTGTGCTATTGCAATATGCCAAATTAAAAGGTTCATCTTCAGCGAGACTTTGATATGGCCTGAATGTTCCTCCAGGCTCCAAGCTTCAACTAAGCTGGATAATGAAACCAGTTAACTCTCCTCCATGCAATGGGAAACAAGCAATCCATTTATGAGATTTTTGTGTTTGATGGACCAGGAAAATAATTATGATCTTGTGCTAAAGCAGTGTGATGAGTATTTTGTTCCTAGAGGTAATCTCATATGCAAGACGGTATGCTTGCACTAGCGTTGCCAGAATCTGTAGAGGCATTTGTTAGAACATTGTGTGAATAGGCTGAGGACAGAGAATGGGAAGGACAAAGAAAAGCAATTAGAGCTGCATTTGTAATTACCAATGCTGACAAGAAAGTGTCATTAAGATTACAGCTGGACTGAGAGTTGATACTACAGAAAGCTCTTCAAATAGTTCATCTTCTAATATCATTAAGTAAACAAAATAAAGATCAGGGACAGTTCAGGCTAAGCAAGACAGAAGGAAGAAATTGGATGTGTTCCAGGAAAGTCACAAAAAGCAAGAAATTGACCTAAATACAGGTATTTCATGAGTTATGTGGCAGTGTCCTCCCAAGTTCTCTCTGTCTGAATATCCTTCCAACACCAGCCAGGACTGTGCAATCAGTTCATTCATCTTTTTACTTACACAAAGTTAGCAACTGGCTGCAGACTTTTGTACTGAAAATACCTAACTGCATTACAGAAATATTACTGGTCTAAACTCTTTTAATATAGATTGATAATTATGTTTTTCAAATAGCTTTTAGGTAAATAGAATGTTTTGTTGTTCTTCAGGTCAGTACAAAAGAAAGTGAGATTTAATCAAGTGTATGAAATCTTTTGTCACCATCTATTCCATACATCTCCCCCAAACCATCCATCTGGTCGTGACTGCCATAAACTTCTGCCCTTTCAAAATGGCCAGACAAAGCATGGCTAGGCTTTTCTGGAAAACTTCTAAATGTTCACATAGTGGAGACTGGTATATATGATGTTACATACAGCAAAAAAATTGATTATAAATGGAAGAGAATTTTAAGTACTTAGAAGCCTGGAGTAGAACCAGCATTCTCCATAGAAGAATTTTCTTCTGGGGCAAGAGGTTGAATAAAACTTTTAGTTTTTCCCTAAGCAAAAGACACTTCAGATTTTTTACCTTCTTTGTATCATAAAATATCATTTCAGAATGTCTAGTATTTTTGCTTTAATTACAAATAGGAATGAAAAGGAAATAAGGTACCTCAGAGTGGTAAATTACTTCTTGTAAAGCAACTGGTGTTTGATTTAGTTTAGCAAAAAGAGAGAGAACCGGATCTCTGTGGTATCCCCTATAGGGTCTTCTCGTGACCTGTCCTTCACTGGGAGGATCGTAATCCTAAAACAAAATTAAAAAATGTTTTAGTAGTCAGATCATCCTTAGTGTAGAGTTAACTGTACATTATTTTTATAAAGCGTCTCCATCTTTTACTACAGTTGCCAATATTAAAAACATTTGTAATAAAAGTACAAACACTTCATAACAGGGAGACTGGCAGCACAGCTTCCTCTCTTTAGCAAAAGAAGGGCACAATCAATATATTAAGAGTTTTGATATACAAGACCTTAACAGTTTGAGACAGAAAGGACCTATTAGGCCATAAAGTCCTATCCCCCAGCAAATGCATAATATAGCCCAGATGCAGAATCTGGTATTGAAATTATTATTAAAGCTAATGTTAAAAATTATATAATACACAGGTTAAGAAAAGAGAGTGTCTGTACATCTGGGTATAGTGCTTAAATTATCCAAAAGTACAAAGGTTGATTTAAAATACATAGAGAACATAGTCAGCAATAACCCAAATAGGATTAATAAATTTAACAATACAGTTTAGATATTAGCATCCAAATATTTGACTACACTTGTTCGTAGCCAAAAGGCTAAGAATGCAAAAATATACATTCAGATTCGTGAATCATTAATCTTCAGTAATTTCATGTGGCTGAACACTGACATGAAAATATTTCTATTGTTTGTTTTTTTGTTCACCCAAGGCTTAAGAGGAAGACTGTCTCCATACAAACTCTTCATTCCCAGCAGAACAGAGTAGACATGGGTAATAGAATTTTCAGCAAACTTTTACTAACCACTCCTCGCAGGTAGGTGACTGGATATTTAGCCAGCTGCATGAAACTGGCAGGACTGATAAGCCAATGTTGCCTTTACTACAGAGAACCTTGGGTGGTGGAACAACAACACAGGAAGCTCGTGCAGCCAGCCAGAAACGGATACCCCTTTTCACCAAAATAGCTAACCTGCTAGTAATTGTTTTTTTGCTCAGGATAGTGTGTGCAGTTGGAGGGGTATGCCCTCACACAGACTGCTCATCAAGAGGTACTTGCTTCCACTCCTATAAAGAATTTTTTTTTTTTTGGCTTGAATGTAATAGTACTACAGTACACATTACTAGTCTATATTCCAACATCTTCCTTCTAAAAGCCATCACACAGTCATAGAGGGAAAGTCTTAGGGTTTTCTGGAGGAAATACGTTTTAAAAATTGTCAGCTTTTTGGCTTGGAAAGTTTACAAGCCAATGGACTAAGGCAAGGGGCAGCCAAGCTGAGGCAGAAGTCAGCTAAAGCAGCTTAAAACTTCACTAATACATGTAAGAATTTAAACCCACAAGAAATTAAAAGGTGCCTCAAAATTGAAGCAGTTTAGCATGCACCCAATGTTCTAGACAGTTAAGATGTCTAAACTCTCCAAAATACAGATGCAGTGAAATGCAGCCTTTGGACATTCACAACTTTAGGTCTACTAGACAGATTTTCTTCAAACTTGACTTGCTTTTTATGCCTGAAAGAGACTTAAGTCATAGCACAAAACAACTTTGAAGTTTCTAGTTTCAAAGATGTGAGGTCTGAGTGTGTAAAACTTTGCATTGGAACGTGTGAAAAGAAAGAAAGAAAGACTGACTGTCTCTGCAGAACCAGTCTTGGGAGTGCACCACGTGGTAATGCAAATCCTAGAAATATCCAAACAGTGATCACGGGGCTGTGCACATCTTCCCTTATGGATACGAACATTTAGTTCACGAGGAAGATTTCAAACAGCTTTAGTGCTCTATCGTAATCATAATCATCAGGCAAGTGGTCCAGGATGGGAAGACTTCAATCCCAAGTGTGAAAAATTGTACCTGGTCTTCACTATCAGATTGAACTATTAGATTCTCTCTCACACACATGCACCCTTCCACCCTGCACTCCCAACAAATTACAAACTATATAATAAATATGAACAGATTAAAAATATGGAGCACAGAAGTGAGCCTAAAGAAAGGAACTGAGATCAGAGTGACAGTACATGCAGACAGATCTCCAGCAGTCACCGTTTTCTAAATGCTTCTGGGACTTGTGCTCAGATGTATTAAAAAATTGTTGTGCTCTTTTTTCTTTTCTTTTTTAAAAGAAGAGTGTAATAAATTATTAGGGGTGACCTGTAACAGAAATAGGAATTGTGCCAGAAAACTCACTTCTAAAATATGTTTCTACTCAGAAAAGATAAAGGCAAACTCTTCCATTATTTAAGTATGAAACTCCTTTTAAATAAGTATTTTTACTAGAGAGTCAAAAATGAGTAAAATAAACTTTTTTCATTTCAGTAAGTTACATGTGATGAGAAGTATCATATGACAGGGAATAATAATGCTCTGTCATTTTGCTTAATACATCATTTAAATGGGAAAAATTGAAATTTGGGTAAATAATACTGTATTTCATATAAGCTGTTTGAGTGTTAAGCATGTATTAAAGATTAGATGAAAGGTTTGAGTGATTCCACTTTTAATCCAACTATGAAAATCTTCCAAGCAAGGCAGTAGGAAAAGAGATCTCTTATAAAGGACTCTCTAAACTATAGTGGGTGCTACTCATGTGTAACTGCCTTATGAATTAATTTGCATGAACTGTATATTTTCTCTTTGGAAGTTTGAATTCTCTTCAATATTTTATAGCTCAGCAGTCCATTTCTTTCATGAAGTTTAAATAAGTGGATAAGTTTATCAGAGAACATCTTATCTAATAAACTTCTCCAGCTAAGGTACTATGCTAAATTCAATTTCCTACTCAACTATTTCCTTACCATTTCATTTGCATCATGTAGCGTGCTAGTTAAACTTTCACTGAGGTTTGGAAGAGACAGTCCTCCTTCTGCTAATGCTGAAAATAAAAATTGTGGTTTTTTTTTAAATTACAAGCAGAAAATATCCATTTTTATGACATGCAAGTTAATGCCATATTTTTCCTTGTTTGCAGCACAATGCTCTAATAAGGTTACAATTTTCTATCTACCAAATGTCTCTCACTCATAAGAACAGATTTTTAGTCAACAACAAAAACATTCTGACACTTTGGAAATGTAAAAAAATGTGCCTTCATTACAATTTGTTCCTGGTACTTGTGCAAGATAGAATAATCCAGCATTACAAAAATGCAGCCATGCGGTCACTAGGGGCTTTTTGTGCAGCCAGAGTCTCCTGGGCGGTGATTAGGGGGGCAAAGCCATGTTAACAAACATACAAATATCACTTTTCACAGAAAAAGACTTACTAGCTAGCAAATCTAAGAAAGACAACAACACGCAGAGCACAGAGTTTGTTTCTATTTTGTTTAGGTTCAGTTAAAACATAGACAACTGTACATTATTTTTATTATTGATTCCGCAATAAACCCTACATAAATAAATTACAATTATTTCGACATGTACATGCATATATTTATTTGTTTTCCTAACATTAATTGAGTATTTTAGGAAAAATTGCCAGAGTGGCCACCAGCAAGAGTTGGTGGCCACACTCTGGGCCACCAAAAAATTTCTTGTGAGACCCCCTGGAATAAACTAAACAAGTTCTTAGTCAGTAAGATTAAGTTAATTAATTTAATTATTTTCTTTCATTTATTTACAATTCATAAGCAAACACTTATTTCATTCTGAGATGAGAAAAAATGATGAAGTATCTTACATGTGCCCAGAAACTTGAACAGGAAGTTAAGGAGTACAGACACAGTACACTCTCACTGTAGGCTTACCAGAAAAAAATATGAAATTGAATGCTCTTCTATTAAATGGTGAGAGTAATTCTCACATGAACAGCAAAGAAAAACATGTCTAAACCAACCCTAAACTGAACAGATTCTTGGAAGTTAAATTACCTCTTGCAGCCACCAACTGTCCATAGCTAAATAAGACCTCGCCTTCTGAGATAGGCTTGTCTGCAGTTTCTGTTTCTGTGACAGTTAGGCTGCTTTCATGTGTTGATGGGCCAGAACTGGGAGTATGCACAGGAGATGGAAGCCTTGTTTCACAAGGAAGTGACTCAAAGGGTCTAACTGGTTCAGGAGAAGGTAAAATCAACATCTCTGGTTCTTCATCTTTAGCCACAGACATTACACTAAAAATATAAGAAAATATTTTGTTACTGCACCAAAATACACTGTACTAAATCTTAAACTCAACATTGTAAAGAAATTATAACTTACAAAGCTTTTATTAAAAGAAGAAGCAGCACAGTATTTCATGGACTGATCTGAATAAAAACTTAAAAATAACCTTAACAATGAGCTCTAATGATCTAACTTCCATTAACATAGCGGCAAAAATAGTTCTCTATTTGGTAAAACGATAACAAAAAAGCACTTCAACAGAGCAAAATCTGTTAGTAGCAGTTGTGACAAGAACCGGCTTACTAAATATCTTGTCAAATACGATTACAAACAAGTATTGATAAAATCTGGAGGAGGTCCTGATTTTCTTGTACCTGTTATATAAATCAGCCTCTAATTCTATTTACTGAATTGTTTATCCCAACACTTCATGATATACACATACGGTATTTCCCTAAAGTTATTTACTATACAGGAAAAAAAGGCAAAATTACTTGGAAGAGAAAATTAGATAATATATTGATTGTTATAACTCACACAGCTCTTGGATGGAGAGTTTCTTCATTCAAAGGACTGGGTTTTTCCTCATCCAGAGGAAGCTCAGCATCACCCCATGGATTTGGAGGTTCTGGGCTTCCCATTCTTGTTGCAACAGAGCCACGTTCTGATACAGGAGGGCTTGGAGTAGTTACTCTAGGAGGTGTATCAACTGGAGTAACAGCAGGTGTGCAAACAGGAGTAGTGGCAGTTGGAATGTCAAATCCTACACATAAGAAATCAATCACAAAATTCAGACTGGCAAGTAAAACAAGTAGTAATCCTCAGGCAAGGTCAAGTTATTTTGTTTCATAAGACTTTCATATCTTACCTGAAAACATTCCAATAGTTGTGGGGACTAAACTAATTTAAATAAATGGTTAGCATTTAGCAGGATTAGACAATTGCCTATAGCTCCCATTGACTTCAATGTGATTTGTGGGTGCTCAGCACTTCTGAAAGCCAAGCCAGTCTATTTTGGGTGGCTAAACATGGATTTAACAACATTAGGCATAGATAAAGAAGCAAAGGTCAGCTATTTCTCTGACATGGTGAGAGGAAAAGGGATGACTCCCAGAGACAATGCCAATGCAAATTCTGTCTGGTCAAGGCACACCTGATGCCCAATGGAAAACAAAAAAGCATATATTTTAAACAAATTAACTCAAACCTTCTAAACTATGTGAGTTTCCACCTGCTCTCTCAGTGGAAACACAGACCCAACAGTGGTTATTCTCAGAGATAGTATCTTTAGGGGAGAAAATATTCCATGCCATAAATTAAAGTCAATAGATGTCAGTACACTTGTTCCATCTCACGTTTAAAGACCATTTTCCTTACCTTTTTCTGTCATTTGTTCTTGTTCCCCAACATCTCCACCAATTTCTGTCACAGACGGAGAAGAAACTGGAGTTTTTACTGGAGCTGGTTCTTTTTCAGGAAGTGGTGTATGAGGTGGTGTAGCCAATGGAGTAGACACCACAGACTCCTGAAAAAAAATAAAAGAAGAAAAAGACACATCATTGAAAGTCCAGGAACACTGAGTGTTTTTTCCATTTAAATATGATCTCCTGGAACTCTTCCTAGCAAGCAAGGGCACTTGAAAAACCTTATCTGAAGATAACTTGATCAGACTCCCCAGTGTCAGAAGTCAGAAATCCTGACTCAAGGTACAACAAGATGCCTTCATTCAGTGATCAAATGTTTCAATCTGTAGCCTGTCAGAATTAGTCATTCCTCTCTCCACCAAAAGAGGAAGCAAATTTGTCTCTACCAATAAATAACTCTGCTCTCCATGAAACCTTGTCTCTCCTAAGTTTGTTCAGAATTGCTGCCACCAGAGGACGTCTTGGAAGAGTATAACTGAACGTCTACACATCCTAAACAAGAAAAGTTTGGTCCTCCACTCCCTCATCCATAGAGCACTCATAGAGATTGATAACTGTTGGATAAGCCTATCCACAATTATGTTTCCCTTCCCTGAAACATAAAGAGCCACCCAATGTTTGCACAATTTGAGTCAATGGCATTTACTGCCCATTAACCAGATCCAGCAGCACTCTCTCCAATAGTACAATGAACTGGTTTTGCTTCAGCGAAGAAATTGCGCATTTAGATTCACCTCTGCATCAATGCCCTGATATCCTTGGCACATCAGTGCAGATATTTCCACAACTACTTGCTTCTTATGCTATTCCCTTTGTATGCAGTGTTGCTGTAGCTGTGTTGGTCCCAGGATATTAGAGACAGGGCAGGTGAGGTAATATCTTTTATACTGGACCAACTGCTGCTGGGGAGAGAGAGACAGAGAGAGAAGCTTCAGAGATTACACAGAGCTCTTCTTCAGGTCAGAAGACCTGAAGAAGAGCTCTGTGTAGCTTGAAAGCTTCTCTCTTTCACCAACAGAAGTTGGTCCAATAAAAGATATTACCTCAGGAACCTTGCCTCTTTGATTCTCTTTTTAGACATTCTGATGACACACTGGGTCCAGAATCTCCACCACACACAAGAAAGGATGAGGGAACTGGTTGCAACTCCTCAAATCCTGCTCTGTCTGCCCCCAATATAAGTCAAGAATTGTTGAGGAGCAGCTCTAACGTACACAACTGCTGTAAGGCACATTCAGTAAACTCCCTTAAATATGGATAATCAAATCCAATATTACTATTCCTCTCCTTCAGAGACCAATTTTATGTGCATAGCATTTTAAAAATAAATGTAGCAAACTTCAAAAGAACTCAAGTTTTGAAAAGTGAAATTGGTTTAAATCTTGTTACTTATTGGGATTTACTGTAACCAAGAAGCCACAACATGCTTGTTCTGATTCAGAATCGCTTTTCAATGTCTTCATATTGCACATAACCAAAATCCCGGGATTAAAAAAATAAATCCTAACATCCTCATAACTACAACTGGAAACAATAATAAAATTCACTCTTACTGGCAAGACTGTCGTGCTTTGAAGAACATTTGCAGCAGGAACTGCTTTCTGAGCCTCCCTGTCACCCAGCATGACGGCAATAGTCTCAGTAAGAGCTTCATTCACAAAATGACTAATCATTTCTGAGTTCACTGGCACACCAGTGCTGACAAAGAGCTGAAATCCTCCACCACCTGCTGCCTCAACTAAAAAAGAAAACACACAAAACCCAAATTCAAATTTTACTCTTGATATGGAATGTATCATACTGCCGAGATATAACAATATAACAATATGCTTAGCAATTTGCATCTTCAAAGAACTTTACATACATTAATGAACTCTCAAGCACTCTTGTGAGAAAGTATTATTCCTATTTTACAGATGAGGAAACTGAGGCAGATGGCTTGTCCAAGGCCGCAGAGGGAGTCAGTGTAAGGGCTGAGGTGAGACTGTGGGAGTCCCTATGTCTTTC
This sequence comes from Mauremys reevesii, assembly GCF_016161935.1. NCBI lineage: Eukaryota > Metazoa > Chordata > Testudines > Geoemydidae > Mauremys > Mauremys reevesii. The sequence continues at coordinate 12,143,580 of NC_052626.1, read as the reverse complement.
TCTTATGTATGTTTATAAGGCAGGCATTTATTTGATATGCCTTTCTTCACAAGAGAGATAAAGACAGTCACCCTTGTAGTCTAGCAAAAGTACAATGCACAGCTGCACTTTGATTTACATGGAAGGAGGGCTACCAGAATTTGGTTTGCAAAGCTGGCCCATTTGTGGAATGTTCTTTATCAATTAATCATGGTAATTTGCTTTTATTGGCCTGATGACCCCTTTCTTCACCTCCGCATGTGCACAAACACACAACTTTTCTGTGCATTAGTTGATCAGTTTTGTACGTTTAACACCTCTTATGGCTTAGACAGTTAAAACTCCCTAACCAAGCTGTTAAAATACCTTTTAGCCCAAATTTGAGATGGATCGCCATTGGTCCCATCTGCCTTCAGGCTGGAAAGCAACTGAGAACAATTACAATTCCTACTTACCAATGTCAGAGGTTACAGCCTCACTCTCTTCACTGTCTGATGCACTCACACTGGGCACTCTTTCCTGCTGGACGGGGTACATCCCGCTAATAATTCGTGCCATTACTTCTTGTTCCACCCTGACAAAACAAAACTTTTGTATTTCTACCAGCAATTCTCTGAGACAGCCAAATTGACAGCATTCTCAATATATAGGGAAAACTTAGTAAGACAAAGGGAAATAGTTAAAAAAACAAAACAAACGTGTGGTATGTATTTCTTGCTGCTATTTTATTACCTTCACCCTGACAGGAAACTCACCAGCTAATCAACCTATTTTCTAAAGTTTCCCTCCTTTCAATGATTTCATCCAGAATATCAGCTGGTTGTTGAGAAGCAGGAGCAGTTGGGGGAAATGGAGGGCCATTATATTTTGGAGAAACAACTTCAGTTTGTCTATTAAATTCCAGGATTGGTTCAGACAATTCTGGGATTCCATCCTCCTCCTCCTGATCCTAGTTACAATAAAAGCAAAGAGACAGCCTTAAGGATTTTTGCTTTATAAAATAGTTACAGTTGTGTTATACTATTCTATGCACACGCTTTCCTTTTACCATTTTGCAGTTAATATACAATATTTCAAGACTACTAACCCATAAATCTGTGCAGTTATAGTGGTACAGAAGTAATTACATAAAACAGGATTTAGGTCTCCTGCCTGTGGTGCATGAGGCAGGAAGATAAAGGATGACTGCAATACCTCGGAAATGTACTTGCAACATTTTAACTGAAGAAACAGTGAGTGAGGTAGTATATATTTTATTGGACCAACCTCTGTTGGTGAAAGAGACAAGCTTTTGAGATTACACAGAGCTCTTCTTTAGGTCTGGGAAAGGTACTCAGAGTGTCACAGCTAAACACAAGGTGGAACAGACAAGGAGTAAACACATGTTGCAAGAGGCTAATTAAGATGAAGCAGGCAATTCACAGCTCTACAGTCATAGGATAGAAGGAGGATTAATGGGTTACAGATTGTTGTAATGAGCCATAAATCCAATGTCTTTATTAAAATTCATGATTTTTAGCGTCTAAAAGAGTTATTAATTTTAAGTTCTTGTATTTATCTTCTGAAGGTGTTGTGCGAGGTCAGATATGAAGTGATCATTTTGTGAAAAGTCTTCACCCACGGGTGATAAGGTGGTTTTTTCTTTGATCATTTTTCTGTGTGAGTTCACTCGAGAGCATAGAGATTGTCTGTTTTACCCACATAATTGCTATTAGAGTGTGACACTCACAGACCAGGTGCCAGCTCATGACAAGGCCACTAGGCCTCATTGAGCACTGAACCAGTCTGGCTCACCTGTGTGTTAGTATTGTTAAAATAGACATTAAGTTGATAAGAATGTGTATAGTGTTTAGACTTGATGAAACACCTGTAGGATGCTGCATGTATTGATCTCATTTATAAATTCTCTAGCCCAGGGGTCGACAACCTTTCAGAAGTGGTGTGCTGAGTCTTCGTTTATTCACTCTAATTAAAGGTTTTGCGTGCCAGTCATACATTTTAACATTTTTAGGCCTCTATAACTAAATTATTGTTGTATGTAAAGTAAATAAGGTTTTTTAAATGTTTAAGAAGTGTAGCCCTGAGGATTAATCTGTTGGTCTGTATAAAATGTCTTTTTGATAAAAGTGTGTAGGCTGCATAGATTAATAGAATTTGCAATAGCTATAAATGCAAGATACCTAGAAGCTTCTAAACCAGACATCCTGGCCTATTTCCTCTGTGATGCTGAAAGCAACCTTTAAGACCCTTACTCAGAAAAGTGATACTAGGAAACAAACCTACGCAAATTGTCTAGGGACTTTCTGAATATCTGCTAACCTTTCACCTAGTTAGGTGCAAAAGTAGGGTATTTCTGCCCACAAAATATAACAAGTCTACCACAAAAGATAGTTGTCATTAAAGGTCAGCCTATGAAAACAGGTACCCTCACCTTTCCATGGGGGAAAGACAAATGTGGGCATAAAGGGAAGGATTTTTACCTATAAAAGGTGTGATAATCCACCATTAAGCATCTATGCTAAGAAGGGTTTAATTTACAACCAGTTTCTTTATAACTATACTAAATTCACTTTAGTACTCTTTGCTGCAAAGTGCATTTAGAACTGTATAATATCATATCATATCTCTTAAAGAACTGTGATACTTAGTAATCTCATACTGCTTTTAACATTTTACATTTACTTCTTGTTTCATTGATTTTAAATAAAAGGTCTTGTTTGACTAAACTTTGTCTCAGTGTAATTCCTGTTATACCCCAATCTCCTTGTGTTAAATTCTGTGAAGCCTGATTCAAGACGAACTTTTATCTTCTGATCACACATATTGGCGAGCCATACCCATATTATTAATATCTATTAATTATTACTAACATTCTTAATTAATTAGAAAATTAATTATTAAATAAAACTAAATTAAGTGGATAAATTCCACTGTCCCTATTAACCCTCCCCAAATCAGGCAACAGAGAGATTTAAGGTGTGTGACAGGAATTTCAGGAATTTCTTTGAACCGTAAGTAAATAGTTAATTTCAGTACAAGTCTGAAATCTTATTCTTAAACCATAGACAACTTCCTGTGATTATTGTTGCTGGCAGTATTTCCGTGTTGTATTGTGGTTAAGCAATCTTAAGGTTTTTACTTTCACTTGTGCCTAAAGGATTTTAACTGTGTTGATAACTGAATATTAAAGTAATAAAGTTTAAAAGTGATATATGTGCACAGAAAGGGGTTTTTATATTGAAGAAGTTAATGAATGGTCACTAGTGGTGGCGGGGAGTTAATAAAGCAAGGTATTCATAGCCGCCAGAAAGGCCCAATCAGTCAGAACTTGAATAGTTCAAAGATACCTTATCTTAGTCCCATTAACTCTTCCGACTGCACCTCTGATCCGTCTGCCTCAGTATTCCCGATATTTGGCAGGTCCCGACAGAGGGAAGACCTCTCGATCTGCTATAAGCCATCGAGAGAAGAGAGAAGAGAGTATCCCCACTCCTCTATTTACTTGGGACTTTTATGATACAGTGTTTAAACCGGTGTACAAGGGTATTATCCTGTTGTTTCTGTGAAGGGCGCCTTCTATATCAGAGTAAATCAACAGAAGATTGATTCTAGTGAATATACTAGACAATACTAGATTCTAGTGAATATACTAGGAAAAGAAAGAGATGAATTGTAAGAGTGTTAAAAGTGAAGATAGCACAGGAGTGGAGTGTGTTGGAATTTCTAGCAGTTTAGCCTTGGAAAACTTTGCTAGGAAATATATTCAGGAACATGGTGGAGGTTTGGAGCAGCTGAGAAATAGTAAAATGATTTCTGAGCAGAGAAATTTGTGAGTAATGTATTTGAGGATGAAACAGAGCAGAAAAAGAAAAGAGCTAAGGTGGTGAAGGGAATAGCTGTTGAATGCTTGCTTGTAGCTTGTAGTTCATTGGAAAAGAAATTGGATAAAAAGATGGAGTTACTCAGGGAAGTTCAGCAGATGCTGGTAGCCTATAGAGTGGACCGTGGTTGGCTGTTGGAAAAGATTAAAGAACTAGAAAAGGGAGAAAATAGAGCAGAGGAAGTTGAAGAATTGATTCCCATTCCTATTGGTATGGTGGAACCAACAGAGGTAGAAAATCTTATTGGACCAGTGACTAGAAGTAAAACAAGAGAATTAGCTGAAGCAGACACAGTGCCTTCAGAAGCGAATCTTGAATCTGTAGAGTCAGAAGAGTTCTGAAGTGACAGTTCAGGAGGCGGAGACAAGTGTCAAGTGACACAAACAGAGAAGCAGAGAAAGAGGAAAAGATCTCTACTTCTGTAGAGACAGCTTCTGTGAGTGAAGAAGCAATACCTTTACAATCGGTCATTGTTCAAGGGTTAGAAAAGGCTGTATCACAGGTAACACAGGTAGCTAATGCATGTGATGTAGTGATCTCTAAGTTACAAAGAGAGCTACAACAACAAGCAGAATAGAATTCCTGCTCCTCCACCCAATGTTACATTAGCACCATATAGAGTAGAAAATCCAGTCCCTTTGGGTGGACATTTATTGGCATTCGGGCAATCAACATTGCCTAGACCCCAGGAATTTCGTGGGTCCTCTACACCCCCGTGGTCTATGCTGGTATCACCTAGTGTATCAGTAGAACGCCCCTACACGCCAGACTTTAGTGGACTAAGGGATGTCCTAGATATTTCATGGAAAGTTATCCTAGATACCCAGGATTCTCTCCAGTGGAAAGTTTTGATGGTTCAGATGAGGAAAATGTGAATCCAGGTAGAAGGAGGCAAGGAATAGAAATTGTAGATTTAAGCTCAGATGAAAGCTCAGATGAAAGCTCAGATTCAGATCCAAAAGAAGGAACTGCAGGTTCCAATTCTGATTGTCCTGTAGCAGTTGTTACAGATATTAAAACCTTAGACCTGGTGGCTAAGCAAGTAGGAATGATGGAGGATTCTTCAAGATTGGGTTAAAATCTTACAACTCACAGTGAATCGAGCATTGTGGAGTACTTTGCCACTAGTTTTAGGGTAGGGAGAAAAGTTTTCAAGAGACAGTAGCCCTATTGGAACATAACCAGCACCCAGGGCAAGCTGGAGTAGCAATTCTGTCTAACTAAGCAGAAACCTAATGAAACAGTCATATCAAAGAGGAAACAGATGAACTGCCATACATCAGTTTGCTAGTTAATAATTCTCTTCCTCAGTTAAGAGAAATGGTTAATATGCATATCACTGATGATATTTCTTTAAAAAGAACATTAGCCTTACTGGCTAAAGCACATGCACAGGGAGGCTCTAAATTGTGAGGATTGAGGACCTCAACCTCAGCCAGGATTAGGACGAGGAGTTCCTAAATTCCCTAAGTATCAACGTGCAAAATGATTTCAGATGCTGCACAGAACAGTTCACGTCTGCAGAGACCTAAATCACCGCTTTGCACAAAACTGAGGACTCAGTTGTGAAAATGTTTAAAACAGTGCAACAGGCTGGACAGCCACTCCTCCAGAATTGGCTGCCTCTGAGGAGATAGAGGAGGAACCTTTGATTATCTGACAGCATATGCTGCATGACTACAAACAACCCCAAGTGTAGTCATAACCCGTTTAGGCAGAGATACAAGTGGAAGACCCACAATATCTGCAGTGATAGAGGACTAGACAGGAATCTCATTATAGATACTGATCCTAGATCCTCTCCTCTATCATCAGGATGTACCAAGACACTTGCAACCTTTGCAAGTAATCAGGTTACTACCACACTTTCTATACCCCTTGAAGTACAAATAGGTCACCTAAGAAAGAATCATACTTTTGCATTAATGAAGTTAGCAGACCCAAAGAATTCCTTATTGGGAACTGATTTCTTATACAAACAGGGATGTGTTCTTGATTTGTGTAACCAATTATTGTGTCTTTCAGTAGAACAGGAAAGGATGACTCTCCAGAAGTCATACCTGAGTGTGGCATGGTATCTCCAGTGGAGGACTCTGAACCTGAAGGGTATGATTTGGACAAAATAGTGGCTAAACATGCAGACCAACCTGAGTTACAGGCATTACTGTACAAACATGCAGATGCCTTTGCTAAACACAAACATGACTGTGGATGCATGGCTGTCACTATTGTTGTGGAAGGAGGAGAAATTTCAGCCCAAAAACAGTATCCTTACCCAGAACAAGCAAATCCATACATAGAAAAAACTATTAAATCCTTGTTGACACAAATGTACTTCCACTGCAAATTCACCTATTTGGCCTGTTAAGAAACCGGATGGTTAATAGATTACAGGCGCCTAAACCAGGTCCAGTGGCCAAAATGCCAGATCTAATCAAATCCTTTGATCCAGAGGCTGTATGGTTTACTGTATTAGATATCAGTAACAGCTTTTGGACATTACCATTGGCACACATTTCCAGTACGTTTGCATTTAGTTTTCAGGAGTGCAATATTCTTGGACACGTTTGCCCCAGGGATATAAAAACTCTCCAGCTTTATTCCATGCACAAATGAGACGGATACTGTCACCATTTTCTAAACCAAATGTTCTATTTCAATATGTAGATGATCTGTGTTTAGCAACACAGGAGCATTTAGAAAGACTTGATGAGCTCCTGCAAATTCTAAAAGAAGCAGGATTAAAGTGCAATCCAGCCAAGGCTCAGCTAATGGCTAATTGTGTCTCTTTCTTGGGCCTCAACAGAAGGTGGATGCAATCCAAACATTGCCTTTACCACAGGAAGAGCTTTCCTAGGTTTAACTGGATTTCATCCCTAATTTTGCTTCTATTGCAGGTCCTTTGTACCAACTTCTAAAGAAAGGTGTACAGTGGGAATGGTCTGAGCAACACACGGAGGCAGTATCCCAACTAAAACAGGCCATTATCAAGGCTCGGTGTTGATCACACCAAATCCTGAAATACCCTATCATCTGGAGGTAGCGGTGAGTGTTGCTGTGGCCTCACAAGAAAGGCATGGGAAAATCAGACCTGTGGCCTATGCCTCACGTTTAATGTCATCAATTGAACTCAAATATGACAATTGTGAAAAGTATCTATTGGCAACCAGTTGGGCCATACAACACTTTTCTTTTCTAATTGGCCTCAGCCCGATCATATTACACTCATCGCACACTCCTCTTCAGTTTTTACTGTCCAATATTCAAATGCTCGCCTTGCTCACTGGGCATTATTACTGCAAGGAAAAGATATTGCAGTCAAACCTATTAGGACACCATCCTTGTTACCAACAGCTCTATTGTATCAGGAGAGCCACACAAGTGTCCCAACTTTGATCAATTGGATCTAAGGGGAGGAAAAACAAAAGCTCTTTCAACCTTTAATCCAGGAGACAAATCCTATTAATAGGTATAAATTCTTTGTTGATGGTTCTAGTTATTACCATCAAGGCAAACCCTATACTGGGTTCGGAATCTATGCAGTTCCCCCTGGAAAAAGGAGAGCTTGGGAAAAGGCATATTCATGCACTCCACATTCGGCTCAATATGCAGAATTAGCTGCAGTGGCTTGTGTGTTGGAGTACTGTGTGCAGTTCTCCATCACCACCACATACCAAGATATCTGTCTGTTTTCAGACTCTGCATGGGTATGCAATTCTCTCACAAGTTCCTACCATATTGAAACAAATGGTTTTACATCTTCTGATGGCACACCTATTAGGTATGCATCACTGATGAGATACATCCATTCAATTAAAATAAAAAGTAAAAGCTCACTGAAAGCTGATAAATTGGCCCGTGAAGGAGCCCGATCAGAATTTGGGAAAGTAAGGATCAGGAGTATTTTGTTATTACCCCTAATCCTAAATGTCCTGTAGCTGCAACTAAATTGGTACAACCCAATATACCAGATCTAAAAGATATGCAAAAATTGGATAAGGACATAATAAAAGTAATTTTAGAGCTTTCCAAAATAGACAAAGACATGAACAGCAGTTACAAGTCGTAGATGGAGTTCTCATGTATACAGGAGGTCCTTTCCTGTGTGGGTAGTTCCAGCTCACCTGAAATGATGTACATGGTCCATGACACTCCTACAGGAGGACATCAGGAGTGGACAAAACTGTCCAACGTCTTGCATCTGTAGGGTAGTGGCCACTTCTTAGGATGGATGTGCAACAATATTGTGAAAATTGTCTGTCATGTGCCCAAGCTAATCCTACTCCATCCAAAAGAAATGCGCCACTAAGATCCCAGGTGTATGAAGGTCCGTGGATGGCTTTGCAGATTGACTTTGTAGGTCCTTTGCCAAGGACCCAAAGAGGTAACCAATATTTGTTGGTGATTATCGATCCTTTCTCAAAGTGGATAGAGGCATTTCCTCTTAAAGCCAATACTGCAAAAGCCACTGCCAAGGTAGAATCAGACCAGGGATCACATTTTACAGGACAGTTCTTTAGGGATTGTCTTAAATTGATGGGAGTCCATAGAAGCTACACATCCCATACAGACCACAGTCATCTGGGATGGTGGAGACTATAAAAGTGATGTTGAGGAAACTGGTTGATGCCAATTAATTTTAATGGCATTGACATCTACTGATAAAACACCAGAACATTTAATTTGGCAAGCTAGTGGCACTCAATTAGAGAATAAAAATGGATACCTACCTGCAAAATCTGCAAAACATTTAAATCACATTCACTTGCAGGTAGCTGCTAAATTGGGAAAATAAAACCAGAGAGAGAATACTTGGGAGGTAGGAGATCAAGTAATGTTATTGTCATATAAGTCACCAGAACATGGATTGTGTAATCGATGGATTGGACCTTTCCAAATCATTGATAAACTCAGTTCAGCAGTATATAAGATCAGAATAACAGGAGGAAAGCATAATAGAGACAAGATTTATCATGCTAACCAATTCTCAGGACTTAAGTGATCAGACGAAATCGCAACAACTGAAGCCCAGCAGTTTGCAACCATGAAATTAACATTGACATTTTTGACTTATTACACCCTTATTGTTGCTCTAAGAGTAGGACTATGCCAAAATCTTAAGTCTGAAACTGAACTGATCACACTCAGTTGTCTGAGCCCAAGCAACAAAACATACCAACATTCAACAGGTTAAGGGAATTCGGGGAGATGATAAGGGAATTCGGGGGGATTATTTTAAATATCAATTTTTAAAGTTAATTGCTTTAAACAATGATCAGAAAAGAGATCAGCATTTGGGAAAGAAATTATATGTTCTGCATATGGGGAATATGTGTAAGCACAAATTTGATGCATGCATTATCTTTAAAATTAGGAGAAGTCCTGACTTTAATTAAGGATGAACAACTAATGAGTTGGTATTGTGGAAAGATCCACTTGTTTGGATGCATGCCAGCATTTGTCAGTGGGTGCCCCAGTATATCTGTAGGTGTAATGTGTTTGAAACAGACACTGTTTTTGTGTGGACTACAGGAGAGAAAGCACAGAAATCATCATCGTCATGCCTGGTGAGGCTGACCAGTATGGTCCCTTGAGTGTCCTGTCACAGAGCCTTTTGAGAACATTACCATTATTCAGTCTAACCCTGATTACAAAAATTTAACTATCAAAAAGTATACCTACTTTTGGCTATATTATTCCACATTAGGTTGCAACTGAAATCATTCAAATTACTAACAATATGGATGAAGCCCAACAAGTTATTACCCAATTAATGAATGAAGGAATGAGCCTGCAACAACTTCTAAAGAAAAATTCGATTAAAGTATGGATGATTATCCAAGGAATTGGGATTGTGATTAATTTCCTTATGTTAGGTTATATGCTGTATAAATGCAAAAAACCAAGCCAAAAAACTAAAGATGAATATATATACATGGTGCCCATTCCTGATACATACCAAAATTTTTAATCTGTTGGTCTGTATAAAATGTCTTTTGATAAAAAGTGTGTAGGCTGCAGATTAATAGAAATTTGCAATAGCTATAAATGCAAGATACCTAGAAGCTTCTAACATCCATCCTGGCCTTTCTCTCTGTGTGATGCTGAAAGCAACCTTTTAAGACCCTTACTGAAAAAAGTACTAGGAAAAAACAAACCTCAAAAATGTCTAGTCTACTCTGAATATCTCTAACCCTTTCACCTAGTTAGGTGCAAAAGTAGGGTATTTCTCTGCCACAAAATCAGCCTATGAAAACAGGTACCCTCACCTTTCCATGGGGGAGACAAAATTGGGCATAAAAGGAGGGGATTTTTTTACCTAAAAGTGTGTGGATAATCATTTAGGGCAGCGCCGACATCTCTCTGTTTGCTAGTCGTAGTATTAATTCTTTGTGTATATGATAATTCTTATTTCTACTTCACCCTCTAACAAGCATCTATGCTAGGTTTAATTTAATTACAAGTTTTTTCTTTTATAACTTACTTCCTCTAGCAGAGGTGTGAAATCACTTTAGTTACTGCTGCAAAAACTGTGATACTTAGTAATCTCATACTGCTTTTAACATTTACATTTACTTCTTGTTTCATTGATTTTAAATTTGTCTCAGTGTAATTCCTGTTATACCCCAATCTCTTGTGTTAAATTCAGAAGCTTCATTTAAAATTAAATTAAAATGCAGAGCCCCCCGACCAGTGGCCAGGACCAGGGCAGTGTGAGTGCCACTGAAAATCAGCTCATGTGCCGCCTTCAGCACGTGTGCCGTAGGTTGCCTACCCCTGCTCTAGCCCATGGTATAAAGTTACACTGGGTGTTTTCATTGTAAACCTCTGTAACTGTGTAACTCACCAGACAAGAAAGAAGCATTAATTAGTGTAAAGTGCTGGTCCTGCACACAGGAAGGTCCACGGAAACCAAATGATTGTGAAACATCAAAGGACAAAAACTTTTTTGATTGCCCGCCCTCCTCCCACCCCATACATGAAGAGGAGACAGGAGCCAACACTTGTTCCATCCATTTGAACTCTGGGGGAAGGAAATAAAAATCCCTGACCAGAAAGAACTGCATCACTGTGCTGCTTGGAATTTGGAGAGGGCAACATTTCTAAGCATAAGCAAGGTATCACCAAGCTACTTATCTTGGGTTAGCCCTAAAGGGCATATAGAGTTTGCACATTACAATAGCATCTATTACTTTTTGAAATCTAAGAATGTAACTCATTTGTGTGTGTATGTTTGCCTGCTTTAACCTTGTAAATAACTCTCATTTCTTTTTCCTAGTTAATAAACCTTTAGTTAGTTTAATATAGGACTGGCTACAAGCCTTGTCTTTGGTGAAAGATCTAAGGTACAACTGACTTGGGGTAAGTGACTGGTCCTTTGGGGCTGGGAGTAACCTGAATACTGCTGTGATTTTTAGTGTAAGTGACCATCTATCACAAAGGCAGGCTTGCCTGAATGGCAAGATAGACCAGAGTGGCCAATGGGACTGTCTGTAACTCCATGTTAAGGCTGTTGTAGTGCTTGAGGAGTTCACACTTGATACTTGGTTAGTGTAATCTAAGGACAGAACACACAACCAGTTTAGGTTTTGTGCCCTGTTTCTTAACAGTCTGCCCTGAGGTTGGTACTCATGCTTGTGAGCCACTGTAGACAGCTTGACATAGGGCATTTAGTGCACTGGATGAGGTACACCACATGTTGTGATAGGAATGTGTAGGACCCATGGATCTTGAAAGGTGTGCTGTGGGGAGTATTGATCATATGGAGATAGGTCTGCAGGTTCTGCTAATGTTGTTATGGCTCCATTACCTATCAATCAACCTCCCTCTAGAACACACCCACACCAGTACCAACTTCCTGGACACCACTATCAACTTCAACAATAGAACTCTACAGGCAACTATATAAAAGAAACCCACGGATCACCATACCTATCTTCACAGATCTACTAACCACCCCAAACACACCAAGAAAGCTTTTATCTATAGCTAGGCACTAAAATAACACAAAATATGATCCGAGGAGAAAGTCCTGGATAAATAGCTCAACATTTCTAAAACTGCCTTCACTCAAACAAGGACACTCCACCAAAGAAGTAGATTGCATCAAGGAATGGGCCAACAAAATGCCCTGAGAGAACCTGTTTCAATACAGGAAAAATAAAACCACTGACCAGACACCCATAGTTGTCACCTACCATCCCACACTGGAACCCAGGCAGGGTATTGTTAAACAATTACAACTGATGCTCAATGGGGACTACCTGAGCCCCCTCTTCTGACTTTCAAACAACCCTCCTACCTCACCCTGCTCATCATCAGAAGCAAGCTCCCCACAGACCAAGACATACCAACTCAAAGCAGCACCAGACTCTGCCAGAACAACAGATGCAAAACCTACAGACACATCTCCACTACTGTGGTGACCAATATTGCCCACAACACACCTTTCAAGATCCAGGGGTCCTACACACGCCTATCAATATGCGGTGTACCTCATCCAGTGCACTAAATGCCCCAACAACAACTAAGTGGGTGAAACCAGACAATCACTACACACACAAATGAACTCACACAGAAAAATGACAAAAGACAAAAAACACCCCATCACCCGTGAGCAAACACTTTTTGCAAAATGATCATTTCATATCTGATCACGCAGTCTTCATCCTCAATAGAAACCTGCGCAACACCTTCAAAAGATGAGCCTGGGAACTTAGATTCATAATTCTGCTACATATCAAAAATTATGAACTTACTAAAGACACTGAATTTATGGCTCATTACAGCAATCTGTAACCCACTTATCCTCCTTCTGTCCTAGGGGTGTTAACTGTCCACTGCTTCTTGAATAGTCTCTTGCAACATGTGTTCCACTTTTCTATTCCACTTTGTACTTAGCTGTGACACTCAAGAACCTTTCCTGGACCTGAAGAAGAGCTCTGTGTAAGCTCAAAAGCTTGCCTCTTTCAGCAACGGAAGTAGGTCCAATAAAAAATATTACCTTAGCCACCTTGTCTCTCTAATATTGTGAGACCGATATAGCTACAGCAACACTGCAATTACAGCTGAAGTCACTTGTAATATGCATCTCAGAAATGCTGTCCTATAGTACGGATTTTCAATCTTTCCATGGATATCCATTTTCTGCAGAATTTACGCTTTTATTTAAAATAAGTTTCAGTACCATCTGGCTGTGAAGATACAGACCAAAATGTGAATTTATTGAGTACACCAGCAGGTAAACTATAGCTCTAACAGATGTGTCGTTATCTTGGAAGCTTAATGGTAATTTAAATACACACATTTATTTTTTCACTACATTTATTTGCTGAAGAGTTAGAAGGTATTTCTAAGCAATGAACTGCAAGACTAAAAAGCTTAATTTTCTGACCCTGCACCCCTTTTGGTTTTTGTTTCTTTGTGTTTTTGCACAAGCCTCTACACAGAATCATGGCCAATCACGCATATCATACCACACTGTAATGCTTAACAGAGGCACCACCAAGGACCAGATCCTGCAACCTTCGTTTAGCATGTAAAATTTTTTACTTATCCAAATAGTAAGAATCATACAGGGGTGAACACTTTTCACAAAGCGATCACTCTATATCTGACCTCTCAGCCCTCATTTTCAAAGGAAACTTGCACAACACTTTCAAAAGATGAGCCTGTGAGCTTTAATTCAAAGCTGTGTTAGACACTAAAAATCATGGACTGAATAGAGATACTGGATTTACGGCGTATTACAACAATCTATAACCCACTAACAAGACCCCCAGCTGGTCAGCCTGCTCCTTTCCTCCCTATCACTGAAGGGGTGTTAATGGGTCACTTCACCGTGAATGGCCCCTTGAAATATGTGTTAACTACTTATGCTAAACAATCTGTTCCACCTTGCATTTAGCTGTGACACTCTGAGGCTATGTCTACACTAGCACTTTTGTCGGTATACGTTATGTCGCTTGGGGGTGTGAAAAAAAATCACACCCCGAGAGACACAAGTGACAGCGACAGAAGCGCCGGTGTGGACAACACTGTATCAGCGGGAGACGCACTCCCGCCAACATAGCTACTGTCACTCGTTGGAGGTGGTTTAATGTCAGTGGGAGAGCTCTCTCCCGTCAGCATAGAGCGACTACATGGGAGATCTTACAGCAGTGCAGATGCATTGGTACAGATGTGCCGCTGTAAGCTCTTTAGTTTAGACATTACCTGAGTAAGTTTCCCAGTCCTGAAGAACAGCTCTGTGTAAGCTTGAAAGTTTGTCTCTCTCACCAACAGAAGTTGGTCCAATACAAAATATTATCTAGTTCATTTTATCTCTCTAGTAAGAATTACTCACATGAGTAAGACCTGAAGGACTGACCCATAAGGTTATGTCTACACTGCAATGAAAAACCCAAGGCTGGTGCAAGTCAGCTGATTCGCGCTTGCGGGGCTTGGGCTGCAGGGCTGTTTCATTGCAGTATAGACTTTCAGGCTTGGGCTGGGGCTCGGCTCAAGGAATCTGTGAGGTGAAGGATCCCAGAACTCAGACTAAGAGCGAAAAGGGAGCAAGCACTTCCACCCTGATATTAAGGTTTCTCTCCCAGTCTTCCTCGCCACTAATTTTTAAGTATTTTAAAATTGAAAAATGTAATAAAGCGTCATACTGGGTACGTGGAAGGGAGGGGGAAGAATGTGCTGGGTTTTTAAAAAGATGTTCTCTTAAACATCTTGGGGGTTGGACTAGATGACCTCCTGAGGTCCCTTCCAACCCTGAGATTCTATGAGTCTATGATAAATAATGCATAACTTACAAAATAGACATATCAACATGATATTCACATTTGGATTGCACCAAATAGAAATCTTACCCAAAAAATTCTATATGCACTATTCTGTAAAATAATTTATTACATTTAAACTCAAATAAGGGTGCCATAGCATCTTAAAATTACTCTGGATGACTTGTGAGTTGATAAGCAATTCATTCTATTGGGCTATATGCATTCATAGCCATAATTCATTCTCTCAGTGAATTTACAAATTCCTCTGTCCAGTGTTTCATTATGCATGTTCTTTCTACTGACTGCATTAACTCTTATAAATTTTCTTTTAGCTCTCCCATTTAATATAATATTTTCTAAAGTGTTTAAAATGCAGACATCTGGATTAAATAAACTAAGTATATGCAGTAAATCTCACATGTAACTAATAGCTTCTGGCTAAGACTTCAGCGCTTTTTCAACATTTCCAGATCATATACATAAGATTTTAAAAAATATTTTTATTAGTATACCAATCTAAACAGGGAATTATATATTATACTCATTTTGGGATAATACATAATCTTCACTGAAATTTAAATACAAAAATAATGTTCAGTATTTAATTATACAGACCAAAACTATTAATATGTCATCTTCCAGTCTCATTCTGAATGATCTGTAGTTAATTCTGCATTTCACCTCCTAAGGGACCTTTGAAAATATCTATCATGACTACCAATCAAAAAAATGACAAATTAGAAGTTATTTTAGTCCTAGTTGGAATATTAATCATTCTACTTTTCAAAGTATCAAGTTGAGGCCATCTCTATTTAGATCTCGAAAGTATATTCACATAATGTTATAGAAATAAAAAATGGCAGAAATGATCAGGTAAAATATGAGAATTCTGTTTTAACAGTGAAAAATATATTAATAGTCTCTTATCAAAGTTCTCCAATAACTTAATCATGAATTTATTTTTTGACACTTGATTTTCAAAGGCTTTCATGGTGTAGGCCTTGGCTACATTAAACCATTTTTTATGGGAAAAATGCAGTTCCATCTAAACTGAAATGCTTTGCAAAAATCTTGATTTTGCCAAAATTTCATTTAGAGGAAAAAGGAGGGGGAATGTTCTGACAATGGTGAAACATCCTGTTTCAACATTTCTGCTGGTCACACCCTCTGCTCCAACTTGTTAACAGACCGTTGATTCCAAAGCTGCGTAAAAACTCATAGAATATGATTAGTAAGAATAACTTCAATGCCAACTAGTAAACTATGTACAATAGGCTAACTAGCCTACCGTAGGTACAAAAATTATTTTTTGTCCTTTGGATAAGCAGCCATTCAGGGAAGGCAGAACTGTGGATGCTGCTACTATTAAAAGGACATTATCAGGTAAGAAATGTATCATTCTATAGCCCTATGTCTCCCACAATACTGTTACATGTGGGAAGTAGCAAGCAGAGAACAGAACTAGGGAGGGATAAAGAAGTAGAATAAGAAGTGAAGGGATGGCTTTTCCCATCAATTGCCAAAACGGAAAGCGACTTCTGGATCAATGCATGCAGCACCTTCCTTTTGAAAGACGCTTCTGCACAGGATAGAAAGTCCACCTTATAGTGTCTAATAAAAGGGTTAATGCTGCCATGCAGATCTTCTCAGGGGAAGAACATGGGCAGAAAGAGCCTAAAGACACCATAGATCTGTTTTGATTCTGTCAAAACAAGTTCAACCTGATGCCTTGTACGCCTTGACAATGCATAAACTGATCCATCTAACCAGATATAGTTTAGATAGCTGGAGCCCTTGTCACTTCAGATGAAAGGAGATGAAGAATCCAATCTTCTCGTTGAATCGGTGCACTCAATATATATCTTTAGTACTCCAAAAGCATCCAGATTATGCCACAGCTTTTCTGCAGGATGCTGTGGCTTTGGATGGAATGAGGAAGGATCACCCCCCTATGTGGCACAGAAAGATGAGTTCACTTTTGACTAGAAAGATTATGATTTCCTTCATACCACTTTGTCATTATGAATGACTCAATGAGATTTATGCATAGATAAAGCTGCCAACTTCAAGACTCATCTAGAAGTCGTGATAGCAACCAAGAACAGGTTTTGATAGATTTGCAGAAAGGTGAGGATCCATGTAAATGGTTTAAAAGGGTGCTCTCAGCACCAGTGGTAGGTCCCATTTGGGAACGACTGGTCTGACTGCAGGTCTAACCAGTCTGACTGCTCTGAGAAATCTGAGTACTTGGATTCTCTTCCAAGGACATCAAGTAAGACGCTACTTGTGGCCAACATCTGGCTGCATACTGTAGTGTTGAACTGCCCATCAAAACTACACACAGGAAGGGAATAGCTCATATGTATTAGAATTGGGGTTGATGCTGGACTGCAGAATCTGAGTGTCCACATGGATGGGGCAGCTATACTGGTAACACTGTTAAAACTTTTTTGTGTACATAGTCTCTAACTATTACTGTTGAGGAGAAACCTTCAAAATGAGAGCCTGAAACAACAGCTCTAGGATGTGATCTGTCCCATTTGTTTCAATGGGTGCTAACTCCTATGCTAATGAGGATACTTTGATTGTCAACATAGTTAATTATTTCACTGCTCTCCAAAGCATAAACAAAAAGGAAGGGAGTAACTTGAAGGGCTATCTTAGCATTTCCCCAAAGTACAAGTTGCACCAAGACATAAGAAGGCAAATGCAGAAGGGTTGTACATTACCACAGGTAGGCCTTTAACATAATACGGCCAGGACAGCAATGGGGGCACAACACATTTCATCTTCCTCGGGACTCAACTTTCAAAAAATTTGGGAACTGTTGCATTATCCAATGACAGAGTAGCTAACTAAAATTAGCATTTTAACATCTTAAGTATCTTCTACCACAAGAAATCAGACAGAAGTACTAAACGCAGAGAAAACTCATGGACCAAAGTACCAAAAAATCCTATCCACATGAAATTGAAAACCCAGGAAGTGTTTTGACAAATACTTGTCTTTTTAACTTCTAACAGATTGTACTTTTCATGGGAGAAAAAGGCCAGTTTTCCTGCATAACATTTTATGGACATGTCTCCATGCACGTTCAAAGGAAAGCTAATACTATAAAAGAGGATTGCTTTTGATGTCTTAAATATTTCTGTCACTCAGGAGACCTGATTTTATGGTTCCACATTATTTTTGTCTTGCACATCTTTAAGAATACTCTATGTATGGTCATGAGCCAAACATGTGTTGCCATTGAAACATAATTTTGTTTTGTGGTTAAAATGCATACCATTGCCAAGAACAACAAATAAAAGCAATCCTGGAGAAAAATGAAAAATGGAGAATAACTCATATTAACATTTAAAGAATGTAGATGCTGTTAGGTTCTTTTTACTGCTATTTCTTAAATTGATTTCTTAAGTAGTTTCCTGTTCATTTTTAAAGAATAAGCATTTGTGCAAATAGAAAAAAAAAACTGCCCAAGTAGATTTATTAGTTCTTTTAGAGAAGTTCTGGCCATTTTTTTTTGAGTCATTTGCATAGCTTTGACAGAACTGGAACATATTTGTAGATATATTGTACATTTAATACACATATTTCTGAAGTGAATTTACCATAGTGGTCACAAATGGAGCTCTCTGAGTGGTTGTCAATATGGTTATTTGCATGTTCATATATTTACAAGGTATTATTGACAGTTTTTCTTACTTTTATTTCCAAAATCCATATATGCAATTCATTTTCAAGGGCTATATATGCAATTCATTTTCAAGGGCTGAAACATCACCAAATGATGTATGCTCTGTCTTACTACTTGATATTAACTTACTTCATTGCTATTGTCCAATAAGTGCACAAACTGTTAGGTCTCAAATGCTAGTACCACTATTGACTCTGAAGTGCTGTTCTTTGACAGCATGCCTTTATTTCTAAGGAGTCTAGGCATGTACAATTAAAACCCAGTCTTAAAATTAAGTTAACTCTCTTCCTTTTGTTTGTCAAAGGTCCTTTATCTATTAAGAAATTACATATTTATTTCAACAGTGAAGAATAAGATTGTTCAACAAGTAGATACAATATTTTTAAGTTGTTAGCAAATACAGGGGAAAGACCTCGGTATTGATACAAAAATTATATTAATAAAATTATTGTAACTTTTAAAAAGCACACATCAAGCAGAAACAAATCTTGTGAACATTTTTAGGAATAAATCTGATTGCGAAAAGAATGCAGGGTTGTGTTATCAGAGCAATAAATGTAGAGGTAAAGTGGACCTATTCGAACCCCTCCTGCCCCTTCTTTTCAAAGAAAAAGCTATGTTTAACCCATACAAAGATTTCTAGAACTAGCCTTACTGAAACTGATTTCTTTTGTAAACACACTGAAGTCTTTATTCTTTACATTTGGAGAATATTTATGGTGGGAAATGTTTTACAGAAGATACCGGTTACTTCCAAGTAACTCATGTCGACACTTAGAGATGAAAATCTTCGTTGTTTCTCAAATACTTAAGTTTGTATATCAAGTATCAGAGGAGTAGCCGTGTTAGTCTGGTTCTGTAAAAGCAGCAAAGAATCCTGTGGCACCTTATAGACTAACAGACAAGTTTGTTAGTCTATAAGGTGCCACAGGATTCTTTGCTGCTTTTAAGTTTGTATATGCTTCTTTCAATATGTACATTTGCAAATATTTTGTAAATGCAAGCCTGATAGTACTGTTATATAATTAGCAAACTGTTTTATGTACAAATATAGTAATTTCACTTGATGATTGACTAATTATTAACATAAGAAGCCATTAAAGTATAGAATATTTATATTAATGGTGAATTATGGGAGTGAGCAAACCTTAATCCAATGCAGGAAGACAAGAAAATCATCATCCCAAATACTGTCATGTAGAGTCAACCATTTAGTATAAGCACTTTCTATAAGTTATTTAAGTTTAAGACTGTTTTGAGAACTAAAAACTCTTTAATAAAGAACAGGAGTGGTTGGACTTTTTGAATTTAATTTCCTGTCATACTATGAGAAAAAAAAATCTCAAAAAATTGACTGAATAAAAGAGTTAAAACATTAAAAGTTACCTGAATCTATTCTTCAATGGCCTTTGTTCTTTTTTTGTGGCAGAAATGACTCATATTCATTAAGAGGTTGCATATTCAGGCTTGGGGTGTGTGTGTGTGTGTGTGTGTGTGTGTGTGTGTGTGTGTGTGTGTGTGTGTGTGTGTGTGTGTGTGTGTGTGTGTGTGTGTGATCTAAGATATGCAACTTCAGCTACGAGAATAGCATAGCTGAAGTCGACGAATCTTAGATCGACTTAGAATCACTTACTTCGCGACCTTGCGGCGCGGGATCAACGGCCGCCACTCCCCCGTCGACTTTGCTTCCGCCTCTCGCCGAGCTGGAGTTCAGCAGTCAACGGGAGAGCGATTAGGGATCAATTTATCGCATCTACACTACACGCGATAAATTGATCCCCGATAGATCGATCGCTACCCACCAATCCGGCAGGTAGTATAGACGTACCCTCAGGATGTGAAAGTCTCACCTAGGCCAACCCCAAAGGCATGAAGCCAGTCAAAGAATGACAGCAACCAACCTGAATCTAAACAAGAATGAAAGAGGTGTGTTTTCCCTACGATTTCATGAAAATAAGGAGAAGGATATAAAAAACACTGAAGTGAGAACCCCCTTACAACCACCCTTTGCTACTCTGCTTAGACAGCAAGCACTCCACAACTCACCCAGCCCATCTCTACAAGCAAACTGCCATAGACAGTTAAGAAAAAAAGAGAAGACTCAAGAAGAAATCAACCCAAGGAAATCTCCCCAAGACGTTAATGTGGATTGGTGAGAGGAAGTTAACTAAAATACTACCAAGAGATTAGATTTAAAACTCTTGTAATGATTTTGTTGTTCTGTTGTAATTTAAAAGACAAACAGTTTTTCCTATCAATCACCAAATGGTTATACCATGTATTCCTGGAGATGAAAACGGGTCAAATGTTGGTAAACAGAAAAAGAATGAGTTTTAATTGGATTTAAGATTCCTAATATAGGTTAACTGGCCTGTCTCAAGATAGTTCCTTAAATGCCTTCTTCTAAGTAACTGATTTAAATATTTTCTTTGGTTTCATAGGATGTAGTAAAGATAGACAGCCAGTTTATAATTGGTAATTTATTAACCACCACCAAGTCCACTTGCCTTGAAATAAATATTTTTTTTTGCTCATCTATAAATATTCATAGTTATTTATAAGGCTATAATAAAGAATGGATTCATAATAGTTTTAAACAATATTCTTTGGTCTTAACTTTACCAAGAGAAAAGAACACCTCAGAGTTGTTCAAGGGTGTTAATCTCTGTTAAAAGCTCTCTACAGAGAGACGTACAGAAAAAATTATAATGGCAATAAGCAGTTTATCATTTTGGCTTGGTCATGTGTGTTGTTTAATGCTTTCTTTAGTAATAAAATAGCCATGGTTAATAATTATGATTTTGCTTGGTCTTGATCACACCCAAGCAAGCAGCTCCCAACCAAGATACAAACATTTTCAATAACTGCCAAAGATCATGCAAATCTTGAATTGGACTACTCAGTCATATGAGACATTGCAAACCATTTACATCATAGGCTACAATTCCCACCCTCTCTCACAGACAAAAGGATGCCAACTATGACCACAGTGTCTCCTAGCATATGTAAAAGAAACACTGTGACTAAATAATGGAAGCCATGTCCCTGAGTTAGCAGAAAGAGAAACAATAAGTAAGAGCTGGCCTACCATTTCTTGTTTCTCTAAACCAAATGTTTTTAGTCCTTTAAAAACAAAATTACTTGGCATCCAACAATTTAAAACCACCCCTTTCAATCTCACATAAAGCTACATTAACAAGATGTGTATTTTTATAAAGTACAATTTTTAATGCTGTATTTCATATTGAGGAACAGAACAGAATTGAATATAAAAGTCAAAGGCAAGGACATCTTTGGGATGTAATTACCTGAATGACATCAGTAACATCAACAAAATTAGTTCCTGGGAACTTTAGCTCTTCCTCCTCATACTGAGTTTGTTCTGGACCCTTATAAAAGGTAGACAAAAACATACATATCTTAAATTAAAAGGTATAACTGTAGAAAAACTTTATACTGAGAATATGATCAAGCTACAGTGACCCTCTTGTTGCACACTAATTAGATCTTAAACAACCACAATGCAAATTTTTGTATCCTAACAGTTAGAGGGATTTCTCGATAGACCAGGAAGAGGACTAGATGGTATCCATTAAGCAATTCAATAAAATGAACGCTAGCACTCCTTGGACTTGCCTGTAGGATTTAATAGAATATCTCTGCTTCAGAATCTCAGGACATTATTTTTATAACTATCAAACTTTTCTTTTGAAATACACAAGAGAGGGACAAATGACTTCAAAATGAATCACTCAGTCTGGAAATACCGAAATTAAGGTTCCCCAAAGCAACTTAACTCTACTTCCTTTTGCATAATCTTTACAAACTTTTTAAATTACATGATCACAAGCTCTTTTTTGGGGGGGTGGAGGGGGGATTGATTGGGGGAAGGGCAGAACCCTGCCTCATTCAGTGGCAGAATGAGAATGACAGTTCAGCTGAATGATGAACAAGTTGTGTAGTGAATGAGGCAGGGGTCTGTGGGAACATCACCTCATGCAGTGAGGAGGCTGGTTGGTGTGCAGTGAATGTAGCAGACACACACATGCTGAACAGCTAAGGAAAAAAGAAATATTGAACAGTTGCCTCATTCAGTTCACATAGTTCAGCCTGTGCACTGAATGAGGCCGAGGTCCTGTGGAAGAAACAATATGATCTTGTCATCATATGCTTCAGTTTGCAACCTTAACATTCTTTGGATAGTTTTCTGCCTGGAATTCACACATAATCTTCATTATTTCCTAAATGCTCTATGACAACTCCTGGAAAGTGACATGGGCAAAATCATGATTCGCAAATCTAAAGGCCAGAGGGGGCCATTGTGATCATGTAGTCTGACCTGCACCATACAGGCCATAGCACCTCACCGAGTAGTTAGTGGCTTGCCTATGTTGCTGTACAAGGGAACTCAAGGCAACTCCTTAATCCCTTGCACAGCTACTGTGTATTGTCGGTCTGTGAGCAGGGTGGCGAGATGATCCACAGGGCCACTATTCCCCACCCAAGGCAAGCGGACAGGGAATGGACATAGAGGGGGCAAGGAGTGGGTGAAGCCTTCTCTCCTCCATGTGCCAGCTAATATAGCTGAGCCTGCATGTATGGAGAAGCAATGTGCTACTGGTATGGACCAACAGCAGATTACTTCCTCTCCCCTGTCCCAAGAGTCACAGTTCTTTCCCTATGCTGTTCGTGGGGTGTGCACAGTTATGCACCACTCTTTAATCGGGGATGGAAGGAAATTAACAATCTACACCTTGTTAAAGATTTTGTTGAAAATAAATAAATAAATAAAAACCCACCCATCTTAGAAGTCAGAATTTAGTTCTCTTTTCTGTTTACTAGTGGGCTTACTTCCTTTAACAAAGAAGGAATACTGCATTAGACCATTTGATAATAACTGAACATTAATGTATTAATATCTACTTATCAAACCAACACCAATTCTTAGGCATTTAGACCAATACCTGAATCAGACTGCTGACAGGAGGAAGTGCTGCTTCAGAGCTTGTAGAAGCCTGGTTTATACTCACGCTGTCATTTGAAATACTGTCAATATCTACATTCGGTAATACCTAAAATGGAAAACACCACAAGTCCAAAATTGAAATCTGTATTAATTAAATTTTCCTCTGTTCACACTTTTCATAAGAACATGGAATGGCTCCCCGTTGTCATGCCTGCACCTGATCAGGACTGGATTTTACAGACAGATTTAACATAATAAACAAGCTAAGAACATTCCCCCAAGAGTAATTCCTTCTCCTTTTTTTCCTGTTATCTTACTTTTCCTGCTCTCCATTTCATTTGAGGTCTTCAGTTTTGTTATCTATAATAGATTGTTAACACAGTGGGACCTTGTCATTTTGTATGTTTTAATTGCCGAACACATGTATGGTAATTTTACATAATAAATTCACCACCTCAATTCACATCAATTATTCAGAATTCTGTGATTGATTGACTCATGGGTCATTTATGTTGCCTTATAAGCAACTGTGTAGTTAAGTGTACTTCTAAGTAATAAGCAGTAACTATTAATTTTGTAATAGACACATTGTAATAGATGTCCAATCTTTGTACAATACAGTTAGAAGAAAAATTAGAGTGATTACGTTCTTTGCAGTGACAAAGATTTTTTTAACAGGTACACAAATGCATCAAAAGAAACGCAAGTACTAGTTTAAATCTTTGACAAAAGCCTCATCACTTGGAACATTTAAAACAACTGGACAAAGCACTACCAAAAAAGTGTGTTGATGAGAAAAGTAGTGCACTGGCAGAGGGATGGACTACATGTTCTATATGGGATTTTTTATTTAAATCTCTTACTTCTTCTATTATTCAAAAATAGTTATATGTAAAGGGGCTAGGGGAGAGAGGGGGAATACTGACAGCATATCTTCTGCTTCAGTTTGATTCTCCAATGAACACAGAATACTGAATTTTTGATAAAACATTCACTTCCATTTCCATGACAACAGACTCTCATCACAAACATGGGATCAGAACTTCAGCAGTTGACTGGTCTGAAGGGAAACTGAGTTGCAAGGAAACTCATATTTAAACAAAAATTTTAAATGGCAAAGCGTTCAGCCAAGTAAATTGTTTTAAATTAATTAAACTCTCATTTTTGAGTTTTCTCCAGCATGAAAGTCTCCCTTGACACAAGGAATATACTTGCAGATATGTTCTTTTTCCAAACAACTCTATTCTGGTTAAATAATAAAAATGATTGTAAAATAATTCAAAACAATTAAGCACAGGATGACTGATTTTTGGTTTACACTACACCATGTGGTGTTAACATTAAGAGAAAAGGCATCCACCAATGCCCAATCATTCACATAGAATAACAGAACTGTAGGACTGGAAAAGACCACAATAGTCCATCTAGTCCAGTCCCCTGCACTCAAGGTAAGACTAAGTATTAACTAGACCATTCCTGACTGCTGTTTGTCTAACTTGTTCTTAAAAACCTCTGATGACAGAGATTCCACAACCTCCCTGGGCAATTTGTTTCAGTGCTTAACTACCCTGACAGTTAGGAAGTTTTTATTCTCCTTTTTATAGATTGGCACAATCTTTGCCCTATTCCCTAACGTTCAACCTAAACCTCCCTTGCTGCAATTTAAGCCCATTGCTTCTTGTCCTATCCTCCTTGTAACAACCTTTTATGTATTTGAAAACTGTTATCATGTCCCCTCTCAATGTTCTCATTTTTAAAATCTTTCCTCATAGGTCATGTTTTCTAGACCTTTAATCGTGTTTTTCCTCTGGACTTTCTCCAATTTGCCCACATCGTTCCTGAAACGTGGCACCCAGAATTGGACACAACACACCATTGAGGCCTTATCAGCACAGTGTAGAGTAGAAGAACTATTTCTTGTGTCTTGCTTACAACACTCCTGCTAACACATCCCAGAATGATGTTTGCTTTTTGGCAACAGTGTTACACTGTTCACTCATATTCAGCTTGTGATCCACTACAACCCCCAGATTCCTTCCTATGTGTGTGATTGTTCCTTCTTAAATGGAGTACTTTGACTTTGTCCTTACTTAATTTCATCCTATATACTTCAGACCATTTCTCCAGTTTATCTAGATCATTTTGAATTTTAATCCTATACTCCAACGCACTGGTAACCCCTCCCAGCTTGGTACATCCACACACTTTACAAGTGTACTCTCTATGCCTTTATCTAAATCATTTATGAAGATATTGAACAAAACTGGACCGAGAACCAATCCCTGTGGGACTCCACTTGAAATGCCCTGACAGATTGACTGTGAACCACTGATAACATCTGGCTGGGTACTAAAGTCCTCATTAAACTTGCAAGTGACCCGTGCCCCATGCTGCAGAGGAAGTTGAAAACCCAACAGGGTTCCTGCCAATCTGACCCAGGGGAAAATTCCTTCCCGACTCCAAATATGGCATTCAGTTAGACCCTGAGCATGTGGGCAAGACCTACCAGCCAGACACCTGGGAAAGAATTCTCTGTAGTAACTCAAAGCCCTCCACATCTAGTGTCCCATCACTGGCCGTTGGACATATTCCCTGCTAGCAGTCCTGTAGGCAGTCTTATCATACCATCCCCTCCATAAACTTATCAAGCTCAGTCTTGAAGCTAGTTAGGGTTTTTTCCCCCTCATTGGTCTGTAATTCCCCAGGTTGTCCTTATTCTCCTTTTTATAGATTGGCACGATATTTGCCCTACTCCCAGGCTCTGAAATCTCTCTAATCTTCCATGAGTTTCAAAGATATTTGCTAATCGCTCAGATAAGGCTGACAAGTGTGAAAAATTGGGATGGGGGTAGGGGGTAATAGGAGCCTATATAACACAAAACCCCAAATATCGGGACTGTCCCTATAAAATCGGGACATCTTGTCACCCTACTCAGATATCTCCTCAGTCAGCTCGAGTATTCTAGGATGTATTTCATCAGGCCCTGGTGACTTGAAGACATCTAACTGTCTAAGTAATTTTTAACTTGTTCTTCACCTATTTTAGCCTCAGATCCTACCTCATTTTCACTGGTATTCACTATGTTAGTTCTTCAATCGCTACTGACCTTTTTGGTGAAAACTGAAACAAAAAAGGCATTTTGTGCTTCCGCTATTTCCACATTTTCTGTTATTGTCTTTCCCGTCTTCACTGAGTAATGGGCCTACCTTGTCCTTGAACACGAACAATCTTTAGCAAATATTAATAAGTACAGCAGTTGTGCTTGCTTCATACCTGCACAGTGAGTTTAGGAGGGTCCTTTTTTTCTGATCTCATCTCTATTACTGCTATGTTGGGTTTCTTTAGCTTAGGTTGTGGTTTTGGAGGAGCTGGAAGAACAGAGGTGGTCACTGTAACAGGGTGTGGTTTACCTATAATGACTCCAGCAGGCTGTGGTGAGATGCCATTAATTTGCGTTTGACCTAAAGACAGTTGGTTAAGAAACATAAAAACCTTTAATTTATCGATTAAACAGAATAAAAGTTAATTTAATTCAGAACATTTTTGTGAATTTTATAAAAATCAGATTAATTTTCTTCCTCACTGGTCAAAATCTGGTGTCTTATCAGTTAAATTTAAATTTTTATGCATTTTATCGTATTAATTTTTTAAGCCTAGATACCTGAGGATTTTCCCAATTGTTTTGTAGTAGTTCAATTGACTACAGTGCCATCTAGTGTTATAAAAACAACAACTGCAATCACCTGTGCTACTCAAAAACTTGGGTCATCATAACAGACAGACATTTTTGTTCTTTGACCTACAGGATATGGGCTATATAAAATCAATACCTACATTACACAGTCTCTCCCTGCCTCCTCCTATCTGGAACTAGTGGGCCAGTTAGTCAAGATATGATTCAGATTATAACATCCTTCGAGCTTTGACTGCAGCCGCTCTTTTTTGTATATTTATTATCTTTAGGTGTCAGCTTAATATTAACCTCTGTCTATATACCAACAGGACTCAGACTATATCTGCTCTCAAGAGGAGACTATCTCAGTGGTGATCAATGGGCTATAATCAACTTGGGACAATATTATTCAAACTGTTGGGCAGAAATGATCAATTTATATCTACGCTCTGTCATGCAGACTAAATTCCAGGGCCTGGAATTCATTCTCTGATTAACAATGGCTTCTCCTGTAGAAACAAGGTCAGAGCCTCAGTGACGGGAAGAGTAAGGAGGCTGCTGCAGTGCAAAATGCCAGCAATCTCTCCTCTACCAGGAGGTCCTCAAACAGGCAGCACAAGGTGTGAGTGGTGCTGGCTAGGAGTGGGCCTGGCTAGAAGAACCAGAGGATACACAGATTCCCGCTGCAGCCTCTGCTAGTGTAGCTTCTATGGAGTCCCACCAGAGTTTAACACTGCTCCCCAAATTATACAGAGAGATAAGAGATGCTTCTCTCAGAAGCAGCTGGGACGAATCTGGCCCATACAACTCATTAGGTTTTTGGTTGTTCTTACCTAATGGAATAGCCATAGGAATTAGATGGCCTTCAAGTGGACCGGACAAGTCAGGCATTTCTCTGCTGGGGCTGAACAGATACTGGCTTTCTTTAAGGGGTGCAGAAAGTGGACACTGCCTCTTAGGACTGATTATTACTTTCTGTGTGCAAGAGTTGGTTTGTGTTCTTGCTGACTTTACCTTAGTACCTGCAATGAGAATCAACTAAATTATACCTCTCTCACATGCATTCATATGATGTCATATACTAGTATAAGCTTATGTAATACAAACTGTTTGATTGCAATAACTATGTATAAATGCTTTAACAACAGAGAAGGTATGACCAGTCATTGTTCTAATAAATAAAAAACATTGCAAGTGATGAATACATTATATTCCTCAATACTGACAAAATACACCAAACTCACAACTTCCCCCATCAAAAATACCCGTTTTATGGCATCCCTCCTGCCAATGAATTTTCTTCTGTTTTTTATTTTACACAGCACTCAAACCAAGTGATCAGAGAACTGAAACTGCTATTGAAAGACAGTAGGTTGACCTTTAAGGATTTTATGAAAGAGAGAGAAAAGTAAATATAGGGTGAAACACCACAAGGAATAAAGGAAATTCTATATACAACCCTATATTTAGTTAAAGAAAGCAGCTCTCCTTCCATTTAAATAACATGTAACAAAAAAAATCTTAATTTAAGTAGAAACTATCTCTGACATTGACTGAAAATCAATCACAAACATAAAATGCCTAAGATTGATTAGAACAAGAAATGACCCGTGTATACCATACGTTGCTGGCTTTATAATCCAATGAACTACAAACTGATGCTGGCAGCACATGCCAAGGCCCCTAGGCCTCACTGAACACTTACAAATATATAGCTGGAACCAGTGTGGCTCATCTCTGTGTTAATACTGTTAAAATAGGTATGAGTTACAAAAATGTGTTTAGTGTTTAGACTTTATGAAATGCTTTTAAGTTGCTGCATGTATTAATCTCACTTATAATACCTGTATGCCATGTTATAGGGTAATATTTAAGTGCTTTTCTTCCATTGTAAGTCACCAGACAGGAGAGAAGCATTAACAAGTGTAAAATACTAGTTCCCAATAGGTGTTATATTTTGCCCAACAAAAAGAAAATCCATCAACACCAAACTAAACATTGTGGAACATCAGAATTGCTTTCCCAGACCCCATGCAGAGGAGATGCACTGAATTCCTCCGAACAGCTGAATTTGTAACTCGAAGCAAAAGGGGAAAAGGAATAAAAAGCCCTAACAAGGAGGAACTGTAGCTTGGTCTGCACTACCAACTTATGTCAGCGTAACTACATTGCTCAGGGGTATGGAAAATCCACTCCGCTGAGCAACATAGTTATACCGATCTAACGCCCAGTGTAGACAGCACTAAGTCAATGGGAGGGCTTCTTCCATCTACATAATTACCACCTCTTGGGGAGGTGGAGTACCTACATTGACAAGAGAGGCTCTCCTGTTGGTGTAGTGCAGCTGTGCCATTGCAGCACTGTATGTGTAGACATACCCGTATCTTTTATGCTGCTTGGACACTGAGGAGCAAGGATTACCAAGCATAAGCAAAAGATTGCCAATGCTTGGCATGGATTAGCCCTAAAAGACATATAGTGCTTGTTTAGAAGTTTCTATTACTTTTTCAAAATTAAGAGTGACTCACTTGTTTACCTACTTTAATCTTCTAAATAACTCTCTCATTTCCTTTTCCTAGTTAATAAATCTTTTGATAGTATATTATAGGATTGGCTACGAATGTTGTCTTTGGTGTAAGAGCTAAGGTGCACCTGACCTGGGCCAAGTGACTGGTCCTTTCGGACTTGGTGTACCCTAAATATTATTGTGATTTTTGGTGTAAAGGAACATCTATCACAAAGGCAGGCTTGCCTAGGTGACTAGATAGACTGGAGCACCCAAGGGGACTCTGTGACTCAATGTTAAGAATGTTATATAGTGTCTGAGGCGTTTACACTAGATACTTGACTGATGAAATCTAAGTACAGAGCTCACCACCAATTTGGGATTTGTATCTTGCTTCTTAACTGTCCATCTGGAGGTTAGTACTCACCTTTTTCAACCACTGCAGCAGGACAAACTGTGAAAACTTCCCACTCATAAATACAGACACAACATCAACATGGGAAAACTGATTTGCCAATCCAGCTTTGAAAATGTATTCACAAAAACTAACCCTATTTAACAACATCTAAGCATCAAGCAGAGTGGAACATATATTGAATACTGTATTTCTTGCTGTGCATACATAAAGCTTCCTATGCCATATACATTCTATGGAAAAAGTGTATATTATGCCACATTAAACCTGAGAATTTAAACACAGATAAGGTTCTGCCAGAAGCTGGGACTGGACAGCAGGGGATGGATCACACAATAATTGCCCTGTTCTCTTCATTCCCTCTGACGCACTTGGCCCTGTCCCCTTTTGTAAGGCAGGATAGTGGGGCTAGATGGACCATTGGTCTGCCCCAGTATGGCCATTCTTATGTTCTCACATAGCAACACTAGCCTGACCACGCTAAATAATAATCTACAGATATGTATACTCTTTATGATTTAAGGGAGAAATTCTGCTCTCAATGATACTAGGGTAAATCCAGGATAATTAATGAACTTAAGTTACTCTAGATTCACTCCAATATTAAAAAAATAGCACTATACAATAACAATAAACCACACATTAAATGGATTAAGAAGTGGCTAACTGACAGATCTCAAAAATTAGTTGTCAATGAGGAAACATCCTCAAATTGGGGAGGTTCCTAGTGGGTTCCACAAGAATAGGAAGCAGGCCCAATCCTATTAAACATTTTCATTGACGATCCAGAAGAGCATATAAAATCACTGATGATAAATATTTGCAATGACACAAAGACTGGCAGAGTGGTAAATAACAATTAGGACTGAGCAGACATACAGAGCAATCTGAATTTCTTGGTACATTCTCTGAACATGATTTTCAAGTGCTTTTAACTATTTCTTTCTCTTGAAAAGAAAAAAAATCATTCAAATTTAGCAGACACTGGATTTTTGATTAAACATACGTATAAAACATGATGCATTTAAAAATTAAGATCTTTTTCAGTTACAATTATCCAAGCACAAAAAAATTGTTCTTTAAAAAAAAACAAAAAACCTTCTTCACACACTCAGATTACCCAGGAATAGATGGATTTCTCTACCCGCAACTTCCTAGGAGAATTCTTGCACTGATATCAAGCATTATTCATGGAAGTTTAGTTGCAAAGGAAAACTGTTGAGCAAGTTATAAATGACTGAAAAGACCATCTAAAAATGTCCATTTCAGCCTTAACTAGGAGAATCCTTGTTGTAACACTAAATTTAATATGACCCAAATATGCTACTAGTGAAGGGGAGTCACTTTAATAAAATTAGATTTTCTTGACAATCAACCATGAGGCTAACTACTTTCAATGGTTCTGTGGTCTATGTAACATGGTATGCAATCTCCAGGAGCGGGAATCAAAAAGGATGTTGATAAATTGGACAGCGCTCAGAGAACAGCCACAAGAATGATTGAAGTGATTAGAAAACATGCCTTATAATGATAGACTCAAGAGTTCAATCTATTTAGCTTAACAAAGAGAAAGGTAAAGGGTCACTTGATAACAGTCTACAAGTATCTAGTCTATCACTAGTATATCAGCACCTCACAAAAACATGAACAAATTATTCCCAATACCTATTGGAAAGTATTATTTCATCCATTTTACTAACAAGGAATTGAAGCACAGAAGATTTAAGCAACTTGCCTAAGGTCAACCCAAGAAGTCTCTGGCAAAGACGGATAATAAAATTAGGTATTTTAAGTACCAGTCAAGTGCCATCCTAGCTCAGCTGGAAAGCTTAGGACTAGATTAACTCTATGGAAGCTCTATTTACAGTAAATGCTCATGAAATGACACAGTATATTCCCACCTTCTTCCCCTAAAGTGAAAATAAACATGTCTTAGTTTATTTATTATCAAGATACAGAGAGATCAGTGTAACTTGCACAGAGTTCCAACTACAGGATAACTCCATTATTTTATGATACTTTTATTACACCAGGTAGGTGGGACAGAGGGCTCAGCAGTCCCACAGTCCAGGTTGCACCCCAGGGACCCTGTCACAACAAGTCATTACTACTCTTTGATCCACTAAACTGTTAATCATAATTACCATGTGACATTTAAAACACAGTCTGACCTTTTTCCTAAACTGATCTGTTTTTGCTTAAAAAAAAAAAAGTGTCAGAATTAACCATCTTCAGCCAGTCAATCTCTGTTTATACGGCATATGGCACATTGACAACACTCACTGTAGTTAATACACAAAAAGCTCTGTTACGAAACAGAGATGGTTTCTATGCAACCCACCTTGACAACAAGCCACAAAAGCAAATAAATGAAATGTTAAAACAACTAATCATATGTACTCTACTCTTCCACCCCCAGATATGCACTTTATCCCTACCTCAATCATGTATGCAACACATCATACACTTTAGCCTTTAACTGCCTCAGCACCCTAACCATTTCTTCCAATCACATCAGCGTTCCCTTTTGCACACTACCTTCACCACATTGAATATCCACACATTGACATTGAGAGAAGTTAATGTAATCATTTGGTAACTCACATTCTCCCTCCAGTCTCCCATAGTGTCTTGTCTTCTATACTCCTCCTTATGCTTGCTCTCCCGGCTTCCTACTCTTCATATTCTTCCCCACTTCCTCTCCTATTTCTCTGGCTTCCTCCTACATTCCCCTACATGTCCGCTACACGTCCCCTTTTTTCCCCTTCTGCACATCCTATTGCCCTCCAACTCTCCTAGGTTTCCTTCTTGCTTCTCAGACTCCCCTTGTTTCTGGATTCTCCCAGTGACCCCCTCTGCCTCCTCAAACCTTAAAGGCCAGCTTAGTGTCACTTTCACAGGGAATGATTCAGGGGGGTGGCCATATTTGCTAAACTTCCTCCTGTACAGACTATACAAAAACAGATCTCCAATAGCTTCAGTTGTATTAAGAACAATGGGAGATAGCAACCATTTTGACAGAGGGCAATTCTTTATGAGTTTCTTTGAGGGAACACAGTCCCCAGGTTTTGCTAAAGGAAAACTTTAAGTTATGAAGAATAATGGCAAAAGTTAATCCTACCCATAATCGTAAAAGTTAGTCCTCGGACCAGATCAGATCAGGATTCATCTCTCTGAAAGCTTTTGTGAAATGAGAATGTTTTTTAGAAGTAACCAGCTGATTTAAAAAGCTTGATTGCCACAGAAATTTCAGCAACAACTTCAAACATTTTAATGTAGAAAGGAAAAGATGTCAAACACAAACCACATAGACATTTCAAAGGGCATAAGAACTAAAACTATGTGAGAGATCAAACAAGATCAAACTAGCTAGAGACATGAAAGGTAACAACAAAACATTCTACAAATACTGTAGAAGCTAGAGGAAGACTAAGGATAAGGAAGGCCCGTTACTCAAGGGGGGGGGAGAATAACAGAAAATGTGGAAATGGCAGAGGTGCTTAATGATTTCTTTGTTTTGGTTTTCACCAAGAAGGTTGGTGGTGATTGGACAACTAACATAGGCTAAAAGGCTAAAATAGGGAAAAAACAAGTTAAAAATTACTTGGACAAATTAGATGTCTTCAAGTCACCAGGGCCTGATGAAATGCATTTTAGAATACTCAAGGACCTAACTGAGGAGATATCTGAGCCATTAGCAATTATTGTTGAAAAATCATGGAAGATGGGAGAGATTACAGAAGACTGGAAAAAGGCAAATATAGTGCCAATCTATAAAAAGGGAAATAAGGACAACCCAGAGAATTACAGACCAGTCAGCTTAACTTCTGTACCGGAAAGATAATGCAGCAAGTAATTAAGCAATCAATTTGCAAACATTTAGAAGATAATAAGGTGATAAGTAACAGCATGGATTTGTCAAAAAAAAAAAAAAATCATGTCAAACCAACCCGACAGCTTTCTTTGACAGGATAACAAGTCTTGTGGATAAGGGCAGATGTGGTCTATCTTGACTTTAACAAAGCTTGGATACTGTCTCGCATGACCGTCTCATAAACAAACTAGTGAAATGCAACCTAGATGGAACTAATATAAGGTGGGTGCAAAACTGGTTGGAAAACCATTCCCAGAGAGTAGTTATCAGTGGGTCACAGTCATGCTGGAAGGGCATAACAAGTGAGGTCCGCAGGGATCAATTCTGGGTCCGGTTCTGTTCAATATCTTCATCAATGATTTAGATAATGGCATATAGAGTACACCTAAGTTTGCGGACGATCCAAGCTCGAAGGGGGTGCAAGTGCTTTAGGGGATAGGATTAAAATTCAAAATGATCTGGACAAACTGTAGAAATGGTCTGAAGTAAATAGGATGAAATTAAATAAGGACAAATGCAAAGTACTCCATTTAGGAAGGAACAATCAGTTGCATACATACAAAATGGGAAATGACTGCCTAAGAAGGAGTACTGCAGAAAGGGATGTGGGGGTCATAGTGGACCACAAGCTAAATAAGTCAACAGTGCAACACTGTTGCAAAAAAAGCAAACATCATTCTGAGATGTATTAACAGAAGTGTTGTAAGCAAGACACGAGAAGTAATTCTTCCACTCTATTCTGCACTGATTAGGCATCTTCTGGAGTCTTGTGTCCAGTTCTGGGCACCACATTTCAGGAAGGATGGGTACAAATTGGAGAGAGTCCAGAGAAGAGTGACAAAAATGATTAAAGGTTTAGAAAACACGCCCTATGAGTGAAGATTGAAAAAATTGGGTTTGTTTAGTCTGGAAAAGAGAAGACTGAGAGGAGACATGATAATAGTTTTCAAGTACGTAAAAGGTTGTTACAAGGAGGAGGGAGAAAAATTGTTTTTCTTAACCTCTGAGGATAGGACAAGAAGCAATGGGCTTAAATTGCAGCAAGGGAGGTTTAGGTTGGACATTAGGAAAAACTTCCTAACTGTCAGGGTGGTTAAGCACTGGAATAAATTGCCTAGGGAGGTTGTGGATCACCACTATTGGAGATTTTTAAGAGCAGGTTAGACAAACACCTGTCAGGGATGGTCTAGACTTCTAGACAATACTTAGTCCTGCCAAGAGCGCAGGGGACTGGACTAGATGACCTCTCGAGGTCCCTTCTCTAGTTCTATGATTTCACACTTAAAGGCCACCTACATGTATAGAAAAACACATATTTGCTACACTGTAAACCCCATTTTAAATGCAACACTAACTATGGAGATATGACAAGTGTAATAATTCAACTATATATTTCTTAAAACACAGTAAAAGCATATATTGAATTGATCATAGATTGCTAATCTCTCATAAAAAATGACAGTTTTGAAAGAGATGGGATCTAAAGTTTGATAGAGTAACAAAAACAAAACAAAAAACCACCTTCAGAGCATTACATGCATATTAAGAAGAGAGACTATAAGCAGAAGCCTGAAGACGAATTTCCATTACAAGTATGAATATCATAACTATGCCTGTAATATAACTTTGTTGATTTTACAACATGTACCGGGGATGCATTTCAGAAAGGTTCTCTCTCAAATAACGAGAGGAAAAAAGTTATCACAACCCATTAAAGCTTAACTTGAAGAGTGTGCCCGTTGTAAACACGCAACTGAATCTGCTGTAAGGAATTTGAAAAGAAAAACCTGAAAGTAAGCACCTAATGGGAAGTGACGACAGACACACCTGTTTATAATTTAAACATTTATGTCAAAGGATTACTTACCCCTAACACACTCTATAACTTTTGGTCTTTGAGGTTTGGATTTCGGAGAAGGAGAGTTGAACCTGAGATATGGCGCTTTTTTAAGTGTGCTGCGGTGGCCCTGGTAAATTGGTTTCCCATATACCTGGGACAGATACTCTTCATTCTGTACCACAGCACTTGCTTTCAGAGGTCCCTGCACAAAAAAAAGCCATTTCTAAATTACACATTTAGTTCTTCACATATGGAGAATTATTGCTACACATTTTTTCCAGCAGTTTTATATTTTGTGATGTATTATGGACAAATAAGATACAGAAATGAAACAGTGTTAGATGAACTGTAAATCTTGGCATTTTTTTTTTACTTCCTATGTAATTTGATAAATTAGTTGTCATTATGCATAACAACTTTTGCATAAATCAGTATCAAGTATACAATCAACTATACCTTTTTATACCCTGTTACATATTATTTATTAAGCGCCAATAAACGCTGTATTCTTCAAGCATAAAAATAAAGTCAGTCCTCACAATGGAAACCTAAAGGAGGGAGCCATTTTATTTTAAATTTGCATTTATGGTAATATTAATTATATATGAAGTAATGCACGCTCAAACAACCCTTTAAACAAACCCTACAAATTCTGTGCCTTATAGCATAATTGTCCAGAATTAAATGTGCAGTATTCCAGATACTACCCAACTAGCACTGTATGTAGAGGAATATTTGCCTTACATGTGAACATTTTAATTACTGTCAATCATAAAGCAGGACACTGACAGTTCCAATTCAGTTCTCTCCTGGAAACTGAAGTAGGGCAATCATTACCAGAAGGAACTACAAATAACAAACAAAACCCTTTACCTCTGCCCTTCCTTCTTTCTTCAGCAAAGTTTCAGAAACTGAGTAACTTCTCAAGCTCTGTCTTCTAAAGTTATCCTCTGACTGCTTCTGAGACGGCTTAGCAGCCGATAAATACTTCTTTGTTAAGGATCCTTGAGTTTTTGCTTTAATTTCTTTGTTGGTCTTCATATCCCTGGTGTTCTGTGTTCTCTTGATCCATAGAGTCTTTGGATCTTTTTTATTATATTGTGTTTGTTCATAATCATTTTTTGCCATTTCTGCCTAAAGATCAAATGGAAACATTGTCAAACGAGATTTTATGTTTAAGTCTATCAGGAAAGGCTGGGGGCAACTTTGAAGTTCTGACAAATGGTTTGTTTTTCATGTTAAACAGTAACTGTGATGTACTGACTTTCATTAAGCTGAACAAGTTTTAAAATAGGTGTGGACATTTTGTTGTTGAGCTACAAATTGGCCTAATAGTCTCCTGATGTTTTCATATTGAGAGTGAAAATATTTAACAACAGTCTACATTTTAAAAAACCACGAGAGTGTCTTACAATGAGAGAAACTAACTCAAACATTTTCTTCCAGCCATACCTGAATTTCCACACTGATTGCTTTAATCCACTCATCTACCGTCTTTCTGATACGAATCTCCTCCATTACATGTCTGAAACACAAAGAAGAAAGAGCTATGTTAGGTCAATGATTCTCAAACTGTGATGAGTTAGTTCCTGAGAATGTAGTGACCTGTTCTGAGGGAGGCTTTAAAAAGCACAGGGAAAATAAGATTATTAACTTACCTACAATTCTTGATCTTGGAAGATATTGAACGTATTCATACTACTTTCCCATGCCTGCACCTGTGCTTCTAGTATATCATTGTTGGAAGCTCCCATATTTCTATGCCCTAGCACCATTAATCTGCCTCACAAGTAGGTGCCATGCATTTACTCTAATGAGATGCTATAGCAGTCCCTATTGCCTCCTATGTTTCTTTTTTGAACAAAAGGTGAAAAGCAAGAGAGAATGAAAAACATATTCCCAATTTGGTGGGGGAGAGTGAGCAGATGAGTATTTAAAGACAGGGAAGTCTTTTTCTCCAAAAAGGAATTATTATGGATTCCCATTTCCAGAAAATCTTTACAAAAGGAAGACTAGTTTCATTCAAGACAGCAAAGAGATGAAAGTTTAATTACCACCAAAATATATTTTTCATATATAATTTTATTTAAGCAACTGACAAAATATCTAGAACAGAAGCTATAGAGACATCCTAAAAAAAACCAAAGGTATGAGAAAGATTGGGTGCTCACAACATGGAAACAGGTTCTGTAATGGTCAAAATCAGATTCATGTCACAAGACGAGAGCAAGCAATAGTGCATTGAGAAAGCATGCAGAGTATTCTCTATGGCAGCTTTGCTAATCTGAACAGAAAATAAATATACCTGGGTTGTTATACTGGTGCATGTCATTGTACTATCTGCAGAGAGGCTGGCTACAGTTTTAGACATATATTGACTGAATGAGCCCCAACAGGACCTTGAAATTGTGAGCCTGCTACAAGGAGTAACAATAACAAAAGCAATCAGACAAATGTTTAAACCATGGCTGTTCTGGAGACAGTCTGACTTTCTTTACTAGTATCATATGAAACATGAAGTTAAGGACAGTTTTTAATAATCAAAATGTCATCCCGTACCGAGTCAAATGCCTTACAGATTTCTAAGTATATTACATCAACATTATTATCTTTATCAACCAAACTTGTAATCTCATCAAAAATATACATCAAGTTAGTTTGACAGGATCTACTTTCCATAAACCCATGTTGATTGTCATTAATTTTATCGTCCTCCTTTAATTCTTTATTAATGTCCTGTATCAGACACTATATTATCTTGCCTAGGGTTAACCTCAGAATGCCTATCATTAAAAGAATCATCCTTCTTAGCCTTTTAAAATATCACCACTACATTAGCTTTCTTCCAGTCTTCTGGAACTTCCCCAGTGATCCAAGACTTGCAGAAAATCAACATTAGCAGTCCAGTGAGCTCCTCAGCGAGCTCCTTTAAAACTCTTCGATGCAAGTTATCTGGATTTCTGATTTTAAAATGTCTAACTTCAGTAGCTGCTGTTTAACATCCTTTCAGGATACGAATACAAAGAGTGTTGCCATCATCATATTATATGATAACGTCATCTGTTTTTCCCAAATACAGAACAAGTATTTATTGAACATGTGACATTCTATACCTTGGGAGAGCGTCCTGTAACCCCCATATTCCTCATTTGTATATAATTGTGATATTGTATATAAAGCAGGTCATCTGAAGTATCAGGGGAAAGGTGCTGAAAGTCACTGTTCTATCTTAACACGTATATAATTAATGCGCATGAAGTTATGAGACTTGTGCTATATGGCTGTCACTAAAATATGCTGAGAGTTTGGAAAAAACCCAGATACTAGCTCTCCAGAGACAATGCCAAGGAAAGTAACCAACGCCCAGGCAGGAGTCAAACAACCATTAAACAGCCATTGTCCAGCAAGGGAACTACAATTCAATGACTCGCCTGCATAAGGTCACACCAGAGGAATTGCTCAACCTTGCCTGGAGACTCAGCAATGCCCACCAGACATGCCTGGACTTGTGTTCTCCAGGCACATGGACTGAGGGTATAAAACAGAACTCAGGGGCCTCATGGTTGGCCTTTCTCCTTCCCCCACCTATACTGCAAGCAACAAGGACACTCTGAAGACTCCAACAGAGGGGACTGGCCCAGGTTTCAAGGGCGATACCTGTGTACTATGAACGGCAATATTGAGTGGGGTGAGAAAAATTGCTTAATCTAGATGTTGCCCAATCTAATAGGGTTGAGAGTTTAGACTGCATGTTTATATTTTATTTTATTTTGGTAACCCACTCTGACTTTTTGCCTATCACTTATAAACACTTACAATCTCTCTTTTGTAGCCAGTAAATTAGTTTTAATGTTTATCTCTACCAGTGAGTTTGCCTGAAGTGTGTGGTAAATCTGCTCAGGTTTGCAAAGGCCAGTGTATATCCACTTTCCATTGATGAAGTGGAGAACCAATTGATAAATTTGATGAGCAGTGCAAGATGGTATATTCCTGGGGTACAGTGCTGGGAGCTGGGGGGATTTGGCTGGTACCTTTCTCTGTGTGATTCATGAGTGGCATTGGGAGCATTCATGCAATCTAGCTGGGTGTGGGGCTCCATATGTTGTTATGCTGAGTGATAATAGGGCCTGGAGAAGTTTGCTGCTTATCACCAGCAAAGCACTGAGAGAGAGCGCCCAGGCAGGAGAGAGTTAAGGGGGCGTAGCGGTCCCACAGTCCCAGGCTGCACCCCAGGGATCCTGACACAAAACACTTCTATCTTTTTTGCATTATTACTCCTAATTCTATCATTTCCATTTAGTTGTGGACTAATGTCATTGCTGGCATTTTTTCCCCCTTGTACATTTAACCTCCTTATTTTCCTGAACTCTGGTGGCCACAGATGTCCCTTTGCCTCCCTGTAAGTTGCGTCGCCTGGCTTACCACCGCTAGGGGCGATGGTGAGCTACTCTTTCCCTGGCCGGCTTGAGCCCCGCCCGGTCTCGGAGAATCAGTGGCCGGGGGAACACCGGTGAACGTCTGTGGCGCGCCCCTCAGTCAGGGGAGCGCCGGCAAGAGTCAGTAGCGCGCCCCTCAGTCAGGGGAGCGCCGGCAAGAGTCAGTAGCGCGCCCCTCAGTCAGGGGAGCGCCGGCAAGAGTCAGTAGCGCGCCCCTCAAGCAGGGGAGCGCCGGCAAGAGTCTGTAGCGCGCCCCTCAAGCAGGGGAGCGCCGGCAAGAGTCTGTAGCGCCCCTCAAGCAGGGGAGCGCCGGCAAGAGTCAGTAGCGCGCCCCTCAAGCAGGGGAGCGCCGGCAAGAGTCAGTAGCGCGCCCCTCAAGCAGGGGAGCGCCGGCAAGAGTCAGTAGCGCGCCCCTCAAGCAGGGGAGCGCCGGCAAGAGCCTGTAGCACTGTCGGGACCCATTTCCTCCAGTTCACCCAGGTAGACCGCTGCTGGAAGCTCAAGCTCTCCCCCCGGCTCAGGCTCTTCCAGTTCCTCGGGGTACTCGGCGGCAGGCAGTCCTGGTGAGCCCCGTCCTTCCTCCAGCTCAGGTTTTCCCTGGTCCAGGGCCTCCCCTGGGGTGGCAGCAAGGTCTGAAGGGAGCAGCGTGCAGTCTGCATCTGCCTCCCTCCCTGGTGCTGCTCTCACTGAGCTAAGGGCCCCGCCCTTTGTACTTCCTGTTCCACCCCTCCCCTTCTGGGGGGCGGACCAAGCTTGGCCTGGCCCCGCCCACTCAGGTTGAGAGAGTGGCTGTTTACCCTCCGGCTCGGAGGGAAGCCACCCTGGCTCCCTACACTCCCTTATCAATTTTCTACAATCCTAGCTTCTGATTTATATTCATTACTATCAACTTCCCCTTTTTTCGATATAGCTGCCTTCACTTCTGCTCTAAACCAGTTCGATATTTTTTAACTAGTACTCTGAGTAGAGTAGAGTAGCGTGGGTAGCAGCATGGAAGATTAAATGAAATTCCCACCTGTTTGTAGTCAAAGCATTAATAAAGGTATACATGGCATCTCCATCTTTTGCACGAATAATGGCTTCCAAATTTTCTTCAAGGACTTTTTTATTGTTTTGTACTCCTCTTAAAATCCTTTCAGCATCCTTCAACACGGATTTTGGTGCTTTAACTGTCTGAAGAATAGATGGCTTGGAGACCTGATGACATTCAGCAAGACTAGGTGCAACAACAGGGTTTGTTGGCTAAAATTTAAGGAAAACAATTATTATTATTAACATACTAAATCATTTTTCTAAACAGAGTACATTAATCTGATCTACTGTTGATCTATCATCAATTCTAAGGCCCAATCTAATAAGGTGGACAGCAACTGCCATTGACTTTAAACCTAAACTAAAGAGAGATCAGTGTCTTGCAAACTAATGGAAGGAGATCTGAAACTTGTCAAACATTAAAGTATACTATACCATATCTGAGGCACAATGCTGATAAAATAGGAAAGCAATATAGCATGTGAAAAAGATGAAACTATTAAATGTAAGGAGTAGAAATCACATGTTAATCTCTCTGTACAACAACATTAAAGCATAATTCATTCTAAAAGAATAAGGATTAAATTCTGCCCCCGATAAAGGCACATAACTCCCTCTGAAATCAGTCTGGTCCTAAGGAACACCAGGTAACACAGCACTAGGTGACTCAGTAGCGCCATATGCCACTGATGTTTACTTCTTTATAAGAAATACTGAAAAAACTATTAAAAGCCATTTAGTTTGCAAAACATTTCACCAAGTTGAAAACAAAATTAGTAATTAAACCACTAAGTATGAACACAAAGGACACCAATGCACAAGAACACAGAGACTGGAACAATGATTGGGCTTCATACTCTTGTCTGGAAGTACACAAAAGATGACGTTTGATCTCCAAGAAAAGAAGTGGGGAAGAGATGAAGGCAGATAATAATGCTCTTCTGGACATGCTAATGACCAGCTAAAGTGACCCCAGGCCACTTCTTAGGCCATGTCTACCCTAGAAACTTATGTTGACTCAAGTTATGTTGGCATCCAGTTGAGGCAGTTAGTATAGCACTTGTGCACCTGCATACTTGGCTCCGTGGGTCAGTGGTGCACATACTACTCCTGGGAGAAGTCTGTGCCAAAACATTTAAAAATTCTGCACACAATATTTGAACATTCTGCAAATTTTATTTTTCAAAATAACACAATATAATCATGCTAGTTTCAATTATTTTGGTAATTTATTTCAAAGAATCTGTCAGCATGTATGTCTAACAATACAGACCAAAAAAAAAAAAAAAAGATTCTGGTAATTTTTTTTTTTGACAAAGAGATTCCTTACTAGGCATATTAATACAGAATGTTGTGTAATTCATTTAAATTACAATACAGAACTGTATTTCCTGCACCTGTCAGAAGCAGGGCAAAGGCTTGGTGAAGTCAGGGATAACAGAGGAGCTGAGGGAGAGGGAAGGAGCCTAGGAGCGAACCTTTTTGGTGTTGGGTGTGGGTGGGAGTTTTCTTGGGGAGGAGGATTGTTAGGGTGTTGGGAAGCCTCCGCCATGCAGGCCCTGGCTGATCCTAAGCCTTTCCCATTCAGTCAGGCATGTCTGCTCCTGTCCCCACGGGTCTCTGCAGCCCCCCTCCCCCGTCCCCAGGCTCAAGGTCACCACCCCACTAGCTCCTGAGCCCATGTGTCAGTATGTCCCTCCCACTAGCCATTCTGAATCCCAGTCTGTGAACCCAGCAGCCCTGTGTGCCCCACTCTGTCCTAACCTGGCTCTGCGGGAAGGGTGCGCTGATGAACTTCTACTGTTGGGCACAGAATTTTGTATTTTCCCGCATAAAATACATTTTGCCGAAGAAGTGCTGCGGTTCTGCCTTTTGCTCACCAGAGGCCGCTGTGGTGCTAGAACAGCGGGCATGAACGCAGCTGGGTCTTCTGGCACCACAGCGGCCTCTGGTGGGCAAAAGGCAGAACTGCAGCACTTCTTAGGCAAAATATCAGAGGGGTAGCCGTGTTAGTCTGGTTCTGTAGAAGCAGCAAAGAATCCTGTGGCACCTTATAGACTAACAGATGTTTTGCAGCATGAGCTTTCGTGGGTGAATACCCACTTCTTCGGATGCAAGCAGTGGAAATTTCCAGGGGCAGGTGTGTATATATAAGCAAGCAAGAAGCAGGCTAGAGATAACGAGGTTAGATCAATCAGGGAGGATGGGGCCCTGTTCCAGCAGCTGAGGTGTGAAAACCAAGGGAGGAGAAACTGGTTCTGTAATTGGCAAGCCATTCACAATCTTTGTTTAGTCCTAAACTGATGGTGTTAAATTTGCAAATGAATTGGAGCTCAGCAGTTTCTCTCTGGAGTCTGGTCCTAAAGTTTTTTTGCTGGAGGATGGCCACCTTAAAGTCTGCTATTGTGCCAGGGAGGTTGAAGTGTTCTCCTACAGGTTTTTGTATATTGCCATTCCTAATGTCTGATTTGTGTCCATTTATCCTTTTCCTTAGAGACTGTCCAGTTTGGCCGATGTACATAGCAGAGGGGCATTGCTGGCATATGATGGCATATATTACATTGGTGGACGTGCAGGTGAATGAACCGGTGATGGTGTGGCTGATCTGGTTAGGTCCTGTGATGGTGTTGCTGGTGTAGATATGTGGGCAGAGTTGGCATCGAGGTTTGTTGCATGGGTTGGTTCCTGAGCTAGAGTTACTATGGTGCGGTGCAGTTGCTGGTGAGAATATGCTTCAGGTTGGCAGGTTGTCTGTGGGCGAGGACTGGCCTG
Source organism: Mauremys reevesii (assembly GCF_016161935.1). Taxonomy (NCBI): domain Eukaryota; kingdom Metazoa; phylum Chordata; order Testudines; family Geoemydidae; genus Mauremys; species Mauremys reevesii. Next base: position 12,099,736 of record NC_052626.1, on the reverse strand, counting down.
CCACCCAAGGCCTGTGAAAGTGTGGGATCATTGTCCAGGATGGGTTGTAGATCCCTGATGATGCGTTGGAGGGGTTTGAGCTGGGGACTGTATGTGATGGCCAGTGGAGTCCTGTTGGTTTCTTTCTTGGGCTTGTCTTGCAGTAGGAGGCTTCTGGGTACACATCTGGCTCTGTTGATCTGTTTCCTTATTTCCTCATGTGGGTACTGTAGTCTTGAGAATGCTTGGTGGAGATTTTCTAAGTGTTGGTCTCTGTCTGCGGGGTTAGAGCAGATACGGTTGTACCTCAGTGCTTGGCTGTAGACAATGGATCTTGTGGTGTGCCCGGGATGGAAGCTGGAGGCATGAAGGTAGGCATAGCGGTCGGTAGGTTTTCGGTATAGGGTGGTGTTAATGTGACCACCACTTATTTGCACCGTAGTGTCTAGGAAGTGGACCTCCCGTGTAGATTGGTCCAGGCTGAGGTTGATGGTGGGGTGGAAGCTGTTGAAATCATGGTGGAATTTTTCCAGAGTCTCCTTCCCATGGGTCCAGATGATGATGATGTCATCAATGTAGCGTAGGTAGAGAAGGGGCGTGAGTGGACAGGAGCTGAGGAAGCGTTGTTCCAGGTCAGCCATAAAAATATTGGCATATTGTGGGGCCATGCGGGTGCCCATAGCGGTGCCACTGATCTGGAGATATATATTGTCATTAAATTTGAAATAGTTGTGTGTGAGGATAAAGGCACAGAGCTCAGCAACCAGTTGTGCTGTGGCATCATCAGGGATACTGTTCCTGACAGCTTGTATTCCATCAGTGTGTGGGATGTTTGTGTAGAGAGCCTCTACATCCATGGTGGCTAGGATGGTGTTCTCTGGAAGGTCACCAATGCATTGTAGTTTCCTCAGGAAATCAGTGGTGTCACGGAGATAGCTGGGAGTGCTGGTAACATAGGGTCTGAGTAGGAGTCCACATATCCAGACAGTCCTTCAGTGAGAGTTCCAATGCCAGAGATGATGGGGCGTCCGGGATTACCAGGTTTGTGGATCTTAGGTAGTAGATAGAATAACCCTGGTCGAGGTTCTAAGGGTATGTTGATTTGTTCCGGTGTTAGTGTAGGAGTGTCCTGAGTAGATGGTGCAGTTTCTTAGTGTATTCCTCAGTGGGATCTGAGGGAAGTAGCTTGTAAAATTTGGTATTGGAGAGTTGTCTGATGGCCTCCTTTGGTAGTCAGACCTGTTCATGATGACAACAGCACCTCCTTTATCAGCCTCTTTGATTATAATGTCAGGATGGTTTCTGAGGCTGTGGATGGCATTGCGTTCTGCACGACTTAGGTTGTGAGGCAAGCGATGTTGTTTATCCACAATTTCTGCCTGTGCACGTCGGCGGAAGCATTCAATGTATAGGTCCAAACTGTCATTTCGACCCTCAGGAGGAGTCCATGTGGAGTTCTTCTTCTTGTGCTGTTGGTGGGAGGGTAACTGTGTATCAGTGCGCTGTTCAGTGTTGTCCTGGAAGTATTCTTTGAGTCGGAGAGTAGGCTTCCAGATTGCCGCAGAACTGTATCATGTTGGTGGGGGTGGCAGGGCAGAAAGAGAGTCCCCGAGATAGGACAGACTGTTCTTCTGGGCTGAGTGTGTGGCTGGATAGATTGACGATATTGCTGGGTGGGTTAGGGGTGAGACAGAGGAATTCTGCACATCTGCAGATGCACAGAATTCCCCCAGAGTAACATACTCACCAGCAGTGCTTGTATGGGTGCAGAGTACAATGCACCATGGGTAGATATCCCACTTTGCAACTCGCCACTGTCCAGTACACTCTCTTTTGGGAAGTTTTGGCGATGCATTATGAGGTTGAAATGAGTTGTGCAGGGGTGACTGGGAGCATGGAGTCAACTTCCCAGTTTGTAACTGTCTCCATCCCATAATGTTATCTATATCTGATAATTTTCATGTCTTTTTTTCAAAATCCCACAAACCGGTGTGGCCCTCTTTGATGTCCGCCATCTCTGACAGAAGCATGGTGCCTGCCCAGCTCTGCACTAATATTGTGACCATTGCAAGCACAGGGTGCACAATCCTGGCATATTTGAAGAGCTACAAGACCACCCAAATGAGTGGGGAACATGACGATTGCTTGGAAGACAGACTGCCGTGGGACAGAGTGAGGTTGTTGGTGGCTTTCATAGAGCAGCTGCTGATGGTGGAGTGCCACTTTGGAAAAAGTCTCTTGCTTGACAAGACACAAGAGAGCCCTATGCTTCAATGCATGGGGCTTGATACTGCCTGGGGAGGAATGGATATACCACAAATTATCTATCACCTTCATGTAAATTTTAATTTAAGAACAAAAGCCAAGGTTAAAATATGTGCTCAGTAAAACATCTGAAATTAGTGATAAAGGTGCATCATCAAGAATTTAGCTGTGGTGTATTTATATACAGAACAGAGCACAAAACAGTTATCACATTAGCAATCCACCTGATATAGATTTTGGGGGGGCAGCATTTATAGTCTGCTTTCCCAAGTATATTTCACTAAAACAGAACATCAAAAGTCACAGAACTACTCAAACCGTACTCTGGGCTATTTGCTCAGGATGTAACAGACATTTTTTGAAAAGATTAAGATAAAGGAAACAGAGTTTCTATAAATTAAATGTAAAAAATCCCACTATACCTTAACAAAATCATTCATGTCCGATTTCCATGCTTTTGCTTCCTGGGCAGGGCGGGGAAAAAGACAGAAAAAGGTTCTTTGAAACGTCAACAATAAGTATCTATCAGAATTAAATTCAGTATTTAGAAGTTAGGTGACTAAAAAGTTTAGGTAAAATATCTTGTCTGATGTCTCAGCATGCTTCTCTCGGGCAACAGGAGCATCCTCAAGCACAACTCCATTTCCTTCATCTCACCTATCTGTCTATGGTACTTATGTGGCCCCCATTACCAGAGTATCTGAGCACCTCATAATATTTAATGTCTTTATCCTCACAACACCCCCATTAAGTAGCGAAGAGCTATTTATTCCCATTTTACAGATGGGGAACTAAGGCACAGAGAGACAAAGTGACTTTCCCAAGGACAGCCAGTCTGTGGCAAAGCAGAGGATTGAACCTGGGTCTCCCAAGTCCTAGGGCTGTGCCCTAACTACTGGACCATGCTTCATTGTCTCCGACTTTCTATTTGTCAACATTTTCTAAGCTGGAATCATGTTTGAGCCCAAACTCTTCTTTTCCTCTTACTTCTTCTGTATCTGCAAATCTACCTACCACTGGCTTCTCAACACTGCCTATGTACCCACCCTCCGCCCCCTCTACCTCAACTCCACCTCTGCTAAAATTCTCATCTGTCTTCCAGATGACTTTTCTTCCTAACCTGTCAAGCTGATTTGCTACAAGCACTACATGGGGAAGCCTGAAGGGTATCTGTATTTGTCTTTGCTTATTCCACTAATTAAACAGAGGAGATTCTTTCACCCCTTGCCCTTGTTTAAACTGCCATCCCTTTCTCCTCTTCTGTCTTTTTAAGGCAGGTGCTCCAATATTTCCAAAGTACTGCCAGAGGAGAGCTAGTCTACTCTGTTCCACAGATAATGCTGTCACCGTTAGGTCAGACCTTCTGATACTGATGTAGCTCCAAAGCAGTGGCACTATAGATATAGCACTAGATATTTTTTCATTTAAGGCATCTTAGCTCTGTAGTACTGCATTGTTCTAAATTGTTTCATCTAGGTTTCATAAATAAAATATTAGATGCACATAAATAGCTAAAGCTTCTTCATTTTTAAAAGCCAGCGACCAATCTTCACTGCTGCCAGCAGAGACCCGCTTCAGTAAAAGGAACTAGGCTCAGCAGAAGAACAAACATGCAAGTAACAGCGCCCCAGGCTGAACTCTGGAAACTGGGCTATTTTATCACAAGAAGCAGCTGACAAGGTAGGAAAAGGACTGGTTTAAATCATCCCCCACATTTAATAAATGCAATAAGCCAAAGACTTTTCTCTCTGAAATGTGAATGGCTCAATCAGGTCTGCAGTTAGAATACTGCGGGGAGAGAAGAGAGGACAGCAGAAAGCAGCATTTAAAAATTAAAACATTTTAAAAACTTTGAAGAAAAAGTACTTTACTAATACTATTACTGTAGAGACTGGATTTTTAAAGTTACTGCTTTGGTAAAGTAACATAGTGGCTTTATAATCCAGAAACAAATGTATGTTTATTGGGAGATAATTATATCCCAGATCCAGAACCCTTTTCATACAAGCAGGTTACAACTTCCAGCCAAGTCATTTTGTAAACATAATTCTGTTTGGAGAGTTGGAAGCAAGAGCAATCTTTGTTGGTACCAGATATCATAATTCTGCTTGCATTTGCTTATTTTTCTTATTGAAATGGTTAGTCATTCCAACAATATGGTCACCCACTTTACCTGTAGCATGCCATGCATTTCTCTTTTCAGCTGGCCAAGATCTTGAAGCACATCTTCCGCTTTCTTCACTGTTTTATTAATTGAATTGTAATCTTGGAGGGGGCCTTCAAAGGCAGGGAATGAGTCAGTTCGCAGGGCAGGAGGCCTGCTGAGAAGATTACATATTACTAAAATCTCACAGCTTCTTGACTTACTTTAGAAACAACTAGCTTCTAATTTGAAAATTTTAACATGGATTTGAACTCTGCACAAGTATCAAACCTTTACACAGAAAGGAAATTGCTTCTTCTCACAGAGGCCTTGGCCAATTATATTGCTTCTTTTGTTTAATAGTTACAGTGTTTGCACTATTAGGAACAAGATAGAAAAATAGCAGTGATTAATTAATTTCTAAAGTGAAAAGTTTCTCAATTTTCCAATGTTACTTCAATGATTTCAATCTGAATTTAAGGTATAATTTGACTGTTAATTAAATATGGTGCAAAGTGCTCCCCCTCAGATTACATGTTCAAGCCATCAGTGTAATATATAAAAACATAGTGAAATCATGACAACAAAAGCGTAATCTGGAAGCGGGTTCTTCAGACAGGAAGGATAAAATTTCCTGACCTGTCCTGAGGCTTAGAAACTGACTGCACTAATAGTTAATTTTCCTTCTAGATGCAGTTTTAAAGAACATCCATACATTATTTTTAAGACAGTATATGAACCAGATAGCAGTTTCTGATAAAACACCTTAATGCAAAGTGGCCAAAAGCTACCCTAACTGGAAAATGGAGAATTCCATTGACCTGGAGAACCCCCTATTGAAACACTTCCAATATAACTGGCTCTAAGCCACTACATTCCAGCCCTCTACAAGCCAGGGAATATACTCCAGTGAGCCCTTTCAGCCCTTTGGGAGACTGGTTACCAGCCATCATTACTTACACTTGTCCTAAGGTTCCTTATGCTGTTGTAAAACAAGCCCTTAGCAGCCCTGGAGATCATGGAAGCACAATGGTAGTATAAAGCCACCTTTGCTTCCCCTTTTTGGGTCCTGCACCAAGCACATCTTAGTCAGACCCAAGGCCCAGGCCCAATCTCTCTAACGCAGTGGTTCTCAAGCCGTGGCCCAATCAGCACACAGTTGTGACCCATGTGACATCCTCAGAGCCATACAGGTAGTATATATATTGCGTGGATGCAGCCCACATAACACATAAAGAGCTGCATACACAGCCCACAATGGTAAATAGGTTGAGAACCACTGCTCTAGTGCATCTCCTACCTATTACAGTGGTTCTCAGCCTTTCCAGACTACTGTACCCTTTTCAGGAGTGTGATTTGTCTTGTGTACCCCAAGTTTCACCTCACTGAAAAACTACTTGCTTACAAAATCGGACATAAAAATACAAGTGTCACAGCACAGTATGACTGAAAAATTGCTGACTTTCTCATTTTTAGCATATAATTATAAAATAAAATTGATATAGATTATAAATATTGTACTTACGTTTCAGTGTGATACTTCAGCTTGTTTTTCACTTATGAGCCTTGTCTGAAGATGACGCCCCACCGCCCAGGGCTGAAGCCGAAGGGCCGCCACCTGGGGCTGAAGCACGTAACTTAGCTTCACAGGTCCCCTCTGGTGTGAGGCCCTGGGCAATTGCCTTGCTTGCCACCCCCAATGCTGGCCGTGTGCTTGCAATCCCCTAAATCTCTGTCCTGCAACCCCCAGGTTGAGAAACATTCATCTAGATGAGTTGAGTATCCCCTGGAAGACCTCTGAATAACCCCAGGGGTACACGTACCCCTGGTTGAGAACCACTGTCTAGCACACACCTATGTCATATTAAAAATAAAAAGTCTGTATGAACTTCTGATTCAGTCACATTTACTTACCACTCTCTCTCAGAATGCCAGGCCATTTTGGTGTTGTTTAATGACGACTTCTCAGAAGACTCAATTTGTCTCAATGGAGTTTCTTGAGAATTCAGAATCTGCTCCAGAAGTCTCCCTCCACCTACAATAGGAAACACATAAACAACATTATTATTAAGCATATTTAATAAATTTAAGTGGCTTATTTTCATTTCAAGAAATAAATATTTCATTCATTTAAAAAAATCCACTATTATTTAACTAGATTTATGAGAATATTGCAATGGAAACTATTTATCAATTTGGTTCTAAAAATCATAGAATCCTAGAAATATAGCGCTGGAAGGGACCTCAAGAGGTCATCTAGTCCAGACCCAACCTCCCCCGCCCCCCACGATGAGGCAGAGCCAAGTATACCTAGAACATCCCTGACAGGTGTTTGCCCAAACTGTTTTTCAAAACCTCCAATTGTAAGAATTCTACACCATTCTGTGGTAACCTATTCTAGTACTTAACAATCCGTACAGTTAGAAGGTTTTTTCTAATATCTAAGCTAAACCACATTTCCTGCACATTAAGCCCATTACTTCTTGTTCTACCTTCAGCGGACACGGAGAACAACAGCTTTACAACAGCCCTTGACATATTTGAAGACTTATCAGGTCCCCAGTCAGTCTCCTTTTCTCAAGACTAAACATGCCCAGTTTTTTTTTAACCTTTCCTTATAGGTCAGGTTTTCTAAACCTTTTATCATTTTTGTTGTTCTCCTCCGGACTCTCTCCAATTTGTCCACATTGTTCCCAAATAGCAGCAACCAGAACTGGACACAGTACTGCAGCTGAGGCCTCACCAGTGTCCAGTAAGATGGAACAGTATCTTCCTGTGAGGACACTCCTGTGAATACACCCCAGGATAGTGGTCTTTTTCACAACTGCATCATGCTGTTGGCTCATATTCAATTTCTGATCCTCTATAACCCTATATCCTTTTCAGCAATACTATTGCCTAGCTAATTATTCTTCATTTTACAGTTGAGCGTTTGATTTTTAATTCCTAACTGTAGTACTTTCCACTTGTCTTGACTGAGTTATAATCTTGTTGATTTCAGTCCAATTCTAAAATTTAATAATGTCCTTTTGAATTCTAATCCTGTCCTCCAAAGTGCTTGCAACACCTTCCAGCTTGATGTCACACATCAATTTTATAAGTGTACTCTCCATTTCATTATCTAAAGTCATTAATGAAATTATTGAATAGTACCGGCCCTAAGGACAGACGCCGGGGAGGGGCCTACTAGTTACGTTCTCCCAGCTTGACAGTGAACCAAACTACTCTTTCAGTATGGTTTTTCAACCAGTTGGACCTGCACCTTATAGTAATTTCATCTAGAACCCATTTCCCCCATTTGCTTATGAGACTATTATGTGGGACTGTGTCTAAAGCCTTGCTAAAATCAGAATATATCACCATCAGAAATTATCCCCATCCACTAGGTCAGTAACCCTGTCAAAGAAGGAAATTAGGTTGGTTTGGCATGACTTATAGTTGACAAATCCTTGTTGGCTATTACTTATCACCTTATTATTCTCTAGATACTCCCAAATTGATTGCTTAATCATTTGTTACAGTATCTTTCCAGGTATTAAAGTTATACTGACTGATCTCTTATTCCCTGGGTCCTCTTTGTTCCCCCCTTTTAAAATATAGGTATTATATTTGCTTTTCTCCAGTTCTCTGAGACATCACCCTTTCTACATGAATCAACAAAGATAATCACTAATGCACTTTTACAGCACCAACGAACATGCTATGCCTAAAAAACATTCAGGTAAACATGTTATTTTATTTATGATTTCTATGCGACAGTGAGATGAGAGGAATAACAAACAGGAACACCCTAAGATTGGAAACCATACAACATATGGCAAATGAAACAAACTGTTTTCACGAGACCAGTGAATCAGTGTATTTTATTTAATATGAGTATATTTAGAGATAGGGCCTCAGGCCAGGTCTATACTACAAAGTTTTGCTGGCATAGCTATGTCAGTTACGAGTGTTAAATAAATAAATGAAGAGTCCTTTGGCACCTTACAGACTAACGGATGTACTGGAGCATAAGCAGCCATCTGACGAAGTGGGTATTCACACACGAAAGCTTATGTGCCAATACATCTGTTAGTCTATAAGGTGCCACAGGACTCTTTGTTGCTTTTTACAGATCCAGACTAACACGGCTATCCCTCTAATAAATAAATAAATGAAAATCAACCCCCCAAACTGACAAACATGATGGCATAAACACCCATGTCAACACAACTTATACAAGCAAGAGTCATTTTCCTAGTATAGCTATTTCAGCAAAGCCTTTGTAGTGTAAACTAACCTTCAGAATGACTCCAGACCCTAAAACTTGAGAATTGTATAAGTCTAAACAGTAAGACAACCACCACTAACACTGCCACTGCCACTGCCACTGCCACAACAACCACACTCAGAGAAACATTTTGTCTTGGACCATTTGGGGATTTTTTGATTCCATCTTATAGTGGGTGGCTTTTTATTGATGTGGGTTTCCTTTTGATGCTCTCAGACTTGAAGAGAAAGATAGATGCCTAGCACACCAGGATAGGGAATGGAAAAATGCAGAAAGGGAGAGGGCAAGTGGAATTAACTGATGGAGCACTGAGAGCATATAAGGAAATAGTAAACAACGAGAACAGAGATGTAGTCAGGGATGAACGATGAGAAGATTCATTCTGATACAGAAGGTAAGAAGCCAGGAAAAGGATTCAAAGATGGAGTGACATGGTCCAAGCAGTGGGCAAGAAAGATTATTTCAGCAGGGCCATTCTGTACGGACTGGAGAGGAGCAAGAGGGAAATCTGGAAGGCCAGAGGGGAGGTTTCAGTAGTCTATGCAGGAAGTAACCAAGTGACAGACAAGCATTTTGTCCACAGGGTAAGAGTGGAAGGGCTGGATTTTTTCAGATATCCTCAACAGTCACACAAACTTAACCAGGTCTTTGTGCTTTTTCAATAAGGTGCTGAAAACTGAATTCTGGGCTGCCAAGCCAGTACCAAGTAGGGCTGTTAAACACCTCCTTTGGTCAACATACTCTGTTTTTATCAATGCAATCCAGTGTACCATCTGCCTTTTTGTGACAGTGTTCAATTTATCTACCATTGTAACTCTTCTGACCTAGCCAGTACTCCCCTATTCAATATTCGTGGGTATGATACTGCATTCCTACACAAACCACCTTACACTTGACTTTACTGCATTTTATATAAGCTCATTCTACCACTGTAATGAAGGCTGAACTGCACTTTAATTCTACCCTCTCAAGTGTCTGAAAGGCCTGTAAGGTGCACATCATGCATGTTTTGGGCTCCCTTCAACATTCCTTACTCAGAAGTCACGAGTTTTGCCTGAGTAAGGAGTAACATATAGGGCCATTAAATACCACACTCACCACTTCATCCTTCAAGTCTAACGTGAAAATATTAAATACTATTGGACACAGAATAGACCCCACTCAGTGCCTGCCTCCAACTTGACAACAACCCTTCATTAGTTACTTGGATATTTAATGTTAGGGTCAAAATGCAAGGGCAAGACAGTGGGGAAGCTCATCCAGAGTGTTCATTAACAGTACCGCCTTGAACTCCGGGAGTCGTTAATTTACTGCCAGCACTAACTCTTCACCAAACATTTTTAGAAATGTTGAATGTGTATGCCTAGATTCAGGTAATCCAATAAGAACTGTCTTTAGAGAACGTGAAGATGATACAAGCAATAGCAGCCACTGGCCATGCCCATATCAGTGAAGACACAAAGAAAGACTATTTCTGAACTTTCCTCTGACACTTACCCACAACACCTCCATATGCTGATTTGGGCACATTTTCCTTTTCTGCTATAGGTCTCTCTTTCTTTGAAAATTTCTGAGAGATTTTCACGTCTTTTGATACAGGTACGGGAGCATATCTCCGAGGAGCTGGTGTCTTCAGAGGCGATTTCTGTGTACGAACGCCATAATTTCCAAATTGACTTGAATATGCTTAAATTCAGAAAAAAAAATGAACAATTTTTCTTTAAATCCAAAGTTAAAAGATTTTGAAAAGGAAAAAACAAACTCTTCAAAAGCAAACAGAAGTTTAAAAAATTCCCACAGAAATATAAAACATTTCCATTAGCAAGACAAATTTTTTTAAAATAGGTAGTAACTTTGGTATTGAGGAAAGTAAGTGGAATATGTCTACACTGGAGCTGGAAGGTGTTGTTCCCAGCTCGGGTAGACATACCACGCTAGCTCTGATCCAGCTGACATGCTAAAAATAGAAGTGTACCTGCTGCGGCATGAGCAGCCGCAGGGGCTAGGCACGAGTCTGTACCTAAGGTTCAAATACGATCTTACTCGGGGCAGCTAGCCCCTCCCTGAGCTCACGTTGCCACAGCTACACTTGTATTTTTAACACGCTAGCTCAACCAGAGCCAGCACAGGTATGTCTACCCAAGCTGGAAATTACACCTTCCAGCCTGTGTGACACACTGTACCTCAAAATAACCCCCTGTAACCGCCTTATTTACCTCTATTCTGTGGTTATATATTTTGTACAAAGTATGCCTTGTGAGGTATCATTTAAAAACTCATGAGCTACTGAACTTTATTATCATATTAGCATGTGTGTATCATCATTGTATATGGAGTTATGAGATTTTGCTATGATTACTTTGTTATTCAACATTTGGGGAGTCTGGGAAATGCCCACAGACCAGCTTCTCAGAAATAACAAAGGCCTTGCATGTCATCCCAAATGTCATGTACACAGAAGGTGCGAGCAAGAAATTTACAATTCATCTGAGACACGCTTTGAATCGCACATACACAGGAGACTTCTCTGTCTATACCCCAGCAGCGGGTGGGGGTGGGGTTGTTCCTCAAGAAGAGGAGGAGGGTATAAAATAAGAAACAATGGCTTCTGCATTACCTCTGTCCTTCCCCACCTCTAGTGAAATAAGATTGCTTGAAAGACTTTGAACTGGGGGGATTGGTCCCAGCTGGGGAGGGTATCCAGCCTGCGTACTAAGAACTGTGAACTGTGGGCAACATTCAGGGGGGCGAGAAAAGCTGTGTGTTTCAAATTTTACTTAACTTGGTAAAGTTTAGAAATTATATTGCGATTTTATCATTTTATTTATTTTTGTAACCAATTCTGACCTTTTATGCCTGTATCACTTATAATCACTTAAAATCTTTCTTTCTATAGTTAATTAATTTGTTTTTATATTTTATCTAAACCAGTCTGCTTTGACTGAAGTTTTTGGGGAATCTCTGCACGGGTTAAGAAGGGCTGGTGAATATTCATTTTCTTTGATAAAATGATGGACTTATGAGCTTGCTCTGTCCAAGGCAGTCTTGAGCAGTGTAAGACGCACATTTCTGGGGTGCAAGGCTGGGGGGATTTGCAGGTGTTTCCCTGTTTACAGTTCATGAGTGGGTAGGAGAATATTCATTTAACTTAGCTGGGTGTGCCTTACATAAAGGTAAGGTAATAATTGGAGATATACCAATCTCCTAGAACTGGAAGGGACCTTGAAAGGTCATCGAGTCCAGCCCCCTGCCTTCACTAGCAGGACCAATTTTTGCCCCAGATCCCTAAGTGGCCTCCTCAAGGATTGAACTCACAACCCTGGGTTTAGCAGGCCAATGCTCAAACCACTGAGCTATCCCTCCCCCAATGCTGATGGCTGTGTGAAAGCAAAACCTGGAGGGGCTACTTTTCACTAGCATAGCAGTGTAAGAGAAGACCTAGGCTAAAGAGTTAAGGGAGTACAGCGATTCCACAGTCCAAATTGCACCCTGGGAGATGTCACATCCAGTGCAGACACACCCTAACAAGAGTCCAGGGCACGGTACAGCATGGTCAGGCAGTGTACAAGTTTCCACATTCACTCTCTTTTATAAAACAGTCTTGGGCCTCTCAAATATAATCAGTTGGGTGAGCAAAAGAATCCACTAAATACCAAAATCTCACTTTAATTTGATATAAATGTGGTTTTTAGTTTATGTAGTACGCACTGTATTAATGAAGATAAAATCAGTTGTGCAAAAATATTTGTTATTCCTTAGTAATATGTAGTCCTAAATTTATGAAAGCAAGATTAAGACAGAAATAAAACTGAATATCTAAATTAAGTGAATTATTCACCTTGGGTGGGCACAGCATTGGTAGAGAATAAATTCCTATGACATGAAGAGACTTGGCTGGTAAGTGGTTGCTGTAGTTCTGGGTTTGTAGAATGCTTTGCCACCAAATTGGAAGATGGTATGTTAACTGGTTGGAAACCACCTGTGTTGATTGCAGAGCTAATGAGATGAGACTAAGAGACAAAAGGTACAAAGTTAATTTAAAAAAAAAAAGGAATTATAGGTATTTAACAAACAATCTGAACAAGCAAATATGTAATATATTTGTACTAATTGAAATCTGGGGGAAAAAATGATAGGCAGCAGGCTAAGAAAACTAATACTTGCTCATTGTTTTGAAAGGTAGAATAAAACAAAACTGACATATAGGAATCTCTCCCCCCTCCAAAAAAGGAGGGAAATAAGTATTCCCATTCTGGCTGGTTCCCAAAAACACAGACAGTAGCATAAGAGGGATTTTTTCCCCAAATTCTTAGGGTATGTCCACTCTGTGATTGCAGCTCAGGTAGACATACCGAATTTAGCTTTAATCTAGCTAGCCCGGGTAGTGGAGCAGTGAAGCTATGGCAGCTCACGCTTCAGTGCAGATTGTTCAAACCCATCCAGAACTGTGAGTAATTACTCCCGGGGCTAGTCTTCACTGAAATGCATACTGATGCTGATCCACTGCAGATTAAAGCTAGCTCAGGTATGTCTATCTACGCTACAATCACATACACACATGCCTGACAGCACTGTTATTAAGTTGAAAACTTCCCAAACAGTCTAAGTTACTTGTTCCCATGACAGTGGTATCCAATGGCCTCACAATCTAATGTATTTATCTTCACAACACCCCTATGAGGTAGGGAAGTGTTGTTACCCTCATTTTACAGATGAAGAACTAAAACAGAGAAGCCAAGTGACTTGCTCAAGGTCAAACAGGAAGTCTGTGGCAGATCAGGAATTTGAACTCCATTCTCCAGGTTTAGGCTAACCACAAACCTCCCTAACCACTGGTTCATCCTCCCTCTCTGGAACTAGGTCATAAAACCTCTCTGTCCTATACCACACATTCTCCTCTGCAAATTTAACTGCTTAGACAGGTAAGAAGCCACCAAACTAATCCCCCTGGCACAGACATATGGGCACAATAACAATCTCATACATGTGAAAGTACGGTTGCAGATTTACTCAATTAAAGAAATTTAACAACAAACTTCAGTATAACTAACACCAAGACACAGAGGCAGAGAAACAGCAAGAAGCTCTGTGTTTCTATGCAGGTACCTGGACATGTATTTGTTGCTGTTGTAACTTTTCAAGATGCTGAATCCGCTGTTCCATGAACACAGTCATCTGTTTTTCAAGCTCGTTGACTCTGTCATGACAACGGGATCTCTCCTGTTGTTGAGCCTTTATATTTGTTTGCTGTTCTGCAACGCGTTGTAGCTGCTTGTCTGTCTCCTGCAGTTTACTGAGCAATTCTGAAACAGAGCTAACTTTTGCTTCCAAATCACTTTGAACCTGAGGAAAAAAATTAGACTCTGTAGCTCAGGTATAGTTCAAAGAGAAGTCTAGTTATACATTTTAAAAACTCTTTGAGTTTGAAACCTGAGGCAAGAGGAAGCAGGTATTAATACCATTCCTATTTGTTCCCAATATCCCTCCCCCACCATCACATCACACCACACACTTTTTGGCATCTATATTTTCTTCAAAAGATTCAGATAATAATAGTCCTGATTTGGGGTGATTTAATAACACAAGGGAACCTTTCCAAAAGATAAATACCGCATTAAAAAGGTAGTGTTCATTAGTGCCAAGCCACCTTTTACCCAAATAAAATGAACAAAAACATCCCTTAAAATAGGCAGTACAAATATTATCAGATTGCTGCAGACTCTCTTTTATGTTAAACCAATCTTTACGTTAACTCTCATTGGCACACACCCCCCATAAAACTATAGCATATAATTATCGCTCTGAGAAAACTGAGGGGTTGGGTTTGTTTTTTTAACATTCATAGCATGGTCATGGGTGTTTAAATTTAACAGGATATACGTGGCTGCCGAGTCTTTTTCCCTCTCCCCTCCAAATGCTGCCATTTTCCCAACAGCAAGGAGGCAGAAGCAGGCATTCTCACTTCCACCTCCCTGCCGAGGCCAAACCTGCTCACAGGGTTACTGGGGGGTAGGGTGGGGGTTGTCTCATCATCCGGTACAGTCCGTCCAGCCCAGCGCAGCCTAGGATAGGGATTGGGATTGACACGCCCCACACTCAGCTCCGGACCAAGGCTGCTGCACGGTTGCTTCCTGTCCAACTTGCAGGGAGAGGGGGCGGGACAGACAACACACGGCAGTTAGGAGCTCTGATCCACCCCACAGCAGTGCCCAACAGGCAAAGGAGCTGAGACCAGGATCCGCTGCTTGGAACACAAGCAGAGATGAGAGGGGCCCTGCCCTGACCAGGGCGGCTCTAGCGATTTCGCCGCCCCAAGCACGGCGGCATGCTGCGGGGGGCGCTCTGCCAGTCGCTGGTCCCCCGGCTCCGGTGGACCTCCCGCAGACGTGCCTGCGGAGGGTCCGCTGGTCCCGCGGCTCCGGTGGACCTCCCGCAGGCATGCCTGCGGATGCCCCACCGAAGCCACGGGACCAGCGGACCCTCTGCAGGGACGCCTGCGGGAGGTTTGCCGGAGCCGCCTGCCGCCCTCCTGGCGACCGGCAGAGCACCCCCCGCGGCATGCTGCCCCAAGCACGCGCTTGGCGTGCTGGGGCCTGGAGCCGCCCCTGGCCCTGGCAGGGGAATCCGTATGAGACTCTAATCCATCCCTGTTCAATCCTGCTGCTCAGTGTAATTCTTATAGCTGCTGATGCCCCCTACGTAGACCACTGCTTCTGGTGCAAGGCCACAAGCACAGACTGGTGGGAACACAACATCATGCAGGCTTGGGATGACCAGCAGTGGGTCCAGAACTTTTGCATGAAGAAAGCAACATTTCTGGAGCTTTGTGAGCAACTCGCCCACATCCTCCAGCGTAAAGAGACACAGCTGAGGTCATTCTTGGCAGTCCAGAAGCAGGCTGCTCGAGCTGTCTGGAAGCTGGCTACTCCCGACTGCTAGAGGTCCATTGGCAAACAGTTTGGGGTTGGAAAGTCGACTGTGGGTAAAGTGGTGGGTAAAGTGGAGGCAAACAGGCATGGTGGTTTACACCAGAGTGGCTGACATTAAAGATATTCCAAAGGTAACTGCTGACTTTGAGAGAACGGGGTTTCCTGACTGTGGCGGGGCTATTGATGGCATTCAGGTGCCCATAATTTGCCCTCCTCAAGGAGCACGAGTACATAAACCACAAAGAGTACTACTCCATTGTTATGCAGGCACTCGTGGACCACAGAGGCAGATTTATGAATGTCAGCATGGAAAGTTCACGATGCCAGTTTTTTGCCACTGAGGAGTCTACATTCATAGACAAGCTGGGACACTATTACCACCAAATGACATTGAATTAAAGGGTGTTACTGTCCCCATTGTTATTCTGGGGATCTATAAACAGCGGTGTAATCTATCAAACATGGGCTTTCTCCCATCCTATTCACTATCTACTGTGACACTTCCCAGGGTACCCAGGGCCGTGAAGCACAGCACTACCACCTGCCCTTACCATGAGGGAGTCTTGTCTGTGTCTGCTGTGGATCAGCTCCCTGACTCCAAAAGCTTCTGGCAACACAAGCTGCCTTCCAGGCTTCTGCAAGCCTCGTGCTCTCTGTACAGGTTAGCAACAGGTACACACCAACCCCTGAGTCCTCAGAGCATCCCTCTGGAGTGCCCAGCCCCTGATCCACTGAACATTCACTGAACAATTAGATCCTTTTCTCCTAAGGGTATAGTACACATCAGCTTACAAGATCCAGCTCAGGATCACTAATCTGCTTAACATACAGCACTTATATTTACAGTGAAAGCAAGAATAAGTTTATCATCAAAGAACAGAGACTCAACTGACAGTAAGAATTTTGGAAACAAATGGTTACATATCAAACAAAGTCATAACACACATTCTAGAACCTCAACTTCACTCGCAAGACATTCCCCTATCTCCTACAGAACAGTTTACTCCCAAGTCCTTTCCCCAGCATTGTCAACCAGGATGTCTGAGATCCTCCTTCCATGTTTGTCTCAAGGCACACTGCCTTTATATATAATATAAAAACAAAGTTCTCACATATTTTCTGTATATACATCTCACAATGATTAAGACGACCAGAGGGGGACAGACTTTCAGCAGAGATCTTACGTGACCCCTTCTGGTAAACCCAGAAGATCCCTGTACCCCAATGTACCCTGTGCCTTCTGCCAACTGGCAACAAGAGGCCCTTGGGTCACACCTACAAATACATAAGACAGCTCTAACTGAACGCACCCAGTGTTTGTATCTTTTTGTCATCCCCTCCTACCGCCCCAATGAGCCATGCTGTTCATCGAGATGACTGTGAGCACATATGAAGAGAATACAAATGAAAGACAGTGGGAGCTTCACTACTAGCCAACTCAGACTTATTTATTATTTCTATTATTTAACTTGATAGAGAACTAATTTTACCAAAAAATGTCTTACTTTGAGAAGTGGAGCAGTTGTAGCAATGGCAGCTGCTGTGGCTGCCGCGATGGTTGTAGCTGAATCTATATTGCTGTGTGCTGATCTGGTATCTTGAATACTCTCTTTCTTTTCCGCAGATACATTTTCTAAAAGCTGTACCTTCACCTCCTTAAATACAGGAGGGTTTTGGGTTCTATAAATACAAAACAGATCTTCCTGTGAATGGCATTCTTGTCAATTCCTGATCAAACATAACGTTCCCGTTCCCTCCACTCCTTCCCCATAAACTAGCCTTTCCTCAGCACTATTAGCCATTGTGAGGCTTTCCAGGGATACCCAGGGTTGTGAGGGGCCTCACCACCACCTGCCCTTAGCATGTCTGTGCCCGTTATGGATCAGCTCCATGAAACTACCAGCCTCTGGCAACACAAGCTGCCTTCCAGGCCTCAGCAGGCCTTACTCTCTCTGTACAGGTTAACAACACACACTCACACCAACCCACAAGCCTTCCAAATATCCCTCTGAAATGCTCAGCCCCGTTTAACTGGACACTCACAGAACTCCTAGATTCGCTACCTCCAAAGGAATAGTACACATCAGGTTGTAAGAGTCAACTTAATACACAGCACTTAGATATACTTATAGTGAAAACAAGAATACCTTTATTATCAAAGAACAGAGATTCAAGTGAAAGAACGAGAATACAGTGAACAAATAGTTACATATAAAACAGAATCATAACATGCTTTCTACAGCCTAAGCTTAATACACAAGGCATTCCCTATCCCTTACAAGATAGCATACAGAAAGTCTTTTTCCAAGCATTTTCAGTCAGGTTGGATGAAATCCCTTCTCATAAGATAGACTCCAATGGCAACTTGTCCTCACAGAATGAAGGAATAACTTGGTGGTTCATCTGCACCCAGATATAGTTTCAGAAGTTCATTGTCCTACTCCTAAGCAGGATAACTCTTGCTGGTTTTGTTTTTTCCTGCAACCTCCACAACCTATTGATTGGTATTTTGCTTGGTCTGTAAATGGGCATCCACTGAGAACCACATAATACTTAATTTGTACATGACCAGCCAGAGTGAGATAAGCATCTCTTCCCATATCCCCGCCAGGAGTATGTGGATTATCTTTTGGTGACCTGTTTAACTCACAGACCTAAAGAACATAATTGTTAGTATCTATACACAACTTCACATATTTTCTGTACATGCATCTCACAATTATTATGATTTCCAGTATGACACAGACTTTCATTACCGACCTTACATGACATTCTTTGCTGGACTAGCATGTAGATATCAGACCCAGGGGATTCTTATAACCCTTATGTACCCCTGTGCCCTTTTGCCAATTGGCATCAAGAGGTCCTTGGGTCAGACCCATACATGCATTTATGGCTTCTCCAACAATAAACTTCCTTTAAAGAAAAATTACACATTTCTCCCACACAGCTGACACTACAGAATTTTATTTAAATCTTTATTGCAACAAGATAATAAAGATTTGCTACAGAGGTACCATTTGTTAATGTTTGAAATATTAAGGGCATGGTCTGTATGACTGCCACCATGACACACAACGGGGTTACATGCTGGCGGTCACCTAGTTCAATTACATATGCAGTTCTAGACTGTGGTATAGACTTGACCTTATTCAAGCAGTCTGTAACCAGGCTACAGTCCAAGTTGAAGGCTGCTAGCGGCAGGGACCTTATCTCTTTATTTGTTTGTAAAATGCCTAGCATGCTTTTGGCGCTAAATAAATCAGAACAATTCCTGCACCCTTTCTGGAACACTAAGGCATTATTCCAAAAGTTTTTTTGAAAGCGTTAAAGAAAAAAAATTGTACAAAATAGTAAAGACACTGTAGGGCAAATAGACTTCAAACTAGAAAATGAGTTCTGAAAAAATACGTCCACAAGTATAAACAGAATATTAATGGACGAGAATGAAGAACTATTTTCCTTTTACCAGTGCTACTAAGAGGGATCAGGGAAACCAGGAACCACATATCGTAATAGAAACTTAACAGCTCAGACATTATTAACAGTTCAAACTTACCTCTGCTTTAATACAGCGCGTAAAGCTTCTTTCTCGCCAGTAGTGTACTGAGAAATAAATATATCACCATCTGTGAAACAAGAATATAATATACACTTTGTCAATTTAATTTTCAGGTCTCCTTTTATAAAGGTGGTAAAAAAAGTTATTTCAGTAACATGTAGAAATTTGGTATAAAGTACATCACAGCTGAATACACAAGCCACATTATTTCAGAGTGTAAATGTTTTCTTCAGACAAATATTAGGCATCATTTAACATAGGGCTAAAAAAATCTGAGTATCGTTGACTACTGTGTTTTAAAAATATTCAGTGATAAGACAACCCAATGTGCTTTGAAAATAACTATAAATTTATTTTCTCTCACATAAAGCATTGAAGAATTTAAGAATGCTGTCAAAATAACAACCATTTTGAATGTGTGCACCACATGACATATACATTTAAATTGTGCAAACTCTAACCAAAACTTTCTAATAAACAAAAATGAACTAAAACTGCATGGTATTAATATTAGTTTTTCCTGTACTATCATAAAGTACAACAAAAGCCTTCACCCACCATCAAATGCTCTAGAACAGGGGTGGGTAAACTTTTGGCCCAAGGGCCACATCTGGGTATGGAAATTGTATGGGGGGCCATGAATGGTCAGAAAATTAGGGGCTGGAGTGCGGGAGGGGGCTCCAGGCTGGGGCGAGCGGTTGGGGTGGGGGTACGGGCTCCAGCTGGGAGTGCAGGCTCTGGTGTGTGGCTGAGTATGAGGGGTTGGGGGTGCAGGAGAGTGCGCTGGGCTGGGACTGACAGGTTTGGAGGGGGATCAGGGCTGGGGCAGGGGGTTGGAGTGTGGGAGGGGGTCAGGGGTCCAGGCTCCGGGTGGTGCTTACCTCAAGCAGCTCCTGGAAGCAGCAGCATGTCCCCCTTCTGGCTCCTATGCAAAGGCACAGCCAGGCGGCTCTGCGTGCTGCCTCATCCACAGGCACCACTCCCATAGCTCCCATTGGCCTCAGTTCCCAGCCAATGAGAGCTGCGGGGGTGGTGCTTGGGGCAGGGGCAGTGTACAGAGCCCCCTGGCTGCCCCAATGTGTAGGAGCCAGAGAAGGGACATGCCGCTGCTTCCAGGGGGTACATGGAGCCACAGCACGCGCTGAGTGGGGCAAGCCCCCAACCCTGCTCCCTGGCTGGAGCACTGGAGCGAGGCAAGCCCCAGACCCCGCTACTCGGCGGGAGCTCGAGGGCTGGATTAAAACGTCTGAAGGGCCAGATGCAGCCCCAGGGCCGTACTTTGCCCACCCCTGCTCTAGAAGGTCCCCTAATCAGGATTCTCTCCCATTGTGCATCACAGAGGACCCCAAATCCAATAGTCATAAGCAAGCTGCACCAAGTTTACTTAGTATAGGATCTTGAAAATTCAGAGGAAGCAGCACTGCTTGCCACTGGTAAACTATGTTACAATATAACCTTGCTAATATGCATATTGCTAATCTGCACATTTTATAATGCACACACAACAGAGCATCCTTTTACCTCCCTCTCAGCAAAGATTTAACAGAAGTTGTAGTAAGATCTCATTATTGATACTACTGTACATTATTTAACAAAACACATATGCTGCACCTTGATAAGAAGGGCTCGGCCCTCTTCACCCCACCCTGAGGGCTGCACAGAGGGTGGATCTTTTCTTAATATACTAGGTAGTATCAGATAAGGTTAAAGTGCACTTGATAAGCAATAAACAAAGTAAATTTTGCAATGCATTAACCTTACTCATTTTTAACTGTTTACTTATTTATCAATTTGTGAAATTCGGTAATTCACAATGGGGTCTCCTCCTCAATAATGTTCTAAAAAGTGACTAGGTTTAAAGATGCCCTTTGTTACTCTACAAATCCGATCCTTGTACATATTTAGTTATATCTGGTAATCTCAGTGTTTAAAGGGGGTGGGGGTACGCATTCCTATTTACCCTTGTAATCAAAGAACAGTGAATCTGTGCAACTCCATTGAGGGCAATGGGGTTGCAAAGGTTGACTGAGGTCAGAATTTGCCCCATGGTGACAATGAACAATCCAGGAAGAATCACTGACTGATTCCAGACTGAGTTTGCAAGGCTGGCAGCTAGAAGCATCTTTATACATGTAAGCTGAGCACACAGAATCTGAAAATCATTCAAGTACAACTATGGATCTTCTTTCTACAGGGACAAGGTCGGCGAGGTAGTATCTTTTGTTGGACCATCTTCTGTTGGTGAGAGAGACAAGCTTCAAGTCACACAGAGCTCTTGTTCCGGAGTGGGAAAGGAACTCTGGGCATCTCAGTTAAATGCATGGTGGAACAGATTGTTTTGCGTAAGTAGTTAGAACATATTCTAAGGGACCGTTCAAGATAGAGTGGCTTGTTAACACCTCTGCAATCACAGGACAAAGAGAGGGGATGAGTGGGTTACAGACTGTTGTAATAAGCCATAAACCCAGTCTCTGTTCAGTCCGTGAGTTTCAGTTTCTAGCAGAGTAATGAATTTATGCTCCCAAGCTCATCTTTTGAAAGTGTTGTGCAGGTTTCCTTTGAGGATGAGGACTGATAGGTCAGATATAGAGTGACTGCCTTGTGACAACCTATGATGCTAGGAGTATCTTTCCCAGAGAGCTCTGTGGCTCGAAAGCTTGTCTCTCTCACCAACACAAGATGGTCCAACAAAACCTATTACCTCATCCACCTTGTCTCTAATATCTTGGGACCAACCCGGCTGCAAATACACTGCATGCTCCTTTTTACAGTTGTTTTACAGCCTACGGCATAGAACTATACTTTAAAAATTGGCATCTCTGATTTAAATGAGAGATTAGGATTGGGGAAAATATTTAGATTTTATTAATTTAAATTCATTTTTTCAACATGGAAACAGTGAGTTTTAAATTATTCACTTTTATACAACCAATATAAGCTACAGGAATCTAACAGTTATCCCTATATACAGGGATATCCGGAGACAGAAAAGTTCAAGAACTGATGTATTCTCACAAGGAACCTCAGGATTTACAAATTTATTTTAGACACATGTAGGAGAGGGACAAAAGCATTATGAATAGAATTCATAGCAGTTACTCTCAAAAGAATCAAACACATTTTGAAAGAAATTAAGAAAAACTATTAGAGGAAAGTAATAATTTATCATAAAATGAAGTGAATTAAACATTTTAGCAATTTACTACAGGACCATTACCTGACCACATGGCACTTCAGTTTAAGATTACACAACCTACCCCCCTCCAAATTGCACCTAAGGCACCAAACTCCCAACAGAAGGAATCGCTCACAAACAACTTGTTTAGTTGTAAGTAGGTTCCCATAGCAACAATCCAACCCTTGCACCAATCCTTAAAGGGGCTGTAGTTTCTCTTAAGTTTGACAACTAAACAGAGGAAAAACACACACAATCTTCTTTTAGATAGATTTCAGGCCAGAAGAGACTATTACGATCATCTAGCCCAGTGGTCCCCAAACTTTTCATAGTTGCAATCCCCCCTACCCCTGTCTCACTCCCTCCCCTTCCCTCCCCTCTATCCCCCCGGGAGCCAGGGCCAGGATGGGGGGGGGTGGGCAGACAGGAGTAAGAGAGCCAAGGCTGGGGCCGCAGCTGAGGCCAGAATGGAGCCACGTCCAGGAGTCCAGGCTCGGGGTGGGTCCAGGGCTGGGAGCAGAGCCGCAGCTGGGGGCCGAGCTGCAGCTGGGGGCCGAAGCTAGGTGCAGGGCTGGGAGCGGAAGCTGCAGTTAGGGGACAAAGCTGGGGGCAGGGATGGAGCCAGGGCTGCGGCTGGGGGCGGGGTCAGGAGCGAGGCTAAGTGGCACTCCCTCCCTGCCCCTGATGGGGGCTGGCCCGGACCCTACCGCACCCCCTCGAATGTTCCTCTGGGGGACACGCCCCAGTTTGGGAACCTCTAATCTAGCCTGAACTCCTGCGTAACACTATAAAATTTCATCCTAAATCAGTATTTTTAGAATTACATCCACATAATGAGACCTTTAAAAGATTTTCCTTCATGATATTGAAAAGAATTCAGAAAGAAGTCTTGTATGTCTGGGCAGCTAGCTTCCGCACCATCATTTTAAGTATTATCAGGATAACTGTGTTTTCAATTATTTCTTCCAACAAATATTTATTAAAAAAACTCACAGAAAGCAAAACCACTGCCAATGTTCAGGGAAGAGACTATAATTATGTCTTTAAGAGTTAACAATTTTACACAGAACACAGGTTTTTTTAGTGCAGATATTCCATACGATATGTAATTAAAAGGTGAGAGAGAAATATTAAATACAGATTTATTTGCCTATATTAACATCTGATTATTAAAGCTAAAAGAGTTTTAAAATGTAGTTTACTTTTTGGTTATAAACTCCTTTCATGTTCGATGCATCACTTAGTAAAATGCTGCACAAATTATAGATGAATAACTTTTTTTTAAAATAGCTTATTTAGAACTGAACAAAACATTCATAGAAAGCTAGCATGGACCATTGTGATCATCTAGTCTGTCCTCCAACATAGCTAGGCTATAGGAATTCCCTGAATTAATTCCTGTTTGAAATAGAGCATATATTTATCTTTATTTAAAAGTTTCCAGTGATGGAGGATCAACCATAGCCCTTAATAAGTTGTTCCAATGGCTAATTACCCTCACTGTTAGAAACGTATTTCTTCTTTACAATGTGAATTTGTTTAGCTTCAACTCCATGGGGGGATTGTGTTTATAACTTTGTTAGATTAAAGAGCCTTCTTTATCAAGTTTCTTTTCTCCATATAGGTACTTACAGACTGTGATCAAGTCACCCATAACCTTCTCTGTAAGTTAAACAGATTGAGCTCCTTGAGTCTATATCACTACAAGGCACGTTTTCTAATCCTTTAATCATTCTCATAGTTCTTCTCTAAACCCTCTCCAATTTATCAACACCCTTCTTGAATTGTGCACACCAGAACTGGACACAGGATTCCAGTAGTGCTTGCACCAATGCCAAATACACAGAGGTAATAACTCTCTACTCTTACTCAAGGTTTCCCTGCTCATGCATCTAAGGCAGTGGTGGGCAACCTGTGGCCAGCTGATCTAAGGACTACATTAGCACTTCTGGCCACAGCACTGCGCAGGAAGCTTACGCTCAGCTGGTTATCCACCATGACCGCCAAGTCTTTTTCAGAATCACTGCTTCTCAAGATACAGCCTCCAACCTAAGTATGACATTTGGCCATTCTGAAATACATATTGTTTGCTTGAGTCCTGCTTACCAAGCAATCCAGTTAGGTCAGTATCAGTGATCTCTCTGCCTCATTATTCACCACTTCCCCAATCTCTGTCATCTGCAAACTTTATGGGTAATGATTGTTTTCTTCCAGCTTATTGATAAAAAATGTTAAATAGTGTAGGGCCAAGACCTAAGTTCCCTGTAAACTGCATAGCCCTCTCTCCCCACTGCAGCTCCAGGCTAGCCTGCACCCCATTATCCCAAACCCCTCATCCCCAGCCCTATCTCAGGGCCTGAACCCCCAGCCACAGCTCTCACCCCCTTGCCCCCCAACCCTCTGCCCCAGCCCTGAACCCCCTCCTACACTCTGAACCCCTCATCCCCGGCCCCACCCCAGAGCCTTCACCCCTAGCCAGAGCCCTCAACGCCCACACCCCAACCCTGTGCCATAGCCCTGAGCCCCCTCCCACACCCTAATCACCTCATCCCCAGCCTCACCCCAGAGCTCACACCCCCAGCCAGAGCCCTTACCTCCCCACACACACCCTAACCCTGTTCCCCAGCCCTGAGCCCCCTCCCACTTTCTGAACCCCTCGGCCCCACCACACATCACCTCCATATTGGTGCACATAACAAAATGCATTCCGCATGTGGACATAAAAAATTAGAGAGAACACTGGCCAAGACCCAATGTGTGCAGGACCTCACTAGAAATACATCTGCTCGATGATGATTCCCTGTTTACAATTATGTTTTGAGACCTATCAATTAGCCAGTTTTTAAACCATTTAATGGGATATGTTGATTGTGTATTCTAATTTCTTAATCAATATGTTGTGCAATACCAAGTCAAATGCCTTTCAGAAGTCTATTACATCCACACTATTACACTTATCAACCAAACTTGAAATATCAAAAAAGATGAAATTGCAATGTTACCAGTGCTGTTAATATGTTATACATATTAATTTTAAAAAAATATATAATTTAGGGGACAAAACTGACCAATGTAATTAAAATACAAATCCCATTTTCAAAAAGCTGATTCCAAACAAATCTCATTTTTAAAAGATACCGCTTCTCCTAGAAATTGGTTGCTTGCAAAAGAATGCACACTCACTGCAGCAGTTACTGACCTCATGCTAATGTCACCAGACAAGCACTTCGAAACAAAAATTGCAAGCTCTTGGATATTCTACTAAAAGGCATGCACCACTTCAGTACTAGGAGGCTGCCAAGATTTCTGGCAATGCAGTTTAATACACTACTGGAAGGTGCTCGGATACTACAGTGATGAGCATAGTGTATGACCTCGTATGGTAAAGTACAGAATGAAACAGAATAGAACTCCCACTGTTAAAAAGGAAGGATTTAAGTTACCTTCATTTTACTAGTGAAACTCATGCACTGCAGCATCTTGACTAACAATTTTTATACTGAAGGAAAAAAGGGGGGAGGGATAGCTCAGTGGTTTGAGCATTGGCCTGCTAAACCCAGGGTTGTTGTTCAGAGAGGAGAGGCCGCCGCTTAGGGGGGCAAAAAAATCCTAGTGTAGGCAGGGGGGGCAGGGGCTGGACAGATGACTCTTTTCTCTCTCTCCAGTTCTAGGAGATTTATTATTTTCCATTACCTTTTATGAAACAAACATATTTTATAGCTATTTTCCAAAATAGCTGTTTTCTTAACAATGGTTATAGAAGTCTGATATTTTGTCTTACCTTCTGGTTTATTTCCATCTTCCATTACTTGCAAAGGAACTCCTTTTACTGCAGCTTCCTTAGAGTAATCCTTTAGGGATAGGTGCATAAAACAGATCTCAACAAATACAGACTACAGAAAATATAGCAAATATAAAAGGAGAAACTAATTGAGCTAGAAAGGGTCACATCAAAATATTAAAGAAATTTCAATAGATTGATATGAACTAATGTCTATTTAAATGAACAATGACAGGAAGCAAAAGAAACTATAATCATAATATTAAAGGTCTTCAGGAAATCATATTGATTTGAGCTATTCAAGGAGCAGAAATTTCATAGGAAGAATTACACTATAATTTGAAAAAACATGCTATAGGTGGAACATAAGAAAACGATGCATTCATATTCACTATATACTAGATAGGTTAAGAGAATATGAAGGCTCTGGATCCTGCAAAGACTTATGCATGTGCACTGACTTCAATACTTCCAGCGCATAAACTTAAGCACATGCAGAAGTCTTCATGGGAACAGGGCCTAAGTCAGATAAGCCCCTGGGAGAGAAAAGTAGTTTGCTGATGTACTAAAATTTGGATCATATATATAACCTTTTAAGATGGAAGTATGGCATACACTTCAGGATTGTAGGATCAGGAATAGAACAGTAACTCTTCTTACCTTCTGTGATAATAGCGTGGGTTCTAAATCATTTTCTACTGAAAGAAGATGTTCTGAACTTCTTTCAGCCAACATACTTCGGACAGCTAAAATAAGAGAGACTTTAGTGTAGTTATGCACATATAGTTTATGCATCTTTGACAGGTATCACTAGTCTGTCCCAGATCTTAGTCATTTCTATATCTGTAGATTTAAAAATCTAAACTAAACAAAATGACCTTCATTGCACAAATGAGCTGAGTGTCAACTTGGAACTGGCATATTAATGAACAATGCCTGAGATGCAGCATTAACCTGTTTGACATACAACAGAAACTTGCTAAAAGTGAGAATCGCAAATGATGCAATGACAACTCGGGATCAAATTCAGTATGAAATCAACATAAATTAATGGGGTAATGCATTCTGATGCCCTTTTACAAGGATAACATCTTGTAAAGTTGTGTGATCCTTTGATCAACAATGAAAACTTTATTTTCTAAGGAGATAAGAAGCACACTCTAGCCCAGTAAATTCATGGCACAGTATGTGTCAATTTTAGCTATTTTAAATGAACCCATTACTGTAGTTTCTAGGTGATAGGGAATAAGATATAGCTTTAGCTGCCAGACATCTAAGATACACTTGAAATGTAGGGAGAACACTGTTAAAGGGATGTCATCAACTTAAAAAAAATAATTAAATTTCTAACCTTAAAATGCTTTACTTACTATTGTAGCAAGCACCAAAAATTACCAGAATTTAAAGATTAGAGGAAATAATATATTATGTTTTTTTTGGTTTACCTGTATATTTGTCAGTTTCACTGTTTCATCTGTATAAGTAGTTAATTGGGTTCAGCTGTTTGTGTGAGTCTTTCACAAAGCAACACCACAGAAAAAAACTAAACTGTAAAGATCTCATTTTAATATTGTAATCACAGTAATTACCAGGGAGAGTCAGGGGCAGCTGTTGTATCTGAAACTCTTTTTAAAACACAGTTTTTTTAAACTGACTACCTTTCAAGTTAAATGTGTCCCTCTAAACATGCAAACATTATGTAACCAAAACAGAGGGGTCACTGGAATTACCTTTTTTGAAATATCCATACAAAGCATGTAATATTTAACATATTTTCATAACTGTTTTCTCTACTCTAAACTGCCAATAAATATTTCTTTCTAATCTCAGTAAGTTTTGGTCATCATACATTGAGAAATCTATCAGTTCCAGCTCTCAGAGCAAATTAATCTGTCATTTTAAAGTTAGAGAAAGCTGCAAGTGCATGAAAAGGTCTGTGATCTTTCCTCCAGTACAGTGGTACAGAAGGACCTGCAATCCCCATGTAGGTACAAAGAGGGCTAAAACGATCAAAAGGTACAAGACACAGAATATCTTTCTTTCTAATTCATCATAATGAATAGCCAATAGCAAATTTATCATCACAATAAATGTACTACTCAGAATTTGGAGCAATATTTAAGAAGTGTGTGAAGTCTGGGGACATTTTATACAGAGTTAGAAAAACATTCTAAAATATTTTATACAAAACATGTTAAAAACAAAATAGTATTTCACAAAACTGGCTAAATGGCATCTGGTCAATTAGGAAATTAAAAAAAGGTATAACCAATTCATATCAATCTTTACAGACAACGTTCCTAATATACATACGTCCATAAATGACATGCTGGAAAAAGGATCTGGCTAGACAAATTACGTCACAGAAATCGGGTTTGATCACATACCCTGTGTAACGCTGCCGGAGGTAGTGACAGTTGATCTATTCGGCAGAGGTTTGTTTGTTGACAATGCTGGAGGAATATAGGATGTTTTGTCTCTAATCAAAGCTGCATCATCTGCCTGGTAGGGAGAAGCCACTTCACGAAGCTTCTTTACTGAAATTTTAACTTTTTTTCTACTGCAGTCAGTAGCTGCTGTCCAAGCGCCAGTGGGTTTTTCCTTTGCGTGGAGGCTGGTGGAGCGGATAAGTACGTCACCGGCAGTGAAGCTAGCCATAGAGTCCTGGCTGACACTAGAATTACTTTCCACCTCCATGAAGAGCTCACAACGCAGTTTTCAACATGTCCAAACAACCTATTAATGGGGTTTAATAACATTATTAACAAACTAAAAGGGATAGTTTATTAATGCTCATGAACTGATTACAGAGAGGGGCACTCACATCACAAAAACCTAGGATTAGAGAAATAAAAGGGGGGGAATGAGTGGGGTTTACAAGGTACAGTAGTCAGATTCCAGCAAATTATCCCTGGATCTAAGCCAACATAAACAACCAGTCACCGCTCCTCCCTCTCAGCCCTCATCGTCTTGCCATAGGAGGGGCAAGGACTATCTACCCTGAATAGTTCTAATGGACCTAACACCACAGTATTTCGGTACCAAGCAGGGCCCATCTAGCCACCACACAGTGCTATAGCGAGGACAGGGTGCAACACACACGTCAAGCATTGGGATGCAGGACCTCCCCCCCCCCGCAAGGCACAGGCTCCCTCCCCTGCCCCCCTGCAAGGCACAGGGTGCACGGCTCCCTCCCCCATCCCCAACCCTCCGCAGCCCCAGGAGTACAGCCCCCACATAACCACCTTGGGGTGCAGGGAGCCCTCGCCCCGTTTTCCCCGGAAGCTGCAACTCACCCTCATTCAACCCCTTCCCAGCAGCCACCGGAAATGCTAGTTACCATGGTAACAGCACCAGCTCCCCCCCCCCCAGGCTCCCGCCGCTTCCAACCCAGTGGCGCCTGCCTGCCCAATCCTTTCCCGGGTAGCACCGCGCATGCGCTTGCTACTGTAGGCTTCCGGAAGCTCAGAATCAATACGCATGCGGGGTCGGGAGGGCCGGATGCGGTCTTGCGCGCGAGACGCCGCATGTCCAGGACGCATGCGTAAATCCGCCGCCCACGGGAAGGCCATTCGCTAGTGCTGCGCGGTCCCCTTTCTTTACCGTCCGGGTGGAACAAATATGCGATACAACCACCGCTCCCCGCTATAATGCCGCAATAGCCGCCTATGGTTCAGCTCTGTACTCTGGGAGCATAGTGTTCCGGTACGGCTGTTCACGCCGTACTGTGGCTCCCACAGGCACTTCCGGGACATGGGGGACACTTTACAATGCTGCACCACGCTGCTCCGCGGGCCAAGGTAAATCTATCAGCGGATCCCCATGTGCCAATTCGTCTCCACGAGGAGGGTAGGGGGGGAAAAACGTGGCGAATTTGCGGGGCGGAAGGAGGAGCTGAGGCTGCCGGTTCCCCCACGTGTTGAGAGGCGCCGGGCGCAGAGCAGGTGAGTCGGGGAGCGGGCTTGGGTGTCCGGACTCCCGGGTTCCATCCCTGGCCCTGTTTGTGTGGCTGGGGTGGGAGCCCGTGCCTCAGTTTCCCCTGTGTGGTGGGGCGGTGATGCTGCCCCCTTGCCGGGGGCCCGGGTCAGGGCAGGACATTCGGTCCTGGGGGCGGCTCAGGGCGCTGCTGGGCTCGCTCTCTATCGCCCCCTCCTCACGCGTTCTCGGCACCAGGTGGTGGCTCGGGCTCCCCGGCAGTGACCTTCGTTCTCCTCCTCTGGCTGCAGCCCGGGCGTACGGCTCATGGGGACAGACTGGCCGGCCAGGGGATCCGGCGCTAGCAGAAACTTTCAGAGGAGATTAGATTTTTCTGCCTGAAAAGGGAGAAGCAACAAAGACTCCACAGAGACCGCGAGAGACTTCACTGTTAATAGCAGTTTTATGTGGCAGGTGCTATGGCGTGATCTAAAACCCTAAAACAGATTTAGCGTTTTGGAGAACTGCTGTAAATGTAATCAAGGTCCTAGAGTTTAAGGCCAGAAGGGACCACTCCATCATTTAGCCTGACTTCCTATATATCATAGGCCACCAACAATACCCACACGCTAAACTCAATAACCAAAATTAGACCAAAGTATTATGGCCCAGTGGAGACTAGACTATTTCTTTCCAGAGGCTAAGGAGAGGAGGGTCCCTGGTGCACCAGGGCTTTGCGGCCCCCACAGTAGCGTGGAAATAAATGAGATATCTCAAGATAGGTGTAGAAGTATAAGAGCTTTATGCTAATTTACTATCAATATCATATACTCCAGGGCCAAAAGGGACCACTGTGATCAACCAGTCTGACCTCCTTTATAACCACAGCCCAGAGAACTTCTCCAAAATACAGTAGTTATCTCGTGGTTATTTACTTTTATGGTACATGTTAATAATTTCCTAAAAAATTCCGTATGGCATTCTGTATGTCAGGAGTGAGTGGGTGAGGGTCTGTGGCCTGAAGTGTGAAGGAGATCAGACTAGCAGATGATCATGATGCTCCCTTCTGACTGTGTCTATGATAACGTGTGTTTACTTTTAGAGAATTGGGTAAAAACAATCTAAGTAAAAAAAAAAATGAAGGAAAATGTTTTCTCTTACATTTGAGAAATTTGCTGTCTCCTTCCACTAAATAAAACATTCAGATTGTAATTCAAAGAACTCATAGATTGGCTACTTTAGGAAGAATATGTCAACCCTTAAATACCTATAGCAATATACATCTGAGATATTAAATCTCTACTTGACCAGGCCCTGCTATGGCTTCATACTGTTCTCACAAATATCTAGCTCTTACATTGTGATTTTCATCCATAGATCTCAAAGCACAAAGGAGGTCAGAGTATTTTTGTCCCTGTTTTACAGGCAGGGAAACTGAGGGAAACAGGGATGTAAAATGATTTGCCCAAGACCACCCAGCAATGTAGTGGTAGAGCTGAAAATAGAACCAGGTCTTCTGATTCCAAGTCCTGTGCTTTAGCCACTTGGCCAGTGGTTCTTAAACTTTTGTACTGGTGACCCCTTTTAAATAGCAAGCCTCTGAGTGTGACCCTCCTTATAAATTAAAAACACTTTTTAATATATTTAACACCATTATAAATGCTGGATTCAAAGTGGGGTTTGGGGTGGAGGCTAACAGCTTGTGACCCTGAGGGGTTCCAACCCCCAGTTTGAGAACCCCTGCACTAGGCCATGATGGTTCTCAATACAATACTTTATGGATTTTCATAATTTGTATTATCAGTCCTCTTTGCATCTTCACAACCCTTATTTACAGTTATCGGTTAGTCACTACACAATTACAACTGTGTTTGTAACCAGTTTGCAACATACTTTCCTGAGACTCATTTACAACGAAAATGGAGGAGATGCATCCATGCAGCAGCTTTTTTCCACAATACAGCCATGTATCAATATAGGTTTCATGTCCACACCACACTACTTAACTGTTTATCCCTTCTGGAGAGATCTGGGCATCTAGTGTGTTAGCACTATGGTATCTAAGGGCATAAAAAAGATGTTACTAATATAATCAGCTCAAGGTAGGAAGCAAAAAAGTAATGTGTAAGATGTATGCATTGATCGATACTTGTTACTCTGCAACAGGAAGCATATTATTGCATTTGAAGGAGATGCAGGGTTCAGCAGGACCAAAAAGTAGTCTCTGAAGAATGTAACTTATGAGGAGAAGTTAATCTGTTGGACTTATTCTTGATGCAAGAGAAGAGATTTCAAGGTGACCTGAGACAGGCTTCCCAAATTCATAAAAGGGATTAATATATTTGATAATACCCTGCTAAGAGATTCAGAAACAAAAGGGTGCAATTTCAAAACTAGGAGCAAATAGGGAATTCCAGGCAGAACAACTACTTCACACAAAAGATAATAAATGTATGGAATAACTAATTGGGAATGGGATGGGAAAAAGGGCCAAATTCAGACTCCTTTCACCTGTCTGCACAGACTTCGTTGGCATTTTATCCACTTGTATCAGGTTGGAATTTGGCTCAGTGAACACAAAGGAGGGAAAGAAATTGTTGAAGGTGAAACCTGAAGGACACAGTGAAATATCAGGAAGAAGGGATTAAGATAAATCTGCCTTACCTGAAGTATTTCCACCTAGGGCTGTGACCTCATCAGATCACCAGATAAGTGGGGTCAGGCCTGGTCAGTACTTTGATTGGAGACCACCCAAGGAAAAAAGCAGAGAAGCTGTTGCATTTTTTAAAACGACATTGCATATGATCAGAATTTGTTCAGGATGTTTCTAATAGATCTCTAACATTCAGCCTCACTAAGCCAAATTCAGCTCTGAATTTACTGAACTCAGTGGAAGAAAGGTCCACTAACGCGCTGTGCATGCTTACTTCAGGGCTGAATCTGGCTCACTGACCTTGTGCACTGGATTGTAATTCATGATGCATGCAGTGTCTGAGTATAATTTGTGAATTATTTAGAATAAAAATATTTTATGCATGGTAACTACATTAAGGGCATGACACAGGTTTGTAATAAAACAATACAAAGTAATTCAAAGGTACGGATGACGTGCCCTGACTCTCAAGCACAAGAGGGAGCTCCAAAGCCGTTTCTTTGATGTGTTGGTTGGGCCTACTGTTGGAGGACCTAAAGTGCACCAACACTTGACACAGCATTTCCTGGGTCTTGTGTTGTCACAACCTTGGTTTAATTTTAGTGTGAATTACTCTCAGTCCTGGTGGTTTTCTGTGTAGTTGTACTTTGATTAAGTTAAATAAAAGCATTTCTGAAGCTCTACCTCAACGGATTAAGAACAAATTCTTAAATTCAGCTCCAGCATGACAACTCTTAACTTCCCAGACTGGCCAATTTTAACACACTTCTGTGATTTGACTCTCTTCTTCTCTCCTGTCTTCCCCACCATGAAAAATATATACACTTACGATGAACCCTCTCTACTCCTCGCAGTGGGCCAGTTACAAAGTGTTACTGATGGACCTAAAGGTACTATGTGGTAGTTGCAGGGGTAATGTAAATTCAGGTAACAGTTGGAGCTTGCTCTAATGCTGGACCTTCATAACAAGCCATGATTATATAGTCTGTCAATAAAACTATTATTTGGCTTCATAGAGAAGAATACACTAGGGGGTCCATCCAGGTCCCAGTGATTTCAAATTTCTGGATTAGGTAATGGCCACTGATGCTGATTACGTCGGTGAACAATTAGCCTCCTCATGACACTGTAAGTTTCTGCACATTTCACATATAATAGCTCACATCCATCAGCACTGCTGGGATTTTAGTCTCACTGTCCCTGTCTGACAGTAATGAGAATCAAACATTCCAGCCAAGTAAATTGCTCAGAACAGTTGTGCTCTGGAGCCTATTGCCACCTAAAGGCCGCATATACAGCTGGGAAAATCGCATTCCCACGCTTGTGAAATTTTAGAGAAGTTCTGACAGCTGTGGTGCTTTGCTGCAGCTCCCATGCCATGGAAACAGAGAAATGATTGGCTCAGCTCTGGCTGGGAAGCTTTAACCTAATCACTGTTTTTATAAAAAGAAAGCAGGTTTCTTAAAGCTATGATTACCTTGAGATCAGATGTTTCCATGGCAATGGGAGTGGCAGCCCGCAGAAGGGAACTTTAGAACATTTTTCAGTTTCTAAAGCAAACATAAGAACATAAGAACATAAGAAAGGCCGTACCGGGTAAGACCAAAGGTCCATCTAGCCCAGTATCTGTCTACCAACAGTGGCCAATGCCAGGTGCCCCTGAGGGAGTGAACCTAACAGGCAATGATCAAGTGATCTCTCTCCTGCCATCCATCTCCATCCTCTGACGAACAGAGGCTAGGGACACCATTCTTACCCATCCTGGCTAATAGCCATTTATGGACTTAGCCACCATGAATTTATCCAGTCCCCTTTTAAACATTGTTATAGTCCTAGCCTTCACAACCTCCTCAGGTAAGGAGTTCCACAAGTTGAGAAGAAGAACTTCCTTTTATTTGTTTTAAACCTGCTGCCTATTAATTTCATTTGGTGACCCCTAGTTCTTGTATTATGGGAATAAGTAAATAACTTTTCCTTATCCACTTTCTCAACATCACTCATGATTTTATATACCTCTATCATGTCCCCCCTTAGTCTCCTCTTTTCCAAACTGAAGAGTCCTAGCCTCTTTAATCTTTCCTCATATGGGACCCTCTCTAAACCCCTAATCATTTTAGTTGCTCTTTTCTGAACCTTTTCTAGTGCTAGAATATCTTTTTTGAGGTGAGGAGACCACATCTGTACACAGTATTATGGATTTATATAAGGGCAATAATATATTCTCAGTCTTATTCTCTATCCCCTTTTAATTATTCCTAACATCCTGTTTGCTTTTGACCGCCTCTGCACACTCATCTTCAGAGAACTATCCACGATAACTCCAAGATCTTTTTCCTGACTCGCTAAATTAGCCCCCATCATGTTGTATGTATAGTTTTTTCCAATGTGCATTACTTTACATTTATCCACATTAAATGTCATTGGCCATTTTGGTGCCCAATCACTTAGTTTTGTGAGATCTTTTGGAAGTTCTTCACAATCTGCTTTGGTCTTAACTATCTTGAGTAGTTTAGTGTCATCTGCAAACTTTTCCAACTCACTGTTTACACCTTTTTCCAGATCTGTTATGAATTAAGTGACTAGGATTGGTCCGAGGACTGACCCTTGGGGAACACCACTAGGTACCCCTCTCCATTCTGAGAATTTACCATTAATTCCTACCCTTTGTTCCCTGTCCTTTAACCAGTTCTCAATCCATGAAAGGACCTTCCCTTTTATCCCATGACAGCTTAATTTACGTAAGAGCCTTTGGAGGACCTTGTCAAAGGCTTTCTGGAAATCTAAGTACACTATGTCTACCCTTGTCCACATGTTTGTTGACCTCTTCAAAGAACTCTAATAGATAAGTAAGACACGATTTCCCTTTACAGAAACCATGTTGACTATTGCTCAAGAGTTTATGTTTTTCTATGTGTCTGACAATTTTATTCTTTACTATTGTTTCAACTAATTTGGTTAGACTTACCGGTCTGTAATTGCCAGGATCACCCCTAGAGCCCTTTTTAAATATTGGCGTTACATTAGCTAACTTCCAGTCATTGGGTATTTAAAGGACAGGTTACAAACCTTGGTTAATAGTTCATTTGAGTTCTTTCAGAACTCTTGGGTGAATGCCATCTGGTCCTGGTGACTTGTTAATGTTGAGTTTATCAATTAATTCCAAAACCTCCTCTAGTGACACTTCAATCTGTGACAGTTCCTCAGATTTGTCACCTACAAAAGCCAGCTCAGGTTTGGGAATCTCCCTAACATCCTCAGCCGTGAAGACTGAAGCAAAGAATCCATTTAGTTTCTCATGACTTTATCATCTTTAAAGCGCCTTTTGTATTTTCATCTGGTTGTTTAGCAGGCTTCCTGCTTCTGATGTACTTAAAAAACATTTTGTTATTACCTTTGGAGTTTTTGGCTAGCCGTTCTTCAAACTCCTCTTTGGCTTTTCTAAAGCTGGAGAGGCTGGGAATGCCATGTGTACAGGCATTAGGATCTAAGCCCTGGTCTACACTCACTAGGAGGCACCTTATATCGATTTTAATGGCTCTTTAAACTAACGAGGAGTAACGCCAGTATCGGTATTAACATATCGGATTAGGGTAGTGTGGACGCTGATCGACGTATTTGGCCCCTCCGGGGCTATCCACAGTGCACCACTGACCGCTCTGGACCGCAATCTGAACTCGGATGCAGTGGTCAGGTAAACAGGAAAAGCCCGCGAACTTTTGAATATTTCCTGTTTGCCCAGCGTGGAGCTCCGATCAGCAATCAAACAAAAGAGCTCCCGCATGGACCATGCGGATGTGATCGCTGTAAGGGCAGGCAAATCCGTTCTATCAGCGCTCCGTTACAGAAGATGAAATTCAGAATCCTTTTTTAAAAATCTCCAGACAGACGCCATAGCAGGGACTCAGCGCACTGCAGCGTGACAAGTGTAACGGAAAGCCAAAGAATCAAATGGACGCTCATGGACTGGAGGACTGAAGCTATCCCACAGTTCCTGCAGCCTCTGAAAATTATTTGCATTCTTGGCTGAGCTCCAAATGCTTCTAGGGTCAAACACAGTGCCCGGGTCAGGCATAGCTTGGCAATCTACTCACCCACCCCCACCCACCCCAGAAGCGAAAGGTAAAACAATCCTCTGACTCTTTTACATGTCACCCTATCTTTACTGAATGCTGCAGATAGACGCTAGTGCAGCAGTCAACACCAACATCCTTGCTTCCCCGTCATGGGCGGCTGATGGTACAAAAAGATGGAAATCCATCCTCATCATCAGCATAAGCTGATCGTGCAAAATGATGGAAATCCATCCTCATGATCAGCTTCATCTGATGGGACAAAAGGACTGGTAACCGCATCAGCCTATTAGCCCTAATTTTTCTGGTGGATGGATGGTGCAATATGGTAACCATCCTCATCATAGCAACAGGGGGCTGAGCTCCATCAGCCCCCACCCTTCATGTGTAAAGAAAAGATTCAGTTGCCCTGGACTAGCAGTGGGATGCTGGGCTTCTCTCCTACACACTGCTTAATGTCCTGTCTGGACTATCATAGCAGCTGGAGGCTGCCTTCCACTCATTTCTCACTAACAAGTCAGTGTGTCTTATTTTATTAATTCATCACACAAGTGGGGACAATGCGCCAAGAAAGGCTGGGGAAGAACGGAATCAACAGGTGGGGTTGTTACAGGAGCACCCCTGTGAATAGCATACAGATAATTTCTGGGTTCTGACACAGAGCAGGTGGTTCTCTAGCACACTTGCCTATATTAGGCAGCACAGATTCTATTTTTAGATACCAAAAGGAGGGATTGACTCAGGAGTCATTCCCACTGGCTGATCGGCCAGGGCACTTATGACAGCAGCCAATGGTACAAAACGATGGAAGGTGCAATATGGCTAGCAACCACTTTTGCACCCCTGGCTGATTGACCAGGGCACTAGCAGCAAATGGTACAAAAGGACTGGTAGCCATGATCATCCTCAGTTCCAATTTATGGAAGGGTTTGGATGGTGCAATATGGCTAGTAACCATCTCTGCTGTCATGCAAAAGCAAAAGCATGCTTCTGTGTAGCGCTGCTGAATCGCCTCTGTGATCTAGTACACATACGGTGAGAGTCACAAAACAAGCTCCATGGTTGCCATGCTATGGCATCTGCCAGGGCAATCCAGGGAAAAAAGGCGTCTGCCGTTGCTTTCCCAGACAAAGGAGTGACTGACGACATTTACCCAGAACCACCAGCGACAATGATTTTTGCCCCATCAGGCACTGGGATCTCAACCCGGAAGTTCGGAGGCTGCGGGAACTATGGGATAGCTAGGAATAGCTACCCACAGTGCAACGCTCCAGAAATCCTCGGACCATGGCACCACCGATTTAATGTGTTTAGTGTGGTTTATAAAATCTGTTTTACAAAACCGGTTTATGCAAATTCGGAATAGTCCCGTAGTGTAGACGTACCCTAACAGGCGCATGGTCTGTTGTTACCTTTGGAAAGGAGATCACGGGGGAAGGAAAGCTTTTACACTTAACAGTAAAAAAAACTTTAACTCTCAACTATTTTTGTTCTTGCATTTAAAAAAAACCCAGTGAAAATATAAAATATATGAAACTTTTGATATATTGAAAATGTTAATTGCAACTCTGTAACATTTTAACAAGTGATATTATCCTAGGTATTTGCACATCCCTGGTGGCCCAGGGCACTCGGGGCATGCTGCTCTGTAGTCTAACCATATGCAGCCTTGTGTGTAATTGTTTATATATTGGCTGTCTGCTTTCCCCTGAGGTGACTCATGTTAAAAAACGCAGCACGTAATTTTGAAGTCACGTTTAGCCCAAAGCAGTCCTCTACCATCTTGAGGATGGACTAGTACAGGGTTTGACAACCTTTCAGAAGTGGTGCACCGAGTCTTCATTTATTCACTAATTTAAGGTTTCATGTGCCAGTCATACATTTTAACGTTTTTAGAAGTTCTTTCTATAAGTCTTTAATATATAACCTGGGCAGTGTGAGTGCCATTGAAAATCAGCTCGTGTGCCGCCTTCGGCACGTGTGCCATAGGTTGCGTATCCTGGACTAGTACAAGAGTTACACCTGACACATTCTGAGTGCCTTGAGCTGCCACTTAAGAACTTCAGCCATTACTGCTGTGACTAATGCTTCAGACAGTTTCTAAAATTCAGGCAGAAATGGCTTATCGTTCTTCCTTTAGTTTCAAAGACCAGATGTGAACAACAAGTAGAACCAGATATGATAGATAATGTAAAAATACCTTAATATACCAGACAGTATATTCTGGAGATATAAGGCCAACTATGAATGACAGCCACTGAAGACGTGCAGTAGAGACATCATAATGTACTGCCCACAGTATGGAAGGGATAAAAGTAAGGGCAACAGATTTGTGCTTCAAAGACAATTACAGTCAGACAGTGCTGTTGTGTTAAATTCTAAAGGAAGCTATTTCTCAAGTATAGCCGCAAAGGTTTTCTGGAACTTCAGTTTACTAAATCTCATTAAATCAGTGACAAAATGGCAGGACGTCAGGTCTGATTAAATAAAAAAGATGAACAGAATATAAAATGTGAGGGAGTGGCAGTGCTGGGAGTTGAGGCCATTAGCTTTTTGCGCCCTGGTGGGGACACACGACTTTTCCGTTTCTCGGTGGGGTTTTAACACTCACTGATAATGAGCTACCTCGGTTCTGACTTTACTAGGCTGTAGCTGGCTCCAAATAGATACCCTTTACCCTCTACCCCAGGCATGTGATTTTGATAAAGCTCAGTTTGGCTTTGCTCAGTTTGGCTTTACTCATTAAGCAGCCAGCTTTTAGGTTGTATGCCATGTTAGACTTTCAGATTTGCAATCTTTAAACTTGTGCTCGGCTAGGCAGTTGCACTCATTCCTATCTGGTGCAGATTTCAGCATCTATCTGTGTGTGCCATCTCCAGATTAGATTATTTTTAAGCACTCTGGATGTGTCCTTTACCTAATGATCAGATTTAAGCTAATGTAGAACACAGTCCACTTTCTTAGTGAAGTTTTACATAGAGAACATATTACATTTGTACTAGCTTCTAATTTGTTTTCAGGTGCAGTTCAAGGTTCTAACCTACAGAGCCCTTTGGGTTGGTTTCTTGGTATGTGAGAGTGCTTCTTCTCCCATGCTCAACACTGACAGCCGAGATCTATTCGGACACTTGAGCTAACAGTTCTCAGATTTGTATGTTAAGGGCCTGGGGTAGGATGTTCTCAGTGGAGAGCCTTCGACCCTGGAATTCACTTTCCGTTTTATTTCTTCCCACCACCAAACCAGCCTTGATATGACTGATCCAGAGGCTTCATCTGCAGTTAAAGTTTTTCCACTTTTGCTAATTTAAAGGAGCAAAACCCCTCTAGTGTAGATGCAACTGTACCAGGAACAAAAATAAGCTGTGTCAGTACAAAAAACAAACAAAAAAACACCTAGTATAACTGCATCTCCACTAGGACTTTTACTGGCACAACTATGCTGGCAAAAAATTTCCATCCCTTACCGACATAGTTATGCTGGCAAAACTTCTAAGCATAGACTAGCTCAGAGTCTGTTGATCTTCAGGACATGCTTCAAGGTTCATCTGTTTACTTGAGCCCTGTCAGAAGAGATGTGAGTGGAGAGGATTTAGTGAGAGCTTTGTGTGTGTGTGTGTTACTGCATTTGATTTTTCAATTTTATTAATTAATATTATTACTACTAATATATTATTTTATATATTTATATTTAATATGTATTGAATTTTTTTAATATTATTTAGTAATAATTAATTATTACTTTCACCGTGGGATGGCAGTGAGCCTCAGGCAATGTGTAAATTGAGGGAAGGAAGGCAACAGCTTTCAGTATACATAGACTCATCAATTCCAAGGCCAGAACAGACCATTGTATTACACAGGAAGACAGACTAGATGATCACAGGCCATAGAACTTCCCTAAAATAATTCCAAGAGCATATTTAGAAAAACATCCAATCTTGATTTTAAAATTGCCAGTGATGGAGAATCCACCATGTCCCTTGGTAAACTGTTTGAATGGTTAATTACCCTCACTGTTGAAAATTTACACTGTGTTTTCCAGTCTCAATTCGTCTAGCTTCTAATTTGCAGACAGTGGATCCTGTTATACCTTTCCCTGCAGGATTGAAGAGTCTATTGTCAAATATTTGTCCCCATGTAGGTATTTAGAGACTGATCAAGTCACCTCTTAATCTTCTCTTAAAGTTAAATAGGTTGAGCTCCTTGAGTCCACCACAAGGCATGTTTACTAATCCTTTTAATGATTCTTGTGGCTCTTCTCTGAACCCTCTCCAATTTACCAACATCCTTCTTGAATTGCAGACACCAGAACTATTCTCTCCTAGAAAGTCTCAAGACTTAACTTGTCTTTGTCTTTGAAGATGCCTTCTTAAATTCCTTCTTCTTGGTCTCCTTTAGTGTTCATACTTTCACATTTCCTCACCTGTTTTTCATTTCCTTTTTAATGCTATTTTTATTTCTTCTTCATAATCCTGTATATTTAACTCACTAGATTCACTGGCACAAGTATTTGTAGTTTTACCGTTTTCCTAAAGACTAAAACAATAGATGTTTTAAAAACACAAACTGGTTTCTAAGAAGTGGTGGGGGTGGAATTAATTTAATCAATTTAGCATACTATAGAGTGCTGTTTCTTTTCTCCAAGTGTGGCTGTAACTAAAAGGTAACTAGAGGTCTCTTACCTGCCCCCCCACCTCAGTTTTACTTTGTGTATCTGACAGCTCTTTACTTGTAGCTAGTTTTGCTGGTTTCTCTATAATGTGTTTCACCTGTTTGGATCTTTCAAATAATAGAGAAGAGCAACATTAAAGAAATAGAAAAATGTAATTACAAAAACTGGCAGGGGGCTTGAAAAGGTGTGGTATCTGACCCTATGTTGGACATTTTTTTTTAACTGACTAAAATTCAACTCGATAGCTTCAGTTTAAATGGATATCGTCAATGAGAATCATGTCACTCATTAAGGGGTTATTTGTAATAAGTAAGGAATTTGATTATTAAAACAATACTCTTCCATTATAGCCATTGCAGGGGGGTGCTAAAAAAACCCTCAAAACCAACAAACTATTTCTATTGGATCTGTACAAATCATAGCATCATTTCTATTGGTTTTAGATTTTATAAAACTTTATTTTTATAAGATGTAAAATTTGAGCGAAATTTAACCTGAAGCTGTTTCTTTAAATCACATGTAAGCCTGTCCTTGTATTTTATTAGATGCAGATCATGCTGGGAACTTATGACACAGTAGCCACGTATTCTTGTTTCTTTGAAACCACAGTTATGTCTAGCTACGCTTACAGAAAGGGCAGAGTTTTATTCAGCCTTCGAATGTTATATTTCTTATATATGTGTTTTGGTGTGAATTATGACACAAATGTTATCTTAAAATTAGGTGGCTGATTGCAGACCAATAGAATATGGCTGGGCAAATATCAGAATCTGATCAGATCAAACAGGTAAGATGCTATACTGTTTTGAGAAACTTGCATTACCTCAACTTAGCAATGGAGTTTTATGGTTTCAAGAGGTTTCAGCATTTTATCTTCAGTTATTAGCATGCATATATGAAATGCAGCTTTCCCCCCCAGTTAGTTACCAAGTAAAATGTTGTCTGAGTTGTAGCTTAACTTCTTTTATGAATTGGGAACAATATTAAGATAGCCAAGATTTCATTATTTTGATCATCAGCAAATCAGCAGGCACGGAATAGTATCTGATCTAGGGGAACAGTAGTTGTCAGCATCAAATGATGTTATTGCATTGATACTAAATTACCTCTGGTGACTTGTCACTTTAAATGAGTAGTCTGTTCTGTTAATGTCACTGAATGGTACATTCAGCTATTGCAAGCTGTACATGGGAAAAGTTTGAAAATGTCGTCTTTTCTTTTAATATTACATGTCTGTTCAATTTGTTACAGTTCAAGGAGTTTCTTGGGACATACAATAAACTTACAGAAACCTGTTTCCTGGATTGTGTGAAAGATTTCACTAGCAGGGAGGTTAAATCAGAAGAGGTATGCCCCTGTTGTGTGTTTTGAGTTTCTCTTTTGCGGAAATGCTGTATGATAATATTTGAATTTGATAAGCAGCTTTGAAAGTTTTGATCCAATCAAAAATTAGTTGAACTAACATACAAGAGGTTATAGCTCTTCAGTATGTATGCAGCCTGCAGGTGAGAAATGTTAACTGAAGAGACAATGACGTATTTGTGGTTCTGTTTCTGTGCAATTGTCATTCCAATAGGATTCTCACTCTTTCCTCTTAGCTCCCTTGCATGCAAACAATAGATCTCCTGCACCACAGCTTTTGAAAAATTTTGACCCGAGGCCAGTAGTTGCAGGACTAAGTGCATGCCAGGCACTTTACAGGACACTGCACATCAGACCCTGGAAGGCAGCATCTTCCTCATTTTCTTCACATATATGCAGATAGCCTCCCTGGTTTTGGTGTTGGCATTGGCCTTCTAAGGCTGCAACAAGCATTAGCAACGTATTTTGTTCTGGGGCATTCCTAGAGCCTCCTACTCTCTAAGAATGAGAATTCTTTAGAGAAGGGGAAATTACCCACCTGAAATCTACTTCTCTGAAGAGACACTGTCCTGGAATGCTCACTCACCCTCCCACTTCCCCTCACAGTTTGGTATCATCCTCTTTGGAGGGTGTTTCCCATCTTGCACTGTTTGTGTATTTTTGGAGGCATTTTTAAATCATGAATCATTTTGAATTGTTTTAGCCATATGGATGGTTCACCTCCTGTGCGATTAAAGGAACTGACAAATGTTTTGGAGGCAACATTTATAGCCTGCAGGGATGATGGGACATCCAGTAGATGGTCA
This sequence comes from Mauremys reevesii, assembly GCF_016161935.1. Classification (NCBI taxonomy): domain Eukaryota; kingdom Metazoa; phylum Chordata; order Testudines; family Geoemydidae; genus Mauremys; species Mauremys reevesii. Next base: position 12,056,154 of record NC_052626.1, on the reverse strand, counting down.
GACTTGTACCTTATCCTGCTACCATTCAGGGATAAAACTACTTAATGGGAGTTCTGCTGGTCTTGTGCTAAAGAGCTAAGATCCAAGAGTGAGAATCCTGACGGATCGTGTCTGTAGAGCCTTTTAAGATTTTTGGATATAAACAGTAACCTGTAGCTAGCCATTTTTCTTTTGTACTCCATAAAGGGACCCCCATGCTGGAGGACATGAACCAATCATTAACAGATGGGGATTAGGGAGAAACTTTCTTTATGGGCAGTTTATTACATAATTGTCCATTACAGGGTTTCTTGCACCTTCTTGTGAAGCATCTGGCACTGGCCACTATTGGAAACAGGATACTGGATTAGATGGACCACTGGTCTGATCTGGTATGGCAATTCCTATGTTTCTATTCAAGTTTAGTTTCATATTCAGTACAAATCAAAAGCATCCAGGAATCTCCTGTGAGCAATGCCAGAATTTTTTAAAATTCATCTTTGGTCACTTTTCCACATAGCAACCCCTAATGCAAGTCTAGCCTTCCCAAGGCACCATCCCCTGAATACTACGCCCCCTGGAAGCAATGGTTTGGAACTGTTCCAGGCTCCCTCCTTGTCGTTGTTTAGCTAGAGTTCACTCCTGCTTAACAGGTTTTGCCAGGTAGCTGATGTCCAGACAACAACAGTTTAGACCTCCTTTCCCCATTTTTTGTTTCTAAGTTTTGTATGCTTTCACTGTAACTATCAGGTCATTTTTTATAATGACAGCTAGTTTGGGAGCATCATGTAATGCAGAGGTTGGCAACCTTCGGCATGCGACCCATCAGGGTAATCCGAAGGCAGGCTGTTTACGTTGACTGTCAGCAGGCACAAACCAACCCCCCCTCTCCCTCCCCCGCAGCTCCTAGTGGTCACGATTTGTCATTCCCAGCAAATGGGAGCTGCGGGAAGCGGTGGCCAGCACGCGCAACACTGGCCCAGGAATAGCTTTGGAAACCTGCTGTAGATTGGTTTTACCAATTTTGCAAAAGTAATGCACTGCAGAACATGGAATGGGCATAGTACATCCCAGCCAACGGAGCCAACAGAATGACAAGAATTATTACAGCAGCCCTAGGAAAAGTTCTCTGAGTACACACCACAAGTGGCAGATACAGTTAGTTGGAGGGATCCCAATGGAAGCCTAGAATGAATAGGGGATATAGTAGGCCACATTTGGCTGCCATGGGCAGAAGGTGGGTCAAACAGAATTTAATGAAATAGTGACTGATGTAATATTGGCCTTTGCCATAAGGTACGAGATTATAGATTTTATTTCAGAGGATCGTAGGGATATGAGGGGGACATAATGACTTATTTCATTTTTAAAAGATTCTCTATGGTGGTTTTCCATTGGAATGAATGCCAAAAGAAAACTCAACTTTTCATAGTTTCCTTGAAAACTAAACTTGATTTTTTTTTTTCCCCATCAGAAACAGGCTGGGCAGTAAGCTTGGGGCTAAAAGTAGCATAAGCATAGGACGCAAGAGTGTATTCACCTAGTCATATGTCATCATAAACTGTCTTCGGTCAGTTTTTTCCTTTAATCATTGTTATGGTCCTTCTGTGTCTCCTTTTTCCTGTAGATGACGTGCTCAGAACACTGCTTACAGAAATATTTAAAAATGACACAGAGGATATCCATGAGATTTCAGGAGTATCATATTCAGCAGAACGAAGCTCTAGCTGCCAAAGCAGGACTTCTTGGGCAACCTCGTTAAACAAAAGAGAATTCTATTCCAACCTTGCTTCAAAGCAATGCCCATGTTTGTTGGATTGCAAGTGGAGGCATTCTGTTGTGGGTGTGTCCACCAGCTCACAACAGAGTTTCAGAGACCATTTGGCACATGGAAACCATTGGGGAAACAATTATGGGCTATACCAGGAGTTGGTAAGGGCCAGCTGGCAAACAGAGCCTATTTCTGAGGTCCTTTTTTACTGTGCAATGGAATAATGTTGATATAACCATTTCTAGAGGCCTGCAGACTGGTTATGCTGGTCACTACGTTGGGGGCAGGGGAGGGAGAGGACCATTTTTTTGTTTCTTCCACTACGACTATTAATTTTAATGCAAAAAGTGCTGTACAGAAATATATACCAAAATGTCTTCAAAATGTTTTTATTTAATCAAAGTACAATAAATGGGAACTGTTCAGTTTTGTATGTATTTTCTTTCCAAACAAGGGTTTATAGGCTAGACGGCTAGAGTTCTGCCTTAACATTGCTGCCATCTCTCATTCCGTCTCATCTTCCACACAGTCCTGCTCATTCAGTGCTGCTTGAAGTCGCTGACAAACAGATAAGAGTTAGTGACTAATTACCTCATCAGTTAGGGACACGTGAATAGTTATTTCTTTTTATTTTGGGAAAGCCTTTATCTTCTTCTCGCCCATTCGAGAATGGCTCGAGCAAGCGCCTTCCCTAACCAGCAGTCTTCCCCTGTGCTCCCCAGGGCTAATGGCTGTCATAGGATAATATGGTTATAAGGAATAGCCAGCATGGATTTGTCAAGAACAAATCATGCCAAACCAACCTAATTTCCCTTTTTGACAAGATTACTGGCCTAGTGGATGGCGGGGAGCAGCAGATGTGATGTATCTTGATTTTCAGTAAGGCTCTTGATACAGTTCCACATCACATTCTCATAAGCAAACTAGGGAAACATTATCTACATGGAATTTTACTATAACATTGGTACACAACTGGTTGAAAAAACATACTCAACGAGTAGTTGTCAATGATTCACTGCCATAGTCATAGTGGATGATAAAGGGAATGAGTCAATATTGTGATACAGTTGCAAAAAAAGCTAACATCATGCTCGCTGTATTAACAGGACTGTTGTATGTAAGAAACAGAAGGTAATTGTCCTGCTCTGCTCTGCACTGGTGAGGCCTCAGCTGGAGTACTGTGTCCAGTTCTGGGTGTCACACTTCAGGGAAGATGTGGACAAATTGGAGAGAGTCCAGAGGAGAGTAACAAAAAATAATACAAGATTTAGAAAACCTGACTTATGACGAGAGGTTAAAAAAACTGGGCATGTTTAGTCTTTGAGAAAAGAAGACTGAGCGGGGACCTGGTAAGTCTTTGAATATGTTAAGGGCTGTTATGAAGAGGATGGTGACTGATTATTCTCCATATCTACTGAAGGGTAGGACAAGAAATAATTGATTTGATCTGAGGCAAAGGGAGATTTTAGGTTAGATATTAGGGAAATTTTTCTAACTATAAGGGTAGTTAAGCTCTAGACTAGGCTTCCAAGAGAAGGGGTTGAATTCCCATCATTAAAGATTTTTAAAAACAACTTGGACAAACACCCGTCAGTGATGGTCTAGGTTTACTTGGTCCTGCCTCAGCAGCTAGGGCTGGACTTAGTGACTTCTTGACTCCAGCCCTACATTTCTGAGTCTGTAGCACTTGCCTTTATGGTATGAGGGCAGACAGCTGCTATAAAAAGCTCATGCAAGTTGGCACAACTCCATTGATTTCAAAGAAGTTCTACCAGTTTATCCCAATGTTGAATTTGGCCTACATTTTTTTTTTCCTACATGAGTGGCACAGGAGCATGGTAATTAGCAATATTCACTCCCAGAACTACTTCTCTCCTGTAGGGGAAGTATGCAGAAGTAATCCAAAGGTTATTCCTGTTCTCACATATATTACATGATATATGACTTATTCCTTCAATACTACTAGGCTACCCAGCATACTTCTCCTTTGAGGGAATGCCAGTAGAATATACGAGGTGCTCACAAGATGACATCTTCTGCTGATAAGCGCTGAGATAAAACATGAGCATTTATGAAAATTAAATGTTGGTGTTTTCAAGATAGTGGAAACAATGGTTCTTTGACAGCATTTTATTACAGTGAATATAATTCTTGAAGCTGAGTGTTAATGCAGTAGTATGACAGTTTATTGCTATTCGTTATCAAATAGCCTTGTTCTGAACCGAATACAGAACAGACATGGTCTGTGCTTTGTTCAGTTATACACAACCAATATGATGTATTACTGTGAATAAGATCTGACTCAATTTTATTTTCACTTTAACGGATAAATAAAAGAGTATCTACTAAGCCAGTGGCTCTCAACCTTTCCAGACTACTTACTCCTGGGGGAATTCTGTGTTGCTGCATGTATAATTTAATGAGCCCTGCAGACATCTAATTTTTTGCACAGAAAAAAGCTTCTGCCAAAATGTTGCTGTAGTTCTGCCTTTTGCCCACAGAGGGCGCTGTGGCAATAGACCAAAGCTGTAGCTCCCTGACAGAGAGGGAGGAGAAAGAGCTGCCTTCTTCACAGCGCTTGTCAGGCCAGGTCAGGAGACAGGCGCTATAGGGAGACAGACAGTGTGGGGATCTGGGGGGGTTCAGATGGGGCTCATAAGGGCTAGTGGGGGAGGACAGCTTGGGGCAGGGGCTGAATGGGAGTGGCTGCATGGCCACAGGGAGGGAGGTGCAGAGACATGTGGTGGGGGGGAAGGGGTACAGAGCTACATAGGGATTGGAGTGGCTGGGTGGAGGTGGGGAGTGCAGAGCTACATGGGGTCAGAGGGTGGCTGGGTGGGGGCACAGACACATGGCAATGGGTGGGGGTACAGGGAGACATAGGGGCAGGGGCGGGGGGTGGAGGCACAGAGACACATGGGATGGGGGAAGCGGTACAGGGAGACATAGGACAGGGGAGTAGCTGCATGAGGGCACAGACACACATGGGGACAGGCGCAGATGTGCCTGACTGAATAGGAGAGACTAGGGGTCAACTAGGGTCTGCATGGGGGAAGCTCCCTAACAATCTCTTCCCATCCCCCCTAAAAACCTGTTCCATACTTTTCCCACCCATAACCAACAACCCTCTAAGTTCACACCCAGGCTCCTTCCCACCAATTTACTTCCCTCTCCCTCAGCTCCTCCATTACCCCTGAATCCCCCAAGCCTTTGCACAGCTTCTGAGGGGTGCAGGAAATACAGTTCTGTATTGTAGTTTAAATGAATTATTACTCAGAGTTCTGTATTAATATGCCTAGTAGGGAATCTATTTATCAAAAAACATTTCCTGAATCTTTTTTTGTTGTCTGTATTGTTACAGACATACTTGCTGAGAGGTATTTTGAAATAAATGACCAAAAATAATTGAAACAGGTGTGATTATATTGTGTTATTTTGACAAATAAAATATGCAGAATTTTAAAAGTATTGTGCGCAGAATTCTACCAGGAGTAACTACTTTACCTCTTTCAAGAGTCTGATTTGTCTTGTGTACCCTCAAGTTTCACCTCACTTAAAAATTGACAAGATAAAGCATAAAAATACAAGTGTCACAGCACACTCTTACTTAAAAATTACTCTCTCATTTTACCATATAATTATAAAAAAATCCATTGGAATATAAATATTGTATATTAAATTTTAGTTTGTACTACCTTCACTAGTGCCTTTTATGTAGCCTGTTGTAAAACTAGGCAAAAATCTAAATGAGTTGATATGAGTACTCTCTGAGTACTCCCAGCCAGGGCCGGCTCCAGCTTTTTTGCCGCCCCAAGCGGCGAAGGGGGGGGGGGGGAGCCCAATTGAGCTGCGGCTGAAGTGCCACAGAAGAGTAAGAGAGGGGAGTGAAGGACCTGCCACCGAATTGCTGCCGAAGACCCGGACGTGCCGCCCCTTTCTATTGGCCGCCCCAGGCACCTGCTTCCTTCGCTGGTGCCTGGAGCCGGCCCTACCCCCAGCGGTACATGTACCCCTGGTTGAGAACCACTGTACTAAGCAATCTGGCTGCTAAATTTCATTTGGTGCAGACTTTAGTTTCAGGCATGTCCTCTTAAAGAACTGAGTTGAAATTCCAGTAATAATTGGTATTCAGTCCAATACTGTCTAGAGGCCGTAAAGGCAGAGAGAGATGCTGCTCAGTCTTTTTTTCATAATCAGTCCATCTTGAGCCTTCTGTATTGATTCCTTTCTTATTAAATATTGCCCTTTCCTGACAATTTATGGCTTAAACAATTTACCTCAGCAGCCACAGAAACCAGAGTTCCAAAGTGCAGAAAATCAATGACAATTTCTAAAAATTGAGATCTAGTTGTGCAACCATTTACTGTACAAGCAATGATTCTCTACAAAACAAACTGCAAGCTCCCAATCTATGTCAATGTATATTACTGACTAGATAGTGTCCAGCACACGTAACACCAATAGTTTCCTCTTTAACTTTTTAAACGTATACGTACTTGTTTTGTGTATGGTACTCTCTGCATAAGCATCTCAAAGACTTGTGGTGGTAGTGTATTGTGCAAAATCTGCAGTAGCTGATGTGGCTGTGCACACACTGAAATAGCATTAGTGAGGTGCTCCACACTCTTCTTATGTTCTCCTGAAGCAAATTCATATTTTTAACTACATTTTCCCGCCATCCCAGGAAAAATTTTATTTTTCATACCACCACCACCCCCAAAAAAACCAACCCCCCCCCCTTTTTTTGGTTTTCCAATGAAAAGTCAAGTATTTGAGGAAAGTAGATCTTCTTCAAAAAGTGTTCATTTACTCAGAAACCCAAGTTTCCATAAATGCTTGGTGGAGGGGCAACCTGAATTAGGGAGAGCAAAGGAGGAGTAATTTTAAGTGACTGGCCTAGTGCCAGGGTTTGTGTCCTTTGGGGAAAGCTCTTTGGGGTGGAGGGTGCAGTGAGAAAGGTGAAAGAGAAGACGGTTGGGATGTATTAGGAATCTTCTTTAGCACATTTCAGTGGCTTTTTTTAAATTCAGTTTTACTTAGGGCTTGGCTACACTTGCAAGTTACAGCGCAATAAAGGAGCCCCGTCCACACTGGCAAGGCACGTAGAGTGCTCTGACTCCACAGCTACAGCGCAGCTGGTACTCCACCTCGGCAAGAGGAATAACGTTTGCTGCACCTTGGCTACAACGCCCAGGCATCAGTGTGAACAAAGTGTTGCGTTACTGAGCTCTGATCGGCCTCTGGAACCGTCAAATAATCCCCTTAAGTCAAGTGGCCACTCTTGTCATTGTTTTGAACTCCTGTAGGAATGTGGAAATGCCCTTTCATAGCTCTGTTTCTGGCAGCCGACATGCAAGCTGTTACTGTGGAATGCTGTGTGAGGCCTGGTCTACACTGGGGGGGGATCGATCTAAGATACGCAACTTCAGCTACGAGAATAGCGTAGCTGAAGTTGACGCATCTTAGATCGACTTACCTCCCGTCCTCATGGCGCAGGATTGATGGCCACGGCTCCCCCGTCGACTCCGCTTCCGCTTCTCGCCCTGGTTGAGTTCCGGAGTCAACGGGGAGCATGTTTGGGGATCAATTTATCATGTCTCATCTAGAGGCGATAAATCAATCCCCAATAGATCGATCGCTACCTGCCGATCCGGCGGACAGTGTGGACGTACCCTGAGAGAGAGAGAGGGGCGGGGGTGGGTGGGTGCTGTTGTCTGAACTTACAAGACAGCACACTGACATGCTCTTAGCCCCTCCCAAAACCCACTCTCTCTCCCCCCCACACATACACACAACACACTCCCTGTCACACTCCACCCCACCCCTCCCATTTTAAAAGCATGTTACAGTCACTTGCATGCTGGGATAGCTGCCCATAATGCACCATTCCCAATGCCACTGCAAGTGCCGTAAATGTGGCCATGCCAGTGCCCTTGAAGCTGTCAGTGTGACAGACTGCAGCACTTTCCCTACTGCGCTCTCTGAAGGCGGATTTAACTCAAAGCGCTCTACATTTGCAAGTGTAGCCATGCCCTTAGTTAAAAGTTCAGTTCCTAGGAGGGGGCTGGTTAATAAGTTACTCAATTTCAGACCTTCTATAACCCCTCTCGACATTGCTTTAAAAACCTTTTAACTCTTTGTAATCCAGTAACAATTTTCAATTCTACAAATCTAATTGAAATTTCACTTCCCTTTGCCTCCTCCCCCACCTACTTTCAAGTGTAGGAATTCCTAGCAGCATCAGCATCAAGCCTGGTGCTATCCAAAATCCTGATATAAGGTGGAGCAGACAGTGCCTGACTTCACTGAGTGGTGGGATCACATTGGGTTTCCTAACTGTGGAGAACAGTGGCCTGTTCAGGAAGATGCAGGCAGGACTTTTTTCCAGAGGAGAAGAATCACAGTAGGGGATGTCGAAATGCCCCTCCCCCTCCATAATATTTGTGAAGGGAAGGGTGAAACATTCAGTGAGCATGGACCACCACGTTCAAGTCCTGGAGGAGGCTGAATATGCACAGCAGAGAGCAGGCTAATAGAGAGAGGCAGCACACAGGGCTAAGGGGATAGGGATGCTGGGGAAAAAAATTTGAGGCTGAAAGCCAAGTAATGTATTATTCTATTATCCATAATAATATATGATTTGCAGCCTCTCTTTTCTTACTGGGCTAAGGTCTATCTTTATCTGCTATAAAGCTTGACAGACAGACAGACACACAACATTTCATGAACAAGAGAACAGTTTTCAGCATGTCCTCTTTGCTCTTTCGATTTTTTTTCAAATTTTGAAGCCTCTGTGATGATGAACATCTGGGCAGCAGTCCAGTCAGGTCACTGTCATAAAACCAACATTTTATCCACTATCTCCAGACATGAATTGTTACACTGAGGGAGTTCACTTTTCACTAAAGAGTCTGCAACTTGTAAGTGTAGCCAAGCCCTTAGGCATGTGCAATATGCTTGAGGTCTGACAAAACAATTTAGTTTGTCTGTGCTAAAATGATACTGCACCTTGACTTCAGCTGAGCATTTCAAGGCAATTTATGTGAAAACCAAACCAACTGCAATACACGTCCTGCACAGCTGTTGACAAGAGTTCATGCTTATGACCTTACCTTTAGATAACCAGTGTTCTCCCAGCTGCACCTCTTGCAGAAAGAATTCCCGTACCCTTCCAATATTTTTCATCTCGCATAACTAAAGATGTTATCAAATATATTTAGATTAGAAATAAGATGCATCAGTGCAACGACATCTCTGTAGTTACTGTGAAAACTGGTAGTGAAAAAGACTTCTCAAAAGATTAATTTGCAGTGCTGTTTTGTAAATTGCCATTTAGACTTATATTTGTCAAACCTCTGGAGGTCACTATTTTTCTTGACACATCTTTGATTTCCCTCCTCTGCTCCATGGGTCATTTTGCTTTTCCCAAAGTGTTGACCGAAACAATATTGTTTAAAGAAAGAAAAAAAAAAGCCTACAGAGGTTTGACAAGGTTCTGTAGTCTGGGGTTGGGAATTATCTTAACTTGCTATATTAGTGAAAATGATTTCAGTGCTGCCTGCTAGCGCAAAATGGGTGTTGGTGAAGGGCGGTGGCTGCTCTTTGGGGAGATTATAGCTCTGCAAACCAAGGTTGCTCCCTGCACTGAATTCTGGAATACATAGGTTGCTTTGTCTTCATGATAAAAATAAAATATCTCAATAGGGACTGAGGATGTGGCTGTAGTGAAAGATGGGAATGCCCACAAAGACATGGTAGATGAGTCTCTCCTCACATCCCCCCACCTTGGGAAGTGAGGCAGGAGAGGAAGTACTAATGGTGGATAATTGTATCCTTTGACTATATCTACTTTCTCTAGCAAATTAAGATTAGCCAAAACTTTATGAATGTAAAAGTGAGCTGCAGGTGTGCTACAAATTTACTAAATCAAAAACAACTGTAGTCTCAAATATGTATTAGAGTTAAAAGGACACAGTCAACTTGAAATAGTTATTGTTAAAAACTAATTTCAGGTACTACACTTGACCATAAATTCCTTCCCCCACTCCACCCATCCCCAGTGTAGGGGGAGATTTTCAAGGGCACAAATGAGTTGGGTTCCTAATTCCCCTTTGTGCTTTGGCTCAGGTCAGTACCACCAAAAAGACATTCAATTTTAAGTTAGTATTCTTCAGGGCCGCCGCGGGGGGAGGGGGGGGTAAAGCGAGTGGGGCAATTTGCCCCAGGCGCCCTGGCCTGGCTGTGGTCTGGGTCTTCAGCAGCATTTCGGCAGCGGGGGGTCCTTCAGTCGCTTCGGGCCTTCAGCGGCAGGGGACCCTTCAGTGCTGCCGAAGACACAGAGCCCCCCTGCTGCCAAAGACCCAGACCGCCGCCGGCTGAGTACAAGTGCCGCACCTCCCCCGCTTTGCCCCAGGCCCCCTGAATCCTCTGGGCGGCCCTGGTATTCTTTCTACTAAGTTTAAGTGATTTTTAAACTGAGTGTTTTACCTCAACATCATGCTCTTTAGCTTTCTCACGTTCTTTTCTTCTTTCTGTAAATGTAACATGGTGCATTTAACATCTAAGCTTAATAGTTCAGAACTCCAAAAAGATTGTCAAGCCTGCGTCTCCAAAGTTTTTTTCCATATTAGTGTTATCTCATCCAAAATGTGCTGATGCTCTAACATGAAAACTGATATAATTGGAAGATAGAGATATGAGAGAAACCTATAAAAGTAAATTGTACCTATTTTTTTTATTATTTATAAATATTTGTAAACTCTTCTTGAACTGACTGTCCTGTTAAATTTTCTATAACGTCACCTCTTCTCTAAAATGAGAGATGCTCAGGGAGTTGAATTTGCCATATAGATATTTGTTGATACTTTATTAAGTACACCAAAATATTTTCAAATTAAAAAACCGAATCATGATCAGAAGGAAGCCAAGCTACATTTCAGCTTTATGTTGTTGATGAGCTCATATGTTTTACTGCAAACACTGCAGAAATTCTTAGAATTTAGCCAAGTAAAGCATCTGGAGTGAGATTTTCAAAAAACCATGGCCTGCTGCTCCTAAGTCACTTTGACACTTTTTTAAATGTTACCCTATGGCCAAGATTTGTAAAGATATTTAGGTGCCTAGTGGGATTTTTCAAACCACCTAGGTGCCTAACTCCCATGGTGCATAAGCAGTGTTGTAGATAGTCCTCTAATGGGATTTTCATCTTTTGGCACCTAAATACATTTAGAAAATTGGCTTTAGGTGTTTTAGAAGTCTAGGTCCCATTCTCAAGTGAATTATTCAACACTTAGGGCTTGGCTACACTTGCAAGTTAGAATGCATTAAAGCAGCCCCAGGAGCCCTAACTCCCAACCCGTCCAGACTGGCAAGGCACTTAGAGCACCTGGACTCTGCAGCTGGAGCACTCCTGGTAATCCACCTCCACGAGAAGCATAGTGCTTGTTACTGAAATGCCCCAATGTCAGTGTCAACGAGGTGTTGCATTACTGTGCTTTGATCGGCCTCCAGAAACATCCCATAATCCCCTTAAGTTAAGTGGCCACTCTTGTCACTGGTTTTGGAATTGGCTGTAGGAATGCGGATATTCCCTTTCAAAGCTCCATTTCTGACCAGCTGCTGCTTATCTGCTCCAGGACAAAGCAAGCCATTAGTGTGGAATGTTGCTTGCTGTGAGTGAGAGAGAGGCAGGGGGAAGGGGGGGTCTGAACTTACAAGACAGCGTGCTGACACACTTTTAGCACCCCAAAAACCCACTGTCTCTCCCCCCCATCACACTCCACCCCACCCGCCGCATTTGAAAAGCATGTTGCAGCCACTTGAACGCTGGGATAGCTACCACAATGATTGCTCTTTGTGGCATTGCAAGAGTTGCTAATGTGGCCATGCCAGTGCGCTTCCAGCTGAGCGTGTAAACGCTCGGCAGCGTTTTCCCTGCTGCAGTCTCTGAAGGCTGGTTTAACTCCCAGCGCTCTACACCTGCAAGTGTAGCCATGCCCTCAGGTGCATGGGAGTCAGTCAAGCTCACGCTCCAAAGTGCCTGAGGCTTGGTCTATATTTAAAAATGAGAGGTTTCAGAGTAGCTGCCGTGTTAGTCTATAGCCGCGAAAAGAACATGAGTCCTTGTGGCACCTTAGAGACTAACAAATTTATTTGAGCTTATGCTCAGGTACTCCGGTTCTTTTTAAAAATTAGAGTGACTTAGCGAGTGCTCCAGGCTGTGAAAAATGTGTGTAGCCAGGTCAGCCGAACCTTCAGTGGCGATGTCACTCGGCCAACAGCAGAATCCCTCTGTTAACCCGGCTAGGGCCCCTCAGCGAGGTGGAAGCGCTGGGGAACCCCCCCCTTCAGTTGCTGTAGCAAGTGTGTGCGCTACAGGAGTCCAGCTACGCAAGGACAGATTAAAAGTAATTTAAGCAGGTTTCAAAATCCCACCTGCGGGTGAGGATGGGGCTGGAGTGGGGTTTATGTGGGGCAGGAATTATTTATTTCGCGGGGTGGGGGGGGATGAAAGGGAAGGTCCAGGGGCTGTAGCCCAAAGGGGCTCAGGGCTTAGACTTGACCATGGTGGGGGGTGTCAATTCAGCCCCGTTCCCCCCGCTCCCTGCCTGCCCGCGCTCTGTGTGGGCCCGAGGGGGAGGCCTCGCCGGGCAGGGGCGGTGCTTGCGGCTCCCCCGCCCCGGGAGAGGAGGGTCTAAGCCCTGGCCTGGGCGATGGGGAGCCCGGCCCCGGCCTCAGCTAAGGGCCTCCCGCTCCCGCGGCCGGGCGGGGAGACTCACTCTGCCGCAGCTTCCGCTGGAAGTCGGGGGCGTTTCTCCGCTGCCGGTCGAAGTAGAGGCCGTAGCCGAGCAGGGCGAGGCCGCAGGCCCCGGCCAGCAGGAGGAGAAGGGGGCGGGCCCAGCCGCTCATGGCCGCCCCCGCCCGGCTCCGGCCCGCTCTGGAGCCCTGAGGAGCCGCCCCCGCCCGGCCTGCGCACGGAGCCGGACCCCCGGCTTGGCAGGGCCTGGGAGACGCTCCCCCTGCCCCCGGGTGGGGTTTTTTAGGGGGGGGGGGCTGGTCAGTGCCTCCCGGAACCCCGGGGGGAGACTCTCCCCCCCCCGCCCTGGCTGGTTTCTGGGGGTTGGTCTGTGCCGGGGAGCACCGGGCTCCCCAGCGGGGAGCTGGCTCAGAGGAGACGCTTGATCTGGCTCAGGGGTCGGTAACCCTTCAGCAGTGCTGTGCCGAGTCTCCATTTAGTCACTCTCAGTTAAGGCTTCGCCAGCCGGTCATACATTTTAACGTTTTTACAAGGTCTCTTTCTATAAGTCTAGAATATAGAACTAAACTATTGTTGTATGTAAAGTAAATAAGGCTTTTAAAATGTTTTAAATTCTTCTTTTAAAATTAAATTAAAATGCAGGCACCCCCACCCCCAGACTGATGGCCAGGATCCAGGCCGTGTGTCACTGAAAATCAGCTTGTGTGCTGCAGGTTGCCTACCCCGCTCTAGTTGTAGGTTTTGCATAACATTGTGTTGCCAACTCCACATAGCAGGAAGTGACCAGACTGTATCTTGGGCCCATTTTTTACTGGCCAGGGGCTGTGCGGCAGTCAGGAATGGAGGGACATGTCAGCAGCAGCTTCAAACCTCTTTTCCCCCCTGCTCATTGCCGTTGTGGCTGTGTCAGCTCACAGGGTTAGTGTTAACTAGGGTGACCAGACAGCAGTGTGAAAAATCGGGACAGTGGGTGGGGGGAAAATAGGAGCTTGTATTAAAAAAAAGCCCCACATATCAGGACTGTCCCTATAAAATCAGGGCATCTGGTCACCCTAGTGTTAACCTCTCTAAAATTGGCCCCAGTTAGCCTTTTACAGCTACACAGTGCTATATAAATGATCCCCACTTCCTTCTCATACTGGGGGGGGGGAGCAACGACTATTATTTGTCAGTCTCACCTCGATGAGGAAGGGCAGAAGCACAGAGAGGGGATTTGCTAAAGGCTAGACACTGAGACAGTACCAGAGAGGGAATCACACTTTGGGAGAGCCCAGATCTTTTTGCAGCCCACATTACTGCTCTACCCAAATGAGGTACTCAGTTGATGAGTGAGGAAAAACTCATACAGCCATTAACATTTATCTAGTTCAGGTCACAGTAAATACTCACATGGCAAGGATAAAATACTGAGCCTATTTTCTTTGTTTCCAACCCAACTGTATCCATTACTTATTTGTGCATAAAGGTCCAATAATCAGATTGCTTACTTACCCCCTACCTCTCTCATAATTGAATAAACATAACATTAGAGAAAGCATATTATTGGGAATAAAAATGTAGGGATGGTCATCTTGCCATTTATATTTGCCACTCCTGCCCCAGAGCTTGCAGAATGCTGCAGTGAAATTGAGCCATTCCATCCATGACTGCAAACTGCCAGGGAATGAACTAGCATCTTTTTTGTATTTGAGTGTGAGGATGAAGAGTTACATATGTAATTTGGTTTGGGACAGCTATTAAGTTCCTGTAGTTAAACTAATTGAAGCAGCAGGGAAATACTGTTCTTTAAAAACTGACAATGCATTTGGTGCATTACAAGACGAGTTTAAGGAAATAACATGATCATGGAGTCAGGGAATCTGGGCTCTAATCCTAGTTCTGGTACAAACTTTGCACATCCTTGTAATTGGGCCTTGTTCTTCCCTCCCTATACAATGAAGATTACACTCTATTTCCATAGATATTAAGCCATTTTAAATCATTCAGCGGAATGCATTATATACTTGCGAAGTATTTTAACAGTTTGGGAAGATAGAGAGCAGAAACTGAAAATGTAGTGATCAGCTATACAGAGATGTAAAGTAAAACAAAATGGCAAAAGAGAACAAAAAAGATGTAGAAAATAGCAAATTTAAAAGCAACTGAACACTTTCCACAGTAAGTGGTAGAAGCCACATTTGAAATTGGACTGTAAAAGGCAACAGAGCTACTGTAAAGTGACACACACTGCTCATTCAAACCTGCACTAGTCCCCTTGGATAGACACTTACATACAATATGATCACAGTAACAGCAAATACCATTAGCAAGGGAGAGAATAGTGTGTAAAGCAAAGGCCTAAGTTGTTTTTCTTCTAAAACCCTACCAGTCCTGTAAGTGAAGTTACTCCCAGGAAATTCAGAAAAATTCACTAGATGGTGTTTATCTACCTACACTTATGACACAGCAATTAATATGGCCCTGGCAGAAAGGAATTGGTAATATCTTTTCCATCTCTAACTTAAATATGTCTTGCTGTTTTCAAATACATCCTGTGAGATTTTATAAATTTAATATTTTAAAAAAGAGCTCCTAGCTTGTTAATAAGGAAAAAAAAACCTATGATGCAACAAGGTATTAATATAAATTCCACAACATTTTATCCTTGTTCAATAAACTGGCATAGTTGGTAGGATCATGGCAAATTAGGTCAGGCTGTACCCATCTGAGGGATTAGAAATAAAGTAGTTTAGAACAGCATAGAAGTTGATGGGACTGGACTGGTGTGACAAAGTGGAAATTTTTTGTAATATTTTTAGGAAGCCTATCTGTACCTCAGTTTCCCCTATATGCTGCACTGTTATCTACTGGTGAAAAGGGAGTTTGCTGTTGGAGCAGGTTAAGACACAGGTGTAAATAGTGCCTACCTGTCTGGGGGCTTGGGTCCCATATCAATGGAGCCCTTCAGAAGACTATAGCAAATCCAATTGCCTGGACATAGACACGGACACCTAGCAACCAATGACCCCCAGAGACATGGACTTCCCTACCTCTCATCAAGGCGACTAAGTTGCATCTCCCTAGCTCAGGAACAAAGGACTGGGGGCAGGAGGTGAGGTGGAAGTTAAGTGTTGGCTATGGGAAGCAGTCAGGGGCACATTGGGAGTCTGACAAAGGAGATCAGTCGGAGAGGGAGACAGAGCTTGAGGAATGGGACTCACTACAGCCTGGCTGGGCTCTGGCTACCCGGAATGGACTATGGCTTAACTTTCACTTCTCTGTGATAATCCTGGTCTTCCTATGCTGTGTTCCAGCCAACTAATAAGCCCTACTGTTTGATAGCACTGCTCGGTGTCACTGCAGATGCTTGAGGAGGTGCACAGCTCCCTAAGATTGTACAAGTCTCCCTCAGGAGTCTGTCTCGGTGGGACTCGGTGAACACAGCTGATGGGGTGTCTAACATCCAGTGAATAAAGGCTTGATTGTTCTTTAGAAGCATGAGGTTTGGGTAGAATAAAAGAAGGTGAATCTTTTGGTTAATGTGATATGCCAATGAGACTTTAGGGAGAAAATGGGGATGAGGGCATAGTACAACCTTTGTCCCTATAAAAGGTGATACGTGGTGGATTGGCCATGAAGGCCCCCAGCTCTCCCATTCTTCTTGATGATGTAATGGCGACCAGGAATGAAGTTTTAAAGAAGAGGTGGAGGAGAGAGTAGGTAGCCATCAGCTTGAAGGGGGCTCGCAGAGCATCAAGAACCAGGGTGAGGCCCCACTGGGAAGCTGGGTTTCAGACAGGAAAATACAAATTGTATAGAACTTTGAGGAATCTGTCTGTGACGATAGGAAAAAAGGAAGAGCCAATGAATAGGTGAGTGGAAAGCTGTGATATCAGCCAACTGTACCCTAATAGGTCTTTGATAGACCTCTGACTTTTAATTCCACTTGGTAGTCCAGAATCTTGGAAGGCAGAACTTCCAAAGCTTGGGAGGATGGAGGAGAGCACCAAGAATGAAAATGTTGCCACTTCTGGAGGTAAGTCTGGCAGTTCCTGGGCTTTCTACTGGACAAAAACACTGATTATACTGCAACTTAACAGGTTAATTCCATGGTTTAGAGCCATTCAGGAGCCACACCCTGAGGTTCAGAGAGGAAGAGTTGGGGTGGATGAGGGACCCCGAGTTCTGTGTCAATAGCTCCTCTGTGGTAGAAAGTTGGAGCGGTGCCACATCTGCAAAGTGGATGAAATTTGAATAGCACATCCATCTTGGCCTAGCTGGTGCTATACGAATAGCTTTCGCCCTTTCTTTGCGTAGCTTGAAAAGAGTCTTGAGGATTAATGGAATTGATGGATACACATAAAGCAGGGCACAAGGCCATGGAGCTATCAGCACATCTCCCAGGGAACTGAGACCATAAATTCCACTGGAGCAAACCAGGAGACCTTTGGAGTTGTTTGGGGTGGCAAAGAAATCTACTTGTGATAGACCCCACGTTTGGCAGATGTTGCAAAAGTCTTTGAGTGCCCATTCATGGTCTTGCCAGAATTGTCTACTCAGGGAGTCCTGCACTTGTATCCGAGTCTGATAGGACCACAAATATGTTTATTGAATGGGAAAAACACCAGTTCCAGAGTCTTAGTGACTGCACATAAGGACTGGGCTCTTGCCCCCACCCTTATGATTAATGTAATGCACTGCTGCCCTGTTCTCTAGCATTGCTCTGACCGAGTGGCTTGAATGTCATGGAGGATGTATTGGCAAGCATAACAAATTGTTCTCAGCTCCAGAACATTGATGTGAAGCAATGATTCTTGCAGACCTTTTATCCTGAGCTGTATTTCCCTGCAAGTGAGCTCCCCATCCTAACAAAGACGTGTTTGTTATGAGTCTCTGTGATGGTGTGGGATGCAAGTATGGAGTTGCCATACAGACCCTTTGTGGGTTCTTCCACCACATAAGTGCACCCAACACTTTTGAGGCACAGTGACCCATTTGGAGGGGTTGTGTCTGTTGGGGTGTATACTGTTCTTAACCTCATCTGGAGACATCCAAGGAGTAGTCTCGCATAGGAAGTCATGATTGTGGAGGCAGATGTGTGACCCATAAGCTGAAGAAAAGCCCTTCTGGTTGTTTGTGGGTTGAACTACAGTGCAGAGATTAGGCCAGATGGAGAGATTTTCCACCCTCAGGCTAGAATCATAGAAGGTTAGGGTTGGAAGAGACGTCAGGACGTCATCTAGTCCAACTCCCTGCTCAAAGTGGGACCAACCCCAACTACATCATCCCAGCCAGGGCTTTGTCAAGATGAGCCTTAAAAACCTCTAAGAATGGAGAGTCCACCACCTTCCTAGGTAACCCATTCCAGTGCTTCACCACCCTCCTAGTGAAATAGTGTTTCCTAATATCCAACCTACACCTCCCCTACTGCAACTTGAAACCATTGCTCAAGGATAGGTAGGCTCTTGCTGATGTGGAGTCCAAAATGGCTCCTATGAAGTTTATCCTTTGTACTGGAGTTAGTACAGATTTGTTGTGATTGATGCAAAGTCCTAGTGATTGGAACAATGCTAATGGCTTGGTTGTAGCTGACTGTATCTCTTGTTGTGATAAAGCCCTGATCAGCCAGTCATCCAAATATGGAGACACCTCCATCCTATTGACGAAAGTACCTTTGTAAACGCTCTCGGAGCCGTGGAGAGCCCAAAGGGAAGAACTCTCTATCACTAGGGGTTTGTTCCTATTACAAAGCATGGGAAGCACTTGTGCAATGGGTGGATGGCTACATGAAAGTAGTCAGCTTGTAGGTAGAGGGCAACAAACCAGTATTCTGGATCCAAGGATGAGAGAATGGTAGCTAATGTCACCATTCTGAAGTGTTGTGCTAGAACGTAGTAGGTTTAAGTTCCTGAGGTCGAGGATTGGTCTCCACCCTCTCTCTCTTGGGAACTAGGAAGTAGTTGGAATAGAATCCTTTCCCAATGAATTCTATTGGAACTGGCTCTACTGTCAAAACGGGGGGAGGGACAGGATCTCTTGCCTCATGACTTTTCAAGAGAGGGGTCTTTGAAGAGGGATGGAGAGTGTGTGAAAGTGGATGGTTACCCACTCTGATGGCTTCCAGTATCCATTTGTAAGAGGTGAGGAGTTTCGAGGCAGGGGGGACAGTCAATCTCCAAAGCGGGGGGGAATTGCACAATGGGAAATCCAGTGAACTGGGTTGATGCCCTCAGCCAAGGTGTCAAAACTGCCTTATAGAAGGAGGGGCCGATTGAGGAGTGGATGGTCCTTGCTTCTGCTGCTTTCCCCTTCTCCTGAGGCCTAGGGAAGGTGGACTGCTGGTGGTACTGGAATGGCTTGGATCTTTAGGCAGACTGAGTCCTACTAAATAGTCTTTGGTCCAGGCACGTACCATTCTTAGTCACTACAGCATAGCTCTGGAATCCTTGACAATGTGGAGAGTGGAGTCTGTATGCTTAAAGCAACTAGGCCCCTTCAAAGAGGAGATCCTTGATGGTGGACTGTACTTCTCTCAGAAGACCTGAGGACTGGAGCCATAATGCCTTTCTCATAACTACCACACTGGCCATGAATTTGGAGCACTGTCAGTAGCATCTTAGGACAGTTTAGAGAGAGGTTATTGCAACTAGCTGCCTGCCCCTCCACTATGGACTGACTGAGAGTGGTCTGTCTGTCTGATTTTGTGGTAGATGTTCAATAAAAGTGTGTAAATTTTGACTATGTGGTAAAGCTGTATTTCATCAAGGCCTGATAGTTAACTATACACAATTGAAGAGCAGCTGACAAATATCTTGGTCTGCCCAGTAAGTCCAGTCTTTTAGATTCCTTGTCTAATGGAGAGGGTCTTGACCAAGTTTGGTGTCTCCTTTGATTGGCTGCATCCATCACTAAGGAATTAGGGCTAGGGTCAGGGAGGGGGAAGTGTTCCATTCCCTTTGGCAGGATGTAATACATCGCATAAGATTTCTTATAAAAGGGTAGAATTGTGGCAGGGGACAGTAATGCCTCATTTAATGGGCAAAGCAAGCTTCCCTTAAGGATTAACATTCAAGATGTCTACTAAGGAACATTGTGACTCTTGGACTCCCATCTTGCGGAATTTGGAGACAATCTGCCAGCCTCTTCATGAGGTCCTGGCTCATTCCATTAAGAGTTTTAGTTTAGCCTCCCTATCTTTTTTTGGACCTGCCCTTAAATCCCAGACATACCTTGCACTTTGAGGGGATATGGGGGTCCCCCAAACACTGCAGGAAACTCAAGTGTCACTGTGGGGAAAAGACCTGTGCAGGTCTCACATAGGGCTTAAACCCTGGGGTCTTAGGCATAACAAATTGTGCTCTGGCACAGAGCTCCAGAAGTAGAAGGGGGAAACCCCCACTCCACGGTGCACAAACAAAATAAAATACAATAAAGTAAATAGCTAAGAAACAAATGAATAGAGCAGACTTTCACGATGTGAAAGAAAGGCGGGAAGCTGAAACAGCTAACAGCAAGGACTCCATCTTGAGCCACAGGTGGTTGAGAAGGAACTGAGTGGCAGCAGGCTCGTGCCCACCTCTATCCCCTCATTCAGAGCAGAAAGTGTTGTTTTGCACAGGCACGGACCCACAAGCACTACTTCGCAGTCTCCAATCAAGAGTACGCAGATGCACACACATCCTATGGTTGAGCATGCACAGGGACATACAGTCAAAGAAAAATACAACATTTGATATACATCTTCCATTGTACTAGCACACCAGTGTCAAAGTTAAAAATAAAAAGCCAGCATATTTTCAGGCTAAGGGTCGGAAGCAAGGAAAAATGGGAAAGTTAAATTAAAAGAAACATTGAGACTAGTAAGTAAGGGCTCATGGAAATTTGGTTGTTGCTAGATTTCCAAAAATTCACACACATATCAATACATCAATATTCAGAAGTGACCATATGAATGTTTACATTTAGTACTCCTAATACAATTGTTAGGAAATTTAATACATATCCTTTTAAGATACATCCTCAGACATCAACGCTGAAGAAGAAAACACTGGTATTTCTAACATTTTACCAATAAAGTAAATATATTATTTCTCAGTGTGAGCACAATGGCTTGATAAATACTAGGGAACGTGAGCTAATTAGAAAATATCTGTATTTGAAGAGTGGAAATCCATGAATGTTTGTGGGTCAGCTGGGTCATCCTCATATGCTTCATGAAAAGTTTGATTGTTGCATGCTCCCTACATCTTTAAAAACCAGTCCTTACCTAGCAGGGAATATCGTAGCAGGTCATTTTAAAAAAATCACAAGCTTAAAAGAGCTAAGCACAAGCAAGTTCTCAGTGCATGGAATCTGTAAAAGAGTTACATGGTAGAGCAAATAGCTAGCTGTGTCCTGTTCACACACTTAAAAGGTAGAAACAAAGTGGTAAAAGTCAGTGTTATCTAGAGCTGTTTGGCATTTCACTGTTATCTCAACAAATTGGCTCAATGGACCAAATTGTCCTCACCACCTCCATGAACCACCTAGGACTCCACTGAACAAGTTAATGGTGGCCTTCTCTCTTATGTTTCCGCAGCATGAAAAAACTGTCCAAAAAGGGAAGCTTTGGTAGCACAGCTCCACCAAATGCTACATTCAAGTTGCTTGAAAACACATGCAACTTAGGAAAAGGGAAAGGAGAAACCATTTTCAGTGCATGAATGGCCGTGGTTTATTGGTCCGTGGACCTGCTAAGATCTGGATAGATATGAGAATTCCCGTTGCTCATTCCACAGGCTGTGAGAGGGGGAATAAACTCCTTGGCCATAGCAGAATGGAAACTGCACATATCTCAGAGGGCTTTTTGTTCACACTATGTGGGATTTTCTGCAGAGGGCCTAGACTACTAAGCAAGCATTTCTGTTCAAAATTAATTGAAGACATCATTGTAGGCAGCAGATTCCAATAAATGTCACCCAAAAAAGACAATTCAGTATCCACATAAACCCGAGAAAGAGTATTATTCTTGTTTGCAGGGACAGAAGGTGAATGTATTATACAGGATGGAATTGTATAACTGAAGTTTAAATTTGTGTGTGTGTGTATATAAAATAATGGAGATATCCTATCTCCTAGAACTGGAAGGGACATTAAAAGGTCATTGAGTCCAGCCCCCTGCCTTCACTAGCAGGACCAAGCACTGATTTTTTTTGCTCCAGATCCCTAAGTGGCCCCCTCAAGGATTGAACTCACACTTTAGCAGGCCAATGCTCAAACCACTGAGCCATGTCTCCCCCTCAGTTGCATATTTGCATTTCAAAAGACAAACATCATGCAATTGAGGGGGAGACGTAGCTGTCTCTTGCCTAACCAATCTGAATAGAGCAGAGATGTTCAGAATAGTGACAAATTGTGATTTCACAAGCACTGAATTGTCAGTGCATAAAGTGAGGAGATGGCCTAGACAAAAGAGAAAGTTACACCCACTTACTTAGTAATTAGTAATGAAAGGAAATTGTGTGAAGGGAAAGTAAGAGCCCATATTTCAGCAAAATATAGTATCTTTAAAGTTTCCCTAGACATTGACCCTTTAAATTAAAGAACTGCAGAGCAGCAAAGCTGATGGAATATTGAAGAGCAGAGCCGGTACCAGGGTGTTATCAAAGATGATTTTGGCAGAACCAGAAAGAGACTGCTGGTACTCAATCCTGTGTCTCTACCACAAAACTATCTGGCCTTCTACTCTGGTTTCAGATAGTTTTGTGGTAGAAACACTGTTCTTCAATTTTCCTCATGTATCAGATAAAGGTATTGCCTACTTCAAAGGGCTGTTGGGTGGCTTAATTCATCAATCTATCTAAAACACTTCAAGATCCTCAAATGGCACATGTTATAAGTACTAATACCACTACTGTAAAGAAATGACACCATCAGCTTTGCTGCTCTGCAGTTCTTGTGAAATCGCAATTTGTCACTATTCTGAACATCTCTGCTCTATTCAGATTGGTTAGGCAAGAGACAGCTACTGTCACATACGTTGGACAAACACTGGTGGTGGGAGGGGAAATACAGGAAAAAGGATGTTGATAAACAAACTTACATTTTAAACTATTTTTTAAAATCATTAATGCTAGAACATAAAATAGTTCCTACAACATTTGTGTGGAAACAAAAACAGAAGCATGGAGTCTCTCTCTACAATAAGTCTCTTTAAGGGTCTGGAGAAATTTAAGTGTTTTTGATTACATTAATGAAACAGAATATTAACCAGCTGCCAGAGGAAGAAAGGAGACACCTATTTCAAGACAGAGAGAAACAAACCTTCTGCTTTGAATATTGGTTCAAATTCACATTCCTATAACATTTTCAATCTTTCAGATTTACACCAATTCAATCTTCAGTTCCTAGAGCTATCTTGCATCACAACTGCAGCTTTCTAATGTGCTTACTTGTTCTTCAGTGGTTCTTGTTGGTAGCTCAGCTACATAAGCGGTCAAAATTCTGCTGCTAGGAGTAGTGCAATTCTGTCAACTGAAATGGAGCTTCAACTGATGTAAAAAAGCAGAATTTGACCCAATCTTCTCTCTTGACATACCTTCCAAATGAAGTATATAGTTTTGGGATGAGAGTAGGAGAGATGAGAAGGGAAGAATAACCCTGCCAAAAAAATCCTCTAGCATAACCATAAAGTAAAGCATCATTATTAGCTGTATCAAAACTGCTTAGATAGTTATTTTAAAACCAGCCATAATCACTGTCTTCTTCACCAGATTTATTTAAGGCAATGAAAGATATTTAACAATTGTTTTCGAAGGAGGAAAAAGGAATTGTACTCGAAGCTGGAAATGAAAGGCCTACTAGATCATCTTGTCCATGTCCTTGCTGTTACAGGATTGTTTCCTATTGAACATTTAGTAGCCTTAAAATAATAATAATAATAATTCGGATAGAAAACTTTAGATATCTACAGAAACAGGTGTTTGGGGAGTCGAGCCAAATGAGGCAGACTAGAAAAGCAATACAGGCTAGAGATAGTACCAGTGGTAAACAGCAGAAGGAAAAGAAGAAAAGCCCTCTTTCTTTTACCTGTTTTTTAGTCTGCAAAAACCAAATTCCTAATTAATATTCAAGAACTGAATGGCTGCCTTACCCACCTTTTCACAGTTTCCTGGTCATATATTAACCAGTCAAAGGTGAAGGGGAAGCAGTCAAGTTGTTCATTTTGAACAATTATGCTATAGTACAGAATGTTAGAGGCTCATCCATTGCAACATTTGAAATGGTGATTTACATCAAAATCTTTCTAGCTGTTCTAGAGAAATGGTTGTAGTATTTAGACACAGGCTAAATATTTTCACAAGATGTAAACTCATCCAAGAGCAATACATGGAATTATTTACACTCAACAGTTAAGATTTACTTCTGCAAATATTAAGCATGGAAGTTAATTTGAGAAAATATGTGACCCGTGTTATTTTCCTTAATAAATGAGTATTATTTTTATTTATTATTCATAGTTAATATAAAATTAACAGTGAAAGTTAGCTCTGAACATTTTTTACAACACTTAACAAAGTTTGATTTTTCTATTGTTTAGATGTCAGATTTACAAGAACAATCATTTAAATAAAAAAATATAAAGCCTATGTTTAAAACATGGCCTTTATTAATGCTCTCTAATGAACTCCATTTTATCTTACATTGAAATAGTTATGCTTTGCTTAAGAAAAGACGGAAAAGTGCATTTTACAAGAGTACTTTTTCTTTAATTCTCTGCGAAAATGGAAGGAATTGGAATCACAAGTTGACAAATGTGGTAAAATGAAGTTTCAAGAAACATCAATTTTAGTAATGCTACCCCCATCACTAGTGTTTCGCTCTGACTTTCTGCTGTGTGAACCATAATATCCTGATATATAGTCTAGAGCATCTATGTTATTACTCTACAGCATTTTAAACACAGAAAGAGAGGTTAAAACCCCTTTCAATGTACAAACATGAATAAAAAATTGATTAAAAAATCACTTTTATACATAATGTATATGCGAACTGTTTTAAATACATGGTTTTGGAAGAGTTATTTACAAACTGCATCAGCCCGTGGGACAATCCACAGACAAAGTATACACAGTTGCTTTACTTTATTGTTGCATCTCAACTTTGGGAGATATAAATTCATTCGGCAGTATAGCAAACATAAAAACTGTGACAAAGCATCTTAAGGGCAACCCAATAAAATTTGTTCCTCAAAACAATATAAGTACTAGGACTGCCAAAGTTTCCAAACAAGGTTATAGTTTAATCCAGATGCCCGATTACAGTTCTACATTGTGGAAGAATAAACAGACCCACTGCACATACAGGCATGGCTATTGAATAAAACCTCCTGTAAGAGCTACAACTGATAGGTATGTTTTTTCAAAAGAGTGAACTAACCTAGAATTTTTTTCCAATTTTATTAATATTTTAAAAAATACATAAAAATACAACATCCAATGTCTGAATAAATATATTTAACAAGTTGCAAGATACCTTATTTTACACAAAAAAATTCAGCTTTAGAAATCTTGTTAAATAACTTCATTGTTGTTATATATTTCATTTTTCGTCTTTTTGTAACAAAATAAAAACTCTGAAATTACATAGAAAAAAGACAAAATATTTTTGTCAAGGGATAAGATAGTCCACTGAAAACCTATTCACAATTCCACTGTAAACATTAATAAACATTAAAATATTTGCATAATTGTGTGCTCAAAAATCCTATAAAAAGTGGAAGACTTATTACAACTGTAGTTTTCAGTCAACTACACTTCCTTTCACAATTTATTTTGTCCCATTTACATCTTTAAAACTGGGCACATTGCTGAACACATACTTTGGCAGCTCTGTATAGCAAGTGCTTCCACAAAGAGGAACTACTCACCAAGGGTTAGCATACAAGCTGGGTGAAAGTGCAGCAGTAACTTGATTCTGTTTGATAATATTCTGATGTCTGTTTGATGCACTTGCTTTTCTATGATTTCCTAGAACACCTGAATGCTTCATTGGACATAATTTTTCAAATCTGATAAGTGCCCTTTCTCTGTATTAACAAAAAAACAATAAACACGATGACAAACATGTCAGACGGTGCCTACAAACCTTCAGTTACCAATGAACTTAATTTCTCAACAGTAAAAATAAAAATAAAATAAAATAAAAAACCAGGAGGGAAGAAAAAGATACAGTCCAGCAGTGGAAGAGTGTACAGAATGTACTTGGCAATGTCAAACCAGTTGAGTGCTTTTTGTGGTTATATTTCAGGATTTATGTCCATGGCAGCAAACTGCTGACAAGGCAGAGAAATATGTATCACCTGCATTCTACAGCAAGCACATTCTGGGGAGGAGAAGATGATGACGGACTCATCCCAGTGTCTGATGAAGCAGATGACATGGATGCTCCTGTATGAGACACTGTAAATACATAAAGCAGGACATCAGCACCAGACTGTAAAATTATCCTTCACACTGGAGGCTCGCTTAGGTATCAGATCCAGTGTCTGTACACACACAAAACAACTTGATAGATCCCAAGTGAGGCCTGTCAGGTTTGAGGTACATTGACAGAGTTGTGTGTAGAAACTTACATCGTAGCTGCACCCATTATCCCTGGCTCAATGTAGTGTCCTTACTAGTTGCTCATTTTAATGAGTATTACCTTCATTTATTTATTTATTTAAAATAGTCATGGAGGAGAAGTAGCAGTACAGAAAGACCTCTCAAAGTCCTGTTATAAAAAAATACAAGTGGATTCCTCGTGTGTGGACTAGTAAGTTCAAAGCCTTAATGTTTTAGAGAACTACTCTAGTTTCTGTGTGTTTCTATACTGTGCTCAGATACCACGGAGAAGAGTAAATATTACTGGATTAAAAATAAGATTTACTTTTACTACAAAAAGCTTTATGAAACTGGTCCAGATTATTTTTGCCAATTACTTTTCTTGTCTGTTCACATACACTGGATAGCTAACCTTATAATTTCTGTGCCTTAAATCATTAAGGGACAAGACAATCTGTTATGCTACTTGTGAAAACCCAGATCCAGGGTACATTAAAAAAAGACAAGGATCTGGCCTTTGTAAAGTGTAATTTTATATATTCAAAGATTTTAATTTATTATATGTACGAATTTTGAAAAGCAAACCATGTTGTGGATTCTAATTTTATCCTGTATGGATAGAAGACAAGTTAAACTTTGTATAGTAACTGTATTTCGAAAAAGTTAAAACAACAGCTGCAGAAAATGTCAATTAAATGTATTGTTTTGGGGTCTGCATGTTTAAAACAGATATCTCTTCTTATCTCATGAGAGGGAGGTCTGAGTGTAAAGCAAACTGGAAAGTTACCTTCTCTGTCTTTCTTTTTTAATCGTTTTCTTCTTCTGTCTATTGTTGCTACTTCTGACTTCAGGGACATGTAATATTTTCGGATTTCCTGTAGTTTTTCTTGTAGAAAGGAGATTCTCTCAGTGCTGTTCATGTTGTCTAGTTCATCTTAAGAGTGGGGAAAAAAGTTACTTTACTATGGTGATTTTAAGAAACGATAACTGCAACATCACATGCAAAACAATAATGCACTTCCACAATGCTATACTAAGTAGGGTTACATCCAATACAGATGGAAAAAAATGTGGGTTTTGGCTATCAAAATACAAAGTTTCTTATTAAATTCCATTTAATCCAAGGTGTTTTAATTATGGTAGATTAGCAAGAATTGTGCTCCTTATAAAGAAGACAGTTACCTTTTCCATAACTGGCGTTCTTCGAGATGTGTAGCTCATGTCCATTCCACAATAGGTGTGTGTGCTCGCCTCGTGCACCAGTGCCGTAAGTTTTTCCCTTAGCAGTACCCGTAGGGGAGTGCCCCTAGCAAGCCCTGGAGTGTCACCACTACGGTGTGGTATAAGGGGCACTGTGCGCTCCCCCCCCCACCCTCAGTTCCTTCTTGCCAGACAACTCCAACAGAGGGAAAGGAGAGTGGGATGTGGAATGGACATGAGCAACACATCTCAAAGAACACCAGTTATGGAAAACGTAACTGTCATCTTTTATTCTTCGAATGATTTCTCATGTGTATTCCATAATAGGTGGGTAGGAGTTCACAGACACTCAGGGTTGAGCACTGCCCTGACGAACCTGGCGTCCTCCCTGGTTTGGGAGATGATTGCATAATGCAAGGTGAATGTGTGGACCAATGATCAAGTGGCAGCCCTACAGATGTCCCAAATAGGGACATGGGCCCTCAAAATTGGCGGCGGGAGAACTCCCGCCAGGTCATAACAAGTATGGATACACGAAGTTGGAAAGCCGCTGAGTGGAGATCAGCCGACCTTTCATGCATTCGGCCATGGTGATGAATAGTTGCGAAGACTTCCTGAATGGTTTTGTACATTGCAGGTAAAAAGCCAGAGCCTGTCTCACATCCAGCATGTGGAAGCAGCACTCCTCACTGGACGCATGGTGTTTTGGAGAGGACCAGCAGGAAAATGTCTTGGCCCATATGATAGGCGGAGACCACCTTAGGGAGGAACGGGCGGAGCTGGACCGTATCTTTATGGAACACCATGTACGGGGGTTCAAAGGTCAGGGCCCGGAGCTCTGAGACCCGTCTAGCGGACGTGATCGCCACCAGAAAGGCTACTTTCCATGAGAGGTGTGACCAGGAGCGTGTAGCTAGCAGCTCAAATGGAGGTCCAGTTAGTCTGGCCAGCACTAAGTTCAGGTCCCCCTGGTGGACTGGGGGTCTAACATATGGAACAAGGTGATACAAACCCTTAAGGAATCAACCGGTTATGGCACGAGAGAATATCGTGTGGCCCTGCACTGGCGGGTGGAAGGCCGATATGGCTGCCAGGTGCACCTTGACGGACGAGGGCGCTAGGCCCTGGGCTCTAAGGTGAAGGAGGTAGTCTAGTATAAGCTGGATCAGAGCAGCCACTGGCGAGACGCCTCGATCAGCGGCCCACTGGGAAAACCAAGACCATTTCACCAGGCAGGCCTGATGCTTGCAGGGCCTCCTGTTCTCCAGGAGGACGCGCTGAACCCCTTTTGAGCAAGTCCTCTCTTCCCGGCCTAAACGCTGAACAGCCACGCTGTGAGGTGGAGGGCTGCTAGGTTGGGGTGGAGGAGGCGACCTTGGTCCTGGGAGAGCAGATCTGGGCAGGTTGACAACGGCCACAATAGGATGAATGCCAAGCTCATGAGAGTCACGTACCAATGCTGCCTGGGCGATCAGAAGGACTTGGGCCCTGTCCGTCTTTATCTTTTTCAAGACCTTGCTGATCAGTGGAAAGGCATAGAAGAGCTGACCCGACAGGGCAGAAGGAAGGTGTCGGAGATCGCGCCCATGCCCAACCCTCTCCTGGAGCAGAAGCGGGGACACTGGTGGTTCTGCCGGGTCACAAACAGGTCCACTTGGGGAGTGCTCCACATTTGGAAAATCCTGTGCACCATCTCTGGGTGCAGCGACCATTCGAGCTAAGAGGAGAAGTCCCGGCTCAGCCAATCCGTCCAAGAGTTTTGGATGCCCGGTAAGTGGTGGGCTTCCAAGGAAATATCGTGGGCTATGCAGAAGTCCCACAGCCTGAGGGCTTCCTGGCAGAGGGCTGAGGAGTAGACCCCGCCTTGCCTGTTGATGTAGATCATCGAGGCCATGTTGTCCGTGAGAACCCTGACCACTCTACCCGCTAGGCACAAGCGAAAGACCACGCAGGCTAGATGGCCTGCCTTGAGCTCCTTGACATTTATGTGCAGGGCTAGGTCCTGTGCGGACCACAGATCTTGGGTCTGGAGGTTTTCCACATGGGCTTCCCATCCCAGGTCCGACACATCGGACACCAACTCCACTGTCAGGGATCGGCCCCTGAACAGGACTCCTTGGAGCATGTTCCCTGGGGAGGACCACCAACGTAGGGAGGCTAACACAGGTTCTACTTTGTCCATCCGGTCTCTGGACTGGGAGAATACCGAGGCAAAACAGAGGTGAAGGGGCCGCATCCTGAGCCTGGTGTGATGAACCACGTACATGCACGCCAACATATGACCCAGGAGTTGGAGGCACGCTCTGGTGGTCGTCACGGGGAACCTCATGACCACGCTGATGAGCTCCCTTAGGGTTTAGAATCTGTCCGGTGGGAGGGAGGCTCTGGCCGACGTCGCATCCAGAATCGCCCCAATGAACTTTATGCTTTGCACCGGTACCAATGTGGACTTGGTGTTGTTTACCAGCAGCCCCAGTGCGGTGCATGTGGACAAGAGGAGTGTTACGTGATCCTGTACCTGTGACCTGCAGCTGCCCTTGATCAGCCAGTCGTTGAGGTAGGGAAGATCTGGACCCTCCTGACACTTGAGGTAGACCGCTACCACAGACATACACTTTGTGAAGACTCTGGGAGCCGTCGATAGACCAAACGGGAGGACAGTGAACTAGTAGTATTCCTGCCCTACCGTGAAGCAGAGGAAATGCCTGTGGCCCCCGAATATATGAATGTGGAAGTACACATCCTGCAGATCGAGGGCGGCGTACCAGTCTCCGGGATCCAGGGAGGGAATGATGGAGGCCAGAGAGACCATGCGAAACTTGAGCTTTACCATGTACTGGTTCAGGCCTTGCAGATCCAGGATGGGCCTGAGCCCTCCTTTGGCCTTCGGGATAAGGAAATAGTGGGAGTAGTACCCCTTGTATCTGAACTCCGCCAGCACCACCTTACCCGCTTCAAAGCAAAGAAGCCGTCTCACCTCCTGCTTGAGTAAGCTCTCGTGAGAAGGGTCCCTGAAGAGGGACGGGGAGGGAGGGTGGGTGGGGTAAAAAGAAACTGGAGGATATAGCCCCGGGAGACTGTGTTGAGGACCCATCAGTCCGAGGTCAGCCGTGACCACTCCGGGAGGAAAATACATAGGTGGTTGGAGAAGGGAAGATCGGGTGCATCCCTGGTACAAACTGGTAAGTCGTCCCTGGGCGTCCCATCAAAACTGGCTCTTACCCGCCTGCTTTCCCTTAGAGGGCCCAGGCTGGGGCGCAGGCCGGGATTGCCTTTGCGGGCGCTTTTTAATAGTCCCTTGATTTTTTATAAGGGGGCTCGTATCTGGAGTGGGTGGCCTGACTGGGAGTCTGCTGTGATTTGAACTTGGTCCTGGCTGGGGCTGGGACATAGAGGCCGAGAGTCTTTAATGTCATGCGGGAGTCCTTCAGACCATGTAACTTCACGCCGGTTTGTTCCGCAAACAGGGCCTTGCCATTGAACGCAAGGTTCTGCAAGGAGTTCTGTGCCTCACTGGACAATCCAGACAGCAGGAGCCCTGACGCTCTCTTCATGGACACCACGGAGGACACAGACCATGCAGCCGCATCCGCAGTGTCCGGGACTGCCTGAAGGGCTGCTCTGGCGGCAGCCATACCCTCCTCCACCAGAGACAAACTCCTTTTTATCACACTCCTGGAGGGAGTCCGCAAATTTGGGCGCTGAGCCCCACAAATTGAAGTCATATCTGCCTAGCAGGGCTTGGTAGCTTGCCATCCTCAGTTGGAAGCTTGAGAACGAGTAAATCTTTCTACCAAATAGATCTAGTCTCCTCGAGTCCTTACTTTTATGAGTAGGAGCGGGTTGACCTTGACGCGCCCTATGGTTGACCGCCTACACTACACTAGAGAGTTGGGGGTGGGGTGAGTATACATTTATTCGTGCCCCTTGGTGGGCACAAAATACTTCCATTCTACCCTCTTAGAGATGGGGGGTAAGGAGGCCAGGGTTTGCCACAGGGCGTTTGAGATCTTTGCCACCCCTTCATGGAGTGGGAGAGCCACCCTGCCCAGTGCCAAAGCTGAGAGGACATTGAAGAGGGAGTCCGAGGGTTCCTCCACCTCCTCAGCTTGTAGGTTAAGGCTTGATGCCACTCTTTTCAACAGTTGCTAGTGGGCTTTCGTGTCCTCCTGTGGGTTTGGAAGAGGAGGGGCCATGATCGCCTCATGGGGGGAGGATGAGAATGGTGGTGTGGTGCTCTGTGTCCCCACTGGTGCTGCAGGTCCTACCACTTGGTCCCCTTCTGAGTGCGAGACCAGGGACGAGAGCTCCGCTGACCCTTTCCTGGAAGGCTGAGAGAGGGAGGCCGATGGTCTTTCCGAGGCTCTGGCCACCGAGCAAGCCACCACCAGGGGCTGCATCGGGGCCCATTGGTACCATGGCGCTGCACAAGCTGTGGCACCGTTGGAGCAGACTGTCCTGCCTGACTCGCCTGGCCCACCAACTGTCGACTTTGAAGGGAGGCTGGGCTGGCATACGATCGACTGCTATCCAGGGACAGGGATGAGTGATGGCATCGGGAGCGGTGTCGAACATGAGACCGTGATCCCGCTGTGGAGGAGTGGGAGTACCATCTATAGTGGCTGTTCTGTGACCAGCTCCGATGGATGGATCCGCGATGGCGGGGTGCTGGCGATCGATGCCTGGGGCTGCAGGAGCGGTACCATGGCAGGTACCTCAAACAGGACAAAGAGTGGGAGCGGCATCAACATCCATACCGCGAGGGGCTACGGTGGCACCGGAGATGGTTATCTCCGAGAAGCTCTCTGTCCCGGTCTTGGTGGGGCATCTCTCATCACGTGGTCTACATTCCTCCGAGGCGGAGTGGTGCCTGGAAACGCTGCTGCTCAGCACCCAGCCAGACATCCTGGTGGGGGTTGACGGAGACCGGCGCGCACTGCGCACAGGGCGATAGCTGTGCAGAGAACAGCATCATGAACCTTCCCTCGACCATGAGTGGTACCGTCCAGGCAGTAACTGCAGAGGTCTGAGCAACAGCTTGCCTCTGGACCAGGGAGCAGTTGACAGCAGTGCGGCCAGTACTGGTAGAGACGTCTCGACCCGCCCGCAGAGCCTCCGGTGTGGAGGGCACCCAAATGTGGCCACTGGCATCCGGGGAAGTCGGCTCGGAGTGGGCCAGGCTACTCCATTTGACTTGAGTCAGAGGCGATGGGGACTGAGAACTGCCCTTGCTCCGGTGCCTTGGTGGAGAAGACCTTTTCTTTGCCTTTTTAGACTGTCCCATGGATGGAGAGCGGTGCTGACTGGTGGAGGGCACTGATGCATCACTGCACACTGATGCTACGGTGCCGACTCGAGTGGTGAAGCGGTGTCGGGGTTAGGGCCAACTCCATCAAAATGGCTTGGAGCCGTATATCCAGCTCCTTCTTGGTCCAAGGTTTGAAGGATCTGCAAATTTTGCAGCAGTCACTGAGATGGGTTTCCCATTGTGGAATGCACATGAGCGGATCACTGACAGGCATAGGCCATTTGCAAGTGTTGCATGACTTAAAGCCCGGGGCATGCCCCGACCCAGGTGCATCTAACTAGTTCTAACTTTTTTTTTAAAAATAACTACAGGTACTACTAACTACGAACTAACAAAGTCCAAAGAGGGAAAGCTACAGCAGAGCTGGAGCAGAGCAGTTCCGAAGCACCTTCACTGGCAGCAAGAAGGAACTGAGGGTGGTGAGAGCTCACAGCACCCCTTAGACCATGCCATCGCAGCGCCACTTCAGGGGTCACTACAGGTGTTCCCATATGACTACTGCTAAGGGAAAACTTCCGGTACCGGTGCACGTGGTGAGTTTGCACACCTATTGTGGAATGCACATGAGCAATCACTTGAAGAACAGACAGCTACGACATACTTATATATTATACTATATTTACATGATCACTAGTCCTCCACTAATGGTTGTGGGGAAAAAGATTATTGGTTCTAAAATATTTGTCTCAAACCCCCAGAGTTTTAGGTTACCATATCGTGGAACTTAAAAACAAAAAACAAAAGAACTCCTCCATCCTCCCCCTACATAATAATTTTGTTAGTCATCTTGCTCTTCTAACTCAATTCTTCAATCCCAACCTGAATTTTTGCAGCCAATAATCCAGTAAATTCTAGAATTAGAGATGAATGCCTGGATTATGCCATCTGAGAACTCAGATTCCAGATATTTTCAAATAATATAAAATACTAGTTTCACAGTCTAGATATTCTTGAAGTAATAAACTGCTAAACGTATGCCAGAAATTAAGTGTGTGTGAGGGGAAGTATAATGATAATTTAAATAATACCATTTTTAAAAGGACTTTTATAGTGTGAAAGTGAAGCACAGAAATAAATACATTATACCAATAAACCTGGCTTTACAATGATAATGAGCATTCATGCCAAGTGCCTTTTTGGAACTGAACATAGCAAGTTCTGGATATTGTACTAATATAATTTTGAACTCTGATTTAAATATTTAACACACTTTAAAAAATTCTTACTGAGTTGGAAACTCCATTTATATACTCTAGGGGGAGCACTGTGGTGATGTTTCTCTCTATGTTTATCCTTTTCTCCATCTTTGATGTGAGGGGAAATTACTCTTGCAGGGGATCGCGCAAGCTTCTGTGGTTTGGACACATTTATGTGTTTTACTGGAGTACATTTACTTGAACTGTCCATGACAGGAAGATCTTCACTATCACTGCTTTGTCCTGTAATAACACAAATTAATTTTGATTAGAAGACAGACCTATAATTTTAGTATTCTTCTAACCCTACAATCTAGGTTACATAAACTGTGGTTATGGTCAGAAAAGTGAACAGTAAAATTGTGTTTCCTTACTCAAAAGACCCTGCTCCCTTTGTGGATTCCAAATTGTTTCAGATTACTGACAAACCCATTTAAAATTTTCTAATTTTGTTAGGTACATTACGATGAGCTGATTCTTCAGGTGTGCCAGTGCTCCCTCTAACCCCAATGGAGGGAGCAGTTAGGGGCTGAGTCAGCCCTTGCTAAAGTACATTTTTTACCTACAAAAATAATACAGACATTATAAGTCCAAAATAAGTGTGTTTGCTGTCAAAAAAGCAGGTGTGACTTAAAAACACATTTAGTTATTTCAGAGTAGACAAGGCCCTAGAGTCATTTTTCAGAGTGCAGGTGCACTAATTACCTATAGATGCGAACAATGTCTGATCATTTCAGTAGAGTATGCATCTCTGATACAAAAGAACCTCAGAGTTACAAACACCAGAGTTACGAACTCATCAGTCAGCTACACACGTCATTTGGAACAGGAAGTATACAATCATGCAGCAGAGACAAAAAAAGCCAATACAGTACAATACTGTGTTAAATGTAAACTACTAAAACAACAAAAGGAATGTTTAAAAAGAAGATATGACAAGGTAAGGAAACTGTCTCTGTGCTTGTTTCATTTAAATTAAGACAGTTAAAAGCAGCATTTTTCTTCTTCATAGTAAAATTTCAAAGCTTATTAAATCAATGTTCAGTTGTAAACTTTTGAAAGAATAATTAGAACATTTTTTCAGTTACGAACATTTCAGAGTTATGAACAACCTCCATTCCTGAGATGTTCCTAATGGAGGTTCTACTGTACCATATTCACATAGACATGCAGTGTGATCTTGTACTTCAGTGTATAGTTTAATTTATTTTGTAAAAACAAAAACAATTTAAAACTTCTTACAATAGTGCCAAAATAAAGGTTCACATTTCAAATATACAAGTCTCAGGAAATTTTAAGTTACAGTTCCCACCAAGATCTTCATGCTGCACATATTAGGCATCATTTAACAGCCTATGAACAATATTTGTTGCAGTTACCGTGGGAACCCAAAATATTTATTTGACAAAAATCTTAACAATGCCATTGTTGGCACTGACTCTATTGACTTATTTGATTCAAATCCATTAGCTGTCTAAGGTCATCATTACTTATAAGACTAAATCCAGACTTTCTGCAGCTGATTTAAAAAGGTTACATATCTGATCACAATGTCAACCGTACATAAAAGTCCTGTCTCTAAAAGGTATCGTACTTACCTCATTTCACTCTATGTATTTTTTCTTGTAAGTTACAATTACTGTATCTTTCTTACCTTAGAAGCACTTGGATATGACTTTTCAAGGAGGTGCTTCTATTCAGCAAGCATAGGGACAAAATGATAATTGAGCTGAACACAAATAACCAGGATAACTGTAAAATAACTGGTATCTTCTCACATACAGCAGCTTTGTAAAGATAGTTGCTAATGAAAATGATGACGATAACAGTCATGAGACTGTCATGAGACTGCCAGATACTACTAGATACATAGTTAGTGGTCCAGTCAACACTAATTAAAGGCCCTGGCAAGGAAACCCCTACACACGTACAATGGTGATAAATATAAAAAAGGATGGATTACTACACACTTGCTGTGATACAGTACAAACATTCACTTCCAAATGTACCTGTTCCATTCTTTTCATTTTTGGCTACAGCACTTGATCGCTTTGGAGTACGCTTTTGTTTCTTTGCCAGTGTCCCACTATTGCCATCGCTTGGCCTTTTTTGACCTGAAGGAAAAGAAAAAACATGCCTCAAATATTTCTGCCTTCAATATACCCCTTTTAAAACAAATAGATTGAACTGAAAACTAGTATTAGAGGAAGCCAAATGCCACTTTTGAGCCAATAGTCCTTAGCAAAGCAATACAAGATTTACAATGGTTTCAGGAATTGTCAAAATAGAGATTGGCTTGTCACATGGGAAACACATACCCTTCTCTCCATTATCTCTGTCTTGTACTGCTATACTACAATTGCTTGAAGTGGTACTGGCTTCAAATCCATTAGCAGACTCGCTTTCACAGAGTCCTTCTTGAGATTCTTCTGCCACACTGTCCACTTCAATCGTTACATCGCTTTCACTTTTTATACTGCGAGATTCATCCTGACTAAGAGCAAGGGGGGAGGCCACAGAGAAGTTAGGCTGGACTGCAGGGGTTAAGGCAGATGGATTTGAGGTCAAAGTGTTGGGGTCTGGCTTTTCTGTCACTGCATCCTCACTACTGCTCTTTTCCTTTTCATCAAAGTCATCCAAGTCCACTTCATGGCAAAGTAGAGTTTCAGGTCCAATCTGAGGCATAGCGTCATCCTCATCTTTTAATGGAACGTGCTCATTTTCCTCAGATGTACATTCAAAGTTTTCATTAGTCAGCTCTTGAACATGTTGATCTGACTCTGCTACTAAAGACGGCATTTCCTCATTTTCAGTTCTGAGTGACTCTTCATCATGAAAGTCTTTACATTCCTCTATTCCAATACATTCATTGGTCCTCTCCTCAGACACAATATTTGGCACTTCCATCTCACACTCTCGTCGTACCTTTTTCTCAGGCGATGTCTGTTCCAACGTTTTCCTTTTCAAAAGCTTCTTATCTTTTGTACAAGGGTCTGTTTCATTTTCAGCAGTGGTGGAAAACTCTTTACTGTCTAAGGAAGAAATTTCTGATCTTTCAAATTCTATGAGGGTTTCATTTGTTCCCTCTTCCTGGCTTTCTGGCAAAACCTTTACATTCTCTAAAGAGGGGTCTTTTGTCTTGCTCCTTCTTCCCTTCCCCTTAGGTGATTTTTCAGTCTCTTTTTTCATTTCTTCCACTTGTTCAGCTTTGTTTCCAAAAATCTGAACTATTTGTTCACTTTCTTCAACTTCCAGTTTCAAAGTTTCTAGAGGCTGCACTTGAGTCCTATCATTTTCTTTCATCAATACATGTGGGATCTTTGGGTTTTCTTCAGCAGGTTTCTCATCAATTAGTTTTTCATTTTTTTCCATATCTGAAATTTCTGCAGAAAATTCTTCATTCATACTCTTTTCAGAAGTCTCATCAGCTTCACTGTCAGATGAACCAGAATCTGCCAGAAAATAAGATTAAAAAACAATACATCAGGTCATTGTTAAAGCACAATTTTTTTATATTAGCTATGCAGATACTATTCAATAACCCACACAGATATAGTGTCCAAAATCACTTTAAGAAAAAAAAAATCAAGAGTTTTGGTTTTGCATCAACTACAACTAAATAAAAAAAAATCCAAAATGTGTTGCATTGTTCAACCTATTTTTGCTACAGTTTTTCTGAGTGTTACTTTAGATCTCTATGAAAGTATGGTAGTAATGGTGTAAACTTTTTTTTGTGTTCACTTTTTTTTTTTTTTTTTTTTGTGGTGGTGGTGGTGGTGGAGGGGGTTAGAAATCAAAAAGCCACACATAAATCATAGTTCAGGAGGACAGGATAGTTTTACAAGTCTCCTTATAGCTTGAATCTTCCCAGTCACCTCACCTCAAAAAGGAACAGATGGCTCAGAAGACTGATAATGGGGTTTCAGCCATTTCATTGCTAAATCAGTGGTTTCAATCAGAAGCCATATAGATAGCAAGTAATACTATGGTGCCTGATAGTTGTGCAGAGACCTATATGAAATGAGTTGGTGGCTTCAATTCAGTTTCTACTAGACAAGGGTTCTTATCATCAAACAACATTGCCACCATTTGTACTTAACTAGCATCCCTGATGGATGCATGAGCTGTGACATTAGAAGACTGAGTGACCATAGTAATGGCCACAATTTTATCTCTGGATTAGGACTGAAGCAGACTGATGTGAGAACATGGGGTAGCTGCCCCTTCCCTAATTGCTTGGGGAGGAAAGAGAGATTTTTTTTTCCTCCACGGTGTCAATTTAGTTCTTTCAACAGCATTAAAATTCGCAGGGAAAAAAGGGGGTTTTAATTGCTTTTTCAAAAAGGAATGAAAATCAAAAACACAGGACAGAGATCACTCACCGTTTGATCCTCTATCAGAATCAAACATTCCTGAGCTACGTCTCGTCTGCCTGCGAGGTGTTCCTAAAAATCAAAATCAAAACTAATTAATTTATATAGAATAAAATTTGTTATATAGCTAGTAAACTGACTGACTGAATGCACAGGACTTCAAAACTGTTGACTTACAATAAAACAATATGTTTATTAAACGTTTCATACTAACGTGTGGGGTTACATTATTAGTATTTACATACATTTCTCCTATGTATGAGCACCCTAAGTGTCTCACATGACTGTATCAGGTGTACCTTCTGTTCCATTTGGTAATGACGAGCAATCTGACATATTGCTCCGTGTACTTCTGGCTCCTGCTTTACCTTCACTATTAGGTGTTTTGGATAAACTGCAAGACATGTTTGACAGAAGAGTAGATTTCAGAGGGGGGCGGCCACGTTTTGATTTCTGTTTCTCCTCATCCTTCTTTTCATCCTTTTCCTGGTCTTCTTTACTCTGAAGACACAAAATTGGACATTCTATGAATGTACATCACTGCTTATATAGTCAAAACGTCACCCTTTTTGGGCTACACATTAAGGGGAGAGGCTAGGGAGTGAACAGGTAAATAAACTCTTATTCTTAGGAGCAGAGAGATCCATTAAGCTCTTACAAACTATTACAAAAAGTTTACTGATCTACAAATATTACTTTTGCTTTTTTCTTTTGTTTTCTCTTTGGTCCTCCTTTGTCCAAAGGCCAGATAATCCGATCAGCTTTCACCCATTCATCGTATCTAAAGGCAAAACACAGCACACTGTTACTATTCCCGTTAAAAACACTTTTATTGTAATTTGATGGTTCAAAGCTGAATTGCAAAGACCTTAATAACAATTCAAAATAGATCCCCAACCCCCTTTTAGCAACATATCAAGTATCTAATGTTTTAAAACGTATTTAGTGCTATGTTTTATTGCAATTACCTTCCTAAGATCCTGAGGAAATCTGAAGGTGCAGACCTTCCTGGTCTCCTGCCAGCAAAGCACTGGAAGTCAGGTGACCTGGGGTCAATTACAGACTCTTCCATCAACTTCATGTGACCTTAGAAAATTCAGTTTTAATCTCTCCACGCCTCAGTTTCCCCATCTATAACACTGTTATAAAATAATCATACTTACCTGTGTTTTTAAAGAGTTTTCAAATCGTCTGGCAAAAGATACTAAGCATTAGGGAGACTGTCAAAGGCATAAATGCAGTTAGGTGCTTATCTGCCATTTGTGCCTTTGAAACTCTCCTGCATTATTATTATTATTATCATCATCATCAATATAGAAGAGGGAATGTGAATAGAAGTTTGGGAAAAAGGTTTCTTTCAAACCTACGTGATGTCAATGACATTCAAGAAAGTCTGTTTAGATTTCTCAGGAATTCAGTGAGATGGCAAGTCTCACATTTTAATGTATAAGGAAAATACATTTTAAAATATATTTGAGTTTTGTGGCATTAGCACAGTCACATTGTTTATAAAAATAAAGAAATGCCATTACACAACAGGTATTCAATATAAGGAATGCACTCTTTTGGAATACAACATAAGCGTTCAGTGGAATTTTTTCTGCACCTCCTTACAGTTCAGCTTTCCCCACTCACTCCCACCATGAATTTCTTAAAACACAGATCTTCTTTAATTATAGCCAGTGTTCAACTGTCAGCATATTTTTTGTTGCTGAAATTTCAGAGTTTAATAAACCAGTAACTGTATAAGCTACCCTACTACTAAACGCAATACCGTTTCTAATACTCAGGGTGACATCTGGAAGCACACCACCACTTTCTTAAAAGGCAAGAGTAATTTAAATGTCACTTTCAACGTCACTATATTCGCCAAAGGTCTGATCCTGGTGACAATGACCAGGAATTGGATTTATTCCCACAAGAACTCCAATTTAATATAACAGTACTACTCACACTTTTATGCAGAGATGGACCAAAATCCTGCAAACACTTACACACATGCGTAATTCCATTGGCTTCAATAGGATTACTCATATGTGAGTGAGGGTAGGCACATGAAAAAGTTTTAGCAGGATCTGACCCTATTGTGCAATACTAATTCACTGCAGGGCCAAGAGACCCATTACTCTTCCCCCTTTGATGACATTTTCTCTTAAAAAGCAAAAAAATCTCTAAATACAACAATTATTTTAGTAAACTAAAATGAAGTTAACCAGTAATTTCTCCTTCTTACCTTACATTCCAGCCATAGTAATGTACTAAATATAAAACCTCTCCATCATCAATTTCTGTGCTTTTAATACTGGCTTCATAAATTTTCTGAGTTTTTCCACGTCCATATTTTACTTTCACTTTGGTTCCCGTTAGACAGGGCTCCGAGTCCTCCTCATCTTCCTCCCCTTCTGATTCTCCTTTGTTTTCAACTTCCTCCCTGTAGGCAAGGTATATTTATAATGCCCATTGATTATTTAATTACAATCAGACCTAACATTTCCAAGGCATAGTTTCTAATCAGAGGAAGGAGAAGATAAAAAGTTTGCAGTAGGGAGTTCCTTGCTTCATGAAGTGCAATGTATAAAAAAAGGGGCTGGTCATAGCTTATTCAAGTCAGACACCTCCATTCTGTTTTGCATAAATCAGAAGTGTTAAAAAATGATGCATCGGATTTATTCACAAATCACATTTTAACATGATTTATTATGTGCATAACTATCTCAAAGCTTTAACGTTTATCCTCTGAAACATATGGAGATCACAGAAAGAAGGTGGAGAAAATACATTACATTAACTCACTGTTTTGATGCTCAGTGAAACAGAAGGTGCTGAGCAAGGCAACATTAACTTTAATTCTTAGTATTTGCTTCTGCTGTGTTATTTTAAATTTTTCCACCTTCCACAATTTTCTTTCAAGTTATATGAGACGTTTGCACTGTCAATGTAATGGCCCTTTTGTGGTTATCTAATCAGTTCCACTGAAGCAAACAGTGGTGAACACAAGGTTACAATAAATGCCTTTAACTGTGATATAATTTAAAAAAAGAGGCTAAGAATTTTTATCTACCATTTAACTTAAGGAAAGATCCATAACAAGGACTAGGTGCCTGAAAAATGTCTTTTCAATAACCAATGTCTCATCTGAGCTACATACTTACGCGGCCTTTTAAACAAATTATTTGGAATAGAAGCAAAACCTAGAACTATAAGGAACCACAAGCAGACAAAATAGACAGAAAAAGCACAACTTGCTTTTTACAAAAGATAAATGTTAGTTCATCTCTGACTATAACCTATCTTGCAGCAATAACAGTTTACACTAAAAGGAAAGACGATGGCCAAGGCATCAAGTACTTACAAGAAAGATGACCAAGAGACTGTAGATATATGTAATACACCTATGCAACCTACTGTACACCCACGCGGTATCTATGTTTGAATGGAATTTTTGCTTGCTGTGTTATTCTACAAGAACTTTCTTTTGACTGAAGGCGCACCCTTCTTTGAAGTCACTGTTTTTTCCACAAGTGCATCAAAATGAGAACATCAGAATGGCCACACTGGGTCAGACCAAGGGTCCATTTAGCCCAGTATCCTGTCTTCCAACAGTGGCCAATGCCAGGTGCTTCAGAGGGAATGAAGAGAACATCCCCTGTCACTCATTCCCAGCTTCTGGCAAACAGATTATTGACACCATCCCTGCCAATCCTGGTTAATAGCCATTGACCTATCCTCCAGGAACTTATCTAGTTCTTTTTTGAACCCTGTTATATAGTCTAGGCCCTCACAACATCCTCTGGCAAAGAGTTCTACAGGTTGATTGTGCGTTGTGTGAAGAAATACGTCCTTCCTTATTTTCTCCACCCATAGTCATCTCTTTTCCAAGCTGAAAAGTCCCAGTCTTATTAATCTCTCCTCATCTGGAAATGATATGGAGATGATGCAGCTAACACATTCTCCAGTTGCATCAAACAAAAAAAGTCATCAGGCTTGATTCACTCTCAGCTTGTGCCCCAAGTGCGCTTCTCCCCCTCCCCAGGCACATGGGCTAGAAAAGAGGAAGAATGATGTCACAAGGAGCAGAACCAATCCCTGAATGGAGCAAGGGGGTAGTCAGGACTAGCAGGGTGGGAAGAGAGAGGCCTAGCCTGTTTTCACAAACCCTGGACAGCAGTGATTTAAACCAATTCTGCCTCTCAGTTTGTACTATGGCCGCTATTTTCTACCACTCAGCTCGTTACTCCAACATCTCCTCATTCTTCCACATTGTTCTGTTGCCTGCCACTCTCTCCTTGCCCTCCATGTTGCCCTCTCTCCTTCCCTGCCTCTTCAATCCATCTCCCCTTTTCATTTTTAGTCCCCCTTCCCTTCCTTTCTCCTTTGCTCTTATTAATTCATCCCCTCCTGCCCTCTAAATACATTTAAATAAAAATGGAAACAAGCACAAGTTGGACATTTGCCAACCATCATTAGCCACTTCACTTGTATGTTACATCCACTTTCTACCCCAAATCATACAACACAAATAGACAAGACAGAGTGTGGGAAACCATCTATCATTACATGGTTGCACAACACCTAGCCAATTCTAGCTGTGCTTGCATGTACTACTGTGCACAAATACCAGTATAATACAAGTGACCAGACGTCCCATGTGTCCTAATGTTTTCTTCCTCTCATCTGGTCACCCTAGCCCGCCGTGACAGAAGTCCATCCAGAGAAGCAGTACAGCAGTGAATATTGTGTGCAACTGAGGGGGGTGGTGACACTCTTGGCTAAAGCAGCCCAGAAGTGGGGCTGGGATGAGAACAGAGCTAGAACATCCAGGGATGCACTGATTCAATACACCTCCTGGGAAGCATTCTCAAGATAAACTCCTGTATGGCCCCCAAAACTAGAATGCTGCCCTTTCTGACCGAACCCTTGGAGGAAGATGACAGTGGAAATACTACCTGCCATCTCCAGGGAAGAATCCTCCCTCAGGTACAGCAGGCCTCTGCTGTCTTGGAGATGCACAAGGAGGGGCAAATTGTGATGGGTGTGTGTGTGAGAGTATCATGGACCTGATTCACATCTGATCTCCAGAAATGGAATCCTAAACCTCCCTTGTACTCAGCAATACAGAGTGCCGCTGTACCATCACACAGGCATTCTTTTAAAGAGCAGATGTAAGTTAATATGTACCTCTCTTGCCTTCTCTCTTCCTCTTCATCAGATTCTTTATCAGATTCCTCTTGCTTTTTAATTTTCTTCTCTTTTTGCTTTGGTGTGTTCTTTCTCCCGAGCGGTGTCTCATTTTCTTTCTTCTCTGCATTCTCAAGTGTTTCCTCTACATCTTTATTTTCTTTGTTGCTGTCTTTTAATTTGTCCTGCATTTTATCCTCTTCAGTTTCTTTTTTAGTAGTTATTGCATCGCGAGCAAGTCTCCTCCTTCCCTAAGATAGAAATACAATCTGTTAAACAAGCATTGTCACGTTCAGGGCAGGGGAGGTTATGCAGTGCATCCTGTGCACTGAAGTATATTTATTTTTCCTGTATAGAAGACAGATTGGAGGCCAACATGAAGTTTTGCATTTGAGAGTTATCACATATTTATAAATTTAAAACATTGTGTGCATTCTACAAGGCCTGAAGTCCCTGATCACATGAAATATCACCCTCCCTAGCTGAATATGGCAGTTGTGGTAAGTGGAACTACTTGAGTTGATAGTCCCATGGTTTAAAAGGGACAGAGATGCTCACAAGGCATTTTCCACGAGGGATCCTCAGTTCTGGAAGGTGCTCTCCTTAGTCTGACAGGACCCAGATTTGTATGCAGTGTTGTTGTAGCCGTGTTGGTCTCAGGATATTAAGAGGGACAAAGTGGGTGATGTAATATCTGTTATTGGATCAACTTCCATCAGTGAGAGACACAAGCTTTCGAGCTTACACAGAGCTCTACTTCAGGTCTGGGCCTGATGAAAAGCTGTGTGTAAATTTGAACTCTTGTCTCTCTCATCAACATAACTTGGTCCAATAACAGATATTACCTCACCGACCTTGTCTCTCTAGATTTGTTTGCCTTCAGAGCATGCTGCAAGCCCACTGGAGTTTCCAAAGGGGTAAAGAACAGCAGTGGGGACAGCTGGTGAGTTTGAGGAAGGGGGTCTTAACTGTTATGGGCTTATTGTTTTATTATTAGCGGCCTAGGTGCTCTTTTTGGTAGCGTCACATTTTTGTACTCAGAACATATATCCTTCTATTAGAATGTATTTATTATTCAAAACAACAATCAAAACCCATTAGGTGCCCTAATAATTAAACTTATAGCAACATAATGGCAACCACCTGAAAGTATTACATAGTCACATACAGATAACATTATCTACATATTATTTAATGCTGCTGGTTGGCCGAGTTAACAGGTTAACTTTGCCATCCAATAAGTCAAAGCAGCATCAAAAAAACCCTTCCACTCCCTCTTCTCTCCTGACCCACAACCTTCCTCCAACACCCTGTCAAATAAAAATGGCTTTTGCAGCTTGCTGGAAGGTGATCAAGTTAGAGATAATCATAGGTAATTGGTCTGTATTATCTTTTCATATTTTCAGTGCTTGTCTAAAGCTAAATATTGTATATTTATATTATTGCAGAAACCACATCTTTTAAACTATTGATTCAATATATTTACCACATTTTAAGTAGCATTTCCAGTAAGCATATGTTCACAGTATTTTTATTTTCATGTAATAAGATCCTTTCTATCAATCCTTTAATACCTTGACAGGATCTAGTCACCAAAAAACTTCAATAGGAAA
Organism: Mauremys reevesii; assembly: GCF_016161935.1. Taxonomy (NCBI): domain Eukaryota; kingdom Metazoa; phylum Chordata; order Testudines; family Geoemydidae; genus Mauremys; species Mauremys reevesii. The sequence continues at coordinate 12,011,218 of NC_052626.1, read as the reverse complement.
CAAACTTCTGATGTTATATGGAAGCTAGCTTACATCACAAGGAGATGAGATCCTAAATGTGCATTATTAAATATTTTAACTGGAAACATGCTTTGTCCTTTGGTAACTGTCAGAAGTAACATTTCTTTCCCTTTCAGTGTGCTAGTTTTAATAAACGAACACACAGTAACTTCCTTAATAGAACTAGCCAGAGTTCTAGCCAGTTAATCTAGATAACTCAGACAGTTAATTTCTTGTTCTAATGAAGGAAAAATTCTTTTAAATATTTTCTTATATTCTGCTTTTGATTGAACATTAAATTAGACAGGGTCACTGACGTATCTATGTACCTGCTGACATGGCCCTCATCACCACAGCATTCAAGCAATACTCAAAATAAAAAAATAAAAATAGACATCAAACAAAAAACTTACTATCCCTCCATTCCCTTCTCTGCATATGTGAATGAGTTGAAAGGCTGAAGATTTTTATTTATTTTTTAAAGAGAGATATCATGAGAACACTAGGTCAAAGAAATGGGGTTTACATTTGGTACTTAAAGCTGTAAGGTGTCTGCTCATTCTTATCTCTTGCAGGAGGAAGTTACATAATCTAGGTCCAGCTCCTGTGAAAATTCTCCCGTGTTCACAAGTCTACTCCACTTGGTGATAGTTTTATGGTTCTGGTGGAACACAGCTGTTGATGAAAGTCATGGTTGTGTAGGGAAACAAAGTCTGAGTCAGAAGGGACCATCACGACCATCTAGTCTGATCCTGCACATTGCAGGGCACAGAACCTCACCCACCCACTCCTGTAATAGACCCCTAACATCTGGCTGGGTACTAAAGTCCTCAAATCATGATGTAAAGCAGGGGTTGGCAACCTTTCAAAAGTGGTGTGCCAAGTCTTCATCTATTCACTCTAATTTAAGGTTTCGCGCGCCAGTAATACATTAACATTTTTAGAAGGCCTCTTTCTATAAGTCTATAATATATAACTAAACTATTGTTGTTTGTAAAGTAAATAAGGTTTAAAAATGTTTAAGAAGCTTCATTTAAAATTAAATTAAAATGCAGAGCCCCCTGGACCGGTGGCCAGGTCCTGGCCAGTTTGAGTGCCACTGAAAATCAGCTTGTGTGCCGCCTTCGGCACGCGTGCCATAGGTTGCCTACCCGATGTAAAGGCTTCAAGTTACAGAGAATCCACTGTTTACACTAGTTTAAACTTGCAAGTGACCCGTGCCCCACGCTGCTGAGGAAGGTGAAACTCCCCTAGGGTCTCAGCCAATCTGACCCAGGGGAAAATTCCTTTCCAACCTCAAATATAGCGATCAGTTAGACCTGGAGCATGAGGGCAAGACTCACCAGCCAGACAACTGGGAAAGAATTGCCTTTAGTAACTCAGAGCCCTCCCCAGCTACTGTCTCACTTCCAGCCATTGGAGGAGATATTTGCTGCTAGCAATTGCAGATCAGCTACATGCCATTGTAGGCAGTCTCATCATACCATCCCCTCCATAAGCTTATCAAGCTCAGTCTTGAAGCCAGTTAGTTTTTTTGCCCCAACTATTCTTGAAAGGCTGCTCTAGAACTTTAGTCCTCTAATGGTTAGAAAACTTCATCTAATTCCAAGCCTAAATTTGTTGATGGCCAGTTTATATCCATTTGTTCTTGTGTCCACATTGGCGCTTAACTGAAATAACTTCTCTCCCTCCCTGGTATTTATCCCTCTGATTTTTTTTTTTTTATAGAGAGCAATCATGTTTCCCCTCAGCCTTCTTTTGGTTAGGCTAAAGAAGCCAAACTCTTTGAGGCTCCTCTCATAAGGTAGGTTTTCCATTCCTTCAAATATCCTAGTAGCCTCTCTCTGCACCTGTTCCAGTTTGAATTAATCTTTCTTAAACATGGGAGACCAAAACTGCACACAGTATTCCAGATGAGGTTTCACCTGTGCCTTGTATAATGGTACTAACACTTCCCTGTCTCTACTGGAAATACCTCGCCTGATGCATCCTAGGATTGCATTAGCCTTTTCACGGCCATATCACATTGGTGGCTCATCGTTATTCTGTGATCAGCCAATGCACCCAGGTCTTTCTCCTCCTCTGTCACGTCCAACTGATACGTACTCAGCTTGTAGCTTGTTGTTAGTCCCCAAGTGCATGATCCTGCACTATTAAATTTCATCCTCTCTCTATTACTCCAGTTTCAATGGTCTACCAGATCATCTTGTACGATATTCTGGTCCTTCTCCATATTGGCAATACCTCCCAACTTTGTATCATCTGCAAATTTTATTAGCACATTCCTACTTTTGTGCCATGGTCAGTAATAAAAATGTTAAATAAGGTTGGTCCCAAAACTAATCCCTGAGGAACTCCACTAGTAAACACATTCCAGTTCACCTTTTAGGATGACCCATTGTAGTCTCCCCTTTAACCAGTTCTTTATCCCCATCTTCTCAAATGAATTACTGAAACCTGGGTAGATTAGATCTACTGCATTTCCTTTGTCTAAAGATGATCTCAGGTAGCTTGGTCAATTTCCTGGAGGGTTTTGACCATCAAGAGAGAACTTGAAATGGACTATATTCAATTGGAAGCCAGTGTAAACAGTGGAACATTGTCTTGATATGTGAATGGAAACCTGTGTTGTCCAGCATGTGGCTCCTGTGTTTGTACAAGTATGGCAATTCCCCTGTACAGCCAATCCTCTAGGGAAATCTCGTATCAGTGAACTATTAAGGACACCCAGTTCTATTTAGCACATAAATAAAAAAAACAAAAACCTCAAATCAGACTACTTACTCTCGGGGATCTTAATTCTATTTCTTCTTTTTCACTTTCGCTGCTGGAATCATTTTCTTCTGCTTCATTTTTTACTTCTGCTGGAAGCATTTCTTGTTCCTCTTTTACACTTTCCTCCATTGGTTCTTCTTGTTTCTGAATGTCTTCTACCACTTTTGGTTCATTATGATGGATGGTCCTGAACTGAATGTTTGCAGAGCGGCAGTATTCTTCAAAACCATAAAGATACCTATATATGCAAACAAAGTTTCACTACATTTTTACCATTGCATATCTGATTTTCATTTCACTGAACTGCAAAAAAATTCTTTATTTTCTTGCTCACAGAAGTGCAAGAGAAGAACACTAACTCCTGAAGAAAAACAAACAAACAAACCCCCCAAACCCCAAACCAAACAATAAAAACCTCAATCCTATGTTAAGAGATTTTGAGATAGCATGATTAAGCAGTCATATGAGAGTGACTAAGTTTAACATTGCACGTGCTCAGCTTTAATTCTGTCCCATTTGCTTAAGCATTCATGACAGTCAAGCGCACATCATGCTATACTGTTTGTCAAACATACAATTGCTTCTACAATTTTAGAAGCAACAAAGAATCCTGTGGCACCTTATAGACTAACAGACGTTCTGCAGCATGAGCTTTCGTGGGTGAATACCCACTTCTTCAGATGCAAGATTTTAGAATCACCTTGCAGTATTTTTTCCCCATTCTTATACTGTTAGAGCGTTTTTAATGTCATAATGGTCTATCACAACTTTACTATTTTTTGCATGCTAAATACTTTTCTGTAAAATATGCATCTTAAATTAGTGCCCTGCTCAACTCCCACTGAAGACAATCTGAATATTTTCATTTACTTTAACAAGGAGGATGAGACCATTTGTCACCTGCTATTCAACAAGCACGACTTTCATTAGGTTCAAGTCAGAGAACAAGGTAGTTAACCACTAAGCTAGTTTAGCTTCAAAATTTAGGTGGGCAATATATGCCTGCAAATTTTCACTTCTCTTCTTAATCAGCAATAGTTTGCTGTGTACTTTTCAAATGATTACTTTAATGAGCTGTCTGGCATACACAACTGTAAAAGAGAGAATACACATTAATCTAAGGCTTAGACAACATATGATGCATTTTGTTTCTCAAATACAGTATAACCATGTCATTAAAGACTTTTGTACTGCAAATGCACAACAGTGAGAGTTAATGTTGCATGTGTAACCTTAACTTAAGCCATTCCTGATACTGGTGCCAATCACACAACCTCAGTGCTCAGTTGTTCTGATTGTTTTCTTAAACAAAAAAAAATTAAGTTCTTCAGAATTGGGCAAAAAATTCCCCCTGCTTCCCACATGTAGAGCTCAATTTCTCCTTTTACTCAAATCATTGAACTATATTTGCTCAACCTTTCAGGAGAAAAAAAGAAGAAAAAAGTCCACTCTACTTAGAAAGTGAGCCTGAAACATTTCAGCCCAGAAGATGTAAGTATCAAAAATGAAAATACAACTGGACATCAGGGGTTAGAATGAAAAGGCTTATGCAGCCTTAACTCAAGTGGTCACCACCACTCCTCCTACTCCTATAGCTAACAACGTAAGTGTGTCTGAAAGCCATCATCTACAGATTTATAAAGATATAACCAAAATTTCTGCACTGATGTTTGAAAGATTACTTCTGCAACACACTTATTTCTAGCTACATTGTACAGAAAGTTTAAAAGTCTGGAGCATATAAATGCAAAGCACAGCCCACAGCATGCAGCTATCACAAATCCCAATGGAAGTAGAATGTGTGTGCATCTGAGGACAGAGTCTGTCCATGTTGTTAAGCATAAGTTGCAAACTGATTGTATAGCAGTTTTAATTGCTATATTCCAAAACTGTAACACCACATGCCAACAATGGAGATTTCCTGCTCTAAAACAAGCAATGTTCTAAGAAACTGCAACTGCAAGATCCTACATGGTGCCTAGCACCTACTTCCCTTTGTAGTTAATGGAAGTGGAAGACGGGGCCAGCTTTAAGCCAATTCACCCGATTCCCCGGAATCGGGCCTTAGGGCCCTGCGCCTAAGGGGGCACTGCTCCAGGAGTCTTTGGCAGCGGAGTTCCTTTGGTGCCGCGGAAAACCCGGAGCAGACCCCTCACTGACGAGTATTCCAATCGGGCCCCGCGGGTCATACAGCCGGCCCTGATGGAGAACGCTAAGCACCACTCTGGCCCTTGTTTGCAAGAACTTCTTACGTTGCTACATTAATTTTGCCAGATTTTAAGAATAGAATGTGGAAGACTAACTTGTCTGCTAATATCAACTGCTGAGCCATCAAAATAAAATGTTCATGCCACTTTTCAGATTTTCCATATTTATAAAACTATTCATTCAATCATCTAATAATATATAACTTACTTTCTATAAGCAGTTTTTACATTGTAGGAAGCAGCTGAGTTCAAAATAGGAATGCCAAGGTCCATATAAATTTGCTTCCATACAGCACCGCTGTCAATCTGGAAAAGTAAGTTTTATTTGTTAACCAGGAAAATTAAGAACAAAATTTACTGTGACACTAGAACTGTAACCATAATTTCCAAGAGAACAAATAGATGTTTTGCTTACGAAAAATTTGACACTTACATTGTCACACCCACCCTGTTGATACACCAGTCTAAAGAGTTTGAAGAGGTTAAGATCCTTGTAGCCCAGAACAGGAGGTTTATTGATAGGAGTACCTAATTAACATAAGAATACAAATAAATAAAGTTACCATGCAGATGAGCAAACTTCTCTTCCATCCCATAGCACACACTTGATTGCTGGTACATTTTTTAATTTAGTGTCTGAAATAATATTTTTACCCATAAAAGGACATCCCAAGTCAGTTGCTCCCAACTAATGGTCATGCTCAGCTTTTGCATCAGCATCTGGTTGGTTCTAGGTGGGTTATTATAATGTTTGGCATCATAGGCCTGCAAACTACACAGGTTCTCTGACCCTCCTCAAATCTCTCGGGAAAACCCCATCTGATTGGCTGCCCTTACCCAAACAGCAGGGAAAACACGGAAGGGCAAAACATGGAAGGACAGCCTATCAGAATTGCTAAGGAAAAGCCTGGAAAATGGTAGGGTGTGGGAGTCGATAAACAGAAGAACATCAAATGTTTGGGTGAAGGGGACACGGAGTAGAAAATTAAATTAAAGGGTCAGAATGTGAAATGGTGGAAAAGGTGGCAAAAGAGAAAAATATTTGTGTGGAGACAGAGTATGAAACTAAACTAATAGAGCTGGGAATCAGGTAGGAAATGAGAATCTATTAATTGTGAAAGAGGAGGCCCGAAATAAACAGGGCTAAGGGCTGAAAATTGATGAAGTTGCTATTCCTCCCTGCCAAGGTAGAAAAGGAGGCCCCCTTTTTTCCATTAAATACTATATTTCAGCAATATCAGTTTGTCTCGGGACTGGGTCTTTACTTTTAATGCTGTTACCTTCCTTGTTTTCCCCACGTCCCACAGCTGCCTACACAGTCTCTCCCTACTTCCTTGACTAACAGCACTTGAGGCAGGGTGACACTCCTCAATGAAGGAAGAGGAGAAAGGACAGTAACAGAAGTAGAAGAAGAATCACTTTATAAAGAAGCTAGTATTGCTTACACATAACACACTTTTCTCTGAAGCCCCTCCTCCCTCCCCCCTCCCCCCCGAGAGTGCTAATTCCACATGGCATGGCCTTCAAAGTGATGCTGGATGAACGCCAGAAAAGCTTGCCATAACAAATACATGACCCACTGATATATTTGTGATAGGCAAGTGGCAAGACTGAACAGGCTAGGTACTACTCCATTAAGCCTCTGTGGATTGGAAAATACCTTATTAAAGAGAAGACCAGCCTACTTAAAATGGTGACCTGCCATATTTTTTTTAATTATACTTAAAGATCGTGAAACCATTCTGACTGAACTAATATAGTCTGTCTCCCTTTTGTGTGTTTTTCTTATCAACATTTATTGCTATAGATTACTTTAACATTTTATGAACTTTTATGCACTCTTCCCTCGTTCACCAAAGGCTAGAGAAGGTATTCAGTATGTAACTGATTCTAAACTTATTCTTTTCATTCCCTGTCCTTTTAAATCCAGATATAACCACACATGCTTTGCTATACTATGCTGTAATGTCACCACTGCTATGGAATCATTTTGGAGCCTGGCAATTTGGGGATCTACGAATTGGTCAAATAACAGTTTTTAGTACATACGGTGCTTACAAAAAAATTTAAAAGATATTTTCTACCCTGTGAAAAAAAGACCTGCTAATTTTTGACAAAAGTATCTAAAAAGAGAGTCTAGTCTTATTTGTACGATTTTTTCAATTTTGCTATTGATCAAAACGAGTTTGCAAACACAGGAGTGAAACTTTTCATATTAAAAAAGACAGCCATTTCTGAGCATAAAATATGTGGGCACAATATGTTACCGTATTTTCCGGTGTATAAGGCAACTGGGCGTATAAGACGACCCCCTAATTTTACAGTTAAAACATAGGTTTTGGCCTATACTCGCCGTATAAGACGACCCCCCCCTTCCGAGGAGCGGGAGCCCAGAGCCTTTTAAATCCCAGCTGTGGCGGGGAGTCAGAGGGCTCTGGGCTGCCCGCTGTAGCGGGGAGCCCAGAACCTTTTAAATCCCAGCCGCGGCGGGGAGTCAGAGGGCTCTGGGCTGCCCGCTGCGGCGGGGAGCCCAGAGCCCTTTAAATCCCAGCCGCAGCCGGGAATCAGAGGGCTCTGGGCTGCCCGCTGTGGCGGGGAGCACAGAGCCTTTTAAATCCCAGCCACAGCCGGGAATCAGAGGGCTCTGGGCTGCCTGCTGTTTATACCCGGCGTATAAGACGACCCCTGATTTTTGGGGGTTGTTTTTTAGTATAGAAAGTCGTCTTATACGCCGGAAAATACGGTATTTGCTGAAAGGATAACCTATTTTCTGGCTTCAATGCCTTTAGAAAAGCTCATGGTGTTAGAACTGGTTGCCTCCCCGAAATTGGAAAACTAGTATTGCATAAGCCCCTGAAATTTGTGGTTCTAAGGAAGGTGAAACTGGGAGGAGAGCAAAGCACCGTACTATGTATAAAGGTATCTGCAGCACTTCCAATATATTCTTTGCCATTATAGCATCTAACCGTCATGTATATAACAGACTGGTCTAATTCTGTTGAGAAAAGCAGCAAATCAATTCCTTCCTTATTCTAACTATTGAACCAAGCTGGATTGCTTAGGTTGTTTTCCAGGTGAACGTCACTGTTGCTCCACTACTACTAGAATGTCTGTGCGTGATTAGGATAGCCTTGCTACAAGACTTAAAAATGGCACATTTCCAGATTTCTGGTGGCTGAAAGTGCCACAACCCAGGGCCAAGTCTCCAAGTGTTTTTATTCTCCAAATCGGAGTTGCCAGCCATAGCTGCCATAGAGGGACACCAACTCAGAGGCTATTTCAAAGATACTTTGATTCAGGCACATAAAGAACTGTCTAAAAAAACCCAACACACGACCAAACATCAATCAGGCAGGGTTTGCTTTTACTGTGTGTGTTATGCTGATAAGCATCCGACATAAGACGACTTGTCCCATTTGAAAATGGTTACAAATGTTTTCATCTGTATGTTTAGTTATTGTAATATACATGTTTCCCTGATGCAAGGGTGATAACATAATACAACACATTAAATTTTAAAAGAATTTTTTTAAATGGGTTGGTATCCAAGAGATAAGAAGTTAAGCAATGTATTACCTCTGTCTTCCATAAACTTGTAAAGCTGTTGGAGGAAGTTGTCCCTCTCTTCAGGATCAAGCTCTTCCTCAGGCTGTCAAAACAAAGGGAGACATATTGAAAATATTAGATGCATATGGACAGTCAGATGCCAAACAATTCATTTGCACAAAAAAGCCAAGCCAAGTTCGCCCATATAAGGATACGATATCCAGAAAATAAACCAATCAGAAAGGGCTAACCACACAAATAGACACAAGTTTAAATAAGATGAGGAGGACTAACTTGGTTCCCCTCCAAAGGTTCAAAACCCCATACACTGGAGTCTCAACTGGGGAAAAAGAAAAGACAGAGCAGTGGGATCCTCAATCCATTAGGGGTATGACATGGCCTGCACTAATATATTACTGATGTCATACAGTAAAATCTAATATTGAATGTGTTATTTACAAGACTATAGCAGTTAACATGAATTCTAGCTTTCCGCAGTAGAAAAAACTATAGTCAAGGCTGCAAAATGGTTTCCACTGTAACAGCCCCTATATCTTCAGATGCTCATACATTTCTGGGGAAGGAGGGGAAGGAAATCCCTTGGGGAATGAAACTTTCCATGCTTGGTCTCAGCTCAAAGAGGTCATCTCTGGAAACATCTCAGGAGTCACTTGTATAATTCAGAACAGCAGAATGTATGTTATCTATCCTGTTTTCTTTTTACCTCTACTATTCTTACACTGCCACTCCGGATAAACACAGCTAAACTTTGACTTGGATAGTCCACAATGTGGAGTAAAGCCTTTGCTATGTTCAAAGGGAAAATGTTAGAATAAATAAAAGTTATGAGAAAAAAAATCACTTTTGAGCATGTTCAGTGGGATTCTAAGATTTTAGCAGAGCCTAATGAAATCTTGCTTCCTGCAACATTTTATGTATGCCACATTCTTCCTGCCCAGCCTGGTAGGCTTAAGGATTGCTGGTGAGGCTGTCTGTCTCAGAGGAAAGATGTACAGAAAAAGTCAAAAATAAAACACCACTACTGTATCATTAGTAGAAAAATCACAGGTAGTTTTGAGAGGAAGGGGGAAGCAATAGAAAGGTTACTGATCTCAGTTTCAGTTTGGTCTGCATTCAGCAAATTCTAAGCTTTCATTTTAATAAAATTACATTCCTAATTTTCTGTTGTGAAAATAGAGCCATTGCAATCTAAACTGATACACCACTGCCTTATTAACCGAAACACAGCCTCCTGTGAAGCATCGGTATTAGTTCACCCCTTCTTCATCCTGCTTGCTTCAATGAGCTGTAATGTCCAGAGCACAATGAGGGCTATTTAAATATTGACATTATTCTGCAGAGATAGTTTGTGTTTCTTCTCTTCTGATTTTTCTTAGAAAAGAAACAAGGAAATTAAATGCCAACCCACAAAATTATATAATGTTATAGTGGCCATTTTGCTCATCCTGTATATTCTATGGTATACATTTAACAGACATATAAGTAAGCTATAAAATTAACAATAGAATCACACAGACAAGGCTGCATATTTATTAGTGCACAGGAACCTTAGCTTTTATATTTCCTGCTTTTAAAAAAAATTAAACTATGTAATCTTAACATTGCAATTAATAGATCTCACCATTTAATGTAAAAGGTTTTTATACCTATGGATAAAAAGCACTACAAGTGGTAGATATCTACAGATGTTCAGAATTCAGAAGCACTTCCACCTTGAACTGTTTATTCTTGTGGACATATCCCCCAAAACAATGAAACTGTTGGCTAGAAATAGCTCTTCCATGAGCAGATACTTAAATATTAACAGTCTCTCAGTATCTTCACCTGAAGTTAAACAAAAGGCAAAGATGAAAAACTGTATAGCCCAAGGGAACAGGAGGAGGAAGACCAAGTGAGTGACTATACATGGGGAGCGTGGAAAACAGAAGGAAGAGTTAGGACAGTTGATGCACCTAATTGGCCAGTCACTGGACAGGAGACCAGGTGAAACAAAGACTCATGAGTTGATGCTGGAGAGCATTTCACATTAGGCTATCTTTATGCTATCCTTATCCTCTCTCTGTGTGTCTTGGGTACAAGTGGTTCCCAGGACATCACCTGCTGTTCTGAAGCAGGGTTTCATTTCAATTATCAACTGCCCTCCAGGCTTCATGGACTTAATGTCCCTAAGGCAACATCCTTGCTCCTGAGTGATGAGGAGGGATGAATTATTATTTCTGTCATGACAGCCTCAACCAATTGGGGCCCCACTTTGCTAGATGTTACACATCGAGACACACAGTCTTTCCCTGAAAAACCTACAGTCTGAATAGACAAGACAAAAGGAAGTTTTATTATTCCTGTTTTACAGATGAATATAGGCACAGAGGCTCAGATCCACAAAAGGTATATAGGCGCACAAGTCAGTTTCAGGCTCCGCTGCAATGCACAGAACTCCCACCAAACCCTGTTGGTGCCTAAACTCGCTCAAGCACCTATATTTTCAGAGTAAAATATCCCTCATCACAGATGTTTCTGCCTCTAGGCACACACACTGCAGCCTCCCTCTAGGTGTCGAGGCCCCCAGAGTTTTATACAACCAGAGGAAGATCGGCATTTGCCCTCCTAACAAGGGTGCAGGGCCCAGTCCAGTAGATATGCTTAGAGACCACCTATCAGACCAGGTCTCATTCAAAATCTGAAAGGAGGAGGTAGTGATGGTGGCAGCAATACTCTACCTTATAACTTTTAGCCCAGTGGTTAGAGCACTCATTTGGCATGTGAGGGTATATCTACATTGCAATAAAAAACCCAGGGCAAGATCACAGCTGGCATAGATTGCAGGGCTTGGGCTGCAGGGCTCTAAAACTGCAGCATAGATTGGGGGTGGGAAGGATAGCTCAGTGGTTTGAGCATTGGCCTGCTAAACCCAGGGTTGTGAGCTCAATCCTTGAGGGGGCCATTTAGGGATCTGGGGCAAGAATCTGTCTGGGGATTGGTCCTGCTTTAAGCAGGGGGTTGGACTAGATGACCTCCTGAGGTCCCTTCCCTGACATTCTATGTTCAGGCTCAGGCTGGAATTTGAGATCTGAGACCCCATGAAGGGGGTGGGTCACTGAGCCTAAAGTCTACATTGCTATTTTTAGTCCTGAGCCCCATAAGCCCGTCAGCTGACCCTGGCTCTCAGACTCTGTGCCACAGATTTTTTATTGCAGTGTAGACATACCTTGAGAGACCCAAGTTCAGTTCCCCTGCCGCTCAGGAAGAAGGAAGACCCCTCTTTGAATCCTACCTTTCAGGAAAGAATTCTAGCCACTTAATTCTGGGATATTCCAGCGGTTCTCAAACTGTGGGTTGGGACCCCAAAGTGGGTCACATAGCAGGTCCTTTGGCTTCTCTCCCCCTATTTCTCCTGCTGCAGCCTCCAGGAGGGGGAAGATAAAGAAGAATTGAAGGAACCTGAATAAACATTGCAGCATCTCAGAAATGCTATTGCCACCACCTGTCACCACTAAGGAGAGCCATATTTCTGTTGGTAGGTAGCCTGAACACTGTACTTCTAAGCATGGCATTCATGCCACTCTCTGTGGTAGATAGCAGGAACTGTGGTAGATAGCAGGAATGGTGCATACCAAGCAGCAGTCCCATCTCTTCTGAAGTCCAGGTATTTTCACCAGAAGGCTTCAGAATTTCGTAGATAAAATCTGTGTAAATAATTTTCTCTGAAAACTTCCAGTTCCCCAATAGGTTAGTTTCTCATTTACATCCTTTCCCCATAAATAGGCTCTAATAAAGGGTGACTGAGACCCAACGATTTAGCTACATACCTTTTAACCTTTCTCTGCCTCATCTTATCTGTACAATGGGGTTAATATAGGTAACTCCAAAGGGTATTACAAGACTAAAATGTTCATATAGAACTTTGAAGATGAAAACTGTACATAAAATGTCTAGTTTTACAACAGCATGCACTATAAACCACAAACTCAAACAGTAATCAGAAATCTTGGAAATGAGTTACTTTAGATTAGTGAATTTGTCACTTGTAAATATACGTTGTGTGGTATTACATTTACATTTGCTACTTACCTGTTATGTAAATCCATGTATCTTAAAGAAGCTGTTTCTTGCTGAATAGCTTTGAAATTGTGATATTCTTGTACGCAATTTTTAGACTCAGATTTTATATGCTATCTTAAAACACACACACTTGACACCAGCGATGGACTGCTTCAGATAACATTTTTATCTTGCCTCTGAAAACCATTTATACATTAGAGAAGTCTGGGAACAGTGGCAATTTGGAAGCAGCATTAGAAGTTGTTAGTCATGTACAAAAATCCCAAATCTCTATTTTTAAAAGGTAATTCATGGGTTTCAAATATTTCCACACACGCCCCCCTCCAATGTAAATTTAATGCTGGTGAAAGGTACCAGGAATGAAAATCCTTAGGACTGAAATCCTCTTCTTATCCACAGAGCAGGTATAGCAGGGAAAGCTTTCTTGCACTGGTGGTGGGCAGTGACATGACTCAGTGCTAACTGGATGACACTTCCTCTACAGGCTACCAGCCATCATGCCCATTCAGTCACTGGTTTGTCTGCTCAGAGTGCCAACAAGGGTGCCAACTGTGATGATATTTATGATTCAAATACCTGTTCATTGGGAAGCGGACTTCGACCAACCAACTAATTTCACACAAGAAAATGTTGAACATGTCATCCATTTTTTATATATATTATATATATCTGCAAATCTGGAAGTATTATATGAAACTTTCTAAGTAGCAACTTTTCTATTATAATTACACATCCTATGCTCTTATCATAGTGTATTGTTGCTTTTCTGAAAAACAGGGATCTGAAGGGTGTTGGAAAAAATGCATGCTACACCACGCTCCTGATTCAGCATCTAGGAATTTGACTTCCTTAGAACGTGTCTTATTTTGAAAAAACTCCTCAGAGTCATTGTTTAAATGGGCCATCTTTTCCCCCAGTTGAAGACTTCAGTAGGGTAAATTCACATGACAAGAAATCTATAATTTGACCTTAAAAATACATGGCCCAGCTACCAGGAGCATGACCAGGTACTTGCCATTGCCTTGAGAACAGAGCCCACCCTCTGTCACCACATGCTCCTGGATCTTCCAGTTCTTATTTTCAAACAGCAGGAAGTGAGTTAGGCACCAAAATTTCATTTTCAAATGGGAAACAACTTACTTCTGATCTCATATGAGACAGACACCTTTAAAGGATGGCCAGCATGGTGACCTGTTCCCCCCATATTTCCCATGAGATGAACTGGCTAGCTTCAGCAATATCTCCCATTAGGAAGACTCTCCATGAAAAAGATACATGTCTGCTAGCCAATTCCTCTTGAGTGGGAAACACTAAGGGAGCAATCTGGCTAGCACTGTTGCTATGGTCTTAACTCTTCATGCTTCTAAAAATGTAAAAGGATAAGAAGAGATGAAAAATCCAAAGGGATAATAAAACAAAACACTACCTCCCCGGGGGCAATAGCAGTTAAATTCAGTCATGGTACACTGTCCAAACCTGAATACTGAGGGCCTTATACACCATTCCTCCCTTCCCACAATGCCCCACCCTCCAAAGCTCTCGCCTTTTGATCCAATCATCATTTAATACTATGCCTTACTGTAACTCTTTGAAATCCTACACATAAAATCAAATGCATACACTCGATGTATAGGAATTCCTTTTCTTTCTTCTGACTCAACAAAAGGAATATATATATTTTAACTAAATGCATGACGAGGGCTTGATTTGTCAACAGGAAGAATGTCCAAAGAGATTCAAAAGATCAAACTGCAAGCTGCAGGCAGTCTCCCCTTTAAACACAGGACAAGGGGAAAGTTAATCATTGGACATTTTTATTTCCTGGTAAACAACTAGCAATTGCCATCTTCCTTGACAGAAGAGTAGAAGTACAAGAAAATAATATGGTTGTACATATTTTTGATTTTTAATAAGACAGGCATAGAGACAGACCTTGAGCTTCTGGAATGTTTTCAATGCAGCCAACGATATAGAAGAGTTTCAAATTTTTATACCTCTAATTCCAATTTATCATCAGAATGGCTGTTACATCCTAATATGTACCTAGCATACTCTTACAGCAGATTTTTAAATTTACGAATTGAATACAGAAGTTTATAGCCAACAGATCTGTGACTAGATTCAAACTAACCACTCACTTCCAAATGGGAAAAGTTACCTTATTTCAATCAAAAGGAATAGCAAAAATAATAGTAACAAAAAGTCAGTTTCATTATTTAAACGAGCATCCAAGTATAAGTTGAAAGCAATACAGTAACTTAGGGCTGCTATGCAGTATTTTGAAATTACTGCAAAAAAGTCTCACAAATTTAACCTTTTGAGAAACTCATTATGCAACATGACACGTCAATATTCTTCTAAAATTTAATATAGATGTCAATGCGAAGGCTATCTCCAGATTCTCCTCCTGCAGTGCCAACTGTAAAGAATTCCACACTCATAAGTTACCTCCAACAGGAGAAATAACCATATGGGTATCACCATGTGGCTCCCATATTCTCAGATTCTGAAGAGACTATGCAGCGACACCACAATATCTTGGTGCTTATCCTAAATTACTCCTCGTACTGAACCACTACTAAATCACTAAAAGGCATCACACACACACACACACACACACACACACACACACACACACACACACACACACACACACACACACACACACACACACACACACACACAGTGTGTCAAAGCAAAAATATGGATCCTAATCCAGCTGCGAGAAAATACTAGGTTCTATAATCACAAACAACTACATTAGCCCTATCTGTTCTGATTCCATAATAAGACTATCCTTTGGATTTAACTGACAATATGCTGGGTATGTATTAAATATATATTTGTAGAGTTAAGGGGACTCCATGTCATTTATCTGAGAAAGGCCTTCCATGCCTGTTGGCAGCTAGGCCATTACTGCACCACCATGGTAAATTTTAAAAAAATAGAACAGCGTGACTCAGAGTCCCAAAACAGAGGATGCATTGAGGATATTCTGACAGAAGAGGGAATGAGGTTATTTTGACCTTGATTAAAATTTGAGCGATTCAACATTTATAATCATACATAGCCAAGACCACAGTCTTTTATTCATTGGCTCCCTTAGGTCTGCATCCCAGATTAGTGACGTTTTGAAGAAAATCCTTAAAGAAAAAAAAAAAAAATCACAATTCCTAAATTCTCTCTTTAGCAGAAATATTGAGCTTTGCCCACCATTAAATAATTAAGATTAGACTATTATAATAGAATAATCTAGATTTTTGACTTCACGGTCGAGAATGACAGCTCTGCTCAGACAATCTAAAAAAAAATAAAAATAAATATCTGTGCTCCACTAGATAGCTTTATGATCCCTTTATTTTTATCTCTCTACTTGTTACCTGGAAACAATGGATCCTACAGCTTTTCCTACTGACATATCTACATCTCTGGAATGCTTTACCTCCCTTTCCTTGATCAACAGATTATTTTCTTAGAATCAGAAATGAAAACTCCATTTGTTTTATAAGAATGCTGTTTTGTTTTTAAACAAAGCTACCCCTCCCCCTTCTTTGTTTGAAGCATACTGCACTTTTAGACAACATCCATTGTAAAATGACACCAAAAATTATACTAGAAGCCGATTAAGCCATCTTTTAAAAAAAACAAAACAACAACCCCCCTCTCCCCCCAAACTGACTGGGAGTATGCAATTTTAACAAACGTTAATACAGATTGCAGACTGCAACAGTTCACACCCTGCAAAATGTGGCCTATTCAATTCTTATCATTACATACAGAGGAAAAAAACCCAGTGGGATTTTATGTTCTATGCACATTCATCCTCATATTTATCTAACCATATCAATATTTTCATATGGAAAACTACTCCATTTTTCAGAACACTATTACTAAGGCATAACATTAATATCTAAAATAGGTTTTTATTTTATTTTTTAAAACAAGGAAACATTTACCCTTGGCTACATGTATATCACATTGTTCACAGATCAGAAAGCTTAAAATCTAAGTCAAATCCACATTCTTAATAATGAAAAATGTTAATGTTGCAGGTTAAAACACAAACTCCTTACCTATGAGCTGCATTTTCTCTCAAATGAAAAATGGTTATATTTCCCTTCTACCTAATCTGCCCAGTGCCTGGACATATTTCATCCTGACTTCCAAATATTTGCTTTCTTTCTCTCTCACTGCACGACATCCGCAGTTATATAGCATTACTTACATTCTCTTCCATATAAAAATCAGACATTACATGAAAGGAAAAGAAAGAGACAGTCCATTTCAAAGCATCTGGCAAGCCTCACTGGCAGGCTGCCAAGCCTCTGCTAAATCTTCCTCTCTTTCCTGAGCATGCTCACTTGAAACCAACAGTATGTTACTATGGCAACACTGTAGGCAGCCTGCCTCTAAGTATGAACAGCCATTCTGTTTTCAGTGTGACAAAACCACATACTACAGGGGAAGTGAAAGGGAAATGATATTTGACCTTCTTTAAAAACAGAAAGTTTACTTTCCTTTTCTATATAATGAATCTCCTGGTTCCATGTATGGTACACAAACTTACAAAGAACTATTTTGTTTGCAAGTAAATCTAATTATGTAAGATTTAAACCAGATAAAAATTAAAGGAAATTCCATAAATTCATTTTTGATGACATGAGGACAGATGATGCTTTACTTTATGGAAACTGAGTAACTGGATCATTTTATCAATACTTCTGTGACACAGACACTTGTACAATGAATTGAATTTAAAGTATATATTAGACAATAACATTACCATTCCATTATTTAAAAAATATTAATATCTAAAGAAAGCTTTACTGAAATATTATTTACAAAGATATTTAGCATAAAATTCTGAGGTTCTTAGCTAATAAATAGTTATAACAGGGAATAGTCCACCCACATACCACTTTCCTCTACTGTGCCCGATATTTTTATTTTGGCATTTCAGTACCTTCTCTGACTGGAAGTATTCGTCATTCAAGAGGATCTTGGATTTTAGAAGCATGTTACATTTTAAATCAGCACTAGATTATTATTCAGACAGCTATCAAATTTTATTTCCTTTCCCTATCTGCATATTTCTGACCCAGACCCTCTCCAACATAGTTTTCTGACTTACTTCGGAGATTTGTCTCAAATTTGTGCATTGGATAATAGCAGAATATCTGCAGTTGCACACAGATACCATTAAGCACAGTTGTGAAGGGAGGATAAACAGGTCTGAAAACTCCAAAGTGAGTAAGCCAAGTTTGAGATCACAACTTTGGTAACTAAAGTGTCCTTGGACATTTAAATTCTGTATCTTCCATTTCTAATTGCATAATTGTTTCTAATATAAAAATAGACTTACCACTACTTCTTCCTCCTTTTCTTCCACTTTGTCTTCCTCTTCATCACTTTCTGCAGCAGCGCCATCTTCCTCATCACTGCTGGAGGACTCCAGGATTTCACTCATGTCCATTTTCCAGTTATCAGGAACAGCTTTTGTGTTTAAGAAAGTGCTTGCTTCCTGTAACCCTACAGAGAAAAATGCCCAGTGTTCAAGGTACTAACTTTAACTCAAAATTATGTAAATTACAAAATATTCCTAATTTTTCTTCTTTTTTCAAATTATAATGAAGGGGGGGAGGAAAATTCAGAGCTGAATTGTCAGGAGGTGATGAAAAGTGAATTAAAAGTTTAAACACGATCATTTATCCCACACACAAAAAATTAGGATGAAGTTAAGGTTGCAAGCACATCTTCATAATATGAGCACATTTTAGCTTTCGGGAACGTTAGATTAAAAACACAAATACTGGAAATCCATGGAATTCAGAGTTAACTTCGGTGCTATTTGACAAGTACAATGTTATCCTAGGCAGGCACCTCTAGGGCAGAGTTATCATCTGCACCTTACATCCAACTTTATCAGAAACAAGCATCACAAAACATTGGCTGAAATATTTGCTTCATACATACATGTCTCTTATGCTAAGTGTGATGATTTCTCACCACATTATCATTTGCTCTTTTAATACAGTAATGCTCTAATTTCATGATCAAAGCATACACTTCTCATATGAGACACTTTGAGTGACCTCAGCACCTTGTAGGATAAGGCATTTAATGGTAAGGAATGAATGACTGCCTTCAGTATGCCCATTTGCCTATAATTCTTCAGTATGGGTCACGTATGACTGTAGGGTTTTAAAATAAATGGTTATGGGTGATAATAGTAGAAGTTTCTTTATGCCCTCAGAGCATCCCCAGGGGGTTGAGTTAACGCAATATGATTGTATTTCTCAAGCATGGCAACCTTTCCTATGGATATATTTGGTTTCTAGTGTTAGAGTTTGAAACAAAAAATCCAAATGTTATTAAGGCAATACACATCTAAACCCACTGATAGGTATCCACACTATAATGTTAGTGTTTTTGTATGGATTTTTTTTTTTAAATAATATAAATACTCCCAACATGGGGTTGGGGAGCAAAAGGAGACTTTGAAAGACTATAGGAGTGGAGATTCCCCATATCCTCCCGACTCCCTGACACTCACTAACGTATAACTTCCTCACACTCATTAATGCTCACTTAATACAGCCAGCCTCCCACAGATCTTTGGGATGGTGGAGTAGGGCTTCACCTGGGTACCCGCATCAGTGGCCCAGTAAGTCTTTTTGGACTCAAGCTTGTGAGCCCCTATGAGGCCTAGGAATTTGGCAGGGAGGAAGAGAGGCTGATTTTTGGTTGGGGACTGTGGAAGAAGCAGAGGAAGACTGGTCCAATGGTTAGTGGTGCTGGTCTGGGATTCTGGAGACTCAAGTTGTTTCCAGCTCCACCACAGACTATCTGTGTAATCCTGGGCATGTCACTTAGTCTCTCTGTGCCTCAGTTCCCCGACTGTAAAATAGGGATAACTGTCCTTGCTCACACAGGTGTTTGCAAGGATAAATACATTAAAGACTGAGGCACTTGGATACTACAGTAATGGGAGCCATACAGGTACCTAAAATAGATAGAGGTGGGAACACCAAGGACCTGCTCAGTGCTGCTGTAGAAGGTCTGGGGAGCACTAATACCTCCCTGGCTTCTGTAACTGATGAACCCTCTGTGGTTTGCAGAAGACTCTTTGTGGACAAGCCCTTGCTTGGCAAGCCCTCCTGTGACATACAAGTACCCTTACCTACTTTTTGGAGGTAAAATTCTCTTTTTTCCTTAAGAAGCCTCCATAAGGAAAACAACAACAATGGAGACTTTTTGAATTCTAGTGAACAGTTCTATTTTTAGAGTGCCATAATTCAGGAATCCTGTGTATAAAGGCACTTCAAATTTGGTAGAATATTTCAACCTCAGGTCTAGGCATAAACTAGCAGTTTGGAGGCCAATATAACTTGGGTGGATTTTAGAGAGGAAACTCCCCCACCCAAACAAATCAGACTTATAATGGAAGCTTGGTTCCCATCTTAAGTATGAAGCAATAGCTGCCAGTGCTTCTTAGCAAAGCACTGTTAAAATGCTAAGTAGTAGCATTATCGTATATAGCAGTATTATTAGTGTTCACTGTAACCTTCCAATGGTAAACTGATAGCAGTTAACTCTGGTCACATACCAGCAGAAGGTTCAATATTGCATTACACAACTGATTTGTTTTTTTAAACCAGAGAAGAATTATTCTAATATACCTTTTTTAGCAGACAGATCAGATTTTGATAGCTTTACATCTAGTTCTTTGATGTCCTTTCTTGCTATTGAATAACTGGAAGAGAGGAAAGTATTTAATAAAATAAAATAAAATAAAATAGGAATAAGTCAAGGAGTACTAGATTTATAAAAAAAGTGGTTTCTCAAAATTCAAGACCCTTCATTCACTTTCAACAATAAGGTCTTTTAGAATTATACATAAAGCATCAGCGGATATATGCACTAACACAATATACACTAGCAATAACACAGAAACTCCCAATCCTCATTCCCAAAGTCATCAAAAGTGCCTTTTTAATTAAAAAATATAATTTAATCTGTTACAGTTACAGAGCTGTTCTATTTTTAAAGATAAAAATATTTAAAATATTTTTAATTTTTCTTTTAAACCCTACACCATGCTATGGAGCAAATTAAAACTCCATCCAAATATTTTGCCATCACTCTCAATCACGCACTGAGTTAACGTCTGTAGCACCAATATACAGTAGAAACAAAGTTTTATCTCTACATTCCCTTACTTTTGCCAATGTTAGTTAGATGTCATGTTAAGAAGGGATGGGATGACAAAGAAAGACATGTTAGCATGTGGTGTGATAGGGGATATGGCACTGAACTGAGCACTTTGGAGAGAGAGGACTTGTAGAGCAGACCTCATTTGAGGGAATTAATGCAAGGAAGAACAAGAATTGGATGTCAGGTTACAATATAACCTTTTATTATATTTCATAATATTTTAAGGAAATACTGCACATTTACTTTTTAAATACAAATTTTAGGGCATGCTACAGAGATCTGATCTCTCAAAGCAATTTCAAGACCAGTTTACAGAAAATCTAATATAAAAATAGACCCTCCAGCTAGATCTATCAAGGAAATGAATCCTTGATTTTATAATATGTAACCACAGAAAAGAAATGGGGTGAGAAAAGAGGGAAGTCACTCTTTACAATGTGGCTACTGCATGTAAAAAGTAATATATCCCATACCAATATGATTGTTTACAAAAACAACTATCAAAAGGAAACAATCTATATATTGACAAGTAAATGTATGCCCTGTTTTTAAACTGTATTTTTACTAGCACAAAACAAGATTTGTGAAGCACATACCTGTGTTATTGTGTTAATATCTGTGTTATTATATCATCCTTTTTTTTTTTTAAGTTACAAAAGTGCTCTCATGCTAACACACATGGAATCTTTTAAGTTTGGAACAAGATGTATTGCAAATATTGAGTTAAATTTGGTTGCTATAATAGGAATGCAGGCCAACCTACAATTACAGTATTTCAAGTGAGTTATTATAATAAGATTTTTCTTCATTCAGTTCATTCACAAGAACTGTAGCAAAACCCCAGTAGAATGAAAGGAATTGGTGGCCACCATTTTCTCAAGCTAAAGAAAATTATGGGGAAGTAGTCTTTTTTTAAGAGAAAGTAAATAGAAAAATGGTCCAGTAAGCACTGGTAATAAGACATATTATGTTATTTATAGTGATAATTCATAACAGAATATACTTTAAGTAGGCTATTGATGCATGCCTTGGCCACATAATAAGGCCAAAAGAAACAGTGCATCAGTAGCCTAATAATTCACATTCTATTGAGAATTATAGCTGCTATAACCATAGCTCATTTATTTTTAAAAAACAGGCATGTTGAGGTTTATGGACTGTGAGAAGAACTTACTAAATGGTATACAAAAAGATAGTAGGAAATGGTTAAAATGTTATCATTGTTTTGAACATACTTGTTTAATAAAAGTTATCCTCTTATTTTTAAGATTCCCTGGAATAACTGAACCCGCTTTCTCTCACCTGGATATCCTAGACCCCAAGTGCCCCTTCAGTAGCAGTTTGTAACCCAATAGATACTTTTAATTCACCTTCTCTTATAAATACTGAGTTTGTTAGTTAAACGCTACAAATTGCTACTGAAAGAGCAGCTTAAAAACATTGTTTCAACAAACATGCACAAAAATATCCCAGATTGGCAGACCTTAAGTGAGGAACATCAGGACCCAAGTTACATAAAACGCTTTTACAAAAAACTTTAGACCTCTAAAAATTATTTCTCTAATTTTTTATTTCAGTGGAAAGTTAAAAAAAAGCCTACCGAAAAACCCCAAAACATTCCAACTCAATGTTGCAACCCAAATAAAGGACTATGCTAATGTACGAAAAACCAAAAAGGAGAAATTAATTGGAAAGTGTCTATAAACTAAAAAAGTGAGGAAAAAAACAGAAGTAAAATGCTTGACTAACGAAAGTAAATTTTGTTTAAAAAAATTAGTTAACTTTAATCATCTAAGATGATTAAGTAACATTGGTAAGCCCCCCACTGTCCTCCACCAAATACGTTAGCTCAATTGTGCATCTTAAGCATGCAATAGGTAGAAAAATTTATTGCGTTTTTTCTTGAGTTGTAAGTCGCTTGCCTTTTTTCATTTTAAGTTGCAAGAAAATAATGAGTCATTGGTTATAAATTTTAACTAAGTAGAATCCTATACTTAAGTTTTGTATAGAAAGATCTTAATGTACAATTGAATAATGTCCACATAAAAATTTTTTGTCACAAGTTCACACATTTTTCAATACAACACTATTATTAAGAGTACTGTATTCTATTACTCACAATTTGGAATCTGCAAAAGATCGAACTAAACACTGGTCCTTTTTCACTGTGATGTCATCGTTACAGCTGGGAGATATTACCTGAAGTTTCAAATAAAACACATTGCTCTCAAGAGTTGCTATTCTTCTTGCTAAAAAAAGTAAGACTGTATAAATCCTTTCCACTTTCTTTTATTGTTACTTCCAATTTCAGAAAAGGCAACAGCAATTAGGTTTTTGTATACTCCTATTTATGTTGTAAAGTCTGGCAATGAACAACTTCTCCATAAATACTTGACCAAGATGAAGAAGCTGCCAACAAGCACCATATCCTCCATTGTAAACATTCATGTGACAACCCAGAAGTTTGATCATTTACCCCCTAGATGTCAATAATAAAAGTGCAGTTATACTCTGAAAAGCTATTCTATAAAGATGGCATTGTGGAATTCCATGTTTACCCCACAACAGTTTTTCAGATTAAAACTTGCTCAGATTACAATTAAAAAAATAATAACCCCCTCCCCACTTCTAGTCTTTCATATTAAGGCTGAGATTAAGGTGACCAGATATCCCAATTTTATAGTGACAGTCCCGATTTTGGGGGCTTTTTCTTACATAGGTACCTATTACCCCCCACCCCATCCCGATTTTTCACACTTGCTATCTGGTCATCCTAGCTGGGATCCAAAAGGCAAGCTTCCTTTTTTTCTGGTTTACGTATGATCCCCAATATTAAAGTTTCTACATCTGGAACTTAAGTAAATAATACTGTTGATAATGTCAACCAGAGCTCCTCCACAGTGGTATTAATGCTGTAGGATTACATGGTAGTTTGGAAAAAAAATAACCTTATTTGTGTCACTAAAGTAAACAATTCTGAATGCACAAAGAACATGAAGGTAATGATTTTACAGTCTGTTTTCCAGCTATAACTGCTTCTTAAGGTCTGGAGCAATATTAACACTTTCAGGCAAAATCCTGGCTCAACTGAAGTCAGTAAGAGTTTTGTCATTCACTTCAATGGGACCAGGATTGCACATCATACTGAATTCACAGATTCCTATTTCTTGGTTCGCTAAGAGGATAACAATTTCTAGACCTCTAACAATTTCACCTCCCAGTTAGAATATTAGAACAATTTTTACTTAATGAATGAACAAAATGGAGCGCTGACTAACAGCCAGAAGATATGGAACAATACTATATTTCATATTTCGATGAACAGAGTTCTACTGTTCTGAAAGAGCTACATAGCGACAGGCTTTTAATAAAACTTGACATACACCTCAGACATCGTCAATATCTATTTATTAGGGTACAATATACTGATAAACACTTGCAGCAGAAAAACATAATTTGTGTATATAATTAATCTTTCTTCCTACTTGCATCCAAAAAAAATCAATGTTAAAATTCAGTTAACCCAATGTGACAAGTGGTCTCTTTCCAGTTAGTTCCTGAAAAGCAGCACCAAGTAGCCAGATACAATGCAGATTAATTTACCTACAGTAAATCTAACAAGGTAACATTTGAATCAGTGGGTAAAATGTCCCAATTCAACACTCTAATGAAAGTGTTTATAATAATGGGTGTTGTCCTTGATGTAAGGAGACAATATGCATACACTTAACTGGTCAGTCAGGAATTGCAAAAATGTATTGCTAGAGCTTCCTTTGATGCACATGAGCAATTTTTTTTTTTTAAAGTTCTGTGAAACATCTCCATACTTATATTAAAGGTACAAGAGCAATAGAACACCAGGATTATTTTAGATTTCTCTTGTGTATGTTATTTGTAACCAGAACTATTGCAAGTCAATTTACAAATGAAAAATACTCTAGTACCCAATCCCTACTGTTCATGTCATTGAACAAAGTTTAATTTGTCAACTTTTTTTTTTAAATATACTGTAATATGCAGAGCACACACATGCATTTATTTTATCTAGTAGTTTATAAATTTTAAACAAAGAAAAAGGATTAGAAATGTAGTTTTACATTACCAACAGGTAGTTGTTTTAATAGATCTGATTTTGTTGAAAGATCAATATTACAAAGAAGAAAAAAAAAGTTTTTTTTTTAAGTATCGCTTTTTACTGAAGTCAGAGCCATAAACCTGATACAAATTTCAATACTTCTCAAAATAATTATTTTTCTATTGCTCACCTAAATTGTAAAAACAAAAAACGACAACCTCAAAACATATTCAGCATGAGCCTGCTGCCTAGGGAGTCCTGAGTTTGAGGGCTATCCCCAAGTCTTGCTCCAGGAGCTGCAATGTCTGCAAGTAGTGCGGTTGAAGTATAGAGGAAGGAAGGAGCTATAGTGTGAAGTGACAAGACTGGGGCTTTGACACAGATTCAGAACACCCTTTCATACCCCCAGATAACCAAAACATAGTATTCTGAAGACATTATATTGTGGCTATCCCAATTATTTGTTACTTACCAAAGCCGGATACCAGTCAGTCTTCTCTGAACAAAAAATTACACTGACAACTTTGCCAAGCAATTCATCATTAAGACGTCTCTTATCTTCCTCTTCCTCTTCACTACTTTCTTCCTCTTTTTCATCTTCAGTGCTAGAGGATTAAGCACACAATATTTTAAAACAGCCTTAATTTGAAGATAAGAATTGTGAGGAAATACAAGTCATAAGAGCAGCAGTAAAATACTGGTTTAGGGCCACTAAAACTAATTTTTAAAAGCAAAAGGTTGAACTTGAAAAAACTGAAATAGTAAAAGAGCATAAATTAAGTAAAAGGCATTTGAATTGCTGAAGTTCCTCTGTGCTCACAATTATAATTACTGTATTTGTATTGCAGTACTACCTGGGAGCCCCAATCATGGAACAGGCCTCCACTGTGCTAGGTCCTGTACAAACACAGAACAAAGAGCATTCCTTCCCCAAAGAGCTTACAAACCTGAAGCTTCTGTATGTACAGTTTTACCAGTTTAAATGCCTAAGCATGTTAAAAATCCTAGATTTACTCATATACCAGACAAACTTTTTTCATGAGTTTGGAAGTGATTACATTTTAAAGCTAGTGCCCGACAAGATGAGCCGTTTTCAAATATAAGTGGTGAATATAATACATGACAAAATAATGACGGTTTCATCCCTCCTACATCTCTCTTTTTAGTCATTTAAGACCAAATTCTGTCTACTAGGCACACATGAATAGTCCCATTGAAATTCTAGGGTCACCAGACTTTAGCAAAGGACAATAAGGTGACAAAATAGCATATATAGAATTATAAACTCACACAGGAAGAGAAGATCGTCTCCCTCTGTTGGATTTCTTCCCAATTACTGGAGTTCCAAAGTGCTCTGGATTTGTTAGTGGCAGTTGGTCAAGTGTCTAGGAGAAGATGGGAATATAAATCAGCTTGCAATTCTTCCACAATGTAAAGATTTTTACTTTCCAGCTTGAAGAAAAGTTAACATCTCCTTACCTCACTTTCTGCAAAGTGTCTTTCCCCCTTCAAGCACAATGAAGTTCGTCTCAATGTCCTCTCATCTCCATCATCAAAAACTAGAATGAAGTCAGAGACAAAGATAGTGGTACAAGATTTGCAAATGTAACTAAATGGCCAGTTTGCTATTCAAAATCATAAATTAAATAATCCTGTAGAATATGCCTTTGAGAACTTAAATTAAGCTCTTTGGTTCAGAAGTGGAAAGAAGTCTGATAGTCAAGATCTGGCCCAAGAGCAGGCAAACATTCCAGCACATGGATTCAAAGTCACTGCAAAAATCAGGCTGCCAGCTGCACCAGTCTCAGGGTTTGTCATCTCTCTTATCAATACACTGTACTACTAAAGACCACAGATACTGGCTGCCTGCCAGTTATCATTCCCAACCAACATCCCCAGCTGGGTTGAAACACCCAATTATTTCTGATTTAAACTGGGCCAATCTCCCAACTCTGTTTCTGTTGCCATGGGAAATAGGAAGCAGGCAACTGTCCACTTGTATACTCTGTGAGGAAATCTTACTAGTGGGCAGACAAATACACATGGAAGTTTCTGCTACAACATAAAATACTATGCTACAGATAAGAGGAGAACTGGAAGTCCACACGTGGTCGTCTGGCCATCTCTGTTCTAGTCCCTACTGGACAATTTGTTCACCTCACAAAATCACATATAATCAGAAGCAAGTCATCTAAATTTGTAACACATGGCCAGGAGAGACCTAGAAAATAATAGTGAGGCTGTTACATACATGGACTCAGGTATGCTGGCAGATATCTAAAGAATAGCTTGTGCTACTCCTGGTTACAGGGATGGGCTAACAGGACTGTCTGTAACAATAAAATTCCCAACTTCTTCCAAAAGAAGGAATTTTACCTCTAAAGTAGTTTTTAAGATTGTTAACAGTTTAATATCTATGAGAGTCACTGTATACTTTAATTAAAATGCATAAACCTTGACTAAATTTGAAGTAGAATGTATACATTTTGGCAATTTTGCATTTTACATTCAGAAATCCCGATCCTAAAAATCGGGACATCTGAGCAAACCCTTGTGCACGTGCAGAGACCCAGTGACTTCCAACAGACACGACACTGATCAAAGGGGTCCATGGCCTCCATTCAGTTGCAGGATATATAGTCTGTATTTACACTATTAGGAAGAGGCTGTCTATCCCATAGCCAGTATATACCATACAGTCTGGACATGTTTGTTTTATTAGTGTGATAACTGTGGCATCCTTTCTACAAGAAAAATCTCTCAAGACTAACGTGAATACAATATATTTGTATTGCTAAAAATTTGATACATTTACACCAAGATATAAAGTAAAATTTGTAATTGAAATTATTCCTCTGTAATCCTACTCTGCCAAGCAAAAAGAAAAGAAACCACCATGTTCTAACAGCCTAATTTAAGACTAGAAACTGCAAGAGTAATTAGAAAGAAAGAGCAGAGTACACAAGTAATATCTTAGCAGGCCTACTAAGCTTTATAATTTGCATGTCTGTAGTCTCCCAACTGAGCTACTTTGATAGAGGTAAGCCAATTGATTCAGCTTGTTATACTTGTTCACATAAACGACTATTAGTTTTAAAACAGCAAGCAATCCTGCTCCCTAACTGCCTTCCAATAATCTTTCTCAAAACTATTAAAACATAAAATTGCTAGATAGTAACTACAAAATAGTCATACAACATAGGTTTGCATGCATTTTTATTAATGTAATCTATTTTAAAAGTTTCAACTCTATTACCTAGTTTCCCGAAAAAGCCACTGTGCACATTTTGCTCTTTGACGTTCAATCTATATCTTATCCATTTTTTTGGGGGTTTTTTTGGGCAGTAATCAATGTTACTTTCTTTGTGTAAACAAGGCCATAGCCCCTCACCACCTCTTCTCCTCCCAACAGATTCTACACAGAAGTCAAAATGCGGAATTTGTAGAAGTAATCATTTCTGGGGCAATACACTGATGTTCAGCATAAGATAACTTCACCACAGCATCAAGCAAGACATGACAGTGGACTGCAAGGGAGAAATCACGCCTAATTTATCTGATATTTTGGAAGCTAGATTTTTAGAAAGAAAATCTCTCTCAAACAAGTTTGATATAGAAAAAAAAGGAAACTCCACGCTAAAGCCAGATGATAGAGAGCTTCCATGTTATATTTTTAGGGGATAGTACAGGATGCTCAATTGTTTAAGGTTTTGCAGCCGTACAAAAGAAATCCTATTTCCTTCCCAAACATGTCACACTAATCCTCTAATTAACTACTCAGCTTTCATTTTACTGTGAAGACCAACATCTTAACAACCATCAAGAACAAAAAATCTCAAAAGTTAAATACTGAGCAAAATGTAAGTACATAACACAATATAGTATATTTCATTAAAAAATTAAAAATAAGACCTCTTAGGCTGCTTGTGACAAAAATAGGAAATAATGTGCTAAAAAGGTCTTTCCTCAGCTAGAATCAAACATCTCATTTAACACGTGGCTCAGGAACTCAAAAACAGGACAGTGAAGTGTTATCAGAACTAATTTATCTTTATCTCAGAACTTCAAATTTCTCTTTCATGGGCAAATCTCCTCCCATACTCTTACAGGTGGAAGAAATGAGGATAATTAACATGTTGAGAGAGATCTGAATGTTCCCCTGCACCTCTTACAGACCTTTTCTACAGCCCCTATAGCTCTCCCAGCCATACATCCCCTTTCACCACACCTGAACAAAGGGAAGACTCTCCTGTCTAATGCCTTGCTGCAGGCAGTCCTCTCCCTGCAAGTCCTGGTATTTGTCACCTCTGCAATTCCTGGTGCCAGCTACAAAAGTGGCTCCTTCCAGCACAACAGTTTGTCTCTTACAACAGAAAGGGAATCTCACTGTGCAAGCTGCCAAGGGAGACAGACTGAGCAAGCACTAGGACATTCAGTAAAAACCGCAGCTGAAACAGAGTGCAGCTAAGAGAGTCAAGACACGCCCCCACCCCCGTCATGAAGAAAAGGGTAGGAAAGAAAGCCACGAAATCTGAAGGGATACAATTATTTGTACAGCACTCCTTCCCTCGTCTCCCTTCTATATACAGGCCAACTGGAGCAGCTAGCTCTGCACTTCAGGAAGGAAAGGTGGAAAATTATGAATTTCACACCTTCCCTCCTGAACTCTAGCAGGCCAAGCAATTGGTTTAAGAGTTAAGGAAGAGTGAGGGGGGGGCAGGGGGATGGAGGAAGGAAAGGGAATATGTCTGTTAAACAGCCATGTGGGATTCCCCTGACTGGGAGCAGAGGAAATACAACGCAGGCTTAAGAGTGCATGATCCCTTCAATTTAATTAAAGCCCTGAGTTACAAGCTCCATTTTTATTTCATTTCTACAAAACTAGGACTGAAGGTTTTTCAAACTAAAATAATGGTTAATGTTCAAGTAATTTGACTACAGACAATATAAACAAACTACACAAAGATTTATGAGGTCTGTCTCTATTCCAACCTGTGGCTATCCCCACATCTGATGCACAATACAAAGGATGTTTTTAGACAGTTATTACAAGCCTAAATTAATAGTTGTAGACTGGAGGGAAATAGTGTCCCACAGTATTATTGTTACTTACAAAACCCAAAGCAAAACCCTTGAAAATATTACTGTAGAGGTGACTGTTTGATCTTTGAGGGAAAAAATTGGGGGGCAGGGAGCACGAAAAAAGGAATAATGTTTATTTTTAAAAGGGTCACACTTATTAAAATTACTTTGAGGGCAAAATGAGGGATTCCCTTTGCTCACATAGGAGTTTCTGTAAATATAATAATTTACAGTTCATTCCACAAACATAAGAATAAACAAAGGATGCTAGCCCACAAGGACAGGCATTCCACGGAAGGATTTTTTTGTGGATCAGACCAATGGCCCATATAATTGAGACCACATATCAGCGTTTCCCAAACTTGGGACTCCGCTTGTGTAGGAAAAGCCCCTGGCCGGCGGCCGGTTTGTTTACCTGCTGCGTTTGCAGGTCCGGCTGATCGCGGCTCCCACTGGCTGCAGTTTGCCACTCCAGGCCAATGGGGACTGCTGGAAGCTGCGCGGGCCGAGGGACATACTGGCTACCACTTCCAGCGGCTCCCATTGGCCTGGAGCGGCAAATCGCAGCCAGTGGGAGCCGCGATCAGTCGGACCTGCAGATGCAGCAGGTAAACAAACCGGCTCGCCCCGTCAGGGGCTTTCCCTACACAAGCGGCATCCCAAGTTTGGAAAACACTGCCATAGATGAATAATTCAGAGGAAATCACCAAGTTTCCATTAATGCACCAAAGTGTGCAATACTAAACAATGAGGATACATTTTTCCCTACTCCAGCTGGAGATCAGGTCACACAGTGAAGTAGGAGAAAGCATAGCCACTGTATTGAAGAAGTTATTCTTACTTATATACATTAGCCAATCCTCCACTGAGTTTGACTAAATTATGGGCCAGAATAATATCCTGCAGAAACAAATTCCATGAGTTAATTATATTGCATAAGAATCTTTAAGGTTATCAATTCTAAATTCACTGCCTTTTGATTGCAAGTGCCCTCTAAATTATGTATTATAGTAAAGGGTAAACAGAAGCACACATCTGACCTTCTCAATACCTTAAAAACAAACCAAAAAACACTCACTTCTACCATCTCTCTCTCACTGGTTTTTCTAAACTAAACAGTCCTTGTGATTTTGATCTCTTCTCTTTTTAATCTACCGGTACTTCATATGCAGCATTCTTCAAATTAAAGTCTCCCTAAACGTGAACTTTTAATATAGATCTTAAAGGTTTAAAAATAGCCTTTTCAGAGTACAGCATCGAGGACCCACAAATTAAGGACTCCCTGAATATCAAGCAACAGGAGAGCCTGCAACAATTCTACTGCCTCCGTGACATTTTGACACCATGGTAATGGACCTGGCAAAAGAACTTAAAAAGACGAAGCAAAAATAGGTACTGATATTAATAGGGAAATAACATGGTACCTTTTTGTTTTTCCAACATGCAATATGCATTTGTTTTCAGTAAGTGATTGACAATGTCACAGTTTGTGACCTTACTAAATGCTTTAGTACCTAACAGCGGCATTTTAAGATTTCAAATCAATTTTTTTTTTTAAAAACAAAAAAGTATATTCTTATTTCCTCACCTGCAGAGGCAATATTGATTGTTCAAGAGCTATACAATCCAAAAGTATACCTGTTGAATGCAAAACTGGGCTTCATTCAGTATCAAGACAACTCTACAAGTGAGTTCTTATAAATAGCAAGATGAAGATCTGCACTGCACTAGTCTACAGACAGTACCATACGAAAAAAGAGGGGAACAGATTATTCTAGAGATCAGAGGAACTGTAAAAGTGAAGAAACTGAACTTCTTTGATACTGTAAGGACACTGTCAGCTTAAACAAAATGATAACTTCTATCTGAAATTGCTTTTACTTGGATGATACTCATAACTATCGTAAAAAATCTAACTTAAAAAGGATTAGTGAAAAGAATCTATTTTCCCCACTTTGTTTACTTTGCATATTCAAAAGCACTTTGCATAACCGTGTTTCACCATTTCCCCTTTATACTCAGTCACAATACCCAAACAAAAACACACCAAAAACATGAGTTTATAACCCGTTAGAGATACTATCAACTTAACCAGTTACAAGTAACTGTTCATTTTCTGTCCATAAAGAAGCTTTCCTGACATCACATCTGTGTTTGTCCAGCTACATGCTGTCTAACCATTTGTATAAGTACAAGCCGGGCAAATCTGGGCAGTTTTCCCATGGTATCTTAATAAGGCTTACAATTCCTGGGTGACATACACACACAGCAGCACATGGCATAATGCATCTGGGATGTCTCACTATACATGATGCTGTGAGGAAGGAGGACTGGTCAAACCAGGTTTGAAGACAGCCAGCCAGCTATGGCATTTAGCATGGAAACACTTAGCTGACCATGGCTATATTAATAGTTTTAATCATGCTGTGAGTGGAACTAACCATGCCAATAACAGTGTACAAATTTAGTTCAAAATAGTAGTGGGGGACGAGACCTAAGTAAGCCTCCCCTGTTAGCATGGGTCTTTCACATAGCATTAAAAGAAAAAAATGTTTTAAAGATAGGTAAATGTGAATGTAAATCAAAGAGTTAGCAGGAGGACTCAGGGACTGTCCAGTACCTGAGACTATTTGGAACTCTTTCTGAAAATGACTAGATTTCAAGTATCAGAAGGGTAGCCGTGTTAGTCTGGATCTGTAAAAGCAGCAAAGAATCCTGTGGCACCTTATAGACTAACAGACGTTTTGCAGCATGAGCTTTCGTGGGTGAATACCCACTTCTTCGGATGCAAGTAGTGGAAATTTTAAGGGGAAGGTTTATATATATGCAAGCAAGAAGCAAGCTAGAGATAACGAGGTTAGTTCAATCAGGGAGGATGAGGCCCTGTTCTAGCAGTTGAGTGAAAACCAAGGGAGGAGAAACTGGTTCTGTAGTTGGCAAGCCATTCACAGTCTTTGTTTAATCCTGAGCTGATGGTGTCAAATTTGCAGATGAACTGGAGCTCAGCAGTTTCTCTTTGAAGTCTGGTCCTGAAGTTTTTTTGCTGCAGGATGGCCACCTTAAGATCTGCTATTGTGTGGCCAGGGAGGTTGAAGTGTTCTCCTACAGGTTTTTGTATATTGCCATTCCTATCCCTGTAATATGGAGAAGATGTGAACTAGATAATTACTATCATGTGATGTACCCTAAGTGGGAATAAAATTTTTTTCTTAAAGCTACTGTTAAAATTATATAATAAACAGGTTAAGGAAAGAGTGTCTGTACATCTATACTACACGCTAATCACAGCCAAGACAGAAGTCTGCATGTGCTTGATTTGTTATGCACAGTTGGAAAGAAGAGAGACAAATATAATCATTTTTAATTAAATGGTTTCCTAACAGATTAAGACAAACTATAAAAGTAGACAGACATGACTACCCTTAGGGGAAGTGCTTCAGATAAAGCCTGAAGCCCACAGCTACCACAACCCAACGATTTATGTTTCCTTCTACTCTGGACTGCATAAAAGGGCCTAACTGTGGAGGGCAAATCCTGCTGAAAGTTGTTATAAATACAAATCTCTCTGACTGAAGATGGGAGGCAGAAAAATAAAGTTAGAATTAGCAGTAATGTATGAGATTATTGAAAAATAATAAACCAACATCCTGCCTTCCTCTCCGCTCCACTTTCCCTGCAAAAACCAAACCAACCCCACAATCCTCCCACATTAGAATAGCTAAGAAAAAGGTCAAATGTGTGTTGTTGCATTTTTTGTTTTAAAATTGCAGATAAAAATAAGTTATACATTCAAAAACCTTTTTAAAAGAATCACAGAATTGTAGGACTGGAAGGGACCTCAAGAGGTCATCTAGTCCAGTCTCCTGCACTCAAGGCAGGACTAAGCATTATCTTGACCATCACTAACAGGTGTTTGTCTAACTTGCTTTTATAAATCTCCAATGATGGAGATTCCACAACATCCCTAGGTAATTTATTCCAGTGCTTAACCACCCCAACAGTAAGAAGTTTTTCCTAATGTCTAACCTAAACTGCCCTTTTAAGCCCAAAATCTAGGCCTATAGATTGTATTAAATTTTCTTGAGGATTCTGTCACCAGAAAGGTATATATACTGACAGAGAATAAATGGACCACAAAGAATACACTGTCCTACTCCCTATTACAAAAAAGGCTACTGTAACAGCAGTAGCTTAGTTGCTTGTCTAATGGTTGCAATTATTGCTTCCCACTAGAGGGCTTTATCTGGTGACTCAAGCCACTTCAGTACTTTACAGAAGTATACAAAAGTAGCACAAGACATCCAGAATAAGGAACATGTACATTTTTTCCACTTCCTGACCTGCTGGAACTCAGATAACGTACCTGGGCACTAGGAAAGGGAGAGGAAGGAATCATCATTAGGAGCTTCATGAACAACTCATTCTGGATTTTTAATAGACTAGCACTGACTTCTAGCCTAAAATATAAATATATATACACACACACACACACACACACATCATGAACAGGTCTGACTACAAAAAGGAGGCCGCCAGACAACTCTCCAATACCAAATTTTACAGGCTACTTCCCTCAGATCCTACTGAGGAATACACTAAGAAACTGCACCATCTACTCAGGACACTCCCTACACTAACACCGGAACAAATCAACATACCCTTAGAGCCTCAACCAGGGTTATTCTATCTACTACCCAAGATCCACAAACCCGGAAATCCTGGACGCCCCATCATCTCGGGCATTGGCACTCTCACTGAAGGACTGTCTGGATATGTAGACTCTCTACTCAGACCCTATGTTACCAGCACTCCCAGCTATCTCCGTGACACCACTGATTTCCTGAGGAAACTACAATGCATTAGTGACCTTCCAGAAAACACCATCCTAGCCACCATGGATGTAGAGGCTCTCTACACAAACATCCCACACACAGATGGAATACAAGCTGTCAGGAACAGTATCCCTGATGATGCCACAGCACAACTGGTTGCTGAGCTCTGTGCCTTTATCCTCACACACAACTATTTCAAATTTAATGACAATATATATCTCCAGATCAGTGGCACCGCTATGGGAACCCGCATGGCCCCACAATATGCCAATATTTTTATGGCCGACCTGGAACAATGCTTCCTCAGCTCCCGTCCACTCACGCCCCTTCTCTACCTACGCTACATTGATGACATCTTCATCATCTGGACCCATGGGAAGGAGACTCTGGAAAAATTCCACCACGATTTCAACAGCTTCCACCCCTCCATCAACCTCAGCCTGGACCAATCTACACGGGAGGTCCACCACGGTGCAAATAAGTGATGGTCACATTAACACCACCCTATACCGAAAACCTACCGACCGCTATGCCTACCTTCATGCCTCCAGCTTCCATCCCGGACACACCACAAGATCCATTGTCTACAGCCAAGCACTGAGGTACAACCGTATCTGCTCTTAACCCCGCAGACAGAGACCAACACCTAGAAAATCTCCACCAAGCATTCTCAAGACTACAGTACCCACACGAGGAAATAAGGAAACAGATCAGCAGAGCCAGACGTGTACCCAGAAGCCTCCTACTGCAAGACAAACCCAAGAAAGAAACCAACAGGACTCCACTGGCCATCACATACAGTCCCCAGCTAAAACCCCTCCAACGCATCATCAGGGATCTACAACCCATCCTGGACAATAATCCCACACTTTCACAGGCCTTGGGTGGCAGGCCAGTCCTCGCCCACAGACAACCTGCCAACCTGAAGCATATTCTCACCAGCAACTGCACATCGCACCATAGTAACTCTAGCTCAGGAACCAATCAATGCAACAAACCTCGATGCCAACTCTGCCCACATATCTACACCAGCAACACCATCCCAGGACCTAACCAGATCAGCCACACCATCACCGGTTCATTCACCTGCACATCCACCAATGTAATATATGCCATCATATGCCAGCAATGCCCCTCTGCTATGTACATCGGCCAAACTGGACAGTCTCTAAGGAAAAGGATAAATGGACACAAATCAGACATTAGGAATGGCAATATACAAAAACCTGTAGGAGAACACTTCAACCTCCCTGGCCACACAATAGCAGATCTTAAGGTGGCCATCCTGCAGCAAAAAAGCTTTAGGACCAGACTTCAAAGAGAAACTGCTGAGCTCCAGTTCATCGGCAAATTTGACACCATCAGCTCAGGATTAAATAAAGACTGTGAATGGCTTGCCAATTACAGAACCAGTTTCTCCTCCCTTGGTTTTCACACCTCAACTGCTAGAACAGGGCCTCATCCTCCCTGATTGATCTAACCTCGTTATCTCTAGCTTGCTTATATATACCTATCCCTGGAAATTTCCACTACTTGCATCCGAAGAAGTGGGTATTCACCCACGAAAGCTCATGCTGCAAAACGTCTGTTAGTCTATAAGGTGCCACAAGATTCTTTGCTGCTTCTACACACACACCAGTGAATATTCCTTGAAAGAGAGCAAAAGGACAGACATGAACAACTCTTAACTGAGCATGCATAAGAGCACACCCTGAAGGTAAGCCAACACCACAAGACAGAGTGAGTACAAAAGCATTCCACTGAGGTCTCTGAACAAGAAATAAATTGTCTTTCATACTAAGACACTGCTTTTAACTTCTGTTACTACTTCAAATTTACAGAAACAAATTTCCTCTTACAGAATGTTTTTTTAATATAATTTTTTAATGTTCAGGGCTAGGTCCAAAATTGATCATAATCATCTTAATGTTGCCTTTGGCAGCTGTTGGAAAACACCTATAGAACCATATAGTGTATTTTTATTATTATTGTTTCAGAGGCATATTTCAATATTTAATATTCAAGTTAATACTGGAGAACATTGTGGATGAAACACGCTATAAAAATAAGACTTAGTTCTAAAATGACTTGGATCAAAACAGACCTGATAGGCTGAAGACTGTTTAAATGTATATAATTACCTCCTAGTGGTAACACGCTGCATATACTGAGCCTATAAATTCTCTTCAAAAACCGAGGAACACCCCCACCACATTTGTAATTATTTAAAATGAGATTTTTAAAAATTAAGGTTAGCTGTTTGTTTTCCAAGGTACTGGAACTGCTGCCACTTCTTTATGATGAGACTGAGAAGTGATAAAAGACTGGTGTGCGCAAAAGAGGCGTTTCCTAGAGCCTGTTAAACTTTTAATCCAGATCTCTTCTGTTTCTTTCTGTATCTATACTTTTGGGTAAGCAGCCCAATTCCAAAAGCATTTCCAAGCCCCAGTTTAAAATTCCAACATCACTGTTTCTCTGCTGTGCCATCATTACTAGATCAGGATTTTTGATGCAGAGGTGGCTCCATGGCAGAAACAATGAAAATAAAACTCCATTTGATCATTTTTTGAACAGCCTGTTAATCAATTTAGAGCACAGCAGTATCATTCTAATAGCTATGGCCTGGTCTACACTAAGAAGGGGGGGTCGAACTAGGGTACGCAAATTTGGGTACGTGAACAGCGTAGCTGAATTCGAAGTACCCTATTTCGAACTACTCACCCGTCCAGACGCCGCGGGATCGAAGTCCGCGGCTCCAAGGTCGACTCCGCCACCGCCGTTCGCAGTGGTGGAGTTCCGGAGTCGACCGGAGCGCGCGGGGAGTTCGAACTATCGCGTCTAGATTAGACGCGATAGTTTGAACTCCGAGAAGTCGAACTCTCCGCATCGACCCGCGCGGTAAGTGTAGACCTACCCTAAGAGAATTATTTCTAAAAGCAAAGTGCTTTATCTTCATTGTTGCTATATCAATATCAAGGCCCTAAACAGAGAAGGTGGCAACAAAGTAGCCTAGTCTAGAGACTAAGGCTGGAACACAGTGAACACTTTCAGAATGGACTGGCTCACTTTAGGACACTGGGCAAGTAATTTAGGCCAAAATTGTTTCAACTGTCCGAGAGAGAGAGAGAGAGAGAGAGCGCGCGCGCAAGAGAGCGAACGAACATGGCTCCAGATTTTCAAATGTGCTGAGAATAAGTAGTGATGCTTAAAGACAGGCACTTGGTGTCTCAAAACATACACCTGAAAAATGACACACCAAGTTAGTGGACCCTTTTGACAATTTTTGCTTTAATCTGTGTGTCTTATTAGCTGTCCTGTTCTTTCAAAGGCGCTCATACTTACCTACCTTCGTTAAGTGTTTTCAGATGATTGGATAAATTATGCCATGTAAGAGGACAATAAATCAGAACTGGAAAAGCATTGATAATTTCAATGCAAGCTTCCCGCACTGCCCTACCACTGAAACTTGACTTGGATCTGGTAGGGACTCCACAAGTGAAAGGGTTGTTCAGTCCCCAAGTCCATGCAGTTCTTGGTCAATCTGTTTAAACAGCCAACAACAGCTAAATATTATAGCTTAAAACCATTCACTAGGAAACTGAGTCCAACTCAGTGCACAGAAGTTACTGTACAGACATCATCTTTAGATCACTACTAACCCACAGTAAATTCGAACTGGTGACCGAGAGATGAAAGGTTGTGTGTCATTTCTATTTCCCTGAGCTACAAAGTTCCCCTATTTTTAAATGTAAACTAACTTCTTTATCAGAAATCTACACTTCACAATGTATGCACTTTGGTCAACTTTACCTCTGGTTTGCAAGCTGACAAATGCATACCCTGCCCATTATATATTATTATTTACTCACAAAAATGAACTTAGGTGGTCTTAAGTCAAGGGCACATAGCTAAACAAACTGGAAGTGCATTATGTTTAAACTCCAGCTTTCTTTTACAGCCTTAGGTACATTTAGTGTTCTATATTATTACTGTTTGTAAGTATAACATGTAACTAAGTACTAAAAAGGGCAGAGTTCTGAATTATGCCAAAACGCTAACATTTTATACACTTATGTTTAAAATAACAAGTTAAGGGTTTAAGGGGGAGTAAAACTTCCACTGCAGGAAAACTTAAGAGGTCCCACTCTGCAGCAATTTATGCATTTGCTGTGCTCTACCTGGTAAATCCTCCCTTCTCAATGTTTATTTAAAGCACCAGGTAGTATAAATATATAAATGAAACCACGTGCATACCTTTAAATATACAATTCTATGTGTCTATTTGAAACATTGCACTTTCATACATACATAAAAAGGAAAGGATCATACCATGTATGCTCAGTATGATGTAAGCGTTCAGTGATTTGTTAACTCCAAGCAAAATTTCTTTAAAATAAGCCAATTCTTATGTTCCTCATTCAAAACTACCTGCACATCATAGTAAATTTTTGAATGTGAGTTGTTATATCCAAGAACTTGAAAACTTGCACATGCAAAACTCATCTGCAGAATTTGACAAAAAAAATCCTTTCCCACTTACATCAACTAATTCTGTTAAGCGCTTTTTTTGGGGGGGAGGGGGGGAATTTGGGGCAGGAGGGTCAGTTTTCCAATTTAGATTCTTCTGAGGAAAAGACAAAACAAATAGTTACAACCCAAAATGCAGATTTATTAAAAATCAATTAATCTGAAAATAAGAGTTTAGAACAGAAATATCAACTTAGTAAGTGTAACACTGTTAGTGCAACAGAGTATTTCCTTCTTCCTTCAATATGGGAAAGAAAATCTCTAAGCCAACAAAAATTAA
This sequence comes from Mauremys reevesii, assembly GCF_016161935.1. Classification (NCBI taxonomy): domain Eukaryota; kingdom Metazoa; phylum Chordata; order Testudines; family Geoemydidae; genus Mauremys; species Mauremys reevesii. The sequence goes on along the minus strand of NC_052626.1, from coordinate 11,971,600 downwards.
AGTCAGCGTCCTTTGCCTGCTAGGTTGCATCAGAGTATTTTACTAAATTGATGAGTACTCATCTAATTCCCACAACTAAACTCCTAAATTATCACTCCTTCCCCCAAACTTGTCCTCACCGCGCGCGCACACACACACACACACACACACACTTACACTTAGAGTCATGCATCTTGAATTATGCCAGCTTATGCTACATTCCTGAAGCAGAAAACAAATAGCAGTGTAGATGGTCAACTTAAAAGTAGCTAACTGGCTCAGATCCATAGGATCACAATTATATTAACATAAAGTACTAAATCATGGACATCTAGGGCTCTATCCCGCTCCCACTAAAGTCAACATGAAAACTCCTGTATATTTCAATGCAAACCAAATCGGGCTGCCAAACCATTGCTTCTTTGTCTCCAAAAAAAAGGAGTACATTAATAATTAAGATAATAGACAAGTGAATGCCAGTGTGTAAAAAACTCTACTTTAAATTCTTCGGTATTCTGTTAAAAGCATTTCAATAATCTCATCACCGCTACTGCAAAAGGTAACAGACAAGGAAATGGGACCAGTGAATTTAAACATTCAAGAATTAATTTCTAAAGCAACACATAGGAGAAATATGTACAGTTTCTATTATGTAAAGAGGTGCACACCACCCACACAGCTCTGGAAATATAACCCTCACTATCCCCAGTTTTTCTGGGGGAGCGAGGCACATGATAAGGACTGGTATTTGCAAGGGTGTTTGATCTGAGTGAGTATTATATTATTTGATTGGCATCTCTAGTTAGTTATTTTCTGATTTCAGGGGAAGCTGATGGTTTTTTATGTCATTATACTTTTAATGCTGTGTCAGACACCTAGACACCAGACTATGCATTTTTATTAATAATCCAAAATAAATAAAGTTATCTCTACAATGAACCTAGTTATGGTTTGATGTCAAGTTTCATTGAATCGTCATTCTGTGTCACTAGTCATGATTTTACTGGATTTATTTCCAATGACCATCTCAGTTATCTGTCCCTAAAATGAAAATAAAATCTTAAAAGAACATGTAGAAGAAGGTTTAGTTCCTTTAAAGGAAATACTGTCAAAATGAAATGTAATCATTTCAAACAAAGGAGTAAAATTATGGTTTCAAGGTACTACACTCTTCTCTATTCTCTTAGGAATGTTTTCTTCTCCCTAGTAACAATGTGTAAAACACCCAGAACCCACCACATAAACAGGGGGAAATGACTGAGTATACAGGGGAACAATTGAAATTCTCTCTATAGAAAGTCTTAAAATCACATGTAAACAAACTAGAAATATACAGAATGTTTTTCCCACTAATCTTTGCAGTCACCTGTAACAACAGTAGGTAACAAAATTTTCAGACAGCAGTGGGATTTAAGTATGTCCTTTCAAAATAGCAATTAAGCAATGTTGTCTTCCAAGAAGTGAACCTGAATCAATATGCATCTATTTGACCAACTGAAGCTTGATCATACAAGCAAAGTATCAAAATCCATAGGCACTCAAAGCTATAGTATTTGAGCACCAGACAATGAATTTATCCTTACAACACCTGTGAAGAGCACTGTGTAAGCTTGAAAAATTCTCTCTCACCAACAGAAGTGGGTCCAATACAAGATATTACCTCACCCACCTCGTCTCTCGAACACCTCTATAAAGCATGCAATGATTGTTTTCTTAGTTGTAAAATGGAGACGAAACAAAGAGACAGTTAAGTGATTTGCCAAAGGTCACACCAAAAGTCTAATAGGAGTCAGATCTTAAGTCCCATCCTGTGCCTTGAATACAAAACCAATATATTGGTTTAAACATTGGTTTAAATGGACCAGTTTAAACCAATATATTGTACCAACATTAAAACCTATAAGTTACATAGTTACTCACCTACAGTATACCAGCTGGCATCTGTCAATTTGTTGATAACAGCTTCTTGAAAGGATCCATCAGGCATCTTGGTTTCAACCATTGCACCAACCTGCAATATAAAATACTTCAAAATTATTATGTTGTATACACTTATAGTCCCAGGTTCATATACTGGAGGTAAATATATCAATTCTTCCAGAAAGATCTGGGGGGAGGGGTTGGCAGGAAAGAGACTCATTTAAGTTTCACTACCCTTGTGAAATGCATGCATTGGTTACATTGCCTCAGAAGTGAAAAATCATTAGCCAAATCAAATTTTATTCTGACTTGGTTTTAGTTAGTAGTGGGCAGTGAAATTAGCATACTGGGATCCCTACTGTGACTTTTGTATTATAACAAAAGGTAAGGTTATAATTTTTTTTTAAATTATAAATGTTAATAAATATCATGGCAGAGGTGAAGGAAAACAAGGATATGTCACAGAAGAGAGGGGAGAATGGAAGGCTCAGACAGTGAGCCCACCCCACACTCACTCCATAGCAATGGGCCCTATCCTATGGGACTGGGCTCAGCTCCCTGCATTGAGTGTTGAGAGCTGACCCACGTGGTTACAGCACTAATCAAATTTGGCCCTTTGTCTCTATATACAGAGGGGTGGACACACCAAACCTGAGAGGTGCTGTAACAGTCTGGGCCAACTTGCAACGTTCAAAGGGGAAAGGTGCTGCAGTAGTCATAAATTTTATTCAAATTCAAGATCTAAATCACTAATCCAACACTTTAACAGTATTAGTAGTGGTATATGTGTCTACAGGATAAGAAAATAAAGCCTGTGTTATTACATACATTTACTCTTTGAACTCAAACTTCAAGTAGATATGCTTCACTGTCAACTGGACAATACAACAGAGTTCTGAACTTGGCCCAGATTTTGACAACAGCATTTACTAGTGCCTTTGAGGTAGCAGCAGAGGACAAGGGAAAGGCAAAAACCCCAAGCAAATAAATAAGGGGTACCCAGTGTAATGCCATTTCTGCAATGAGTATTTTATACTAGTCACCTGTTCTAGCAGCTCCTGAGCAAACTGAATATACAGCTTGTTTACTCCTGTCTAATGTCTGTATTTTGCTTGAAACAGTTGACCTTTCCAAATTTACGTCTAACGTATTTACAAAAATAGTCTTGCCTGCAATAACATTTCCATACAAAACTAACTTGTCAAAGGCATAGGGATAAACATCTTTTAAAAAATAAAATGTTAGCTAATAATGATAATTACTCATTGAGGGCCTGATCCGCAGCCCATGGAAACCAATGGGAGTTTTTCCACTGACTTCAACAGACTGTGCATTAGATGCTCAATGTCTAAATGTCAAAGTCTAAATTTAAAATAATTACAATTTAGTTGTACATTTGAAAAACATGCTGCATACATACTCTTAAAGGTCCTTTTACTTGGTCATCTTGCACTAACTGAGCTGAGTTATCCTGTTTCAGGATCACCTGAAAAATATTTTAGAAACAGGTATATACATTTTACTTTCATACTTCCAAAAAGCATGCACAACAATCCTTATGACAACGTCTAAAAAATTAGAAAATACAACCCTTATCAAAATCGCTAACATTATTTAGTACAAACAATATGACAGTGTTTGAATTTATAAGGAGCCCAGGTGCCATATGAGTTACCAAGTAAATACCATGCATTCAATACCGAACTTTATGAATCAGTTAGTAGTTAAGAGGATCTCTCACCTAAATCAAATCTCAGTCATACCAATAAAAAAAAAAAAAGTACTTTTTTAAATACAATTATGAGCTTGGACAATAACACAATCCTGGCTTTACCTGCAGTGGGCCACTAGGCTAGAGGCTTAAGAGTTATACTTCTCTGACATCATCTGTAGCATTCACTATTAACAAAGCCACTGTATTTCCAGGGCAGATAATTTCCTGCAGAATCTACTCTTTGCTGCAGAGGGCTTGTCTACATGGTAACAGGAACCAAAATAACTAAAATCAGTTGTAATTCACACCTTTAGTTATTTTGGTACAAGTCAGTATGTGGACATTCTTTAGAGTGCCCACACACAGACTCACACACTAAAGTTGTGAATTTAAACCAATTAAGTTTTTTTTAATTCCAGTTACTGTGTACATAAGACCTAAGTTTTCCTTCCACAAAAAATATGGTTTCAGCTCTCGTGGTTGTGAAGACAACCTTGAAAATATGTAGACCCATGTATGAATACAAAATTTGTATCTGCATCCGATCCACAAAAATGATCCCCAGATATAAAGCGGATATCCACAGATTTCCAGGATTCTAGATACAAAACGTGCATCCATTTTCAATCTGTAATCCACCAAAAAGGTCCATGGATTTGCAGAGCTCTAAAAATACGGATTGATGTTTGCCACTTCCTGCAGAGAGACTGGAAACAGGAACTTCAAGAAATGTAAACTGGATCATTCATTTCCATGGACTGTTAACTTTGAAACGTAAAGATGAATGTAGGATGTCAACATTGTTAATTATTTTACTGCTGATCATTTTAAGAACATAAGAACATAAGAAAGGCCGTACCAGGTCAGACCAAAGGTCCATCTAGCCCAGTATCTGTCTACCGACAGTGGCCAATGCCAGGTGCCCCAGAGGGAGTGAACCTAACAGGCAATGATCAAGTGATCTCTCTCCTGCCATCCATCTCCATCCTCTGACGAACTGAGGCTAGGGACACCATTCTTACCCATCCTGGCTAATAGCCATTTATGGACTTAGCCACCATGAATTTATCCAGTCCCCTTTTAAACATTGTTATAGCCCTAGCCTTCACAACCTCCTCAGGTAAGGAGTTCCACAAGTTGACTGTGCGCTGCGTGAAGAAGAACAGAAACATCTTGCTAATGCATTTATCCTACAATTCCAAAATGCTTCCCACATTTCTGCAGTGGCCAAGAGTCAAAACTACTCTCTTTGCATGTACCAAACTCTCAAAATTCCTCCCAAAAAACATATGCAATGTAGTCATTCTTTGTCAATATAAAAATCTGTGGCACACTAAAACATGAACACGAAGACATAAAATAAACTACAGTTAATATTAGAAGTGACACAGGAGCTACTGTGCAGATTGTATTATTCATTTTCTTATTTAAGGTGCATGCAGGCATACCCATGTGCTTGTGAAAAGCCCTACTCAATGGACTTGGCGTAGACACAAGGTGTGCCCACATGCACCTAACTGCAAGATCAGGCTTAACTAATTAAAAATGTCAAATTTTAAAATGTAAATGAGATAGCAGCAGCAACATTAGAGATCCCAGGGACCGTACAGTGAAGTATACAGGGCCCTAACTATGATCCAAGGGAAAAAAATTCACATCTCAAAATAATCTAAATAGTCTGTGGACCAGTGCAGACCAAAAAGGTGGAATCCATTGCTTTCCACAACAATACCCTCATTCAAACAGATTTTAAAAAGTGCCACCAAAATCCCATAATTTGCTTGTTGGTGAGAAGGGAAGGAGAGATTTGTTTTGAAATTCAGGGAAGGTACTTTGATATAAAGTGACGAGGTCCATATAAGCACCCAGATAGACAGATCAAATAGAACAACCAAAGTACAAAAGCACATAGAAACTAAGATGTGTACCAAAAAATAACTGGATTTCATCTAATTTTTTTGGTCACTGTAATAGCTCATATACACAGTGTCCTGAATGGTAGGCTAGAAGGTAGGAAGTAGGAACAAAGTGCAAAGTAAATTTTTGGATCTACTCTGCATGCTGTGTAAACATGTATGTTTGGACAGTTTCATTCTTGATCTCCATCGTTTATAAGAGTGTTAAAAAAAGAAAGAAAAAAAAAGCAATTTAGAAGGAATGCCAAAACAAAAAAAAGTTTCCTCCTGTATCAACGTACACTAAGTTTTAGCACAATCCTTGCCTCGGAAAGACATTGCATGGAAATTTCATACAGCTAGAGCTTGCTGCTTTGAAACAGTTTTAAAACTTTTTTTACATTTAAAGAGACATCTCATGGACAATTCTGAAAAACTGTTCAATGGAAATAATTTTCATCTCCTCTTTGCTTCCTAGCTATAAAAGACCGAAGATGTCTGTATGATATATAATCTTTGCTTCTGAAGAATCTTTGCTCCTAGTTCTTATTGCTCACCTAAAGCCATAATACTCCATTTATGACAGCAACATTGATTACTGTGGAACTGATATAGTCACAAACAGAAGGTTATAACTGCAAATGAGAAATAAAGTAGCAAGAGCAGATAAAAATAATTCTTAAAATAAGTTTATGCTAGTACCCTTGAAAAGAATTTTTTTTAGATACGACAAACATAACTGCACCAATATAGAATTACATTTAAAAAAAAACTTCCCAAGAAATGTCTACAACTTTGTATAACCATACACTAATGTTAAGGGGTATGATTTTCCTTGACAACCCTTTTAATATATTTTCTAATAAAAACACAAGGAAAGCAATAGCACTAATGTCATAAATCCTACCTTGACTTTCACCAGCCTCTTCACTGTCTTAATCTTTGCCTCACAAAAGGCACCACGGTACTTGGCACTGACATCAGTTCCCACTGTCAGGTAGGCAGGCTCATCTGCTGCCTAACAAAGGAGAATAAATTAGAACAAGGTTTAGTTTTATATTTTACAAAATGTATTTCGTTAAAAATAATAAACAACAACAATAATAACCGTCTTTACAGTTGCATCATCATATATTCAAATATATTCCCAAATGTTTAGTCCTACTGACCATTTCTTAATTAGGTCACAAATGATGATTTACGTTGCTTCCCAATATTGCAGACAGCCTAATCTTTCTTTACAATAAGATCTGACGTATGCTAAAATCTAAAACGTCAACTCTTTCCTAAGAGTGGCCCTTAATTTTGCTCCAATTAAATCCGTGGAGCGGATATACACATTTTTACCAAGGTGCTGTGCATAACATTTTAACCATATTTAAAGTTTCATTGCACAGGAATTGTTTCTAAACAAAACATACAACTTCAATCAAACAGTGTAAGAAAAGTGAGTGGTACAGATTCTTCCTACGTAATTATTTTCATGTCCCCATTTTGCAAGAACGTACTAATAGTCATTTAAGTGCAGAAATACAATTTAAAATAGCAACTTAAAAAAGAAAAAAAAGAAGAACTTAAGTAACTGATGAAAAATGAGTAAGAATGGACCAATGGTAATGGTTTGTAGCACTATTTTAAAGCAGACACAAATCATGATGATCCAAAGAAATAAATCAGCTGTACCAGTAAATTTCAGCATATTGGGCTGGCTAAAAAGCTTAAATTACACTGAGTTTACTGATACACGTTTTGCTCCAAGAAAAAAAACAAAAAAACACACACACACACACTCTCTCTCTCTTTTATCAGTCTGACTGTTGTCTCAGAAATACCAGTTCAATAACCTCAAAGAGAACTGGAGCATATGCTTACAAACAGAGAGGGAAAGATAAATAGAAGGAGGAAGATAATTTCAATACATTGCTATAAACAATATGAAAGTGATATTTCATTTTGAATGCAGCTGCATCCAAGACAATTGCAATTTCAAAATTTATGCAATAACCATAACCTTTATGTACTTAAAAATATCTTTGATTTATGTCATTTGAATGGAAAAAAAGTGTTCTATGGTGTTCTCTACATCAGATTTTCTGAAGGAAAAACAGCAAAAGAGCTACAGAAAAGTTTGATGTAACCTTTCAAACAAGTATATTATATGTTATTTTTCTTCCTTGAAAGGTCTCTGTTAAGATTTATTTCCCCCCCAAAACATGTGCAAGTTTATCATTTTCAAGAACATTTGTGTGTACCTGGGCATTATTATTTTACATTTTATTTTCTTTATTTGACATTTACAATGATCAATAAACTTATGCTAAGTTATTATATTAAAAAAACAAGCTACAGTAAAATAGGAAATCAATACATGCAATGAAATATTTTGTGTTGATAAAGAACACAAATAATGAACTATTTTTTGCTCGTCTCTGCATCTAAGAAGTGTTTCCCTCCATGTGACTTACCCTGCAATTGTTAAGCCTTTGCTCTGGAAAAACTGAAACTGCTAAGGAAGGACAAAAGCTGTGGTTCTGCAAACTCACAAAAGCTACAGCCAACACAGGAAGCATTTAAAGATAGTACTCCAAATGACAACAAGTCAAAGGCATCCTATGTTTCCAAAGTGTTGTTACTGCATAGGTGAGGGATTGGGATGAGTTGCCCTTCAGTGAGAGAGAAGAAATGGGATTTCATTCCATTCATGTGCTGATTTTCACAGCCAACTTTATTCTGCTGTTGTTCCCCGAAGATACATTGATTAAAAATGAAACTAATAAGGTGACTGGTGCAGGGAGAAGAGAAAGAGCACAAATGCTTCCCCTACTCCTCATCTCAGGACCTGGACAAACTTACCTTCATCTTTGAAGGTTATTTGAGGGATTCCAGCTCAAAGATTTATCTTGACTCCAGTTATACAGAAAAAAAGCTAGAAAACAAGAGAAGGAAGATGATCAGACACTTATCTGCACGCATGTGGATTTATTAAAAAGGAAATATCTTGATCTTGGGAGAACATAATTCAGCTACAAGCATATGGAAGATTATTAAACACACCCCTCCACATTGTTTACACACACCCCTCCACCCTACGAACACACCCACCCCTTACATCCCTAAAGCATTCCCTCCACAGAAAGCCTCCGAGCCCCACTTGCTGCCCTGCGTGTGCAGCTGGAGGGGACAGCGAGAAGTGCTGAAAAGGGGTCCTTGCAGGGGACAAATGGGCCCTTGGAGATCTGGGCAAGAAGCCGCTACTACCTCCTTTTCCTTCCCGCTTTGGCTGCCTCCTGCTCTTCCTCAGCCCCTCCGTGTGTCAGGTCGCCATTACTCCCTCTGCCTTTGCACCATGTCAGGCAAGAAGAGGCTCCACACACACGACGTAGGCAAAAATCATCATAATAATACTAATAAGCTGCTCGCAGCCCAGCTGCTGGGACAAGGGCAGTTCCTGCGCAGAAGAGACAAGGCCCTGAGCTGCCTCCTTCCCCTCTCAACTTTCTCAAGCACAAGAAGAGAGATTACGGTACTTAGGGAGGACCCTCCCCTCTCCTCTCCCCCAGAAGGCTTTAGCCTGGGACGCAGAGAGGAGTTAGACCAGGGCTTCCCCACACCCCCTGCCTCCCCAACTAGCCTCCAGCCCCGCAACGCCTCCCCACACCCGCTGTCCCCCAACTACCTTCCAGCCCCCCAACGCCTCCCCACTTCAAATACCTTCCAGCCCCCCAACGCCTCCCCACACCCCCTGGCTCCAACACCCCCCTTCTCAAATACCCTTCAGCCCCCTCCAAACACACATAACCCAAACCCCACCGCTGCCAGGGGGTGGCCCGGCGGGGGATTCACCCACTGAGAGGGTGGGAAGCGAGGTCCCGGTGCCCCCTGAAGCTGAGCAGGGAAGAGCTGATTGGAGACGCGGGAGGGGGGCGGGCAAGGGGAACCTGCCGACTTCCCCCACCCCCGAGAGGGCTGACGGGGGCGTTCCCCTACCCGGGGCCGGGAAATAAATCGTCCCCGTCCTCCTTGCCGCGAAGAGGGGTCCTCAGCCAGAGAAGGGAGGAGAGGAAGCGCCGGTCACCGCGCTGGGATGGGGGGGTGGAGTTCGGCGGGCGAAAGGAGTCCGAGTCCCCCTCTGAGGGGAACCGAACGGGGGGTGGGGCTGCCTCCTCCGTGACTGGGTGAGGGAGCCCCGATCCCCCGAGTCAGGGGTTTCGGGGATCCCGCTCCCCTTTCCCCCGGGACGGCAGCGGAGTTGCGGCTGCTGAGCCGCTCGCTGCCCTCTTGCGCCTTCCCCCTACCTTTAAACTCAGAGCCAAGTAGGGATCTGCTGCGAGGCGAGCCCGGCCCGGCCCCCAGCCCCGCTCGCGGCAGGCGCCTCAGAGACAGCGGCGGCGGAGGCAGCGGCGGCGGCTCGACTCCGCTCCACCCCCCCTTCCAGCCCGGACTCGTACCGAATCACCAGCGATCAGCCAAATAACAAGCTGTTGAGCAGTATCTGCCCTGTTCGAACTCCCATTGGCCCCTCGTGACGCCCAGGGGGCTCTACCTTGCCCGGATTGGGCGCCGCGGACAGCCCCCTCCCATTGGTCACAGGGTAGCAGTGAAAGCAGATTGGTCAACAGACGACGCAGGTAAAGCAACGGAGACTTTTGATTGGTGAATCGGTGGCACTCGAGTCGATTGGACATTTCTGACGTGAAGTCATCGTACACCTCCCGCTGATTGGTATGAACTGGATCCGGATGTAGCTTTGCGAGCGATGATTGGGAAGCGTGGAGGTCAGGAAGAGCAGCGGGGCGATGTGATTGGTGTGGACTGTGTCATAGACAAGGAGAGGGGGCGGAGCAAGAGGCCTGCAGCAGCGGCGGCTGCATAGCTCCGCACAGAGCATGCGCCGCGATGGGCCTCCCGGGCGCCATTTTGTACGATGCTCTTTCCCATTTTAGGCGGGGAGGAAGGGAGCGGGAGTGGTCGCTGCGTCTCCCGGGGGGCTCTGCCTCGTCTCGGGCTAGGGGATGGGCTCCGTGGGACTTCCTCCTTCCGGCTGAAGGCTCCGTCTTCTCTCCTGTCCGGAGGCGATGGTGGCTGTAGCGAGCGGGTAGCGTTTCCTTTCCCTTGGCGCGGTGATGGCGCAGCAGCCGGGGGGAGGGGGAAGCTCGGCGAAGCCGGACCCGGAAGTGAAGGGACCTCTGAGGAGCCGCTCACCTAGCCCATGGCCGCGGCGGAGGAGGAGGAGCCCCGTGAGGAGGGGGAGGTGGCAGCAGCCCGCAGCGATGTCTGGGCCACGGAGGCGGGGCCGTACGAGAGGCGGCCGGGTACGGCAGCGTGAGTCGGTCGGCGCAGCCCCGTGCGGATTGGACGCGCAGCCCCGGTGGTGAGCGAGGCCTGTCTAGCTGTGACCCAGTGCCAGCGCCGTCTGGAGCTTGCTGGCGACCGGCGTCAGTGAAGCTATAGGCGAGGTTCGAGCCGCTCCTTCCCGGAGCGCGTTGACTCTGAAGCCTGCCGGTCGCCACGTCGGTGGGGGCGTTAGCTCTGTCGCTAGCTCCAGGAGAAATGTGCACAGGCTCCGGGATTGTGGCCTGGGGAGCTGCCAGTCCCGCGGGCATAGCGGGGCTTTGGTAACTCGCCAGCTGCTGCTTTCAGAAGTAGCAGGGTGGTTGCACGTGTTGCTCTTGGAACTACCGCACCGGGCATGAGGTGGCAGTTCGCTCCCGGGTGACGTGTGTGCTGTGTTTCCATTAGTCTGTGTCATAGTCATGATACACAGGAAGGAGCAGGGTGGGGAGGATGTGTGTGTCCTGCCTCCCAGGTATTTTTCACGTGGCTTTAGTGCTTGTGACCAGTCCAAAAGCTACAGCCATGGAGACGGAGTTTCCCTTTCCACAGAATAGCCAAAGTGCAGCTTTCCTTTACACCCCTGCTGGTTCCATTGGCTGGGAACAGCGAACTGCGACCACAGGGAGCTGAGGGGCTCCATGCCTGCAGATGCTCCAGGTAAACAAAATGACAATGTATTAGATAGTCAATGAGTCCATAGAGTTTAAAATCATCAACATTTTGGTGTAGACCTGTTTATAATCTGACCCCTGCCCTTTGATGTGTTGTTTTTTTTACCAAAAATATTTGGCTTATGAATGAGTATATATGGTAACTATTTAACTGAAACGCAAGCTACAGCATGAAGTGCTGTTATCACTAAACCTCCTAAAGATCTAAATGCATCTTTGTTAAATATTTGGCATAACAACTTAGATTTGAGAACACCCCTTCAACCTTCCATCTAGTGCTCTAGGCCATGGGTTCTCAACCTTTTTCTTTCTCTGTCCTCTTCTCTCTCCTTCTCCCCCCTCCCCGGCTATAAAAACTCCATGGTCCACCTGTGCCACAACAACTGCTTTTCTGTATATAAAAGCCAGGGCCGGTGTTAGGGGGTAGTAAGTATGGCAATTGCAGGGCCCTCGTGGTATGGGGCCCAGGTAAAGTGGCTTCTGGCCCGGGGCTTCAGACCTAAGCAGTGAGGCTTCAGCTTTCTGCCCTGGGCCCCAGCACGTCTAATGTTGGCCCAGCTTCATGGCCCCCCTGAAACCTGCTTGTGGCCCCCGAGGGGGCCCTGGACCCCTGGTTGAGAACCACTGCTCTAGGCTCCAATCCTTTAATGGGCTCTGGCTGCAGGAGTTCATCATGCAGCGTTTATTGGAAGATGAGGGCCCCAGAGATGGTCAGTCAGTCTGCCAACTGAATGATGCCAGAATGGCTTGATATCTAATAACCAGCTTCCAAGTCCATTCTAGGTCCAGAGTTTGGTTTTTATTAGATCTGAAGCTTTAGAAAGAAAGTGGCATACTCCAATGGATAAGTTTACTAGTTGTGCAGTATTGCATAGTATGGATGTGCTTTAGGTACTTTATTAGAGACAGCATGTTGGGGATGTTTGCAGTCAGCTGTTCAAAGACTTAACCATACAGGCAAAAAAGTTCAGAACATAGTTCTGCTAGCTGGAGTTGAGTTGTGATTTATTTTTAATTTTTTTTTCAAGATTTTTGTTGTACTTGACTGGTAACGTGTTTACAATACATAACAGAAGCATGGAGTTTGAGAGGAATATTTTTGGTTTAGATTGTTGGGGTTTTGTGCTAGTTAAACGATGTAGTGAAAAGCAAGTTGGTAGTTTATTCGTGCATAATATCATTAGTTCAGATTCTTCATTGGATAGAGTGAGGAGACTGTATTCTTGTATTCTTAGCAATATCAGTTATTGTAATAGTAACTAAAAATATATGGCTTGAAGATTGGTCCTTTTAACCTACGTATCTTTTGTTTGGAACATGTTGCTTAAGTCATCATTTAGATTGTAAGCTTTTTGGAGCAGGGGTTGTGCCTTTGTAAAGCACTTAGTACACCAGCACTCAATAAATATCAGCTAAATACAAAACTAACAAGCCTTGTTTCTAATTTCTAGCAGAAGCCCTGGCTACCTGCTGATATCGCCATTGGTATGAGAGACTACATGATGGACTGTTTAGGAAGTTCTTGATGCATTGGTCATCCAGTGGAATAAAATAACTTCTATAGAGGGTCTACTTGTATTATGATTACAACGAAAGTACTTCAGACTGTTTAGCCAATCAGACCACCTAATTGAACATTTTGACACTACTTAAAAAGATGACATCTAGTATAATGGAATGAAGATTTCTTTCACTGAGGTAGGGGAAGCTTTCATTTTAGTTTTAAAATACGAATATCAGAGCTTCACTACAGGAATTGTATTGTGTATGTTGAAATTCTGAGTTTTTTCCCAATTCATTGTAATGTAAATAGTTCCTAGACAACTTGAACTGATTTCTACAGTGTATCCCATTTTTGCCTTTTTCTTTCTTGTTACTGGGATATCCTATATGGAAACAAATCTTTTTAGCGATCTGCTGCTTATTTTATCTAATGGCATAATCCTTTGACATAACTGCCCCCTAGGACTCAATTTGTCATGCACAATGTTAACAACCTTTTAGGAATAGGTGCGGGACCAAACAGAAAACTTAGACACACAAGGGGAATTAAAAATGAAACTCTTAATAGGGGCCTTTTACTTGGAAAAATCCTCGTGTTGATTCTAAGAGTGTACGTACTTTCATACATATTGCATCCGTATGAAAATTGGATATATACACAGAAATTTGGGAGTCTGTAGGCCTTTGCAGAGATCATTTTAATCCTTAAACAATCTAACATGAAATTTTTCATATTTTAATATGTAATCTTATAGGTATCTACAGATGTCAGTTATGAAGACATATATTTGATAAACTAAGCCTTGATCCCAAGTGATGGGTACACTTTATAAGTACACTTGGGTGGGGGGGTTAATAAGTTCCTTCTCATGATCATATCTGAACTGAAAAATTTACAGAAATTATGCTAATAATTCCAAGAATCTGGCACTCTGTCCAGGAAAACTAGCAAGACAGAAAGGGCAGTGGATTCTCCATTTCATAATACTCATTATAAGAGCATAAATAGCAACCAAACACAAATTGTTAAAAGGAAAGCTCTTTACTTCATTTTGCTCCCCTGGGTACTAAAGGTCAGATGAGCATGTTTTAATTAGTTCTAATTATTCAAATTGATCAATGCATTACTTCTGACACATTCCGCTTGTATTCAGAACTAAAAACGCAAATATATGTGCAATTCATGTAAACTTGGTAGTCAAAAGAGCTTTGGCAGTATTCAGAATACCAGAACTTTGTTTCCTTGCCAGCTTCTGAACATTTAAATGAAATAGATATAGAGAGGGATACTGTTTTCATCCAAGAGTGTTTGAAAAAGAGCCTGTGTTGAGTGCGACCTCTTAATGATGCTTTTATTCCTATCCTTCCTTCATGTCTGCTACCTCATCTGAACAACTTCCCACATTCACTATCGTATCTGTAACGAGTGAAGTGCGTTGCATTGTGTGGCAAGCATGCATTCTAGAGGAGCCTGAAAACAACCTCCTTTGAACCTCGAGACATCTGTGCCACTGGAATTGGCATCTTCCTACAAAACATGAGCATCAACTAAGCTCTTTGTAAGCCATAAAGATTTATTTTGTGTCACACATGATTGTGAGTTGTGTGAGAAGGTCTTTCTAGATAAAAAGGAAACCTTTCTTTCAATGTTTGAAAATATAGCTGTCCTGTGAACACAAGTCCATTGCAGGGGGGAAAAAAATCAGTGAAAGTAGCTGCATTACTAAATGAGAAGGGTTAAATTATTTTTAGTCAAAACAGTATTTTCCATTACTGTTTACCACACCTAGTAAGTTCCTCTTCTTGATGCATTCAGCATCACTCGAAAGCATAATACAGGTTTTCCCCAAAAGTTCACAACCCATTCCCTGCCTTTTTGTAAACACATTTTAAAAAAAAAAATGGATTTTGTTGGAATTGCTGGGGAAGTCGCAATAAGAGTTGCCACCACATAAGAGGTATGAATCACCATTTTTATGTCCCCCTGAAGTTAGGGGTGGTCTTTTGGGTCAGTATTACTGATGGTTAGTTTGCGGCAGTGCAGTAACTCTTCTAGCTATATTGAAATACAGCATTGTGTTTTAATGCAACATTAAACACTTTGCATAGTGTCAAGTATCAGGGGTAGCTGTGTTAGTCTGCATCCACAAAAACAACAAGAAGTCGGGTAGCACCTTAAAGACTAACATTTATTTGAGCATAAGCTTTTTTTACCCACGAAAGCTCATGCCCAAATAAATCTTAGTCTTTAAGGTGCCACTGGACTCCTTGTTGTTTTTATTAAAAACTTTACTACTCTGTTGCAAAGCCACTGAGGAAAGATGCAATTCTTAGGCAGTAACATTGACGTCACAGCTACTGCTGCAGGTTCCTCTGAACTTTGTGTGACTACCAATCAATTTTTCCACTGTCAGCAGCTCTTCCAGCAGGTCCAGTGATCTCTTGGGAAAATTAAAATCTCATTATTATTGAGTAACTCTAGTCTGGTCTCAGTTCTGCTTTGTGGCTACAGTTCTTTTCGATAGAGACTTACTGATCATAGAATGTGTATGTGGTTCAGCAGTGTGCCAGTTTACCTGCATGTGTCAGTAGCAACTGTTGAGAGCAAAGCCTTGTGCCAGAAAATATTTTAATCCTGACTGGCTTGTTAAATGCTATTTCCTCTTTAGTTTCAGACCAATCTGCTTGCTCTCCATGTCTTGCTCTTTTTGATTCCTGTACCATAGTGACTCTAAATCTAAACATTGGATATTCTTCTCTGATGCTTTAGGACAAAATATAAGAACAGCATTGTAAGTAAGACTTCTTATTTTTGCCTGCCACTTTTTCTGATTGTGATAATTGTAATCCAGTTGCATAGAATGCTAATTAAAGAGGCTAGAGTGTTAAAGCAAAGGTTTACTTCAGGTCTGTCTTTAAAACCAATTTTACATAGTACTGACAATGGACTATTCAATATGATACCTTGATATAGACTTCTGTTTCTATAGCATTTCACTTGGCAAACACAAACAATGTAATTGTTCTGATTTGTAATGAGAAATCCATTCAGTGTTCTAAATTGTCTTTAGTGAAGGTGGAATTAGAGAAATCACTATCTTAATTGTAATAGCCTCTCTATAGTCCCTACTTGAGAAGTAATGACTGACTACAAATGTGCAGAGAATTTACTCTTGCCTTCATTAGTGTACTGGTATAGCACAATAGAGAACTGCAGTGGCAGCAGAGATCTAAGTAACAGCTCTGTAGGCTAAATCTCATTGTTTTAAAATATCTGTCCAGCCTTTACTTTAGGGGTGAGAGAGCCTTTAGTTTTTGTAACTTTTCACTTACCTCAGGACAATTCCTCTATCGCACCATTTTTAAGAATAGGGCAAAGAATTGAAAAATCAAATTAGGACAAATTTCAGAAGTTTTCCCTTAATTATTTTTTTAGTTTGTAACCTTACTTTTTTTATGTAAATACATCTTTCCTTTGTAACCATATAATACTTAAACTTGTTTAGCTCTTAGATGAAAAATATGGAAGATGAGCAGTAGTATAGACTTCTGTACATGCCCATTGATGAAGGTAAAATATTAGCTATCCTTTACCAAATACATCATGCTCAGTGTTTCCAGTCTTGTGAAGTAAGAGCCTCAGAGCTCCACTGTCTGGGTCATGTGCACAATATGCTTTCTATGGGTATACTTATTTTTTATTGAATTGGACTTATTATGGATTTTGGCTATATTAGCATAGGCTTTTATCAATAATGCCACTGTTAATTTTTTTTATATTTCCACTGTTGCATTCAGGCCTAAAAAAAAAATCTAATTCTACTGCCTCCTACTTAAAACAGTTCTTCTGGTGGGTTCCACATTTGTGTGTGTTGGGGGGGGAGGGTGTTTTACAACAAAGAAAAACCCACTTTCTGCTAAATAGCTGCAGATCTTTCAAATCTTCGCCACTTCTGAATGGATTGAGGCATGCCTGTATATTGCATGAATTGAGGAAAAAATCTTAAATTTCTGCCTGGTACATAATTATGTATGCAGTATACACAAACCAGTGACAAAGGTCAGTGATAGTGCTAGATATGGTCTAAAAACTTGAGCTTTTTAAAATTATACTGTCTTTGCATCTAAACTTCTGGATGTACAGCTTTCCTGTTTCTTACTACAAATTCTTAATCTGTTAGAAATGAACTTATGTCTGAAGGTTTTTGGTTAAACTGAAACATACCATGAATTTCAGAAGCCTTTTGTTTCTTGATTTGGATGTAAACATACTCAAACTTGTGTGTTAACAAGTTTTGTAAAAAAAAACTTGTATAATATATTTGTGGAAGTGGCCACTCCCTATAGTTAGAGGTATTTTAGAAGATGTTATATTGTGAAATATAGAAAAACACTAAAGTGAGACTTAGTTTTTCTTTTCCAGAATTACATGTCTAAATTTTGGCTCCTGAATCCATATTTAGGCATCTTAATGTGTGACCTGACTGCTTTAAAGTGCTGAGCACTTGCAGTTCTTGTTAACTTGAGTGAGATTTGTTAGTGTTCTGAACTTCTGAAAGTTCACTCTTATTTATTCCAGTATCCACCTTGGAGGGATTTGGCCTAAGTGCTTACTTTCTTTTGTGGTATTGGTCTTTGACTCACCATATGGTGAATAGGCTATTCAGTTTCCCTCTTACCTAAGAAATTGCTTCACACTTATTTTGAGAGCTAAAATATGCCATTATTTCACTTGGGTGGCAGAAGAGAAATCCCTTCTATTGCCAACATGAAAGTAAAAGACCAACAGAAGAGCTAGTTTCTCTTTTCCCCTGAGGAGTTTTTTTTGAGTGATCTGTCATTACCAATCAGAAGTAAACTGCTTTCATAGTGGGTTCCCCCCACACCTGGCATTTGGTTCAGCTTCTTTTTCAATTCTTAAAAGTAGCTTTTTTTTGTTTCTGACAAATGTCTATTAATTTATCCATGCTGCAGCAAGAGTGCAGGATGGGCAAAAATTGTGTAGGAAACTTAAATTGAGATTGATTGAATAAATTTGCTGCACAAAAACTGATAAGAAACATGCGTGTTTGATGTGGATTTTTCAATAACTTGTCTCTACGCTCATGCAGCACAGATTAGATTCCGGGGAGGTATAAAACATACATAGCAGGAATACTGAAGATGAGTAAATTTATTTGGGTTCATATCTCAGCACAAGTCTCATTTCCAAGCTCACAAACTTTTATAGGCTATTGATCAAAATGACATAGATACAAACCTAGTTATGGGGCTCTTGAGCACCAACATGCTCAAACTGATGTCAAAAAGAGCAGCAGATGCTCAGCATTCCTATAAATCAGGCCCCAAATATGTTGCTGACATAGCTAGATAATTCTTGGGATGGTAATGGGAGTCGATATGGAAGAGAAATGGCTGGAATATCAGACCCCAGGTTAATAGACACTTGGTTATATTTTACAGTCACTGAGTAAACTTTTGGATCTGTGAATCCATAGGAGCAACAGAGTTTGATGTTAGAAAATTTCAGTCAGTCTGGAATGTACTCTGCAACTATTAAATTAGTTATTTTCCTGAACATTGTAAAAACTAGCTACTACTTTGTCCCACTTTCATATTTCTGTCTTGAATAGTGCAAATCTAAGACCTAGGTTCTAACCTATTGACAGCTCTACCTGTTTTCTCTTTCTTTGTCTATTTGGTATCTCTCTGAGGCAAGGACTGACATCTCTATTAGAATCACTAAACATTACCCTAATACAAATGAATTAATGGTAAGTCAATTGATGCTTAGTATTTTTAAAAAGCTTGGTGACTTTTAGACTATGATTTAACTCTATGCAATAGATGGTAAATTGTGCCTATATTTACAACTGAGATGGAGCTAAAATTAAACACTTCAGAGCAAAAATGTTATTTTTTTAGAAGAAATAGTAAATATGCATATGTAAATCTTCGGTACACAGTGTATCTACCAAGGTATCACTGTAGCTCTCTAAAATTTGAATCTCAAAAACTATTATGAATTCATAGAAATTCGGCCCTGCTTTCAACATTTTGTACATTTCTCTCATCCGGATGCTTTCAGAAGTACTAAAATCAAGTTTGTAATGTTTTCCTTTAAATCCTCCTTTTAATCTAGCTCCATTTTATGAGTATTGACAGGCTTTTTAGCCTATATTTCTGCATATGTAGAATGATGAACAACAACAAAGAAAATCACAAGTTTTATCTAATGGCTCATTTCTCTGTTCTCTACTTTAGGACTTCCTTTTCCAGTCCAGTCTCAACCCAAACACCTAGACTAAGCATATTTTTGCTAACTTGGCTGTCAGTCTTAAGGTTTCCCTTGTGTTTAGCTGGTGGTCATTGCTGATATCTTTCAAAAAGCATTAATGTTGTCAGTTATGCTTTTAAAATTATAAGCACTTACATAAGCAGCTGCTTTGAACTCAGATCCATAGCTGGTTGGCAATTCAGTTTCTGAATTTTTTCTCAACTGTGCCTGCTGTGAAACTTCATGGTGCTTGCAAAAGCTGCTCTTAACACAGGTTTTATTTAAAAGGCTTAATTGAGAATATGAACTATCAACAAAGCAGTCAGTGAACACTAAAAGGATCTGCTGCGTGACTAATGCCTGGGTAGCCTTTGGCTGACAGCAAACTGTAGCATTGTACCTGTGATGCTATAAATTCCAGTATTTTGGTACTGGCTATTAGACACGTCCTCCCCTATCTCTTATTTTACAGTATGTTTTATGCTTTTTCCAAAGCACATAAGACATAGTGGAATGGATATCAAGAAATCTCACTCCTTTGCACAAAATCATGACATGCTTGTTCTGCATTGTTCCATCCCTATATGGAGACGGCCAGAATTGAAACTTAAGCATTGCGTATTAAGTGTTAAATCATTTAGCACTTCCTCTGTTAAGCATATGCTTGCCTTGTATGGCCCTTGAACACTGCTAATACACAGTCTAACTTAATAGATCTTTGCCATCATTGTCCTGATTCGGGGCATAGCATGTTGCTGCTTTTCTAAAAGCCCTTTGGACAAGATCACTTTAACTTCCATGAATCTCTTTTTTTTTGGTGGTGGCCTTCAGAGACAAGTAACACTTTTTTTTTGTTAATGGAGTATATCTCTTGATCCAACATGAGATGAATTAACAATAACTTAGGTGTGTTTTTTAAACATACAGCCAATTTTCTTCTTCCTAAGCTTGGAGTTTTTTCTTTTAGTTATTGAATATGGTTATGTGGTATGTTGATCATGAGTTTGGGATGATCATATTGCCTACTGGTGGTTGGCTCACAAATGACTACAGGTCATCCCAACAGCACATCCCAACTTTATATGATACTACACCATTTTTTTTTAAAAAGCTTAGCTTTATGGGAATAGTGTTTGTCTCCACATCTAATTAATTGCCTAGTTACTGTGAGTCATGGCAATTAATGTATAGGCAGTGGGGATAAAAAATAGTACTGACATTTTAAAAAACTCACTTGACTAAAGTAGCTTTTCTGTAGAATGAGGTGGGGAGGCTGCTAGCAATTTAATCTCTTCCCTGACACCCCCAAAATCTGCCATTATATAGACGGCAAATTATGCCAGACTACTCCGTGCTTCCCTCTAGCCAATAATAGGTGAGAAAATGATACCTGAATAAAAGCTGCTTGGGGATTCAGAATCTTTCATCTTCTTCAATGGGACAGAATAGTTAGTTTACTTCCAAGATCCCAGAAATGCAACATTCTGTGTGATGGTTGTTGTACCCTATGTGTACAGTATTCACATACTACCACTGAGAATGCAGGACCTGCAGTCCAGGGTAGAAGACTTCAGATTTGTAAGTCTCCCATTTGTCCTTGATTTAAAAACTGGTCAGTATGGTATCAATGCCAATTAACCTATATGCTGGTGTTTGCATTTTGGCAGCTTTGGAGATAATGGGCACTAAGAACTTCTAAAATAGGAAGTAACAAGCAGTCAGTTCTCAAACTGAATGGGCTGTTTTTATTTAAAGTGTAAGTCACTTGTTCTTGTTGCATGTTTGAAAACCTACATACAGTGTGTGTATTTGGTGGGGGGGCTAGGTTCCTGTCTGACAGGAATATTTAACTGGAAGAAGAATGGTGGGGGAGAACAATCTACTTACTGTATTTGTTGGACACAGGTACAGTCTTAAAGTTGTTATGGCAACCAGGAACCTTACTGTTTTTCCTCCCCAATAAGCTTTAGGTTCTTCATTTTATTACAGTCATGAAGAACTGCCTTCAAGCTGGTAAACACAAGATATTGAACTCAATTCAGTGTTTTGTGCTTCCTTTTTTGTTTGGTCATATTTTCATTTTAGCAAGAAGAACTGGGATACAGAAGGCAGTTCTCTTTAGGCATCCCACTTAATGCTGTTTTGAATCTGAAGACCAGATAAAATCACAAACATGAACATGTCCATTTCTGCAGCCACACAGCTAGTCAAAAAGCCAGAGTCATCAGGCTATTTCCAGTTGTGGGGAGGAAGTAAGAAAAGAACTGCTGGCTCATTTAGAGATCTGCAAGAGACTATATTTTGAAATGAGTCCTTAGTCATCTCAGATACTGCAGTGGAGTCTGAGTTTTGAGACTCGCACTCAGGTTTTTGTGTATACTTGTCACATTCGGAGCCTTTTGTCTGGGGGTACAAAATTAGTGTCATTTCTGGAGCCATTTTAAGATGGATAAATTGCTTTGACAGACATCTTCCAATTCACTTGCAGTACTGTTTGTCTTCCTTACACAGGGCTGACTTTCTCCACAATTTAGCCTCATGTTTTAATTTCTAATTGCTGTGGTGATAAGGCAGCATTTGTAGGATAGATATGTAAATCAGTGGAAATTATGGTCCAAGTTCTAGAATAAAATGTGTAGGTAATCTAGAGCATGAAATAATTAAATTTCACTTACTGAAAGTCCCTTTGGTCTAAGAACATCAATCCTATAGATAGATGCATGTAAATTATAGATGTTGGACCGTAACTTTCTTTTTTGGAGGCAACCTGCTGAGAAAAGGAGTGGTGTTCTTCTCTGTGCCCCCCCTTCCCCCATCTGAACACTTATGGGTCTGATTCTTCCTTCCCTGCACCTTGTGTGGTCATTTATACCAGTGCAAAGCACTACCAATTCAGAATTGTAGTACTTCACGCTAACTCTACATTAGGATACATGACTACACAAGGTCAAAAAGCAATGTTTTGGGGTTTGATTCTTCATGTTGACAAACAACTTAATGGAAATTCATAGATTCCAAGGCCAGAAAGGACCACTGTAATCATGTAGTTTGACCTCCTGTATAACACAGGCCATGGAACTGGCCCAAAATAATTCCTAGAGCACAGCCAGTCTTCATTTTAAAATTGCTACTGATGAGTCCACCATAAGTTGTTGTAAGTTCCAATGGTTGTTTATTCTCGTTGTTATAAATATACACCTTATTTCCAGTCTGAACTTGTCTAGCTTCAGCTTTCAGCCATTGGGTCGTGTTATACCTTTCTCTTTAGATTGAAGAGCCCATTATTAAATATTCCCTATAAGGTACTTATAGACTGTAGTCAAGTCACCCTTCAATCTGCTCTTTACGGTAAATAGACTGAGCTCCTTGAGTCTGTTGTTATAAGGCAGGTTTTCTAATCCTTGAATCATTGTCATGGCTCTTCTCTGAATTCTCTCCAATTTTACAATATCCTTCTTGAATTGTGAGCACCAGGAATGGACACGGCATTCCAGCAGCCGTTGCACCATGCCAAATACAGAGGTAAAATAATCTCTCTCTTCCTACTCGAGTTCCCCTGTTCAAGTTTGAGAAAAATATTCAGCACCTTCTCCTATTCAGTTAAGCTCTGTACTCAGTTAAAGAGGCAAAGCAAGTCTCCCAGAAAAAGCAGAGTAGATCAGACTTGACATTTCTAAGGTTTTTGTCTACACAAAGGTTTTGTACTAGTACAGGTATTTTAGTTCAGGATGATTTTGTTTTTTTTAAACAAAATAGCTAAATGGATACAGCCCCTAGTGTGGATGTAGTTGTAGCTGTATAAAGGTGCCTAATGCCAGCATAGCTTATTCTCCTTCCTTATAGGAGTAACTATCCTGATACAACTCTGTCCACGATATGGGAGTTGTGCTACTGAAACCTCTAGCTATCCAGTATAGTTTAATTTGTGTGTTAACAAGTCTAAGTTAAGAAAGGCAGGAAAACTTCAATGAGGAGGGAGGAGGAAACCTGTTCAGATGTTCGTTAGAATTCATCGCATAAACAGGGCCCAATCAGAATTTCTCCCCCCTTAAGATATCTTGGTGAATGTTTAGTTTTTCTCCTTTTGAGACCATGTATTAATATTTTAATTTTTTTTAGCTTAAACCACTATACAATTTTCAGAGGTGCCTAAGGGAGTTAGTACCCAAATCCAGTTGAAAATCAAACTCTGAAAATCCTAGCTGAAAAATCCACTTGCCATGAAGAGTGGTAAGCTTTTCTGCTGACTGAGTGGGCCCAGGACATCTTTCTACTTAATTTTCCTATGATTGCAAAGTCCTTCCAGCTTTGAACTGATGTGTTGTCCTCATGAGTCTATAGAGGGAACAAATGAGACTCATAGTAGCTTTGCCGGGCAGCAGCAGAATAAAATTTAACAGGATCAGTCAGTTTCACTGCAGTTTTCAGAACCTTGTTGGCATCAGTGAGATCTTGTTTTCACACTAATGCTCAGAAAAGCTATGAGGAGCAATAAAGGGAAGCTTTCCATGGAAGACAATCCCAAAACAAGTGTAGAAGAGTGGGAAACCTTTCTTCTTGATAGCCAGGAGACTGGAGGGGAGGATGTCTTATGCAGTATGTGTGAGGCTCTGAATGCAGTGGGAGTGACAAGCTTTTAGATGAATGGGAAGCTTCCTTTTCTCTCTCCCACAAGTGCACCCCCATGCATCAGCCAGCTGTAGTTGATGTGAAAGATAGAAACAGGCATGCTTTAGCAACAATACCCTGGCAGAAATCCCAGCAGTTGAGATGGGCATTCTTACCAGCATATTGGCCTTTGGACCCTGCTGATTGGGAGAAGGCTACAGACATATCCTTTTGTTTATAACTTTGGCTAGTAGGTGTCTAGTTTCTGATCTTTAGTTCTGCTCTCACCTGACTCAAGAAAATGTGCTGTCTGTGGTTTGCTTCACAATCTTATCAAAACAAAGCTGCTGTGTATTGACTCACTTCCACAAAATACATGAGTATTATAATTGGCAATCTGACAAGTCCACTTCCACTAAATACCAGAATAGTGACTCATCAAATACAGAATAAGAACACATACTTTAGGACAGCAGTAAGATTTGCGTGAAGGAAAATGTTTGTAGAATCAGATCAGTATGTGTGTGCAAGCTTACCTTCTGAGAGAGCTACAGATCTAACTGCTGTTCATGGTAAAACTAGGAATCTACTTTGGTTTTAGCCTGATCAAGTCAATGGACTTTCAGCCTCAGAGTGCATGGCATGACTTGTTTGTTTTTTAATCAACTATGGGTAGGGTATGGAGTGAGAAGAAACTGTGTTTGTTTTTTAAGGTAGATTGGTTTAGCAGTTTCTATATAGCCAAAGATTCAGGCTCCAAGCCGGGGTGTCTGATAGGGAAATTGTAACCATTGTTTTGGTTTTATATAAAATGTGCTTGACTTGTCTATAGAGGCTTATACTTCCTATAGGAAATTGTATTTTGTATAAATAGTAAATGATGTGGTATTTGAGCTGAGGCAGAGATGTGTATATATATTAAATATTGGCCTATCTGGAAAATCTGCATGGAATAGACTTTTGACTGTCAAGCTATTAGATGGACACAGACCTGAAAGTATAAACCAAATGGCTTCCAGAAACCTGTTACTTTGTATCAGAGGGGTAGCCGTGTTAGTTAGGATCTGTAAAAGCAGCAAAGAGTCTTGTGGCACCTTATAGACATTTTGGAGCATGAGCTTTCGTGGGTGAAGTGGGTATTCACCCACGAAAGCTCATGCTCCAAAATGTCTGTTAGTCTAGAAGGTTCCACAAGACTCTTGCTGCTGTTACTCTGTAGTTTAGATACAGCACTGGATGATACTGTTCTGCCTATTTCCACTTCCAAGTAGTGTTAAAGGGGAGTCCTAACAGGTAAGGTGCTAGGATCTTATTAAACTTCTGGAATAAATGTGCCACAAACTGTGGAGAGAGCACCAAGGGACAAGTAAGATGTCTAGTGCATGCCATAAACTGTTGTGTGAGGATGTTGCAAACTATCCTCCTGCTCGTCAAGAGGAAACACATGGGAAGAACTGTCAGTTTTAACAGTAGTTGGCTGTTCTGTCACAACAATTTAATAGAGAAGGACTTGGCTACACCAAAACAGAAGTGTCAGAATCTTGGCATCTGGACTAAACAGCGGTAGCACCTTTGGTGCTCTCCTAAGGCATATATTTTGAGTCAGAAGCAACAGTGCATGAAATGTTAAACTGCCTGTGAAATCCTGAAGCATTTTGGAATAGCAGAAGTGACAACCACTCTGAGTGGACAGTTGCGTACTTTGTGCTGTTCTGTCAAGTATGACCATATATGGCTTGAGCCTGGATTGGCTAGATTTGTCATGCCTGAAGCAAAAAGAGGAAGCTGCCTGGTGAGCCTAATTGTGCTATTCTAATATTCTAGAGAGTGAATCTTTCCAGTAGCTGTGGGTACAAATATAGGTTATCTAAATAAGATAATCCAAAGTAAAAGCACCACCTGCTTGCTCCAGTAGGCTGCTAAGAATTGGGTGAACTTTTCACCCTGGCACAAAGCAAAGTGTCAGATTTAATACTTGATTTTACCTTAATTTTCAGTGTTTTTACCTTTAGGCAAATTATAGCTTGCTTTTCCCTGAAACTTTGACTACTAGCCTCTTGAGTCCTATCTGTAATGGGGCCAGCATGTAACCCCACCCCCATGAAAACAGAACTCAGCACTACTTGCATTTTTTATGTCAAACATTTGCCTGGTTTTAATGTACTTTAATATTTGTGTCTACATAAGATTTATAAAGGGCTCGCAGAAGGCAGTACAGGGAAACTGATCACAGACCTGCGTGGGTATGCTATGATGAAACTACCTGAACAGGGAACATTTTGTCTTTCACTTTCAGATGTGTACAATTAAGACAATTGTCATTAAATAGGTGCATTTGTAGTGTAAGATGCTGATCTTGCAATTCACTAAGGGCTGTAAGTAGTTTAATCTGAGACCCCACTAGTCTTGCAACTTACAATAGTGTACATGCAGAGATATCTAATTATGTAGACTACCAGGGAAACTAAAGCTGCTGAACTACATGTGGAGAAAGGTGGTTTTTGCAGGACTAGTGGCAGCAGCATTGTTTGGGAGGGATAAAACCAAGGACATCCCCACTGAACAAAAAATTACTTACCTGGGCCCAGTGTCAAAGCATTGAAAGTGAGGGATGAGTTCTTTAACAAGCATCCGCTATAGATCAGTGCTGTATTGCTAAAATTCCCAAACTTGCCATGGCTTCCAGTGCTTTGAAAGCATTTGTTTATATCCCTGGCAGTTCTTACACTGTCAGCAAATGGCATGATTTGTAAGGTCTCTCTTGCTTTTTTCTACTTTAAAAAAAAAAAACAATTACAAAGCTTGAAATCCAAACTTTCAGATCATGGAAGGCATTAATTTCTGACTAGTCATTCACAAAAGTAATGTTGATGACTGGTGCAGAAGTGTTTAAATTTCAGAGTAATGTGCTGTCCAAAGTACGGGTCTTGAACTAGTGATCAGAATTTTGTTTAGTGTCAGAAGTATTAGGTGGTTATATCATGGCGATGTACGATGTGTTTTCAATGTGTGTGTTAATGAGCTATCGTTAACTCTAGTCTTGGCAAGTAGACCCCAGTATAAATGATGCACTATTCTATTTGGAGATAGTTATATTCATGTGTCAATTTCATGTGTCTAAACTCTTCACTAGCACTTACTCCATTTCTTAGGGGTGCCATCTGCTTAAATGCCAGTACTACCAAAATTCCCTGGCTTACTATTGCTTAAATTTAGAGGAAATCCTTGCACTAAAATGGCTCAGCAATTTTTAGAAATACTCCTCTTCCTGTCCCACCACTCATCCTCCATTGAGCTCTCTCCTGGCAGCATAACACAGTTATATGAGCGCTTTTACAGTGGTGCTGCTGTAAGCTTGTAAGTGTAGGCCTGGCCTTAGTGAAAATGCCTGCTCACGCTGTTTGGGTGTTTAACTAAAATGGACAGTTGATCTTTAAAAGGCGGTTACCAAAGGTTGGCAGTATGGCAACAAGCCCTCTTGATCAAGGTAGCCTTTAAGGATCAAGTGATCTTGTCTGGAAAAAATGGCAGTTTTGAGGATTAAATAGCCTTGAAGAGAATCGAAGAACTTTCAGATAACCCTTGGACCATACAGGCCTCAATTTAGTTCCCTCAGACAATTAAATCAGTTTGTTGGTATTTCTTCTAGAACAGGAAAGTTGTTTTTTTTTTAAAAAAAAATTCTTCTGGTGTATTTTAAAACTAAGTTACTAACTTGCATAGCTTTCTACTGACAAAGCAGCCTTGGCTCCAGTAGATTTTTTTTTTAAACTAGATCCAAAACAGTGGCATTTAAAGAGGTAGTATAATAACTGCTCATTCAACTGTGCACCCTTGTGGTAGGTATGTTCTTGTATTCTTGCCTTGAGCCAAGTACTCCATATATAACTGAAATTAAGTGTAATCAGCAATAGCTAAGGTTAGGAAGTGGAAAATGCAACTAAATTCGCAAAACCAATAAAGCCATCTCTTCCCCCAAATGTTTTTTAAAAAATGGTAACGCTAAATTGGATGAAGTTGAAGCAAAGATAACTTCAGTTAAGATTTGAGGCTATATTTGTGTCCCTATTATGTGGAGGTGCTCTAATATTTTGGTGTTTATCATGCTCACTCCTGATGAGGTAGAGTATTCTTATCCCTATTTTACAACTGGTGAATGGAGACACATGAAATGACTTAAGGCCCTAGAGGAAGCCTCTGGTAGAGCTGGGAATTGAATCCAGGTGTTGAGTCCCTAGTAACCTAACCCCTGGATCATCCTTTAGAAGTACTGTAGAGGTTAGGGCAGAGCTTCATTTAAATCTTAGCCCCTGCTTCCAAGAGCCAGGCTTATTTCATGCCAGGGTAGCTTCCCTCAGTTGCAATGAGAAGCAGACTAATGTAACTTGTATGTGTTTTAGACAGCACTTGCCTTTCCTAAACTCTGTGTGTTATACTGACATAAGAGAAATGCATTAGATGTCAGTCATATGTAGCACTAGAATGGTACTATTCTACTTGATATGCACAAGTTAGACATACTCAGTCTCTCCCAGATAAAGTTTGTCAGTTTGAATTTATATATATTCTAGACATGACTGGCTATAAAACTAATATAAAGATGAAGTAAACTGTTATCTTTCAGTAAATGCAGACTGCACAATCCAAGCTAATAAATACATTCCCTTGATATTGCCTCCTACCCTCTAAGCCAGGGGTTCTCAAAGTGGGGGTTGGACCCCTCAGGGGATCACGAGCTGTCAGCCTCCACCCCAAACCCCACTTTGCCTCCAGCATTTATAATGGTGTTAAATATATAAAGTGTTCTTAATTTATAAGGGGGGTCGCACTTGGAGGTTTGCTGTGTGAAAGGGGTCACCAGTACAATAGTTTGAAACCCACTGCTCTAAGCATTAATGCTAGAGCATATCAGCTTAATGAGGTGATGTACCATACTACCATCCCAGGAAAGGATTGCATAGCACTCTTTGGTAATTAACAGTCACAACAGCTGGTTCAAGTCATAACTTCAGAGAGGGAGACTACCAGCTTTGGTCAGTTACAATGACCAAGTGAGATTTGCACTGAAGTATTATAGACTGAAAGTTCTCCATTCAAGAAAAGGTAGGCTGGGCCTAACCTAACTTGGGGTGGAGCAGGCCTTGTCAGGGGGTAGATAGTTGTCTCGTAGGTGCAGACAATTAAAATAGCAGTAATCCAGGTAGGGATGACTTTATTCCCAATTATCTTTTGTGGTGTGCTAAATTCTGATAACAGGACTGCTTGACACACTGGCACCAGGGTTTGCTTGCCAAGTCAAAGAATGAATACACCTTCCCTCTGAAGGATCTCAACAAAACAATACTAATGAATGGCATCTCACTGACCCTGAGAGGTAGGCAAGTGTTTTGCAAAGTTGAAGTGATGGACCCAAAAGTCACAGGTGTACAGTCCACTGCCTAAACTACAGGACTATATTCCTATAATATGAACCATTACATTATTTAAGGAAAGGTAAAAAATAGTGTAAAATCCATTTGAAATGGCTTCAGGATACAGTAGCTACAATATAAGCTCCCTTAAGACCAATATCTTAAGGCTTGTCTACACTAGAGTGCTCTAAATGCCCTGGGTTAGACACTACTGGCACAAATTAAAAGGTACCTAGTAACATGCACTAGGTACCTTTTAGTTTGTGCCGGCAGGGTTTACATGAGGCAGTTAGAGTGCAATATTTTAGAGCACTGTAAAATTCACACCTCCTGTAAACTGGACTGCTGCAAAACTATTATTCGGGGTAGAATTGCAGTGTCTTCAACTTATAAACTTCATGTATAGCTTTACTAGTTAACTCAAGAGTTAGACTGCTTTCAGATTTTTTTGAGGTTAAGAAATAGCACTAGCTGTCTACTCAATTGAAAAATGAGGGACAGTTCAAATTAAATGAGGGTTGTCTTTGCTGTACATAAAGTTGAGACTTAAGTATGCTGGTGCACTGAGGAAAAACCACCAGGTTGCCAAATGTCCTCTCTCACTCTTGACACCATGGTTTTTGGCACAAAAGTTTACTAAAATTCAGACTTAGAGGCAATATCTTGTCTTTTTTTCATAGGTCAACACAACTATGTCCAATTTTCAAACAAAGTCTGAATCATGACTTGACAGTAAATGGGGAAATTTATTTTAGTGCAAGTTAACACCTTTCCAGCAAGTAAATAATAATCCGTGGTTAACACATTAACGGCTACTACAAATTAAGAAAATTGAAACGTGTCTTGAAGTAACAATGTGTTACATATTGTCCTCATCTGATTCATCCTCCTCTTTCAAAGACTCCTGTATTAAAAAAAATAAAAGCGTAATCAACTCCTAGGTCTTGTTCAGTGGCTGCCTTGCAAGTCCTAGGAGTCAGCCTACATTCAACAAAGTATCTGATTCTTTAAAGCTATATACCTGGTATAGTCATTTACACTAGTTCACTATGAGTGAGTGAGAAATTTTGGTGTGGTAATTGAATTGCATCCACTTTGTACAGAAACTAAAGCAGTAGAGACAAGGCCCTGTATCTACACAGATTGCATAGCACCCTGTGGCAGTCAATAATAGTGTTGCATGGGAAAGTGTCAAATACTGCAACTTCAGTGTACAAGAAACACTACTGAAGTGCAGCCATCACTTCCAAAACAAACGCAGAACTGATACATGCACCGATGGCTTCTATTTTTCCTAGTCAATTTGTGTTTTAAAGGGTTAGTGTACTGGATATAACTCATTACTACTGTCAGTTCTCGCAGTTAAAAAATAGTCTGATGCATTTGGTTTGTCTTATTTAGGCAAGGAGAAACATGCCTGCTGTACAAGACTTGAACCTACATTGTTGAATGCACACGTGATCGGCTGAAGATACCACTGGATTACTTTATCTTTTTATTCTTCCTTCCAAAGTTTCTGGTAATTGTTTCTGAATCACTTTAATCTAAAAACCCCAGGCTAGATTTGCCTCATAACTAATTACTTAAAATAATACACTTCTAGTTGCCAAAACACTAGACAAAGTGAACTTTGTGCAGTTTATTCTATTCTGGACTTGTAAAATGGAGTTTTGAACCTACTAAATAAAATTCTATTGCTTACCTTAGCATATTTCTCTGCTTCTTCTCTGATGTCTTTTGGAACAATTTCATGTTTTCCTTTTGTTACTGCGAATGAAGCCATATTTATAAAGACTTTAGAAATTACTGGTATAAGCATGGAACTTGTAAGTCTCAAAGTAACAAACTTAGTGGATAGAAGCAACAAGAAACTACAAACATTAACAGGTATGTTACTTTCCCTGTAGTATGTGTGGAGTTTAGAATTTGAGCCTTGAATTTTACTCCCACAGAACTGACAAACATGGTGTAGCTAAAGATAACAAAACAAGGAAAAAATGAAATACGTTACTTTCTCCAACCCAGCTGAGTTCAAGTTCAAAAGATTTATCCTTCACTTCATCATGAACTATGTAGATTCTAGAAAGAAAGAAGAGTGAAGAAAACTGGTTAAGAGTTAGCCACTGACATTTTCCCTTCCCAAAGCCAAGGATTAATATGCAAAATGAACAATTACATTACAAAATTCTACTTGCCCCCTCCCTTCTTCCCCTGCTAGTTTGTAGATCACAATTTTCCTGTTTTTAACATGTTTCTCTTGTATGGTAAAGGACCCGCACACCAGTAGTGTATATAGTAGTTTTACATTAATGTACAAAGTAAATGCTGAAAGTAACATTCCCTCCCACTTACAGTAGCATTCGCTAACAGAAACTTTCAGCAAAGATACCACCCTTAACTCAAGGTGTCTTACAACCAGTAATAAGTGCGGAACAAGTATCCTGATCAAATATGCAGACAGCATAACACTTAAGTGACCCCATAGGTATGATGCCCTTGACCTAGTGCCTCAACTATTCATGAAACTGAAGCCAGCAAGTAGTTCTCCTAAAACTATATTTCTCCTGCAAGTCACATACAAATTAAAGAAGACTGAGTAAATGCAGCTCAAACTTACAAATGTTGTCTAATACTACACGTGCATTCACACACCTTGCACATCTGTAGTTAGTGACTTGTGTACAAGCCCTATTTACATATGGAACTGGCCATGTGTTACAATTCTAATTCTGCATGCAATCCTGGTAAGTTATGCACGTGTTGTCATACATACAGTTCTGAAACTAGCCATCAGCCTATAAAAATAAAAGGCAAAATGTCGTCTACAGTCTGGTCATCATTGCCAATCTTATTTCCATGTTCAAGAACATATAAACCTTATCCTTAATCTATTTGTTCACATGAGGAACACTAAAAAATGCCAAGTTAATGTTCTCCAACAGCTCCCTCAAAACAATTGCACAAGTTAATTTCCTAAACAAAAAACATTCAGTTCCAATTGTTACAGAAGCTTGCATTCTTCAAACTTGGAATTTAGGATGCTTAAAAGCAAAGCTGAAAATGGGTAGTCCTAATGGTGATGTCATCCCTTGTCCTCTAGAAGAGGAGCTAGAACCTACAAGTTCACTAATTGCATTGGGCATATGCTCTGGACTTACTTGCCAACCAAGATCAGAGCTCTGAATGCCTCAAAGCCTGCTATTAATCATATGGAATTGTAGGCACTGATCCTGGAAATTGCTCATGCTATTTTCATTACCTCAACTCACAGGCCCTCACCCCGCCCTGTCTCATCCACCTGTTGTTTTTGAGACTAAGTGCTTGCCTCCAACAGCTATTGTATTGCTAGTGCAGTGGGGACCCCAACCTGGTTAAGGCCTTTCAGTGCTACTGGAGTGTTAAAGGATTGCAGATAAACTGAAAATGTCAAAAGAAAAAGTGTAAAGTGCATAGAGTTGCCACTATGCAACATTTCAAGCCTCCAGTACCATGTGGTTCACTTTTCCATTCTAATTCCTTGGACCAAAAACAAAGTTTGCCCCCAGTTTGTGCAGCTTGAGAGAATTTGATCCCCTGCTCACAGGGCTTCAAATAAATATCAAGGTCAGAGATCCTACTTAAGCTCTCTGGTTCAACACATCAAGGCAACCTGAGACATCTGTTGTATGGAACATGCATATGCCCCAGTACAAAAAGGTTCATCCTAGTACATCCTTAGCCTTCTAAGATACTGCTACAAAAATACTGGAATCATTTGCAACTAAACTGTAATATTAAAGTTTCACAGGCAAGCACACTCGATGTCCAAGAAACTCACTGTAATTCCTGCAGTAGCTAAAAGTTTGAAGGGGAAATGTCCTCAGATATTCAGACAAAAAAGTTCTAACCCCTCCTCTGAAATGTGTTCAATCAACCATTTAATTCATACAAAGTATCAGGAGGACAGAATCAAGGTGAAAACAGCATTGTATAAGCATCCAGCAGATTAGTTTCCATTTCTGGCACTGAGTTAGTCTAAAGCCTTCAAATCACTGAGGAAAAATGTCTAGGCAAGAAAGGGTTAGAGATACTGATACGAACAAACATGAAAATACAAAAGGAAGGACACACTAGACTCAAACACTCCTATTTCTTCAATTCTGCACCCCAGTTCTGTTTTCTCTCCTGCCTGTGTTTGTGTGCTCAAGTTCAACAAGAGGCTCATAGCAGCCAGCAGATGAGACCAGGAAGGAATAGTGACTATCCAGCACTGTCTAATGTATACTATATATAAAATATTTCCCTAGTCTTAATTACCTAACATGGTATTTCTAACACCCGTTAGTAAGTTTAGAAACATTAAACGAGCAAAGAAGCTACTGTGCCATCAAATACCAAATTTGATTGTTAGTTTCCTCCAGGAGTCAGCTAAGTCCTACTATTTCTCCATCTACATAGTAGAAGGCTACATGTCATCTTCTGGATAAATTGCACTGCACTTGCTCTCCTAACCAAGCAGTGATGCTCCTTAATCAGCTAGCAAGGAGAAGAGAGGGGTGGTAATGAGGCCCTCTCCAGGAACAGTGTTCCTTTGCTTCATTCCTAGATACTGCCAAGCTAGGAAGCACCTGAAGCCACAATTAATTAAGTTTGCATAGATCTATTTCCATAGTAACTCTGTATTATGAACTATGACCAGCTTCCCTTTCTCTCAAATGTTTACATTTAAAAAGTAGGAACACGGCCAAACATTTATCTGCACTTAACCCACTGTTTCAAGCAACACCTAAAGTGATTAATGGAAAGAATAAAGATACATGTTTTCACTTGGCTTCCACAGTGCTGCCAAAAGCACCAAGAATTGACTCCTTTCACGGTTTCCTCTGTATAGTCAGTTTCCCCATGCTGGATAGATCTTTTGCACAGGAAGGAGGGAGAGAAAACCACATATTTAAAATAGGGAAAGAAGATTGTAAAACTACTAAAGTTAGTTACACAGGGACAGCCCTAGGAACAGGAGTAGTACTTTAAGCTTCCATTTTTATTTTTTATTTAACTGACTCAGTTCCATGTTAGGGCCAGTTTGCCAATCTATTGAGATGTTTATTTTTCACAAAGAGGGATAAGAGAAAATAAGAGCACTGGGGATGAAAGGCCGAAAGGAAAGGAAACTTACATTTTTGCAACTTCTTTAACAACATCACGGCAAGTCATTTCTTTCATCTGTGGGTAAGGAATGTACAATTTAGTTGATTTAACATTTTGTATTTTTGGAAAGCACTTATCCACTAGGGGAAAGCCAGGATATTGGTGGCTGATGCACCAAATTATATTACTCTTGTTTTGTTCCGGCATCGGTTTCTGCTGCACAATCCTGCCACGGGCTCAGTTAAGAATAGAGCCAAATTAAGTTAGCTAATGATTCCTTATTTTCACTTTTTATTCTGGACGACTACTTCTGTATGAGTCCCAAATGTTACTCTTTCCCCTATTCATTCAGTTGTAGACAACTCAGACACAGCTCTTCAGTTTGTTCCTTTCAACTAGACGCTGCAGAGCTTTTTATAAATCTCAGCACACAGGCCTTTACTTAGCTGATTATACCTTAATGCCTTTTGACAGACTAAATCATGGGACTATCATACCAACAGATGCATCTCTATCTTAGCACCTGTTCTAACAATCATGCGTCAAGAGTCTCAAGGGCATTCCTGTTTACATGTAGTGTCCTACTAGTAAATGCTATTCTAATTTTGATAAGACAGACCTTGTGAGGCTGAACGGAGGATTGGTTTTTCATTTTTTCCTCAAACTCATGTAGGTACATTGAGTCCTGAGGCAGTCCACTGACAGCTGACCAAAATAAAGTTTCACACTTGATTATGGTAACATTTACAAAATTAAATTCCAGGATCCATGACATGGCACAAGCTCATGAAAAAACATTCATACACATCAGATCTCAACCGGGACCTCCTCCTTTTGGAATAATGGAAAAGCAGCACAAAACTAGATCCTTCTTCCCTTTCCCCAATAACTGATTCTTAACAGTGACAGGATCATATCTGGACAAACACTCAGCGAACAACAAGACGGGATACAAGTCTACTGTGCTATTTGTGCTAAATGTTCACGTGCTGCAGCACACTAAACGTTCCCTCGTATGCATTAATCTACTCACTTCAAAGCAGGGTGGATCAGAGCACACTAGGGAACTTTTAATGAGTAGCAGCAGGCCCAGACAGACATCTTATGCACAGCAGGCTAGTATGGGGTAAATTTACCCCCTGTTTTGCCACAAACTAGATGTTTGTGTTGACACAAGCCCTAAGATATATACACCACTATCTTTGTATAACCATTGCATGCACCACAGAACTGATTCTTGCATTTATGCACACAAGTTATTTGTGGAAGAGTGAGAGATTTATTAGTCTACTGATGTTAAGAAGGTTTGCAGGCCACATGTTTCAGCTAGACATTATCCCTGACCACCTTTTTCATCTCAGATTTGTTAATCCTGCAGACAGTATCAAAAGCTTGACACTGAATTTATCATTCAAAGGTTTACATGTATCATTCACTGTTCACATCCAAAGTAATGGGGGAAATTTAAACATTAGATGGCACATGAATTGTCTCAGAAAAAGCTGAATTTGTGAGATACTGAAAAAACAAACCGCTTTCCCTGGTTGAATACAGATTCCCATTTTGAAGTATTAAGTGTTTACAGCTACCACTAGAGGTGATTAATACAGCAGTTCTTCATAATGTAGACCACTTATGATAGAAAATATTTCACTAACCACCTCCCCTCCCAGCTTCTGTATCTTCACTGCAGTATGCTTAGCTGTTCCCCTATAATGCTTGGCTATCTGACAGTACTAAGAAGGAAAAGATCTGCTTTAAGATGATAGGTGGAGCTACTTCCTTACCTCTCCCCTCTTTTCTGGGTGTAGATTTTTATATGTAATCTCCAGCAGGCCATATTGTCCATCACTACAAGACACCTTGCAGTTTGCTACTTCTAATTTTATGTTTGAAACGTGATCAAATGTTAATCTGTGGCAAACGTGCACCTAACAAATAGGTCAAAGTCTCTGGAAACCTAGGGCTTGTCTCTGCTTACTGGGAGGTGGAAGGGGGGATATCTCCGTGCAGCGATCAATCCACCAGGAGTCAGTTTAACAGGTCTAGTGAAGACATGCTAAATTGAGCGCCAATCGCTATCCTGTCAACTCCATTACTCCACCAGAATGAGAAGCATAAGGAAAGTCAGAGTTTCTCCTGTCGACCCAGCGTGGCGTAAACACCACAAAAGGTCGACCTAAGCTACGGTGACAACTGGCTGGTGCTTCACCTGATGAGAACAAACATCTCTGATCTTACTTCTCCACGACAGTATATTTTAGTACAATTCATAGTATTCCTCTGGTCATTCAGCATGGGAAAGAGATGGGGCTGCAGCCCCATTCACTGTTCTTCAGGGGATGTTCCAGTCACAGTGGGCTATAGGGAAATGTTCCTGTACAGAGCAAGTAGCTTCATCTACTTGCTAATCTCCCTTGTGCCAGAATGCACTGACGCCTACTAACCCTTACCTTCAAAAACCTAAAAGTTACAGCACAACAGTGGTAGCTAGGAATATCTGTCTTGAAATGGATTAATACAAAATAATTGGATAGACTGTATATTATATTGTTAATACCATCCTACCTGAAGTTTTTCAATCTCTGTCTTTGCAGCCTGTCTGGCTTTACCAATGGCACACCCCCAATAACCCTATAAAAGCAACAAAAAAAAGAGATTAGTTAAAGTTTGTTATAATCTTTTTTACAGGGAGGGTTTCTTTAATATTCTTTAGTCGGAAGAACTCAGTAAAGTGTTGCAGTTTACGATGTAGAACTCGGAGTATACCTGTAGGTAATATTACAGTAACAACAAAACATCCTTCTCAGTAAATTCCTCAGAGTAGAATCCTATTTATACTGGTGTTTTAACACAATAAGTGAAAACTCTCAAAAACTTAACAGACAAAGTGGGCGTATTAATATCTTTTATTGGACCAACCTCTGTTGCTGAGAGACAAGCTTTTGAGCTTTACACAGAGCTCTTCTTTAGGACTGGAAATTAACTCGAAGTGTCACTGCTTAGCATAAGTAGTTAACACACATTTCAAGGGACCATTCAAGGTGACCCCTGCAGTCATAAGGAGGAAGGGTAGGGGAAACATCTGGGGTGGAAATGGGGGGGGGGGGAATTGTTAGGGGGTTGCAGATAGTTGTAATAAGCCATAAATCCAGTTTCTCTATTCAGTCCATGATTTTTAGTGTCTAGCAAAGTTATGAATTTAAGCTTCCAGGCTTGTCTTTTGAAAGCATTGCGCAAGTTTCCTTTGAGGATGAGAACTGATATAGAATGATCACTTTATGAAAAGTGTTCACCCATAAGTGATATGGCGTTTTTGTCTTTTATCATTTTTCTACATTCATTCGAGAGCATAGTGATTGTCTGGTTTCGGCCACATAGTTGCTATGGGGGCACTTAGTGCACTGGATGAGGTACACCACATGTAGCAATAGGCATGTGTAGGACCCATGCATCTTAAAAGATGCGTTGTGGGGAGCGTTGATCATTGTAGCATTGGAGATATGTAGGCAGGTTTTGCATCTGTCGTTCTGGCAGTCTGGTGCCGCTTTGAGCTAGTATGTCCTGGTCTGTGGGGAGTTTGCTTCTGATGAGCTTGAAGAGGTCAGGGGGTTATTTGAAGGCCAGAAGGGGGAATTCAGGAAAGATTTCCTTCAGGGTGGGATCCCCATCAAGTATGGGTTATAGCTATTTGATGGTACCCTGTATGGGTTCCAGTGCGTGGTGGCAGGTGACACCTAGGGGTGTGCAGTTGGAGGCGGTTTAAATTCTATGTTGAAGCCAGTTCTCTCGTGATATTTGGATGGTCCATTCCATAATGTGATCTATTTCTCTAGTGGAGTGCACCCCTCCACTGCTACAATGATCAATGCTCCCCACAACACATCTTTCAAGATCAATGGGTCCTCAACATGCCTATCACAATGTGGTGTACTTCATCCAGCACACTAAATGCCCAGATAGCAACTATGTAATAAAAAAAGGTAATAAAGGTAATAATTGGAGATATACCAATCTCCTAGAACTGGAAGGGACCTTGAAAGGTCATTGAGTCCAGCCCCCTGCCTTCACTAGCAGGACCAATTTTTGCCCCAGATCCCTAAGTGGCCCCCTCAAGGATTGAACTCACAACCCTGGGTTTAGCAGGCCAATGCTCAAACCACTGAGCTATCCCACCCCCAGACAATCACTACACTCTCAAATGAATGTAGGAAAATGACAAAGGACAAAAATACCCCATCACCCCCACCCGTGGGTGAACAATTTTCACAAAGTGATCACTTTATATCTGACCTATCAGTCCCCATCTTCAAAGGAAAACTGCACAACACTTTCAAAACATTGGCCTGAGAGCTTAAATTCAGA
This sequence comes from Mauremys reevesii, assembly GCF_016161935.1. NCBI lineage: Eukaryota > Metazoa > Chordata > Testudines > Geoemydidae > Mauremys > Mauremys reevesii. Next base: position 11,932,796 of record NC_052626.1, on the reverse strand, counting down.
ATTTAGCTAGACACTAAAAATAATGGACTGCATAGACACACTAGCCTTATGGTTATTACAATAATTTATATAACCCACTAGTAACTCCGCCCCCAGCTGCTCTTCCCCCCTCTTTCTCTCCCCCCCCCCCCCATGAATAGAGAGATGTTTGTGGGCCACTTCATCTTGAATGGTCCCTTGAAATGTGTTAACTACTCGTGCTAAACAATCTGTTCTACCTTGTATTTAGCTGAGACACTGAGTACCTTTCCCAGACCTGAAGTAGAGCTCCGTGTGAGCTCGAAAGCTCGTCTCTCTCACCAACAGAAGTTGGTCAAATAAGAGATATTACATCATCCACCTTCTCTCTCTAATATCCTAGGATCAACAGGGCTACAACACCGCATACAAAACTAAACATTCCATTTGAATTGCATCATCACTTCCACCCCCAAAACTGTTGTACAGTTTGGCTGTACAACATATATCCATCTCTGGGAATTAACATATACTGTTTTCCCAAAATCTCCCCTCATGCCATCTGTCCCTTCCTATCATTCTCCTTTGCAGAACTCCCACTGGTGTGTTGTCTGCCTTGAAGCATCTTGTATGTGAAAGCCTAGCTGTTCTTACTGATTTTTGTTGGACCCCCAAAACTGCAGCTTTAAAAGTTTCACATACTCTGGAGTGTTTTCGCAGAATACGTTTTCTATATTCCTCATGCTTAGGTGGGAGAGGTGGTCACCAAACATTTGTTTAGTCACAAAGGAAGTATTAATTTCCTAATTTTTGCACTGCAAGCACAGTGGTAAATACAGTGGAGTTTAACCATGTATACCATTTGATGAAAGAAGGAGATATACATCAGTGACTCACCTTCTTATACCTCACAGCACAGAAGTCAAAGTAATACACAGACTACTGAAACACAAGGTTGAAATGTCTATGGGTCCATCTAGTCCAGTCTGCCTCTCGACAGTGGCTAGTACCAGATGCTTCAGAGGAAGAAGCCCTATAGTGGACAATTATGGAATAATCTGTCCACAAAGGTAGTTTCTTGCTAACCTCATTCATGTTGGCTATGACCTGAAGCATATAGGCTTTACATCTTTTCTAAAAGAAAATAAAGTTTTTACCCTTATATAAGCATGAACACTCTCAGTACACAGATATCTAATGTTTGAATCCTAAATCCTTGGATTTAATGATATCCTGTGGCACCGAATTCCACAGGTTGTGTACAGTTGTATTTGTTTTACCAGCTTTGAATCAGCTTAAAGAAAGGCTTAAATTCCGAGGTCATCCCAGCAACTATTTTAAAAATAGGTACAGCATTTCCTACCCTCCAGTATATTGAGACATGGCATATTCTTATTAACAGATCAGCCACTTCATTCTTAAAGTCCTTCAGAATTCCTGGATGGATGGATGCCATCTAGCACTGGCAACTTGCTACTCTTTAATTTATCAATTGGTTCCAGCAACTTCTCTTGATACCCACTCTTATCAGGGAATAAAGGTACCTCCACAATATCCTCTGCAGTAAAGACTGATGCAAAGAAACCATTAGGCTTTTCTGCAGTGTCCTGATCCTCCTTAATTGTATCTTTTACACTCTATCATGCAGTAGACCCATAGATTCTCAATGTTTCTTGCTTCTGATACTAAAGAACGTGTTACTTGTTTTTTCAGATCTTTGGCTATTCTTCAAATTTGTAGCCTCCTAATTTCCATTTTACCTACCATAGTTTCCTAGTCATTTAAAACCTTCTTTGCAAAGGCTCTGATGTTCCCTCTGTGTGGCTAGTCCTGTGCATGGAACGAGAAGATTTCCCATAAAAAGCTACTGTAGACATTGATGTGAGATTGTCTAAAACTAGCTAGGAATAGCTAACCAAGACTGTGCTTGTTATGGTTAGTACATATCTATTAGATATTTGCTATAGTAAAATATTTTTACTCAGAGATGTGCTCATTAGGATATGACATGCATCCGACGAAGTGGGTATTCACCCACGAAAGCTCATGCTCCAAAACGTCTGTTAGTCTATAAAGTGCCACAGGACTCTTTGCTGCTTTTACAGATCCAGACTAACACAGCTACCCTTCTGATACTCATTAGGATAAATACAAAAAGTCAGATTCGATGTGAATATTGTATTCACAAGCCCAACTGTCATGCCCAACGTAAGTATTTAAATATATTCAAACAAGACTATGAAAATAAACCATTAGCTGAAATTTCCAAAGTGAAACTGTTGTGCTGCAAAGTTTAAATTTTAACAGTAATCAGTCAATGGTGAAGTAATAGAACACTGACCTAGTATGTATATACCACAGGATACACACACGCTTTAACAGGGCCAATTTCTCAAAGTTTAACACAATTATGGTCACGAGTGAGTGGGAGGAAAAATTTAAACAATACAAATGTGAATTATATTTAGGAGTTGTTTAAGAAAACATTACTAGATGCCCCCCAATTCCAGTGTCAATAAAGAATGGATTCTTTGGTTAAAAAAAATAAATCCTAATTAAGAAAGAGAAATGAAAGCAGCAATAAAAGAAATCATAATCAACAGAAAGGGGAAGTCAACAGGAAAGACTAAAAATTATCAGTTATTAAATACAGGCAGTTGACAGGAAAAGCTAAAGGTATAAATGAAAAAAAAAGCTACCACCAGTAGAATTAACAATAAGTAGTAATTTTGTATATATCAGGAACATAAGAAAACCTAGCACTGGTATCAGTCAGTTATCCAACAGTGATGGAAAAGCTGTTGATAAAGAAGAGGCAGATGTAGTCAGTACATTTCTGTTCTGCATTTGGAAAGAAGCCAGATGAGATATTCACAACTTACTGATAATGAAATACTTTCTATTGAAAAATGTGACTAGGGAGGGTGTTAAACAGTATCTTGCATCCAGGAGGTTTAAAAATACTGGCTGATAAGCTCTGGCCCACTGATATTGATATTTAAGGAATCTTGGTGTACTGGGAGAGTTCTACAAGACTGAAAACAGCTGGAGTGCCAACATTTAAAAAAGGTAAATGGGAGGACCCAGGTAACCATAAGCCTTTTTAAGCAGATGCAACTTTAATTCTAACATTTAACTTCTGAGTCTTTGCAGCCTTAGTATTCTTTTAATATACTCTGTGTATAATATATATCTAGGTCGCAACTGAAAACTAAGTCAGGAAATTCAGATCAAGGCTTAGAGACTATCCCTAGCTATCCACACTTTGAAAGATTTCCTTGCCTTACAAATTATCTTACTAAATACATCCTTAGGGATACAAAATGTGCAGGGCTTTGCACAGTAGGACACTTCCTGCTGTTGTCTATGGTCTTGTATTGTCCTGTTTGTTCTTTAGCTGACTATTCAGAGATAGCCCTGTCAAGCATTATGATTTACAAGACACGTGTCTGTCCTGACCTGACATTATTAAAGCAATGTCTTAAGGGAGTCTACTTGGCGGTAACTATTAGTAAGTGGAACTCTTACTACAGTGCCACACACTTTTTATGTCAGAGTCCCATCCACTAATACCTGACTTCAGAAGACAGAACAAATAAAGTGATGTGCTGGATTTCTGACTCATTTAGCAGAGGGGTTTAACAGACAAGCTACTTTTCCAAAAAAGTCCTTGACACTCATCTTTAACAAATAAGTGAAACCAGGTGTGAGAAATGCTGTCAATTACAATTGACAGTGATTTTGAAAAGGTCTATCTCAAGAGTACTTAGCTTGCAAACAGACAAGCCACACCAATGCCATACAACACTACCAGTTCAACTGTCATCCAGCAGTAGTGACCACTATCCAAAGAGAAAATCCTATATTCCATGACCCTATTAGGAACTATTAGGTCAGAAGATATTTGAGGCTATTTCAAAATACTCACATATGAAACACCTGATGGGTCAATCATGTAAAGCTGAGCGCCATCATCCTCATCATAAGACCCTAACATGAAACTGAATAAAGAAAATGAGATATTAGAAGACAGGTTATGCATGGTGCTACAAAAATCACACAAAATTACAAAGATTAATTATACTGCCTTGGGCTTTTTTGCACACAGTAGACAACAAGGTCTCATCATTGCTCTTGCAGTGAAACCTCCGCTATACACTACCTTCCAACAAGAAACTCATCTTTACCTTTTGGGTACCTTCAACCCCAAAGCTGTCAGTACAATTTTGCTCGACCTATAGCTAAAGATCGTCTTTCTTAAGTCACTGACTTATTGGTCCCTTGGATTGTCATTTAAGATAAACTGCACTGAATTTACAATGCCTCACTTAGCTACAGGGCCGGAGAAGTAAATTTTCAAATGACAATTTTGCTTTCATGATTCCCATGGAAGTTACCAGCACAAGCGTCTCAGTTTTAAAATTTAGGAACAATTAGATATTTTACCTAGTAATCAAATGCATCTTTACACAGACATCTTTACCTAAAGTCCTCCTCAATATTACCAATATAATTACGCTTGTTTTAGGAGAGACAGATAGACACAAAGGCACAGATACACCAAGGTGAAAAATCATCTTATAAATACGCAAGATAAATCTATCTGTTGTGCACTGAATAAAAATTCTTCCAATCAAGCACAAGTATTTTAAAAACTTATACCTGCAGCCAAAAGGTCTGACAGCACTGTATAGTGTGTAGGCATGTACATACATGGCCACTCTGTCGGCAAGATGCTAGGGGGGAAAAAAAAAGGGAGGAGTTTTAGAACATTTAATTTAATGAAATAAACATGCCTCAAGTAAAAACAATTCAAAACAGGCTACCTTCCTTGTCACAGGATCTAAGGAAACCTAAAGAATGAATTTGTGCTAAAAGCACCAGTTACTTACCTTCAATGGAATATTATATCCATAGTTAGATCTAAAGTTAGAAGCTTCTTCTCTAGCTATGTCTGCCAAAGAACGAGCATCTGCCAGGAGTCCTGCTACTGCCTGAAATGAAGAGTATCACCGGCTAAAGTCAACATTCAGATAAATTACCGCTATTTCTTGCAAGGTAATTGACAAACTTTAGACAACCTCTAATTCTGTTACTGTGACTTAAACAGGTTTTCACTGCACCATACATCTGCTCTTTCAAAACTGACCAAACCAGACTTTACACCTGTCAACAAGCTGAAAAAGCTTTTTAAAATTATTCAATAAAAACAAAATTGATGTATTATTGTAAACCGCATAAAATAAAGGTATACTTTTAAGATCCAACTTCTATGTAAGCTGTAAAGTTAACTTAATATAAACAAAAACCATGAGAACATGGAAAAAATAGACAAGCACCCTTAACAGTATATTATATATTTTTCCCCCTGGATTTTAAGATTTCTTGAACTGCAGCAACACCTACCCTTCTTCTGGCAGCATTACAGTTGCAGGAGCAATCTTCTTACTCTCCATGACTAGTGGTGCAGCTTCAAGCAGTTTTACTAGCATGGTTCCCACCTGATGTTTAGGGCCCTACCAAATTCACAGCCATAAAAAAATGTATCACGGACTGTGAAATTTGATGTCCCCCATGAAATCTGGTCTTTTGTGTACTTTTACGCTATCTATACAGATTTCAAGGGGGAGAACAGTGTTACTCAAACTGGGGGTCCCAATCCATGAAAGGGTTATTGGGGGGAAGGTATTGCGCTGCCTTCAGAGATAGGTGGCCTGAGAGCAGTGGCTACTGGCCAGGTTCCCAGCTCTTAAGGCAGTGCTCCACCAGCAGCAGCGCAGAAGTAAGGGTGGCAATACCATACCATGCCACCCTTATTTCTACGCTGCTGCCTTCAGAGTTAGGTCAGGACTCCTACAGTTACAACACTGTGAAATTTCAGATTTAAATATCATGAAATTTATTATTTTTAAAATCCTATGATCATGAAATTGACCAAAATGGACCGTGAATTTGGTAGAGCCCTATTGATGTTACTGACATTACTATTGGGGACAGGTCAGTAGCCCATGATATTTGGTCCCTTTATACCAGCCATTATAGCATCCTGCTCCTTCCGTCCCACGCCCCTTTCAAAAGACGGTGAGAATATCTTATATGTTAGTACTGTTGTTGTGTTTTGCTATTCTTAGAAAATGTGTTTTATGATATGGGTAACAAGAGGCTGCTTTCTTAATATTTAGTTTATGTATATTCCTGCTCTCATTGGAGCATTTGTTTTAGTGCACATAGAAAAAAGAAACCAGAGAAAGATAACTCTAGAATGAGTAAATATCACAGATCAGCCTCCCATTTTACTGTGAGATTTTGCTTGTACATGAACAGGTTTATACACATACCCACAAACAGGACTAGAAGTGCATACACAGAATTGAGAATCTGATTTGTCTAAATGTCCCTTGACTTTTCTCTGACTACAAGTTTAGAAGTGTCGGGATACAGTACTTCAAAAGCTATTTAACACTGGCTATATTTATGCAATGGACTATCCATTTTCTGTGACGTTTTCCTAATTCATAGGAGAAAAGCAAAAAAAAGTGTTGCAGCACCTCACCATTCCAACATGTCGATCAACATTGAAGAGACGTTTATTGGAACCTTCTTCATAAAGCTTGGACAAGACTAGTTTTTCTACTCCAAAGACAACACCATCTTTACATCTTATGCCAATTGCTGTACTGAAAGACAAGTCAAATATAAGAAGAGTAAGATTTTTTTTAAAACAAAAAAACCCCACTAAATCGGTAGGACTGGGGTTGGAAAGTTATTTTAGCATATCTTTATCAAAGTTAAATAGGTGCAGGACTGAAGTACAAGACAGCTTAATTTAAAGTGAGGTAGATCTGCTCCATGATTTCACTGCTGTCTTGAAGACGGGGAGGAAAAGAGTAAGACCCACTGAAGTTACCCAGTGTTTCTATAAGAAAGTGGCACCGCATTTCCCTTTTTCCCACCCTACCCAAGAAAGTTTTCGCACACACTCTGTACATCTAGAATTAATAGTTTGAGGGACGTGGGTGGGGAGCAGTTCTCCCTTCAAACCTGCAGGTTTCCTATAGTTGTGAAGTGGGAGCATCTACATGGATGTGTTATTTTCCTTCAATCCCCCTCTCCCCCAGTAAGCACATAATTGTAAAAATAGGAACACAGCTCCTGAGAGCACCCAGGCAGTGGCACAAGTATCTCAAGAATCTGTTGTCATCACTAAGTTAGGACGGCCATGGCCCCTACCTACTCCGTAAGGAAGAGGTTCTCACATTGGGGAGCACAGAATGAATTCTGGGGCGGCGTGAGAAGCAGTGCTGCCTTCAGAGCTGGAAGCCAGAGAGTAGCAGCTGCTGGCCAGGCACCCAGCTCTGAAGGCAGCACCGCCACCAGCAGCAGCAGAGAAGTAAGCATGGCAATGCCATACCATGCCACTGTTACTTCACTGCTGCTCGTGACGGTGTTGCCTTCACAGCTGGGTACCTGGCCAGCAGCCGCCACTCTCCACTCTGCCTTCAGAGTTGGGCGGCCATATATGTATTTGTGTGGTGAGAGTGGGAGGTGTAAACTACTACAGAGAAAGGAAGGGGGGGGGGGGGCGCTCGATCAAATAAGTTTGAGAACCACTGCCATAAAGTTCCCTCCTCCCTCCATGGGGCTAAATCATGTCCTCTAAGTGCCTAACATTAAAGTATCTAGATGCATCAAAAACTCTTACCGACCAAGTGAATGAAGAAGAGAAGATAAATCACTAGAACACGCACTTCAGTGACATTAAATAGTTCTTACTAATTGAGAATTAGTACAAAATAGTTTTTGATGCATATTTAAGATTTATGGACCATTCCACCATTACTTTTAGGATGGTATTACAGATGGTAAGAGATCTTTAAAAGCATTTGATGAAGTCACTAAAAGGGTGATATACTCCCAAGATATTAGATATTCATACTAGCTGGAGTACCACACAGATGTATTTTGAACTACGTTATTTCTATTGCAATAGTATCCAGAGACCTGGATCAAGACCAGTTACTGTACAAACACAGGATGATCCAATCCAAAGCTCAAAGCAATTTATCTGCATTTACTAGTCAACACATCCAGATTGTGCTACAACACAAAATAATATTTACATGTTTATAGCTGTCACCTGGCATATGCCTGAATGAACGTATGTAATCTTAGGGAGGCTGACGTTGTCGTTTTAGCCAAACCATCATTCTTTAAGAAACTGGCAACAGCCAGTGAGACTACCACAAACCTGTGTGGTCCTGAGCAAGTTACTTGACTTCTCAGTGCCTCAATTCACCATCTCTAAAATGGCCTTTTTGGTATTTATATAGCCTATTACCATACTAGATGAGCACTTTACATATATTAAGGACCTATGCAATCAGCTTTTGCCCCAAAGTATGAGATTTTATTACACCTAGCAAACATGAATAATTTACTACCTTCCTTTGCAGTCTCTCAAAACATGCCTTTATAATTTTTGTTCCTCCAAACTATTGAACAAATAAGGATGATTACACTCCCTTTATATTTAATCTGAAGAGCTTCCTGAAAGGAATACAGTCACAAAATTGCTTATTTCAGGAGTACAATTTTCTTTGCAATACGATCTTAGCTATCTGCCCTAATCACATTTCTCTTGCCCTTTTTAAAGAAATCTGTGAAGTATAAAACAAAGACATTTCTCTTACCTACTATTCTCCACAGCTTTCATAGCATATTCAACTTGAAATACTCTGCCATCTGGAGAGAATGTGGAAGCTGACAGGTCATACTGTAAAGGAAGAAAACAAACTACTCAGCATAAAAAGAGTTACAAATAGAACCCACATAGTGGTAGTACTAAGCTATTTTTCTATGCAGAGTCTTAAAGTGAGTCTTTGGAGAAAATCTATGTAAGAACATAAGAACAGCCATACTGGGTCAGATCAAAGGTCCATTTAGCCCAGTATCCTGTCTTCCAACAGTGGCGAATGCCAGGTGCCCTAGAGGGAACAAACAGAATAGGTAATTATCAAGTGATCCATCCTGTCACCTATTCCCAGCTTCTGGCAAACAGACTAGGGACACCATCTCCACCCATCCTGGCTAATAGCCATTGATGGACCTATCCTCCATGAACTTATCTAGTTCTTTTCTGAACCCTGTTACAGTTTTGGCCTTCACAACATCCTCTGGCAAGGAGTTCCACAGGTTGACTGTGCGAAAAAAATACTTCCTTTTGTTTGTTTTAAACCTGCTGCCTATTAATTTCATTTGGTGACCCCTAGTTCTTGTGTTATGAGGAGGAGTAAATAACACTTCCTTATTTACTGTCTCCAAACCAGTCATGTTTTTATAGACCTCTATCATATCCCCCCCTTAGTCATCTCTTTTCCAAGCTGAAAAGTCCAGGTCTTATTAATCTCTCCTCATATGGAAGCTGTCCCATACCCCTAATCATTTTTGTTGCCCTTTTCTGAACCTTTTCCAATTCCAATTTTTTTTGAGATCGGGCAACTACATCCACACACAGTATTCAAGATGCGGGCGTACCATGGATTTATAGAGGCAATATGATATTTTCTATCTTATTATCTAGCCCTTTCTTAATGATTCCCAGCATTCTGTTCACTTTTTTGACTGCTGCTGCACAATGAGTGTGTTTTCAGAGAACTATTCACACTGACTCCAAGATCTCTTCCTTGAGTGGTAACAGCTAATTTAGACCTCATTTTATGTGTACAGTTGGGATTGTTTTTCAATATGCATTACTTTGTGTTTATCAACACTGAATTTCATCTGCCATTTTGTTGCCCAGTCACCCAGTTTTGTAAGATCCTTTTGTAGCTCTTTGCAGTCTGCTTGGGACTTAACTATCTTGAGTAGTTTTGTATCATCTGCAAATTTTGCCACCTCACTGTTTACCCCTTTTTCCAGATCATATATGAATATGTTGAAGAAGACTGGTCCCAAAAAAGACCCCAGGAGACACACCACTATTTAGACTCTCTCCATTCTGAAAACTGACCATTTTATCTTAACGTGTAAGAATGGTTCACTCAAACTGATGTTTACTTCATGTGAATAAAGCGGGCAGTACTTTTAAAAAAAAAATCAGACAGTTCTCTTTTAGTGAAAGTATATAAACTCAAAGTAAATTAGTAAGCTCAATGTTGGTTTGCTTAGTTTTTAAAAAAGCTCTTGCTTCAGTGAAATTCATTCCATAATTCAAACCCATTAAGGAATCTCAAATTCCAAACAGTAGCATAATGAGTAAGGCTTCACACAGACATAGTATTAACCATACAAAAAGTTCCTATTTTTTAGTACATTGTGACTTATTTAGATACTTAGAATAGCATTAGTACTTTTCTCTTCCACTTTGCTTTCCAGATGACGATCTCAAAGCACTTCTCACACTTTAACGTTTAAGCCCTTGCACAAACCGGGGCTTCATCTCTGGTACCTAGGTAATGTGTACAGCAGAATGTGTGAGAGGTCAGTGGGCATTTGAGTGATGTCGGTGAACAGTGCTGCCTGCTGGCCAAATAGGTATAACACTAACTGAGCTCTGCTTGTAACTGTATTGGGGGTTACTTGCTGTGTGCTGAGCTTGTGTTTGTCAGTCTGTTTGTTTGTTTGGTTGTTTGAGGGACCGTGTGCTCTGGCTGGCAGTTGGAGGCAGGTTTGAAAGCTCGAAGCCTCTGGTAATTGGCTGAGCCTTAATCAGTGGGCGGGCATTCACAGGCCAGGCCAGGGCGGAGTTTCATTCCAAAACTATGTAAACCAGCCTTGCACTCAGAAGCCCAGCAGCATGTAGCATGTATGATTACCTGTGTGCAGTCGGTGCAGAGCTCCTGGAGACAGCACCTGTGCTGTTGAGGATCCTTCCAGATGGTGCTGGGGTTGCCTGGAACTCCAGTTTCTGGAAAAGGCAGGTGTTAGTAATGGATTATTAGAAATGTAGATAGCTGGGTCTGTGATGACTATTATACTTGGTCCAAGGAAATTCAGGGTATATCTTCTACACCCACCCCTCCTCACCACATTTCAGAGCCTGGGTGGAAACATCTACACTGCTATTTTTAGCAGGCTCTGAAACTCTGTGCCATAGTTGTGGGGTGTTTTTGCAGTGTAGACAGACCCTCAGTCATCTCAGTAGTGTGGAGTTTGCACATGCCTGGTGCAGCGAAGGGCAGAAGAATAAAAAAGTAGATGTTTCATGAAAGCACCCAACTATTATGAATATGCAGGTTTAACCCAGACCTTCCCTTGTTCCCAGAAAACAGTTTTCAGGCCTGATTCCATTCTTAAATGAACAGGGAACTGCCAACAAGTGACAGATCATCTTCTCACTGAGCCGTAGGCTAGGTCTACACTAGCACTTTTGCCGGTAAAACTTTTGTCTGTCGGGGGGTGAAAAAAAACCACACCCCTGACCGACATAGGTTTCACCAACAAAAGCGCTGGTGAGGACAGCGCTAAGTCAGCGGGAGACATAGCTACCGCCGCTCACTGGGGGTGGTTTAAATTATCCAGACGGGAAAGCTCTCTCTGGTCAGCATAATGAGGCTACAGCTGTGCCACTGTAAGGTCTGTAGCATACCAGCGTCTCTCAAATGTGGCCACAAGGGGTTCTTCTTGCAGCTACAACCTTCTGGGTGGTGATGGGAGGGGGCGTGGCGGAGAAGCCCCTCCCCTGGGGCCGCCAGCAGGGATTGGTCCCAGCCCCACTCTGAAGCCACAAATACTGTTAGGAGCAGGCGACCTGTGTGAGTTCCCCACCTTCCCAGGGGCAGTGGGGATTGGGCTTTGGGCTTCAGCTCTGAGGTGGTGGGTGGCAGGCTTCATCCCTCAGTGGCAGGGCTTTGTGCTCTGGCCCTGGGCACATTCCCCCCACATCACTCCTGATTCCTGCTGCTCCTTCCAGCCCCCAGCCAGACCCCGTGATCCAGCCCTGGACTCACCCTCCATTGCCCCAACCCCCGCTACCTCTTTTAGCCCCCCATCCAGTCCCCCATTACCCCTGGCCATCCTTACTCACCTCCCCATCCAGGGTTTAATTTGTTCCCCAGCTTGTCGGGGATGAGTAAGCCTGCTATGAAAAGTGATATTGACAAATATACAAATATCACTTTTCTCAGTGGCAGACTTACTAGATAGCAAATTAAAAAAAAAAAAATCAACCATAAAAAGCAACACACACAAAGCACCGTATCTATGTTTCTATTCTGTTTTGGCCGAGTAAAGATTAGAGACAATTGTACATTATTTTTATTAGAGTCTGAAAAAAACCCTGCATAAATAAATTACAATGATTTGGGCATGTATATGTACATATTTATTTGTTTTTCCTAAAATTAATTAAGTATTTTAGGAAAAATTGTAAGAGCTGCCACCAGCTCTTGCTGGTAGCCGCTCTCTGAAGCCACCAAAATATTTGTTGTGAGAACCCCTAGACATAACCATGCCATAGTCTCATGTACTTACTGCATTAGCCTGGGTCAGAGTGGCAAAGGCCCTTGTTAAGCACCAGTTAAGTCTGCATATCCATAGAAAAAAGCATCCCCCATAAGTTAAATGGCACGTTCCCAGCCACAACCTCCCCAGTTCATTGACAACATGCATCTGAACATGGAGAGGGGCATCCTGAATCTCTCCCTGCAGATGTGGTGCCCCCTTTTCAAACATGGCAGCGACTGGAGGAGGGGGCATCATGGGGCTGAGAAGAGTACACCAGTGCCCTGGGGCTGGACAGAGGGCCCCCACTGCTTCACCACCCCCATCATCCCCTTCCCTGCTCCTCTTAGTGCCTCATCTCCCCCCAGCACCTCAATTCACCCACTTCCTATAGCCCCACACACTCCTTCTCCCAGAGCACCCACCCATCCAGACCCAATCTCCCCAGAGCCACCCGCCCCCACTCCCCCCCTTAGAGCCCACCCTCCCAACTGTCTAGCCAGGACCCCCACCCGCATCCTCTCTCCTCACACCCTAGAGCAGTGGCTCTCACGCTCCACCCCGGGCTGAAGCCCTGAATTTTTAAAAACATGTTAGGGAGAACAGACCCCAGGGGGGGAAAGTTGAGAACCCCTTGGCCTAGACCCCCACCTCCCTCCCCCTGGTCCCTAGAGGCCCCCCCATCCCTTCCCCCTCCCCAGCTCCTGCCCCTGCTGCCCACCCCTAGAGCCCCACCCCTACTCCTCCCTTGCCCCTAGAGGCCCCCATCCCTTCCCCAGCTCCTGCCCCCGCCTCCCACCCCTAGACCCCCACCCCTTCTCCTCCCCTGCCCCCCCCCCCCCATCCCCCCCCTCCCTCCTGCCCCCCCCCCCCCCCCCTCCCCAGCTCCTGCCCCGCTCCCCACCCCTAGACCCCACCCCTTCTCCTCCCTTGCCCCTAGAGCCCCCGCCCTCCCCAGCTCCTGCCCCCGCTCCCCACCCCCCAGGGCCAGAGCCCGGTGGCCCCCCCCCGCGCTTTCCCGTTCGCTTTCCCACCCGCCGCGCGGGCCCCGGGGACTCCGCCGCGCGGCGCGGCGCCGCACCCAGCCCGCGCGGGCAGCCCCCCCTCCTCCCCCCCGGCCCCATGGGGGGGGGGGGCTCAAGCTCGCTCCCGCCCCAGCGGGCCCCGCGGCGGCCCCGCCGAGGACACACACTCACCCCGGTGCCGATGGAGCTCATGGCGGCGGAGCCGTGCGGAGAGCGAGCGCCGGACAGACCCGATCCTCACGCGCCCCAGCGCTCACCAACGCACACGCCCATTGGTCCGCCGCACACCAGCCAATGAGCTCCCGCGGTGGGTTCCTATGCGAACGTGCGCGTCCGCAGAGCAGCTTCGTCACTGCCGCGGGAGCGCGCCCGGCCCGAGACCGGAAGAACCCCGCGGGAGATGACTCGAAAGGGGAGGAGTCTCATAAGCAAAGCTGAATCACTAATTCTGCGCATGCGCCAAACTATATTTCGAATAGGCACTGAAGGAGCCCTAGCTCGCAGCGCCCGGCTAGCTCAGTCGGTAGAGCATGGGACTCTTAATCCCAGGGTCGTGGGTTCGAGCCCCACGTTGGGCGCAGAGAATTTTGCTCCTGCAGTTGCAGGTGTTCCGTGCTTTTGCCCCGAGGAGCAATGGGGGCAGCGCCGTTTGCCTGCGAAGGGGGCAAGCTTGGCAATCAGCCTTGCAAAGCGGGTCAGCCCGGTGGTGCGCCCAGATGGGGAGGGGCAGGGCCTGGGGACCGATCGCCAGGCATCCTCCAGCACAGGAAAGGCTGCAGCAGCCCCTCTCCAAGGGTGGGGAAGCCCCTGGTCCCACTGCGCTGTGGGGTGACCCTCAGAGGAGCAGGCTGCCAAATGGCTACTGCATTAATAGCCCAAAGTCACTTAAAACTAGCCCAGTGCTGGTAACTCAATCGAAGCCAGGGGTCATTTTTTTTCTGTAACCCTCTTTGCTGTTTAAGCTGTGACTATCATCAAACACAGCGGGGCTGCTTTGTAACTAGTTACCAGCTGTAGTATTGTGTGTTACTGGCAAAAGGGCCCGTCCCACCAAAGGAGGACTCAGTGGGTGTCCCCAAGGCTTGTTTATGATTGGAAAAGGCTGCTTGTAGAGTCAGAGGCTCCCCTGACACTGTTGAGAATACACTGCTTCTGGGGGAAGGCTGTGCCAAGCAATTACAAATTCCGCACACAATATTTTGAAATTCTGCATATTTTATTTGTCAAAAGAACAGCATATAATCACCCCACTTTCAATTATTTCTGTAATTGGTTTCAAAATACCTGTCAGCAGGTATGTCTGACAACAAAAAAACACAGAAATGTTTTTTGACAAATAGATTCCTTACTAGGCATATGACTACAGAGTGCTGAGGCCACATCTGGGTATGGAAATTGTATAGTGGGCCATGAATGCTCATGAAATTGGGGTGAGGGCTCTGGCTGGGGGTGTGGGCTCCAGGGTGGGGCCAGAAATGAGGTGCTCAGGGTGCGGGAGGGGGCTCTGGGCTGGGGCAGGGAGGGTGAAGTGTGGGGGGGGCAGATGAGGGCTCCAGATGGGATGCAAACTTTGGAGTGGGGCTGGGTATGAGGGGTTTGGGGTGTAGGAGGGTGCTCCAGGAAGGCTGGGACCGAGGGGTTCAAAAGGCAGGAGGGGGATCAGGGCTGTGGGGGTTGCTCAGGGGTGCAGGCTTAGGGCAGCGCTTACCTCAAGCAGCTCCCAGAAGCAACAACATGTCTCTCCTCTGGCTCCTATGCGGAGGAGCAGCCAGGCAGCTCTGCTGCGTGCTGCTCCCTCCGCAGGTACCGCCCCTGCAGCTCCCATTGGCCATGGTTCCCAGACCATGGGAGCTCCAGGGGCAGCACTTAGGGTGAGGGCAGTGTGTGGGGCAGAGCCCCCTGGCTGCCCCTAAATGTAGGAGGCGGAGGGGGGACATGCCACTGCTTCTGGGAGCCTGGCTGGAGCGGGGCAAGCCCCAGATCTACAGTACTTGCCTCAGACACATAGGGGCTGGTGTATTTCAACACTCAGAGACACCTTACAGTGGGTTGGCTACAGTACTGTTGTTCCCAGATTTTAAGGCCAGCCGGGACCATTAAAACATCTAGTCTGACCTCCTCTACAACACAGGCCAGCGAATTTCATCTAGTTACCCCTGAATTGAGCCTAATAACTTGGGTTCTGCTAAGGCATGTCTTCCAGAAAGGCATCCAGTCTTGATTTGAAGACTCCATCAAGAGATGGAGAAGCCACCACTTCCCTTGTTAGTTGGTTCCAATGGTGAATCACCCTCACTGTTAATCATGTGTAATTGATTTCTAATTTGAATTTGCCATTGGTACTCGTTATGCCTTTCTTTGTTAGCTTAAGGAATCCTTGGGTGCCTGGTATTTTTGCCCCTCTCTCCGTGTAAGGCATTTTCCTCCAGTCACTGAATCATTTTTGTGGCTCTTCTCTGCACCCTCTGAAGTTTTTCAATATCCTTTTTAAAATGTGGACACCAGAACTGTACATGATGAGTCTCACCACTGATGTACAGAGGTAAAATCATCTCTTACTCATTATGCCCATTTATAAATCCAAGGATCACAGTAGCCCTTTTTGCCATAGCATTTTACTAGGAGCTCATGTTCAATTGTTTGCCTGTTATGACCTCTGAATCCTTTACAGAGATACTGATTTCCAGGATACAGTCTCCCATTCTCTAGGCATGGCCTGCACTCTTTGTTCTTAAAGCAAGGCCTTGTATTTGGGTGTATTAAAACACATTTCATATCTGCACCAATAAAGCCTGGCTAGCTTCATACCAGGAGTTTTACTACCAAACAGCCCTTGGAGGAAGGAGAGAATTATAATCAATATACTTTAAAAACAAATCAATGACCTAAATCACCTTTTATATGTTTAAGGTGTGATATCTATGGAGTTTCCAGGCTACAAGTGCTGGGAAGTGGGGAATATCTTCTTTTCAACAGGATGACATTTCTGTTTCTAACCATCATGGGCCACAAGATATTGGACTTGGAACAACTAATAATAACCCTGTGAATTTCCATGGCTCCTATATTTGAATTTGCTGTGGTATAAGACAAATGAAAATAAAAGCCTCACAAATCTAAGAGTCCCTCCTATGGTGCATAGCGATTACTAATGTGAACAATCCTCTGGCTTCCATGGGACTACAAGTAGCAAGCTCTATAGACTGCAACAAGTGATTGCATAATTTGTCCCTTCAGGCCAAGATATTTCGTTTGTACGTGCAACTCTCACTGCACTCAGCAGGAGTTTTGCACATTGGGCCAAAACAGAATTTGAAACTTCAGATTGTTATTCTGATGCATTCACCTTGTATTTACAAGGGGATGACAGAAACTTGGTCTGATCTCTCTCTATTAAAGGCAGGGCCGGATCCAGGCACCAGCCCAGAAAGCAGGTGCTTGGGGCGGCCAACAGAGAGGGGCAGCACGTCCAGCTCTTCGGCGGTGGGTCCCTCACTCCCTCTCGGAGCGAAGGATCAGCCGCCGAATTGCCGCCGAAGACTGAAGTGGCGGCAGTAGAGCTGATCATGGCTTTTTTTTTGGTTTTGTTGCTGCTTGGGGTGGCAAAAACCCTGGAGCCAGCCCTGATCAAAGGGCGCATTAATACACATTGCAAAGACATCTTTTTTTAAATAAAGAAGCTCTAATGGTACTATATAGACTGAGAATCAGTCATGAAAAGAAATACAATGGGCTGTTATCCAGAAGCTAGATCTTTTTCTCTCACCTGCGCTTTTAGAATCAAGTTCACCTTTTGCAGTGATTTCTGCTTTCCTAATTATTTCATTAAAAATGGGTAGGGGAATGGGCTAAGTACTTGCCATTATCAGAAACTGTTCCAATATCTTCATTACAAACTATAGCAGATACATACATGATGCCTAGATGGTAGGTGAGTACAGAAAGATGAGTGTAGCTAGTATTAGAGATATTCTGCCTAGCTCCAATTAACTCAAATATATATCCCTCAATAATATGTTGGAAAAAACCCACAATTTTAAGGCCAGAAGAGGCCACTATGATCATCAAGTCTGACTTAATTAACAGTACAAGCCGTGGGACTTCACACAGGGATTCCTGGACACACTAATTATAAAATATTAAGATAGGAGAGAGGATCTGTCAACATTTGTCAACTGAAAAAATGCGTATGGAGGTTAGGGCACTTATGAAATGTAATGACAACCTTCAGATTAAAGCTTATTTAAATACCAATGCATGCTACACTGTTTAGTTTCAAATCAACAATCTTTGTTGTTTCTATGTAAGATCCTGCTTTATTTCTAAAACTACATTTCAGTAACCACCAGAAAGTGAACAACAGGCTGGGAGGGGGGGAATTAGTCATGCAAATCCTATTAGCGACAATGAAAGATTCTAAACAAATAAATTCTAAAGATTGATTAAACATTCAAGCCTAACGATAGGATTTAAAGGCACAAGAATCCATCTGTCTCAGTATTTAGTACAGGATAGGTGAAAATTACTAGTTATCTAGAGATAGTTATGAGTCAGGCATATTGGTGTAAATTAATGAGAAACTGATCCTTAATCTTGACATTCCTCACCTAAAAATAAGTCAAACCTTTGAAACTGAAGCGTTCATAATTCTCAGATGGAAGGCACTATACCATGTTTGCACAAAATATTATTTAAGGCAATATTATAAATAAAATTCTAGTGGAAATAATGAGAATTGACAAAAATAACAGAGAGAGAGAGAGAGAGAGAGTCTGTGTGTGTGTGAGAGAGAGAGAGAGTCTGTGTGTGTGTGAGAGAGAGAGAGAGAGAGAGAGAGAGAGACTGACTCTCACAAACTTTAGAGATACTTTTCCAAGTACGAGTGCCTTGCAGTATACAGAGTTACAGGATTTATAGAAGCCTATTAATTAGTGTCATAATGGCACATTGTGTGCATCCAAATGTAGGCTGTTGTGTTTTTTAAAGGGTGAACTTTTGACTCAACAGACCTTTAGAATAATTAAAGTGGAGGGTAGAACTCTAGTCTCTGGAATTGTTAACAATGTTAATGTGGATATACCTGAAAAAAAATGTATTTGCATGAACAGTAATTAAACAAACAACAAAAAAGCCTGATCACAGGCTCCTCAGAGAACATTTTCATTTGATTCTCTGTTAGGAATTTCAAGTCTTTTATTACTTTTGGTCTTTACATCAGTTATTGTACATCATTTGCCTTAGAGTTCAGCTGTGTATTTTTATTTAATATTTATTGCCGTAGGATTACATATTTTAACATCTGCCTTGAGGCTAACTTGCCTCTCCAACCCAAATAAAATTAAAATAATCAATATGGGCATGTTATTAACATTAAGATTTTCATGTACATTTCCTGAGTGGTCGGACAGATTTGGGGGGGTAAAGGTAGCTAGCAGGCAGGTTGACACTTTGACAACTTCAGCCTGGAGCAACTCCCTGTTCAGCTTCTGAAAATAGGCATCTCTGTCTAAGAGAATTACTATCCCTATAACAACTTCCATGGACAGACAACAAAACAAAACAGTTTCCAGGAGACACTTTAATATATGAACCAACAGGTTATGTTAACATGTGCAACATTTTATGCAGAGTTTGGCAGAGAAACTTCCACAGATGGTTTCAGGTAACAAGGAATCTCCTTCATTCTTCTAAGATATTTAAAACAAAACAAAAATATCTAAAACTAAGCCTCTTAATTTTGTATCTACTGTACATATATGTATAGAGCAAACAACTTAGTAGTTAACAACTTGTGCCAGTTACAATATTTCCACAGAAAGAAAAAAGAAAAACAAAAACAAACAAACAAAAAAACCCCACCAAGCACAACATCACATTTGTCAAAACCAGTGTTTTGGGGTCTTTTAATCTAAATGTAGAATTGTATCCAACTTCAATATAGTTCCAGCCAACAAGATGCTCCGAAGCCACACCTATATCATTAATTTGAAACAGTGTTACACCTGATTAACTTACTGCATAAGAAGCAACTTGTATAGGTCTGCTTGAAATAGGTGAAAGGAAGCCTTGTGCAGTTGTGTTGTATTCAGATGCTTATTTCTCAGTGGAAAAAGCCCTCTTCATCAATGGTGGTGGGGCTTTGCCAACCTCAAACATCATTTCCAAAGGAGGGTTATTGAGACAGCACCAGTCAGGTATACGGCCTGTTTGACTGTAATATTCCTTGGACACTGACCGGCTTCCAAGTATGTCCTGAAGAGCTCCAAAAATGGCTCCTGCAGCGTAAAACAAAATTTCACATTAGTTCTCATCACACTGAATGTCTCTTTCCCCTGCTCGGTTGCGGGAATCTCCCCTAACTCCTTTTCAACCCGCCAAAGAGACAAAAGTCTGAATATACTGAGTCTAATCCCTTTCCCTCTTTTATGTATTTTATTGCTTCATTCCACACCCTTCATAAGTGACTGACTAAAAGACCCATATGGGCTTTACTGCGAGTAGTTTCCCGCCAGAGGCCTTTCCCTGAAGCTGTAACTCCAAGTGCTTTAAACAGGTACCATCAATCCCATGGGTAAATGAAATTCTCCCAGAAACTAGGCACACTCCTAGCATGGCACAACGTGCACAAGAAAAAGTTTGTACGACTCGTGGAGAAAAGTACGTCTATGTTGGTTAACTGGCAACTCTTTCTGATGAGGAGCTGCAGACAGGCTGATGACACCCACAATATCAAACATTTGCTGTTCTGTGGCACTCACGTTCAACCAGGCTTAAATTTATTACATTTTGTTTCTCTAAAATTCTACTCTAGTTGCCTAGCCCATGATTGGCAGCTTTTAAGTCAATAACTGCCTCCCACCTCTTTTTTTTGGGAGGGGGTGGGTGTGGGGGAATCAGGGCCCAACTCACTCTGCGCTCAGCTCTGACCCAGGCTGCTACTGCTCCCTGGCCAGCCGGGGCTGGAACTACCAATGCAGCAATTAGAACTCCCGGCTCACAGTGGTCCATGCACGCCCAAGGGAGACATTGCAGTGCCAGCTGGAGAGGAGCTATGAAAAATCTGGCCCCATAGCAAATGACACCCCTGTCCTCAAGTTTGTGCTTTGGATGGTTGCTTTGCTGGTGCCACCACATGGCATGAATAGCGTACTGCACACCTGAATCACCAATTCCTGTCTTCCACACCACCGCTTCAAATTTGATGTTGCTGCTTTTCAATGATCTGCTGTCATTAGTGGGGCAAATCTCCTGCCCTCCAAAACTCCAGGAGGCAGCTTTGCTCCACAGGACTTTGACATGAGGCACAATAACTACAAAGAGCTCAGATGCAGTTTACACTTAGCAACGTTTCAAAGCACTATTGTCATTTACTCCTTCCAAATCCCATTGTATAACCTTGCTTTTCCCTTCATACCTCTGACTAACCCCAGTGTCATTCTTACCTCCCAGCCAAGCCACACAGTTGGGTTTGGCAGGTGGAGTGTGAATTCTGAAGGTCTTAGTGGCAAGTGCTTCTTTGTATTTTGGTTTATCAACCAGGCACCTAATTTCAGCCATTAATCTGTGTAGGAATCCTGGCAACATAGCAGTGCCACCAATAACTACTAAGTTCTCAGCCAGCTGCTTCCTGGTGTCTATTGGGCACTGGTACAAAAGAAAATTGAAAATGTTTAAATGAAGTTATATACACAGCATTCAGAACATGTCAGAAATGTAGCGCCTCTCTTTACAAGTGACACTGGTATGTATTTCTGTTAACGTAAGCACAAGGCAATATACACTATTTGCAGCAACTCATTTGTGTTTTTATCTAGGCCTGCTACCCCTCTCAAGGTGTCCCATGCTGCAGTGACCCTCTCCTGACTGACTTATTCCTCCAGAGCCATTGCTTGCTTGGTCAGAAGGAGTCACTAGAGAACAATGTAATTTGAACCATCCCAGGACCTCTAGACCAAGGAACCCAAAACATTGGGAATTATTTAATTGGATCAATTTTTATAACAAGGTGAGCCCTAACTTGAAATAATTGCCTTAAAACATCCAAGTTTATTGTCCTAGCAAAGAATTACTCATCTGCAAACTTTGGTTCAAACAATATATTTGTAACTGCAGAAACCCATCTTTAAAATATACATAGAATGAGATGTAGTTTACATTTGTACTGGTCAAACCCACATTCCATATTTTTTTTCCTAACTAGACAAAGACATTTCTTCTTATGATACGCTATCACGCCTCAAGAGAATTTCCAAGTCCAAATAAAAGACCTTAAAAGAGTGAAGAGAGAAATAAAAATGCTGACACCTCTTGAATTACAGCACTCGAATTTCTAAGAGTACACAAGATGCTGTAGTTTCTCATCTTCCCTAAGCCAGTCATGAGCCTGATTCAGAGAACATCTTACCCATACACGGTCCATACTTATAATCAGTGAGACTGCCCAAGTGAATGATGGTTTGTAAAACCAGGCTCTATGCAAGGCCACAGCAATGCATGCAACTATTTATACTGGTAGCGATACCTCAATAAGTGCATCCAGTATTAAAGTGGCAACGGATTTCTCTTCATTATCCTGCTCAAATAGTATTTCAACAACTGAGTCTCTGTTGACAAAACAAAACAAAGCATGGCGCATTAGCAACAAACAACAGCCTACCAGTATGGTGTCATTGTTTCCTCGTGTTCTCCCAACTGTCTGTTTCCACCTATTGTCTTTCACCTTTCAAAGAGTTTAGAGTCTTAGTGTAACAGGGACAGTTTTTGTTACATGTTAGTACAGCACCTAACACAATGGGGTCCTGGTGCATGACTGGGGCCTCAAGGTGGTACCACAGGCTGTCATTATAGTGTGAAGTTTTAGGGGCCTCAGATCACAAGACCAAAGTGCAATGGTTCATTAATGCCCCTAAACACACAAATAAATTTTACCAGCACACAACTAAGGCATCATTTCTAATGGTTTATTTCAATATTCAGGCATCTGGGCACTACTCTAAACACAACAATAAAATAATAATTCATGTTAGTTGTAAGTTTTCTAACCTGATTGAGCCAACTACATGCAGAATCTTCTCTCCATCTAGAGGGTAATCTACATCTGGAGGTGGTGAAGGACGCTGAAACAAAACACACACATATCATCTGAAAGGCAAAAAAGAGATCTCCTTCCACTTCGAAGAAGAGGAGAAACATTTACTCTCCACCTACCTCAGCACTGCCATCCATGTTAAACTTTGCTGCCTGGATTTTCAGCCCACGTTGGAGATCACTCACAAAACAAGTGCGGACTTTATAAAAGAAAAAAAAAGATATACAAAGACTTTGTTCCTTGGAGTAGCTTCAACACAGCTTGTGACTTCTATCCCTTTACTTAACATTTTTGGGACCAAAGTCTACATTTTTATGTATACAAGATATTGCTACTTGCTGTGAAATACTCTGACACTACTTATCAGAACTTAGGCTCTGGTTGGGATGCAGAATTCTAAAGGAAGTAGCATTCATACCAGAAATATGCTGCACTAGAGAGGATTTTCTTCTTGAGGAACTAAATAGCTAGATCTAAAGTCCATCGAGTGTTATCAACTCTGCCTTTTTGTTGCCAGGAGGTGGAAGGGATAGTTTACTGCATCTGAATCAACAATTCCAGTCTTACACACCACCATCTCAAATTGGATGTTGCTGTTTTGTAAATGGTCTGCTATTATGTGGTGGTGTTAGTGGCACATATCTCCTGCCCTCCAAAACTCCAGAAGGAGCTTAAGAGCCAAACTCCATTTGTATCTTTAATAGAACACAAACAACCATTCTAGCAAATAACATCTTATATCTGGTTAAAAATAACAGTGTGAAAAAAAGACAGCCAATCAGAAAGCTGCATTTGTATCCAGAATTTTAAAAAGCCATTTCCATGAATTAATTATATGTGATAAAATATTAGCAATGTTTAAAAGGTATGGAACATCTTAAGGTAGCAAGGTGCTTGACATGTGGCCTTTCTCCCTTGTTTGACCCAACAGGTAGATACTATTTCTGTTAAGACTGGCTGTTAATAAGCCATAGGAAACATTTCTTAAGTTCATCAACGATTTTTATTTTCTATTAAAAGAGTTGTAAAGTGGTTTGGGATGAACTACATCTAAAGTGCTATAGGGTATATCTACCCTACGAAATTAGGTCGATTTTATAGAAGTCAATTTCTCAGAAGAGATTTTATACAGTTGATTGTGTGCATCCCCCCTAAGCGCATTAAGTCGGCGGAGTGCGTCCACCGTACCGGGGCTAGCGTCGACTTTCAGAGCAGTGGACTGTGGGTAGCTATCACACACTTCCTGCAGTCTCCGCTGCCAAACAGGAAATGAAATTCAAAAGTTCCCGGGGCTTTTCCTGCATACCTCACTAGTGCATCTGAGTTGAAAGTGCTGTCCAGTGCGGTCACAATGGAGCACTCTGGGATAGCTTTCGGAGGCCAATACCGTCAAATTGTGTCCACACTAGTCCAAATTAGACCCAGCGATGTCGATTTTAGTACTAATCCCCTCGTCGGGGAGGAGTACAGAAATCGATTTTAAGAGCCCTTTAAATTGACAAAAATGGCTTCGTCGTGTGGACGGGTGCAGGGTTAAATCGACCTAACGCTGCTAAATTTGACCTAAACTTATAATGTAGACCAAGACATAGAGAAGTTAGTATAGTTTTTTTACTGAAGTACGCCCAAATTTTTGAAGTGCAAATTTATTAAGGTGATTAATATTTCATACCAGATCCAATATTCCAAAACGCCTTTTACATGCCACACCTCTACCTCGATATAACGCTGTCACCGTGTTATAGGTGAAACCGTGTTATATTGAAATTGATTTGATCCATTGCAGTGCGCAGCCCCGCCCCCCGGAGCACTGCTTTACTGCGCTATAACCAAATTTGTGTTATTTCGGGTGGCGTTATACTGAGGTAGCGGTGTATTTTCAGTTTTGGTGAAGATACCATATTATGTGGCAAACACAGAGCATGCCTAGCTAAATCATTTTAAGCAAGAACGAACAATCTTTTAAGTCAGAACTTCTCAGCAGTAATGGTCTTTTTGACCAGAAGCAATCGAAACTTGATGTTGCCAGTTTGTGAAAGTTAAATCTGCTATTAATCAAAGGTAGGGTACATACTGTGTGTTTCTATAAATAGTCATCAGAACACGAGTATTTAAAAATACAACACCATATTAACCTAAACTGCTGATGGATGGATGCACAAAACTACCCAATATTCTTACATTGTGTTTATATGCAAAAACACAACACTCAGCTATATCTGGACCAATACCTCAAGTCTAACCTCAGAAGATGGATGCAATATGACCCGCAGAACACCTACAATATGGACAGTACTTCAAGTTCTTTTGCTGATATAAGAAATATGACAAAAGGGAATTTAAAACAACAGAATCCCATAAATTTACAGTGGCAGGGTACTGTAAATGTAGTGATGTTGTTAAATTGATCTCTGGAGGAAAGCACAAAATAGGGTTTATTGAAGTAAAGAGTTTTACCTTTTATATCCTCTACAATGTCTTCTGGAACTGAGCCTAAAAATAGTTAATAGTTTAGTACACATCTTCATTAAGTAAAAATACAACTTGCAAAATCCAACCAATAATTGAAGTGTGAATTTAGTACAGAAACTGCACAACAATAACTTTAAAAGAGTTGCTAGAAATAAACAACTTTACTGGGGGAAGAAATCTATATGAAAAAGAGAACCTGTCTTACATTTGGAAACAATGTAACAGACAAAGAATACAGCACTAAACTTTATTTCAAACCAGTTAACCGTTAAGAGTGGTTTGTCATGGAAGTAACATACTAATTAATTTTATACTGGGAGGAGACATGGAACCAGCAGCATGTTAAACCTGGTGGAGAAACATTAATTTATTCTTTCTGATGTTAGCAGCATGAAAGGAAGCAAAGAAGGAAGCGGGATTAACCCACCTTCCCCAGAACGACTGCCTAAAAAGGAACACATTTATGTTACATCAGAAATACATCTTACCCATCACTGATGGGAGTCTTTGTCCTTTAGCTACTCCTGTGTCAACACTGCATTGCTCCAACAGCTGATTCTCCAGCTCCCTAAAATGTTGTAAATATAAAAAGTCTATAGTTACCACCCGCTACCAATCCTATGTATTTGCACCATGTCAGCGCTACGTTATTTACTTCCTTCAATTATTTACTTCCTTTCTTTCAAATAAAGACCGAAATAAATCCAATTTCTAAACTGTTATTTCCACAGTTCCCATCATATTTCCACGGCCACTACATGTTTACAACTTTAGAATGGGATGGTAACACAACAGGGCTCATAATCCAATTTAATTATATTATAATAAAGTAATCGACTAAAGATTAATTTTCACAATCAAATGGCATCATCAGTTGACAGAATCATTTTGCATGCATAACTGTAAACTTACTTGTGAATTGCTTTTCCTCCTAGGGGAAGGGCACCCCAGCAACTCAAAATGGGAATTCCCTCATATATCTACAAGCAGCTCAGGAAATCTTCACTATATTATAATGTGTTTTCCATCTGAAGACACAGGGATTGAAGGCATTTTTCTTCCTCCTTTCCCTGCATCAGTTAGAAATATTTCTAATAGTCAGTTCTGTCCAGAACTCTCATTAATGTGTAGTATGTGAGGGAGAAACACAGAACTGTCAAGATTATATCTGTTCCTATCCCATCCTTTGGAAAGAGCATAGGTCTAGGGATTCTCACGTAGTAAGTCAGGATATTGTGATATTCTCCACTCTAAAACCGCAAGCCAGAATACAATGATCAAAGCTAAATTGCTGGTCTGTCCCTATTCTTGTCTATCATATTTCAAGTCTATAATAAAATAAGCTACTTCTCGTTATAGTTTTCCTGCTGAAGATTTGATTTCTGGATTATTATTCAAGGATACAGGCAGCACCAGACTTTCTGCATATCCACAGTCTAAAACCATAGCAGAATTAATCCCAAGTGTCAGAAGAGACATCAGGTGACTTGGGGCAAACAACACAGAAGGAACCTGTAATGAGACCAAAACAATTAAATTCAGTGCAAGAAAACTTGAAGGTTTACAATTTTCATTCCCCCCAATTTCGTATAAAAAATGAAGACTGAACAATCAAGTACTGAACTGCCCAGTCTTAATTCAGGATTTAATCTAAGGTGATGACGACCAACTAAATACAGCAGCATACTCAAATTCATTCCCAACATGTTCATCGCTACACCATGTCCACATATGTGCTTAATACCAGTGAATAGTAACAGAGGGTTGTCAGAAAAACAAGTACTGTGTATGGAACATAGCTTAGGTCAAGTCACAGGTGACTACAGAAGGCCAAACGTAGCTCTTCATAACATGCTGCGAAGACATGAAGAGGTGAGCAAAGGAGACAAAGTTTTGATGTGTGGCCAGTGGGATCATGCTCTCCACTGTACAAATACTGATTAAAAGCCAGTACTAGGAAGTGTTAGTCTCAGAGCAAATCAACAGCTCTTTTGGCCACAAGGATCACATTGCAATATAGGTAAGAAAGAGGGAACTCTAAAAGGAAATGTGAAAGAAGCAGCTCAGACCATATAGCTAGATGAGAGCGCCAGCCTTGCCCTAGAAATCTCGCTCTCAGGGTGCTGACAACTCCATTGGCAAATACCCTCCCCTGAACTCTGGGGAAAAGGAAGAAAAGTAATTCCATACAGTTTTTATTTATTGGCAACAGCGTGGTGTAATTAGATCACAAGATAACTATTTAAAAATGCTGACCTTGAATCAAATGTCACATTTATTTGTAACACCATGAAATGGTGGCCCTACACACGAGGCAGGGCTCACTTTACATGGCTACCAGCAGGTTTGTTGTCATAGAACCAGACCTCAAAACCAAAGTACGGACCTTTCACTGTCACCAGTCATTTTGGATAATGTTTAAAGCAGCTCTATGTTAAGTGCATTATTTGTCACCCTCACATTGCAAAGTAATCAAAATGAATGGCATTTCTCTCTCCTCTTTTTTAACTTTCTGTGAACGGATTAGAAAATCCACTCACACTGCTCATCAAATTTAAGGTGGGGAAAAAAGATACCAGGAAGGAATTATACAGAAATGTAATCTATGACAGTTTAAGATTAGTTATAAAATTAGGCTGGGGAGGCAAACTACTTATTTGCATAGCCTTTAACAGAAAAGCATAGCAATCTGACCTATATGAACTGAAAGGTTATGGCATTACCTTGCAAAGTGTTTTCCACTGACACTAGGATCAGAATTAGAGTTAAGGAAGAGTCTGATCTAACAAAAAGATTGATTATGTAAAGGACATAAATATCAGATAAGTTCCTATCTAAGTGAGTACAGCCAGTTTAGGTCACATGCTAGGCAAAGATATTGGCTTATGATAAAAGATTAAGACTTGTGTTGAGAGAGAGCACTAAGAAATGTTTAAATATAGACTCAGGTTTCTGGCAGTGCTCAGTGGGGATTATTGGTCCTGTCAAAAATGAGATGACATGAGCTATTTTTTGCCAAGTCAAAAAAAAATCTATAGGTAATTCTTGCTAATATATGCTATTTAGATAACTGATATTTAAATGAGTCAGGAAAAAATCCCACTGATCTCTACCTCTCTGTCTTTCTTTTTTCACTTTCATTTTTTTCCCTTTATCCCCACTCCTTTGTCCATTCCCACACATGCCAAGTATAGCAATGGCCACTAGCACTATTTGATTATTCTACATATCCTACATGACAGATGGCATTCACCCAGGAGTTCTGAAGGCACTCAAATATGAAATTACAGAACTGCTAACTGTGGTATGTAACCTATTGCTTAAATCAACCTCTGTACCAGATGAATGTTGGATAGCTAATGTAACACTGATTTGTATAAAAGGCTCTAGGGGTGATCCTGGCAATTACAGGCTTGTAAGCCTAACTTCAGTACCAGGCAAATTGGCTGAAAATATAGTAAAGAACAGAATTATTAGACACACAGATGAACATGATATTTGGGGAAGAATCAACATGGCTTTTGAACAGGGAAATCATGTTTCACCAATCTATTAGAATTCTTTGGGGGGGGTGTCAACAAACATGAACAAGGGTGATCCAGTGGATATAGTGTATTTGGACTTTCAGAAAGACATTGATAAGGTCCCTCACCAAAGGCTCTTAAGCAAAGTAGGCAGTCATGGGATAAGAGGGAAGGTCCTCTCATCGATCAGTAACTGGTTACAAGACAGGAAACAAAGTGTAGGAATAAATGTTTTTACAGTGGAGAGAAGTAAAAAGTGGGGTCCTCCAAGGATCCGTATTGGGACCAGTGTTGTTCAATATATTCATAAATGATCTTGAAAAAGAGGTAAACAAAGATGTGGCAAAGTTTGCAGATGATATAAAATGATTCAAGGCAGTTAAGTTCAAAGCTGACTGCGAGGAGTTACAAAGGGAATCTCACTAAACGGGGTGACTGGACAACAAACTGGCCAATTAAATTTAAAGTTGATAAATGCAAAGTCATTCACATTGGAAAACACAGCCCTAACTATACATACAAAACAATGGGGTCTAAATTAGCAATTACCACTCAAGAAAGCGCTCTTGGAGTCAACGTGGATAGTTCTCTGAAAACATCTGCTCACTGTGCAGCAGCAGTTTAAAAAAAAAGTGAATAGAATGTTGGAAACCATAAGGAAAGGGATAGATAATAAGACAGAAAATATATGCCATTACATAAATCCATGGTATGCCCAAACCTTGAACAGTGTGTGCAGTTCTGGTTGCCCCTTCTCAAAAAAGATATGTTAGAACTGGAAAAAGTACAGAAAAAGGCAACAAAAATGATTAGGGAAATGGAACAGCTCCCATATGAGGAAAGATTAAAAAGACTGGAGGTGTTCAGTTTGGAAAATAGACGACTAAAGGGGAATATGATAGAAATCTATAAAATCATGAATAGTGGGGAGAAAGTGAATAAGAGTTATTTATCCCTTCACATAATACAAGTACCAGGGGTCACCCAATGAAATTAATAGACAGTAGGTTTAAAACAAGCATAAGGAAGTACTTCCTCACACAACACACAGTCAACCTGTGGAAATGATTGCCGGGGATGTTGGGAAGACCAAAAATGTAACTAGGTTCAAACAAGAATAAGGTAAGAATAATGGCTACTAGCCAAGAAGGTCAGGGATGCAACTCCATGCTCTGGGTTGTTCCTAAACCTCTGACTGACAGAAACTGGGACTGGACGACCGGGGATGGATCCCTTGATAAATTCCTGTTCTCTTCATTCCCTCTAAAACATCTGGCACTGGCCACTATCAGAAGACAGGATACTGGGATAGATAAATCACTGGTCTGACACAATATGCCCATTCTTATGTAATCAATTAAGACAACGAATGCCAATAGGTAATACACGTACCTCAAAATACTTGAAAAGTACTCTAGTGAGTGTCTCTCTGAAGTGTGAGGGGCATAGCACAGATTCCACTATTACAACGCGACGGTCTCTGGGATTCACCAGCAGATGTCTGGAAAACAGCACATATATTTGTAAAGAATTATAAATTGAGACTGTTAATGCATGCATCCGACGAAGTGGGTATTCACCCACGAAAGCTCATGCTCCAAAACTTCTGTTAGTCTATAAGGTGCCACAGGACTCTTTGCTGCTTTTACAGATCCAGACTAATACAGCTACCCCTCTGATACTTGTTAAATCTAAGCATCTCTTATGGGACCTGATACCTTTTTTCAAGTTTTGTAACTACTTCTTTTGAAAGTTAATTCAGTCAAAAGCATAATAAAGTGTGCTTAGATAGCACCTTCCACCCCACACCTCACTGCATCTTACAATGAAGCTTCACAACATGCAGGGAGGTAGGCATTATTCCAGATTTACAGATCAGGAAACGGCGGTGCATGCAGAGGTTACAGTCTTGTCTACAAACAGATTATGTACCTCTAAGTCAGGGGTGGGCAAACTACGGCCCGCGGGCCACATCCGGCCCGCGGGACTGTCCTGCCCGGCCCCTGAGCTCCTGACCCAGGAAGCTCACCCTTGGCCCCTCCCTTGCTATCCCCCATCCCCCGCAGCCTCAGCTTGCTCGCTCCGCCGCTGGCGCAATGCTCTGGGCGGCGGGGCTGCGAGCTCCTGGGGCAGCGAGCTGCGGAGCCCGGCCTGACCCAGTCTCTGTGCTGCACGGTGGCGGCGGCTGCGTGGCTGTAGCGCCGCCAGCCAGCGGTGCTCCAGGCAGTGTGGTAAGGGGGCAGGGGACGGGGGGGTTGGATAGAGGGCAGAGGAGTTTGGGGTGGTGGTCAGAGGGCGGGGGTGTGGATAGGGCAGAGGTGGGCAAATTACGGACCGCGAGCCACATCTGGCCTGCGGGGCCATCCTGCCCAGCCCCTGAGCTCCCAGCTGGCCCCGGCCCCTCCCCGGCTGTCCTTCCTCCCCCACAGCCTCAGCTTGCTGTGCTGGCAGCGCGGCATCCTGGCTGGCTCCGGGGCTGGGCGGCGCGGTGCAGGGGCAGATTTACAAGTGAACACAGGGTGCCCTGGCAAAGGCCCCCCAACAACAGGGGGACCCAGGGCCGGGCACTCGGGCAACTCAACACTGGCTGCACTGAAATCATATGCAGGCGGGCGGTGCAGATGGCGGGAGCGCAGGGAACGCAGGCGGAGGACTCAGGGGGAGCACTGGGAGGCCACGCAGCCGGCCAGAGAGAAGCGGCCCTTTGAAGGGGAAACCGCCGCTTCTCTCTGGCTGTGCGGCTGCCCCTGCTCCTGTTGAGTCCTCCGCCCATGTTTGCGGGGCCACATTCCGAAAGGGGCTGGGGAAGATGGATAAGGGTAGGGTCCTGGACGGGGGCGGTCAGGGGCCGGGGGTCCTGGAAGGGGTGGTCAGGGGTGGGGTGGATGGAGGGGGTCGGTTGGGGACAAGGAGCAGAGGGGTTGGATGGGTTTGGAGGTTCTGAGGGGGGCAGTCCGGGGGCAGGAAGTGGGAGGGGGTGGATAAGGGGTGGGGGGCAGGCTGTTTGGGAGGGGGCACAGTCTTCCCTACCTGGCCCTCCATACTGTTTTGCAACCCCAATGTGGCCCTTGGGCCAAAAAGTTTGCCCACCCCTGCTCTAAGTATATAGGTCTGTGTGCAGGCCACCCTTCAGTGACTTGTCCAATGCCACAGTGCATTTGTGGAAGACCTAAGAATATGACCCAGATCTCCTGACCCACAGTCCTGTGCTTCAACGTCTAGCTCAGGGGTCAGCAACCTTTCAGAAGTGGGGTGCCGAGTCTTCATTTTATTCACTCTAATTTAAGGTTTTGTGTGCCAGTAATACATTTTAACATTTTTAGAAGGTCTCTTTCTCTAAGTCTATAAAATATAACTAAACTGTTGTATGTAAAGTAAATAAGGTTTTTAAAATGTTTAAGAAGTTTCATTGAAAATTAAATTAAAATGCAGAGCCCCCTGGACCAGTGGCCAGGACCAGGGCAGTGTGAGTGCCACTGAAAATCAGCTCGCGTGCTGCCTTCGGCACAAGTGCCAGAGGTTGCCTACCCCTGGTCTAGCTCATCATCTCTCACAAAATTAAAAGAAAAAGAGGAATAAATTGCATTTTCTCAAAATGATAATAGAACCATCTTCTAGTTGCAGAAGGACGTGTCCCCAGCATGTCAGAGACTTTGGGTCAGAAACAGAACAGCACTGGTAGAGGTCAGAAAGAAAACCAATAATGCTTGAGGGAGTGAGGCAGAAGTCCAGTAACAAAAGTAATGTTACTTGACACAACAGGAGTCAAGTCATTCTGTATGTGGATGTGAGTGGGACAGGAGAGCACCAGATCTAAGTTCATGAGGACATTTAGACCCAGGGGAAGATGTGTTCTATTCAAGTAAAAAAATATAACCCTACAGAATTCAGTGATCCCATCAGGCACATTATAAATCTCAGACGCTGAACATTTGTATCCAGACGTCCAAACCCTTGTTCACATCAGGCCTGGTTTTTCCATTTATCTCAATGGGCTTTGGAGTCCTATGAGCAGCCCCATTGAAATCAGTGCAACTCCACACAAGAATAAGAATTTTCAGGCTCAAGCTATTTGTGACTATGTCACAGTTAACAGTTGTTTTATTTATTTAGATGATTTTAAACAATAAGATGCATATCCAAGGCTCTAGGTGCTTATCAGACATTAACAACACAATTCAAATTTTAGCAACATTAAATAATTGTTTCAGCAAGAGCTCAGCCAGCTAGCCATCTCCTTCCCATCGTTTTATCGTTTAGGAAACATAACATCAGCCTTCTCCAAAACCCCTATCAAAACAGACATCTTTTGCAACATGCTCAAACAAAAGCAGCTAATCAGAGAAAAATATCCCAGTGCCGCTTACCTGAAATACAGCATGTGAATAAATTCCTTCAGATATGAATACAGCTCTTCTGTGTTAATATTATACTGAACGACTTTAATAGGCTGCAAAAATAAAAAATTATATTAAAATGTTATCTATAGCCAGTATAAAATTCAAAAAATATTGTTACTGACTTTAAGAAATATCATTTTCCATTGTCTGATGTATTAACGCACATCACAAAATTATCCTACAAATTATTTTACTTTAATCAATTTTGAATTTTTTTCCTTTAAAACTTGTTATCAATTTTAATGCGGAGGAAAGGTGTCAAATTGACAATTCTGGAGACTTACATCCCCTACTAAGAGAAAAAGCGTAGTACAGGTGGAGGCAATGTGCCTCAAACCTGACCCTGTGGTTATGTCTACACTGCAATTAAACACCAGAGGCTGGCCCGTGTCAGCTGAAGCAGGCTCACAGGACTTGGGCTGCCGAGCTATAAAACTGCAGTGGATGTCTGGGCTTGGGCTGGAGCCCAGGCTCTGGGACCCTCCCACCTTGCAAGGTCCCAGAGTCCAGGCTCCACCCCGTGCATCTACACTGCAGTTTTATAGCCTCACAGCCTGAGCCCAAGTTAGCTGACATGGGCCAGCTGTGGTTGTTTAACTGCAGTGTAGACATACCCCTAGAGACCACCTCTAAAGGTACCGATTAATGCCAAATGTGGTGGTGTGGACACTTCGCATGAAGTGCTCCAATCTTGCAAAGACTTATACACATACTTAACTTTATCCACTGATAATCATCTTTTTTAATTCAACAGGATGATTCACAGGGCACAAACACATGCATACATCTTTGCAGAACTGGGGCCTAACTGATCAACTGGATAACTCAAGAGATAAATAATCTTAAATATTTGAAAGGCCCCAAGCCTACCAGCTGTTCTGTATATGCGGACCCCTGTGTTCACATGGAGACCCATTGACTGAACACCTTGTAGGATTAGAGCCTTAATTTGTAAGTAATATTGATGCAGAAAAAGAAAGTTTCCTGAGAATTAACAATTTACTGGGAGAAATTTATAGCCCGAATCACAACAGAGAGAACATTAATACCCAGAAATCAAGGTAATCATGGCTCTTATAGGTGAAACATTTTGTTATTTTTAAAAATACTTTTGAGGATTATTCTACTTATCCTGTTTTGTATGTGAGGTGGCAATTGTCAAATCCATGTTTGGCAGTTCCAGACATTTTTATATCAATCAGCTTACCCTATTAATATACTATATGGTCCCAAATTTCTAATTTAGGGATGTGTCCAATTAATTTTTCATTTGCAAAAGCCAGCTCACTTTATGGTTGTTCATGTAACAATCATTGTCCTCAATATGAGGTCAATTTTCATAACAATTTATTATGGCCTCCTAATAGGAACAGCTACAAGATAACGGACATGGTTTACAATGGAGGAAATAATGACACACATTTCTGTGATGACTGAACATATATATTTAAAGTACTTCTCAAAAATAAAAATGTAACACAAATAACTATTGAATTTGTGGCTCTTTCCCGATAGTACATTTTAAAAAATATTACCTTAGGAATGTCAGGTTTCTTTATTTCACTAGGAATAATGCATCTTGGTCCTGTTTCTCCCGCAAAACCACATCTAAACAAAAATATTTAAAATTAACTAATTACATATATGTATTTCACATTTAAGAACTACCAAGAAATTAATGATCTGGTATTTCAAATAGTAAAAGTGGATTTGATAATCAAAATAATTTAATCTGAACAAAATCTGTAAAGTCCATAGAGATGTTTAATGTATGATTTACTACGGCCAGGTCTACACTGCAAACTTCTGCCAGCACAGCTAGACTAGCTAGTGGGGTGAAGGGGTGTGATCCCTGAGTAACACAGCAGTGCTTACAAAGGCCATAGTGTAGATGCTACACTTTTACTGGTATAGCTTGTTTTGCTTGTAGGGGTTGGTTTTATTATACTGGTACAAAGAACAGTGTTACTAGTAAAGCTGTGTCCACATTAGGAGTGCTTTGCCATTCTAGTATACTGGTATTCTTATATTGGTAGAGTGCTCATAGTGTAGACTCAGCCTATGTAGTGAGTTCAAATTAGCAGGATTCCAAGCCAAGATTTAGAATAGCTAGTCAAGTTAACTTTTCATAAACAGGTCATATATAAAAGGACAGCAAGTTCTAAAGATTAAACAGAAAAAACAGATGCCCTAAGGATGAGGTTTTAGGAGTTCCCAATGCTTTACATTTCTTTTGTCCCTTTTGAAATACATATTAGAAGTTCAAGCACGATTTGGTAGAATGCCTACCCATGGTTTCAGAGTTTAATGTTTTTAAAGTAAAGAGGTCAATAAATATATTTTGTCTTGGCATTCTGATACCATGAATGCATCCAATCAGTTTCCTGAATGGGGACTATTCTAGAGAAAAACAGCCAGACTTCAGAATATCAATATTTATACATACATAGAGGATTTAACACATCCTTACTATAATGTTATTTTGGTTATATATTTAGACCCCAATGCTGCAACCAAATTCACATCACAGACTTGCACCTGCAAGGATTTGATTGCAGAACTAAGGCCTTAATTTTTAATAATAATATACAGTCATGTGGAAATCAGTACCATCTGATCCCAAGATCGGTGTGTCTAAGCCCACAATCCTACAACTGCCTTCACATGGGAGCTCATGCTCCGGCATGGAGCCCCAATGATATTACTGGAGCTCCATGCATGCATCTGACAGCATAGAGGCAGGTGAAGAACTGGGCCTAATGTAGTACAGCCACAAATGTGGCGTAAATGTAAACAAATGACTCTGTTGCAGTTGTCGCAAACATTGCAGGAATAAAAATTACTCCTCCAAGTAGGTCCACTGAAACCAATGGAACTACTCAAGTGAATAATATAGTCACTTATTTAACTGTTCACAAGATCAAGCCCATAGTTATCTTCTTATTTTAAGTGAGTACTTTGCATGCAGAAGACACTAGCATAAAAAAGAAAGGGTCTGGAATTTGGCGCTGATAATACAAAAAGGACACTTTGGGGTGGTGGATAGAAGGGGGTATAAATAGTTTTACATTGCAGGTATCAGACATTTTCTTTTGTAAACTGGTCTAAGAATCATTCTACTTTTTCACATTTTGATTTTCTTAGTTATAAAGTGAAAGTAAAGCTTACATTTAGGCTTTATTTAGACTAGGAAAAAAAGATGTGTGTATTTTTAATCAAGTAGCTAACACAATTTGTCTACAATTCACGCTAAGTGGCGTTTCAAATCATATTAGCTAGTTTGATCAAAAAGGAAAAATAAAACTTAGGATATAGAAGGCTTCAGATAAAAATCTCTCAAGATATGAAGAAAGTTTCTCACTATATTAATTCCAAAATGAATCAGACATCACATTTGAAAGCTAAATTAATTGAGTAATGACCACTTTCAATTGAAACTGTCAGGGGCGGCTCTAGGAATTTTGCCGCCCCAAGCACGGCAGGCAGGCTGCCTTTCGCGGCTTGCCTGCGGGCAGTCCACTGGTCCCGCAGCTTCGGCGGACCCTCCGTAGGCAAGCCGCCGAGGGCAGCCTGCCTGCCACCCGCCACGGCTTGCTGCCCCAATAGCAGAGATTGAAACAACTGAATCCACTTTAGTGTCCAAGCTAATGACAGCAGGCACAATTTTGCTCCCTTTGAAGTCAATGGAAATTTCACCATTTACTTTAGTAGGAGCAGGGTAGGGTATGGGGATAATGATATTAGCCTCCTTTGTAAAGTGCTTTGAGATCTGCTACATAAGAGCTAGGTAGTAGGACTGGTAATTTTTATACACTGAATCCTGAAAGACGCAGCCAAGTTTAGTTCAGAACCTCAAGAATAGACTTCATGGATTAGTCCAACTGCTTGAACTGGTGTCCTCTACTAAAACTAATCAGCTTAGTTTTACTAAAGCATAAACTCACATATAATAGGCATTTGATGAGAGAAAGCATGATTTACGTAATAAATTCTAAGGTATTTGTGTCAAAATATTTTACAACAGTATCTTCAAGTGACTCTGTTCTCAATTTAGCCATAATCCTGCAAACTATTCCACATGGTTTGACAACTGAACGCACACACAGCCCCACTGACTCAGGGTTCAGATGCTCAGTTTACAGAATCTGGGGCTTCTAAAAGAAACATCTTTGTGCCATAATTATTCAAGCCTCACTCCTAAGCATGTTCTGTGAAGTGCTGAGTGGCCTTCACTTGGGAATTCAGACTCATAGACTTGAGCACCTCATAGAGGCTTGAGTTCTTAAAAACACAGATTAAACTATAATACCAAGTTAACATACCTTGTTTTACTTTACAAACATGGATTCAACATCAAAGTTCAACAACACAACCAGAGCTATTAGGTTGTATTCAACACTTTGTTAAGGGGCAATTGCCACGGCACTTGGGTACCATAAGTAAATAGAAACTAAGGCCCCGATCCTGCAAACACTTATGCATGTGCATAACTTTACTCATGCAGGTAGCCCCACTGATTTATCACATAACAGGAGAACTACGGGTCACCTGATGAAATTAACAGGCAGCAGGTTTAAGACAAACCAAAGGAAATATTTCTTCATACAATGCACAGTCAACCTGTGGAACTTGTTGCCATGGAATGTTGTGAAGCCAAAAGTTTAACTAGGTTAAAAAACAAATTAAATACATTTGGAGGACAGGTCCATCAATGGCTATTAGCCAAGATGGTCAGGGATGCAAACTTGTGCTCCAGGTGTACCTAAACCTCTGACTGCCAGAAGCATCTGGCACTGGCCACTGTCAGAGACAGGATACTGAAATACATGGACCACTGGTCTGTCCCAGTATGGCTGACCTTACGTTCTTAAATAAGGGTTGGCATATTCAGACCAGCACTGTGTATTGCCTCCTTTAATCTCTCAAATTCCCAAATCATGTGGGTCTCAAAACAATCCTACTGTTCGCATACACGTGACTAATTAAAGAAACAATGCTGGGTAGCTTATGTCCAAAACTGAACTCTAAACAGTTAGAAAAGTTTTACACCATTATTAATCAAAACATTTACAGATATTTATTGTTCAAATCCAAACTTTCACCTATAATATATGCAACCCAAACATCACTGTATCATAGTGCTAGTGCAGGAGGGTCAGAAAATGAAACTAAGTAGTTTATTATCACTGTCCAAGGTATGTCTAATAGAACAAGTAAACAATGGCAAGGCATATGTAATATTTTGTTTACATTTTAATAATTTAAAAGGTGTTATTTACAATCAAGGGGTGGGTTTTTCTCTTACATAAATTATTTTTAAACCTGAAAAGATCTGTTTAATAAATTAAATGTCACCTGGAGTCAGAAGAGCTAGGTAGTAGGTTGGGTGTAGAAGAAAAATCAGGATGCAGGACTGCAATTAACACTAAAAGATTTTTCTGCATCTGGATTAGGAATAATGGCATCACACCAGCTCTAGTCACAATTTTCTCCTTGGTCTCCTCCCCGGGCAGCACAGCTGTGTGATGCCTCTTACTCAGAGCAAGATGTAAAAGAACCATCCAGACCTGGATAAGAATGTATGTAACCTAATTCAC
Source organism: Mauremys reevesii (assembly GCF_016161935.1). NCBI lineage: Eukaryota > Metazoa > Chordata > Testudines > Geoemydidae > Mauremys > Mauremys reevesii. The sequence continues at coordinate 11,894,291 of NC_052626.1, read as the reverse complement.
AGGCTAGTTTTCAAGAAAGAAACACAAATTTGTGTGTCTATATTAGCTTTTTTTCAAAAAGTAGGTAAGTCTCTATGATTGCAGCTAAACCAGCATCAAACAATTGTTCCCTGGGGGTGGAGGGATAGCTCGGTGGTTTGAACATTGGCCTGCTAAATCCAGGGTTATGAGCTCAATCTTTGAGGGGGCCATTTAGGGATCTAGGGAAAAAATCTGTCTGGGGATTGGGCCTGCTTTGAGCAGGGGGTTGGACTAGATGACCACCTGAGGTCTCTTCAAACCCTGATATTCTATGATTCTATGATTATTTGTGTAGGTATTTAGAGAGACAAGGCGGATGAGATAATATCTTTTACTGGACCAAATTATGCTGGTAAAAGAGACAAGCTTTCAAATTTAAAGAAAGATCTTTCAAGTCACATTCACAAATTCAGTTATTTCAAAGCCAGAAAGGACCATTATGATCATCTACTGATCTTCCACATAGCACAGGCCAGAGAACCTCTCCCGTCAATTACTACATCAAGCCCATAACTTGGGTTTGTGCTACTGCGTCTCTCTCAGGGACATCCAGCCTTAACGAAGAGTCAAGACGTCCATCGTCATGGTACCCGAGTGCCAGGCCCCAGGGCAGGGTTGTTGCGCCTCTTTTGCGATGGTGACAGACCAGCCGGGCATCCCGGGCGCGCGCCAAGCGCCGGTCAGGGCTGGGCACAGCCTGACGTGTGGTGACACGGCGTTCAGAGGGCAGGGAACGCCGGACACAGCCCTCCCCCGCCCCCAGCCCGCGCTGCCTCATGTCGCGACAGGGCGCAGTTGCCGGGGATACAGGGGCAGCCCCACCTGCACCCCTAACCTGGGCATCGTGCGGAGGCGGGAGTCAGCCCGCAGCGAGCCCCGGGACCGGGGGAAGGGGCTGCCCGCCGCGGCCAGCCGGACCACTCACTTGGTGAAAGATTCTCCCAGGTCTATCACCACCGCCGTCTTCTCCCCGCCGCTCCCCAGGCCCTCGTACAGCGGCATCGCCACGGGCTGCAGAGACCAGCGCCCGGCTTCCACCACAACAAAGGGGGCCTTCCTCACTGAACGGCGCAGACCCTCGCGGCCTGGGGGGGCCTTCTACACCGGCCGGCGCAGATCAAGGCTGTCCCTAATTCTGCCTGTTCTCAGGTTTAATCCCTCTGTCGGGGCTTGACACTTTCGGAGGGAGCTGAGGTGATTCTGCACGTCCCCTTCTTCTTTCCCGGCGCTAGAAACTGTACGGCTCTGGCCCGAGCTGTTTTCAGGCACGTAGTAGTCACCTTAAGAGAGGCTATGTGCAGGGGTGGGGAGGAAGGCGGACAGAGAGAGCAGGAGAGGGCTTCGGGGAAGGTGCTGGGGTGAAAGAGAGAGCGGGCCCTTGCGGGAGAGGATGACAAGGATGGGTGCTGGGGGTGAAGGATGGAGAGGTCCCTGGGGGAAAGTGATGGGAGATGGTTGTTTTGAGGACTGAGACCCAAGTAGGAGAAAGGGGGGTGATAGTGATTCATGGGGTGAGAGATTGTGTTTGGAGACTGGAGCACAGGGTCCTGTTAGCCTCCTTTGTCCCCGCCCTCGAGTACAGAGAGGGATGATCCAGGTTGAAGAGCTTTGATTTGATAGTAATAAAGGGGATGGGGGAGTCCATGTGCTAGTGGTCAGAGCATAGGACTGGAAGTCAGGACCAGGGACGGCTTTATGACCCGCGGGGCCCGATTGGAATACTTGGCGGTGGTCTGGGGCTTTGGCAGCACTTTGGCAGCGGGGGGGGGGGTCTGCTCAGGGTTTTCCGCAGCACCGAAGGACCCCCTGCCACCGAAATGCCACCAGAGACCCCCCGGAGCGGGGCCCCCTTAGGCGCGGGGCCTGATTCCGGGGAATCGGGTGAATAGGCTTAAAGCTGGCCCTGGTCAGGACTCCTGAATGATGTTATTCCTGGCCCTCACTCTGTGATCTTGGAAATGTTTCACTTTCCCCACTTTCCTACTTTGAACTTAGGGGAGTTGTGGAGCTTAATTAACGTATGCAACATGTTTTGAAATCTCAGGTGAAAGGTGCTATATACATACAAAGCATTGTATATATGCAATACAACTCCCATTTCAGTCTTGTATAATGAAAATACAAATATTGTTGCCAGCTCTTACAATTTTATCACAAGTCTTGCACTGTTTGGTGTTTTCCACCTCCTGGAATCATGTGATTATACGAAACTTTCAGCTTTCATTTTTTAAAAAGTAAAAAATAAGTTGCTAGCTCTCACAGTTGTAGAGAAAAGCATGAAAATGTGAACCCTAAATGCTCAAAACTCAGAAAGCAAATTGTAAAAATATATATATTATTTTAAGATCTCATGATTGATACGCCAATCTCATGACTTTTAGGATCGGACATGATTTTTGAATGCTTGTGTTTGGCAATGCTAGAATATTATTTCATGATACTATGATTCAGTAATATCAGCAATATATTATCATATTAACACAATGTTAGAGAACAGATTTATTTTTATATGTATGTATTGGCTAGAATTTATGTTCCCCTACTCTGACTGGGAGCTGCAGGGTTCCCCAGCGGCAGTAGTGGCCAGGAGCTCGGGGGTTCCCGCACCACCTGTGGCAGCCGGAGGCTCGAGAGTTCTCTACCAGGGGCTCAGGGATTTCCCTGCTACCTGTGGCGGCCTGGGGCTCAGGGGTTTCCCCGCCACCAGCAGCAACCAGGAGCTGTGGGGTTCTCCCGCCGGCGGCCAGGGGCTCGGGGTCCTCTGCCAGCGGAGGCTTGGGGGTTCCCCCACTGCCTGCAGAGTTCAGGGGTTCCCCCACCACCTGTGGCAGCTGGGACCTGTGGGGTACCCTGCTGCCCACAGCAGCTTGGAGCTCCAGGGCTGCCAGGGGCACCTGGAGTACCCTGTAGCTCCCAACCACCCCAGGCTGAAGTCACAGATTCTGTGACTTCCGTGACCTCCATGACTAAATCGTAGCCTTACTTATGGGGGTGCTGGGTAATATTAATGGTCCATAACTGAAGTCATTTGAGCAAGAGTTTCCTGAGATGCAGCCCTTTAAAAACAGCATTGTTCAGAATCAACTTAGTTCTTCTAAAGTTTTTTGAGAATGCCTAGGGCTCAAGCTATGGCTCTGATCATTCCCCAAATGATCTCAGCCACTTGACATTTATCTCAGCTAGTGCATGACATTCACTGGCTATTTAGGGAAGCAATATTGAAAAAGTTACTAATCTTTTGGAGTTTGGATCGAGAGGCTGGCTCATGCCCAGTGGCCAAGCCCAAGAGACTGAAGGATCCGTATGAAACAAGATTAGGGCTCTACTGAAGAAGAGGGTGTGACGGTGCTGCCTGTGGGAGCCAGCTGAGGTCACTCAATCAGGGTGAACTGCAAACAAAACAGGGCAGACAAACCCCAAATGCTGGTGGATATTCCAATACTTAGATTTACCACGCCAGCACAAAACAGCTTCTATAGTACCTCACTGGTTACTTAGAAGTCCAAACAACGCAGTTCCCTTAAAGTACCCAGCCTCAGGCCTCCGTCTAGACACACCTGTCAAACATATGATGATGATTACTGAAAATCTTATATAAAAGAAAAGGTTCTTCCAGTCCCAAAGGATCAGCCACATACCCAGGTTCAATTATAACGTAGATCTTACCCAAAATACACACTTATAGCCAATTCTTATTAACTAAGCTAAAATTTATTTAAAAAGAAAAGAGAGAGAGTGTTGGTTAAAAGATCAATATACATACAGGCTTGAATTCAATTCTTGAGGTTTAGATACATAGTAGAGATGAGCTTGTAGTTGCCAAAAGTTCTTTTAGGAATAGTCCATAGGTTATAGTCCAATGTCCATATTCAGGGTGACTCTAGTCAGTGACTGGGGATCTCAATCCTTATGGCTTAAGGTTTCCCCTTCTTGAAACCCAAAGCAGATCTGAGATAAAGCAGGATCGTGTCCCAGGGTTCTTATACATTTCCAGCAGCCTTTTGGCCTGAGAAAACAATAGGCTTAACTCCTTCTTCCAAACATCCTGGCAATTAGTACAGGGTAATTTATCCATTAAACAGTTCAGATACAGGGTACCACAACCTTCAAAGAGACATATAGACAATAATACTATTTCATTCAAGTATCTTCCTAAATGTTAATATTCCTTTTTTGATCTTTGAATCAAAGCTATAGTGATAGACAAGACTTGTTTGCTTACATCACAAGCCCTGAGTAAACATCTACCCTTCTACCTCTAACAATGCAGACTTGCATTTCAAAGCTCTATTCATTTACATATCTTCCTAACCAGTTTCTACAATTCACCCATAGGTCAGGTCAGTCTGAGTTAATTAACTCTTTCTGGCCCTGTCACCTTTCAATGAAATATTATATTACACTCATAATGTCACAGAAGGTTTCCAGGCAGGCTGTTGTTATATTAACAGAATGGTGCAAGGTGACATCCAGTGACCACTGAACCTGAGCTGCACCCATGTGAGTTCATGGCAATTTTCAGAGAATGTGTCTTGTGCTCATAAGGTGACCAGACATTCCAATATTATCGGGACCATCCTGATATTACGGGATTTGTCTTATATATGGAACTATACCCTGCCACTTCCCCCCCCCCACCAAAAAAAAAAAGGTGTCCGATTTTTCACACGTGCTATCTGGTCACCTTATGTGCATATTCCTTGCATTTTTCAGGGTTCCTTTTGCAAGTTTTGCCTTGATGCCAAAATGTATGGTTTGGGTCATATTTTAAAGTGTTTTAAAATCCACATTCAGATTCTGATTTTACTTCAGAAGTTTTGTTGAAGAAATTAGCAGGAAGATGAAAGACAGGATAATGTAGTCATATTTCCTGAATGATGGCATTGAGTGTGATCAAAGGAAAGCAAGTCACTGGCTTATTTGGTCAACACAGCCCTCCTAACATGAGCTATTCTTAACATTTCCAGATGTTTATAACTTTTCTGGTGCAGAGCAAGGGAATATGGGGAATTGGAGCAGTGAGGCAGAATGTGGGGGATGTTAGAGTAGTGTAGAGATTGAAAGCGTAGAGAGATTGGAGGGGAATACTGGGTGAGGTGTCTGGGGCTGTGGCTAAGGGAGGGAGGGTAAATGGGGATGGGTGGTAGGGGAGAGAACAGAGATTCAGGGGGGTTGGAGCCTGTCTGAGGTGATTAGAGGGGGCATGGAATGGGTAGCAGGGGGAGCATGGGAGGGGCTAGTCTGAGCCCTTCTCCCAGCCCCCTATGTATATGCTGGTGTGATGGGTTGGATCACAGAACCCCACTTGGGATCTGCCACCTGATGTGCCAAGACTACTTCTACCCCTGCTTTCCCTGCCAGCTCAGGACTCCAGCACCCTGTCTTGCTGAGCCAGACACTCCCGTCTGCTCCAACACAGACACAGGGTCTGAATTGCCTGCCCCAAAGCTGCAGGTTTACCTGAAAGCAGTTCACAGAAGTGTGTTTGTCTTTAACACTCAGATGCCCAACTCCCAATGGGGTCTAAACCCAAATAAATCCGTTTTACCCGGTATAAAGCTTATACAGGGTAAACTCATAAATTGTTCGCCCTCTATAACACTGATAGAGAGATATGCACAGTTGTTTGCTCCCCCGGGTATTAATACACACTCTGAGTTAATTAATAAGTAAAAAGTGATTTTATTAAATACAGAAAGTAGGATTTAAGTGGTTCCAAGTAGTAACAGACAGAACAAAGTAAGTCACCAAGCAAAACAAAATAAAATGCACAAATCTATGTCTAATCAAACTGAATACAGATAATCTCACCCTCAGAGATGCTTCAGTAAGTTTTTTCCTCAGACTGGACACCTTCCAGGCCTGGGCACAATTCTTTCCCCTGGTACAGCTCTTGTTCCAGCTCAGGTGGTATCTAGGGGATTCCTCATGATGGCTCCTCTCCTTAGCCAGCTGAAGACAAAATGGAGGGGTCCCACAGGGGTTTAAATAGACTTTCTCTTGTGGGTGGAGACCACCCTCCTCACTCCTGTGCAAAGTCCAGCTCCAAGATGGAGTTTAGGAGTCACCTGGGCAAGTCACATGTCCATGCATGACTCTCAGTTTTTACAGGTAGCATCCATTGTTTACATGCTGCCTTGAACGTCCTCAAGTAGACTTCTTATGTGGATTGGAGCCCCTTCCCCACACAGTAGGTCCAGACCTGAGGTAGGAGCTCTGCATCTCCATGCTCCTGCCCTGTTCTGCATCCAGATGGTACATGCTGCACTCCTCGCAGTACCACCACCTCCTTCTCCTCATTGCCCCTCCAAATTTACCAGAGGTGTGGAGCTGGGGGGAGAGGGGCTTGGAGCAGTGTATTTGTGTGTATGTGGGGTGATGTGGGGAGAAGGTACTTGAAGCAGCAGAGGATATGGGGATGGTCTGAGAACGGGTGGGTGTAATGGAAGGAATGTTGGAGGAGTTGAAGCAGCGTTGGAGCACTTTGGAAGAGTCTGAGCAGTCAAAGGGAATATGGGAGGTTGCAGCAGCAAGGGAAAATGTGGGGTGTGATGGAACAGTTCATTGAATTGTGGGGTGGAAATGAAGGTGAGAGCTGTGCAGTGGGGATGTTGGGGAGCTTCATCTCTGTCCCCCCAAAAAGCCCTTATCATGCCCCCTTTTGTCCAGCCCTTCAAAAATGACCTCATTGAGTGTAATGTCCCTGTGCTCTTCCAGCATCCTCTTCTTAGCTCCTCAACCTGTGGGTCCCATGCTGACACCTGTCTCTGTGTGTGGGAGGACTGGGCTGTGCTGTACAGGCAGAGAAACCGGAGAGGAGGAGTTGCGGAGGGAGAAACATAAAATATGGAGATACACCTATCTCACAGAACTGGAAGGGACCCTGAAAGGTCATTGAGTCCAGCCCCCTGCCTTCACTAACAGGACCAAGTACTGATTTTGCCCCAGATCCCTAAGTGGCTCCTTCAGGGATTGAACTCACAACCCTGGGTTTAGCAGGCCAATGCTCAAACCACTGAGCTATCTCTCCCCAAAAAAGCTAAAAAATCCAACCCCCTGCTCAGAGCTGGACCAATCCTCAGATGGATTTTTGCAACATGCAGCCAGTTATTTTGCAATTGGGAGAATCATTGCTAAGGAGCCAGAGATAGTAGATGGGGAGAGCTGTGCTGGACCTAACCTACACCTAATACAACGAATGCAGCTGGAGTGCATGCAGATAAATGCTGGAACACAAATAATGGCAAACTGTCTTAGAACTTCCTCATGTCTACCTCTTATGGCTCCATACTGAACCATTCTCAGAGGCTATTGCCAGGTCCAGGTAGCAGAGTTAAGGATGCATCTGGCATGTACCTTAATTTTGTCCTTCCTTCTTTTCATTCTGGAAAGGCATGCGGTACCACTGGGCCACCTAACCACCGTGTAAATGTGAAGCCTTTGGGCTTTAATATGAATTAAAGTGGGGCCTTTTATCATACAATGTATATACAGTAATACTTGTATTATTTGTTTAAGCATTAACAATGTGCTTGGCACTGTACAAGACACAAGTCAGATGTTGCTATAGCTCTAAAGAATTTACAATCTGAACAAAGCTGATACAGATTAGACAGAATCCAACAGGCAGCTCAGAGAACAGATTGACTACAGTTTGCTGCTTTTTTTTTTAATCTACTATTGTTGACTTGCTACTTGTGGGTATCTTGAAAGAACAGAGTCTTAGGGAGATATTTGAATGATGAGAGGTTGATGGGTTGAACAAAGCCCACCAGAAAGTTTATAGAAATGGTACAATTTAAATGAAAAACAGAACATGTTATCAGTCTCACTGAAGAAGCAAGTATCACAGGGGTAGCTGTGTTAGTCTGTATCCACAAAAACAATGAGGAGTCCAGTGGCACCTTAAAGACTGTTTTTACCCACGAAAGCTTACGCCAAAATAAATCTGTTAGTCTTTAAGGTGCCCCTGGACTCCTCATTGTTTTGCTCAAGAAACAGTATAGAAGAAAATGGAAATCCTTTCTATAGTGCAATATTGTGCTGTACAGAATGGTTGCATCACTGAGTGTAGTGCAGTCATGTGCTGAAAATTGCTATTAGAATGTGTATGCATGGGGGGCAGAGTTAAGGTTGTTTTGATTTAACTCTGCAGTTGCTGAGGAGCTTCGATCTCAGTTTCCTTATTCTACACTTAAATGTAACCTTAAGGCAGGGGTAGTCAATTATTTCTTGTCAAGGTCAAAATTTCTTGGTCAAGTTATAGTCAAGGTCCAGACTCCAGAGAAAATAATAAATATAATAATGATGATAATAAGTAAATAAAACGATTTTGGGGTCCATTCAAAAGCATCCGGCAGTCCAGATTTGGCCTACAGTCTGCCTATTGACTACCCTTGCCTAAAGGTTTACAGTTTATGGACATTTTTCTTGTACGTTTGTTATTTCTTTGTAAAAAGAAGAGAAAAATATTTTCTAGTAAGTGGTTGGGAGAGGTTTTTATGGCTGATGGAAACCTGTGTGCTGATTTGAACATCAGAGCCTGAAAAATGGCTGAATGTCCATGTTGGTTGTTCTAAGCCCTCAACTCTGGATTTGATCCATCTCTAAATACATCTGAGGCAATGCCTGACCATGTTGGGAACTAGAGCCAACATGCTTTTCTTTGTCTAGGCTGTCTACCAACAGTAGGTTCTAAAATCCCCTGACTTAATATATTAGGTGCTATATGCCATTTTTGAAATGTCAAGGCAGTTGGCTAATGTGACTGGTTATGGATTATATGCTCCCTATTCTTTTCAAGATGTCTGGTCTTCACTAACTTGTGTAAAGCATTCCTAGCTACCAAAATGATAGGGATCTTGTAAAGACTTGAGGTGATATATTTGACCTTGTGACTGCTGAAATAATTAATTTGAAATCTAAATTCTGGACTAAGGAATTATTCAGCTAATATGTGATTAAAATACTGTAATGTCTTAACCTGAATTCTTTATTACCTGCTTCATCCAAAATCCTTTCTTATTTATGATTGCTTGGCTTGATTCAGACCATTAATAATGAAAAATAATTTCTTAAATGTGCTTTTTGAAGCAAATCACAAGCCACAATTTCACTATAGTAGGTGTCTTTTGAAAAATGATCTCCTAACCATACGATTGTGGGGTTAGAAGAGATCAGAGTTTATATCGGATCACGTTACCATCCTGGTTGCCCTTGGAATTCTTTTCTTAAACAGAGTTAATCAATCACTGTTAAAATGAGTTCTGAAATGCAAGCAACAGCTAAAAGAGCACTTATAATGGAAGGTCTTCAATGGGTATAGGAATTATTGATAATAGAAGCCAAATATAGCTTAAAAGTATGTCAGTGTTTCATAACAAATTCTATCTAGAGCACACTGGTTTAATCAAGGAAGCTGCTCCTAAAATGTGAAATGTAGTCCTGTTTTCCCAGATATGTAACTGATTGAGAAACACAGATGGCAGTGCTTCACCGTAAGATTCAGACTATAAATACCTTCAGGATGACAATATAAATTAAGATAATTATTCACAGTCTCAGAAGGTAGGACAATGAAATTAGATATGAAAAGGAATTTAGAGGAGGATAAAAATCTAGCTGTATCCAACCCTCCAAAGAATGCTCCCTGAACTTTGACCATTGACCTCAACTTGCCAGCTCTTGGCTACAGTAATTTCCCATGATAAACATGTTGGTACTGCTGATAATGAGGCTTGGAGATATTGGCCATTCCTCGTTAACAGTTATCCCTTTGTCCCTGCTTTTGAATCTTCCAGGGAAATAGCACTATTTGCGTGGATGAAATATGGGATGTCTTTAGAGGAGTACTTTGGAGAGTGGTTATTTCTAAGTTTTCTGGAAATAACTGGTTGCCGAGTTTACATCTTGTGAGGTTGCCATCTGTATAGAAGCTGTTTTCAATACATATGCCCTGAGACAGAAAGCCTAATCACGCTCTTGAAAGAAAATACAGCAAATGTATGTTATTTTAAACTTGTACTCTAAGCTATTTAATAGAAATACACAGGTAGGGTTTGCAAAAAAGATAAAAAAATAAATCCTCTGCAAACAACTATAGGCACAGTACATTGCTTGTGACAATGCCAAAAATAAAATCAAAATCTTAAATTTTCAAGTAGATTAAGAATTAACTCTATGAATCATAAAGTCTATTAACTACACAGTTCCTTCAGAAAATTTGTCTACCATTAGATAGTCAAGCTAGGGGGAAAGAAGTGTAAAAGATAAGGTGTCACATTCCTGTTCTTCTGTCTTATCAAGACCAAAATCTGCAAGTTAGTAAAAACTAACAGCGGGGAGATACCCTCAAATAAACTGAATTTAATAAAAAAAAATGGGGCCACTGTACAAAGTGTTATTTGTTTTCATAGTTAATTAATTGGAAATGTCAGTTTTTTAATCTATCTGAAGGTACTGCAGAATTTAGGTTCAGCTTTACCTATAGCTTCTTACAGTGGTAGCTAATGGTGAGTTATAGTGTATGAAATGATAAGCACAATAATATAGTAGAATTATTTAAAGTGGAACACTCCGGTTCTCAGCCTATGCACAGATTAAAAAGCTCTTCCAATAAAGAGAATAGATCTCTTAAAGAAAACTCTGAAAATAGTTAAAATGATATAAAATGCTCTACTGAATAAAAATTCACCATTATCGGACATCACATATAATATGTTCAATGAGGCTTCTGGTATCTGTGATGTAATAAGCTCAGATAGGGTGACTAGATGTCCCTATTTTATAGGGACAGTCCCAATATTTGGGGCTTTTTCTTCTATAGGCGCCTATTATCCCCCACCCCGTCCCAATTTTTCACACTTGCTGTCTGGTCACCCTAAGCTCAGATATCTTAGGGAAATACCAACAAGAGCTCACAGAGGGTAAAGGCAACATTTAAATTGTTAACGTTTATTTCTGTGTTGAATGACTGACAGATTAGTTACTGGGTATATTCAGCACAGAAATCTCAGCACAACTCAGTTTGGATTTTTGCTTTGCAATTCATCTTTAAATCACCTGGAAGCATCTCCATTAAGTGGAATTATTCTTCCCATTAAAGAGGTGTTGTTGATATTAAATAAGACAGAGTTTAAATTGATTCTCTAGGAGAGGGTTCTGTCCCCATTTTACAGATGGGAAGAGAGAGTTTAAAGCGTGGGTTCACATTGAAAAGTGTATCATGGAGTTCACAGTCTATTTCAAATGTGCTCATCTTACAAGTAAATAGACAAAAAACCCACATCTATATGCCAGCCCTGTAAACTCAACCTGATATCAAGTTCAATCAAGAGAATCTATATGGATTCTTTCTTTCGTCATCCCTAACAATAATTAAAAGGGTGTCCAAGCTACATTATGCCTATGCAACCACACTGGTGATTGCAATTTAATAATTAGTCCCACAAGAAAAAATAGACTCCAGCTCACACCATCTCAGTTTGGTTGGCTCTGCAATGCTCAAAGGAGTAAGAAAGCAGTAAAGTCACTAAAATCAGCAGCTATGACTTGGAATACACACTCAGAACAGATCTGCTGAGTAAGAAGGCACCATTTTTACATAGTCACTTTCCAAACAGAACTACACTTTAACTGGCTTACCCAAAGTCACACATGTCAGTTGCAGAGCCAGGAACAGAGCCCAGGAGTCCTGACTTCCAGGTCCTCACTCTAAGCTCTGTACGATAATCATTCCCTTTCATATGTCTATTAAAAGGCATAAAATCAATGCAGTGAATACCAAAACATATTACACATTTATACTTTTCCAGAAATAAAATGCTAAAAAAACCAAACCCAACTCAGCTGAATATGAACCATCTGTCGATTTCTTGTAGCACTTGGATATCTTACCCCTGTCCTACATACCAAGCTTCAAAAGACTAATAATACAGTGTTAAAAGGAAAATGACACATCATGCCAAAGCAAGTTAATCTTAATTGACATTCTTAGGGGTGCCTTGGGGTTTAGCTGTATGACTCTCATTAATGTTAAAAGGAGTTGTCATAAAAAGATAGTTAAGGGTTAATGTCTCTTTTACCTGTAAAAGGTTAACAAGCTCAGTAAACCTGACGAACACCTGACCAGAGAACCAATCAAGGGACAAGATAATTTCAAATCTCTGTGGAGGGAAGTCTTTGTTTGTGTTCTTTGTTTTGGGGGCTGTTCTCTCTTTGGATCTAAGAGGGGCCAGACGTATATCCAGGCTCTCCAAGTTTCCTGAAGTATTCTCTTCTATTCAGTATAGTGAGTATTAGAAAGGTGGATTAGTCTTTTTTATTAATTTCTGTATTTGCAAATGTGTGTTTTGCTGGAGAAATATTTTATTTTTGTTTGCTGTTACTTGTGCTTAAACTAGAAGAGAGGGGGTGGAGTCTCTCTAGTTTTTATAAGCTGTATACCCTGTAAACATTTCCATCCTGATTTTACAGAGATAGTTTTTACTTTTCTTTCTTTCATTAAAAGCTTTTCTTTTTAAGAACCTGATTGACTTTTTCCCTTGTTTGAGACCTCAGGGGATTAGTTTGACTCACCAGGAACAGGTGGGGGAAAGAAAGGAGTGGGGGAAAGAAAGGAGGTGAATCCCTCTTTGTTTTAGATTCAAGGAGTTTGAATCAAGGTAGTCTTCCCTAACAACCAAGGGAGGGGAAGTCTGGGAGGGGGAATGGTTTATTTCCCTTTGTGTTAAGATCCAAGGAGTTTGGATCTGTGTTCCCCAGGGAAAGGTTTGGGGGGACAGGGAGTGTGCCAAAACACTATAATTTTTTGGCTGGTGGCAGCAGTACCAGATCTAAGCTAGAATTTAAGCTTAGAAGGATCCATGCAGGTCCCCATCTTTTGGACGATAAAGTTCAAAGTGGGGAATAAACCTATGACATGGTGGCAGAGGTGGGATGTTTTAGGAACCAAAAGCCAGTGAGAGCTGTTCTCTCCTAGGGCAGGAAAGCAGGCTAGGGGGGGATTGTTTTTAAAACCAAAGCAAGAGAATTTTTTCCCCTTTCTGGCTGCTTGGAAAAGCAGCCTGAGGGCAGAGAGAAAGGATTCCCACTGAAAGAGCATTAGCAGTTTGCAAGAGACAGGTTACAAAACCAGTTTTTTCTGGTTCCTTGTCAGCGAGCAAACACCAGCAAGAGACATTTGCAAATAAAAAGTTTTGTTTTGTTTTAATTCAGTCGGAAATAGAAAGATTAGGAAACTGTAAACCAAGCAGCCTGAGCTGAAGCAACACAGTTCACTGACTGCAGGGGGGTGTGGCCAACACCAGAAAGCAGAAAAAATGAGTACCAAGGAAGCATCTAAACTGGAAGCAAGGCAAAAAGAACTGGAATTAAAAAAAAAGGAATTGGAATTAAAACTCAAGGAGATGGAAATAAAAAAAAAAGCCAAAGAGGCTGACCACAGGAGAGAGATGGAGAAGCGGGAGGCTGACCACAAGAGGGAGCTGGAGCTCCAGAGGGAGGCCCACCAGCAGGCCCTCCAATTGGCAAAGGCTAAGCCAGATGTTCCTGCCAACCCTAACAACCCTTCTCCAGGTACTGTTTCCCATCCCAGGAAATTTCCCACCTACAAGGCAGGTGATGACACTGAGGCCTTCTTAGAAAATTTTGAAAGGACCTGCCATGGGTACAGCATCCCTGAAGACCAGTACATGATAGAGCTGAGGCCACAGCTCAGTGGACCCTTAGCAGAGGTGGCGGCTGAAATGCCTAAGGACAGCATGAACGATTATAAACTGTTTCAATCAAAGGCCAGAATCAGAATGGGGCTAATACCTGAGCATGCCCGTCGGCGGTTCAGAGCCCTAAAGTGGAAACCAGATGGGTCATTCCCCGGACACGCCTACTACATTGACAAAAATTGGAATGCATGGATATCAGGCACAAAAGTTCAAAATTTTGAAGAGCTGTCCCTCCTGATGAGAATGGAACAGTTCTTAGAGGGTGTTCCTGAGCAAATAGAAAGGTACATCCTAGATGGGAAACCCAAAACTATAACCGAGGCAGGGGAGATTGGAGCCAGATGGGTGGAAGTGACAGAAAAGAAAAAAGATACTAACAAGGGGAGCGAATATAACAAGGGGCAAGATGACAATAAACCCTACCACTAGGGGCCACCCAAGACCCCAGCTACAACCCAAGGAAAGCCCCAGACTACCTATAGTCCCACCTCACCAGTCTCCAGCAACTCACCTCGGCCCAGTGACCCGTCATCTGGGCGATGTTTTAAATGTAATAAACTGGGACATATAAAGGCCAACTGCCCCAAGAACCCCAATCGAGTACAGTCCATTAAACCATCATCACACCAAGGATCCCCAGGCCCAGATATCTCTCAAATACCCTGGAGCAAAGGGAGACCTTGAGAGTGGGCGGAAAGAAGGTTATCGCGTGGAGAGACACCGGGGCACAGGTGTCAGTTATCCACCAATCCTTAGTGGACCCCAAATTCATCAACCCAGGGGCCCAAATAACAATTTGTCCCTTCATGTCAAAAGCTGTAACTTTACCTACAGCTGAATTGCCTGTCCAGTACAAGGGCTGGTCAGGAAGGTGGACTTTTGCTGTCTATGACAATTATCCCATCCCCATGCTAGTGGGGCAAGACTTGGCCAACCATGTGAAGCTGGCCAAGAGGGTGGGAGTGGTCACCCGCAGCGAGGCCAAGCAAGCTTCCACTCCCATCCCTGTTCCTGAGCCGTCCACCAGGGCCCCGTCTGTGCTGCCAGAGACCCAGACAGAAGTGGTGGAACTGGATCCCATTCCAACAACGGAAACAGCCATAGTGCATCCAGTCCCAGAACCGGAACTGGAAAAGCAACCAGCAGCAGAACCATTGCCAGCACTAACGCCAGCGCTTGCAAACCCGTCTCCAACCCCAACGCCAGAGGGCACCAGCGGCCCTGAACTGGGAGAAGCAGCAGACAACCCTACCCAAGAGGCTCAGCCAGAGCCTGAAATATCACCTAGTGCACCAGCGGAGAGCGGTTCACAGTCAACGGAAACAACCTCATCACCTACATCGCTTCCAGAGGGACCAAGCCCAAGTCCACAGTCTAAGGAGGAACTGGTGTCTCCAGCCTCAAGGGAACAGTTCCAGACTGAGCAGGAAGCAGATGACAGCCTTAAGAAAGCTTGGGCGGCGGCACAGAGCACCCCACTGCCTCTCAGCTCTTCTAACCAATCCCGGTTTGTTGTAGAACAAGGACTTTTATACAAGGAGACTCTTTCTGGTGGACACCAGGAAGGCTGGCATCCTCAAAAACAGTTGGTAGTTCCAACTAAGTACCCATGATCATCCCAGTGGCCATTCTGGGGTGAACAGAACCAAAGACCATTTGGGGAAGTCCTTCCACTGGGAGGGGATGGGCAAGGACGTTGCCAATTATGTCCGGTCTTGTGAGGTATGCCAAAAAGTGGGAAAGCCTCAAGACCAGGTCAAGGCCCCTCTCCAGCCACTCCCCATAATTGAGGTCCCATTTCAGCGAGTAGCTGTGGATATTATGGGTCCTTTCCCAAAGAAGACCCCCAGAGGAAAGCAGTACATACTGACTTTCGTGGACTTTGCTACCAGATGGCCGGAAGCAGTAGCTCTAGGCAACACCAGGGCTACCACTGTGTGCCGGGCCTTAACAGACATTTTTGCCAGGGTAGGTTGGCCCTCCAACATCCTTACAGATTCAGGAACTAATTTCCTGTCAGGGACCATGAAAAACCTGTGGGAAGCTCATGGGGTGAATCACTTGGTTGCCACCCCTTACCACCACCAAACCAATGGCCTGGTGGAGAGATTTAATGGAACTTTGGGGGCCATGATACGTAAATTCGTGAATGAACACTCCAATGATTGGGATCTAGTGTTGCAGCAGTTCCTTTTTGCCTACAGGGCTGTACCACATCCCAGTTTAGGGTTCTCACCATTCGAGCTTGTGTATGGCCACGAGGTTAAGGGGCCATTACAGTTGGTGAAGCAGCAATGGGAGGGGTTTATGTCTTCTCCAGGAACTAACATTCTGGACTTTGTAAGCACCCTCCAACACTCTTTAGCCCTTGCTAAAGAAAACCTAAAGGATGCTCAAGCAGAACAAAAGGCCTGGTATGATAGACATACCAGAGAGCGTTCCTTCAAGGTAGGAGACCAGGTTATGGTCTTGAAGGTGCAACAGGCCCATAAGATGGAAGCGTCATGGGAAGGGCCATTCACGGTTCAAGAGTGCCTGGGAGCTGTTAACTACCTCATAGCATTTCCTAATTCCTCCTTAAAGCCTAAAGTGTACCATGTTAACTCTCTAAAGCCCTTTTATTCCAGAGAATTACAGGTTTGTCAGTTTACAGCCCAGGGAGGAGATGACGCTGAGTGGCCTGAAGGTTTCTACTACGAAGGGAAAAGTAATGGTGGCGTGGAAGAGGTGAACCTCTCCACAACCCTGGAACATCTGCAGCGGCAGCAGATCAAGGAGCTGTGCACTTGCTTCACCCCCTTGTTCTCAGCCACCCCAGGACGGACTGAACAAGCATACCACTCCATTGACACAGGTAATGCTCACCCAATTAGAACACCACCCTACCGGGTGTTTCCTCATGCCCAAGTTGCTGTAGAACAGGAGATCCACAACATGCTACAGATGGGTATAATCCGCCCTTCTACCAGTGCATGGGCATCTCCAGTGGTTCTAGTTCCCAAACCAGATGTGTCTACCATTGAACCCACATAGAGAGCTTGAAAACTTATCCCAAATATTTCAAAACTAAAGTCACACACCTCAATCCACAGACGTAAATAAAAGTGGCCCAAGTTTTGGACCTACTGCGCACCTATGGCTCCCACCTACCTTTAAAAAAATGCAAACTTTTTGGTGGGGATACTTCACATCCCATCTCTGAGCCTCAAATCTGAATCATCATCCTCGCTATGCCAAGGAGGACTGGCTGGGACCCCTGTGAAAGCCTGATGAATTTGCTATTATTGGCTACTGAGCCACTCAAAGTGTATTAGCCTCTCACTGGGCTAATATAGTCTGTCTGTTCACCACTCCCAGTGCCCGATGGCTGAATGTACGTGACTCCAAGACTGAACAAAAGTCTCATGGCTGGGCAAAGTGCACCTATAGGCTACAAGGCCAAGACTTTGTCTTTTGTCATGTGATTGTATGACTATAAATTAATGTTTTGACCCTGGTCTCTGCATTTTTACATCAAGAAAAACAACCTCTTAGGAGGGTTATGAGCAGAAGGGTTATGAGCAGAGCACAGGTTCCTTTGGGGATATCCAAATCAAGCAGACCTAAATTCATATAATATGAGGTAGGACAGTCTTACCACTTGGGGAATCCCAAACAGTGGAAGTTCTACTGGGCTTCTTCCTCTAGCTCTGTGGCTATAAATGAGAACTGGGCCTTGAGTGTTTTCTTCTCTAGTCCCTGAAATGGGAGTGGGTTGGAAAATCATTCCAAGAGTTCTGGGAGTTACAAAGGGGCATCATAGAATCATAGAATATCAGGGTAGGAAGGGACCTCAGGAGGACAGGACCGACCCCAACTAAATCATCCCAGCCAGGGCTTTGTCAAGCCTGACCTTAAAAACTCTAAGGAAGGAGATTCCACCACCTCCCTAGGTAACCCATTCCAGTGCTTCACCACCTTCCTAGTGAAAAAGTTTTTCCTAATATCCAACCTAAGCCTCCCCCACTGCAACTTGAGACCATTACTCCTTCTTCTGTCATCTGGTACCACTGAGAACAGTCTAGATCCATCCTCTTTGGATCCCCCTTTCAGGTAGTTGAAAGCAGCCTATCAAATCCCCCCTCATTCTTCTCTTTTGCAGACTAAATAATCCCAGTTCCCTCAGCCTCTCCTCATAAATCACGTGCTCCAGCCCCCTAATATTTTTTGTTGCCCTCCGCTGGACTGTCTCCAATTTATCCACATCCTTCTTGTAGTCTGGGGCCCAAAACTGGACACAGTACTCCAGATGGAGCCTCACCAATGCCAAATAGAGGGGAATGATCATGTCCCTCAATCTGCTGGCAATGCTCCTATTTATACAGGCCAAAATGCCATTAGCCTTCTTGGCAACAAGGGCACAGTGTTAACTCATATCCAGCTTCTCGTCCACTGTAACCCCTAGGTCCTTTTCTGCAGAACTGCTGCCTAGTCACTTGGTCCCTAGTCTGTAGCAGTGCATGGGATTCCTCCATCCTAAATGCAGGACTTTGCACTTGTCCTTGTTGAACCTCATCAGATTTCTTTTGGCCCAATCCTCTAATTTGTCTAGGATTAATCAATCAGCTGTCTCGCTTAAAGATGGTCTTGGCTATGCACATGAACATTTTTGTGAGGAAAATGGTGAAGTGACTCAGTTGTCCTGTATACTGGAATTATGAAGGTGTAAAAACAATATGACAAAACTGGAAAACATACCATGTGTGGGCTCAGAGGGATGCCTATTTATTTTATGACCGGGAAAGGACTAATCAGATATTTACCATTGAAATATGTATGGGAGTAATTCAAAACGTAGTGTTTGCACAGATTACGACTAGCATTGCTATATTAAAGAGAATAATTTTTTTAAATTGTAGTTTACTTCTGGGCAAGACCAATTTCATGTTTGATTCATTTTTTGTGTTTTGGGCCCAGAATATATACGCTGTAAGACAAATCACTTTTCATTTTCATTGCCCACAATTTCACTGGACTGTTTCATTCTAACAAAAGCTAGCATATTCCAAGGCTTGTACACAAGAGTAGTTCTCTTTATGAAAAGTGTTTCCTTAGCCCCTCAGGATAGTTCTTTGGCTGCTGCCTCAAACCACCAGCATCACTTTGACCGCCATTGCCTATTGCTGAGCGCACAGTACTATTATGTGACAACTTGCCTGCAGTACATTCAAAAATACTTTTCCTTCTAACAATGACTTGAGTGCCAATGAAAATTTATAGAAATAGGACACTGTGACCGAGAGAAACGGACTGGCAGTGCATTATATGCTTGAGGTATTTTTTAGCAAAGTTCTGATCCAAAGCCCATTGATGTCACAAAGGTAGAAGCAGCGGTTAACGTAAGGGCTGGGGGAAAACTGGCGGGAAGCACAACTTCCCCTCCTTTCCCTGGCTTCCCTTAACAGTCCACACTCCCTCCCCACTGCTCCCCTCTTGTGACATGAAAGCTCCTCTTCCTGTTGGGGAACCTACTTCAGGAATGCTCAATAGGCGGCATGTGGGCCAAATCTAGACTCCCGGACACTTTTGAATGGACCCTGAAATCTTTTTATTTACTTATTATTATCATTGTTATTTTTTATTATTTTCTCTGCAGGTCTGGACTTTGACTATACCTTGACCAAGAAATCTGGACCTTGACAAAAAATAATTGACTACCTCTTTAACCACTGCAGAGGGCGAGGCCAGTGACTCCCAAGCGCCTGCACCCTGCCAAGGATAAGAGGATTGGGGGGTGCAAGGAGGCAACGCACCCATCTGGTTCCCAGAAGCTCCTGTCTTTGCACTTTGCCAGCCGCTGTCCAGCGTGCCAGGGGGAGGAGATCGCACTGACTTGTCCCCGCACCCGGCACAACTGCACCCTGGCACTGCAGGGGTGCAGTTGTGGGTAGCCTGCCCCTAACCCGCGCCCCAAAGCGACTCCCCGCCACGCTCAGTCCCGCAGAGCCAGGGAGCCGCCGGGGAGTTTGCACGTGTTGCGACCCTGCTCCGCGGGGTCCCCCCTGGCCAGCGGCGCTGGCGCAGCAGCTCGCCTCGGGGCGGCCACCAGCTCCTTCCCCTCGTGGCCGCGCAGCCAGGCCACAGCCGCCCTGCGCCCGCCGCAGCGGGAGCCGGGCACAAGGCAGCGGCAGGGGCTGCAGCACCAGCCCCCACCGGGGGCGGGAAGGGACGCGCAGGGGCGTGCCCGGCCCCTGCCTCCTGCCCAATCCTGGAGCGGGGACGGGCGCCTCATGAATAAGAAATAGGGCCGCCCCCCCCCCGCCCCTCTCTCTCCTCCCAGCCCAGCCCCACTGGCCCCGCGAGCAGCCGGCGGCGGGATGGTGAGCGCCGGCCCGGGTCGCTTCCCATGTGCCTTGGCAGCGCTGCCCGGCGGACGGGACACGCGGGGCTCAGGTGAGAGGCGGGGAGGGGGCAGCCCCGCTGCAGCGGGGCTGGGAATCGCAGCGGCTGGGGGCGTGGGGGGAGCCGGTGCAATGGTCGAGAGGCTCCCTAGAGAATAGATGCCCCGATCCGTGCAAGGGAGCAGGCCTGGCCGGCAGGATGCGATGCCCGGGGACAGCGGAGCGCTGCTGAGCCTCCTTTGTGTTCCATGGATGCTGCTGCCTCTGGCCTCCTTTTGTGTGTGTGTGTGTGTGGGGGGGGTTCCTCTCTTCCGCCTCCTCTCCCCACTTCTCACGGGCACAGCAAGTTCCCAGCGCCAGCCGTCGCCCCTTTCTCCTCTTGGATCCCCTAGCCCGTGGCGGGCCGCGAAGCTGCCCATCGAATGGGCTCCAGGCAGAGAGAGCTGTTCCTTTGACTGCTGTAGTGAAGGATGCTCTGGAGTGGCCACACCAGGCTGGCTGCTGGTGCCCCCTTCCCTCTGCCACTGCCCAGGGAAGCAAGGCTATTGTTCGGAATGGCCACTTAATCAGAGACCTGGCTAGATGAGGGAAATGGGTAACCTCCCTGCTTCCTCCTTAGCCTGTTGTGTATAGATGCTGTCTGAATGTCTATGGCTTATAATAAGCTGAGTGCCTGAGATTAGCACGGGAAGGGAAGGAGTTGGCACTGTCAGGATAGTTTTTATTATTGAATCCTTCTTGTCCGCCTTGGAGACCTCAGTGCAGCTTGTCGGCTGTCACCGCATGCCAGGCCTGCCACTCACCTTTAACACAGCTGTTGGATTACAGTGCATTGTCATCTCAGTTAGATTTTATGCTCCCTTTACAGGAGGGATTTTGCACAGCAGCGGATTTGGGGGAGAGAGAATGCTGGGAAGAGAAATGGACATGGCTGGTCGTTTCCTTTGTTCCCTTCATTGTTGTGTTGTGGGAGGTGTTTGTGTTTCTAAAAATGCTTTCCCCTCAGAGCCCAGCTTCTCCTTTAGCCTGAGTGAAATCACAATCCTGTGTTTGACATCACAGTCTGTTTCTCTGGAAATAGCTATGGGGTCACCAAAGCATTATTATGGGGTAGATTCTGAAACGTGGCTGTTTGGGTACAAAACCACGAAGAGCACAGATTACTGCACAAAAGCATTTTTAAAAAGGATCGAAAGTATTTGTTCTGGCTCTGTGACTGACTCACTGTGTGTCCTTGGGGATGGTACTTAACCTCTGTGTTTTGCAGTTTCCCTAACAGTTTAATAGGGATAATAATATTCACCTAATTTACAGCAGGTTCTGAAAATGAGCTAGTACTTGTACAGTACATTGAAAATGTAAAATGCTATATAAGTGCTAAGTATTATTCATAATATACAATCCTATTCTGCCAGGCACTGATACCAGCTACTGTTTCCTGAGGCAGATTTGTCTCTAAGACCACCACAGGGTCAAGTAAGATAAGAATATAGACTGTGAGGAGGAAACACTTTGTTTGAACACAAACGGCTTCCGTAATTTGCAGAGATGAGTTGAGAAACATAGACTTTGTTTTTGTAAAACCAGAGGTGCGTTGGATCTCAATTCTATTTTTATCTGAATTTATAATAGTCCAGGATGGTTGTGTTGGATAAAAGGTTCCTGTTTTTACTGCTTATTAGTAAGGAAAACAATGAAAAAAATGTGCCACAGAAGCAGATTTATCTTTTATGTGGAAGGTAAGTTTTTATGATTGATAGATTTCCTCAGCATGAAACAAGGTGGTAGCAAGTCCAAAACAACAACTGATATTTTGCTAGCTGCCCACCCTGTATCTCAGCAGTAATTTAACATGTCTCTGCTCATGCTTTCCCCATACCTTCTCCTCCCTCCTCTGATCACTCGAAAGAACATGAACGTAGAGGAGGACTCATCAGTTCAATTGTAGTGTGGTGTGAGCATCAACATGAAAGGTGTAGAAAGCAAATGGAGATGTTGAGCTTTTTAGTAGCATGGTCAAACATAGGTGTTATCCTGCTCATTATCGGTAATGCAGTCAAACAATGGTGGGACTGGCCTCTGTATGAATAGTAGCATGGGGTGCCCCGCATGGTAGTATGTGTCAGGTGGAGATGGTGTGCTTTTTAATTTGTGTATGTAGCACCTAGATACCAGTGACGAGTGCATTAGAAATGCCTAGACAGTTTGGACAGAGATGTTAAGAGCCAATATATGAAGGAACTTGGCTTAAAGAGGACAGGTCTGGCATCTGCGAGAGAGAGCCCATCAGTTGATAGGGGCTATGTTAGGGAAGTGACCTGCAAGCATAGGGAGGTGTGTGTGGTGAAGAGACCCAGAGATGTGGGAACAATTTTTATAGTGGGGGTGTTGTTGATAGAAACCATGGAAATCACACATTTGCTGTTTGTTATTACTATTTTAAGCCCAGGGTGCAGCAACACCCCTAGTTCCAGCACCCCTCGAGAGACTCCGAAAAGCAGAGTGATCAGAATGATGACTCTGAAATGAAGAAAGAGAGAGGATCTCTGAAGCAGAGAGCACACAGCACATAGCTGTTAGAGTGAAGCTTCAAGAAGAGGTGTGGAAGTTGTGCTGCATATTTGTCTGTCTATCTGTATATAGATATACAGAGATAACTAAAGATTTATATAGATAAATATCTAAACATATGTAGTCACTGACAAAACAAGATAATATTACTAACTGTTTGAGAATACCATATGAGACATACTATGCTGTTTTCCTTTTATTTTTCCATTTCTTTTAAAAAGACAAAAACTGCAATAAAATATACATTTAAAAATCACAAATGACCCTAGGAAATATGAGAAGGGAGGGTTGACATGTCTCCGTCCTGGACCATTGTAGTGCAGATAGATGACTGATGTGAAGGTTCTGGTTTGCTTGGTCTTTCATCCTTTTTAGGGCGGATGCCTGCATAGAACTGGTAAATAAAATAGTTTGTTTCTTGGAAAACTAAAGATATTTTGGCTTCTCGGTACGTTTGATGCTGTAGTGAACTTATCCATAGGGATGCAGTAGATTGCATATGGAGTGGCAGAATGATAGAGTCTTGTTCCACCCTCTTGCTGAATCTGATGGGCATGTTTGTTGTTGGCTCCTTTTTTTAAACCTGTCTTATTCCTTGGGATTTGGCTGGAAGCTGTCAGCTGTGAGCAGGCCGGATAGTTCTAGCTGGTTGAGGTTTGTTTATCTGAACTAACTGGGAATGAAAGGTGTTCAGATGTGTGCTGTATTGGAAGACTGAACTGGCAATAATTTAGCATGAGGAGAAATACAGGAATTTGTCCATAAAAAATATGGCAAGAGTTAGAAGTCTGTAGTGTCAGACCACTGATGTGTATAATCCCTTGGCTTTTGTGTCCATCAAAATGGGTAAAGCCTTGGGGGCAGTGTGCATTAGCACTCCAGTGTTATGGAATTTGATTCCTGGCAATGACTCTACTGTGTGTTTTGCACATATTTTCATATTTATATTGAGGCGTTCCAGAGTTTTTCTCGTATTCTTTTTACCAATCAGCAGATGAATTGCCCTGCTGAACACGTATGGGACCATTCAGCTGGGCAAAGCTGGTATAATGAAGCTTGCACTCAGAGATGTGGAAAGCCGTGTACCACAAAGGTCGTCCAGTGATTTGTCTGAAGTGGATGACCTGTTAATCCTCTTGTGCTTTTTCTGCACGACACATGCAGTCACTTCAGTAACTTCAGAGCACAAGTGTAATCTTGAGACATGGAAGATGGATCATCAGAGCAATTGTATTTATTCAGGTGTCTAAAAGCTTGATGCTCATCCCCTGTTAGAGTGTTCGCAGTTGGAAAATATGGTCAAAACTTACCAAAGGCCAGAAAATAGCAGAGAGGATAGTTTTCCATGGAAACCCCATCAGCTGAGATATATTAAATCGGACTGGACAACGTGCTGTAAAATATTTTTTAGGGAACAATTATGTGGTAGCAAGGGATAAGCTTTTATGCCCTAACAGGTCATTTCTGTCATTAGCTTCTGTGATTTGCTGACAGCTATTTGCTGTTTGTCGCACACATCCACCAGCTCTTTGGCTATGCAGTGGGTGACTTTCTTGAATGGGGAAGTCATCTGTTATCTTCACTTCCCACCTGCCGTCCCCAGCCCTGCTGTGTGAAAGTAACTGTTGTATTTGAGGGATGGGACTTTCTCAAAGCTGAATCTCAATATAAAATAAGAACTTCCTGACAATGGTAACTCAGGACCTGCCATCACTCTTAAACAAAATAATTGACTCTTCACGTACTGAGATTCACTTATGAGAAAAAAATCCATTTTAGTCAGCTGTGATAATTGCCTTGACACCGCAGGGCTGGTGCTGTAGCCTGGCTCAGAGAAAGCCTAATCAACAGTGTTCTTAAAACAGTGCCTCAGTTGGTGGCCTGTTTACACGAGAGCTCCTGACACGGCTTACGTTTTTCGGCTTAGTGACTCACCCAAGGCTAGAAATGAAGTCAGTTTCAGGATCAGAACTCTGGAGTTCGACGCTTCTAGTTGTATTCCCAGATCACTAGAGCACACCCCTCCCTCAGCTCATTTCCCTTGCTATGATCAGCCCCTCCTGCTTCTTTCCCTTTTTCTTCCAGCCCAACTGATATAAACCTTTCATTTTACACTGCCCCGCTGCCTCCAAGAGTGATTTCTCTGTTATGATGGTCCACCAGTGCCTCTTCAAAGAGAAGAGCTGGGTTTTCCCTCCAGCCTAGCTGTGTTGCTCAGCAATGCTGGAGAAGTTGCTGGGACTCTTTTAACCCCCTGATTCCTGTATGATGAAACAACAGCAGTGACTCCATAGTCGAGGCTGTAACTAGCTTTCCACAAGTAGCCTGATTTTGATTCCCCCTCTAAATTCCTTTCTCCTGGAAGGTGTCAGCCTAAAGGGGATATTTTTGGCATGACTTTAGGACATTCAGAGTGTTTGTGGGCCTTGGAAAAATTCTTCTATAGTATTCTTCTACCTTGTGAACAAGAAGCCTTTATTTTAGTCCAGTTATGGGGATGTGGTTAGGTCCTAATCAACAATGCAAACTTTAACCAAGTTATACATGGGTCCCCTGACTCAACATGTTTGTAGGATAGACGGACCCTACAACAGCCAGAAAAGAGAATAGATATGTGCAAACAGATCCATGGCTCAGTGCAGCACAAATAATGAACTGCTTTGCAGTTGATTACTAGTTAAAACCTGATTCAGCTTTGCTTTAAGCTTTCCACTGTTAATTTATTTAACACATTACATTATTTTATTTAAGAGGATAGCCAGGGGGATACTTGTAATGCTTCTTAGACGCAAAATCCAATCCAGCCCCCTTTTTTTTAAAAAAAAAAAAAGCGAAGTCAGGCTTTAAGCTTTGCTTAATCTTCTTTGAAATAGGTCCTTGCTGTCATTAATAAATTCTTAGGCCCCAATCCTGCAATGAGCTCTGTGCTGCTGTGCCTGCAACAGAGCCCTGTTCAAGTCAAGAGATCTAATAAGTTAAATTCCTGGCTGTCACAGACTTCATGTGTGACTTGGGCACATCAAACGCTCTGTGCCTCTGTTCCCGTTTGTAAAGTGGTGATGCTAATACTTCTTGACTTCTACCCTTTGTCTGCCTTGTCTGTTGAGATTGTAAGCTTTTTCAGGTAAGGGGCACTGTCTCTCACTATCTATGCATAGTATCTAGCACAACAAGCCTCAGCTAGGACCTCTATGTACTTCTGTAATGCAAATTATGATAATACTAGGCAAGCACTGCATATCAACCAGTTACGTGCTATTAGTGGTGGTGGGGGAAAGAGGGAGCAGAACCCCCCTCTCCCACTTCACTTTAATACGTCCACTGGCTCGATCATTCAATGATTGCGGGTTCTGTTCATTCCCTCTGAAGCACCTGGCATTGGCTACTGTCAGAAGGCAGGATACTGGGCTAGATGGATAATTGGTCTGACCCAGTATGGCCGTTCTTATGTTCTTAAGTAAATAAATACTTTAAGAGTTATAACTGTAAAAATGATATAATTAGAGGGACACAGATGAAAAGATATATATTAAACCCACCCCCACACCTTCCCTTACCTATTTTACAAAGAGTGCATTAAGCTATGTCTACACTGCAAGCTAGAGGTGTGATTCTCCTGCTTGTAGAAACATATTTGTGCAAGCTAGCACGAGTACAAATAGCAGTGTAGCCGTGGTCGCATGGGTAGCAGCAGGCGAGGCATAGCTGAGCCATGCCCAGTACATACTATCCACAGGTTTGTACTCAGCACAGCTCAAGCTGTGCCTTCACCATGGCTACCGGTGCTATTTATACTCGCACTAACTTGATGAGAGCTAGCATGGGTGTGTGTCCATGAGCAGGGAATCACATCCCTTGCTCATAGTGTAGACATAGGTTGAGAGGGTTAAATTTGAAAAACAATTTACAAATCTAATTTGCTTTTCGCTATTGTGGTATATTCGCTTTCTGAATTTCTTGCAGGGAGCACACTGAAAATACCTTTGCAGTTGGTTTCTAGTCAGTTTCATCTCTCGGTTCTCTTGCATTAATTCAAAGCAACAAAGCTTGAGTTTCAAGCATTGTTAGAGAAGGTTTGTTTGATTTTTTTCTCCTAAAATTATTTCCATTGAACTTTTTATATTCCATAGAAATATTTCTATATCTTATTTATGTGTTTATTTACAAACACTGCATTTTGAGTCAAATTTTCTTTAAAAAATCTTTTGAAAGGACTGTTCCACAATTTCCATGTAATCTTAGCTGGCAAGACCTGGGGGGAATGAGGTGAAAATAATCTGTATTCATACAGAAAGGCAGACACCTTCCATTAGGCATTATTGATTTTTTAATTTACGCAATATATTTTTGTGCATCTTTTAGTCATTGGAAAGCACTAAGGGATTAGATTGCTAGATTAGCAATTGGATTAGATTAGAACATTCCCAGGCCTCAGATTTTGAACAGGAAAGGTGTTTTGCAGTCCAGACAGCAAGAAAAGGTGCAGGATGGGAAAAGAGAAGTGGGGATTCAGCAGCGTTGTCAATTCTTGTGATTTTATCACAGGCCTCATGATATTTGATGTTTCACTTAAAGCACTAGCTCCTGAGTCATGTGAATATATAAGAACCTAAAAAAAATTGTTTCATTAAAATAAAAAAGTTTTTAGCCCTCATGTTTGCAAAGAAAAGCTTGAAAATGTGATGTGAGTGTACCCTAGAGACTCAAAAACCAGAAGGCAAATAAAAAGATCTCCAAATATATCATTAAAAAGCCCTCATGAATTGTAAGGCAGTCTCATGATTTTGGATGTTGGGAGTTGGCAATACTGGGGTTGTGGTCTCCTTTCTAAAATTAAAAATGCACGCTTCAGAATACCATAAGATCTGTAAGGTTACTCTTGTATAGTTGTCAGTATTGGCTTTCAAGGAATGTTTTAGAGTACACCATAGAATCACTTCACTTTCCTTGATTGTTTTAAACATCCTTATAGGAGTGTGGGTGGGAGGAAGGGAGAGACATATGTTTTGTGGTGGTGGATGTGCGTGATGTAAAGTGAAGAAGACAGTCATGGTTGTATATTGCAAAGGTAGACTAAGAATTTAACTAGTAATTTCATGGCTTTTTAATGGTTGCGTTAGTGGTCTATGCATTTAAGAATCCTTAACTAGTTTTTAACAGTTTTTTTTTACTTTTCCGTTTGGTGGACTATGAGTACAGTTATTATATATTTGCCTTGTGGTAGCACTTATCAGCCCCCTCCGGGCTCTGTTATACTGTACACAAAAATACTAAACAAAAATACAGTCCCTGCCCCTAAGAGCTTAGCATGTGATGATACACAATAGATCAGGGGTTCTCACACTGGGGGTCGGGACCTCTCAGGGGATCGTAAGGTTATTACATGGGGGGTCGCGAGCTGTCAGCCTCCACCCCAAACCCCGCTTTGCCTCCAACGTTTATAATTGTGTTAAATATACACCTTTACCCTGATATAATGCGACCCGATATAACACAAATTTGGATATAACGTGGTAAAGCAGCGCTCCAGGGGGGGCAGGGCTGAGCCCTCCTGCGGATCAAAGCAAGTTCGATATAACGCGGTTTCACCTATAACGCAGTAAGATTTTTTTGGCTCCCGAGGACAGCGTTATATTGGGGTAGAGGGGTATTTAAAAGTGTTTTTAACTTATAAGGGGGGGTCGCACTCAAAGGCTTGCTATGTGAAAGGGGTCACCAGTACAAAAGTTTGAGAACCACTGCAATAGATGGATGCAACAAACAGAGGGAGGAGGGAACACAAGGTAACAGTCCAATCTAGTATAATAAGCAGCTATCTCAGCACAGCCACCAACTGCCTAGCCATATGTACAAGTGTGTCTGTATTTTTTAATATATAAAACCACAAAATGCTATGTTAAAAGAACATTATTAAGGTTGTAACGTCAATCACTCCAAAGTTAGGAAATGCCAGAGCTAGGGGTGTCTGTGCAATCTTCATGAAGCCCCCTTGGGTGTATGCATTATGATAATTACATGACTATATAGTATTTTTTCCACAGAACCTCAGCCTTCTTGCTTATCCAGTCACAGCCTCCCCTCCACCCATCTCCCAGTTGCAGTCTCCTTGCCCCGCCAGTTCCAATTTCTCTCCCCGCCCACCTCCAGTCCAAGTATCACCAGACTCCTTTTCCCAATCTACTCTTCTCCCCACTCTGAGGCTGCCTCTTGTCCAGTCTCTGCATTTGAATCAGGCACCTTTTCCTTCCTGCTGCCTGGGTGCCAGCAGAGGATCATTGAGAACTCAGGAGAGAGAGGTTCCCTGCTGTCTGTTCCAGTGCCTGGCCCCATCCTAGCCTGGAGCCAGTGGTGCACTGCTGGAAGAGGGATGTTGGGGGTGCAGCCTCCCCCCCTGGCTTGAAGTAGTAATAACAAACACAAAATACCTAGTTTCCATCATCAGCACCCCCACTATAAAAATTGTTCCAGCAACTCTGCCTGGATCACCCATGACAGGGGAAGTTCAGCTTTGTCCCTGTGCCCTGGGCTGGAGGGAGCATGCTTACTCATTCTGTGGGGATGTCCTACCATGTACAGTCTGGTCAACTGTAGGAGCTGAGAGAGGCTAGCGTGCTCAGTGAGGACAGAGTCTTTAGAGATTTTAGCAGCTAAAATACAAGGAGTCTCTACTGAGCTTATACAAACTGCAATTTTTTTTCAAACGCTTATAGCTTGGCCAAATTAGGGTGGATTTTTACGGGGCCAGCAAAAGGCACATCTTTGACACAGAGGCCAATTCCTGCTGTATTTCACATTCCTGCTCCAAAGCATCAAAGTGCTAGAGCTTCTCAAAGAAAAAGCCAACAGAATGTTTTTAACATGGGGAAAACAATGCATTTTCCCCTCATTCTCAGAAACAGCAGAACCATTTAGGCTGAAATTTTCCCAAAAAATTCAACTTGAGGCAGACACCTGGCATGTAAAATTTCAGCCCAAATGGTTAAAATTTGGCAAAGTTATAAGTGACTGAAAACAGGTCTGATAAAGGGAAGTGTCTGGCAATCTTCAAAATAGGCCGCATTACCTGCTTTGCCTATTGTATATATAACATTTCTATATTTCAATAGATCATATTAGGATTACTCTTCTATCAGACAGCATGGTGGGCATGTGTATACATACATAGACATGTTGCCTGATAGTTTGCAGGAATTTTTGTAAGCAGATATTCAGAGTATATTTCACCACTGTGTCCTGTTTCTGGGAGAACAATGATACTTAGCACCGAGGTAGCATTTTATGTCTTCAAAGTAGTTGTGATATATTAAGGCCTGACCAAGCAAAGCACATAAGTATGTGCATAATTTTAAGCATGGGAACAGTTCCACTAAAGTAGGTGGGGTTACTGACATGCTTAGTATTACACACATTCTTGCGTCCTTTGCTGGATCAGAGCCCAATTGGTTAATCTTCATCACACCCTGTGAGATAGGTATGTATTGTATGCTGAGCGTGTCAATGTCAAAACTGGCTGAGAACTCAGGAGTATATGTCTCTAGGTACTAGAGCACACAGAAATAAAATGAAACCCAGAATGCAGCAGGAATGAGTGAAATAGGTCGTGTTTATAGCAGGGATGGGAAAAAAAGTAGTGTCAGTTCCTGACTGGCATCCTCACCACAAATTACCTTAGAGACTATTAACCTGTCCCATTGTCAAGGTGACCCACTTACCTGCATTTATCTTAATTTAAAGTGTTAATTTGAAGTATGTAAAAGTGACACATTTGTATATTGTGTTTTTCTTTTCCTAGGACTCACATTCTGAAATGATCAACTCTGCAAATTTCTGTGCACATCTTTCTTCCGATATGAGCAGATCAATAGGATTTCACATTTGCATGGTCATATGCAGCATCCTGCTCAGCTCCACCAGCCTGCAATGTCTAACCTTTCAGAAACCGGAGAAAGACACAGTACGGGTCCAACAAACTGCATTGGCAGGGAATGGGCTAGAAGACAAGAGGATGAGCATGCAAAGCTTGGAAAATAACGTAGGCCCTTCTGAGCAATCGACCAGTGTTGCTGTCTCAGAAGAGCCATCTGGAGTGTCAACAGAGCCATCTGGGACTTCATTAAACAAGATCTTCACTGCTAAAGGAGAAACGCAACACACAAGTCTTAGTGATAATCTTTTCATAGGCAGTAAGAGCCTCGATGTTTACCCCCCTATAGTGTCAATGGTTGTGGCAGATGAAAGTGAGTTCAGTCCCACTGGATCAAGCCAAGAGTCGAGTGAAAACGGGCTACTGAAGGCCATGCTAACTACAGCTTTGACTACTCTCAATCCGGACATTGAGGCTGATGTGCTCAGTAGTACTGTGTTCAAGACGACAGTAGGGGGTAGCACAGAGGCAGGGCATAGTTTTATTAGCAACCAGGATAATCACTTTTTTAGGATGGATGCTGTAGAAGGAGGGAAGAAGGCAGATGGTAGTTCCGAGCTCTCAGCTACACCCCAGCTTAGCAATGAAGAATTGCCAACTCAGCACCTCAGAACCCAAAACTTAGAAGCGATGAGTGACTACCCCACAAGCCCTTTACTTTTGGCTCATCAAAAAGCTGATTCTGAGCCTGGAACACTGGAACCAAATGTAGGGAGCCCTTTGCAATTGACAGATGCCCGTGCCTCTGCCCTCACGGCGAAACAGACATTTGTATCCACTGATGCCTCCCTAAATTTGGAAACAAAAACGGACAGCAGGCAAGGAAGCTTGCGAGTGGCAGCTAGTGCTGTCACAGGCGCTCCAGCTGTCTCTGTACTGAGTGATGATTGGGATGATACAAAATTAGGAACTATAAGTCAGGTAAGAGGCTCAAAGCATGAGGAGAAAAAACAGAACGATGTGATAGCGGAACCTCCTTGGACAACGGGAGGAGAGGATGATGAAGATGATGTGAAAAGAGGCATGCCGTTTACAGCTTCTGCATATGCAACAACCATTAAACTAGAAAAAAATGTGTACCCTGGGCCAGCACAGGTGTCAGTGCAGGGGGAGATGATGCCAACAGTTTCCGCTGGCCAAACTTCTGTTTATCTCACAAGTCCCTTGGCAGAAGCTGAAGTGACTGCTATAAACACAAAGAAAAATACAGAACCCGTCACAATGGATGATAGGAAAAGTGTCTCCTTGTCATTGCCAGAGACTGTTACTATGACGGACACAAAATCCAATATCTTCCTTACCCTGGAAAATTCATTAAAAGGTAACTTGCGTACCCCACATTGAAATAAAAACCTACACTTGCTTTCCAACATGGGTATTGGGAGAAGCCCGTTTGTTATTGATTTGTCTCCTTAAAATCAAAGAACAAAAGCGAACAAAGATGGCTTTGATTTATAGCTAGAGGCTAACCTGCAGCTGCAGTATAAATGTTTAAAGGGATGCTGTTATACATTTTTGTGCTTGCTATAGCTATGAGTAACAGCTAAGATTGCTAGAAATGAATGAAATGACTAAATATACTTTTTCCGTGCATTTTGAGCTTTTGACAGTACCTCGTGTATAATCATAGAATCGTAGAACTGAAAGAGAGGTCATCTAGTCCAATCCCCTGCAGTCCTGGCAGGGCTAAGTATTATCTAAACCATCCGTGACAGGCGTTTGTCTGACCTGCTCTTAAAAATCTCCAATGATGGAGATTCCACAACCTCCTTAGGCAATTTATTCCAGTGCTTAACCACCCTGAGAGTTAGGAAGTTTTTCCTAGTGTCCAACCAGTTTCACTCTTTTGTTGATGATCAGTTCAAGCCTCCCACACTGAAGTGAGATCACTCTCATGCACTGAGCTGATATGTATGCTCTACCTCGTGCCCTGGGGAGAGAATGTTTACCAGTAACAGAAGCAGCAAAGCTGAAACTGAAAAGGCAGAAGCAGACGGATACATGGGGGTTAGGGCTGTGCCCGAGTGTCTGATGAATTTTCTCTCTATATAATCATCACTGGGGGAGGAGAAGGAAAGAAAAAAGAAATATGAAAACTGTTTTAAGGAGACTTTCAAAAATTTCAGTGCATAGAACACCATTTATATACTATCAAAAACTTGGGGGCGTTGTTAGTAAAAAATTCAAGTTGACACTGTCCCTCTAGTGTGTTAGTGTATTCCTGCATTCACTGTTCCATAAGGTAGGAACTTCAGAGTCCTACTGGGGCCATTCAGTGTATGGGCCAAATTCAGCCCTGGTGTAAGCAAGTGCAACTCCAGTTGGCTTCTGGGATCGTACCAGTCTTTAAATTGTGTGATGGCTGTAAACTTAAACTCAAGTGCTGGGGGTGTGAACACAGTGAAGCATCTTCAAGCCAGGTACAATTGTTTCTGTAGTGAGTTTTATCTATAGCCTGTGACTTTGGAGAATCTGAAGGCTCAGTGCAATGATTCCACTGGAACAGCAAGAGCAGGTAACGGAGGGCCTGGAGCCACTGATGTTGTCTTAGATGATGTGGGAATGGAAGCGTTGTTGACCTCCAGGATGAGGAGGAGCAATTGCTGCTGCTCAAGAAGTTTGCAGACAGCTCAAAATTCTGTGATCTGGCTCAGATTCATTGGCAGTTTTTGTGAGCGTGCAGAGGCTCTGGTTATAGGTTAGAATTGAGTCACACTGGGAAAACTGCCTGCGCAAGGATTGCACAGAGGCAGTCTATGCCGTCCTTGGCTCTGGGCATAGCAATTCCTCACAGCTGTAGTATTTATATTCAAGAGGAACTAGACAGAACAACCAATGAGCCACTGAGGTGGGAGTGTATTTTAAACCATACAAAACTGAAAATGAGAAAGAAAACAGATTCCTTCCATGCAACAGTGCAATGGTGCTGATGAACTGTGGATGCTGCTATTATTTGTTGTTGTTGTTATTTTATTTCTTAGTATTACCATAGTGCCTAGAAGCCCTAGTCATGGGGTGGGACCACATTGTGGTAAGTCCTGTACAAACTCAGCCTGTCCACCTCAAGATGTGCAAAGAACTTGACACCCCACCTCTGCGCCTGGAAAACAAAACAAAGACAATGTTTGTGTTTTGATTCTGCTTTAACAGGAGTTTAGTATCAGTGGGGTAGCTGCGTTAGTCTGTAGCCTTGTTGTTTTTACAGGAGTTTGTTAATCCATTACGTTTAAGGCTAAGATTTTGTCACACATATTTTTAGTAAACATCACCGACAGGTCATGGGTAATAAAGAAAAATTCACGGAAGCCTGTGATCTGACCGTGACTTTTTCTGAAAATATGTGTGACAAAATGGGGAGCTGTGGAGTACCCGCAGCAGCTGCAGGGGCCCTGGCTCGGAGTTCATGAGGCCCCACCACATATCTACTGCCTGTGGCTAGGAGATCCAGGGGCCCCTGCTGCCTGTAGCAGCTGGGAGCTGTGGGGTGCCCCCCGCTGGCAGTGGCTCAAAGCTCCCGAGGGCCCCCACTGCCTGCGGTGGCCGGGATCTCCGGGGTACCCCCTGCCCGTGGCAGCTCAGAGCTCCTGGTGGTCCCACCGCCTATGGTGGCTGGGAGCTGCGGGGTATTCTCATTGCCCACAGTGGCCAGGAGCTGTGGGGTGCCCCCCACCCCTGACAGCTTGAAACTTGGGGACCCCACAGGCAGCAGGGGTACCTCGCAGTTCCCAGCTGCTGATGCTGGTGAGGCCCCCGGGAGGTCTGAGCCACTGCGGGCTGAAGTCACAGAAGTCTCTGGAAGTCACGAATTCCATGAGTTCCGCGACCTCTGTGACAAAATCGTAGACTTAATTATATTCTATGGTCACTGTGAATTATTGTTCTAAACTGGTTCCTTTTGTTTATTGCTCTGTAGATTATCTCAAATAATAGATCTAGTAATGTGTAAAAATACCTGTGGCGGTATGTTTTGTTTTGTTTTAAGGTACTTTTTCCAGAATTGGGGGGCGGTTTATACATTTTTGAGAGCTGATTATTGATCTTTTACTAATAACTTAGGGCCTGATTCTGCCGAGCTCATTCACACTGAAGAGTGCTTTAGGTTCCAATCCTGCTCTGAGCACCTCCCAGAGCTCATTGCAGGCTCAAGGGATTATTTAGTTATTAGTTGCGTTTATCTGAAGGGAGCTCCATGTGGAGAAAGGGTGGCAGAATTGGACCCTTATAGGATAGGGAAAAAAACAAACCCTTTAGTTGTTCCCATTCAGTATTTCCTTTACCTCTTCCTTTTTGCTTTAAATTTCTTGTAACGTTTTTTGGCTAGGGAGTTCCACAAGTAACATACAAGAAGTCGGTGGTAATTTTCAAAATCAAAGCTGAAAAACTTTACTGCCATAGGTGTTACTCAAGATACGATGCCAGCCAGTCAAGAAACTGATGCCACCTTGCCAGTCATGACACCAGCATGCTTTGCTGTACACGAGACCACAAGTGAAGCAAGCGTGACAGAGGAAGAAAGTAAGGGGGCAACCCTGATACCGACTGTTTCTGGTGTAGCCCAGCTGTCGAAAAAGTCAGAACACTCAGCCACTACTGTCTCCTTTACTGCCACCCATTTGTCTATTGCAAAAACCCCGGATGCCGAAGGTAGGGTTTTCTGTTTTCATTTCTCTATAAGCTTTATTTTTTCTTTAGGATAAGTAAAATATTACTGATCTTGTTGTTCCTGTGCCAGAAACAACTTTAATTGAGATGCCTCCTGCTGCACATTATCAGCTCACTATTCTCATTGCAAAACAAGCTTGCCCTGCTAGAATATTTGTGGTGTATTCTCCTCCTCTCCATGGATTGATTCTGTTGTTCTGGGGTCCTATCTGCCCTACAAAAATCACATTTGGTAACTTGGCTATGGCCAAACTATGTTGT
The DNA here is from genome assembly GCF_016161935.1 of Mauremys reevesii. Lineage (NCBI taxonomy): Eukaryota > Metazoa > Chordata > Testudines > Geoemydidae > Mauremys > Mauremys reevesii. Next base: position 11,858,751 of record NC_052626.1, on the reverse strand, counting down.
AACATATTTTTGGCTTGCTACTGTGACTGGGGAAAAAACCCTGTTTACAATCATATTAGAGAACCAGGTTTTAACCTTGGTAGATACCTAGATTAAAACCTGGTTCTCTAACAAAACTGATTTTTCTTCTCCTAACAAGCAAGAACCAACCATCATATAACATGCTTTAGCCACAACTACGTTTAAATACGGTGATTTGGGTGGGGGCAGAGTGACACCAGAAACTTCAGCTAGAAGTGAGTGAGGGTTCAGGGAGCAGCCTATCATTGTGCTCCTCCCTGGTTGCCAGTTCATTTCAGAGGCATTGGCCTTCGTCTTCCAGTCCTGAAGTGGTTTGTGTCCTTGCTTCTCTAGCCATCACTCCTCTTAAACGTGTCAGGGTATGCAGGCCTCTTGGCAGTGTGTTATGAGCGAGGAGATCAAAGGCAGCTGAGGTGGAGTTCATGGGAGTCAGATGTGTCAGATTAGCCCTCCTCTTATGCAGCCACGCAGGGGCACAGAGGGATGTAAGAACTGCCCATGTCTTCTATGTTAGTGCTGCCTCAGCAGTGGCTCTGGGTGCAAGGGGAAGAGCAAGGACTCCGCTCCTGAAAATCTCACCCACAAACTAATGGATGGGGAAGGATGGAGAGTGAGCAGGGATGCTCCTCCCACCTGCCCTAATGCAGCTGGTTGCTCTTCCTTGGACAATATGGCTACAGTCTCTCCTTCCTTGGGATTGAGCCCAAAGGGATGTGAGACTAATTACTAGCCTTTTGTTATGGGGAATTAATGAAAGAGCTTTATCTTTGGCAGGCATTTGATGGGATTTTCTTTACTTTATCTACTGGGTTTCCTGATAGACCTTCTAAAGCCTTTAGGGCTGGATTCTGGCTCCCCCAGAAGCACGCCCTAGGGGTGGTATAGAGCTGCAGGAGGAGTCCTTGCAAACGTAACCAGAATTCCTCCTGGCATCAGCCAGGGAATGCACACCCACTGCATCAGAAACTCTGTTATCCTTGCAAAGAGCGCAGCCTAGGTTCCCCTTCACACCAAGCTAGCGCTGCAAAACTAACTCAAAATCCAGCCAAGGCATTAATACAGTAGAAACCACTTACAATGAAACACCACCAATGGCAAATCTAGCCAGGGAGTCTCCTTTTGCGTTGGTGCTCTACAGTGTGAAAACTGCCGTTTGGGTCAGAGTGAGGTTGTTTGGTAGGAAAAAAATGACTCCATTCTAAAAAAAAAAAAAGACTTCTTTTTAAAAGTTCCACTGTAATTAATTTGCTGCTAGAGTTTAATTATAAATTTATCGTCCCTAATATTTTATCTGTGCAGTAAACAATTAGATCTGTCTCTTGGTTCATAACTTGATTTATGCCTTTGAAGTGCCTCAGTGTAGTGACTGGCATCCCCAGAAGCAACATAAAGTAAAACTAACTGAAGGCTTGTTACAGGAGATCTCCCACACTCAGAGAGCTGGCCCTCGGGGCGTACTGATTTCATTCATTGCACCATCTCACAGAGAGAGCTTTGTGCATAAATGATAACAGAATTTAATAATTCCTTTTTGTTTAAAGTTAAGCCTCCCTTTAAGAATGAATTCTTTAATAATTACTGTATAGTTGGTCTGCAATAATTATCGTGACTGGTATTTATACTTCCTGTTTTCAGTAGTCTTAACAGACCTGGTCACTGTCTCAGATGAGGAAGCAGTCACTGCTCTTCCTGAATCCTCAGAGACCCTCTCTGGAATGAGAATGGAGGTGGAGGAGCTGACCAGCAGAACTGCGACCCTGGCAACTCCAGCTTTGATGGCATCTTCTGTAAGGAGAACAGTTGTTCCATCTGTGAGGCGGATTAGCACAGCTGTCACCTACGGATTGGACCGGCTGGAGTCGGAAGGTACACATGCTCTGAAGGCTAGCAGGCAGGCTGGTTTGGTGTGAGATGGTGCGCCTGGGTTAGGATGTGCTACTTGATTTTTCTTCACCTTTGTAATTTTGTCTGGGAGACAGATCTATGTACAATTCTTACAGGTGCAAATAAGGAGAAACAGGAAAATGTGTCCCCCTTTCCCAGGGACACAATGGACAATTAACACTGTGCATTGTGCAACTGAGCATAATTATTGATTTTTGATAGAACTGTATGCTGGAACAACTTGAGGTGTGGGGGAGGAGGAACATTCCACGACATCCCAGTAGTACTTGTTATTGGTGACGATAACCAATGGTGTAAAGGCTCATTTTGGTGCCTCTGTCCCGCACGAGTAACACAATGACCATAATAATGTATTTAAAGCTATAGTCAAGCAATTTGAGCCCCCACATATTGAAACCCAGTGTCTTCCACAAAGAGATGCTGTTAACGTTCCTGAACAGCGTAAGGGAAAAGAGACAATCTTGAGCGCTGGGTGCCTCGCAGACATAGAATCATAGAATAGCAGGGTTGGAAGGGACCTCAGGAAGTCATGTAGTCCAACCCCCTGCTCAAAGCAGGACCAACCCCAACTAAATCATCCCAGAGAGGGCTTCATCAAGCCTGACCTTAAAAACCTCTAAGGAAGGAGATTCCACCACCTCCCTAGGTAACCCATTCCAGTGCTTCACCACCCTCCCAGTGAAAAAGTTTTTCCTAATATCCAACCTAAACTTCCCCCACTACAACGTGAAACCATTACTCCTTGTTCTGTCATCTGTCACCACTGAGAACAGTCTAGATCCATCCTCTTTGGAACCCCCTTTCAGGTAGTTGAAAGCAGCTATCAAATCCCCCCTCATTCTTCTCTTCTGCAGACTAAGCAATCCCAGTTCCCTCAGCCTCTCCTCATAAGTCATGTGCTCCAGCCCCCTAATCATTTTTGTTGCCCTCCTCTGGACTCTCCAATTTTTCCACATCCTTCTTGTAGTGTGGGGCCCAAAACTGGACACAGTACTCCGGATGAGGCCTCACCAATGCCAAATAGAGGGGAATGATCATGTCCCTCGATCTGCTGGCAATGCTCCTATTTATACAGCCCAAAATGCCATTAGCCTTCTTGGCAACAAGGGCAGACTGTTAACTCATATCCAGCTTCTCGTCCACTGTAACCCCTAGGTTATTTTCTGCAGAACTGTTGCCTAGCCATTTGGTCCCTAGTCTGTAGCAGTGCATGGGATTCTTCTGTCCTAAGTGCAGGACTCTGCACTTGTCCTTGTCCCAGTTCAGGGAGAGGTGGGTGTTTAAAAAGATCCATATTGGTGCAACGAGCAATTAGTTAAATCTTGAAGAGCCCGTGCTGCCCTTCAGTGCTTAATTTGTAACAAAAGGGGTTCAAGCAATTTTTTACTTTCGTAACTGACGCGGCAAGCCCAGAGGTGCCAGGGCTATGAACTGCCGAGCCTCGAAGTGCCGGGGCTCAAATTAAGCACTGCTGCCCTTCCTCTGAGCCCACCCCTTATGATCGCCTCCAATATTGCTCACCCTCGCCCCTTCCATGGCATCCATTCTACCAGCCACTCCCACTACTCTGCTGCTCTCCATCCTCCATTTTTGATTCCTTGATCTCTGCCTTTCCTCTACCCTCACACCCTTGGTTCCCCTCTCCCACTGTTAGGACTGCCTCACCCAATCCCAGGCCTGTATCTCCCCTCCCTTCGCTATCTCTTCTCCTGCTGTGCTGAGCTCTGCCGGATGAAATATTGTGACTGTGCCATCATTGTCCCGTCAGCTCTGATTAAGTCCCCGGACCTCTCCTGAAACCTCCCTCCCTGTCTCTCATTCTCGATCCAGGATCTTCCCTCATTACTTTAAAGACAGGACTGACACCATTCAGGAGGCATGTACCATTCCCCTCTCCAGGCTGTTCTTCACTCCAGTTTCCCACGTCTCCCTCCTTTTGTCTGCTTCAGCCCTTTTCCTTCCCATGTTCTATGCTATCATGATCCATCCCTCCCCTGGACCTTCTCCCCAACCCCCAGCTTTCAAGCGTGTTTTTGTTTTCCCTACTACCATCCCGTCTCCCATCTCCTGTTTACTTCCAAGGGAATCTGGCCTGTTCTTTTGGCAATTCAAGGTGTAGTGTGTGTGGGGGTGGGGTTGGTGGTGGTGGGGTGGAGCTTAGAAAAAACAACAAGTTTGGGGGAAGGTTAAGGGGTGGAGTATTTACGGTAAAGTGAGTGGGTTTAGAATAGGCAGGGTGTGGTTAGGGGATGAAGGTTCAAAGTGGACCTGGAACGACTCATTTCCAGACTCTTTAAAAGTTGGGGGTCTCTTGAAGTTGTAGCATTTTTGTCCTGGGTGGGGGGTGTTTAACTGCACTCGGCTCCTTCACTCTGTCTGCATAGGGATAAACGAGCCTGTTTTCTGCTGTGAGAAACCCTTTCTGTTGGGCTCCCGCCTGTTCCCTTTAAACAACCCGAGACCTATCTCTGTTCTTATAACTGAATGAGGTACTAAGCTCCTGAAATGCATTCATTCCAACTGCTGATAGAGTCAGTAGCTGCAAGCGGCTTCCTTAATGACTACATCAACCTACAAGCCTGAGGGTCTATTGGCTCCATCACGCAGCTGTGTGGGATACCCAGTTTCTAAGCAACCAAGTCATCTCTCTCAGTGTGGTACATGGCTGTGGCGGAGCAGGCAGCTCTGGACCGGGTTGTCAGACAGTTCACCACTGGTCAGCCAGGAATTTTGAGGTTAACCTCATGGGCAGCGGGTGAAGTTTCCCCTTGGGGAGGCTAGTCCCTGCCTTGCCTCTTCTGGCCGAGGCCCTGCCCCTACTCGCTGCTGTCAGCCCCCGCATGGCTCCAGCCAGGGTGGGGTGTGTGTGGGGAGGCTGAGACCTCAGGCCCAGCTGGGGTCGAGCTCTCAGCCTTGGCTGGGACCGCAGCAGAAATCTCTGCCCTGGCTGGAGCTCTGAGCCTTGAGTCTCCCCCGTTCCACCCTTGGCCCCACCCACAGCCCCACCCTATTCTGACTCCCCACCCTTCCCATGGCCCTGTTCCCTTTCCACCCCCACTCTGCCTTTTCCCCCTGTGGCCCCATCCCCTGCTTGCTCCTCCCTCTCTTCCCCCCCCGCCCCCCGCCGCAGCCACGAGACTGAAAAGTTCTTTGTCCCCACCCCAGGGCTGTGCAGGCAGGGGAGTTTTCCAGGGTCCCCAAATCTGCCACTACCCCACCCTCAGCAGCACGAGGTTTACACGCTGCCCATGGTTAACCTCCTTTCTCTCAGGCTGAGGCAGAGCTTGCTATCACTCGCTTTCCCCGTTACCAACCCGCTAAAGTGGGCCATGAGCTATCCAGGGAGAAGCTTCCCTCCTCACAGGAGATTAGCTGCTCCAGTTGATAGGAATCAATAAGGTTTTCACCTCCCCATTCCCTTTGTTCTGGTCTGTGTCTTCTCTGTATAACCTCTTCTGCCCTCTGCCTAATGGCTACTGGAGGGCAAAGTATGCCCTTCCTCTGAGATGGGAATGGCACTTGAAAGCAAGCTGCTGGTCCCAGCTTCCCACACCAACTGTATCTTCTCTCCCAGGATCAGGTTAGAAGAGCAACAGTACTGTTAACTCTTTTGTGTCTGGATACACGACACCCTCACACACCTCTCTGATCCTGCCTCTAGCCTGAGAAGTGACCATCCTCAAGTGGCTTCCAAACTCAATTCTCCCCTCTTTTTAACAGCTATTTATCCAGAGGACGGTTTGTCTCTAGAGCCCAAATGTAAAATGGTGCCTGTGATGGGTTCCCCCTGGGGCATCACCTGGAACTGGGGTACCACTGATCCCCCTGACCCACCAGCCTGGGCTCCCTCTCACACTGTACTGCTGTGACAAGCTGCAAAGCCCTCCAGCCTGCACTTTCACCAGCATGCACACAGGTAGGGACACACCCAGCTGCAGTTACAAGCAAGCTGCATGGGAAGGCTACCCCCAGCTCCTCAGGCACGCACCCCCTCTAGAGTATAAACCCCAAATTAGACCGTCTTGTGCTGCACAGGGAACAGTACAGCGTAAGCTCATACAATTCACCCCCTCCCTCAATGTGGAGAGGAATATGCAACAGCCTTTGCCCCTTGAGTTACTTCATTCCAACTCACTGGTTTAGATAAAGCAAAAACAAGTTTATCGACTACAAAAGATAGATTTTAAGTGATTATAAATGATAGCGAACAGATCAAAGCAGATTACCTTGTAAATAAAAACACAAACTGATCTTAACATACTAGATAGATAGGATATGAATTAGCAAGTTCTCACCCTGAGTGATAGGCTGGCAGATTCTTAAGGCACAAGCTGCCTTTGCTTTGCAGCTTGGGTTTCCCAGGTTTTCATACGCAGGCTAAAAATTGCTTTAGCCTGGGACCATCACTTCCCCCAGTTGAGTCTTTGTTCCTTAGGTGTTTCCAGGGAGAGTGAGGTACCATCATGATGTCATTTCCTCCTTTTATATTTTCTTCCCAATTGCTGGAAAGCAATTTTGCTGTGACCTGGGTCAAAGAGTTCCCATTGTGTAGTGCTATCTCTGAGAGGTTTCTGTTCTACGCAGTCCCCGTGGTAATCCTTGTGCTTGTGTGCATTTCCTCAGTAAGCCATTAACATTGTTCGGCCTTTTTATTGTTGTACCTGAAAGGCTGCTTGTGGGTGTTTTCAACCTCACATGTTTCAGTACCACATGCATAGCCAAACTTCATAACTTCACATACCACGATAGCTCATACAATCCAATGAGATATTAATGTCTAGCAGATCAAGACATGGCAGTGGTGACTGTTGGGGTGCCAGGGTGTCACAGTGCCTTCAGGAGAAGGCAAGGGAAGGCTGAACTCCAGCCACAAAAGAGCCTGATCCTGCAGCCTCATTGACTCTAATGAGAGTTTTGCAAGATCAGATTCTCAGTGAGGTTCATATAGACCAAGAAAGCAACAGACATTTGTTTCTCATTAAGAACAATTCTTGATATTTCTCTCCAGGGTAATGAGGTCCTGATAGGGGATCCTGGTATCTGTAAGGGCCTGATTGCAGAATTGAGGCCACAGTTTGCAGGCTGTCAGGGGAAGTGAGGGGAGAAAAAGACACTGGGTAGATCATAAAATGGTGTAAATCAGTGTATCTCCATTGACTTCAGTGGAGCTATGCTGAATTATACCAGCGGAGGATCTGGCTCCCTATTTCTAAAGAAACACATACTGTGCAGCTATTTAAGTACTGTAGAGGTCTTCCATGCCAAGTAGGGTGAGGTTCAGTGCATCATGAATGGGGGCTGCATGTTCACCTGGCTGTCTCCTTTTTAAAAAAAACCCACAACATTTTCACATATGAAATCAATTAATAATGACATGTGCTTTGGGTTATAGCAGCATCTCATAGACTCAGGCATTAAGGCCAGAAGGGACCATCGTGATAATCTAGTCTGACCTCTTGCACATCACAGGCCACAGAACCTCGCCCTCCCTCTCCTGTAATAGACCTTTAAGCTTTGGGTGAGTTACTGAAGTCCTCAAATCATTTTTTAAAGACTTCAAGTTACAGAGAATCCACCATTTACACTAGTTTAAACCTGTAAGTGACCTGTGCCCCATGCTCAGAGGAAGGTGAAAACCCACCAGGGTCTCTGCTAATCTGACCTGGGGGAAGATTCCTTCCCAGCCCCAAATATGGCGGTCAGTTAGACCCTGAGCATGTGGGCAAGACCTGCCAGGCAGATACCCGAGAAAGAAAATGCAAGCAGACAGGACACTAGGTGGGGAGGATTCTGAGTTGCCACAGAGAATTCTAAGTATGTCATGTTTATAAATTAGCATCTTCTTTACAGATGGGCCATGTTTGGCAGCAGGATTAAAACCGGGCTTGAATGCTGCTCTCCTTAAACAAGTGAACACAGGTGGCCAACCTTTTGGGAGGGGCCCAATCCAGATGCAAAACGGTTTTCAAAAATTGTACCTGAGACTAAATTCTTGAGCTGGATCTAATCTCAAACACAGATGTTAAGCCTGGTTTGGCCACCTCCACGTCAACTCACTATGCCTGGTTAAAAGAGGCTTAGTGGGATCCGTATACACATGGTGTGTCAGTATATTTTTGAAACCCTGCCCAATATGTAGTTCTCTTGACCCTAACAGCGGACAGTTCTCTTGACCCTGACTGACTAGTGAAACTACGGTAGCACCTTTGTGGCAAACTGTGCTTAAACATGGTTCTTGCAGAAAAGATGCCAGAGCCTGGTTCATAAACTTTGCGTGCTTCAATGTTGAGAGATATACACAGGCCTTAACCCAGTGGTTACGGAGGTTGGGACATCCAGAGGTAGTGCCTGTTTGCTGATAATAATAGGATTTGTCACATTAAAATTTTCAATGAAGACCAAAAAAGTGTTTTTCAGTTATTTGTTTGAACCAAACCATAAAATAAAAAGGAACATCATACAATACATTGTTTTCTGAACATATATGGGGCACCCAAGAACAATGCAGCTACGGCTTGATCCCATTGATTTCATAGAATCACAGGCCTGGAAGGGACCTCAAGAGGTCATCTAATCCAGTCCCCTGCACTCATGGCAGGACTAAGTATTATCTAGACCATCCCTGACAGGTGTTTGTGTAACCTGCTCTTAAAAATCTCCAATGATGGAGATTCCACAACCTCCCTAGGCAATTTATTCCAGTGCTTAACCACCCTGATAGTTAGGAACTTTTTCCTAATGTCCAACCTAAACCTCCCTTGCTGCAGTTTAAGCCCATTGCTTCTTGTCCTACCCTCAGAGGTTAAGAAAAACAATGTTTCTCCTTCCTCCTTGTAACAACCTTTTACATACACCTCTACCTCGATATAACGCTGTCCTCGGGAGCCAAAAAAATCTTACAGTGTTATAGGTGAAACCGCGTTATATCGAATTTGCTTTGATCCACTGGAGTGCGCAGCCCGACCCTCCCGGAGCACTGCGTTACCACATTATATCCGAATTCGTGTTATATCGGGTCGCATTATATCAGGGTAGAGGTGTACTTGAAAACTGTTATTGTGTCCCCTCTCATTCTTCTCTTTCCCAGAGTAAACAAACCCTATTTTTTCAATCTTCCCTCAGAGATCATGTTTTCTAGACCTTTAATCATTTTTGTCCCTCTTCTCTGGACTCTCTCTAATTTGTCCACATCTTTCCTGAAATGTGGCGCCCAGAACTGGACGCAATACTCCAGTTGAAGCCTAATCAGTGCAGAGTAGAACGGAAGAATTATATCTCCTGTCTTGCTTACAACACTCCTGCTAATACATCCCAGAATGATGTTCTGTTTTTTTGCAACAGTGTTACACTGTTGACTCATATTTAGCTTGTGGTCCACTATGACCCTCAGATCCCTTTCTGCAGTACTCCTTCCTAGGCATCATTTCCCATTTTGTATGTGTGCAACTGATTGTTCCTTCCTAAATGGAGTACTTTGCATTTGTCCTTATTGAATTTCATCCTATTTACTTCAGACCATTTCTCCAGTTTGTCCAGATCATTTTGAATTTTAATCCTGTCCTCCAAAGCACTTCCTACCCCTCCCCCCCCCAGCTTGGTATCATCCGCAAACTTTATCTGTATACTCTGTATGCCAGTATCTAAATAATTGATGAAGATATTAAACGGAACCAGACCCAGAACTGATCACTGCAGGACCCCACTCATTATGCCCTTCCAGCATGACTGTGAACCACTGATAACTACTCTCTGGGAACGATTTTCCAACCAGTTTTGCACCCACCTTATAGTAGCTTCATCTAGGTTGCATTTCCCTAGTTTGTATATGAGAAGGTCATGTAAGACAGTATCAAAACTTTACTAAAGTCAAGATTTCAGTGGGCTTTGGATCAGGCCTCAAAAGATTAAGTACTAAGGCTGACATTTACAAAGCTACCTAAAAGATTTTGATCCCCCATTCCTGGGAACTGGACAACCAAATCACATAGGCAGCTTTGAAAAATCTCAGCCTAGATCATCAAATATTGGTCATTATTTGTGTGTGCTGCTGTTGCAACTGTGGCAATATTAATTGTTTTAATAAGCTGAGTGCAAGTGGGTGCAGAAGTGTTAGTACACAAAATTGCACAAACAGGTGATTGCATGTGTAATGCAGTGCACTCACAAATGAAAATTGGATTAAGCCTTTTTGAAAATATGACTCAACAGAAGTGCAAAGAAAACCTGATGAACCAGATGTGATTGGTATATAAGTGACATAAAAGAGTTATTTGCAATGTTGTTGTGGCCATGTTGGTCCCAGGATATAAGAGAGACAAGGTGGGCAAGCTACTATCTGTCTCTCACAAGAGTTAATCAGCCCTCAAGACTTGCCCCATTAGGTAACTGTAGCTGCTCGTAGGCTGTTTTCAGCCAATGAGCATTGTTCAGTAATACAATGCTTTTTGTCTAGGTTTTTCATTGGCTGCGTGTTTTTATGCAGCATCCTGTTGGTTTTGGTGTTCTTTGTGAAGGATAAAGGAGATGCATGGTGCAGCTGAATTGGGCTGCTCAAAGGTGACATCAAAAGGGGAATAAAATGTAGTTTTGTGCCTTTTTTTAAAGCCCTCCCCTTCCCAATTAATCAGGTTTCATTTCCTTGATAACTGTGATGTCAGCCTTACCAGTTTCCCAGTGGTTTTCTAGGGTAGACAAGATCTGAATGTCTAAATCCATAAAAACAAGCAGGAAAAGACGAACACAAAATTCTTATGGATGTAGTACGTTGGAGGTTGTCCCTCCCCCTCCGGCTCGGAGGGAGGCCATGCCCTCCTTACTACGGCACAACGATCAAAGTCTATGAGCAGGGGAATTAGCACATTGCCAGTCTTGGGCGGGCCTAGCAATGACCAGTCTCTGGCCTAGCCTCCTGACTACGGCAGACAGCAAATACAGTCTGGTTCCCTGGCCCTCTGGGCAGGGCAGAGCAAGGAGCAGGCTTTAGTCCAGCCTTCTGGCTAGGGCAGACAGCATAGGCAGTCTGGCTCCGCTCTTTGGTCAGGGCGGAGCAGCAGCAGTCCATGGCCCAGCTCCCTGGCTGGGCAGACATGAGGTAAACAGAGGCTGTTTAGCCTAAGGTGGGTAGACTGCCACCCCAGGGGTGGGGTTGGCAGCAGAGGGGCAAGGGACCTGGGCCCACCCTACTCCATTGGGTCCCAGCCCAGGGGCAGAGAGGTCTGCCACTGAGTCACTGGGGATCCCACCGAAACATGCTGACTCACGCTCTGGCAGCAAAGCTGAACTAAAGTCTGGTTTCCCTGGGTTCTTTCTTACCACAGTCCAGGGATGGGGCTCCATAGTCCAAGGGTCCCCCATCTCCTCAGGGTACTCGGCAGCCAGCAGTCCCGGTAGCTCCTCAGGTTACTCGGCAGCCAGCAGCTCCTCGGGGTACTCAGCACCCACAGTCCCAGTAGCTTCTCAGAGTACTAGGCAGCTGGCAGTCCCGGCAGCTCCTCGGGGTCCTCCTCTGGGAGCAGAGGGTGATGCCACTTGGTCCCTGGACCAGGGGCCAGGAGCAAGGCAGAGGCAGCCAAGTCCTTCCCTGGCTCTGGCCCAACTGCACTGGAGACCCTGCCTCTTATACTTCCTGTTCCACGCACAAGGAGTGGGCCCGGCCTGGCTCTTCCCACCAGGGCATAGGTTCTGGAACTAGGGGTGCTGGGGTACTGCTGCACCCCCTGGTTTGAAGTGGTTTCCATTATATACGGGGTTTACAGGTTGGTTAAATGGCGCTCAGCAACCCCACTATAAAAATTGTTCCAACACCCCTGCACCGGGTGTGTGTGTGAGGCGGGGGGTGGCGGAGAGAGGTCCCTCCCTCTCCGGCTTGGAGGGAGGCCACTCTGTCTCACTGCACAGGATCATAAAGAAGCAAAAGTGAGCTCAGACCCTCTTTATGCCCTTGTAGGTCACCTTCATAAAATTTTTTCTCTAATTGATTCCTAGACTCTTTAACCATTACCTCCCGTCCCCAACACAACCTCTGAGGATATGCCTACACACCAAAGAAAAACCCACCGCTGGCCCATGCGAGCTGACTCAGGCTTGTAGGGCTCGGGCTGCAGGGCTGTTTCATTGCTGTATAGGCTTCGGGCTGGAGCCCAGGGTTTGGGATCCTCCCACCTCACAGGCTTCTAGAGCCCAGGCTCCAGCTCGAGCCTGGAAGTCTACACAGCAGTGAAACAGCTCCACAGGCCAAGTCGGCTGACATGGGCAAGCCGTGGGTGTCCAGTTGCTGTGTAGATGTACCTTGGGACAAAAAACTCCCTAGAAACCAATTAGGGTCTGATTTTTCTGGGCTGTCAACTGGGCTGGCTCCAGGCACCAGCGCAGCAAACGGGTGCTTGGGGCGGCCTAAGGAAAGGGGGCAACACGTCCGGCTCTTCGGCGGCAATTCGGCAGTGGGTTCCTCAGTCCCTCTCGGAGGGAAGGACCTGCCGCTGAATTGCTGCCGCAGGATGATGAAGCGGCAGCGGTAGAGCTGCCACCGATCGCCATTCCCCCCCCACCCCCGCTGCTTGGGGCAGCAAAAATGCTGGAGCCAGCCCTGGCTGTCAAGCATGCGTAACTCCAGCTGATGTCATGGACAGCTGCAGCTGGTAACCGCTCCTGAAAATGAGGAAGGCACTACAGATAGAGAAAAACACTCTAGCTAAACACTGCCTTTCAACCACACTAACTAAACTCAAGGATTTGGAAGCTACACCCTATTCTCTGCAAGAAAAGGAAAAGGACCCCCCAGCCATCTTCCAGTCAGTAGGCTGCCTCATGCAAGGTCATCTGGGGCTCCATCCTGCAACATGCTGAGCACTCTAGTTAGCTGAAGTCAATGGGAGTTGAGGAGGGTGCTTAGCACTTTGCAGAATTGAGCGTCAGAAGTAGAGGCTGGGTTTTGCCCCATGCCCAGTGGAGGAGAGCAAACTGCAGACAAGCAGTACGTTAATATAAAAACAGTCAGTTTAAAAATAAACTGTATATGGATGGCGATGGGGGCGAGGGGTTGAAGTGCTATGAATCACAGCCCAGCATGTCAGTGTCAGAGATGTTAATGGCTGTTTAAAAACTCAGCCCTGCTTTCAAGGCAACAAATGAATTTGTTGACCTTTGGCGTGCCGTTGTCTCATTTCTCAGGACTCAGCTGGGCTGGAGGGGGAGTCAGTCGGGTTTTTATTGTAGACATTGGACCAGCTTGTATTTTCGTAAATGTAGTGCAGGTGCCTAGTGCAATGGTTAAGCGGCACGTTAAATAATTCTGTGAAATGCCACAAGCAATGGGATGGCTGTGAGTTCACAAGCACAGGAGTCAGGAAATTTCCACCTATGAGATAAAAGAACAGGAGTACTTGTGGCACCTTAGAGACTAACAAATTTATTTGAGCATAAGCTTTCATGGGCTACAGCCCACTTCTTCGGATGCATGGAATGGAACATATATTGAGGAGATATATATATACATACAGAGAGCATGAAAAGGTGGAAGTTGCCTTACCAACTCTAAGAGGCCAATTAAGTAAGGAAAAAACAACAACAACAACAAAAAACTTTTGAAGTGATAATAATCAAGATAGCCCAGTACAGACAGTTTGATAAGAAGTGTGAGAATACTTACAAGGGGAGATAGATTCAATGTTTGTAATGGCTCAGCCATTCCCAGTCCCTATTTAAACCTAAGGTGATTGTATCTAGTTTGCATATCAATTCCAGCTCAGCAGTTTCTCGTTGGAGTCTGTTTTTGAAGCTTTTCTGTTGCAAAATTGCCACCCGCAGGTCTGTCATTGAATGACCAGAAAGGTTAAAGTGTTCTCCTACTGGTTTTTGAGTGTTATGATTCCTGATGTCAGACTTGTGTCCATTAATTCTTTTGTGTAGAGACTGTCCGGTTCTGATGGAACACACAGGCATATATCACAGTGGGCTGAGGACTTATTAGCTTTCAAGAGTTTGAGTTAACAACCAAAGCAAGTTAGAAACCCAGGATAGCAGGAGCCCCTGCCTCTCCCAGCAGGAGCCCCTACACCCACCCCTGCAAGGAGCCTCAACCCCAGAGGGAAACCCCTTCCATCCCCTCCCAGGCTCCTCTCCCTGCTGACTCGATGCTTCCTTGGGGAAAGGGACTTTAGGGTCTTCCCTTCTCTGCCCCACAGCCAGCCCTGCTCTCCCACCCCCGCCTGGGGCAGCAGTGGCAGCACAGGCTCCCCCTTCATCTACCGCTGCAGCTTCTTCCTGGGCCAGGCTGCTGGGGGCACATTTTAGGACCGCCAGCCCTCAGATGCCGCTGCCAGCAGCTGGGACCAAGCTCTCCGCAGCCAGCGCCTTGCACCCTGGACGAACAGCTTCCCGATCTCCCCCAAATAGAGCCCCTGGCCTGTGCCTCCCCCCGGCTCCTTACCCTTCCCTGCTGGCTCGAGGCTTCCCACGGTGCCCAGAGGAACTGCCACAGGTTCCAGCAGGAGGCCCTCACAGGCAGAACAGGACCTGGGTGCCAGCCGTGCTCCCTCCAGAGCTCCGGTTGCCTCCGCCCCCAAGCCTCCCTCTTCCCTGCTGGTTTGAGGCTTCCTGCTGGTCCCTAGTGCTGGCAGGCCACTGCTATGGGGTCTGGCAGGTTGAGGGCCCAAGTGCCAAGTTCTGGCAGGTTGAGGGCTCTGTTCAATATCTTCATCAATGACTTAGATATTGGCATAAAAAGTACACTTATTAAGTTTGCAGATGATACCAAACTGGGAGGGATTGCAACTGCTTTGGAGGATAGGGTCATAATTCAAAATAATCTGGACAAATTGGAGAAATGGTCTGAGGTAAACAGGATGAAGTTTAACAAAGACAAATGCAAAGTGCTCCACTTAGGAAGGAAAAATCAGTTTCACACATACAAAATGGGACGAGACTGTCTAGGAAGGAGTACGGCAGAAAGGGATCTAGGGGTTATAGTGGACCACAAGCTAAATGTGAGTCAACAGTGTGATGCTGTTGCAAAAAAAAGGAAACGTGATTCTGGGATGCGTTAACAGGTGTGTTGTGAGCAAGACACGAGAAGTCATTCTTCCGCTCTACTCTGCACTGGTTAGGCCTCAACTAGAGTATTGTGTCCAGTTCTGGGCACCGCATTTCAAGAAAGATGTGGAGAAATTGGAGAGTGTCCAGAGAAGAGCAACAAGAATGAGTAAAGGTCTTGAGAACATGACCTATGAAGGAAGGCTGAAAGTATTGGGTTTGTTTAGTTTGGAAAAGAGAAGACTGAGAGGGGACATGATAGCAGTTTTCAGGTATCTAAAAGGGTGTCATAAGGAGGAGAGAGAAAACTTGTTCATCTTAGCCTCTAAGGATAGAACAAGAAGCAATGGGCTTAAACTGCAGCAAGGGGGGTTTAGTTGGACATTAGGAAAAAGTTCCTAACTGTCAGGGTGGTTAAACACTGGAATAAATTGCCTAGGGAGGTTGTGGAATCTCCATCTCTGGAGATATTTAAGAGTAGGTTAGATAAATGTCTATCAGGGATGGTCTAGACAGTATTTGGTCCTGCCATGAAGGCAGGGGACTGGACTCGATGACCTCACGAGGTCCCTTCCAGTTCTAGAATCTATGAATCTATGAATCCCTTTCACGTGAGATGCGTGGTAGGTACCAGAGGAGAGGGAACATTGCAACTGAGTGTGGATTGTTGCAGTGCACATACAGTTCAGATTTCACATGCTGAGGTCCCAGGTGCTTGTTCAATGCACTGTGCCTCAGCGCTGTAGCGCTGTATGCGGAGTGGCTCTACAGACAGAGGAGGCAGGTATTTCTCCCCCAACTCCTGCCCGTGCTCCCTGGAGCAGGGCAGCATACAGCCCAATACCTGGGCTGTGCACTGCTGTGCAGGATTATAATGGAATGCACCTGTACATTGGTGCATGCTGTTCTGTTTCACTCATTCATGCCATCTCTGTTCTGTAGTTGGTGTTTTTCAAGTCTAGCAATGAGGACTACACACATGCCGAGTTTGATGTTTTAAATCTAATCTGCTTCAGTTCTCCAGGTGCAAGAACAAGTGCTTGAGATTTCTGTTTAAACCCCCTCCCACCGCAGTCCTCCAAAACCATCCAAACCCCTTTTATTTTACATTCTGGTAATTCAACTGGCTGAGTCTTCTAGAAATTTTTCCAAAAAATAATTTGTCTCTGAGCTGTGATTAAGCATGAGAAATTTCTCCCCGAAAGGTCATTTAATTTGAGAGAGAGGAGTATAAATTAATGAAAAGCAGAGGCAGTGAAATTGCTGAGCCCTGGCTATAATGGGCTAAAATCTGCTCCCTTACAGCCTTGCAATCTCATAAAACATTTAAATGAGGTTGTAGGGATGTAAATAGGAAGGGAATTTGGCCCAGTGTGGTTAACTAGCTCCACCCAGCTTTTTAGAAGTCAGAAAAAATTGGCAAGATCCAAATGATTTAAATCAAAACAGACAAATGGATTAATTATGAAAAGGCTGTAGATACAGATTTTTCATTGCTCCCTATTTATTAATGCTACTTAGAAATGGGAACTGCAGTATTTTTGATACACACTTGGCCTCTGCATGCTTTTCAGCTTTTATAAGCAATTGGCAATACCTCCCAGATTTTTCTGCTCTTTTGCAATTGAAAATGAGAGCATCTGTTTAACAAAATGTTGCATCAAAACAAAAGTTTGTATTTTTTCCCAAACCAGTGTATTGGGTTTTTTGTTTCTTTTCCCCCCACATCATGAATGTGACTGAAGAGAACATCTCTACCAGGGGTAAACCCAGACATGCCTCATTTTTCTTAGCAGGCTGTGGAGGGTGTGAGAGGATGCCCGGCATTCATAGAATCATAGAATATTAGGGTTGGAAGAGACCTCAGGAGGTCATCTAGTCCAATCTTCTGCTTAAGCAGGACCAATGCGAACTAAATCATCCCAGCCAGGGCTTCGTCAAGCCAGGCCTTAAAAACCGTTAAGGATGGAGATTCCACCACCTCACTAGGTAATCCATTCCAGTGCTTTACCACCCTCCTATGAAATAGTGTTTCCTAAAATCCAACCTAGACCTCCCTCACTACAACTTGAGACCATTGCTTCTTGTTCTGTCTTCTGCCACCACTGAGCTCCATCCTCTTTGGAACCCTCCTTTCAGGTAGTTGAAGGCTGCTATCAAATCCCCCCTCACTCTTCTCTTCTGTAGACTAAATAACCCCAGTTCCCTCAGCCTCTCCTTGTAAGTCATGTGCCCCAGCCCCCTAATCATTTTCGTCGCCCTCCGCTGGACTCTCTCCAATTTGTCCACATCTCTTCTGTAGTGGGGGGACCAAAACTGGACACAATACTCCAGGTGTGGCCTCACCAGTGTCTAATAGAGGGGAATAATCACTTCCCTCAATCTGCTGGCAATGCTCCTACTAATACAGCCCAATAGGCCGTTGGCCTTCTTGGCAATGAGGGCACACAGTTAAGAACATAAGAATGGTCATACTGGCTCAGACCAATCATCCATCTGGCCCGGTATCCTATCTTCTGATAATGACCAATGCCAGGTACTTCAGAGGGAATGAACAGAACAGGACAATCATCGAGTGATCCATCCCTTGTCATCCACTCCCAGCGTCTACCAGTCAGAGGCTTAGGAACACCCAGAGCATAGGGTTGTATCCCTGGGTGTCCTGGCTAACAGCCATTGATGGATCTATCCTCTGTGAACTTACCTAATTATTTTTTAAACCCAGTTATACTTTTGGTCTTCACAACATTCCCTGACAATGAGTTCCACAGGTTGACTGTGCGTTGTGTGAAGAAATACTTCCTTTTGTTTGTCTTAAACCTGCTGCCTATTAATCTCATTGGGTGACCTCTGGTTCTTGTGTAATGTGAAGAAGTAAATAACACTTCCCTATTCACTTCCTCTACACCATTCATGATTTTATAGACCTATATCATATCCCCCCATAGTTGTCTCTTTTCCAAGCTGAAAAGTCCCAGTCCTTTAAATCTCTCCTCATATGGAAGCTATTCCATAACCTTTAATCATTTTTACGCTTCTTTTCTGTACCTTTCCCAATTCCAATATATCTCTTTTGAGATGTGGCGACCAGAACTGCATGCAGTATTCAAGGTGCGGGTGCACCATGGATTTATATAATGGCGTTATGATATTTTCTGTCTTATTTTCTATCCCTTTCCTAATGGTTCCTAACATTCTCTTCACTTTTTTGACCACCTCAGCACATTGAGCAGATGTTTTCACAGAACCATCCACAAGAACTTTCTTGAGTGGTAACAGCTAATTTAGACCCCATCATTTTGTATGTATAATTGGGATTATGTTTTCCAATGTGCATTACTTTGCATTTATTATCATTGAATTTCATGGGCCATTTTGTTGCCCAGTCACCCGTTTTTGTGAGATCCCTTTGTAATTCTTTGCAGTCTGCTTTGGACTTAACTATCTTGAATAATTTTATATCTTCTGCAAAATTTGCCACCTCACTGTTTACCCCCTTTTCCAGATCATTTATGAATATGTTGGAAAGCACTGGTCCTAGTATAGATCCCTGGGGGCCACTACTTTTTGCCTCTCTCAATTCTGAAAACTGACCATTTATTCCTACCCTTTGTTTCCTGTCTTTTAATGAGTTGCTGATTCATGAGAGGGCCTTCCCTCTTATCCCATGACTGCTTACTTTGCTTAAGAGCCTTTGGGGAGGGACCTTGTCAAAAGCTTTCTGAAAGTCAAAATACACTATAGCAGGGATCTCAAACTCAAATCATCATGAGGGCCACATGAGGACTAGTACATTGGCCTGAGAGCCACATCACTGAAACCTTCCATGAGGCCCCGCCCCCATTCCAACCCCTTCCCCAAATCCCCGCCCCGGCCCCCCCTCTTCTCCACCTCCTCCCCGAGCGCACCGCGTCCCCGCTCCTCCCCCTCCCTCCTGGAAAGTCCTAAGCGCAGCCAAACAGCTGTTTGGCGGCGGGAAAGCGCTGGGAGGTAGGCGGAGGAGCCGGGACATGGCACACTGCGGGGCAGGGGAGGAGGGGAGCTTGGTGGGCCGCAGGAAATAACCCCGCGGGCCGCATGTTTGAGACTCCTGCACTATAGCCACTGGATCATCCTGGTCCACCATGTTTATTGACCCCCTTCAAAAATTCTAATAGATTCTAATAGGTGAGGCGTGATTTCCCTTTACAAAAGCCATGTTGACTCTTCCCCAACAAATAATGTTCATCTACGTGTCTGATAATTCTGTTATTTATTATAGTTTCAACCAATTTGCCTGGAACTGAAGTTAGGCTTACCAACCTGTAACTGCAAGGATCGCCTCTGGAGCCTTTTAAAAAAATTGGCATCACATTAGCTATCCTCCAGTCATTTGGTACGGAAGCTGATTTAAATGATAGGTTACAGACTACAGTTGGTAGTTCTGCAATTTCATATTTGAGTTCTTTCAGAACTCCTGGGTGAATACTATCTGGTCCTGGTGACTTATTGCTGTTTAATTTATCCAGTTCATTCCAAAACCTCCTCTGTTGACACCTCAGTCTGGGATAGTTCCTCAGTTTTGTCACCTAGGAAGAATGGCGCTGACATGGGAATCTCCCTCACATTCTCTTCAGGTGAAGACTGATGCAAAGAATTCATTTAGCTTCTCTGCAATGACCTTATCTTCCTCAAGTGCTCCTTTAGCATCTCGATCATCCAGTGGCCCCACTGATTGTTCGGCAGGCTTCCTGTTTCTGGTGTACTTAAAAATTTTGTTGTTGTTAGTTTTTGAGTCTCTGGCTAGTTGCTCTTCAAATTCTTTTGTGGCCTTCCTAATTCTACTTTTACACTTGACTTGCCAGAGTTTCTATTTTCCTCAGTAGGATATGACTTCCAATTTTAAAAGGATCTCCTCTGTCATTCCTGGGTATTTTGTACCCTAGTATCACCATGTCCCATTGATTATCATCATTCCACCAAGTTTCTGTGATGCCTATTATATCACTATCCTCATTTAATACCAGGCACTCCAGTTCACCCATCTTAGTGTTTAGACTTTGGCATTTGTATACAAACACTTATGAAATTTGTCACTTTTTAGCTGTCTGCCATTGAATGGGACTCTTTTTCATTTGACTGTTTCTCTTCAGTTCCTGTCTGTACTTTATTAATTTCTATTCTCTCCTCTTTACTAGGATATAAAGAATCCCTGTTTAATAGAGCTTCCCCTGTGGGATGTCACTGTCCGAATCATGTGCTCCTCCACCTGTCGGCTTTCCCCTTAGCCCTTAGTTTAAAAACTTTTCTACAACCTTTTTAATTTTACATGCCAGCAATCTGGTTGTTTTAGTTCGATGGAGTCTATTCTTCCTGTATAAGCTCCTCCTTTCCCAAAATGTTTCCCAGTTCCTTATTAACCTAAACCCCTTCTCCCTACACCATCATCTCATCCACAAATTGAGACCCTGCAGTTCTGCCTGTCTAACTGGCCCTGTGCATGGAACTGGAAGCATTTCAGAGAATGCTACCAAGGAGATCCTGGATTTCAGTCTCTTACCCAGCAGCCTAAATTTGGCCTCCAGGACCTCTCTCCTACCTTTCCCTATGTCACTGGTACCTACGTGTACCATGATCACTGGCTCCTCCCCAGCATTGCACATAAGCCTGTCTAAATGTCTCGAGAGATCTGGAAAATGATTTAGCAATTAAAGATTGGCCATTTCTAGGTGAACCTCTAGTGGGGCCGTCCCTAACTATGGTAGTGCCCTACGCAGCCTGATCACCTGCACCCCCCCTGCCAGGGGAGCGGCCACTCCGCTGCGGGGCCAGCCCCTCCACGCGGGGGTAAGGGGGGATTGGCTCAAGGGCTGCAGGGCCGTGGAGGCAGGAGCTGTGGGGGGCAGCAGCAGGGCTGGGAGGCCCAGGGCAGCGCAGGGGATTAGTGGGGAGCCAGGCGCTGACAGCAGGAGTCGGGCCCGTCCCCCTGCACTCACCAGCGGCGGTGGCGGGAAGCAGAGCAACCCGGCCCCAGCCCGCTCCACTTCCCCTGCTCTCAGCCCTGTCGCTTGTGCTTCTCTCCCCCCACTTTCAGGCTTGCCGGGCCAAACAGCTGATTGGCGCGGCAAGCCTGGAAGGGAGGGAGGGAGAAGCGGAGCGGCGGCAGCGCGCTCAGGGAGGAGGCGGAGACAGAGCGGAGGTGAGCTGGGGCAGGGAGCGGTTCCTCTCCCTACGTCGATGTAACGCGGTCTCACCTATAACACGGTGAGATTTTGTGGCTCCCGAGGACCGCGTTCTATCGGGGTAGAGGTGTAATTAAACAAAATTTTGCTGTTTGTTTTATTGTCTTTAGCTAGTTGCTCTTCAGACTCTTTCTTTATACTTGACTTGCCAGAGTTTATGCTCCTTTCTGTGTTTCTCAGTAGGATTTGACTTCTAGTTTTTAGAGGATACTTCTACTCTGGGTGGCTGTCCAAGATTTAGGGCTAGTCTACGCTGGCAACGTTAAAGCGCTGCCATGGCAGCGCTTTAATGTGGTTTGCGTAATCGCAGCAGAGATCTGGGAGAGCTCTCTCCCAGCGCTCTAAAAAACCCACCTCCATGAGGGGCGTAGCTACCAGCTGGTGCACTGTCTATACCAGCACTTGACAGCGCAGAAACTTGCTGTGCCCAGGGGGGTGTTTTTTCACACCCCTAGCAAGAAAGTTGCAGCACTGTAAAGTGCCAGTGTGGACAAGCCCTAAGGCTTTGTCTACACTACACAGCTTTTAATGACATGTCTGTGTTGCCACAGCTGTGCCACTAAAAGTTGTGCAGTGTAGCCGCTGTTTGTTGGCGCTCCTGCCGACAAAAAACTTCCACCCCCAACGAGCTGGGTTAGCTTTGTTGGCAGGAGCATGCGCATTGTTCACACTGGCACTTTTGTCTTTTGGCGAGGGTGGGGGGGATTGGGAGGTTAACACCTCTAAAAGACAAAAGTTTTGTCGTTCAATTGCCGGTGTAGACATAGCCTACGAGGGTTAAGTCTGGCAGACTTATTATTGCCAACCAAGAGATAACAATCAGTGTGCTGGGAGGAGAAAGAGGTCTTCCTCTGAACCCTGTTACATGGGGAATAGGAATCCCAACACACCTTGCTTGCATTGGAGCTTTGTGTGATGAAAACCAAAATCTCATTGGCGTGTGCAACTTTAACTCTGACACAAGTATCAGAACAGTCCCCACTCCTTTATCTTCTTCGTAGAAGAGGAAAAGTAAGACATTCTGGCCTAATGCATTACAAAGTGACATCCCTGAGCTGACTGGGCCAATTCACACTTCCTTTCAAGATGTACCAAGGTTGAGCGTTAGACCTCTGGGATGATGAGCCTTCATGTCCTGTTTTTCAGAAGGAAACTTTTTACTCTCTCCATGTTACAAATCCTTAAATAGTTAGGTCCTTGCAGCAGTAAAGAATAGTCATTTAATTGTTTTTTGTTATAGCTTCTTCTTCCCAGTCATTCTTTCTTTTAACAAGTCCGAGCGTGTCATTAGGTTTAGCTCATCTGATCCAGTCATCTGTTTTTGCTCTGTTTCCGCTTTGCCGCTTTTCTGTTTATATTTTGTTGTTTGAGAGATTGTGTTTTGACATCCAACCTCAATCGTGTGGAGCAGGTGGAACAGCACGTTGTCATTCATCTGTCACTGCATCATTTACCTGCTTCAGTGACTTATCGATTTCCTGTTCATACCTGTTCCTGCATCTCTGAGGTTGTTTTTCCCACTCTCTGGGAAACATTTCTCACTTGCACCCCTCCTTCCTTTTCATTTACTCTGTGTAATAGTAAAAAGGAACTCACTTTCTTTGTAGGGGGTCCTTCACTTTCCCCGGTTACTCTTCTGCCTCAACCAGAAGCTTGGCCTAAGGCGGGGGCGGGAAATCTAAGGTTCTGTCAGCATCTTTTCTATAAACCCCTCCACCCTTGAATGGCCCCTTGAAATATATGTTAACTTCTTATTCTAAACAATCTGTTCCTTCTTGTGTTTAGCTGTGACACTCTGAGTAAATTTCCCAGACCTGAAGAAGAGCCTTCTGGAATCTTGAAAGCTTGTCTCTCTCTCAAAAAGAGAAGCTGGTGCCATAAAAGATATTACCTCACACTCCGCGTCTCCTCAGCCCTGCTCAATGTTTAGGCAATTCGGATAATGCTGCTGGAAATGCAGCTCATTAGAATGACAAGGTGGGTGAGGTAATATCTTTTATTGGACCAGCTTCTGTTGGTGAGACAGAGAGAGACAAGCTTTTGAGCTTACATAGCGCTCTTACGAGTCAATAGTGTGGCCTTGTTGCCAAGAAGGCTAGCGGCATTTTGGGTTGTGTAAGTAGAGGCATTGCCAGCAGATCGAGGGACGTGATCATTCCCCTCTATTCAGCATTGGTGAGGCCTCATCTGGAGTACTGTGTCCAGTTTTGGGCTCCACACTACAAGAAGGATGTGGAAAAATTGGGACGAGTCCAACGGAGTGCAACAAAAATGATTAGGGGGTTGGAGCACATGACTTATAAGGAGAGGCTGAGGGAAATGGGATTATTTAGTCTGCAGAAGGGAAGAATGAGGGGGATTTGATAGCTGCGTTCACCTACCTGAAAGGGGGTTCCAAAGAGGATGGAGCTAGACTGTTCTCAGTGGTACCAGATGACAGAAGGAGTAGTAATTGTCTCAAGTTGCAGTGGCAGAGGCTTAGGTTGGATATTAGGAAACACTATTTCACTAGGAGGGTGGTGAAGCACTGGAATGGGTTACCTAGGGAGGTGGTAGAATCCCCTTCGTTAGAGGTTTTTAAGGTCAGGCTTGACAAAGCCCTGTCTGGGATGATTTAGATGGTGTTGGTCCTACTTTGAGCAGGGGGTTGGACTAGATGACCTCCTGAGGTCCCTTCCAACCCTGATATTCTATGATTCTTCAGTTAGTATTTTTGATCATAACACAAAGCAAACCCATGCTTCTCTGGCTGAATAATTTGCATTGTTCTCATTTTGTGGCAGCTGTTTCAAAAGATCTTTAGTGCATGAGGTCTCTTCTGATTGGAGATGAGCAAGAATCGAACACAATGTCTGCATCCACTTAGACTTTTGAGATGAGGATTTGGATCAGAATCCAAATATCTCCTCTCCGTACATCTGTATTGATCTCTTAGGGTTTGTTTTCACTACCGGGGTAAGTCCACTTAAGTCACGCTACTCCAGCTACCTGAATAACGTAGCTGGAGTCGACGTAGCTTAGGTCGACTTACCCCGGTGTCTTCACTGCACTGCGTCAACAGGAGACGCTCTCCGGTTGACTTCCCTTACGCTTCTCAGAGAGCAGGAGTACCGGGGTCAACCAGAGAGCGCTCAGCCATCGATTTAGAGGGGTTTAAGCCCTGCTCAGACTGCAGCAGGCTTATGCCTGTTAGTGACCTGCATGGCAGCTGTTTGAAGTGCCTGGGGGAATCCCATATCAAAGAGAAGTGTCGCATCTGTAAAAGCTTTCATCCCAGGATACAGAAAGAACGTGACATTCGCTTGAGGGTCCTCCTCATGGAGGCTGCTCGTCTCCCAGGGCTTCAGCTTCGGTGTGTAGCGCACGTCCGGCGCCGGGCTCTTCCCAGCACCGGTTCCTTTTGCTGGTGCCCAAGAAGAGGGACCCGGCACTGAGCAAGCCAGATCAAGGGGCATTGGGAAAAGGACCCTACTCGGGCCACCTACCCACAGCGGAGCTGCAAGGGGGCACTGCTCTGGGGACTACCTCCCTAAGGGACCCACCACCAACTCCGGGGAGCAGTAGGGGACCCAGGCTGATGACGCAATCAACACCCTCTAAGCTCCCGGTGCCTGGGGAGCAACAAGTGCTCCCGCCATCCGACTAAAGCTCCCCACAAGGGCAAGCTGGCTGTGAGGGCCTTCCAGAAGGCAAGCGAACACCGCTGGTCTCCGGAGCCAAGGCAGAGCCCTGTGTCGCCATGCTATTGGTCTCCTCGTCAGCCCAGGTCACTGATTCACTGCTACAGGTCACCGGCACTGCATTTCCAGCCTCCGCCCTCACGCCAGGGCTTGCCTAGAGAGAGATGCTGATCATCTCACAGTCGCCACTGGTCATCTTCGCGCCAACAATCACCGTCACTGAGGCCTCAGGGATGCTCCCCAGCTTGGCGCTGCTCCCCTACGCCCGGAACCAGTTGGATATTCCAGGCACCAGTCACCCGCAGCGATAGTTAGCCACCAGACCCAGGCTTCAACGGTCCTGCCCTGGTCTCTGAAGGAAGAGGACTTCTCCGGCATGGAGGAGGAGTTCAGTCCCTTGCCTAGACAGCAGCGTGACTGGGCTCCGGAAGGTGCATCCACTGTGGCGATGCCAACCTGGCATCAGGCCCAGAGGCCAACACAATGGCCCTTTTCGAATGCCTGGGGCATACTCGTTATGCCAATGGCCCAGTCCCACCAGTCCTCGGTCGCTGCATCAGACAAACCTCAGTTGGCACCGGCGGCACTGATAGCACCGGGCTTGGTTTAGGATGCACTGGTGGGCGCTGCGGTGGAGTAGCAGATGCCCACCCCAAGACCCCCTTCCCCTGAGGGGGAAGATGCCTTGGGCCCTCCTCCTGTAGTCCAATCATCCTCCTCCTCTCCGGACAAGGCAGTGGCGGGGCCCTTCTGGGCTAGTCCACCGGATGACTTCAGAGAGCATCAAGCGCTGCTCCTCCGGGTGGCCACCAACTTGGGCCTCAAGGCGGAGAAAATGGAGGAGCAATCGGATACGCTATTGAGTGTGCTTTCCGCGTCCGCCCCCGCTTGTGTCACACTCCTGGTACACGAAGGGGTCCTGAATATTGCCAAGACCATCTGGCAAGCCCCGTTCTCCATCCTGCCCACTTCCAAGAGGGCAGAAAAGAAGTATTTTGTTGGTCATATTGGCGGCCAGCGAAAAGGACAAGCAGGGGCCAGCCAGTTCCACCCCCAAAAATAAGGAGGCCAAGAGATTGGACCTTTTTGGAGGCAAGATTTATTCCATGGCCAGTTTCCAGTTCCGGGTGGTAAACCACCAGGCCCTTTTGGGGTACTATAATTTTAACTTGTGGGACTCCCTCAAGTTTAAGGACTCTATGTCCCAGGCAGCAGCTCAAGAACTTGGGGTTCTGGGGGAGGAAGGTACCGCGGCAGCTTGGTGCTCCCTCCAGATGGCCTGAGATGTGGCTAATTTGGCTGCCAGGGTGTTCGCCTTGGCGGTGTTCATGAGGTGTAGTTCCTAGCTCCAGACCACCGGCCTGTCCCAGGAGATGCAGGCCTCTATGCAAGACCTCCTGTTTGACAGGGTTGGCCTATTCTCTGACCAGACAGACGCGAGGCTACATGGCCTAACAGACACTTGGGCCACCCTCCGCTCACTGGGGATGAATACTCCTCAATCTGACGGCAACCATGCCGACCACCCCCACCGCCAAAGCAGTGGCAGCCTCCGCAGGGACCTGCAAGCAGAAGGGAAACTGGTTTTAGCCACCGCTGCCCTTCATCCTCCCACTGACCAGCGCAGCCTGGCCTGACAAAACATCGTGGGGGGCCAGAAGCCCTCGTTTTGAGGGTGCTCTCGAGAGCCACGCACCAGTCACCTCCCAGGATCTGCCCCGACCATTTTCCTCGACCATCTCCATCCCTTCCATTCGGCCTGGTTGAGGTTACCTCAGACCGTTGGGTGTTAGACATCGTGTCATCAGGCTACACCCTCCAGTTTTCCAGTAACTTTATACACACTAATAATATACATAGTTGGACAGAACAGTGGGTTTCAGTGGATCATGACCTTTCATATGATCCCTTACGTGGCATGCTTTGTATGAAATATCACAACCATCTATGAATTATAAATATGGGATTATAGGGTGCCATTCTGAGGTACAGTGTGTCACAGGCGGCTACTTGGGTACTGCCCTATAATTCTTATTAAAATTATATTAATTTTAATTCATGATTTGGGCCAATGAATTTTTCTTCTTCTAATAAGAGAATCTTACTGCTCAGGGTAGAACAAGACATTTCTCCTCTGCTATAAATCAGATAAATGGCTGTTTCTTAAAATTTCTGGATAACAAGAATGTTAGCAAATGATAATGGCAAAGTTCTGAATACTGAAATCTTTTCCCATGAAGGTTTTCTTGAAATAAAAATGAAGGGCCAAATTCATCCTGATGTAACTTCATTGACACCAGTGGGGTTACAACAAGGATCCATCAAATGATCCTTCCCCTTTCGCTCATTCCCAGCTTCTGGCAAACAGAGGCTAGGGACACCATTCCTGCCCATCCTGATTAATAGCCATTGATAGACCTATCGTTGTTACTATCTTTTGTCTGTCAGGTACCCATTGTCCCAGACAATCAGATGCCCCCTGTAGCTGCAGAAAATGCCCTCACCCTAAGTAATCTCTCCAAGGTGATAAGGCAAACAGATGAGAGGTGACCCGTCATGTATATGGTACCCTCAAGGAGGGTGATATCCCCATCCTGGCAGTGCCATTTGAGGTTCCCTCTGGGTGCTCAGTCACTCGCTCTTCACCCGCCTCCTCCTCTGGGGATGGATGTGGGGCAAGGACTGGATACAGAAGGTGTACCAAGGAACCTTTTTTCAGTGCCTTCCACCTTGTTTCTGTCTCTTTCAGCATGGTCACAGCAGGGAGGTGGGAAATCTGACACCCATGACACAGTGAGTTCTTGGTCCTTGAGTGGGGCTTCTAAGCGATACTGTCACTACAATTACTAATTATAATTAATAAACAATTCAGGTTTGCTGCTGGCTGGAATTTGCCTAATTTTTGTAATGACCTAAAATCCATGGGAATCATACGGAAAGTGGATGATGCCAAAGTAAGAAACTTGAGTGAATGTTAAGCCAGTCCTGGGACCTGGGCAAGACCATTCTCCACTGGTGATGGGAATGCTGGTCCCACGTGCTCTCTGACCACAGCACTAGATGTTCCATAGACCAAAACTGCCTCTTTCCTCTGTGACCTACCTGTCTACTCCCCAGCACTGCACCCGCAACACTTCCTCTGGCTGTCTCACACGAATGCAACTGGGATCTTTTATCTGTATGACTGTGGCCACTCCACTAACTGATGAGAGCAGAGCTGCGCCCTTTACACATGCCACAGAGAACTCTTTAGGAAGGAGAGAAGTACTCACACTTTTTTTCTGTGCTGCACACTGCTGTGAGGTTTGGTGCAGTTTTGTAATGTAAAATTATCTTTACAGTATATTTGTTGTTAACCATAACATAGAAGCTGCTTGCCACTAGGAATCAGAAAAATCCCTGGTAAATTTACTGCAATACTGCTAGTAGACCAACCTGTGGCAAGTTATAATTACAATTTCTAGTGATAGGTAATGTAGCTGGGGATCCTAGGTGCTCAGATAAGTATTTTGACACTTAGCTAAACCTCTCCATGTCTGAACATTCTTCCATCACTGATTCTAATCTCAGCTTCCGAAATAGTTCTAAAAGCTGTCAGGTGCTTAAGGGAATAAAAGTCCACTGGGACATGAGCTGTGGCGTATCACACCTCCTGCTCTCAGCACTCCAGCTGCTCATGAGCTATTCTGTATAGATGTTCCAGTAGGTATTCTCAGCAGCCAATTAAGTTCCTTTGGGTCTCCCCCCCTCCTCCTGCCTGTTTTAAAGCCTTCTAAAAATAACAAATGTTATAGATCAAACCCTGCTGATCTTCCCTGAGCCAGGGGCCTCCTGGAAGGCAAAACTTCTGTTGACATCAAAGAAGAGCAGGGTTTTTATTTTTTCATTCATTTCAGATTCTGTCCTCTGCTACATATGCATTGCTTATTGCTTCCCTTTATTTCAGTGGAGGCTGGGATACTCGATTGCATACTCGATTGCAAGCTCCTTGGGACAGAGACTGTCTTTGTGTTACGTATATAGTGCCCAGCAAAATGGGGCGGGAATCCTTGATTGGGGCATGTAGCTGCCACCACAATGCAAATAATAACAAACTAATGAACTGAGAGGCAGGATTTGACCCAGAGACAGGGAGTGTAAAAACATAGCACTAACTTTGTAAACTAGTGTTTACATAAAGCCATAGCAGCTAAGGGTTTACATATAAACAAAAATGTAGTCCCACTCTCTGAACAAGAAAGAGACTATATATGACCCCTATCACTGTAGTATCTGGGCACCTCACAATCTCTAACGTATTTATCCTCACAACCTCTCTGTGAGGCAGGGCAGTGCTAGTATCCCCGTTACAGATGGGGATCTGAGCCAAAGAGAGGTTAAGTAACTTGCCCAAGGTCACACAAGAAGTCTCTGACAGAGCAGGGAATTGAACCTATGTCTTTCAAGGGCTAAACTAGTGTCCTAATTACTGGGCCATCTTTCCTGTCACAGCTCAGCTCTTCCATGTTGCAGGCAGAATCTGAAAAAGATTTGGGGCCAAAATTCACTACTTTTACATTGGCCAGTGCCTAGTAAAATTCATCATGAACCGCTGCCATATGGGCAGCTCTGGCACACTCCCTTAGTCTGTTGGTCATTGTGGCTTCCATCCTAGGCACCTGAAACCACTTTTGTTTCTTTTCTTTTACCTCTGGCGCTGTCAGAGCCCTGGGGTGCCCAATGATGTACATGAGCGCAGGGAAACATTGTCATGGTGGGGTTCACTCACTGGAGTATTCTGGGGTTTGGCTGCACATTTGCCCCTGAATACTGGTCTGTGGGAGCATCAGGTCGGACATATGGATTGTCCGTCTCCTCTTGCCTCTTTTGCCCTTCCCAGCATTTGTGAAATGTGCTGGTGTTTGGAGGAAGCACTTCCTCGCAGTGACTGGCAGGTGGCGCTCTTCACTACTCTCACCGGTGCTGAATGGTTTCACTAAGGAACAGTGGACAGCAGGCGATAGGATAGGGAGACCAATCCTATTCAATTTATTCATAAATGATCTGGAGAAAGGGGTAAACAGTGAGGTGGCAAAGTTTGCAGATGATACTAAACTGCTCAAGATAGTTAAGACCAAAGCAGATTGTGAAGAACTTCAAAAAGATCTCACAAAACTAAGTGATTGGGCAACAAAATGGCAAATGAAATTTAATGTGGATAAATGTAAAGTAATGCACATTGGAAAAAATAACCCCAACTATACATACAACATGATGGGGGCTAATTTAGCAACAACGAGTCAGGAAAAAGATCTTGGAGTCATCGTGGATAGTTCTCTAAAAATGTCCACGCAGTGTGCAGAGGCAGTCAAAAAAGCAAACAGGATGTTAGGAATCATTAAAAAGGGGATAGAGAATAAGACTGAGAATATATTATTGCCCTTATATAAATCCATGGTACGCCCACATCTCGAATACTGTGTACAGATGTGGTCTCCTCACCTCAAAAAAGATATTCTAGCACTAGAAAAGGTTCAGAAAAGAGCAACTAAAATGATTAGGGATTTAGAGAGGGTCCCATATGAGGAAAGATTAAAGAGGCTAGGACTCTTCAGCTTGGAAAAGAGAAGACTAAGGGGGGACATGATAGAGGTATATAAAATCATGAGTGATGTTGAGAAAGTGGATAAGGAAAAGTTATTTACTTATTCCCATAATACAAGAACTAGGGGTCACCAAATGAAATTAATAGGCAGCAGGTTTAAAACAAATAAAAGGAAGTTCTTCTTCACGCAGCGCACAGTCAACTTGTGGAACTCCTTACCTGAGGAAGTTGTGAAGGCTAGGACTATAACAATGTTTAAAAGGGGACTGGATAAATTCATGGTGGCTAAGTCCATAAATGGCTATTAGCCAGGATGGGTAAAAATGGTGTCCCTAGCCTCTGTTCGTCAGAGGATGGAGATAGATGGCAGGAGAGAGATCACTTGATCATTGCCTGTTAGGTTCACTCCCTCTGGGGCACCTGGCATTGGCCACTGTCGGTAGACAGATACTGGGCTAGATGGACCTTTGGTCTGACCCGGTACGGCCATTCTTATGTTCTTATGTTCTTATGAGATTTTAAACAGGGCCGTCTCTGGCTTTTTTGCCGCCCCAAGCGAAAAAAAAAAAGGGGGGGGGGGCGGAGCGGCAAAGCAGGAGGGGAAAAAACCAAAACAAAACAAAAAAACCTGTGGCGCGGTCCAAGCAGCAAAGTTGGGGGGGCGGGGGGAACACCTGCAGCGCGGCCGGAGCGGCAAAGAAAACAAAACAAAAAAACCTGCAGCGCGGCTGGAGCAGCGGGGGGGAGGGACCTGCAGTGCGGCCGGAGCGCCAAAGCAGGGAAAGAAAACAAAACAAAACAAAAAAACCTGGGGCATGGCCGGAGCGGCAAAGCAGGGGGAAAAAAACAACAATAAAAAAGCCTGCCGGGCAGCCGGAGCCAGGGTGCAGGGGGACTCCCTGTGCTGCAGACGTGCAGCAGAGTGCGCACCCAGTCTAGCGGGGAGGAAGGGGAGGGAGCGGGGGAGAGAGAGAGCAGGGGGGCGGCCAGGGCTTCAGCAGGGCGCTTGTCCCGCGGTCCTGACCACTGCGCCGCCTACCGGGTGGGCTCCGCTCCGCTCCAGTCGGGGGAGAGGGAAGAACAGGGGCTGCCCTGCCCATTTTGCTGCAGGGCACTCCCCTCCTCCGCACTGCCGCCCCCTACAGGGCGGCCGGAGCGGCAAACCAAAAAAAACCAAACAAAACCCGGCCGTGCTGCCCTAAGATTGGGCGAAATGCCGCCCCACAGAATATGCCGCCCCAAGCACCAGCTTGCTCAGCTGGTGCCTGGAGCCAGCCCTGATTTTAAAGGCCTTTTTAAGACTGTGAACTTGCGGTAAAGGGTAGAGAAAGAAGGGGTGCAGCGTTCAGGAGCCATCCATCCAATAGGGATTTTTACCAGTGATTATGCCAGAAGGCTTGTATCCCCTTGATCTTTGTGGCGTGATCACGAAGTGGTCATCGCAGCTTAGGGACCGCATCTCTCTTTGTAACAGTTCTTTTCAGATGTGACTAGTGATTCCGGCCACTTCGATTTTTGGCTGCCCAGCTTCAGATGCTTTGCAGGGGCGTGATTTTCAGAAGTGCTGTCACCTGCCCTTTGAAAGGCACCCCAGGTTGGGCTCCCAAAAATTACTAGTCACTGTGAAAATTTTTGACCCTAAATCTTTTTCAGATTTGACCTCAAATCCCTATTTCCTCACCTGCTGGCCAGCACTCCCCACCCTCCATCAGGGCTTGGGGAAACTCTGCTAATATTCAAGTTTCTGCTGGTGTTTTCCACCCCTCTTCTGTCTTTACTATTAAAGCTTAGAAATCCAAAGCTGCTGCCTTCCTTTATGGCGGCGTTTCTCCCAGCAGAGAACAAAACAGGGCTGGATGAACTTTTTGTGAGTCTGGCGCCAAACATATTTGTGGGCCCCCATGGGGGCAATGGGGCATGGTGCAGGGGGGGTCGGTCTCCAGAGCGAGGGGCTGGTAAGGCAGGGGATGGCACGGCAGGAGCAGAGCCCAGCATGAGGACACTGTTTACAAACCTGCAGCCGCCAGACGCACACTGGCCCGCCCAGCCCTGCACTGCCAGTGTGCCCCTTCCCTCTGGGGGCGCGCCCATGCCACACCACCCCCCTACCCAGTGCCACCACCCTTATGCCCAGTGCCCCCTTGCCCAAAAACTGCCAGCACTGGTCCAAGGCAGCTCGTCCCGAGGAAGCACGTTGGGCCCCGCAGGCAGTGGGCAGCAGAGACCACCCAGCCAGAGCTGAGTGGGGCAGACCCAGACCCTGGGACGTGACCCCTGAGAGCCTTCTCAACCCAGCTGCGCCACTGGCCCCACACCCAGGGGTCAGGCAGGAGGGATGGGGGTGAAGAGGAGTGAGCGAGGCCTTGGGGAAGAGCACAGGCAGAGAAGGGAAGGGAAGTGGGGCCATGGTCTGGACTCCGGGGCTCCTTCTGAGTGTGGGCCTGGCGCCATGGAGCCACTGGCACCATGGTAAACCCGGTACTGGACCAGAACACCAACATTAATTTGTCTTTGTAACTCTCCTGTAAGCATTCGCCTCATGACCCACCAGGGATAAGCTCCAGCCCTGTTTATAGAGGCTGACTGTTTTGGTGTGAGCTCATTCAATATGGCAGTGAAAGTTCTTGTCGTTGATTTGAAAGGACAGGAAAAGCAGAAGGACAAAGCCACCAGGGGGATGAAATACTCCTGCCTTTTTCCTATCAAAGGTAATGAGACGCTAAGGGGCTGATGGGACCCCTGAAGTTCTATTCAGTACTCTGCATGGCATAATTGTTCTTAGGAATGATCTTTATGCTAAATCCAAATAGCGCATCACTTGCATCAAATTCTGGAATTGAATAAAACTCATCAAAGTGAAATTGTCTCATCTGAAGATCTGAAAAGCAATGTAGCCTTTTAAAGCAAATCCCTGATGATATACACACTTGTGTCATGCACCAGTCTTTGATACTAATGCAGCACGGCACACCGAAGCCTTGTAAATTGTAATGTCATTCTCATCTCTGAAATATTAAGTAGAGGGGGAACTCAAAACCCAATGAATTCAAAACATGAGTGTCCTCCCCACAAAGCAACATCCTTTCCAAAAGTTATTCCAGCTTGGTTACTAGTTTACTCCTGGACCCAGGCCTGTTATAGTGTAATCGCATCCTGTAGCAGGGTAAAGCAGAGCCATGTTAAATACGGCACAGCTCTCAGGGTCGCAATACGTATTTGAATTTTCCAGCCTTATCTAAGCTGAGCTGCTCCAGCTAACTGCCAAGGCAGTAATATACGTGGGACACAGTTCTGAGCCCAAATGACTCACCTGTTAGGAGTATCCAAATGGCAAACATGGATTTTTCTTAGAATGTTTTTTTTTAAACACAGACTGAGGCCCACTGACTAGAATACACCTCCAGATGTATGGTGACCGTCTTCTACTCTGATTACGTCTGTAGAGCAGTTTGTAACAGATCAAAGTGAGCTTTATGTAAATGATAAACTACAGTGATATTTTGTTTGTGTAGGCTGACTTGCAAAAATATTTCTGATCATTATTTATCAGCTTATTGCCTTTTCAGATGTCCAGCACTCTAGCAACCAGGTGAAAAGAGGGTCACAGGCTATCTTAATACTACTGGATTCTTTCAAAGACTTTCGGAAGACACAGTGGGTCAAATTTTCAGCTGGGTAAATCAGGGTAGCTGATGGAGCTATGCCAGTTTACACCAGCTGAGGATGTTTTTGTAATAGTGACTCAAATGTTTTTTTTTTTTTTAAATGGAGCCACCTAGAAGTACATTTGCCTAAACGAAGTAACCATGTGACACTGCTGTAACCCTTGTCCTTCCTTGCCCCATCCGGTCCCTGCTGTGATCCTCACTGAAAACACATGTGCCAGCACAAGTCAGTGGGACTCCGCGTGGGCCCATGCATCTGCCTTAGCAGATCTGATTGCAGGATTGAGGTTTCTTCTGGCTGTAAGCTCTTTGGAGCCGGGAGTGTGTCTGATTGTGCTGGGAAATAACTTGGCATGTGTTTGGGTGCTGTGAAAATATTGATAATAAAAAGCAGAAGCAAATTGTTGCTGCTTTAAAGCTTGGAAACTAGGAAAACATTTCTCACTTTAATTGAAAATTGTCAAGACAGGCACATGTTTGTTGGGTGTGCGTACACACATACACCATGCACACACCCAAATACGCACACACTCAGGATACTGAATGACAACATACTCCACCACTGACACCAGACGTCCTTAGAATACATCTTATTGGCTGAGAATAACTTGAAGACAGAACATAATTACTTAGCAACTTCAGGAAGCTGATAGCTCAGGGGTAGGCAACCTATGGCACGTGTGCCAAAGGTGGCACGTGAGCTGATTTTCAGTGGCTTTCACACTGCCCGGGTCCTGGCCACTGGTCCGGGGGACTCTGCATTTTAAGTTAATTTTAAATGAAGCGTCTTACACATTTTAAAAACCTTATTTACTTTACATACAACAATAGTTTAGTTATATATTATAGACTTATAGAAAGAGACCTTCTAAAAATGTTAAAATGTATTACTGGCACGTGAAACCTTAAATGAGAGTGAATAAATGAAGACTCGGCACAGCACTTCTAAAAGATTGCCAACCCCTGTGATAGCTTTTCCAAATTAACCCAGTCCTAGGTGTCACATACCCTATAAAACTGAGACAGCCTGGTTCAAATAATCAATCTGTCTTTCTGCATGAAGGAAATAAAACCTGTTCTGGTAGCAAACCCAGTTAGTAAAGTCTGATGACACAGCCGTATAAATCTTCAGCTTTGCAGGATCTTCCTCACTGTGGTTTTTGTCTTGGTTTCTGTTTGTCCAGAGGGGGAGGAGGAGGAGGAGGATGAAGAGGAGGATGAAGAAGAGGAAGAGGAGGAAGACAGAGATACAGACTCAATGGAGGAAAGCATGGAGGGTGACACGGAGCTGCCAGGTTTCACTCTTCCTGGCGAAACTTCCCAGGAGCCTGTAGTTGGCATAGGAGACTCTGCCGCACAGCTGGCTGGGGTATCTTACCAAGTTCCAGACACCATTGAATGGGAACAGCAAAACCAGGGCCTTGGTAAGAGCAACTCTTCTCTTCTTTCTTTAAGGGGGAGTGTTCCTTGTTTTGCATTTTTTGCTCAGAAACCCCCTGGGCTGTATAATTAACGTATTCACTAAATCCAGAGTAGCGTCACTGTAGGCAATGCAAGTACTCCAGATGGACACCTGTGTCACCGGGATCAGAATCTGGCTCTGTGTCCCCAGTCAAATAACATCCCATTTACTGGAGAACCCACTCAGTGCACCTGTTCTAGCCCTTTGTTTCCAAAGCCTCGCACCGTATCACTCTGCGGACAGACTTGCTAGCTAAGGTAAGCGCTGAAAACTGAGCTTCAAAGGGAAAGTTGGGTGCCCTCTGCTGGAGGAGAGGTGCAGCAAAGTGAGGCCTGCTAGGACAGGGAAGAGTAGCGGTTAGTCAAGCATTTTGCTACTGTTGCTCTCACCTGCTGCTGCATTCTTTTCAGTGCCAGTTTCCTGTTATTTCATTGGAGAGGTCTGTTCCAGGTACATGCATCAGCCTTTGAGGCAATGAGTTCATGGTATGTGAGGCAGCACTGGTGAAGGTTACAAACCAAGGCCTACATGAAATTATATTCAGTCAGTGCCCAGCTTATCTCTAGCTCTGGATTGCATGACCAGACCAGATATCCCCACCTGGGAAAACCACCAGTCTAGGAAGGCCATGCCCTCGATCAGTCTCCTGGGCCTACCCATTGCAGCTTGCACTGTATGAGAAGTCACCAGCTGTTTGGTGATCTCTGTTGCACAAGGCAACATAGAAAGCTGCAAGGACAGCGTCAGCCTTGTCTCCAAACTTCTGTGGTCACAGCTTTAGTTGTCGACATGACGTGAATTTCCCATCCTTGTACGCCGAAGCTGAACGCGTTAGGACTTGAAATGGGTGCTTGCAACCATCTGAGGTGAGCAGTGGGCCTAAGGTGTGGGCCAGTAGAAGGTTTAAGAAAGAGAGAGATCACCAGTCTCGAGTCCTTTTATCTTCAGCCTCTATCATGTATTGTGTGATTATAACTTGCACCTCTGCCAGGAGTTCAATTCCTTGCATTTGGCAGTTCTTTCCCCTGCAAATCCATTTCCGACCTGCTCTGGTGGTGGTAGTTTCCTCTGAAGCATTTTCCGAGATCCTCAACTGCCAGGCTGCTTGTTCCCTGCTGAGGGCAGATTGAGTTTGAGTCTGATCTGACATCACTCTGGCTGACTAAATCTTGCTTGGAAAAACTGTTTCATGTTTCACGTGTAAAATCTGTTGCATGGGTCTTATTAGCCCATTAAACTGGACAGGAACAATGTGTGAAGTAAATAATTCTGATTCCTTAACTCCTTGCTGGTTAATTTTAAAGAACTGGATTTAGAGGAATAAACAGGTGAATATTTGGGAGAGAAAGGTTGCACTGAGAAGGCCTCAGAAAGCTTTTCATTTGTTGTTGCATTATTTTTATGGTGTCTAGGGAGAAAATGATAATTTACCAGATCTTTTGTGCTGGCTTGACCAGTTCAGTGCCACCAATGGGATTACTCACATGCTTACAGTTAAGCGCGTGGTTAGCCTGGTTCAGGGCCAGAGTGCTCGACACCTGGCAGGATTGCACCCTGGATAAGTATCTCTGCAAAGCTTTGCCTCTTGAGCTGCCAATCATCGCCAGATGTGTCAGTGTGTTGTAGCCATTTACAGGAGTTCAGTCACATATATTAGAGCATATGTATGTTTACATGAGTTCTGTTATAGTATTTACCATGTAACATAAGTTTGTGTTTAAGGGTGTCCACCCCACACCAGAAAGGAAGGGGTTAAAAGCAGCCTAGGGAGGCTGTGCAGGGAGTAGCCAATCAGGGCCCAGTGGGCTTACATAAAAGGAGCTGCTGGGACAGAGACACTCAGTACCTGCAGGGAGACCAAGGGGAAAGGACTGTGTTACCAGCAGGCTGCAGGAAGTTAGCACCTTGGACAGAGCAGTTGCTGGCAGGGACTGGGAGAGCAAGCGGCTGGGACTTGCAGGCTGGAGGCCCTGAAAAGAGGGTGAAAAAGGTGCTGGGGCTGCAGGGCAGTGGCCCAGGGAATTGAAGCACTATGAGCAGAGAAGTTAAGGAGAAGCAGCAGAAGGCTGCTATCTACAGGGTCCGTGGGCTGGGATCCAAAGCAGGGGGCCACTGGGGAAGTGGCTGGACTATAGAACTGGGAAATATCCCCCTTCCCCCTGAAGGGGGAAAATATGGATGGTGGCACAGCTGGAGGGTGGAATGATGAAAAGGACACTGAGGTTCCTGGGCTGAGACGGGTATGTGGGCGGAAAAGGTGGCAGCAGAGGCACCACCAGGAGAGGGTGTGCTGGCTGAAAGAGCTAACCCCTGAGGCAACCAGCAGGAGGCACCTCTCTGGTGAGTGGCCCTTGACTAAAGTAGGACGAATGCTCCCTGGAATATAGGTTATATGGGTTATTTTCTCCTGAGAATTTATACAGCTCCTTGCCAGTTCCTCTTCCTTCTCTTCAGATGAAGCACTTAAAATGTCTGTTGATATCAACAGCTATGTTCCTCATAACAAATGAAAAATGCACATTTGGACCATCACTTTGTTTTCTTGGTCTGGTTTCCAGAACCTGTTCGAGCTGTCTAGTTGAAAGTCTTAGATCTAAAAGAAGACAAACACTTAATCAGGTTTCTCTTGTTGAACCAGAATCAGCCTCCAAATACATCTAAACATTAATAAGCCTATCTGCCTTCTTGTAATGGCACCTGCCACAGTAACTCCTGCATGAAAATATCTAGAATCACAAAAATAAGCCTGTGGTCAAATTATCTGGGTGTGTTGTTTTGTTTTTCCCAAAGGCAACTTCTACTTTCTCTAGTTATATCTCCTTTCAATGACTGATGCAATAAAAAGGTTTATGACCCTGTTCTGCAAACACTATTCAGCGTAGTGCTCAGTGGGACTACACATAGTAGTAAGCATTATGTAAGGGCTTGTCTACACAATGAGTTGTTCCTGATCAGCTCCATGTCTGGACACTCTTATTGTGGAATATGAGTTTCCACACATGGAGTCATTCAGGAATATTGATTGCATTTTAAATTCATACACTTCTGTAACAACGCTGGTTCTGGCGGGACCCAACTGAGAGTGCCAATTCAGGACAAAATGCTTAAAGCGGGGCAGTTACAGCCCAAGGCTGGGGTTTTTCCACCTCTAAGGCAAACCAAAACAGCCAGAGAAAGAGGACTTTGGTCTCACCCCACTAGCTAACCACAAGTCACACAAGCAATTCCCATAGACACTCCAATTTCCCAGTATTACCACCAGTGCTACTCGTTATGGGGACAAATGGTTATGAAAACCAATGCCCCAGTAAAAGAAAAAAGGTTCTCTCGATCCCAAAGGATCAAGCCCCCGACCCAGGTCAATCTACACATCAGATCTTACCCACAAATCACTCTGTTGCCAATCCTTTACAATCTAAAATCTAAATGTTTATTCATCAAAGGAAAAATGGCAAAGTTCTTGGTTCAGGCTTGTAACAGTGATGGAATAAACTGCAGGTTCAAATCAAGTCTCTGGAGTACATCCACAGCTGGGATGGGTCATCAGTTCTTTGTGTTGAGCTTCCATTTGTAGCAAAGTCCCTCCAGAGGTAAGAATAAATAATATATCGAGATATACCTATCTTGTAAAACTAGAAGGGACCCTGAAAGGTTATCGAGTCCAGCCCCCTGCCTTCACTAGCAGGACCAAGTACTGATTTTAGCCCCCCTCAAGGATTGAACTCACAACTCTGGGTTTAACAGGCCACTGCTCAAACCACTGAGCTATACCTATGAAGGTGAGGCATCAGCCTTTTATAGTCTTTTCCAGGTGTAATAAGACCTCTTTGTCCTTACTGTGGAAAATTACAGCAAAATGGAGTCTGGGCAAATCCCTGCATACTTTGCTGAGTTACAAGGCATATCTGCCTTCTCTCAATGGATCAGTGGTCCTTAATGGGCCATCAAGCAGACTAGGCAGAGCTGACACCATCTTGTCTGGGGTGTCACCCAGAAGCATAGCAGAAGTTTGAAATACAGACAGTATAGAGCCAATATTCATAACTTCAACTACAAAAATGATGCACACATATAGACAGCATAACCATAACCAGCAAACCATAACCTTGTCTTAGACACCTCATTTGACCCCCTTTATACAAGATTTGGTGCCACTACAGGACTTTGGTTGCAACAATGATCTATACGGTTCCAGTTCATGTCAATAACATCCCACCTTCCTTAATCAAAAACAACTTTCAACTGTAGACAAGCCCTTAGTGTTTGCATGATTGGGCCTTCAGAGAGAAATGCAGTTCACCCTTGGGCCTAGGCACAATGGGTCCAAGCGATGACTCTGTTGCTCTGTTTTTACACTCAGCTGAGACCAAAGAAGTTACATCAGTGTAATACTGAAGGAGCGTAGTCGTCAATTAAGCCCACTATATTAAAAGTAAAAATTTGATAGTCTCATCATTCCCTAGTGAGGTGGAAAAGAGAAATCTGAATCTACGCAGGCCATCTGGTGTTAGTCAGTTAGAAGAGTTAATAAGATCCACATGGTTCTGTAGGATATACCTTGATTATTGATTCCATAATAGAAATGAAGTTGGAGGCAAAGATAAAGAAAAAGGAAGTATGGGTAGTATCCAGCAGCTTCTCCCAGGCTCTAGCATAGAACAGCGCAAAAGTGGGGCAGCCTTGGGCACTCTCAGAAGATATGGGAATTGGATTGTGCTTAACAGCACTCAAAGGGGTTAATTCTGAAAAAACTGCTATGAGAAATAGATGAAATCTTAAGCTTCTGCTTAAGATAATAAATGTATCTTTATAAACCTATCAAGGTAAGGGAAAACAGAAAGGGTCTTTTTCACACACATGTAATAAGAAATCTGAGCTGATTTTGGTCCGACATTGTTGGCTGAATATACCGAGAAACAGCAATATTGCAACATTTTCAAATAGCAGCTTTGAAATACCAGCTTCTTCCAAAAGGTTTATGTGGCCAGTTAAAGCTGTGTCAGAGTAAGTTTGGCTAGATCAATTTACTATCCATCCTTAACTATCACCTCCAGTTGTGCTGAGAGACTTAAGACATATTAGCTCATACAAAAAGCCACATCTCTCTTGGCCTTCATTCTTCCCATCAACGACAACAACAAAAAAGGGATTTTTGTCAGACATGACAGTAAACTAGGGTCAGCCATTAATGTCGACAACCAAGTTATTAGGCACTTACCTCCGCAGCATTTTTTTTTCCCCATTTCAGCCTTGAGTTTTAGAAGCAGCAGAGAATTCCTTTGCCAGTTCAATGGGACAATGGGGAGACCCTGTATCAGTGTCCAGTATGATGTATACAAGAGGTTCCGGCTCAGATCTTATTGACTGAGAGCAGTTTCAAATCAGTTACACAAGGACGCAGATTAGCAAGGCCCACTGATACAGTGTAAACCTAGGAGGGGCTAAGCCCTTCCCAAAGGCTGCTGTAATTCCACATTCTGTTCCTAGGTACCCCTGCAGTGCAGAGCTCTTTTGGAATCAAAGGCTCTGAATCCCGAAGCTAGCCAGCCCTCCCGTGAAACAACAGCCTCAGCAGTAGAACAGACTGAAGCACAGAATACCTGAAGATCAGGCCAAAGGGAGTATGGGTGGCTCCAACCGATAAAGTTTGGTGTAAGCAGGGCTGAGGAGAGTCACGCCACCTGCCGCTGTTTATTACAGACTGTGGGGTGAAGCTAGGCAGCCTGCTGATGCCAACTACCCAGCCTGCAAACCTCCTGCAGTTTAAAAACTAGTCTAGCCTGGCTTACTCCCTGCTAGACTGCAAAGAAATCAGGAGCAGCTCAAAGCTGAGCTCCTTTTGTAGGCTGCTCCCCGGCCTGGGAGCTGATAATGAATAGGAGGGTAAAGCCAGGCAAATCAATGGAGCCACCTGCTTGCTACAATCCTTATCCCCCTCTCTCCCCTTGGTCAATTTGATAGAGGCATTTGCAGTCTCTCTCCAGGTATAAAGTAATGATTCATCCCCCAACAGGAGTCCCATTAAACCACATTGATGAGTCATTCCTGTGCTAGGCTCTGGCCAATCCAGAAGCTGCTCTGGTGACTCTCAGGGGAGGTATATAAGCCTCCCAGGAGAAATGGCAGCTTAGTACCATGCAATGTTGCTTCATGGCTTAGAATTCTCCCCTTCCTGGTAGTGATAACAGACTCTACAAGTGTTAGCTTGCTCCAGCCCTGTTCCTAGTCCTGCTCCAGCCTTGCTCCTGTTCCGGTCTTGTTCTAACACCATTCTGGACTCCTGGTTCTGGCTCTGACCATTAGGCCTGTCCAGCCCCTTCATGGTTTCTGACACCAGCTACTCAGGAATAGGTGGGGGAGGTACAAAAGTCTCAGATGGTTTAGATGGATCTTGCATGAGCCAATAAGAGCCCTTTATGATGGGGAAGGGAAGGGCGCAAAGGGGATGTGCTGGAAGGTTTTTGATGTTTTAGTGGTTCACTGTAGTTCTCATCTGATCCTGATTTGGAACTTGCTGCTGCTTAAATCATTTAATATATGAGAGACTTGGGCTATTGAAGTGAAAAACCAAAAAGCCATTCAAACATACTCACCCTGGTATTTGAGTGGTTGAGGTCTGTAGCCCTGCGGCTGGTGGGGGGTGTGGACTAGCAGCAGCTGTTACAGGGATATGCAGGAGGCAGTTGCAGTGAAAGTGTCCACTAGCACATTACCAAAAATGTCTAGTATTTTGGGGTTTCTAGGAATGCCGTGGGCCTGCTCCCGGCGGCGTCACCTTGCAAGATCATGCCTCCTGGAGAATGCCATTTTGAAGAGCATGCCCTAGATTGTGCGGGTTACACACCTGCCCTGCCCCAGGTGGGGGCAGAGCGGGGAGCTCTTCCAAATGGTGTCCTCTGGGCCTGAGACCAGATTGGTTTTAAATCAGTACTGGATGTGGACTAACCAGAGTAGTGCAGGGCTGTATGTTTTAAAACCGGACGAATGGCCTGCCTAGGTGCAATGTCTTTGGGAGCGCCCTCAGCAGCTGCCAGACCATGATCTGGGCACACGATACCAGCCGAACGCTGCTGACTAGCATCAAGGGGTTGGAACCTTGGCTCTGCGCTAACCCTGCCTGTCTCTGTACCTTTCGAGACAGTTTCCTTGTGTTGGCCAATGCTCAAACCACTGAGCTATCCCTCTCACCTGCTGCCTCTTGGATTATACCTAGACTGGAAGATCTCTGTTCTGTTTTTAGGCACTCCTGCAATTTAAATAATAATGGTGCTTTTTTCAATCTGAAATTTAAAGATCTTTTCTTGTGTTTCATAGCACAGGCAATATTCTTATCTTCTTCCTCTGTCCTGTAATTTAATCACCCCAGACAGCTCAGTTTCACTTAGAAGTAACATTTAGTATTCAGCGACGTCCTGCTTCTACAACTGGTCTCCTTGGAGTTTCCAGAAGCTCCAGTAACTTTCCCCAGGTCCCAGTTATTCAATCATTCACCCAGGATGAGAATCCCAGATCCTCCTGGCTCCTAGACTTTTGCTTTGATCCTTAAGCTGTGTGGCCTTCTGTATAGATGCAATAGCTGTTATATCAGAGGACAGCGCTTATTCTCAGGGGATGAGAGACACTCCTGGGCAGAAGGCCTGCCTGCATACCATTTACATCCCACGTAAGCCCTCTGGAAGAGTAGGATGTAAGTGTGCATCAGCCTTCAGCTCATTCCTTATAAGGGGGAATTCATTTCTGATACTAATCTTGAACCCCAAAGTGTTGTTCTGATTGCACAGTGACTAAAGGAAAAATAGGTGGAGAGAGAACACTTGTGGCTAGTACCATGCACCGATATTGTGCT
Source organism: Mauremys reevesii (assembly GCF_016161935.1). Classification (NCBI taxonomy): domain Eukaryota; kingdom Metazoa; phylum Chordata; order Testudines; family Geoemydidae; genus Mauremys; species Mauremys reevesii. Next base: position 11,815,338 of record NC_052626.1, on the reverse strand, counting down.
TTACTGAGAACGTCTGCTTTAAAAGATTGCTATCTGCTGAGAATGGAAAGGAATGGTATCCAGCTCAGAAAGGAAGAGCCAGAATTGATTAAAACTAAATATACCCTCCCCCATATTGTGTGTCCAAATAAAAGCATGTAGGACAGTGGAGATTAAAGTTCTTCTGGAAGGGCTCCTTTTTGATAAACATACAAATCTTATGTGAGGGCTAGACAGGAACATCTATTGGAAATAAGTGTGTTTGGGTTGCCAATAACAAAATAATTCCTTCAAACCTCAAGCAAATGTTGTTCACAGAGATGTTGGAATCGGCATTACTCAGTGAGAGGGATCGATAGGATGAATATTGCCCCAGGTCTCGTTTTTTCTTTTCTTTGTTTTTGAAGAGCTCTAATCATAGCCTCATACAAACCTGGGAACATAAGAAAGGGTTTCAGTAAAGCATTATTTCTTTTAATTTATTGGCAGTGCCGTCTGTGCTTGAAGCTTTATTAATCTAAAGTGAGTCCTACAACTCTACCAAGTTTTTTCCAATTCTGTTAGGTTTGCTTTTTCTCTCCTTGGTCTTGAATAGAAAATGAACTTTCTAGCTGAAGTGTCTGCACAACTGAACTTTCCCTTTCTGGGTAGGTAAACATGCATCTTGATAAAGCTTTTTTAGAATTTTGTTAACATGATCGCAGGTACTGGGCTCTGCGCTAAGAACTCAAGGTCCTTTCCTTTCACTTGATTGGAGTAGCTAAGAGATTCTTTCCTTATTGCCTCTTTCACGTGGATGTTGTCTTCTGAAGTGTGAGGTAATCTGATCTTTTCACGGCATGTCGTCCAACTGGAGATAACTTCCCAGTGAACATGACCTTGATTATTACTATTTCCATTTTATGGGCCCCGAGAGCTTAAGCACACAGCAGGTCTCCTGCTGCGATCGTATAGCTACACTGCAGTCTTGGGTTTCATTGTCGCTCTTCTCGACGTACCTGAGCTAGCTTTCATCTAGCTAGCATATGAAGACTCACCAGCACCAGGGCCGGCTCTAGTTTTTTTGCCACCCCAAGTGGCGAAGAAAAAAAAAAAAAGCCACGATCGGTGGCACTTCGGCGGCAGCTCTACCGTGCCGCTTCATTTTTCGACGTGCCGCCCCTGTCCATTGGCCGCCCCAAGCACTTGCTTCCTGCGCTGGAGCCTGGAGCCTGGAGCCGGCCCTGACCAGCACAGACTTTAGCATGGACTGTACAAACCCACCTGGATAATTACTCGGGCAGATAGGCTGCACTGAAACACGTACTGCTGCAGTGTCACTGTTCCAGTAGCCATGTTAGCTAGATCAAAGTTAGTTTGCAATCACACCCATAGACTGGTGTGTAGACATACCCTGCTCTAACAGCTGGAACACATAAGAACGGCCACACTGTGTCAGACCAAAGGTCCATCTAGCCCAGTATCCTGTCTGCTGACAGTAACCAACACACTGCCTCTTGTTCTCTTCCTTCCAACTCAGTACTGGACCAAAGCTCCAGTATGATGCTAAGCAGCACTCTGCTGTTGGAGGTGGTGTCATTTCATGTAATAACTAATACAATAATTCTGGAGATGTAAAGGTGAGGACTGACCATCTTGCTGTCATTAAGAAAAACACACTGCTTCTTGCAAGTGCTGAGGTTAACAATGCTATCCTAGGGTTAGCTTAGCCGCAGTTCCTTGGCTAAATTCCAATTACATAATTACATTGATCCTACCTCAAATACCCCTGCAGTTTCAATTGGATCTGGTATTCCTCAATTTCTGTTTTAAAAAATGCTGAGATGCATTGCGGTCTAACAAACTGAGACAAGAATGCCTGACCACCTCTACTGAACCACCTACAGCACTTGGTTGGACCTAGGTTTTACCTGGAGCTGACTCATCCAAGTATTAGTGAGGGCTGACCTTGTATAGTCGATGAGAATATGAGATAATGTAGTTTTGAGGTCATATAGATGCAGTTAATTCATTCCCATTGAAAGGAGAGAAACAGTCCTTGAAAGAGAAATATTTTCACCACCAATCAGGTGAAGTACATGGAGAATCAATGGAAGTTTCCCTTAAAGGGGTTCAGATGTGTTGGGTGGAGCAGTTTAGTGAGACTTCCCTGAGTGGTGAGAGTATACTTCAGTCTCCATGGCCATTAAATTCTTGCCCTCTCTGCTGATACTGCCAACTAGTACTAACTGTGATGTTTGTTTATATGGGCACCTGTTCACTTGGAAATCTGAGTGACTCCACCAGCTCATTTCACATCTGCTGACAACTGTCATTACCAGGCTGAGCAGGAATTGAACCAGTGAGCTCAGGTGAAAGGGTCCATATTATCATCGCTGCGCTTGATTCATCCACAAATTAAGCTGTGCAGCTACTCAGTCCCCTTCTGCAGTCTCCTCTGTGTGGGTTCCCAAATTTTGTAACATGCTCACACAGCAGTTGTGCTATTCAGCAAACAATACATTAGATTGGATTGCACTGCATATTGCAACCATTCGTACAACAAATGTGCCATTTTGCATCAAACGTATTGTGTGACCATGTGATGAGAGCCCTTGGAATCGTGTTAACATCCCTGTTGGAATCTTAACCCTGACTTTTAGGTGATCAAAGTGAATGTTGCCTCTGTGGTGTATTTGTGACTTGTTTGCATATGTTGATGATTAAGGTTGGGCCAGTGAGTTGGCCCTTCTTTTAAAGCACCTGGGGCCTGAGCCAATGGAAGTCTTTCCATGGGCTTCAAAGGGGTTTGAATCAGACTCCTGCTGCCTTTCACTGGAGCAGCCAACAAACCATTGCACCAAGTATAACTTCTCGAGACTCTGGACATTAAGCCTTGTCCTGTGCTTGCCATAGAGCTGAGGTTCTTGATAACGACTCGTGGTCTGACTTCCATGTGGAATATAACCAGGGGGCTGCTTTCTCTGATTTTTGGGCCCGTCTACAGTTATAGTGCTGCAGTGGCACAGCTGTACCGGTACAGCATGTGTGCTGAAGACGGTCTATGCCGACGGGAAAGAGCTCTCCCATCGGCATAAACCCCCCCACCCCCGCAAGCAGCATAAGCTACGTTGGCGGGAGAAGCTTTCCTGCTGACATAACACTTTGCACATGAACGCTTATGTTGGTGTAACAATGGAATATTCACCCCCCCCCCAAGCGACACAAGTTTTGCCAACATAGGCCGGTAGTGTCAACATAGCCTAAGCTTTCCTCAGGGCAGTGGTGTGTGACTTTCCCCCCCCCACACACACCTGATGTGAGATGTGCTGTTCTGTCCCATTGGACTGCTGTGGAGCTCTTTAAACACATCTGTCCTGAAACACAGACTTCGGAACAGGTCCTTGATTCAAAACAGAGCAGTGAGATTGGTTCCTGCCGCTGCAGCCCAGCCAGGATAGAGTCATTTCTCCCTTTCGGTAAGGATGGGTTAAAGCAGCCTTGAGAAACCATCATGATGACTTCTCAGCCCTAGCACCGAATCTACTTGCTTGCCCTTTACTGTGCTGATTATAAAGAACAACTAATATTTTACTCACCTGTATTAAAATGTCGACTCTGGATGTGTTGAAATTTGCAAGTCTGGGTTGAAGTTAAATCGAGCTTGGACTGATCAAATATGAGAGGTCTCTGGGCTGGGTTCTCCAGGCTGTTCTGCCTCTTTGTGCTGCTCAGTCAGCTCAAAGTGGCCAAATTCTGGCTGGAAGTTGCCAGTGGAGCTGTTGTTCCTTTCACAAGAAGTAAATCCCCACTGGTCTCAAGCCAGAGGAGCTGGCGTCTGCCCCAGCCGCTCTCCACCCCTCTGGCAGTGGGGGTGTGCCGGGGCAGGGGTGGGGGAATGAGACAGGCACAGAGGATCTCTGCTCTGCCTAGCCTCCAGTGGCCTAAATCCAGTGTAGGTTAGGGTAACCCCTCAATGGTTCTAAGTATCTTCAGGGGCAGGCAACTCAGATTCACCCACCTCTCCTGCTTGCCAGCTGGAACTTAGATGCAGGGGACAATTGAATGCTGTACTGACATATTATGTGGGGGATGGGAAGGCCCAAAATTCAGTTCAGTCCTTCTCTTGCAACTGCCTATAAACAGCTTCAGGCAAGTGATTGTATGAATAGCCTGGGATTGCCAATGAAATTTCCTAGTGGAAAAACCTTTCTCCCACACACTCTCTTTTCTGCAATTGAGAGCAAGTTAAATACACTCTCTTGTATCTACCGTGCTGCAGTGGGAGGGAGGTCTAGTGTAGTATGAGACAAAGCAAACTGCCTCGGTAGAGCAAACCTCTATAAATTCAACTGTGTTTCTCTTTAACTGGAGATTTTCTCTGAGTGCTATTTATGATGCTTGGGTTTATTATTAAGTGTCAATAGCATGCTACTGATGTAGGAGGCACTTTAATGTGCAGCTGATATATCTGTCTGCCTTTCAGAAGTCTGCTTAGTACCTGCACTTTAGATGCACCAGAAAAGTTACCCACTGCCAGGCCGAAGAGGGGTAGCTCTTGGGATTCAGTTCTGTATCCTGTATTCCACCAGCGTCACAGGCCAGAAATAGAGTTCCTGACTGCCGGAATGATCCCATGTTAGCTGATGGCTCAATATCTTCCACGTTAGCCCAAGACAGCTGCTCCTGTGTAAGTGCACAAGGGAGGTCGGGGGAAGCTCTGGGAGCCTTTCCCTCTTCTGCTTCTGCCTGCCCTGGGGCAGCTTCAGAATTTTTTTTTGCTGCGGCGCATGAAACTGTTACTTGAACAGGTGGGGAGCCAGATCCTCGGCTAGCATAAATCGGCCTAGCTCCAGCTGATGAGAATCTGGCCTGGGGTCTTGAAGTGTATGTTTTTTAACACCATCCACCAGGACTAGAGTGGTGCAACACATGGCTTTGTTTCACCCTGGGTCATACTGTGCTTCACACCCCTCTGATTTAGCTTTGAATTTTGAGTTCAAATAAACCTCAGAGCAAAAGCCAGTCAGCAGCGGTTAGTTTTGCTGGATTTGGTGTCCCAGCCATGCAAAGCCACTCAAGTTTCCACCTGAAATGACAAACCAGCCCAGGCTCTTGGGAAGCTTTACCCGGGTTTGCTGAAAGTTTCATCAACTGTTTTGCAGAGTTGGCCCAAGTTTTGTGTTGATGGACTGTGCTGTGGGAAATTTACCTGTGCTAATTGTGGGCGGCGGTGGTGTTCTTACTAGATCACATCCCTTTTCTAGACAGTAATTTTGTTTTAAGTAAAAAGAAGAGGCTTTTACATCTGGAAGGAGGAGGAACATGCAGTTCTGAGGCCAGATCCTCAGCTGATGTAAATTGACATGGCTCCATTTGGAGTTGCATCAGTTTACACCAGCTAAGAATTTAACTCTGGATTGGCATAAAATGTAGTAACATCTGGAGGCCTGAATGGCTTGCAGACTGAATTCAGTTACTTGGGAACTGTAGTGATCCCTTTTTGTTCTCAACAGTAGGTGTCGCCGCTGTCAGCTAGAATGGCTAGGGAAGGTTTTATGCATAGGCCAGAAAAACTGCAACTGTAATATCGCCTCTTTAACAACCGAACTTGGATTCACATATTTAGCTCATCTTCAGCAGGAAATGTGTAAATATATTGTGCAACCATAAGAATTAATAAGTATCAAAAGTGTAGTGTTTGTTCTTATCAGTTTAATATCTGATAGGTCCTTTTTTTGAACTATTTCATTCTTTGGCTGATGATCAGTCCCTAATATGTGGGCTCTGAAAACAAACACCAATAAAAGCATACGGGCCAGTGAGTTTTAAAGGTCAAGAATAAAAGCAGTAGGTACATTTTGAATCTGCTTACAAGCATCTAATACAGTATCAGTTAAAATGTACTGATTAGTATTATCCTGAGAACACTTACTGCATGTAGATGCTTTACAAAGGGACTTTTGGCACAGGTGATTATAATAATAATACCTGCTCTTATACAGGGCCTTTCATCAGTAGATCTCAAACCAGGTTACAATCTTTAATGGATCTATCCTCACAACACACCTGTGGGGCAGGGCAGTGCTGTTATGCCCATGCTTACAGAGAGGCTACGTGACTTGCCCAGGGTCACACAGGAGTGATTTAAAAGGCACAATCCTCTGTATTCCTCAGGCCAGGGCTCAGAAATGATTAGTTATGCATAAGCTACTGTGGTGCATTGGAGAAGGCACTGTGCTGAGTCAGTTCTATTCCTGACTCTGCCACTGATGTGCTGTGTGACCTTGGTCAAGTCACGTCACTTCTCCCTGCCTCAGTTTCTCTCTCTCTGTTAAATGGGGATATGGTATTTCATCCTTTCTCTCATTCACTTTAGCCATAACTGCTTCTGCTGGTGGAAATACTGAACAAAGGAGCATCCTGTTAGGCCTGAATAAAGATGTAGCACAAAACCAGTTATGCCAGCCTGACTGAAGTCAGGCTAACAGAGGTTTCTGGGTAATCCCAGCATGGAAAAATACTGAGAAGCAGCATGTTTCACAAAGCCCTGGGAAAAAGTGAGATAAGAGAGGGAGGTGCATTCCTCACGTTACCAACTGCGTTAACTCCTGTCTTCCAGCTTCTGGTGCTTGGCAACCATGCTGATAAGAAGTTGCTGGGGCATCACAACTTGCTTACATTATAAAGAAAGACAGATGTGCTTTGTTATTAGGGTTTGTTACTAACCAAAGGGGGGTGGGATATGGGTTGTGTGAAATGAATAATTTGTGACGCGACGGAACTGTCTATATAACCTATACTTAGTTGTAAAAGAGGCGGCTGGTTCTCTTCGGATACGAGCTGTTCTTTACTGACGCGTGCACTTGTCAATAAAGAACTTTTGATCGGACCTTGCTGGTGTTGCCTGTCTCTCTGCGGTCAGACAACGAACTTCGCTGTTGGGGTTAGAGTCCCTGACAATCCCAATCCAGCAGTCTGGCTTCTAAGTCCCACTGAGGGGAACTGCTTGTGAAAGTTGTTCTGCTGGATGTCAGTGGCACCTAGTGTATTAGATAACGCAGCCAGGGAGAGAATCCCCTTGACTTCACATTGCTGCTGCGTGACAGAGGAGTACATAACGTAGCTAATGTGCCAAGCAGCGCAGGCCCGGGAATCACACAAAGGCACCCCCCCGCCCCCCGCAGTTTCTCAGTCATCTGCACAGGCTCTAATTTGTTTACCATTCGCTTTTCAGTTTCACACTGTTTAAATGTAGTTGCTAATGGGATTTCTAGTTTCTATAATCGGGGCAGACAGGCTGTTCTGAGCACTGTGCCAGCCAGACTGCTATAGGCTACTCCATCCTGTAGACAGGTAGTAGCGTGTTTACATCAGACAGGACTGTCACTGGCTGGCAGGCCCTGTGCAGTGCTGCAGGACTCTTCTGTTGAGCCACCCTAAGCTCAGGGGCTAAAACGCACCATTAACAGTTAGGATAATTGTTACTGCTGCCTCATGCTGGCAGGCAGATCTCATTAGTTCAAGCCAGAGCATGAAGGTGATAGGTGTGTCTCTGTGGGCCAGAGCAGGTCGTGGAGGAAATCCCTAGGAACAGTCAAACTCCGGGAGGCTGAGTTTGATGTTGTGGTGTTTGTTTTTGCTGTTGCCAATAGTTAGGCTGCAAAAAGGAGGTGAGTTTGGATGGTGACTCAGGGACTGTGTGCTCTCTTGAGGAAAAGAAGGGGTTTAAGTTGTTCACAAGGGCCAATCCCTTGGGAGAGGAAGCACTGGCTTACGACTTGTAAGCGCTGACTTCAGTTCCTGGCTCTGCCACTTATTTCCTGTCTGACCTTGGACAAGTCACTTAATCTCTGTGCCACAGTCCCCACCTGTAAAATAAGGATAATAATGCTTCCCATGTGTGCAATGTCTATTTACATTCCTTGGGGCAGAGATTTTGTTCAGAATTTAGAACACAGTCTCAGGTGGGGCTTCTAGGTATTGCTGTGATATAAATAGTTAATAATGCACCGCTGAAATCCTTATGTCAATGGACTCTTAGTTCACAGACAAATAACAATTGCTGTCCAGACTAGTCATGGAAACTTTGCTAGAAAGAAACTTGATAGTAGCAATGGTGTGGTAGATAAAACAGGCCTGAGCTGGAGCTGTCGATTAATTGCAGTTAACTCACACAATTAACTCGAAAAAATTAATCGTGATTATTTTCAGTTTTAATTGCACTGCTAAACAATAGATTACCAATTGAAATGTATTAAATATTTTGGATATTTTTCTACGTTTTCATATATATTGTATTCTGTGTTGTAATTGAAATCAAAGTGTATATTATTTTTTATTATAAATATTTGCACTGTAAAAATGATAAAAGAAATAGTATTTTTCAATGCAATTCATACAAGTACTGTAGTGCAATCTCTTTGTTGCTAAAGTGCAACTTATAAATGTAGGTTTTTTTGTTACACAACTGCACTCAAAAACAAAACAATGTAAAATTTCAGAGCGTACAAGTCCACTCAGTCCTACTTCTTGTTCAGCCAATTGCTAAGACAAACAAGTTTGTTTACATTTACGGGAGATAATGCTGCCCTCTTCTTATTTACAATATCACCAGAAAGTGAGAACAAGCATTTGCATGGCACTTTTGTAGCCGGCATTGCAAGGTATTTACATGCCAGATATGTTAAACATTCATATGCCTCTTCATGCTTCAGCTACCATTCCAGAGGACATGCTTCTGTGCTGATGACATTAATTCAAAAAATAATGTGTTAATTAAATTTGTGACTGAACTTCTTTGGGGAGAATTGTATGTCCCCTGATCTGTTTTACCTGCATTCTGCCATATATTTCATGTTATAGCCGTCTCGGATGATGACCCAGCGCATGTTGTTAGTTTTAAGAACACTTTCACTGCAGATTTGACAAAACGCAAAGAAGGTACCAATGTGAGATTTTTAAAGGTAGCTACAGCACTCGACCCAAGGTATAGGAATCTTCCAAAATCTAACAGGGACAAGGTGTGGAGCATGCTGCCGCAGCACAATGACCTTTTAAAACCACCAGCTGCACGTTTGCCGTCATGTCACCCATTATGGTCTCACCCGCCACGCCAGGATGTTAGGGCGGAAACACTCTGGCGAGAGGAATGGATATCTGTTATAATCCCCAACCAGTCCCTCATTGCCGACCCCACAATTTGCCTACCTGGTTTTGACCTGCCCCATTGCCAATGGTCCCTGCTGAACAGGTTCCGGACCGGGCAAGGTCTCTGTGCAGCCAACCAGTATCGCTGGGGCCTTCGTGACAGCCTTTTGTGCAGCTGTGGCGCAACACAGATGGTGACACACATTGTTGTTGAATGCCTGCCGACTAGGTTCAGCGGTGGCCTAGAAGAACTGCATCACGCCACTGAAGATGCCATCGCTTGGCTAGATGACTATGCACATGCTAAATAAATCAGAAGTCTTAAAAGAGTAACACTCTGATGCGGAAACTACAGAATCTGAACCACCAAAAAAGAAAATCAACCTTCTTCTGGTGGCATCTGACTCAGATAATGAAAATGAACGTGCGTCGGTCCGCACTGCTTTGGATTGTTATTGAGCAGAACACGTCATCAGCATGGACGTATGTCCCCTGGAATGGTGGTTGAAGCCATCTCTCAGTATCCTATTCAGGAAAGCAGCGCTTTCAGGACAACATTTAAGTATGTGCTTAATTTTAGGGATGTGCTGTTGTCCCAGGTGAAGTCAGTTTGATTTAAGCATGTTCCTAAAGTTAAGTTCCTAACTAAGTGCTTTCATGAACCAGGGCATGTGATTCTCTTGAAACAGGAGAGAGAAACTTGTGACTCCTAAACTCATTTGCAGGGTGGATAAAAATCAACGATTTTTAAAATATATATATACTTTTTGAGGAAAAAACCTATCTAAAGATGGTTTTAATTAAGATACATTATAGCTCAAAAGATATTTTATCATGGAATAGGGATTATAAATTTTAATTCTATAGTATTAATGTAATGTTTAAGAAAACGAGTTCCAATAGTTCATGGATTAGGGACCCAGTTTTATGCGATTCCAGGGGCTTCTGTATGGATTATTTAGGTTAATCTTTCTATCTACCCACTGAGACTCAGTGCTCAGCCTAGAAGATACCATCAGAGATGCTTAGTTTTGCAGTTCTCAAACTGTGGATTTGTGCCTCCAGAGATAACATGCTTGTTAACAGCAAAAATGTTTTTAAATAAATAAATAATATATGGAGGTGAGAAATAACAGACCTTAACCCTGTTGTCTCTCTGCAAATTTCTGTACACAGAGTTCATCCCTTACCTCTCTCTAAAAGTGCAAAGTTTCAAAAAGTTCAGTGAATAGAAGATCGTTGGGGGCGGAAAAGTTCTGGACAAGGAGAAATCTGGAGATAAATGTGAGAAGGGAGGGACAGACAGTAGAAACAAAAGTGAAACTGTTTGAGCAGCATAGTCCAGAAGTCTTGAGGTCTTTCCGAGGGTAGGTCTATACTTACCTGCCGGGTCGAACTCCACCACGGGCGTGTGGACAGGTAAGAAGTTCGAACTAAGGTAGTTCGACTTCAGCTACGCTATTCGCGTAGCTGAAGTCACGTACCTTAGTTCGACCCCCTACCTTAGTGTAGACCAGGCCTGAGTGTAGCCTTCACTGATTTGAGATCTACCATAGCATTCTCTTACTAGAAGGGAGAACCTATAATGACAGCAGGCTGTAAAAGAGACCCAGTTTGGGAATAAGAGCCATTCAAGAAATATGTTTGCTGGTGATGTTTTAAAGAAAGTCACACCAGTGAACTGGTGGAAGTCACATAAGCACTTAGATTCAGAGACTGTTCAAGTGATAATATCACTTTTAAGAGCAGTAGCTTCTTCTGCTGGGGTAGAAAGCATATTTTCTTCCTTTGGACTATTCATTCCAAATTGAGAAATTGTTTGGGACTTGAAAAAGCAGGAAAGCTTGTTTTTCTTTTCTAGATTATGAACAAACAGGAAAACAAAGGTGAAGATGACTGAGTTAGCTGCAGAAGCCAATATTTTAAGTTTCCCATGTTGACCTGGCTGACAGTCGATTTAATTTTTTTAAAAATATTTTATTTAACTATTTTAATTTTAAACCATTTTAACAGAAACAAACCTGATTTTAAAAAACTGAATGTTTAACTAAATTCAAAAATTCATATGCTTTTGTTAAAATATTATGTGTTTGCTGTTGAAGAAAATAATCCAGAATATCTAACGTTGTTGTTTTAGTTAAATAAACCAATTTAAATGTCTGTCTGGTGATGTTCTCCTCCTAATACAGCCTGGCAAGAAAATCCTCCAAATATTAATGTTTAACCTGTTGAACTGGAGGTAGTTCACCTCCCAATGACTTCTTAAATATCTGCTTCAATTACTTTTGGTAAATGAAATACCCAAACAATCATTCATTTTCTGATATAGCTGTAAAACGAATCTGAAAAATTTTCAAAATAAATCACTTTAAAAATGTATAGTGTGTACCTTCTGAAAATGAAACCTATATTTATCTCTGAGTTGTGAAGACTATGTATTAAGGTTATAACAACCAACAAGAATGCACTTTTATGTAGAAATCCATGATTAAATCGAGTCTTCCTGACTAGTGATTTAAATCATGATTTAAATCAAATTGATTTAAATCAAATCCACGCTCCTCATTTGTTTGTTTATTATTGGCCCCTGCTGTTGGGAATTGCTATTAAAATTGACTTTGAGATTAGAGCTCATTTGCTGATGGTTAGGAGCGCACTCACAAAATCCTGCAGGAACGTAATCAGCCTGCCTTGCTTGCAGTCTGCTTAAGTGTCGCTGTGCTGGCCCCTGTCTGCTTGCTTTGTGCAGAACTTTCAGATTTATCTGGACTCGGAGTGTTACAAACTACAGGACTAAGTGTTTAAATATTTCATAGCACTCTCTTCTTCTGCTGCATCTTGTCCATCTGGACCTTCGTTACATCAGCTCCTCTTGATGTTAATATTACATCTTATACACCTTCCACATGGGAGGCCAGATTCACTTCCATGTTGTTTGCACCCCAGTAGTGGTGATGAGTGCAGACGTGCCAAGACTGGATGATTCACCCTAGGGCAGAGCAGTTTAAAAATCCAGTCAGGGCTCTTCATAGGACTGGCTGACTCTCAGCTGCTATAGTCTTAGGCTCTGTGGGGTGGGGTGGGTAGAGTGGCGTTTTGAATGGATTGCTGTCTTGCTTTTGGATTTTGGTGATAAACCAGACCTTCCCAATGCTTGGTTCTGCTGCTGGTCCAGCTCCTTTGTGTGCAGTGGGGATTATTTTGCGTTACACTCCAGCCATTTCTCAACCAGCCAGTCATCACTGAGCTTTTATTAAAATGGGAAATCCCCAACGAATGTCACTTCCTCGTATTATTCAGTTTTTCAGAGCAATCTTCATTTCGTACTAAAATCTGCAAACTTTTAAAGTCCTGGTGTCTCTTTCTGATATAGTCTCTGTGCATTCAAGTAAGACGTGCTGCTTCTGAGACACCCACAAGAAATGAGCCAACAATGGTAGTTAATAATATAAACCTAAAAATTCCTGCCAGTTATTCCTTGCTTTGGGCTTGTCAGTGAATCCTGTTTGTATTGAAAGCTCTTCATGGCAGGGTCTGTCATCATGGTACTTTCAGTGAGAGTCTTTCCATTCCTTCAGTGGTCACTGGCTCGGGTGCTTTTTGAGGTGACTCAAACACACACTCAGCACTGAACAAACAAATAGTATAATACTCGCTTATAGAAATCCACGGATTTATTGGGACACTGCAACTGACAATTCCAGCACACAGGCAGGACTAAAACTTCTGCCAGACACCTGATCAAATACAACATAACAGCCAAACAAGAGGACAACTTAGTGCTAAGATAGCTAAGCGCTCACTGCCTGGGGGTGCAGGTGCTGTCTACACTGATCACTGCAATAAAGATGGTGATCTGAAGTCAGATCAAACATTAATGCTGAGCTTGTTAATATATTTTGGAAACGTTTCTCAATGTTAGTCAGTTTGTTGCTGTTTTGCACAGACATTTGTGAAGTCAGGAACCCATTCAGAAACCCTCTTATTCTAAAGCACCCTACCAGAGCAGCATCTAATCGCCATCCCAGTTTGAGAGTGGCCCTTGATCGGTTCAAATCACTATAATGCCCTTTCAGTCTGAATACATTTTAAGATTAATTTAATCTGTATTTAGCTTTTAAAAAACACCCTCTTCCCTCCCCACAAATTCTTCCAAACAGAGGAATGGCTGTTCTGAATGACAGTGCAAAAGTTCCTTCCTGCATCTTGAACAGCTGCAGCGCTGGTACTCGAAGAGTTAAATGGCAGGGCTGGATGGCTTGTTTTGTTTGGCGTTCCCCTCAGGGCCCTTGGAGACTGAATAAATTATTTGATTGCATCTTTCAAACAAGTGTGTGAACCTTAGGACTGGAAGGGAGCTTGAAAGGTTATCTAGTCCAGACCCCTGCACTCATGGCAGGACTAAGTATCATCTAGACCAGGGGTGGGCAAACTTTTTGGCCTGAGGTCCACATTGGGGTATAGAAATTGTATGGCGGGCCATGAATGCTCACAAAATTGGGGGTAGGGGTGTGGGAGGGGGTGCAGGCTCTGGGGAAGGGCCAGAAATGAGGAGTTCAGGGTGCGGGAGGGGGCTCCAGGTCGGGGTGCAGGGAGGCAGTGAAGGCCCTGGGATGGGGCTGGGGATGAGGGGTTTGGGGTGCAGGAGGGGGCTCCAGGTTGGGACCAAGGGGTTGGAGGGTGGGAGGGGGATCAGGGCAGGGGATTGGGGCACAGGCAGGGGGCTCCGGGTGCCGGCTCTGGACAGCGCTTATCTCAAGCAGCTCCTGGAAGCATGTCCCGCCTCCGGCTGCAAGGCGCAGCCAGGCGGCTCTGTGCGCTGCCCCATCCACAGACAGGGCAGCGCACAGAGCTGCCTGGTCACACCTCCGCGTAGGGGGGTCATGCCGGCTGCTTCCTGGGAGCCTCACGGAGTGGGGCAAGCCCCTGACCCCGCTCTCTGGCAGGAGCTGGGGGCCGGATTAAATGGATGTGGCCTGTGGGCTGCAGTTTGCCCACCCCTGATCTAGACCATCCCTGGCAGGTGTTTGTCTAATCTGCTCTTAAAAATCTCAGTACAATTAACACGTTAATTTTTTAAACGCCTGTTAATCGCAGACCTGAGCATGAGCTGCTCCAGAGAACTTGTCTGGTCAGGTGCAGTAACACAAGCTGCCGCCAGAGGTGGGAAGAGAGGAGGCTTGAGAAAATAACCTGGCTCTCATCCCAGCGTTTTTAAAGTAAAAACAGGATGGCCAGGGGCTCGCCGGAGCTACACCCCCCCCACCCCTCCCGCTTGCCTCATGGGGCTAGGGCTGACCCCCCGATCCCTGTGCCACCCGGGGTTGGGGCTGACCCCCACCCCCTCCCCACCTGCAGTTGGGGCTGTGCTCCCCCTCCCCACCCGAGCTCTGTGCCTCCCCCCGCTGAGACTGATTCCTCCACACACACACACACCCCCGAGCTCCGCGCTGCCCAGGGGTCAGCTCTGAAGCCAGCACTGCCTGCCAGCAGCAAATTTCTCCGCTTTCCTGCTGGTGGGCAGGGACAGTGCTGGCTTCAGCTGATCCCCAGGCAGCAGCTGCCTCTCTCTGCTCTGCCTTGCAGCTGGGACGAATGTCCAGGTTTGGCAAAGAAGTAGGGACAGCCGGGACAGAGCTGAAAACGAGGCCTGTCCTTGCCACAACGGGATGTATCATCACCCTAGCCAGCCTGGGCCCTATTGTTCCCAGCCAGCCCCTCACTCCCGGGACCAACCCCCCTGTGTCATGCCCCATTGCCCCTTGCCGGCCGCTCGCTCTCGGGTTACCCATAGAGAGCGTGGCCTGGCGAGCTCAGCTTCCCTGCACCAGCCTCTCCTCCCCTGCAGTATGACGAGTCCCTGAGGTAAAATCCACCCTTCCTTGCAAACAAGGGCTCACTCAGCTGAAGGGATCCCACCTAGCTCAGTAAAAGGAGGCGACCCTGGTGAGCCCAGTCCCAGAAACCACCCTTCCAGAAGCAGCAGCAAGACACCTCCCTCACCCTCCTCCTGCACAAGTCATTGCTTGCTCCTCTCCGTTGTCAGCCCCTGTCCTCCCAGGCCCTGCTCCTGCACAAGTCATTGCTTATTTCCCCCCTCCTCTGTCCTCCCCCAACACCGGATGCTTGTTTGTCTGAGGCCATGGCTACACTTGCAGTTGTACAGCGCTGTGCGTTAAACCCGCCTTCGTACAGCTGAGTAGGGAAAGCGCTGCAGTCTGTCCACACTGCCAGCTGCCAGCGCACTGTCCCGGCCACATTTGCAGCTGCATTGGGAGCGGTGCGTTATGGGCAGCTATCCCAGCATTCAAGTGGCTGCAACGTGCTTTTCAAATGGGGTGGGGTGGGATGGGGTGTGACAGCGTGGGGGGAGAGAGAGTGGGTTTTTGGAGTGCTGAGAGTGTGTCAGCACACTGTCTTGTAAGTTCAGACCCTCCTCCCTCCCCCACCAGCTGTTTCTTTTTTTCTCATAGACCAGATAAGCAGCCGCTCCCCGAAATGGACCCCCCTCTCTCCCTGCGCTGCCTCTCTCTTCAAGCAAACATTAGCTGTCAGTACTCCAAACGGAGCCTCCCTGCCTGCCTCTCACTCATTCAAAGCAAACAGCAGCTGTGTTTGTTTTTATGATAAGCAGCCCCCAAAACGGAGCTTTGAAAGGGCACTTCCTCCTCCGGAGTTCACAACAAAACAAGAGAGGCCGCTTCAGTTAAAAGGATTATGGGGAGTTTCCGGAGGTCAATCAGTGTGTAATTACATTACTCCCCGTTTACACTGGAGCAGCAGCGTCTCAGCCAATACGCAACAGCTGTTATTCCTCTCGGGGAGGTGGAGTACCAGCAGCGCTGTAGCCACGGAGACCCAGCTCTGTACGTGCCTTGCCAGTGTGGACGGGGAGTGAGGTACAGCGCTCTGGGAGGCTTTATTGCGCTGTAACTGGCAAGTATAGCCAAGGCCTGAATGACTGGCTGAACAAGCAGTAGGACTGAGTGGACTTGTAGGCTCTAAAGTGTTACATGGTTTTATTGTTAAGTGCAGTTACTCTTTTTTACATAATTCTACATTTGTAAGTTCAACTTTCATGATAAAGAGATTGCATTACAGTACTTCAATGAGGTGAATTGATGTTTCTTTTTTATAGTGCAAAGGTTTGTAATAAATATAAAGTGAGCACTGTACACTTTGTATTCTGTGTTGTAATTAAAATCAATATATTTGAAAATGTAGAAATCACCCAAAAATATTTAAATAAACGGTATTCTATTATTTTAACGGCGCGATTAATCACAATTAATTTTTTTAATCACTTGACAGCCCTAATTTTAATCCGATCCTCTAAAGCACTTGCAACCACTTTCAACTTGGTACCGTCCGCAAACTTTATAAGCATACTCTCTCTGCCATTATCTAAATCATTGATGAAGATATTGAACAGAACCGGACCCAGAACTGATCCCTGCGGGACCCCACTCATTACGTCATTCCAGCTTGACTCTGAACCACTGATAACTACTCTCTGGAAACGGTTTTCCAACCAATTTTGCACCCACCTTATAGTAGCTTCATGTAGGTTGTATTTCCCTAGTTTGTTTATGAGAAGGTCACGTGAGACAGTATCAAAAGCCTTACTAAAGTCAAGATATACCATATCTACCGCTTCCCCCATCCACAAATGGTGCAGAAAATTCCTATCTCCTGTTCAGAGTTTCCCTTTGCAGAACTTGCTTGTGTAATTAATGGAGAGAGGAGGGAAGTTGGCACGTTCAGGAACAGATGTAGTTGCTCTTTTAAAATGCCTCTCCTAATAACTCAGAGTATTTAAAGCTATAAATCAAGCAGCTCAGGATCATAACCACTATTGGTTTTTTCATTAATCCAGACCAGAAATAATGCTGTTAGCTGCATTCTTCACAAGAACGCTCTAGGTAGAAGCTGCACTGCTAGCATGTTGGGTCACAAGCTGAATGACTTTTCCCCTCAGCTCTTCCTAGAGCTTCATTCTTCTCTTCCTGCCTTTTGGTGCTTAGGAAACCCCATTAATATATGCGTTAGCATAATCTGGCATGAGATGTTGCTACCGCTCTGGGGCATCTGCAACAGCCATTTGATTGAAATCACACAGACATTAATCTAGTTGTCTCACTTGAGCAGGAGCAGCATGTTCTGTGCCTTTTGTGAAATAAAAATAAAATGTAGACGATGGATATAATCCCTGTATAAATTAACCCCTGGAATGCCAGCATGTGAGTGACACACACAGCTGGAGAGTGAGAATTGTATGGGGTTTGTTGGGCTGAACTTCAGCGAGTTTTAGAATGTATCTGTCCCCAGGGTCTCACAGGTGCCGTTCATGTATGGCCACTGAAAGGGTCACCCTACAAAAACTGTTATAATAAGGATTTAAGTTAAAGTCACAAAGGCACAGGAAGTCTGAGTTCCGGCCAACATTTCATTCTGCGTTCGCCCTATCAGTCCTTAAAATAACAAAGAGTCTGGTGGCACCTTAAAGACTAACAGATTTATTTGGGCATAAGCTTTCAGGGGTAAAAAACCACTTCTTCAAATGCATGGAGTGAAAGTTACAGATGCAGGCATTATATAAAGATGCATTATACTCCACGCATCTGAAGAAGTGAGGTTTTTTACCCATGAAAGCTTATGCCCAAATAAATCTGTTAGTCTTTAAGGTGCCACCGGACTCCTTGTTGTTTTTGTGGATACAGACTAACACGGCTACCCCCTGATACTTGACACCTATCAGTCCTTGGTATATATTGTAGGGCAGCGAGGGTGAAATTCACCCTTCTTGGGGAGACTCCAAGTCATACCTAGGCCTTATGCTGCCTCTGCCCAGGGGTAAATGTCCATCCAGTATGTAGGTCCACCAACAGCAGTCACACCTGTCTACCCCAGGCTGCATATGGCCCTGTGTTTTAGTAAAACAGAGCAACGCCTCAGTCCCCTTTGCACTCTGACACTTGCATTGAAGCTGTGTAACACGTCGTCGGGTGGGAATGAATTTGGGACTTCTGAAGCTTACTGCATGAGCCTCTACTGCATGAGCTAAAAGCCACGTGGGCCCTTAGCTAAGGCTGTAGAGCAGACTCATTAATCTCTCTCTCAGTGTCACTAGATGGGACAGAACACCACGCCCAGGAGGTGTCAATTACAGCTGCACCAACTGACCAGTTGTTAAATCAATCCTCTAATTCTCTGAATTTCCCTCTGAGACTGTAGTGTCAATGCGAGTGTTTGAGACAAGACACTTTTACCAGTACAAGCTAAAAATGGACCAACCCTCCATTCAGTCATATCCTCCTGAGTGAATCTGGGGCTTCTTCACTTCTGCTTATCCAAAGGACAACTGCACTTTAGACACTTGAAGGAAAGTTTTCAGCTGTCAAGTCTGCTTCCTTTTCTGTTTGATAGAGTCTCAGTGGGGTCATTTGGTTTTGCTTGTCATTAGTTATCTAGATCACTGTTTCCCAAACTTGGGACACCACTTGTGTAGAGAAAGTCCCTGGCAGGCTGGGCCAGTTTGTTTACCTGCCACGTCCGCAGGTCCGGCCGATCGCGGCTCCCACTGGCCGCGGTTCACTGCCCAGGCCAATGGGAGCTGCTGGAAGCAGCACAGGCCGAGGGACGTACTGGCTGCCGCTTCCAGCAGCTCCCGTTGGCCTGGAGCAGTGAACCACGGCCAGTGGGAGCCGCGATCGGCCGGACCTGAGGACGCGGCAGGTAAACAAACAGCCCCGGCCCATCAGGGGCTTTCCCTAAACAAGCGGCGTCCCAAGTTTGGGAAACACTGATCTAGATCATAAACAAAGAGAAATAACTACTGGTTTGGAACACACATGGTGAAATGGCTCAGCTCTTATGGAAAAGCTTCTTCATTCAATAAATAAGGCACATAGACTGGAAGAGTAATCTTGGGACTGTTCGGCTAGGACTCTGGGTGAGACTTGCAAAAGCACTCAACATTGGCCTAACCCTGTTCCCCTTGAAGTCAGCACCCACAGATTTAAAGATTTCTAAACCTGTCTCCGACCCTGATTACCACTGTTTGCCCATGAGGAAATCAGCCAGCCCCTTTTTCTCTGTTTCCTAATCTGTAAATGGGGATACTGCTGATTACCTATCTTACAGGAATATTGTGAGGCCCATTAATGTTTCTACAGTGCTGAAGAATAATGAAGGTTCTAAGTATTAAGTAATGAGCCCCAGTTCACAGTAACTAGTGTGAAGTATGGAGTCCTGCAAGGGATGATGAGTTGATGTTGTTTTTTTAGTTTAATTGTATACACTTAATTCTGGTTCATTATTTGTCATTTGAATGCTAATGAACAGTTCTAGTTCTAAGTATCACGGTTATGGAAAACAACACATTAGTATTTTCCAGTGTTTGTAAAGTGCTGGCTTTCTATAAATATAAAAGCTGAATAATTAGCACTGTCACACAGCTCTGTGAAAGGCTAGAAATAATGCCTAGGTCTTATGTAGAGCCTTTCATCCATGGATCTCAAAATGCTTTACAAAGGAGGTCAGTATCAGGATTCCTGTTTTACTAGTAGGGAAACTGAGGCACGGAGCAGTGAAGTGACTTGCACAAGGTCATTCAGCGGGCTAATGGCAGAGCCAGGAATAGAATCCAGGTCTCTACTCCAGTGTTCTATACACTATTTCACACTGCCTCTCTAACACACAGTCACAACACAAACCCCTAACCTTTCAGGTGCATTACAAATGCAGCCAGTGTTAGCCTGTCCGATTTGAAATGGCCCATGGGAAGAAAAGAAGGCCATCCATGGTCCATGAGAATCCAAGAACCCAGCTCCCAGATGCATTACAGGAGCGGAAGGTTCACGGTTAATCTCTTATGGCCAGACTCAAATCCTACTGAAGTTAACGGGAGGCTTCCATGGATTTAATGGGAGTTGGTTAGGTCTGGATGGAATAAGTCGTGCTATAAATCAGCTGCTCTTAGAAACCTGTGAAGAGAAGAGAATCCCCAATTCCTATTGACAATTCCTGGAGATGGCCCCATGGCTTCCGTCTGTTTCAAAATGAGGCAGTGCAAGATGAGTGGTATCCCCTTTTCACTGAATGCGATGTACTTGCAGGCATCATTTGACTGATGGATGGAAGATGTATTTGATCTGAGAATTACCTATGTTACAAAGCACAACTGTATATTTGCTTCCCTGGATTCTGGGCAGAGGCATCCAGCATATAAAGTGCATGATATCATCCAGCATATGGGTGGATGCAGCTGATCCTACTGTTGTAGGGAGATTACATAAGACCTGCAATACGTGAGAGCTCTGTAAAATCGGAGCGTTTCTTTCCCTAATGAGGTTATGGTTTGGGAAGATGAACATCTCAAGCATTTTGGAAGCCAAGTGCTATACAGGGGTTGGGAACTTGCACAGAATGTGTTTGAAATTTAAGAAACCTGGAGGTTCTAATTTTTATAAACCACCCCCTCCCCCCAGTATTCTCACTGCACCAGTCTGTGAAATGTGATGGGACTGACAAGGTCTGAAAGCAGCCAAGGCACTGGCACTAAACGACAGACAGACATCAGCAATACTGCCCATGCTATTACTGACAACTCCAGCTTTCTTGAGTCTGGGGTCAGGGTGTTGCAGTGAAGAGGGAGTCAAAGAAGATAGATAAGGTGCAATTTCCAGGATGTGGAGTATTTGAGCAGGTCCTGAAACTAATACTTAGGTCCACTTCAGCGGTCACAATAAAAACCTAGGCATTCGTAAGCTCCTTGTTTTAAACCACAGAATTGAAAGTCCTGTCAGCCATCCCATTTTGGCAAGAAAAATACTTCCTTACAGTTAGAATTCTAGTACTGGATTCACAAACAGGATATGAACAGAGAGTTTAGGACAACAAACTGAAGCAAAGGCAAAACTGTCTCCATTTTGCAAATGATGTATCGGTGCAATGGATGCATGGTTTGGCAGACAAAGTCCTGGACTGGGAGTCGGGAGCCCTGGGTATATGCTCAGC
Organism: Mauremys reevesii; assembly: GCF_016161935.1. NCBI lineage: Eukaryota > Metazoa > Chordata > Testudines > Geoemydidae > Mauremys > Mauremys reevesii. The sequence continues at coordinate 11,794,212 of NC_052626.1, read as the reverse complement.
TCTGCCACTATCTGGTTTTGTGACCTTGGGCTAGTCACTTAACCTCTCTGTGTCTCAGTTTCACCATCTGAAAAATGGGGATGACAATAAGTCCCTGCTTCATGGAATGTTGTGGGGCTTAGTTCATTGTCAGTTAAATGGTCCGCCGAGGGAGGTGCTGTAGAAGAGCCTGCTGTATTATTCAGTGGTCTCTAAGCTGTTTGGCATGAGCTTCAAAGGTGAATTCACGAGAGCAATAGAAGAGACAGACAGTTCTCTCCCATTGTGCTTGTACGAAGGCATCTGTATACAGTGTCCTCCCTTTTCGTTGTCTGGCCCTGCCTCATGCTTTGAAACTGTCACAATTAATTGGTCTGCAGAAGTGAAGTGATTAATTGTTGCCTTGCACCGTCACCTATGCCAGTGCAAACTGCAACCGTTCTGATCTGGTAGCATTTAGGGCTCACTTTGCCCTGATGTGAGTGGCTGCACACACAGGCACTGAGTTTTTCTTTTCCCTGGTGGTGCTCCACCCTTCCTCCCTCCCCCGAGGCCCCTGCCCTCTCGCTGCTCTCTGCCCTCCCCCAAACCCTTCCCCCAGCCGCCAATCAGTTGTTTGCTTGTGCCACTAAATGGCTGTGGCTGATGGGTGCCAAACACCCACTATTTTTTTCCATGGGTGCTCCAGCCCCAGAGCACCTCCAGAGTCGGTGCCTCTTGCTGCACATGTTGCAGGGCACAAGTGACTCAGGCCCAGAAACAGGATTCCTGGTGCCCGTCTCTCATTCGTGGCTGGATTTAATGGGGCTAGCCCATTGTGACCTGTGTTGGGTGACCTTTCCTTAGGTCCACTTAATCTAGCTTTGAAATCAAACCAGAGCCTAACCTGCCTGTTAACTCTGCCTGGCTTGACTGCAGAAGGGAGCCTCCCCATGGCCAGCTTAGCCTGGAGATGAACAGAGCGTTTTTATATTAATAATAATACTAATACTATTAACTATTACCGCCACATTTGGGGACCGACTGAAAATGGGGCCCCATTGTGCTCAGACTGTACAGTGATCTAATAAGAGTCACAACAGCAGGAAACACTCTGATGATCGTACCAGTGTCCATCAGTCTCTGCTACAGAGCCTGTTGAGGATGCTTATTGTCTTTGGCTCCTGCCTGGGTGTTGGTGGCCCCACATGGGCCCTAGTGCTGCTGAATGGAGGGGAGTCACCATTGCACAATACTGGGTCCCCCCACCAATGCTGCAATATCTGCTGAGGCAGCTTCTGTGTCTGCACCTTCCGGCTTCAGTGTTTAAATATTGGGCCACCTTGGCACTGGAGGGCCATCTCTCTAGCCACAGGTCTGTATGAGAAGCCACTGATTTCTCCTCTTTCAACACTTCTTTCCCCACCATCACCAAGGCAGGCTCCTGCCTAAAGCTGTAATCCAAAGCTCTGCCAGTTAGTGGAAAGTCTGCCATTGCGTTGGATGGGCTTTGGATCAACCCCATGAGAGCACTGCTCCAGTCTTCCAGCAGCAGTGCCTCTGTCGCCACCTAAGCCCATGTGCCTGGTCCTCCTGAGCACACTGCACTGGGGATGGAAGCGGAACCACCTTCACAAGAGGATGCTGATGCAAAGCATCCTGGGGGGAGGGATAGCTCAGTGGTTTGAGCATTGGCCTGCTAAACCCAGGATTGTGAGTTCAATCCTTGAGGAGGCCACTTAGGGATCTAGGGCAAAAATTGGTCCTGCTAGTGAAGGCAGGGGGTTGGACTCAATGACCTTTCAAGGTCCCTTCCAGTTCTAGGAGGTTGGTATGTCTCCAATTATTATTAAATTTATTAAACAACCTACAAGGGTAGCAAATAACATCTTTGGTATTCCTAGCCCTGGACGGGAAAGCAGCATGTTGCATTGGTTCTGGGCCTGATTTCAGTGTAGTTCAGAAATGAGATGCATTTTGCTTGCAAAAAAGGCACTTTGGGGCCAGGTGCTGAGACTTGGTTCCCATCCAATGTGTGTATAAGTCATTTGTTTGAATGTATTGTAGGGCTCACTCCTGCATTGGCAGGAGTGGACTAAATACTCAATACTTCTAATTGATGTGCTAGCACATGGGACTGAAACTGGTCTACTCTTCCTTTCATACAAAGCCATGTCCCTTCCTGCTGATTCCTACCCCTTCCACTTCCTCCCTCTGCAGCAGCGATACAGCTCTGAGGTTTCATATGTCCAGCAAAGCTTATCATGGTCAGGAATTGCAATCAACAGGTGCTGTTTGATTGTTGAATGTGCACTATATATATTTTGCTGCAGCTACATCCCTGGAGAGCAACACCAAAGAATTATGGTGATGTCATGCTACTGGTTAATGTCTCAAACCCTGCAGTGTCTGTTCTCCAGCTTGGTCTATTCTGGGGTACCTGAAGCTATGCAGGAATGTGATTTGCTTTCCCAACTGAAGAAGGGGCAGTTTAAATAATTTGTTGTTTTCTTAGTCTGTGACTTTGCAGTCAAAGGGATAAAGTTTCATTAGTTTCACTGTCATCTTTCAGTGAAACTGTTCAATCCATGTGACTCACATGCTGAGTTGCTAGAGATTTCATCTCAGTGGCAGGAGACGAGGGATCAATATTATTGGATTCTCTGGGTCCAGAAAAGAGATTTAGGACCCAGGTGGTTTGCCAATGTGAGTGCTGGGTTGGGCACTTCAACAAGTCTGGAAAGATATTCCACACCTCCTAGGCATAAAAGGAGATGTATAAATAATGAACTGCTTCCTAGACGTGCTCAAAACAATCCTTAATTTGGTTCTCTTGTGGGGTTTGTGAATTGGATTAGGAGTTTTGTAATTCTTACCAAACAGATGAGCGGTGAGGTGCTAAATTACTCGTCTTTTCATCTCTTCTTTCCCCCCATTCCAAAAAGATGTTCGTTCAGAGAAACGTTATGTCTTGTCATTTTCTAAAAGAATGAGTTGCCCATTAGGACTTCAGAAAGAAATGGTGAACAAATCAGTCTTTCCTTTCCCTGATTATTTCCCTGTTTCCAGCTCCACGCACCTCTGAGGACTTAGGATGATTTTCAGCACCTCAGCTGGTGTTGGATTTTTCTGGTCTAGTGCCTGTTGTCCACAATGACCAAGAGACTGATGGACCTAAAGAGTTGATGACTTTAAATATCCTGTAGTTAATGTGGGATAGAGTTTGTGTTGCTTTTGTTTTCTGTCAGAGAGAGGCTTTCAATGGCGTATAAAGAGCCAAAGTGGTACCTTTCTGGAATGAAGGTGTGTTGAGATCTTTAGGCCTTTGGATCACCTGGACTTGGGCAAGAGAGATGGACTGTTTGGATAGCTGGGGGTAAATCCACCACTACAGTCCCCTCTCTAGGATAAACAATTTGCGGTCCAGGTTTGGAATCTGTTTCACTTAAGGTGCTGTATGAAAACTACACCGCTGCCTCAATATAACGCGACCTGATATAACACGAATTCAGATATAACACAGTAAAGCAGTGCTCCAGGGGGGCAGGGCTGCGCACTCCAGTGGATCAAAGCAAGTTAGATATAACACGGTTTCACCTATAACGCGGTAAGATTTTTTGGCTCCCAAGGACAGCGTTATATCGAGGTAGAGGTGTAGTTTAGGCTGGCACTCATTAAAGGTGTTTCAAGGAGTTGGGAATGCTCACTGGGGGTAGGGAGCTTAATTTCCTTAGGTGGCTTTGAAACAATCTCCATCCTCCCAATGCCCTTGTGAGATAGGTAAGTATTTTCACCATTTTCAGGTGGGGGAAACTGAGACTCAGTTTTAAAAATGGACTGTAATTTTGGGTACCTCAGTTTTTGGGTGTCTGGCATTAGACAACTGTGGCCTTGTTTTCAGAAAGCGCTGCACTCCCTTGGCTCCAGTGGACCTCAGTGAAGCTGTACTCTGGCTTACACCACATCAGAGTCAGTTTGTGCCCTCTGGGCCAGTTTACAGGGCTGCTGTTCACTTCCCCACCCAGCTGGAGGGAAAAACAGGACCAGGTGAAGGAGATTTATGACTGGAGCAGAATATATGCTCCCACATCTGGAAAGTGCTCTGTGCATGGAGTGAGTCAACATCACAGTGCTGGCTCAAAGATCTTTTGCTTTGGGTTATTCCTAAAAATGTTCCTTTGTTGGGAACGCCCATCCCCATCAAAGTGATGTCGGTTTGAGGCGAAGATGAACATGAAGGCTTTTGCCACAACATTGGGCTGACCTGAAACCTCGTCCTGCTTTATGTTGCATGGATTGTTTAATAGTGGGCCAGCTTTATAATTTGTACATCCCCAAGCAAGGAATCAGACTTGTGACCCCTATTCCTATCTTGCTATTTGGGGATGGGGGTTTGAACTGTGAGTTCCTAAGCAGGATAACTAGAAGTTGCTTGTACTTAAAGCCAGCCTTGTAACATGAGGCATAAGGGTTGCCTTGTCCAATGGGAGTCTTTCCATTTGGATCAGGCTGTTTGTTGCAATGCCAGGACACAACATGTTGTAACACAGCAAGAAATATCTACAAAGGGGTAGGTAATGTTACGCTAATGACTCAGACTTCCGTTGTTGGGGTGGGCTGCCGTGGTTGCTGGAAGACAGCTTGGCCGACCCTAGTCGTTTTCCCATAACCATTGTTTCGTGTTGCTCAGTGGCCAGAATGGGAATATAGCTTCCCTTGTAATGCTGAGTTGTGCTACGTCTGGTCATCAGACCACAACTCACGCCGAAGTTAGCCTTTGTGTCTCGGGAGCAGCATCTTACCTGGCACGCCTTGGAAAGGATTGGAAGTGTAAATCAAAGGACAGAGGCTGCTGACCTCCGACTGAACACTGTCTGATAGCACATCGCATGGCGGGCATGCGTCCGAGTTCATCTGCGGGACCTGTTAGAACAAAGGAATGACTTGTGTCGCACCCCGCGGTAATGGCACATTGAGTTCAGAAGCAGTCCCCAGTCACTTACGAGATGTCACAGGACCAGCACTTTGTACTGCTGACTTTTTTTCTAGTTCTCTCATCTTGCAGGTTCGCTGCCACATGCTGAAGTTAAAAAGCAGAGACTGTTATGTCATCTTGGATGAGGAAGTACAAGCCCTTCATCACACATCATTTAAGACAGTTGCTGAGCTCTGCTCAGGGCTGGGAAGATGTCACGACTATTCTGTTTAGAGCTCTGATTCTTACTGTGATTAGGTGCTTATATTGCATCCCTCACCAGGGCATCCGGGCACTTTGACATAGGATGATGGCTCCAGAGCTGGGTTGATATCGCTAGTTGGGGCAGGGTGGGAAAGAGTAGGATGGACTTGTGGTTAGGGCACTTAAGACACCCATTCTCTGCGCTGCCACAGACTGCCTGGATGTCCTTTAGCAAGTCACTTTGGCCATGTCTACACTACCACTTGTGGCAGCAAAGCTTATGTCACTCAGGGTGTGGAAAAAAACACCCCGCTGAGTGACATAAGTTTCACCTGCATAAGTGGTAGAGAGCTCCTCCCACCGACATAGCTACCGCAGCACATTGTGGTGGTTTTATTATGTCGACAGGAGAATTCTCTCAAGAATTGAGAATTCTCTCAAGCAGCTACGCAAGCGATCTTGCAGCGGTGCGGCTGCATCGGTGCCATTGTAAGTTCGCTAGTGTTGATGTGGCCTTACTTTCTCTAGGCCTTAGTTTCCCCATCTGTATAATGGGAATTTCTTACCTCACAGGAGTGTTAAATTCCCTAACTTCTGTGAGGTGCTCAGTTCCTACAGAGGTGTGGGGCGGGGGGCATATAAGTACACAGAAAGCTAGATAGAGACATGCTACAGTCGCTGCTTTGACCTGTTGCTGGATGAATATCCATCGCAACAAAAAGGCAGGCTATCAAACACCAAAGAGTGCCTGTAGGCAGGAGACAGCCTCAGAACTAACTGAAGATGCTGTTTGGAACGTGTGATATGTTTTAGTCAGTGCTGTAATAATGCACTTTGACACGTCAAATCCTGTTACTTGGCATGTGATTTAACCTGACATTATGTGACTTAATTTGATGTATATGGAGATTTTCCCCCCACTTTTTAATGTACTATAAATGTAGGCTAGGAGTAATGTTAATTCTAAATGCACTACAGGAACTAGAAGACATCATATATACTACCTTGTGCTGATGCCTTGTGTCATTAGCTCCCTGTGTGCTTCACTTCCAGGCACGAAGTCTCTTCGGAACATACCTTTCCTGAAGATCCCGGTCCAATTAAGAGTCCGTCTGGGAGCCAGGCAGTCCCTTTGGCTGTCTTCTGAGATCATGAGTGCCCTTTTGCCTGGGGTGGGCCATCCTTTCCAGTGCAATCAGGAGCCTTGCTTTGCCAGCTTGTAGGGGTCCAGTGACACAGGACATTCGTATACCTGTCTCCCGATGGCATTAGGGGACTTAACCTGATAAATACATGCAAGGAGTAGATCCAAGTGTTACACAACCAAAATCTGTATCATGTGCTTATCAAGAGTAAGGCCCTGGTAGCCTCAGAGTGATCTAGTTTTGCTGTCCACTTCACACATCTGCCTTTGAGTATCCATATCTATGGAATTTGTTGTCAATGGGAGCCTTTTCATTGACTTCAATAGACATAGGAGGAAGCCCTCACCACTCCCCTGGCGAATTACATCCGCCTGGTGAAGCCTGTAGTGGACTTCAATGATTTTTTTGCCCTTCTGCCATCCCTGGGTAAAGAGGCTCTGCTTGAGGGACCAGTAATCTGTGTACCTGTGTGTTTTACTATAAGTGGAGAAATGTACAGACATGGGTTTGAGCCAGAGCCCCACTTAAATCAATGGAAGAATTTCCATTGACTTCATTGGGCATTGGATTGGGCCCAGTGTGAATTGGAAGGAAACGTAGTCATCTTCATAGACCTATCTTCTGCCATACATGTGGAATTCAGGCACGTGGGGGCTGACATGCGGAATCAAATATGTTTCTCTGCTCTTCCCAAAGCTTGACTGTTACTCTGGACATACAGCACCTTTTGCCTCTGTGTGTTTTGTTTGTTTACTGTAAATATCAATGGAGATTACTAGATCCTCCCATGTCGGAACAGCACATCTGATCCTTGGCCAAATAGTCAGACCTTGTGGAAGTGGATGCAACTTGATTGAAGTCAGCGGAGTTTCATCCACTTATAAGAAGTCTGCATTTGGCCGGTTGTGTTGATGCTTAATTATTACTCCCATTGACTTCCATGGGAGTAAGATTGGGCCCCAGCCCGTTTCTCTGTTGGGCAGTGCCATGATGTGTCTTTTGCTGAATTTCTGAGTAGCAACTGTTTAGCTCAAGGAACTGTAGAGCAGCCATTCCTCTTGCTGCTGTCTTATATTTGACAGTTTTACTCCAAGCGTTAGGCAAAGGTTTGTCTGAAAATTGTGTGTGTCTGAAAATAGATGACACGTGAATATCTCCTCTGTGTAATAATGGAATCTACCTACGGAGAGCCGAGAGCAGAATAAGCTGTATTTTCATAAATAATATAGGCACTGACATTGCCTGAGCATTGTTTCAATGTAAAAATCTACTAAAAGTTTTCAGATTAATAATCAGGATTTAAATGGGAGTCATTTAATATTTGAATTACAGTGGCACCTAGATGCACTAACCATCATTCTAGGTACTGTGGAAACGCAGAGGAAGAGACAGTACTTTACCCGAAAAGCTTCTAACTTCTGCCACCCTTTGTCTATTTAAATACTATCATCCCCATTTTAAGGATGGAGAAATGAAGTGCAGAGAGATTGTGTCCATAGGCAAGTCCCTTAGTCTGCGAGAGAGCTGGGAATTAACCCTATATCTCCTAAGTCCCAGTCCATTACTGTAACCCCAAGACCATTCCTTCTTTTCTCTGCAGTGAAATCAATGTGCAGTTTTAGGTGCACAAGGAATGCAGGCCCTTGTTTGGTTAGCAAGTAGCATTTTCATGTGCAGCTAATTCCGGACCAAGTTCAGTTTGCTGATGCTCATAACTGTTTGCATGGAAATGAGTCTCTGGGATAATCAGACTTTATATCCTAATCGATGCTTAGGGCTTTGGGGTTTAATTACTAGAAGTGTTTGCTGAAAACAGTCCGATCCCGCTCTCTCTCTCTTCCTGTAAAAATTAACCTCCTTCATCGTTATTTTCAAGCATTTAGGACTTTATTGATCTTTATGACATTTCACAACTACTACTTGGTCTTCCCAACTAAAATAAAGGCTGCAGAAGCTGAATCTCGAATAGGAAATTACATGGAAAGCATCCCAGTTACAAGCCATCATTAAGTGCACCTTTTTTATTTCAACATGGCTTTCTGGAGGCAAATACATATTATGCAGTGTCCCCAGGAAAAAATAATTTTGACAAATGCAATTCCTCTTTATGTAAGGAAAAAACCCAGAGAACATTTTCAGAGCCTGATTAATTATAATGTAAACTGAATTATAGGAAGGACTTTTGCAGTTTGGCTGCGGATCCTTTAGCGCATATAAGGGTGTTGACTTTCAGAAGTAGCTGGAAGCTTATGCAGCTTGCATGTAGAAAAGGCTGAAATGAGCGCGTACAGGAGTTATACAGAGACTCCAAAACATGTGCATGCAGAAATCGCCTCTTCTGTCTGTGGAGGGCAGGCTCACATGGTCTCAGCTGGAGATTTTTGCAGGGATTCATTTAGTCCAATAAGAGTAGCCATTGCTTTGCGGCTATCCTGCAGCAGAAATGAGATGCTGTCAGAGTGGAGGGAAAATGCATCAGGTACCCTCCAGCTGCTGCTGCTGCTCTCGCTTTTCCACTCCCCCAAAGCAGCTATTTGCTGGTAGTTTTAACTTGCCAAAACGTGCCTGCCTTGTCCAGATTAAGAGAGACGTGCTGGGTTATGGAGCAGAAAACAAGCTGGTTGGGAAAATGGGCATGTAAAGATGGTTCAAAACCTGGGATCAGTTGCCTGCTCTTCTTTTCTAGAAAAATAAAGGGCCCAATCCTGCAGCCGTTACTAAGGCAAAACTTGTAATGATGTCAGCTGGAGTCTGGCTTCAGTAAGGACTGCAGGGTTGGATTATAAAAGTACAAAGATTTTCTATAATACACTAGGATTTATTCTTATTAGTAGTAGTCTCAGCATAAAGGTTCACTGTGTGACAGCGATAGGCATCTCTAAACACCACAGTTAGTTGCTAAGTGCCATATTACTTTACGCACAAAAAAAGACCTGGTCTCTTCCCGCAAAGAACTGAGTAAGGGTCAAGTGCTCAGCTGATATAGATGAGGCAGGCTATACCAGCTGAGGATCTGGGCCTACACTTAGAAAAATAGCCTGTTAAAATAGTCAGCTTATCTCAACCTTAATTATAATACCTCCTCCTATAATGCAATGCACACACGAGCACGTGCACTACTATAGGTGGAGCTGACTGTTACTGAGGTTGCCTGTCACTTCCCATTATAAGACCCTGTTTTCAGTTACTTATAACTTTGCCAGACTTTAACCACAAGGCTGAAATGTTCCATGCTCAATGTCTGTCTCAAGCGGAATCTTTTTTGGGAGTTTCAGACAAAACAGTTCAGCTGTTTCTCAGAAAGAGGGGAGGGGAAATGCATTTTGTCATATTAAAAAAAAATGCTTACAGTTGTTTCAGTGAGAACCTCTGGTGCCCCTCTGCAGGGGTCCTGTGTGTGGAGGAGAAGCATGTGATCATGTAATTCTACAATTCAAAGAAGATGCTGGTAAATTCTAAAGCATTCAGAGAAGAGCCACAAGAATGATCAAAGGGTTGGAAAACTTGCTGGATAGTGAAACTCAGTAGATTAAGCTCCTTGAGTCTAACAAAGAGAAAGTTAAAGGGTGGCTTGATTGCAGTGTGTTTGGGGAACAAAAATTTGATAATAGAGGGCTCTTCAGTCTAGCAGACAAAGGTATAATAAGGTCTAATAGCTGGAAGTTGAAGGTAGACAAATCCGGCTAGAAATAAGGTGCACGCTTTTAGCAGTGTGTTGTTAACCACTGCAACAATTTACCAAAGGCTGCAGTGGATTCTCCCTCAATGACTATTTTGAAATCAAGATTGGATGTTTTTCTAAAAGATCTGCTCTAGTTCAAACAGGAATTAGTCCAGGAAAGTCCTATGCTCTGTTATACAGGAGGTTGGACTAGATGACTGTGGTCCCTTCTAGCTTTATAGTCTAGGAATTAAAGACTATCATAATGCATATGCACAAGGGGGCATTTTCTCAGTCAGACTTGACTTTGCAACTTGAATGTTCTTTTAACACAGCTTTGTGTGTATAATATAGTTGTAATAGCCAAGTAACAAATTGTAGAGCCATGTGATGAATTGAATTTATCACGTACTTTTTGACTATCACTCTGTTCACGAATCCATCTTTCCCAGAATTTATGCTAAAATTACAACCCCCTGAGCAGCTTCAGACAGCGCCATTAAAAACAAATCCTCAAACACATACCACAAAAATGCTTTCTTTTCCCCCAAATGTGAAATTCCCTCTCCTTCTTTATACCCCTTTCCTCCAAATCACAGTGACCTGAAATGGAGAATGGACTAATTCACGGCTGAACCAATGTGAGGTTTAAGGTCCGACATGTCACAATCCATGAGGGCTAGAAACAGGAGCTTGATATCACTGGATTGGAGACCTTCGGGATTTCTTGGTGGGACACAGGCTGCTTGCTTCTAGCTCTGGAAGTTCTAAGATATTAGACTGTATAGTCATGGTATGTTTATGGATTGCAGAGCTGCTGTACTTTAGGGTACTAAAGCTTTTAAAAGTCTCTTGTTCCTTTCCCTGATTATGTAGGACTCATGTTACTAAGGCTGACTTCACAGGTGGAGGGATAGAAAAAAAAACTCTACTAGATCCCTAACTCCCCTTGAATTTCAGTCTAACTTCCTTAGATTCCTTTGAAAAATACAGCCACAGTGATAATGTGGTGTGGCATCGGGTTTGTATCAGCACTAGTTTTAGATCCCCTGTGTCATGGGATCTCACCCCCACTTTGAGCTTGTGGGTTCAAAGATGGGGACCCGCAGGTATTCTCCCCCCACCCTAACCCTTAGGGTAGGATTCCTTCTCGCTGCCACCAGTCAGGTTAACGTGTCTGACGCACTGCCTGTCCCCCAAGCTTCCCCTGGGGAACCCAGATTCAAATCCCTTGAATCTCTACACACAGGGAAGCAGCCCACTTCCCCCCTCCCTCTCCCGCTCTCTCTCTGCTTGGAGACAACCCTTGTCTCCACAGAGTGGCGCCTAGCTTCCTTCCCCTGAATCCACAGGTAAGGAACTTAACCAAGTCCTGAACTTAAAAGAGTTTATTAAAAGAATAAAGGAAAGAAGAGAAAAAATACACAATCTCTATGAATCCAAGATAGACATTCATAGGGTCTAATCTTATTAATCCCTGGAGAAATTTCTCCCTTTTCCTCAGTACAAACAATACAGGCAAAATTACGAATAATCAATGCAAACACACAGAATTGCAGACACAGGATTCTTATATGCAATTACCCAGTTCTTCTAATACTCACTAGCTTGAATAGAAGAAATTAGTTCAGAAAGATGAGCAGACTTGATTAAACATCTGGACTGGTGTAGGTCCAGACGGCTAAGAACTCAGAACAAAGAACACAGAGACCCAAGTTCCCGCTCTCTGGGATTTTCAAATTCTCTTTCCTGATTGGTCCTTTGGTCAGGTGTTTCACCAGGTCTGTGTTAACCCTTTACAGGTAGAACTTAACCCTTAACTAACTACTTATGACACCCTGCAATTCACCTTTTATACCGGTGGTTCTCAACCAGGGATACGCGTACCCCTGAAGGTATGCAGAAGTCTTCTAGGGGATACGTCAACTCATCTAGTTTTACAACAGGCTACATAAAAAGCACTAGCGAAGTCAGTACAAACTAAAATTTCATACAATGACTTGTTTATACTGCTCTATGTACTATACACTGAAATGTAACTACAATATTTATATTCAAATTGATTTATAACTATATGGTAAAAATAAGCAATTTTTCAGTCATAGCGTGCTGTGACGCTTTTGTATTTTTATGTCTGATTTTGTAAGCAAGTAGTTTCAGTGGTGAAACTTGGGGGTACACAAAAAAAATTAGACTCCTGAAAGGGGTACAGTCGTCTGGAAATGTTGAGAGTCGCTGTTTTATTCAACATCACATGTTCTTTCTATACGCTTTGCACTGGAACCCTTTGTTTGAGGATCTCAGAGTGCTTTGCAGATGAAAATCCCGTGTGGGGTGAGTAATGATTATACAATTGGGAATCTCAGCTACAGAAGAGAGTTTGTGACTTCTTTGGGTTTGCTTAGCAAGTTAGTGTCAGGAGTCAGGACTCATGGGTTCTTTCACTGGCTCTAAGTGTGTATTTTAGTAGATATTTATATTTGCAGTGTTAACACAGGGAATGTTCAGCAATGTCATATCTGTTATGTACTAAATGTACAATGGGAATGTGAATATTTTCACAGTGCAATAAAAATAATTGGCTATAACAGAGCAGATTCTCAGCTGGTATAAATCAGCAGGGCTCTAGGAGCTGGTCCAGTTTATGTCAGCTGAGAATCTGTTTCCGTGTGTGCGCTCTCGTAAGTGGTTCACATTTCACTAAAGTAGCTTTGCATTTCGTTTCTCGGTGTATCTATTCCTTTGGTACATGGTGTGCCACCGGAAACCTTAATGATACAGCCTATTAGTGCCTAGTGCCCGTAGTCTGGAATGATGGGTGCTTGATGTACAACAAAAGTTGAGCTGGATCACAAAACATACAGAAAATAGGTATTTTCTGATCTGTGTGTGGGGGAAAAAATCTGTTTTAAAAATCAGTAACCTAATCTGGGCCTACAAACACAGAAATGCCTTTATCCTAAACATCTGGTTATTGGATGGTGACCTTACAGGTCAGAGTTAAGTGCCCTAAATGTGTAGTTCCGTACCTTAGTGTGTTTGGATTTCTTTTAGCTCCAATCTTAATTTCCTGGGTTTGTAATGCTTATTTTAGGGGATAATGACAATATTCCTGTACTCGCTTTTATTCTTACTTCTTAAGAATGCTGATCAATACTCAACTTCAACTCCATTTTAATGTCTTCATCTCCAGACAGAACAAAGAGGTGGTGGTAGGAATGAACCTAGTTGGCAGGTTTCTCTTAGCGTCACAAAAGCAGCAAGTCTGCAGGAGGAATTGAAAAGAGGAACGGGCATCATCTTTGTCAATCAGCTCATGAAGGCTGTTCCATGCAGATAGGTCGTGGGGGCGTGGAGAGGGGAATAGAGGGGCGGGGTGGGGAAGAGAAGCTCAGAGCTCAGAGAGGCTGTGGAAGAAGCAGACAGATAGGGTGACAAGGCTGACATCGTATGTGGAGCAGCAGCGTAGCTAGGAATGGAAATTTGGATGGGCCCCAACTTTTGGATAGATGGGCAATGACAGACTGTGCCATCCGCTGGCCATGCCGGCTGGCTGTGCAGCCTGGTCAGGGTGGGGAGCGCTGATCCCTTCGGCTGCGCCCCGACTCTGCAGCGGCGGAAGAGAGGGGGCCGTTGCCTCGTTGCAGGGTATGGGCTGCTTCCCTTCAGCTGGGGGCTTGCGTCTCCTGCAGGCCATACGGCCCTGTGTGGGGTTGGCTCCGGCTGCACTGTGGGGGCACAAACAGGGGCTTGCCTGTGCACACAGCTAGGCCCAGACTCTGTTCTGAGTTGCCCAGCAAAGTGCATCCTCTCCTGGGAGCGCTGAGAGAGACCAGCCTCGCCGTTGCCACTGGACGTGCAGGAGACGAGCCGTGCAGAGATGCCGCTGGCCAATGGGCAGCCCCTGAGCACCTGCTAGCTTAGCTTCTCCCCCGATGCCACGCCCTGTTCCTAGCCCTGGTGCCCCCAGACACAGGGCTTCACCTGCCGAGCTGGGTGCATGCCTGGGGCAGCTCAGAAAAATGGCAAGGCAGGACAGAGCGTAGCTTTCTCAAGGGCGGGCGCATAGCTCCGTCCTGGATTTCAGCTGCCTGAGTGATGCTCCGGGCCGCTGTGCCAGCACCACACCTCTGCTCAGATTTGGGTGGGCCAGGATGCCTCCCAACCCCACCTGTGGCCACGCCCCTGATGTGGAGTGGGCACTGGGCCATGTCATGAGAATACATTTAGATAAGTAGGGTGGGGCATAGTTTTGTAGAGCCCTGAAGGTGATGAGAAACTTGACCTTAATCTCATGGAGAGGGCAGTGCCAGCATGAGGACTGATGTGGTCAGATCCATAGGCTAGGAAGGTGGTTTAGCTGCTGCTTGCTGTATGAGCTGGAGGAGGAAAGAGCAGGACTTAAATAGATTCTGTAGCTTCTTGGTCTTAGGCCAGGTCTACACTACAAACTTGCAGTGGTATGACTACCACACTCCTGAGCGACGTCGTTATCGCCACCTGACCCCTAGTGTAGACAGCGCCGGGTCAACGGGAGAGCTTCCCCCCAACCTAGCGACCGCCTCACAGGGAGGTGGATTCACTGCACTGTTGGGGGAAGCGCTCCAATCAGCATAGTAGGGTCTTCACTAAAGCGCCACAGTGGCACAGCTGCAGCGCTGTATGTGACAACAAGCCCTTAGATAATTTATGGTCCCCATCACCTCAGTATCTGCACACCTCATTATCTTTTCCCTCCGAAGGCCCCTATGAGGCAAGGCAGTGTTGTTAGTCCCATTTGACAGGGAAGTGAGGCAGAAAGAGACTGAGTGACTTGCCCAGGTCACTCAGGAAGCCTGTGGCGGAGTAGGGAATAGACACCAGGTCTCTGGCTAGCACCCGCTAACCATTAGACCACTCTCTGTCTCTGGAGAGTTTGTAGTACTCTTTGATGAGTGATGAAGGCTTGGATGAGAGTTCTAGCTGTGTGGCCAGAGGAAAGTTTGGCTCTCTAACAGTTAATAACAATGGTATTGATCAGATGTCTGTAAATATTAGTTTGGTTAATTAGAAGCTCACACTGCGGACATTTGTCTGAAAACTTAAATGATAACCGTCCACTTGACATTTGTCTGTTCATCCAACTGTTCAGCTCTGGTTTAATTGGGTATGGAGGGAAATAAACTTATAATTATCATCAAATGCTGATTTTTTAAAACATACTGCCTCCTAGCAAAATACCATTTTCTCCGTTGTTTATTTGTGTGATTAAGTACATTTTCATTTTTTGAAGGAAATTGATTTGACGCAGCATCTTGCCATTAACTTGTCAGAGCTGGGCAGATTGAAGAAAGGAGCATTTTTGTAAAATTGTCCTCTGTAGTCTCATAAAAACAAGTCATTTGCCTCAGAGAAAGAGGTGATATCTGTAAGGTAATAAGACAGATCCTTTTGTGTCTCTGGATTAGTTTAACATCATCTTTTTTTATTTTCATCCTTTAAATATTCCTCTTTTGTTGGGAGCAAATAATATACTTGGAGGTTTGTGTATGGCTCTGTGTATACAAACGGAGGGTGGGTGGGTGGGTGTGGAAGAAACAACTCTAGTAAATCACAAAGTTTTGTGTGTGTAACAGAGATTTAAGAGCTGCATTAAAGAACACTAACAACCAGTTTTCTAACTGCAGATAAAGGCACTTTTACACATATAACTGCTTTGGGGATACGATATCTCAGCTGTAAATTGTGAATTATAAACTTAATGGGGGCAGGCTCTCTCATTCTGGCTAGAAGGGGGGAAATCATTTTGAATGACCAATACATTTAAACATTTTACACTTTGCTTTGCTCAGACCGCTGCTGGCCAATATTCTCTTGGTTTCCTCGTGCTCCCCCATCTGTCTGTCTCCATCGGTTGTCTCTTGTCTCATCCTTGGTCCCTGCTCCAAAGAGCTTACAATCTATCTTTTTATTCTGTGTCTGCACAGTGCCTAGCACAATGTGATCCTGGACCACGACCCAGGCTCCTAAGTGCCATGGTAACACAAATAATTAATAATAAAAACAAAATAAGTGGTCTTCAGAGTTGCAGCTTCTTTCTGTGCCACAGGATCGTTTCCCACCCACATTCGTGTTGATGTGAACTGCAGTTAATGGCAACTGTTAGAACAAAATATTCTGATCTCCTAAAAATATAGAGTTAACCAGCAGTTTACTGGCTTCTGAGAACAGTAACCAGTGTGCACTTCTTCCCGTATATTTCATGTAAAGAACTATAGATGTGACTGTTAGTATAACTGCTTAATTGCAAGCTGAAAGTACTCTGGGTAAAAAATATGTATTATCTTTACGTATTACTGTAGTGCATCGAGGTTCCAGCCCAGTATAGGGGACATGTGCCAGGTGCTGTGTACACACTCTGGCGACGTCTACACTTATAGTGGCGTGTAGAATACAGGCACTACACATATAGCTACACGCTGCAGTGAAAGGCAAGCTACATCCACGCTCAGGGCTGGTGCAACCATTTAGGCGACCTAGGCGGTCGCCTAGGGTGCTAGGATTTGGGGGGCGCAATTTTCTTCTGCAGCGACCGTGGCAGCCAGATCTTTGGCTGCCCCAGTCGCCACTGGCATTTAGGCGGAGGGAGCTCTGGGGCAGGGGAGTGCGGGGAGGACCGCTTGCAGCAAGTAGGGGGGGCGGCACACAGGGGAACTCCTCGCCCCAGCTCACCCCTGGCCCGCCTCCTCCCTGAGCAGGCCATGGCTGCTTCACTTCTCCCGCCTCCCAGGCTTGCGGCGCCTAAGCTGATTGGTTCCGCAAGCTTGGGAGGCGGGAGAAGTGAAGCGGTGACGGCATGCTCGGGGAGGAGGCGGGGCAGGGGTGAGCTGCTTCACTTCTCCCACCTCCCAGGCTTGCGGCGCCAATCAGCTTAGGCTCCGCAAGCCTGGGAGGCGGGAGAAGTGAAGCAGCGACGGCGTGCTCGGTGTGCTCATGCTCGTGTGCGGAGCAGGGATGAGCTGGGGTGGGAGGGGTGCCTCAGGGCAGAGGGTGGGGAGCTGCTGCAAGGGGGCGCCTCAGGGCGGAGAAGGGCAGCTGCCGCGGAGGCCAGTGGGGACGCCTCAGGGCGGGGGCACGGAGTGGGGGAGCGCAAGGTAGAAGTTTCACCTAGGGCGCAAAACATCCTTGCATCGGCCCTGTCCACGTTTGTCAGGGCAGTGTGTAGCTACATGCAGCAACAACAGGCTCCAGCTGTGGGACATTGCTAATAATAGCAGTATAGATGTGGGAGGCACTGCTGAGGTGTGCAGAGAGCCATATAAGTTATATACTTTGGGGGTTCAGGCATGTAGGGCACTCAACTCGCTTTAGCAGTGTAGAAGGTGAGGCGCGGCTTTTTATATCTGTGCTAGCTGGGCGTGCAGTGTCAGTATTCTGCACCCTTCCATAAAGAGACAAAGGCCCCTGGGTTTGGGCAAAATGAACTCGTCTGAATTTCTGCCCAAGCCCAAATGCCCTCAGTTTGGGAGTGTTTCCCTCACCACATATACCTCTCTGTGGCTGCACGGGGCAAGCAGACTGCAAATCACACTGTGATTCTGTGCCAGAAATTTAGACTTCCTGGACCACACCATCCCTGGTGTAACTCAGCTAGAAGTCAAAGTACTAGTAGTAATAACTTTGAGATCAATCTATTGTAACCCAGAAT
Source organism: Mauremys reevesii (assembly GCF_016161935.1). Taxonomy (NCBI): domain Eukaryota; kingdom Metazoa; phylum Chordata; order Testudines; family Geoemydidae; genus Mauremys; species Mauremys reevesii. The sequence continues at coordinate 11,776,582 of NC_052626.1, read as the reverse complement.
GACTAATTCTTTCTGTGTGTGCGTGTGAGAGAGACGCACACACACTTCAGGGTGCAATCCAGACCAGCAAGGGGCTGTGTCGCCACTTGACCTGGGGCGCCTCACAATGCTTTGCTGCTGTAGCTCCCAACCTGGACTCATCACAAATAGCCAAACAGCATAAACTCTGAGTGTCTGTATAGCCACACCCTTAGGCCAGCAACTCTGACCCCAGCCGCACACCAGCCCCACTTGGGCTTTCAGCAGCATTGGTTACTACATGCAGGGTGACCCCAACACATTTCCAGTCCTGGATTCCCCCCCCACACACAAATGTGTGTCCCCCACTGCGCAGCCCTCTCCTAGACTGTCCAGATATATTGCGTCTGTTGCCCCTCTACAGTTTGCCATTTAAATGGAGTTACCCACTCAGCACTGGATTCATTTTGATTAAAGAATAAAACAAGTGTATTTAGCTACTAAGAGATTTTTACGTGAGTACCAGTAATGAGGCATTAAAGTCAGAAATGGCTACAAGAAAAATAAAGGGAAAACATTTTCTAAACTTAACATACTAGACTTGGTTCAAGGTACAGCTCTTACCACATGCTTCCAGCAACAGGCCTGACCAAATTCCAGGTCAGGATCTTCTCCCAGTGTCCAGAGGCTGTTTCTTTTGTCTTAAGTGAAAAAGAGAGATGAGTAGGAGAGAGAACTCCCTTTGAGTTGCATTCCTCAAAGCAAAGTTTATTCAAATAGTAAACATGGTGTCTGGTGGTGAGAGATGTTCCATGCTGTTTCTTCTCACTTCTGTTTGATGAAATGTAGATTTTCCTTGTCTCCTGTCTTCCCCCTGTTTGCAATTTTTATTACACACGTTCCTTTGTTTAAGACCTGCTTGACCAGTCCTGCCTAATTGATGGTAGTGGGGTTGAACATATGCCACCAACAACATTTAGAGGGAATTTATCACTTTATATATAATGTTGCTACGCACATTTCATCATATTATTGACCAGTGAGTTGTTAGTTTTCAAATGATACCTCACAAGGCATATTTTGTATAAAGTCTATTACAATAATGTGTCGGGTGTGAATACAGGGGTGCATTTGGTCACTGTGTGTGTGTTTGTGTGTGTGTGAACTATATTTACCCACTTTCATTCTTACAGTTGGTATTTATAGCCACATCACATGCCCTATTGAGATGCATGTACTTCAAAAAGAGAAAAAAGTGGGGAACTGTTCCACATTTTACCTCCCCGAATTCTCAGGGCCCCCCAGAGACTGAAGATGGTATGATCCAGAGTGTGCTGTCATACAGTGTTTGAAGGGATTAGGAAGACTAAGTAGCAGTCATCGTTTGTCACTTTATGTAAGGTACATTCAGTGCTTTTTTCCCAAGGCCCGGGGCTCAACGAAACAGTCCTCTCCTTTCCTCGCCCACCCCCCTTCCCGTGTAAGTTCTTTTTAACAAAGTGTCTCAAACGCACCACTCTCAAGGGCTCTCCGCTTTCATCCCGGATCATTTCACAGGTGGTTGGATGTGATTCCTCCGGAGAGGGAGGTATTTGGCATGTGCTTCATTTGGTATTGTTGGGGGAGCAAAGTGGGTGCAAGACTTTTCTGCTAAATATAGCCCACTGTGAGCCTGAGGCGCCTTTTACTTACCCCACCCTGACCCAGGAGCAGTCCCACAGAAGTCACTGGGGTAGAGCCAGCGACAGAGAGAGGTGAATCAGGACCTGTGGGTAGAATTGAGAAATGGTGCATCCTTTTATATAGTACAAAAGCATCTGCCTCAGTTAAATCCCTGTACGCTAACTTGGACCCTGATCCAAACAATCCATTGAGATCAATAGAAAAACTTACATTAACTTCAGTGAGCTTTGGATCGGGCCATTAGACACTCTAAGCCCTACTGCCACCTGCTCCACGGACGTCTAACTGGGACGCTCGCACAGCATGGAACTGGAACTTAGACTTTCTTCCAGTTCCTAGGTTTGCAAATTATACCTACTTAGACACAGGAGTTGGCCAGTGTAATTACGACCAAGGGAGTGTGTAAGAGGAGCTAACATCGACCACCAAACATGTCACGTCTGAATATGCTCCATTATCTTTAAAACATCAGTTCTAGAAAGGAAGAATGGACAGTACTGCCTCAGTTTGCTGGTATAGAATTAATTGCCTCTCTTTGGAGACACAACAGAATTTAAAATTGACCCTAACTGATTAAGCAGGATCATGTCAGTAGTCCTGAATCATTAGCACTAGCGAATGGTGTAGGGTACCAGCTGCAGTATGTACTCTGGCTTAGGAAGAAAGGTGATAGAGCTGTAGTTCAGACTGTCTGCAAATGTGGTCAGTAGTTCAAACATCATTTATTTTTTTTGTACAGAGCTTTCACTATTGGCACCTTCCATTGAATAATTCATGTGGGATGTACGTTGCCAGAGAGTCTCTTCAAAAACTAAGTCAGAGGTAGCTTCCAAAGCTCCTTTTCTCTTCTTTGTTGTAAATCATATCTAATCTCTCCTGTCTATAAAGAGAGGCGATCAAAATATCCTTGAATTTAGATCAATGACGACTTTATCAGAGCTAAGTCTGTTTCAGTGGATTTAGCCAAGGTTTTTAGCTTTCCCAAAGCTTGTTACATTTTTATTAGAATCAACAGAACAAGACTTTCAATCTGTAGTACATGTCTGGCCCACATCTCCATAGGATCTGAGCACTTCACAATTCATAATGTATTTATCCTCGCAGCATCCCTGTGAAGTAGAGTATTGCTATTATTCCCATTGTATGGACGGGAAACCAAGGCACAGAGAGATTAAATGACTTGCTCAAGGTCACACAGGAAGGCTGTCATGGAACAGGGGATCCAACTCAGGTCTCCCAAGTCCTAGGCTAATGCTCTAACCACAGGACGATCATCTGTGTCCACCTTGTAACGAGGAGGCCTTGTGGCACCTTATTTTAATGAGAGTTGCATAAAATACATTATATAAATTACTATGAAAATTATAAATTATACCTGGAATTTTCAACAAATCTCATTGCTGGCCTAACTCTGCTCCCACTGAAGTCAGTGGTTCAGACTCCCCATTGAGTTTGGCTAACACTGTGAGCTTCTGAGAATCCCTCACTTGCATGTTTAGTTCTAGTATGCTCAGTTTGAGCAATCTAAAGACAAAGAATTATTCAGTGCAGAAATTTGTAAAAATGCAATCCATCGAAGTGTCGCAATCTGTTCAGACGTTTTGTGAGCAGGAATTAGACAAAACTAGTTTAATAAATTGTCAGAAATTATTTGCTAATCTCTAAAAGATTTAAATGACAGTCACTGGTGTTCTCAAGGTAGATTTCATTTTCATGTGAAGATATTATCTTTAAGGTTCCCCTTTTACGATCAGGACAGAATACTAATATTTTATGAATAATTATGTATAATAGAGGCTATATTCACATATATAATCAATGGTAGCTAAACAAACTGCACCTGCTGTGAGAACAGTTATCAGTCTTACTTTCCATATTTGTATATTCAAAATAATTGGACAGAACATGCTTTTAAAATCACAACAGTTCTGTCATTTCTCCCTTTAGTGCTAAAATTAGTTTTATATATTGGATCACGATAAAATCAATACTTTGTAATTCACTATAATCCACAAGTTAATGACAGAAAATTACTTTGACAATCGCAGTCAGTGAAAGGGCAAGGACAACAAGTGTTACTGATGCAATAGCAAATAAACTGTCCTAGGGCATCGCCACATGTTCACATGCTGTTCAGTTCAAAAACGCTGTGCACGCCGGTGGACTTCATGGTCTCCAAAGTCTGAAGTCAGCTCATCTACATGGGACTGTTGAGGCCTTTTGCTGAGCCAGTTTATTATTTATTAGTAACTTGAGCACATACTTAAATACATTGCTGAACTGGGGCCTATTTTAACAACAGATGGTCAGTGCATAAGGCAAATAATGATCCATGTCTCAACATACGTGTGTCCTAGAAGACATCCTAGTATTGTTTTGAAGAGTGAGAGAATGAAGCAAACTTTAATATTCTTTGAAAATAGGGATTAGAATGTTATACTATCCTCTCCCCCGTGGAAGTATCAACCTCCGAGATAAGAATTGTTAAAAATATCCTTACATTAATTGCTGCTTTAGAGATGCTCAGTTGTTGTTCTTTTACAAGGAAGTAGGTCATTCTATTCATGAGATTCCTACTGCAATGTAATTATTGTGAAAAACAGATAACAAATGGGTTTTGTGCTTAACTTGAATTAAGGCAAATTTAGCATAATTAAAGCTCTAACAAGCTATATTTATGTGTATATATCTACGACTTCCAGCTAAATCTTCAAAATATGCATTGAATTTTATTTTGGACCTATAACTATTCCAATACAAGTTTGAGAATTCATCAGACTCTTACTGCATCTAGCATAGGAAACTGGAATGGACAAATAATAGCTTAGTTAATTAAGAAGCTCAGTTCTTTTATTACTTTATGCAACTTTAGCAGAATTTACTTGAAGATTTGCCATATTTTTTTTCAATATTTTTGTTTTTTAAATAGAATTTTCCCATGCAATAGCATTGGTCAGATATCACCTGCTTTCTCTTTCATTTTCTGCTCAGTGAAATATAAGGAGGTGTCACAAGGTCAGTCCTCGTGGCTTGGCAGTCCACAGTTGGGCCACTCCTTCAGTGGCTAGTGGGGGGGGCAGACCCACCCACTACTCCAGGCCCCAGTCCAAGGACCCTACAAACAGCAGCTTCCTGCTGCATCTTCCTTCCTGCTCACTGTCTCTATTCCTGGGCCACTTCCCTGCAGCCTCAGTTCCTTATGCTCCTTCCTCCAGCTCCTTTGCCCTCTTCCCAGGGCCTTGAGCCTGTAAGTCCTGGCAGCCCATCAGGAGCTCTCCCTAGCTCCTCTGGTCCCTGCTAGCACCTGCCCGTCCCCAGGTGCTGGTCTCTCTGTAGGAAGCCAGTCTTCTCTCTAGGGCTCCCAGCAGCAGACTAACTCCCTCTGGTCTGCAGCTTCCTTTTATATGGGCCGACTGGGCCCTGATTGGCTGGTCCAGCCATCGCCCTAATTGTCTGCAGTCGTCACCCTAATTGGCTGTTTCCCCTGCAGCCCCTCCTTTGTCTGCATGCCGCTCAGCCTCCCTAGGCTGGTTTTAACCCTCTCAGGGCCAGTGCAAGGCACATGAGGCATAGAGTAGTATTTCTCTTTGACATGCAAGTGAAAGTTACAGTTTAGTTTTACATGTAGTAGCACAATGCAGGGAGTATAGACCTATGCTTTTCTCTCCGTATTTCCCTTGCTTAACTTAATATTCAAAAGGGAATCCAATTCAAAGCAAGCACTTCTTAAAGGCTGTTGAAGACCCATGAACAGGGCTGGAGAAGAAGGCATCTGTGTGTGGGTGGGGTGTGTGTGTAAGTCACAGGGTGTATCTGTTTCTACTCCAGCCCACTGGCATAAGTTAGAACAGTTCAGTTAGATACTCTATATGCTTCTTTCTGATCTAAACAACAGTGTGACTATGTACTTGTCGATTGCCACATTTCTTCCATGGCTGTATTTCAAAGTGTGTGTGAGACTTTGTACCCTCTATTTGTTTAGGTATGGAAGATGCTATGTTAACAGAAGGTGTTATTGATTATTAAATGGGCACTATCCAAATTGATCCAAACCTTTAAAATTGGCTTAGTTTAGTTTAGTAATCATGACAGTGTTTGGGCTGGATCTCATTTCTTCCCACCCAGTTTGTCTATCCCTATTTTTATCTGACAGATTTAAAGGCCATTCACTCCTGTCCCCATGGGATATACCCTCTCACGCACCCGTGTAGGCCTGGCACAAGCAATGAAAGAAAACAGAAGTTAACAAATGACTAAGCATGAATTCATATGCTAGTAAATGTTAGTAAACAAGGCTGCAGCTGCAAAGTCATCACACATGACCCTTAATATTTCTTTATCTACTACCTGCTGGTTATTTACAAGGCCACTTGTGAATTTCATGCTTTGTCCATTGTTAACCTCTGTTTCGTTACTTCTGTTTCCTTTGTTAATGCAAGGCCTATAACCCATAATATTCTGATGCTCTAAGCCGCCTTAGACTGTCTTGTAAAAGTGCTTTCAGTGGCGCTCTTTTAATATGCCAGCAGGCACACGTTAATACTGCAAGTGAAATCTTTGCAGTGATGCCCTATAGGGAGGTATCCTTTATAAATCAGGTCTCTCTCCATGAAGGAAATGTGTCAGATTACATTTGGGATCTAATGTAGCTTGGGGAAAGTATTACCTGAAAGAACACCCATCCATCCAAAATTATGAACAGATCTAATCTCTCCCACAGTGAAAAGTGGATCCTTGACTACTGTTTAAAACATAATCGCTGTACATTGATAAAAGAACTGTTTTTCACTAGTCCACTGCCTCTTACCTATGAGAGATACATCCATATAAAATGATGGCAGATGTCCCAAAGGCCAAGCATTTTGTCTTCAATGCCCTGTGCTGAATCTAGCAGTGTCAGTAGAATTAATAAATGGTGCTCTCACTGTTAATCATTTTCAGTTCTTTGCGATTATCTTGATGTTTAACTCCATAGTGCATGACACGAAGCAGGGTTTAATTCTTTGGTATGACATGAGTTATCTTACCTCTGAAACTCTCAGCTGGTGATAGCATGAACCTGCAATGCATTTGTAACTAAACCAGAAATCCCTTGGGAGGATACTCCCAGTTCCAATAAGGTCCCATGACTGACCTAATGAAGCCCCGGATTGGTGTATTGCTCCACGTGGGACTGCATGTACTCCATTCCCTAGGAAAGAGTGTAGCAAAAGTCACAAATCCAGCTGCCATAGCAATGAACCTATAAGGGGACAGCTCGTCTGAGTCACCAAACAGCCCAGTGCTGGTGCAGCACCATGGAGAGCTCCTTGGATGTCCCTTTGCCACACAGCAGTACAAGTCTGCAAAGTATTTTGAGTCCTCTCGCCAGCACCCAGCATTCCCGCGGCTGCTATTTCAGCGCTTTCAGTGGTAGCAAGAGCAGACTGGCTAGTGTAGAATGTTCACTGGTGGCCACAGGTGTTTTAACCACCATGTCTTCTAGGCTTACTCTGAGCAATGGTAAGTAATACGGTGCTGAAGGCACCAGTAGCTGGTCTCCACTCGTGCTCCCACCATTTCTGCGATCAGTAGAACTGAACTAGTGGGTACAACAGTGGGAAACATTGGGGGAGAGGGAAGGAGAATGGAGCAGGCCCCTTCCCTAAGGGGCCACATTTTAAGAGCTGTGTCACCAGATAGTCCCACATAACCCTGCATGACCTTCCTGTAATTGGGTAGAAACAGGGAACTATCTAGTTTGTGCATGGACAGATGACTTGCATTTGCAAAGGTGAGCAGCTGGCTCAGAAAATAGCTTCCCTTTAATCTGATAGGTGGGTCTTTGGTGACCCCAACCTTCCTGGGGCTGAGACTTGAACTGGGGGCACTAGGGTCTGAAATCAGCAGCTCTGCTATTTCAGCCAAAGGCGAGTATCTAACTCATGTCACTAGTGGCTGCACCCCTATCTGCTTTGCCGGTTTCTTGTCACAAGAGGGCTCAGCAACCTCCATTTGTTGCCAGTTAACGTGCTGGGAGCACAATTTCAATCCAGTAGAAATCTGAAGAAACTTCTCTATGGTGTCTTGAATTAAGTCAGTCACAGGAACAATGCAGTAGCTGAGCACTCCTCATTCCTCTCACATGTTCCTTCTACAGCAGTTGTGCAGTACTGATGAGTTTCTCAGCAGTCCCTAAATAGGAGGGGATGTCTTTTTTTGTAACAGGGATCTGGAGTAGAGACCAGCTGATATGAGCATCTTAAAGGCAGAATAAAACTAGTGGAGAACTGGAATAATAGACCATTCAGAGAGACTGTTTTCAACGTGTGCTTTTCAAACATGGATTCCCCTGTATTGTCAGAAGGCAGGGCCAGTTTTGTTTGCCACGGGTGGCCAAAACTGTGACTTTGACTAGATTCTGGTTTTGAATGACTCTTGGTTATTTACTATTACTTTTTAATAATAATTAATAATTAATAATAACTTGTGTAGCATTGCAGACATACACAACGCTTGGCAAAATCTTACAGAGTAAGACACATTTCCTGCTCTGCAGACTCTTCAATCTAAGGGACAAATTGTGCCCTTTCTCCTTTGTGGGTGTGTGCAGAGTTGTAGGGCCTGAGCAGATTTCTCCAGGGCAGATGCCGGCAGACTGCCTCAGGGACTGCTTGAGGGAGCATGCTGAATAGTGCTCCTGAAACCAGCTGGTGAAAGGTGTAGCGTATGTCCCTTCCAGCACCAGAGGCCAGCAGGTGGGCAGTGGGGACTCAGACCTGGCTTCACTCACACCACAGTACTCAGGGGATGCTAGGTCAACATGCCTTGGTCACACATAGCTGGAGTAAGAAGACCCTTGAAAGGCTCTCCCATTCTAGTGCACCCACTCTGGACAAACCAGAATGCAGCCCTATGCATAAGAGCTGTCTGTGAACCCAATGGGAAAAGGAGTTTTCAGTCTCCAAGATAAATGTACCCTTTTACGGAGAAAAGAATCCTTCTGAACGGGAGAGTTCAACAGAAGCAGTCAGCCACATTGCCTGGAGAATCTACAATCGACCACTCACCACCAGATTTTTCCCCATTACAAACTCTACACACATGCTGGGAACTGCTGGGATGAGGGAACTGAACGCGGAACATTAATCTTTATCGTCTTTTCTTTTTCCCTCTTGAGTCCAGTGAGGCCCGGATCATGCAAAACGATGCCAGTTCATCTCCCATCAAGCAGCATTTGTTAAAGTTTCTTTTCTGGCAGATTTGCTGCATTCTGTCTACTTAATAACTGAGAAAATATGAAACCTAATGAAAATGTTATCCATCTGTCAAGCTTATTGTGGCTATTTGTAAACAGCCTTGTTACTCATATTGCATTAATTAGATACAAATTATGACTGCAATTCATATATTTTTCTCTTCCTTATTTTTTAGTGAGAAGCTGGATGGAAAAGCTAAAAGATAAGGTAGGAAACTCTTTATTTCCCTTGTTTGATTTTAAAGACAATTACATTTGGACTTTTGGAAAAAAGAAGTCTAGACTGGTGAAGTTATTTTGGGGGAGTTCTATGGGTCACTGAGATCTGGGTGGATAATTTCTCTTTCCTCTCCTTCCATCTCCTGGTTGGTGAGAGGCAGGGAGCATTTCTTTTTCCATTCCTGGCTGCTGGAAAGGCTGAAATTTTTTTCTCTCTCTTTCCTTCTTGTCTCCCTGGAGGCCTGGGAAGGGATCTCAGTAGCTCGGCTCTGAGGGATTAGCACTGCCCTCAGGCAGGGAGGATGCCTGTGCTGTTTGCTCTACCTAAGATTGAGGTGCCGTAACCCCACGAACATGCACTTCTAAAGCATAGGGGGAGTGTGACTGTTTTTAGGATATGATGGTGTGTGTTCCCTTGTCCTAGTGCAGCACCCTTCCTTGGTACCGCTCACGTGCCTGTTCTAAACCCCCCTGACCTTCGGATTGCTGCCTGACCTTCCTCCCCTCTCCTTTCCAGCCTGGCCTCCGCTCTGGAGCCCTCTCCCAGCACAGTGTAAGGGTACATCGATACTCTGTAATTGGACATCCACGGCTGGCCCTGCCAGCTGACTTGAGCTCGCAGGGCTCAGGCTGCAGGGCTGTTTCACTGCAGTGTAGACCTATGGGCCAGCGCTCTGGAACCCTCTCACCTCAGAGCGAGCGAGAGAGCGCGTGTGAGAGAGCTAGAGAGTGTGCATGAGAGAGAACATGAGAGAGAGTGTGTGCGTGCAAGAGAGAGTGCGTGCATGCAAGACAGAGGAAGCAAGTGCACGTGCGAGAGAGCACATATACGCGTGCGAGAGAGGCTGGGTGTGTGTGCAAGAGAGAGTGTGTGTTTCAGAGAGCAAGCGCATGCAAGAGACAGCGAGAGAGGGTGTGCGTGCAAGACAGCGAGAGAGGGCATGCGCGTGAGACAGCAAGAGAGGGTGTGCGCATGAGAGAGAGCACACGTGCGAGTGAGCAAGTGCATGCGAGTGTGCGAGTGCGAGAGCACACGAGAGAGAGAGCATGACAGAGAGAGAGAGAGAGCGCGCACGCCATGCGGCTGCTGCTGGCTCCTCGTTCAAGAAGAGCTGAAACTGCCCAGAAAAGCCAAGAGGAGGTGTGGGAGCAACGAAAACACCAGTGGAACCCGGTGTTTTGTTCACTTCCCTGGAGAGTTGTCGGTGGCTTCAAGGAGGATCTGTTGCACCAACCGCTGGGTGGGACTCAGCTTCTCAGGCACTGCCCAGGGAGAAATACAAATTTCGTAATGTTGTGAAGCTATTGCAATGTTATTTAATTGACAACAAAGAAACGGAAGCCAAAGAAGAATAAATCAGGTGGCCCCTGGGCTTTAAAACACAGTTTGTGACTCACTAGGGCTTCGAACCCCTTTTGGTAAGATTAGAACGAAAGCTCTCAGGGCCTGGACCGATGATCACAAGGGGAAAATAACACTGATCCCTGAGTCCCAGCAGTTCCACTCACCCCCACCCAGCACCACCTACCCGAGCCCATCAATATAATGGGGGAGAAGGGATCAGGATAGCGGTTTTCCTGGAATGGTCTGTGTGAGGGGATTAAGGTGAGTTTCTACCTGTCCTATGTTGAGGTGCTTGTCTGCCTGTGCTAGCGAGGAGGTCCAGTGTGGGGCTTTTAGCAAAACATCTTAGCCTAGGACTCAGCCAGTCCACCTCAAAAGACTCAAGATTGGGGGGAGGGAGAAAACCATCTTCATGATGAAAACAAAGACCAAGACTGAGTGTCCTGAGTGACTGTGGCATGCACACAAATGTGTCGCCGGCTATTGCCAAAGCTACCCCAGTACATTGCACTGACTTGGTGTCATTTTTCTTCTCACCGAGTGCATGTCTTTCCTTTTTCTCCTCCTGGCACTTCCCTCTCCAGCTTTTTCCTTTCCCTGTTGCAGACGCCTGTGCACTGTGCAATTTCAAATCGGAATTGCTCTGTTCTTTATCATATCGATTGAGCCTGTTGCAAGGCTGGTGCCATATTTCATTACTGTGCCCCCACCCGGGCTTTACTGCCGTTGTTCCAGTGTAAAAAAAAATCAGTTAGCATCCCCATTACGGCGGGTTTTGCCTCAGATTCACAGACACCCCAGGGGTTGGCAATTATACCGGGGCTGATTTTTTTTTCATGCTACTTTATATTATCTAGTAACACTTTGTTCCAGTTCAAAAAAATAAACACCCCAAAATAAAATGCTAAATAAAACCACTCACTCACCCTCTTGTGTCCTTTCCCCTATTGAGATTCCTAGTAAGATTTAGGCTTAATATTTTCTCTTCTCTGCTCAGGACTGCATTCCTGAACCCCTTACTGCCTCCTGTCCCAATTCTCCACCAGCCCATCTGATCTCTGATGGCTCAGGCCCTGGGCCGAAGGGAGCGTGCCGTGGTTCTGCGTGAATGCTGCCTGGAACTGCTTTGGGAGGCAGGGAGCATGTAAACGAGCCATCCTTGCAATCCTGTCTCTATCCTCCCTTCAAGGGCTGTGGAAATGCCACAGGGGATGCGCAGATAAGGGGTCACTAAACTGATGTCCCCTTTCCTCTTCAGTGGGGGGCGGAGGTTATATATCATGGGAGTGTCTTCCCCCTCTTCCAAATGTCACAAGGGGGGTTCTTTGCCCCAGCTAGCTCTATCCCACTTGCAGCCAACATGTAGAGTGATGCCCCGTGTGGCCTCTTTAAGTCCTATGTTGTTGACCCTTCCAAGCCCTGTGGAGTCAGGCAGGCCCTATTCACGTGCAGAACCTGCCAAACATCACCTTCATGGGAGCAGTCAGGTTCCACCCCCGGGGCTGGGGGCAGAGGAGTGGCTACACAGCTGCCCCTGAAGTGGGGTTTCCCATTGAGTATGCACGCAGCGCTCCACAGGCTAGGATGGGAGGGAGTAGGGCCAGGGTTTGGATACGGGACCCTGACACAATTGCACGAGGAAGCTCTAGAAAGGAGCACAGATTTGTTAGGGTCATGGCTGGCTAGAGAATCAAGATTCTGACACAGAACAAACACAGATTTCTGGATTGGAAACCAGGCCTGGGCTAATGCTAACAGCAAGCGTTTCAACCTCCCCTCGCAGTCTGCACTCACAGCAAAGTTCCAGGAATAGAAATGCCCATAGTGTATTAATTAGGTCACACAATTAAGGCACCTTAATTAACTCTGAAATTTAGCCATTCAACTGTATTCTTCCTAACCTCCTTTCGCAGTAACTTTAAAGCAGGCAGCTGTCTTTCCTGTTGAGTGAGGCTACATTTTCAAAGAATGCACATGCAGCACCCAGTAATGTGCCATTAAAGAACCAGTGAATGCAAACAAACAGCAAACACGTTTCTCAGGCCTTGGGATTCAGGGATAAAGCTGTTACTATGGGAAAAGCCCTGTACCAGACCGACAAGGTGGGTGAGGTAATATCTTTTATTGGACCCTCACCCACTTTGTCTTTAATATCCTGGGACCAACATGGCTACATTCCGGTGACCGTTCTGATAGAGCCATGATATTAAGAGGGGTTTATGATGTGGCCAGTGTATAAATCAGCTCTCACTAACAACTTCTTTCTCAGGGGAGAGTCTGTATGTTCAGTCTCCAGTTTAAAATCCAAAGGCAATGCTTGCCGAATAGCATTTTTTCCACTTAGTGGTTTATGGAAGAAAAGTAATTACGGTTAAAAAGCATGTGTCAGATTCTTCTAGCACAGGGGTGGGCAGAGTTTTTGGCCCGAGGGCCACATCTGGGTATGGAGATTGTATGGCGGGCCTTGAATGCTCACGAAATTGGGGGTTGGGGTGTGGGAGGGGGTGAGGGCTCCGGCTGGGGGTGCAGGCTCTGGGGTGGGGCCAGAAATGAGGAATTCAGGGTGCGGGAGGGGGCTCTGGACTGAGGCAGGGGGTTGGGATGCAGGGGGAAGGTGAGGGCTCTGTCTGGCAGTGCAGGCTCTGGGGTGGGGCTGGGGATCAGGGGTTGGGAGTGTAGGAGGGTGCTCCAGGCTGGGACTGAGGGGTTTGGCTGGTGGGAGGGGGATCAGGACTGGGACAGAGGGATGGTACATGGGAGGGGGTCGGGGTGCAGGTTCCAGGTGGCGCTCTCCTCAAGCAGCTCCCAGAAGCAGCACCACATCCCCCCTCCAGCTCCTACACAGAGGCGCGGCCAGGTGGCTCTGTGTGCCACCCCGTCCGCAGGCACCGCTCTGCAACTCCCATTGGCCGCGGTTCCTGGCCAATGGGAGCTGGGGGGCAGCGCTTGGGGCAGGGGCACTGTGCGGAGCCCCCTGGCTACCCCTACACGTAGGAGCTGGAGAGGAGACATGTAGCTGCTTCTGGGAGCAGTGCAGAGTGGGGCAAGCCCCTTACCCCACTCCCCGGCTGGAGCTCAAGAGCCGGATGAAAACGTCTGAGGGCCGGATGCAGCCCCTGGGCTGTAGTTTGCCCACCTCTGTTCTAGCTTTAGACTCCCTCAGTTGGATGTGTATGATTGCACATGAATGAGGACCAAAACTAAAAGGCCCCCAATTTCAGCAGGCCTCTGAATTGTGCATGCATCCATCTATATGTGTCAAAACCATTTTGGTCACTTACCTTTGCATTTGTGTGTGCATATATGGAAGGGTAAGGAGCTGTGTGTGCGATGCCAGAGCTGTTTGCACGTGCAACTGTTGGGTGCATCCAAACCATAGGAGCACTAAAAATGTGGGTGAACTTTCATTTAAAACAGTAAAATGTAAAACAACACACATTTTTAAAAAAGTGTTTTTGTAACTCTAGAAGTTATTTCCTAAATATTCTTTTTTTTTTTTTTTTTGGTTACTGGCCATTTCCCTGATTATAAACTCCCAGGCAATGCAAATTTTCTTATACTTAATAGTGAATTTAAATCAGGTTATCCTTGCTGCATTTCTCATGGCGGGTGTTTTCTTCTTGGCTAAGTTACATGTTGTGTCTCAGCTTGGGTGACCAGATGTCCCGATTTTATAGGGACAGTCCTGATTTTCGGGTCTTTTTCTTATATAGGCTCCTATTACCCCCCACCCCGTTCTGATTTTTCACATTTGCTGTCTGGTCACCCTAGTCTCAGCTGTGATAACAGCATTCCCTTAGTAGCACTGTACTGCACACTTAAATTATGCAGCAGGAAATTCACCCCTCCTTACAAACAGGCAGAGTAATTTGGCTTTGTGCATGGAAGCAAGCGGGAGTGGGATGGAGTTGGGCATTTACCCTCTTTCCCCAATCTGTGGGCACAGTCTGGGGCTGCAGTACAACTCCTCTACTGCCACTATTTCAGCAGCTGGGCTGGAATAGATCCCTCTGGGCAGGAAATCTTGGGCCACTGGATCAGTTTAAACATAGGTTCTGTCACCGCCCTGTTATCATGTCCACAGCACCTCCCTCCCCATTGGCCTGTCTGAAGCTAGTACAGAGACCTCCTCCGGGGCAAAATTTTTCAGCCAAAACATTGTCTTGGTGGAAAAAGCCGATTCAGGTTGCCCAGAATATTTACCAAATTCGTGTTGATTTCGGTGACTTATTTCAGTTGGGGAAAAAAATCATAAGTTTTGTTTTGACACTTTTGATCCAAAGCAACTTTTTGTTTCAAAATTACCTTCAATTTTATTTTTAAGCAGAGTGGGGAGACTTGAAATCAAAACGAAACACTCTAGTTGAAGCATTTTTTCCTGACCTTTTGATTGCTCCTAAATTTTGAAAATGTTCAATTTTGGGTTGACCTGAAACAATTTTTCTCCCCAGGATTTCCAGCAAACTGAAAAATCCATTGTTTGCCCAGCGTTCGTAGGCAGTGCAGAGACTCCCTGTCAATGCCAGTATGGCCCCCATCGATGTGGTGTTCTCCTTATTACAGATGGAGAGCTTGTATTTAACAGCCTAATTATTTGTACAGAGGTATTAGCCCAGCAATGAGCGCCCGCAGCAAGCCAGTGTGTCCTGCTCTCTGCAGTCCAGAACCCCGCCTTCCAAAATGGAGGATGACCATTATTCTCTGCAGCCATATGGTTGCATGACAGCCACTCCACACGCTCGTGTGCACACACATCCCCCAACATCCTGGTACACCAGCTATTCCTCACACACACGCATGCGCGCGCACACAGGCACAGACGCACCCTGGCAGATAAGTGGGACAGAAGGCCTTTGGGTGGAGGGTGACGTTAGCCCTGGCTGAGTGGGACTACAGTTTCAAAGAATGCATTTTAAGCACACAGCAGCGCACAGTTAACCATGCACCAGGGAGTGCAAAGAAGTGGCCGTGATTCCATAAGAGAACTGAAGCTCCTGGCCAATTGTTCCCTAACCTGAGCTCACGTAAGCCCAGGCCCTTTTATTTCTGCGCTCTGATTTCGGCACACCTCATTTCAGGGGTGTGGTGTTCAACATGCAACGGGACTGTGGTCACGCCCATCTAGGCACACAATTAGTTATACACATACAACACAGGCTTTTTTCTCTCCCCCACTGAGTCATCTGGTAGCAGTGACACTATGCAACCCGCCCACAGCATTTGCAATCCAGTGCCTCGTTTCTTTCCTTTCTTAAGAGTACGGAACTGTGGTAAGTCTTGTCAAATCCTGCGTTTTTCATTGCGACGACTGTCCCTGTGCAGCCATTGGAGCAAAGGTGGTTACAGGCTGGGAGGGAGCGCAGAGTCATTCCAACTCTAAACCCCGGCTAGCCTTGAAAAGGCAAAGGGGCAAATTTCACACTGCTGTACGCAATGATGTCAGTGGAGTTGCAGCCGCGTATGCCAGGGGTGACTTTAATCCAGAGTTTTTAATGGAACTTGACCCTTTAGAGGTTTGGCTCAGGCAGGGATTTAAAACACGTGAGGGGGCTGATGCTGTCTGAAACTCATTTAGTCTGTCCCTAATCTTCAGATCCCGCAGTGCTGAACACAGTACAAACACCTCAATAGGCCAGGTATCATGCAAAGAGACTCGTCTTAGGCTATATAGCAAATTATCTTGCTTTCACTAAAAACTCATGTGGAGGGCTGATTTTCCTATATCTGCCTTCTGCAGCATTCTTACATTCTCCTCTGAAGCAGCTGGCTCTGGTTACTATTAGAATCAGGAACTGGAGTAGAAGGCTCTCGGGTCTGATCCAGTCTGTCACCTCCTATGTTCTTATGCAAAAACTGAGGCTGATAAACATGTATATCTGAAGGCTAGACCATTCATTTTGTTGTGTCTCCATGCATTTTAAAAGGGATAATGATACCGCGCCTATAAAGCGCTTGGAGAGCTACTGATGAAAAGCACGATATAAGAGCGAGGTGGTGTTATAAATAGTTCTGAGCCCTTCCCACTTTTTTCAGGGGTGGTTGCGTTTGGGAACATGCTGTAACATGAAGCATGGAAATATACTGCGGTCTTACGCTAGTAGAAAAAGGACCACCTTGAATGGCTTGCCTCTTTAGTATTGCTGTGATTGTCTCCTTTTCATGTAGGCGGGATACATGTCGGGGATGCTGGTTCCTGTGGGGGTTGGTATAGCTGGAGCCCTGTTTATCCTGGGAGCGCTCTACAGCATTAAGATCATGAATCGCCGAAGGAGAAACGGCTCCAAAAGGCATAAAAGAAAGGTACAGCACATGGAAAGAAAACCCAGATCTGCTCTCCTGACCACTCTCCTGTTCCCATTTCTGGTTCATAGAGTAAATACAAGCTAATTGTGGAGCATCTTTGTGTGTTTGGGTTGGACTGGACCACTGCTCTAGATTATATTCATTATAGTGGGGGAGGGCGGGTGAAGGAATTGAAAGGTTTTGCCCCTGTAATTGAAGCTGTGCAATGTTTCTTTTCTTTTCCTTAGCAGAGGGAATTTAACAGCATGCAAGATCGAGTAATGCTCTTAGCTGATAGCTCTGAAGATGAATTTTGAACCTGACTGCGGAGCCATTGTGATTTCCAATGACTTTTTCGGGGGCAAGGGGAGAAGAAGGAAGGCGTTTGTGCTGCATCACTGCTATCAGCCACCACGTGCCACTGTGTAGCGGTTTTTACATCCTGGCAAAACAGGCATGTTGTATTCTAAATGTAATGCGCAATGATGTTTGTTTTTACACCGTAGTGAGATTACACATTCACACAGTGCACCTCATTGAAATGCAGAATACGTATTGTTACAGCTGGAGCCGATACTAATGGATGATGACTTTGTTTTGATCACAGTGTAATATTTTTGTTCCAGCTGATGGTAACTAATCATAATTATTGCTGTCACCTAATTTCAGGATGGAAACTTTAACCGAGAATGACTTCTGTCCAATTAGTTAACTGTAAATGTTATATTACCGGAGTTTACTAGAGTTTGTCAGTGCTAAAATTAGCTGTTCTGCTTAATTAACAAACTACACACTTGAACCACCTCCCTTGTCAACAGGGAGACACCCAAGTACAGTCCAATTATAGACATAATAATAGACTCATTTGTACATTCCTTGCCCCAATTTCCCTTGTCCTTTTTTAAAATCCTCTTTTTAACTGTGTTCCATGTTTAGGGAAAACATATGGAAATGGCAACAAAACACGATTCATAGCCTAAATATTCAGTGCAGTTTTCACCAGCATTATAACAGCACAACAAATGCCGCCGCCCGCACATTGACAAATGCTAAGATGCTCTTTGCATGAATCTCTTAGCTTTTATTCAGTGTGCTGCTGGAATATCAAGCAGGCAAAGGAAACGGGAAAAGCAGGCTAGAGAGTTTTCATCTTAAGGGGCTTGTCTGATTATTTGTTTGGCGTGGTTCACCTATCAAGCGGAGCTCTGCCCTCTTAGCGGTGCTAGAGAAATAATAATCGAGTGTCGGTCTCTTTTCACAATTGGTAACTAACTCTTATAAGCGTCACAAACACCTGTGGCCCTCTGCACCATGGAAGGTGCATAATGCTGTGGCTGTGTCCTGTCGTCTGATTGATCAGGAAAGCAGGTGGTGTGTGGGATGCAGTACAGAAGGCAAACGAAGCACAGGCTGCTGGCTCATGCGAAAGGAGCTCTCCTCTTGAGTGCTGAAGAGGACCTCACCTGTGGCTGACAGATTTTTTTGGACCAGATTCAGATCAGGTTTAGAAGTTGTGCCAGCACAAGGCTGCCGTGCATGTGACTGTAGATGGCTAGGCAGTCATGGCTGGGGTACGTATGGTTATAGATAGCAAAGGCCCCCATCAGTGGAGAAGGAGGTCAAGGCTGGGATACATGTGGCCAAAAGGAAAGGTAGTCAGGGCTGCAGCATGTGTGGTTGTGGGTGGAATGGGGTCAGATTGGGAACATGGGGTCACAGGCCAGAAGGCAGCTGAGGCTGGAGTGAAGGCAGCCATAGATTAGGAAGTTGTTAGGATGGGGTGTGTGTGGCCATAGGTGGAAAGGCAATCAAGGCTGTAGTACATGCGGCCACAGGTGGCTGAAGCTGGAGGAAAGTGGCCTTACTGGTCATTTCATCAGCAAGCGTGAGCAGCATCAACATGTACAGTTGATCGCAAAATAACACAGTGAATTAGCAAAACATGTTTCTGGAACTGAACCGGAAAGAAGGGGCATTGCTGCTGAGCTGGTTGGTTGGCTGGTTGTTTCAGCCCAGAATGCATGCCATGTTTTGTTGTTGTTGTGTTTTTAAAAATGCCCCTTATTTCCTCTGCTCTGGCGTGCCGTGAGATGGCTATTTCGTTCTGCATCCATATTACATGTATGCAAAAATCCTTATTCCCAAATTGGAAATTGCCCCATTAGAGGGAACCTTGATTTAAGCTGCTACGAGTCAAGGAGACAAGATGAGTCAAGTAAGGTCAGGAGGCTGCTCATTTATCTAGATCGATCCCTCTAAATCTTTGAAAGAAGTACGAGAGATGCGTTTGAAGAATAGACAGGGTATGATTGAATTCTTTGTAAAGGTGAAAAGGACTGGCTACTTGCCAAGATGCGACATAGCAAAGCCCTGCAAGTTACACCAATGGGGATGATACAGAAGCCAGAGACACAAGGAGGCCCCACTTCTGCCCTATCACCCTGCCCATACCCTCCACCCTGCGGGGGCCGGTAACATTTGAGTGTGTACATTCTATCATTGGCATGCACAGATGACAGTGATCAAACACTGCACAGGCACGTGATTGTGTGTGCAAAGCTGAGGCTTATGCTTTGAAAATTGGACTGACTGCTGACTGTGCAGGAAACAGCCCACATACTAACCAGCGTATACAGTGTGAACCAGAAAAATGGGATTCCTCCTCTGGGATAGTGAGAGCTCTCCCGCTGGAAACGGAAGGTCAGCGGTCTGCAGAACGTCGTGCACAAATGTGATGTTTAATAACAAGCAATGGAGTTTGCTCACCCAAACCGAGGTACTTTGCAGTAGCTCTTTCCCATGTTACGGCGGTTTCCCTTGAGCGTGAAAGAAGGGACCGGCAGGATTTGAAATGCGCCTATTGATGAGTCTTCCAATCTGACAACTCTGCATGGCGAGTCAGGGATTTCTCAACGAACACACAGAAACCGGAGGTGGACTAAGGCTAAACAGAGCCAGTTCCAACAAAACGTTGGGGTCCCCCCTGGAGCATGTCTTCCCTCAAGCATCCCTCTGGGACAGACTTTCCCTCCCAGCACCTCCAGATAGACTCTTGTCTTCCACCCCCGGGTCTTTGGTCTTCCTGCCTTGCTAGGCAGTCCCAGGTCTCCTGGCAGCAATCACCTGTTTGTTCTATTGCCGCTTGCTACTCTGCCACTCACTGGTGCTCCCAGGTGTCTCTGTCCATGAGGTCTGGATCTCAAGGATCCTGCCTAAATCCATCCGGGAAACATATAGCAATTATTGAAATGCAGTTTAAATCCAGCGGCAGGGTTGTTTGTTCTTATAACAAATGGTTAAAGCCTCTTTCCCTCAGAGCTAGGGATCAGTCCTAGCTAGGAGAAGCATTTCCTCTTGGAATGAATGCCCACTCTTTTCTTGCATCCGAAGAAGTGGGTATTCACCCCCGAAAGCTCATGCTGCAAAACGTCTGTTAGTCTATAAGGTGCCACAGGATTCTTTGCTGCTTTTACAGAACCAGACTAACACGGCTCCCCCTCTGATACTTGACACTCTTTTCTTCTCTCTCCCTCTCTCTGAAGTTGCTTGGAGGAGGGGAAATGGTTTTGGGATGTTGCTACACTAATGAAATGAGGAGCTTTGGCTTAACTACCTGCTCCAGCTGGGGCGTCTGGTAATGGGGAAGTCTTTTCCTTTGGACTCTTTGAGGAGGTGGCAGGGCTTGTGGCCAGGTCTGATTTGTGGAAGCGAAGCCTTCAGCAGAGTGACTTTCATCCCAGCTCAGCTTAATTACTGTTGTCTCAGCCAGAATCCGCTTTTAGCAGGCTGGGAGCGAGAGACTATACAGGCAACGGCGGGATATTTGTGGCAACTGTTCTTCCATCTTAAAGGCGGAGGCGCAGGAAGAACGTATGGGCTAAGGGCATGAACCATTCTGCAGGAGTGAGTGTAATTGACTTAGGAGCAGCAAGGTTAGTAACTGGTCTCACTGGGCTCTTTGCCAGCGGCGATGCCCTAGAAGACGGCTCTGAGCTGGTAGCGGGAAGGTGAGCTGCTGCGGCAGATGAGAATCAGAGGACTCGGGACGGCTCAGTGAGACCCAAAAGGCTGGGAATCAGCAGGGCTTTCTGCAATGACAGCCTCTGCATTGTGCTCCTGCTAGTGATTGTTCGCGAGGGGTAACAGCAGTGTGGGCTCCGTGCAGGAGATGTCTAGCCTGTGTTGACTGAGCAGGAAAAGAGGAAGGGTGGGGGTGGGGGGAACCCAGTGCTAGGAGTGGCCGCACTGAAAGGAGGCCAGGGCCCCTCAGATGGGGATGTCAGCTTGCTGGATTGGAAAAGCTGCTAGTGAGCCGCCCCAGCCTTTCATTGTGCAAATAAAGCCGTAGTTTGGGAAGTGCTAACTTTGTACGCTCAGCCATGTCTCTTTTTCCCCCACCGTCATTATGTTCATAAGAAATTAAAAGGAAGGCTGCCTGTGGAAACGATGAAGCCGCATTTAAATGAAACAGCTGCATTTCTCCCTTCTTGTCTGTCACGATGTGTTTGACAGCCAAGAACAGCTCGGTAATATCACGGATTTTATTCAGTCCACCCGTGCCAGGCATGTGTGCTAACCACAGCTGTGTCTGTGTCTGAAGTAGGGTCTGACAGATAAATGCAAACGTCCCAATGGTTAAGTAGCACTTAGGTGCGGGAAACTAGGCGTGCGGGAGGTGCTGCAGCACCCCGTGGCTTGAAGAGGTTTCCATTATATCGAGGGTTTGCAGTTTGGTTCCATGCCTCTCAGCACCCCCACTGTGCAAATTGTTGCAGCGCCCCTGCTTATGGGGCGACATGAGCCGCCGCAGCAGGAAATTCCAAGCTCGCTGAGATGCGCTGCACTTCCTGGTCATGTTCGGTTTCGGTCACTGTGGTCCATCTGGGGGCCAGGGTGCATCCTCTTGTGGAAAAAGCCTGTGGGAAGCAGCAGAGGGCCTGCGAAACTGTCAGGTGACACTCAAGAGGACCTGATCCAAAGCCCGATGAAGTCAGTGGAAAGACGCCCATTGACATCAGTGGGCGTTGAATGAGGCTCAGAGTTTCCAGCTAATCTCCTCCCCCGCAGGGTGCTGGCGAGGAGGCAGGTGGCATAGCCTCCCATAGCGTTTGAAGGGAAAGCCCCAGTCCGGCAGATGCAGGGACATCCACAGACATCCTCCATGCTTTTGTTCTGGGCTCCCTCGACATCATGACTCCCCCAGGAATGGGGCTGTCATTAGCCAGGCATGCATTGTCTGGGCAAAACCATCCTCTCAGGAGGGCTGCAGGCGTGCAGCACAACATAATGCAGATTCTAGCAGCACTGGTATAGACAACTGCTTGGAGAGCCTTTCCTCTGATGAAGAGCATGCCACAAACTCCAGCTGCAACTTGGATCTTCCGATCCAGCTCCCGCTCTGCACAGACAAGTAAAGATGATGGCCAGGCCCATTATTAGGCTGCCAGTGAAAAATCATTTTGGAATGTCTTTGGAAGGGAGGCCGGGCCTGATCTAATGTCCATTGAAGTCAATCGGAGTTGGAGCTGGCCCTCGGTATGCACGCACCATTTAACGGCGTATCCATTTAACTAAGGCCTGATCCAAAGGCAGACAGTGGAAAGACTTCAGAGGACTTTAAAATTATTTCCCAGACAGCAGCCTGGGTTTCCCACCAGTAGCTGGACAAATCCGCTTGAAATAATCGGGATGCAGGCTGGGTGGGAGTCGTGTCCTGTCGGGAGTAGAGTGCCCAGATAGCAAGTGTGAAAAATCAGGACGGGGTACAAGGTAATAGGTGCCTCTATAAGACAAAGCTCTGAATATGACGACATCTGGTCACCCTATGTAAGCTGAAACCTCCCATCTCTTAAGGCTTTCTTGATTTTATTTGTACTTACGTATTAAAATAAATCACTTCTGTTTTTTTTTAAAACCGCTTTTTAAAAAAATGTAACAACCGCACTTGTTTCTGGCCCTACATTGCAACAGTGGACTGTCAGCCTCTGAAAATAGGGGTGTATCATGAAAGTGTCAGCCCAGTCGTAGCCACAGTGCAACGGTCCCTTTGCTTGGCACGAGGCAGGCAGCTTGCTTCTGTTACTCACGGATGCCTGGTTAGGAATTTCATGCTAGCACAAGCCACAATTTATTGTAGGCATCACAAAAAAGAATTTCACTGTTTAAAGTTTTGGCTCAAATGGGAGGAACAGGCCTGTTTGATGTGCAGTTCTTGTCGTGGCAAAACGTACCTTCACTGTACAGCTGCTGATTTTAAAACGTCTGTCATGCTGGATGTTCACCTTCTATTAGATTTTTTTTTTTGGACTGCATGGCTTCCATAAAATGCTAGCAGCAGTCCCTTGTGCTTTACTGTGATTTTCTATTCCAAACAAGAACTACTGCTCATATTGTACCAATGGAATGTAGCACTTTGTTAAATTAAAATATCAGAAAATAAAAGCTGTCCATCATATCTAACTTTAATTGACTCGCATCCTTGATTTATGGTTTGTCACTTTCACTGGCTTTTTAATTAATATTTAAATCATATTTTTAAGACCCAAGTTTGCTTTTCTATCTTGTCTGATTTGTTTGCATGTTTTAGGGGTCTGTGCAAAATTCTGTATTGGACTGAATCATGATATTTGTGCACTTTTCCAAGAGATCCAGAAATAAGCTCAACAAATATTTCATAAAGAAAATAGGCCATTATCAAGTAATGCACTTGTGCACAGAAGGTGATTAGAGGAAGAGTTTGTTTTGTGCAAATGATACAGAGGAATGGAAAGCATTTGAAAGTGAAAAATGTCGACCATATTTTTCTAACATGTGTACATGTAAAAGTTATTTACTTATTCCCATAATACAAGAACTAGGGGTCACCAAATGAAATTAATAGGCAGCAGGTTTAAAACAAATAAAAGGAAGTTCTTCTTCACGCAGCGCACAGTCAACTTGTGGAACTCCTTACCTGAGGAGGTTGTGAAGGCTAGGACTATAACAATGTTTAAAAGGGAACTGGATAAATTCATGGTGGCTAAGTCCATAAATGGCTATTAGCTAGGATGGGTAAGAATGGTGTCCCTAGCCTCTGTTCGTCAGAGGATGGAGATGGATGGCAGGAGAGAGATCACTTGATCATTGCCTGTTAGTTTCACTCCCTCTGGGGCACCTGGCATTGGCCACTGTCGGTAGACAGATACTGGGGTAGATGGACCTTTGGTCTGACCCAGTACGGCCGTTCTTATGTTCTTATGTTCAATATGCCCGTTGCATGCATAGGTCAAAGGCTGGAGTATCTGAACACCTTTGCATATACACTACCCTAGTGTGTGGGTGCATCCCATGTGTTGCACATGCATCTTGAGAACATGCAAAAATGGACAAGGCTGCTTAGGCTATTAAATCATAATGGCTAAAATTCACCATGTGGCACCTACATTCACCCTCTGCAGTGTTTCACTAACAATTACATCTGGTTGAAGTTTTTCATCCTAAATATTTTTTTTTTGACATAAAATGTTTTCCTCTCCACCAAAACGGACATTTCCTTGGGGTTGTCCATTTCAACAAAAAATTTCCCCAACCTGCCAATATTTTTTTGGTTTCAGTTGCAGAAAATGGAGACATTTTCTATTTTCATGGGTTTTGTTTTGATGAAAACCTGAAATAGTGTAGAAAAAATATATATTTTTTTTTGTTTTTTGCTAAACTTCAGAGGGAGCTCCTGCCCGCCCCAACTCTGAATCTTCCTACAGTGCTCTAAGTACAGAGTACATCTAGGGTTGCCACGTGTCTGGTAATGTGGCTGACCCTTGGGAGTCAGAAGAACATTTTTGTATATGTGAGCAGAGTTTAAGATAACTTCTTACTGTACTGGACGGAGGTGCTGATTGGGAGCCAGAGAACTGGAATGCAATAAAGGGGGCTGTGTGATTTCTTGTTTGCTTCTTGATAACCAGTGCGGGGAATCAGAAGCACAGTTTGTGACTGGTTGGGGAGTTTAACTTCAGTCTTACCCACCAGTCATCTGCTCTCCCTTTTGCAGCCTGTTCTGACCTTGGCATGTCCAGTGAGGGCTGTCCCTGTCACGACAGGTCACTCCCTCATCTGGTGTAAAATGGGATCGTCCTTTAAAATCAACGGAACGACCCTGATTTCCAGCAGCAGAGGAGCTGACCCTCTGGCTGCTCCAGGCCTGCAGTAGTTCACACATCCTCTTACAGTAGGAGAGCTGTGTGTGTCCCAGACAAGGACAGCCTGTCGTTGGCTCTGCTAATGACATGCCCATGTGTCCCTGTGGCTGTAACGTAGGATGGGACAGTGTGTATGAAGACGATTGGCCTGATCCTACACCAGGATTTAACTTGGCCACCCCTGTGATGCGATGCATTGACAGTATGGTTGGCATGTATCTAGGGTATGTATGCAAGGATACCTGCTGCAGTTGGAGATACAGATACAAACCTATATGATTCTGCTTATGCAAAATCTTCTGCAAGTCTACATCAAGCCACAGGGTTTATTTTTTTAGTTTAACGCTGTTTCAGTTAAAGCTCTTCTTGGCCTAGTTCCCAGTGACTTTGCTCTCTGTCCCTCTTGCAGGGCATGTTGCTGGAACAGAAATGGGGAATCTGGAGTGAACATCAGTCCAGATTTCTAATTAAAGCAGCACAAAAGCTTCTTGGGAGAAAAACAAGCAGGCTCCGATGGCAGCCACGTCTCTGGAGAAACACGCTCCCAAGGATCAGCAGGGCAGAGTCTTCAAAGGAAAACTGCAATTGGCCTTTAAAATGTCAGAATCACTTCATGTAGTTGTGAATATTTTTGAGTTTTGTTTTTAAAATACGAAATATGCTTAAATGCAAAGATGGCTAAAGAAACAGGAAGCTGCTGTCCTGTCTGCTGGAATTGATTGTGACAGAGGAAATGCTGCTTGGCATCTGAATGCAGGAGGCTTCCAGAGGCCAGTTATGTTAAGACGAGTTATATCATTATTAAGTATTTGTATCACCTTCTTTGAATGTGTTCATTTAACACTGATGCTCAATGAGCAGTACACATGTACTCTCTACACCTTTTCAAGTTAAAAGAAGCTTACCTTAAACAGCTGTGAAAGCCTCCAGCCCATCTCATGTATTCATCAGCTGTAGTGTGATTACCATTTCCTGGGTCAGACTGTTGACTTCATTGGCAGGCTGCACAGGCTTCAGTGTCTGCCTGCAGGGAATTCACTGCAGGATTGGGGCCAAATTTAAATTCCAGTTGAGAAGTGGGAAGGCTCAAGATGGGAGAGTTTATCCTGTCTTATGCTAAGCAGCATTGGGCCTTGCTCTGTATTTGCATGGGAAATCCCCAGGAAACCCCACAGTGCACAAGAAACAGTGGTGACTCAGTAGGTCACACTCTTCCTTTGGAGGCAGTATTGAATTGATGCCCCAGCACAGTGCTGCCTTTCAGATGAGACATAAAATTAAATGCCTGGTCATTAGGCCCAATTTTTTTATATAGCGGCCCAAGATCCATATGTGAACATTCACGGGCAATTCCACACCTGTGGGGGTGGGAGAGAGAGCATAGTGGTTTGAGCATTGGCCTGCTAAGCCCAGGGTTCTGAGCCCAATCCTTGTGGGGGACCAGTTAGGGATCTGGGGCAAAATCAATACCTGATCCTGCGGGCAGGGGCAGGGGGCTGGACTCAGTGACCTTTCAGGGTCCCTTCCAGCTCTATGAGATAGGTATATTTGTGCATGCAATTTTTCCAGCTACATTGTCAAATCAAGTGATTACAGGAACAAATAGTTTAGAGACACCTAAGCAGCTATTTGCATGTAGTCACCTGATTTGTGTGGGAAATGGCAGTACTATATATGCAAACATATGCATTTGTACACCAACCTCAGCTTCTCTTTCTAAAAACATTGCCTTCAAGGTTCCTTGGCACTTTCAGCAAGAATAGGGATTTTAACCCCAGTGCCCTGGCCAGCTTCCATATCAGTTAATTGCTTTCTGCTTACATATATTTCCCCTGCAGTTTCCAAATGGATACAGTATTCATCTTCCTGTCCTGACTTTTAAATGGTTATGCAGTACCGCTGTGCCCCATTAAACAGCTGCCATGGTTCATCTCCAGGGTGTATGAAATGATCATTGTGTTTGTAAAGTGTTGTGGGAGTGAATGTAAGTGATTTTCATCTTTTCCAAAACTGTTTAAAACAGCAACATTAAAACAAAAAAAAATTACATCAGAAAGATCTTTTTGGAATGACAGAACCCTTTACCTCAAACTTACTTTTAAAAGTGGCATTAGGGTCATCTTAAAATGTAAAGAACTGACCATTTCTCACTGTTTTACATTAATTTGAAGGGTGCCTTATGATGGTTTTCTTTTTTTTCCTGTTGAAATGAGCAAGTACATGTGCATCCCTGTGCTTAATCTGATCTAAATCACAACCAGTTTCCATACCTGTGCAGTTTGTGGTCCACCAGGGGAATCAAGAGCCTTATAATTCCCTGGCAATTTATTTACTTTATTATGTGGGTAGAAAGGAAAATGGTGGGAAGACCTGTGAGCTTTTTACATATATTAAAAACAAAATCACCCAAACATGAATAAAACTAGCTTCTCCTCACTCATTCAGACCCAGCAAGAAACCAACCACAAGTGAAAATCAAGAGCTTGCAGTCCCCCCATTTTATCCCCGCATATCTGCCCTTGGTGCTCCTCCATCTACTCTCCAGCCCAGGAAGACGGATGAGCTTTGCAGATCACCTGATGCTCAGTAGGTTCAGGCTATTTGTGACCAAAGGTATCTGAGTTCTGAATCAAGGGCCATTCATGGAGAACCCTCTGCTGGGATCCAGGATCTCTTTTGAACCAGGGGCCTGCAGAACAAATGTTTCACTGACCTCTTCTGTGGCATCTCGTGGGGACAGAGGCAGTTTCTTAAGTAGGCCGGGTACTAAACCGTTGGGGGCTTTATAGATCCGGCCACCTTGATCATGCAATTCAAGGGCCTACTTAGAACAGAGTCTAGCAGCCTGGCAAATGGAGTGTACAGACTAATTTGAGGAGTTCCACGCTTGGTGAGTGGTGACCACGGCTCATTATGCTCCCCTCCCCGGCCAATCATAGGGTGACCAGACAGCAAGTGTGAAAAAGTGGGGGGTAATAGGAACCTATATAAGAAAAAGCCCCAAATATCAGACTGTCCCTATAAAATCAGGACATCTGGTCACCCTACATAATCGCCTCACAGCTATTTTGTTCTCTCTGTTGTACTCACTTGCTGTCTCCCATTGTATACTTAGGTGTGAGTTCTTTGGGGCAAGGCCTGTCTTTTTACCGTGTGCGTGTACCCTGGCGAGCGCAATGGGACCCTGACTGGGGCCTCCATGCGTATATCAACACTGCAGCTGGACCGAACTTCCCAGATTGGTAGACAGACTCACGCTAGCTACTGTGCTAAAACTAGCAGTGTGGACTTTGCGGTTTGGGAGGTGGCTTTTGCTCTCAAGCCCACCTGACCCTGTAGGCCTTGGGAGGCTTGTTCCCAGCCGCAGTCTAGACGTACCCTCCGGAGCTGCCCAACCAGAAATAATAACAACGATATTGCAAAGTTAAATGGTTCACTGGGTACAAGTGGGGCATAGGGCTCTGACTTGCTGTCTAAGCATACTGCCGGGCAGTGTGCATCAGTCTCCCTTCAGTGCTGGCCAGTCACATTGTATTGCTTTATGACAAGGTTGTATTGTTGCAACTCCTCACCCCATGCCCTCCCTAATGTTACCTTTATCCTTAGATTGCAAACTCTTCAGGACAGTGACTTTGGATTTCTATCCCATGAAGTATTCTCCCTGCTTTTGCATGTTTTACAAATAATAAAGAGGTCGGGGGGAAGAGATTGCTGAACATTTGACATGGATTTTTCAAACCTATGGAGTTGTGAAAATTAAAACTCCGGCAATGGTTTCGTTGTTTCCCGTTATCTTTCCATCTGAATGAATTTGTGTGGTAGAATAAATGTGAAAAATTGAGATTAAAAAGGAGAGAGCACAGTGTGGCTGTCCACTTGGCCGCAGGCTGCATCTGGACCGAACACACAATGGGACCCTTTCCGATGGACAGCAGGCTTCTAGAAATCTAACGGGCCAGGACACAGAATATGAAATGGTAAACAGCTAAAATACAGCATGGTTTTCAAAGATTTACTAGCTAAGGCCATGATCCTGCAGCTGACTCTACACTGGTGGAGTCTCCACCCATGCAAGCTCTGCTCACACGTAGCCAATAGCAAGCTTGCATCCTACTTAAGGCCCCAATTTTCCACTATGCCTGATCTGGACTTGGATGTGGTCAGCAGTGGTGTCCTCAGGGAGCTGATTGTAGCTCCCTGGTCCAAGGCCACATGACCCCAGTCTAAATTAGATTTCATCTGAATTGTGCTCCTGGCATAACGTCTCTTGTACCAGGGAAGGATTGGGTGTGGCAGAACTTGGTCCCGACACAACAGATGGAATTCTCCACTTGGAAGCTCTGGCTGGCTTAAAGCCTCTTTGTGCTGTGTAATGAGGCCTTAGCAGACCAGGGAATCCAGCTCTTAGTATTTATGGCCAAATGATGACACTAGGGGTACATCTATGCTGCGATAACATACCTGGGGCCGGCCTGGTTCAGCTGACTCGGACTGGGACTGCAGGGCTAGAAAACTGCATTGTCAGTGTTTGGGTTCAGGCTGGAGCCTGGGTTCGGAGCCCCTGCACAGGAGGAGAGTCTCCATCTGAGGTCCAGCCTGAGCTCGAATGTCTACACTAGCCCCACAGGCTTGAGTTGGCTTACCTGGGCTCTGAGGCTTGGTGCTTCAGGTTTTATATCGCCCTGCAGATGTACCTTAAGGGTGTGTCCGCACAGTAGCTGGGAGGTGCAATTCCTAGCTTGGCTAGACATACCTGTGCTAGCTCTGCTCTTGCGAGTACCTAAAAATAGAAGTGTAGCTGTGATAGCTCAAGTTAGCAACTCGTGTATAGTCCTGCCCGATACCCTGGGTATATACTTGGCCCATTAACCAGTGCCACCCATGCTGCCATGCCCACACCCTTATTTTTAGGCGCTAACTTGAGCAGAGCTAGCACATGTGGGTCTACTTGAGCTGGGAATCACACCTTCCAGCTGCCGTGTCAACTTACCCTCGGTGTGCACTTGTCACTCTGATTGTCTTTCTTGGAAGCTGCACGCATGCATCCGAGAGTCTGCAGTTTCTGCTGGAGGTGTGTCTGTGAATGAATTGCTGTTTGTTTTGCAAACAAAGTTTGTGAAGTAATTCTAAAATGGTTCCAATAATCTGACATCTACATTATACAATTAGAAAGACTGGCTGAGCTGCAAAAATCAAGGGAGTGGCATGGGACTATTTCAAGCAAAATGAAACCTTACCAGATATTGCGGACAAAAGAACTCTAAGGATAAACTACAATCTCTGAGGACATTAACTACTGAAATCTTTTTCACTTGGAGCATGGAAAGCAAAACTGGAATATGAAAAAGGAGCCTGACATATTAACCAAGCTCCACTACACTTTAATTTTAAGCAGGCTTTTATGTAGAGAATAAACGGGTAATGTGTTTTTAAAACAGCATTTGCAAAAATTTCTTATTCATATACATAAATATTCTGAACTAAACCAAGAGAGAGCTGACACAGCCGCTATTATATATGCAAAATCTAGATCATGAAATCAATTAGCCAGATTCAGTATGTGGTTTAGCTAATTTACGGTAGCATTTGACTATCGCACTATGAACCAGATTTTCAAAGCAGCTCCTCACTTTAGGTGCAAGGGGGCGGAGTGCTAAGTTCTTTTGCAAATCTGGCTCAAAGCATCATGTGGGCGCCACTAGGTGCTGAGCAGTGTGTGACTATTTGGCCCCTATTTAGGCCCTTATTTCTAAACCTTTTACCATTTTTGTTGCTCTCCTCTGGACTCTCTCCAATTTGTCCGTATCTTTCCTAAATAGTGGCGCCCAGATTTGGACACACTACTCCAGGTGAGGCCTCACGAGAGCCAGGTAGAGCAAAACAATTACCTTTGTCACTGCCCTAAACGCCAGAGGCGTAATAGGAACATGATGCCGATGATCTTACATAGGACACTCCTGTTAATATTCCTGTTAAGATGGAGAACAAATATTTAATCATGGGCTCTTTGGTCTCACTGAGAAAGGTCTAACATGACCCAATGGCTGGACACTGAAGCTGGAAAATTCAGACTGGAAATAAAGTGTAAATTTTCAGCAGTGAGGGGAATTAATCATTGGAGCAATTGGATTCTCCATCACTGACAATTTTAAAATCAGGATTGGATGTTTCCCTAAAAGATCTGCTCTAGGGATTATTCTGGGGAAGTTCTATGGCCTGTGTTAGACCAGAGATCCGACTAAATGATTACAATGGTCCCTGCTGGCCTTGCAATCTCTGAATATGTAGCTAGTTGCTTTCTAGACTGTATCTATAGGTAAGCTGTAGCAAGGGACTCAAGAAATGAGAGAACACAATGTGTAGCGGTCCCCAGATGCAATGTGTTTGCTCTCCCTTCCCAGCGAGGACAGCTGAACAGTGAAATCCTTGTCTGAAGGAATTCCTTTCTGTTAGCCTTTATTTTACTAAAGCAGAACGGCAAGGTTAAAAGGCGTCTGTTCACCTGAGTGGTGTAAGCTGACTACTCTCAGTTGGGAGAAAGTGCCCTGCAAATAACTGCTGAATGTATCTTTAAAAAAGAAAGAGCTGGCCTGCTCTCCTGCTGATGTTCAGTAGCAGTGCTGGGTAACAGGGTGGCCTGTGGCTTTCCCGGCCTGTGCTGTAATTAGCTGTAGCTCGGCCTGAGGGAGGAGAACCTAGGGGCTCAAGTGTTGGTCTGCTGAACACCTGGGCCTCATTAAACGCTGAAGAGAGCACAATCAGGAGGAATCTGGGATAGAAGCCACAGTAGAGGCTCCTGTGGGAAGGCCTGTCAGAAAGAGGGGCGTCTCTAAGAGAAAGCCTCCGAGTCCCAGGGAGGGGAGGCCGTGGGAAAACCGTCAGCCCCACGAGGGGCAGAAACTTGACAGGCAGGAGGTTTTGTTGTTCAAATTGGACTTTGTTGTCGCGGAAGGTGACTGAATTCTAAGTGTGCCTTGGCCAGAGACACCCGGACGAGGAGGGCGGAAGAACCAGACTGGCCAACGATAGGGGCTGCTAGAATGAACGAGTCCTTGCAATGCCATGTTGTGAGGCGAGGGGGGACTGCGGTGGTGGTGAGTAGAACTGCCTCTGGGTCGTTTGGGTGGGCCTGAGAGCAACCAGCCAAACGAGTGAGGGGCCCACCCCCGTCCCTTTCTCTCTGCGCACGCTCCCGCCTGATGCTGATGTCCGAGTGGCAAATAGCCCCAGGCAAAGCTGATGTGCCGGGTGGTATAAGTTGGTTTAACACATGCCGGTGGGAGGGTGAGGCAGCTAACAGGAGGAAGCACTGGTGCTGCAGGCTGTAACAGAGCTGAGTTTAGCCTCGTCTCTCTAATGTTCCTTAGAGTCAGGTTCCTCCAAATATCACCTCCTTTCTCGGGAGAGAAGGGGGAAGATGCACCCCCTGTATCTTCCCATGGAACGATGGATAATGGCAGTGCCAATCGCTTTGAGAAGATGGGACTCCTGCTGTGAAAGAAAAGGCCAAGGCTTTCAGCTGGCCAACGCCAATTACCGCCCGAGGGAGGATTTAAAGAAACAGTACACGTATCCACACACCTCTGCAAGGGTTGTGGCATCATGGCTCTGGTGTGCGCTCCCTGGAAGTCCCTGAAGGACAAATGCTAACCAGAGTTTTATCTGAAATCTCCGCCTGCAACGTCCCCCCTGTCCTGGCATTGCCAGCACGCATGAGGGTGCTAAAGCCAGAGCCTTGTCTCTTAATCCCGAGGGCAGTAGAAGCCTAGCAATTAATTTAAGCCTTTTAGCAAAATGATTTGTGTGCTCCTTGGCTGGTTGATGGTTAAGAATAACTCAGGGCATCGTATGTTGTATAGTTATATAAGGCCAAGTGTTCCCACATGGCCCTCACAAACACACACGGGAGTGGTGGCGGGACCAGACCAGATGCTGGCTACACAGACTGGGAGTGCATATGGTCTAAGGGTTCTGTAGGAAGCCTCTCGTGTAGCACGGTAGAACCACACTTATTTGCACGTATGACTGGGAACCCACTGGCATGTATTGCATTTTGCAAACCAGGGAGTGCGGGAAGACGTAGACTAAACTAGCCTGAGAGATGCGTGATTTGGTGCCTTATTTTTCCATTCTTTTAATCAATGTGCTGTTCTGAATGCTGCACTAGGAACGGGTCAGCCGTCTATTTGGCAAAAATAACACTGCATTAATACTAGTGGGCCTCAGTGCCACATCTGCTATTAAAACTTTTCAGAGAGAAGCTGCCCCCTTTGGTGTGGATTGGTGAGTTCTGGTACTTAACACCTCGCCTCTGGAGAGCAGTGTCAGTTCAGGACTGACACATCCCTGCTCTTGGGTTTTTCACAGCATGGGCATGTCTGGGGTAAGGAGGATTGGAAAGGGTCCACTGAGTGGCACCTGGTCAAAGCCCTTTTCTCTTCAGAGGCAGTTGTCTGCTTGGAAGCGTGCTACCAGCAGTAACTCTCCTTCAGAGAGCCCTGGGAGCAAGCAATTTCCCCCCATAATATAAACCTGTCAGTGTCCAGCTCCCTGCAACGGCATAAAAAGTCTGTTACAGAAAATCTCAGCGAGTCTGAATAGCGCCTTCCAGATTCAATTTCGACTCTCCAGGGTGAAGCATTTCCCTGCCGAGTCGGTCTGCCAGAAGGTTCATTTTTTCCCTCACACTAAAACAGCCAAGAGATGAGAAATATGTTTTGGGTTTTTTGATTTTTTTTTTTTGGCCTAATGAGAATGAAGCTTTGCTGCTTTCAGGAGGCAACAGCCTCCAGGACTCCCTCATCAGGGTATGTAAGTAAAAACAAAAAACAAAAAAAATCCCTGTCCTGTTGTCAAACAGATTCCGAGCTTGGCAGGACTTTCCTCTTTTCTGTACATGAATAGCAGCCTATTTTACCAACTGCTGCTTCATACGGATTGATTCATAACTCTGGCGTCTCTGCTGTCCATCTGCAGTGAGCACAACTGACCCGTAGCTCCTGAATCTCAATGCAGGGGAAGTAAAGGGCTCCATTGGCAAACAGAACGGCTCTGCTTCAGACTGAGATGGGTTTCGCTGGGTGGAATGGGCCACATTTTGTGCTAAAACCCAGAGCTGAATGATTGACACTTCCAGCTCCTGAATGTGTCTGTGCCTGAGATGTGTTGCCTAGAAATCTTCTTGCAAACCATTCTAGTAGCAATGTGCAGTCGCATCTATTGTAGAGTCCAAGATCCCACAAGTACCTTGCAGAGAACAACATTTTGCCATTACAGCTTCTGAGACCTGCAGGGCTGGGAGCAGACTGGCAGAGGCCAAGTAAAAGGTCCTTCAGTCATGCTGTCTGCGTAGGTGGAGATAGCTCATAAGGGGCAATGCACTCCGCAGTGCTCCTAAAAGCTGCTCCATGATGAATGGCACTCCCCTCTAGTGCATTGGTAAATTAGCCGGGTCCACTGCCTTGAGCTCCAGGGAGGGCTAGATCTATATCCTGGCTGCCTCCTGTGCAGAAGTGTTGTGGGATCCCTGCACCCTCTTGCCCTCATCAATGCAGCTGCACAAGGCAGGAATTTGCTCTGTGTATTTGGTTTCTCTTTTAATATCACCAGTCTTCTCATGGATGCTCCTTGGCACATGCATTATTTTGGTACCGTGGCCCTGTATGTGTGCAATAATACACTCTTGGGTGCTTTGGCTTTGAAGTACTTTGTAAGTGCTAGGGAGAGGAGCGCTTAAAGCCTTCATCACAGTCAAAGGTGAGAGGACAGTAACTTGGGACAGGGGTGCTGTTTTTCTCTTAAAATCCCTGTCTGCATTAACCTTGGTGACGGGGCCCGGAATATGGAAATAGACTGAGCAAATGATGGCCTGGGAATGGTCCAGCTAGGGTCACTTTGTCATGAGCCCAGCTGCTTCTGCACCTTCCCGTGGCGCCTATAGCAAAACTCCAGGGGGATGTGTTCAGCTGGCATGGGACCAAAGGGCACTGAGCCCTTTACTCTCCCAGCAGAGGTACAGTGGAGACTCCGTGAACCGTTCGCTAAGTCACACTCATATGCAGGAAACCAGGGCAATGTGTAGTCCAGCAAGATGATGTCCTTCAATCCCATTCCCTTTCAACTAAGTCCACCCGCAACTCTCTTTTACCTCTCAAGAACCGCCTCGGTCATTTGCTTTACTAGAGTGTAATGGGGAGAGGGAAGCCAGGGTGAAAGGCTTGGCCAAGACGGAGGGAAAGGACCACATCTTTCAAGCCTTTTGAGTTCAGTGCCTTCAGTGGGGTTACTCTCTCCCATCCCAGCCCCCAAGATGGCTCAACCCCCTGACTGCTGCTATGGCTCAGTTCAATCCTGACCCTGCTGAATCTGATGGCAAACCTCCCATTGTTAAGTGGGAGAAGGAGCAGGGCCAGTGTGAGTAGGTGCACTGAGGCAGTTCTCACACTGGGCTGGCTCGGGGTCTAGAGGGCTCATCACTCATTTTGTAACTGCCTCTTAAATGCGGAGTAATAACGATGCCCCTGTACTTATTGCCCGGCTGGAGGCTTGGGGACTATTGTTATTGAAATGATCCCGACACAAGATTATGAACGGGGGACTAAGCAATGGGAGCAGAAGAGCTCTTAAAAAGCAAAGCTCTGTCTTTCCCGCAGACTCCTGTAATCATAAAGACTGAGGCGCAGCCAGGAAAACCCGGGGAATGCAGTGAATAACCTCCTTACACTTGTGCCCTGCACCTGGCTAAAGGCAAGGGCCTCCTTTCTGTCCCCAGGGATTTTGAATGAAGCTGAAATTCCCATGGTGGATCTGTGTGTTCTCTTATTTGTGCACCAGTAGTGCTGATGGGGGTCGGCAGCTATTGTGCATAGCTTTGGCAATAGCGACTTTTAGTTGTCTGTTGACAACTAAATACAAATACAAGAACTAGGGGTCACCAAATGAAATTAATAGGCAGCAGGTTTAAAACAAATAAAAGGAAGTTCTTCTTCACGCAGCGCACAGTCAACTTGTGGAACTCCTTACCTGAGGAGGTTGTGAAGGCTAGTGTTGGTGCCACTAGGCCTGAGTAAACCAAAGTTGTGACTTTGGGCCTATGTGACCCAAAGTACCTTTATGTAAAGTGCTTTTGTTAGCCTTACTAAACTTTTGTAACCTTTTGTGTTATGTGCTAATTACTGCAGTGGTAAGGTTGCTTGATACTAGATGTAGCCAATATTAAATAAGATAGGCGGAAAGCAGGTGCTGTAATTAAAGTTATATGCATGAGAACGTAGCCCCCACGGTGGGAAAGTACAGATAACTGATCACAGAAAAGTTGCTAACGAGCTAAGGTGGTTTTTTGCCAAGTATGACTTAACTGCTTCATGTGATTGCTATTGCAAAGTGTATTTGCTGCATGGGAATGAAAGGTGGGGGGAGAGGAGGAGTGTGGGGGTAATGGGAATGCGTAGCTGAAGTTCTGTATAAAGAGAGGAAAACTGCTTGCATCGGGGTGCAGGATTTGAGAATGCTTTTCTCCCTGGCACCTATTTGGGCTTAAATAAACCTGGTTTTGCTTCTCCACCCTGGTGTGATAATTAGTGCGACGCACACCGGGCAATGAACCCTACTGTTGCTCCGCCTTGGGCTCTTTGAGCTGGCAACACTAGGACTATAACAATGTTTAAAAGGGGACTGGATAAATTCATGGTGGCTAAGTCCATAAATGGCTATTAGCCAGGATGGGTAAGAATGGTGTCCCTAGCCTCTGTTCGTCACAGGATGGAGATGGATGGCAGGAGAGAGATCACTTGATCATTGCCTGTTAGGTTCACTCCCTCTGGGGCACCTGGCATTGGCCACTGTCGGTAGACAGATACTGGGCTAGATGGACCTTTGGTCTGACCCGGTACGGCCTTTCTTATGTTCTTATGTTCTTAACAGAGAGTCCAGCTGAGGCCGTTCACATGTTTTTTGCGTGTCCCGCAGAAATAGGATCTGTTACTTTAATTGACGGGTCAAAGGGGTTTAACAGGGAGTCTGGAGGGTGTTTCCTGCTATATCATGGAAGGTCCACTGCAGGCAATGACACCCTTTTGGCAAAGGGGCTGGCCCTTGGGGCCCTTCCTTGTCCATGTGTGAGCATGTGCTATCACACAAAGCAGCCCTAAGGCCATCTTAGCCACGTACAGTGGCTCCAGTACCACCCTCGGCCTGAGGCTGGTGGGAAAGGAGCTGTGGCCATGGTAGGTCAGGGCCCTGGTGTAAAGTGGCCACATTCTAATGGAGAATCTAGCCTGGCACCTTATGGTGTCAGCACAGCTCCTGAGATGAAGGATCTGACGGTGGCCGTGGTTTCACACAGACAGAGGCTCCCCTCCTCACCCTCGTCTCCGTCTTCCCGCTCAGAAGGGAAGGGCAGCCCCACCTCAGTAGAGTGGCTCTCTCTCCCAAAACGAGCGCTTGACACTTTCTCCAAAGTACACTGAAGAGCTTCGACAGCAGGTGCAGCATTTTGTTAGCATTTCATAGGCTCAGCAAGACATAAAAGGAGAAAAGATCTGGCAGGGTCACCTACTCCAGCTGCCACCCTGCCAGATGCTTCCCCCTGAGCAGCCCCGTGTGCCCTCAAACAACCATACTGCCATATTGGACCCCTCAGTGGAAAAAAGGGTGAAAGCCTCATGGTGACACAAACACCTTTGGCATTTGCAGCTGCCTGACCAGCCCCAGACACCCAAAACTACATTGCTACAGGCCGATCTGGCAACAGTAACAGCAGATACACAGTGCAGCCGCTCTCTAGATTCGTCCTCTTCTTAGCTGCCCACAACTCTCCTCAGTGCCTATATTTATGATGTATCTGATTGCTGCAGAAGGATGGTGACTGCTATACAGCATGGGCGGAACATGCTCCATAGCCGGCTTGCCCTTCATGGCACGTACATCAGCCCTACGTCGCCAGGAACAGAAACATGCTCATTCCTCTCTGAGCCACACTGAAACGGAGGATGGAAAAATCCTGTTAGGCCATCGAGTCCAGGCCCCTGCTAGTGCAGGTTCACTACAGTGCATTAGTGTTTGGTCAAGCCATGTTTCAGATACCCCGAGTGCTGGAGCTCCAATCCTTTCCCTTGGGACGCCGTTCCACAGTCTGACTTTGAGCCTCTACCGCATGAGCTAAAAACCAACTGGCTGTTATCTAAGGCTGCAGAGCAGGCTCATGAATTGCTCTCTGAGTGGTCTTGGTGCCACTAGATAGGACAGAACACCACACCCAGAAGGTGTGTATATAGTGTAGACAAAGCCTTAGTACATGACTGGGCTACCAATATCTCACGATCTTCTTAAGTCACACAGCTACATGGACGCCCGTTACAATGTTAAAAAAGACAGACTAAACTAACTGACCAGCCATGTGTGTCCCCAGTGTGATAATTGCCTTATTATCTAACAGCAGGGAGCTTAGCCAAAGATGCCTCCTGTTTCAGAGAGGATGAAAGATCCTGCTCGGGGGCAGCAGTGACTGAGAGCCGTACGCAGGAGTGGCAGAAACTCCCTAAAAGTGTGTGTGTGGGGGGGCATGGGTGCCTGAACCATGGCCCCACCCTCCTGTGATGCCCCTCCCCCCCAAGGTCCCACCCTCCATTGCCCCTTCCTCCTGAGAGTCCTCCCTCACACCACCCCTTCTCTCCGAGCCTCCACCCCCTGCTTACTCCTCTCTGCCGCCTTCCCCCCGTTGCTCTCCCTTATGGCTGGTAAAAAGTGATGGAGCCATGGCCCCCTGGACCCCCCTGTTCCAGCACCCCTGAGTGCATGGGAAACGCAGCGGAGGAGTGTCTGTGAAGCAGGACTTCCGGTACTGTTGGTCCTTCACAACCCCCTTCTCGGTGCAGAGAACGGTAGAGCCACATCAGCTTCTCTTGCTACCTCTTCTTGGAGGCTGCAATCCGTGCAGCCCCTGATTCCTGGCGCTATGGATGGAAGCATTCAGGCCCGGCTGGCTGCTATAGTTGTACTTAGCTGGGGGTGGGGGGAGCCTTCATGTTCTCCCTTCCAGAGCAGCCATAGGAGAAGGTGCTGCTGGGGGGCAGCACGCAGTAGTGGAAGGCTCAGCACCCCTATAAGTGTTTTGGAAGAGAGCCTGCAGGAGTTTCTGCACGAGGTCCTTCAGGGGCTTTGCTTTGGACCATGCCCAGGCCAGTCAGCTGTGACGTCATGTCACCACCACTGAGTGCCACACTACCAGGGATGGGGTGGGATTGGAGAGTTCCTTCAGCTCTGCTCTCCCCTGCAGTAAGGGGAGAGGAGCAGAGATTTCACCTACTGCCATAGCCAAATCCCCCTCCATAAGCCAGGGAAATTTGCCTTTCCTTCCCTCGCCCCAGCATTGTACTAGGACTTTGTCCCTCCTCTGAAACCCGTCAGGTGATAACTATAATTAAACATCAACCACGGATGCACAATCTATTTTCTTTCCTCGCCCCCTCCCTCCCCCACAACTCCACTTCAGAAGTCCTTGTGCATTTTTCTGGGCATTGGGTTAAATGATTTTATTATTATTATCATGGATGGGGCTAAGCCACAGAGCTTGTGAGTTTGTGGATCCAGATCTTTGGTTCAGCAGCTCCGTAGCAAGCCCAGCTGCAAAGCCTGGATCTGAATTTCCCCAGAGCTCCACCTTGTCCAGATGTGGGGCTAGGTTCAGGCCTATGTGCAGTTATTATCTTAGTTCATCAGTGTTGGGTGTTAGACAAAGAGTAATGTCTCATATACACAGTTAGGCTGAGATTTCTTTTTAACTGGAATTAGGCATCCAAATCCCTTCTGCAGCTTTGACAAACCTCAGCCTGAGCTGTTTTGCAATCCCTTTATGGAAGATGACCCTATTTTTAAGAAGCAAAAAGCCAAGCATTGCTGGGGAGTTATTTCTCGAACTCTTTGCACTCTGATGCTGCTGACCATCCTGGCTTCACTTGGAAATGCCAGTCCCACGAAGCGTGACAGATTATCTAAAGCTACACATGCTGTGAAACAAGGCGGTAGCATGTTAACACAAAGAACCGTGTACGCACACTAGCTGCCTGGCCAAGTCTCTTTTTGCCATGGTGCCAAAGTGGCAATAGGCCAGAGTGCGTGAGCCTTTGTTAGCAGGGAAGGGAAGGTTTCCGTAAAAGAAGCTCAGTTGTTGTTTTCCCCTGCACTCCCCAATCTCGTTGCCTGAGTATCTGAGCTAGGGGACAGTATTTTATCAACGGTACATTTTCACCTGCAATGGCACAGGTGATTGTGTTTAATGTCAAACGTAGCCTAAACAATGACATTTAATCTTCTCCACTAGGTGTAACATACTTGGAAGCTAAATGATTTCTCAGCATGCAGATGTTTTACAGCCCCCAGGTAATGTGAACAAAACATGACAGGAGTGGCGTGCTCTGATTCTTGTGTGTCAAATGTCTGACTCCTCTGATGAATGACTTATGTTCCTTAGCAAGGAGGGAGAGCAGAAGAGAAATCCTAGAACTTTAATACAGTTTAATGTTCCGGCTTAGTTCCCAGACTAACGATTTCAGGAGATCTGTCCACATTAAGCCACCAGTGAGTGTGTGTTACGTGTCCCTCCTTGTGTCCAAGCCACAAAGGATGTGAGTTGTTGCAGCCCCCATTGGGGAAACCTCGGCCCTTCAGTTCAAGCAGCTTATGCTTTTAGCTCTGGAGGTCTCCTGTTCAATCCTATGCATGTTGGTCAAGATGGTGGATGCTATAGTAATGGGGTGGTGGTGGTGGGGTGGGGCTTGTCCAGGATTTGAACTGTTGGGAACCTCAGATGCAGAACAAGCTGCCTTTGTCCAGACGAGGTACAGTAACTCCCCACTTAAAGTCATCCCAGTTAATGTTGTTTTGTTGTTACTTTGCTGATTAATTAGGGAACATGCTCATTTAAAGTTGTGCAATGCTCCCTTCTAACATTGTCAAGTATCAGAGGGGGAGCCGTGTTAGTCTGGATCTGTAAAAGCAGCAAAGAGTCCTGTGGCACCTTATAGACTAACAGACGTATTGGAGCATGAGCTTTTGTGGGTGAATACCCACTTCGTCGGATCCACTTAAAAAGACAATGCACTTAAGAGCGGGTCAGCTTACTTAAAGGGGCAGTGTGCATCTCTCTCTCTCTTCCCCACACAAGGTGTGTGTCTGTCTCTGTCTACTATGCTGTCTCCCCTCCCTCCTGTTCGTGCTGCCTTGTAGAGTGTGAGGCTACATTAACAATGTGTTAAAATAAAGTAATAATTGGAGATATACCAATTTCTTAGAACTGGAAGGGACCTTGAAAGGTCATTGAGTCCAGCTCCCTGCCTTCACTAGCAGGACCAATTTTTGCCCCAGATCCCTAAGTGACCCCCTCAAGGATTGAACTCACAACCCTGAGTTTAGCAGGCCAATGCTCAAACCACTGAGCTATCCCTCCCCCCTAAATGTTGAGGGCTCAGCCGATTGCTAGTTCATCATTTAGCAGTAAGGCATTCCCTGGGAAATATCCCATCCTCTGACTTCCACCTCAACCAAGCTTCACAATCATCATTGCTGTGTACCAGTATTAAATTGTTTGTTTAAAACTTATACTGTGTGTGTGTGTGTATATATATATGTCTTTTCTCTGGTGAAAAAAATTTCCTTGGAACCTAACCCCCCTATTTACATTAATTCTTATGGGGGAAATTGGATTTGCTTAACATCATTTCGTTTAAAGTCGCATTTTTCAGGAACATATCTACAACGTTAAGTGAGGAGTTACTGTATAAGGAATAAATCAACAAGCTCAGCGATTCTGTCTGATCAAGGAGTAATGCAAGTAAGCATGCTCTTGTCTAAAACTGCAGTTTATTAGATTTAAGCACACACAGACGTAAGCAATAGGTTTAGAACATCCCAGATATTTACCGAACATCTGGAACGATATTGCGTAATTAACAGCAGGTTCACAGTGGCCAGTTGCTCACCCACTGGGGAGAAAGTGTGTCAGGAAAAAAGTCTCTCAAGATAGCTTCAGAGGACTGCTCTCAAGTACACGCTATTAG
The DNA here is from genome assembly GCF_016161935.1 of Mauremys reevesii. Taxonomy (NCBI): domain Eukaryota; kingdom Metazoa; phylum Chordata; order Testudines; family Geoemydidae; genus Mauremys; species Mauremys reevesii. The sequence continues at coordinate 11,734,627 of NC_052626.1, read as the reverse complement.
ATAATCTTTTATAATTAACTGCAACAAAACACATAGGTCATAATGACCCCTCCTGGATCATCATTTTTCTAACTTTCAATAAACTTTCAATATCCAAGGCATCCAGACTCAAGGTTTTCCAACCACCAAGGTTTTTAGTCTCAATCGTTTACTTATTTGTCCCCTCCTCCCATTCTAATTAGCAGAAACTGTAGCTAGTATTGACCTTGCTTCTGAAAGCCTGTCTCCAAATTAACCCTTAACTCTGTGGTGTTCTATTTCATTAGTTCATGGTGGCTGAATGCACATAATATGATTGCAATTAGCTTGATAACATTCTGGGGTAACACTATGACCCCCAGAGCCCTTTCGGCAGTATTTCTTCCTAGGCAGTCATTTCCCCTTTTGTATGTGTGCAACTGATTGTTCCTTCCTAAGTAGAGTACTTTGCATTTGTCCTTATTGAATTTCATCCTACTTACTTCAGACCATTTCTCCAGTTTGTCCAGTTTATTTTGAATTTTAATCCTATCCTCCAAAGCACTTGCAACCCCTCCCAGCGTGGTATTGTCTGCAAACTTTATAAGTGTACTCTAGATGCCTTTATCTAAATCATTGATGAAGATATTGAACAGAACCAGATCCAGGACCAATCCCTGTGGGACCCCACTCATTATGCCCTTCCAGTATGACTGTGAACCACTGATAACTACTCTCTGTGAACTGTTTTCCAACCAGTTATGTACCCACCTTATAGTATCTCCATTTAGGGTGTATATCCCTGCTTTGTTTATGAGACGGTCATGCGAGATAGTATCAAAAACCTTACTAAAGTCAAGATATACCACATCTACTGCTTCCCCACTATCCACAAGGCTTGTTACCCTGTCGAAGAAAACTATTAAGTTGGTTTGACATGATTTGTTCTTGATGTATTTCATCAGGCCCTGGTGACTTGAAAACATCTAACTTGGCTAAGTAATTTTAAACTTGTTCTTTCCCTATTTTAGCCTCAGATTCTACCTGATTTTCACTGGTGTTCACTATGTTAGACGTCAGATTGCTATTAAACTTGTTGGTGAAAACTGAAACAAAGACATCATTTAGCATCGCCACCATTTCCACATTTTCTATTATTGTCTTCTCCCCAACCCCATTGAGTAACAGGTCTACACTGGTCTTAGTCTTCCTCTTGCTTCTAATGTATTTGTAGAATGTTTTCCTGTTACACTTTGTCTCTAGCGAGTTTAATCTCATTTTGTGCCTTGGCCTTGCTAATTTTGTGCTCACGTTATTTGTTTATATTTGTCTTTTGTAATTTGACCTAGATGCACTTGAAATGCCTCCAGGTGCACAGAGCAGGCATGGTTACTAGATAGAGCACACAGCTTCATTCACAGACCTGAGACCAGAACTCTGGCCCTACTAATTCAAACCAACAGCCCTTTTCACCTGAGTCAAGGGCTTATTTCAATGAGCCCATTTCACTCTGCTGGCACTAAAGAGGTGCAAGATGTCTCTTCTCTCTCTGTCTGAGACACTGAGAGAGAAACACGAGCAAAGAAACATGAGAAAGGTGCAAAGCCAGACTTGTCATATACGATGAGCATGGGTTCGCAACACACTCACAGCCAAGCATATACCGTAGTTTATGGTGCTTGGTCTTTTTGGAAGTGAACTGGCATTGGGAACCAAGCTAAGAATGGTGTAAAAGCCTCAAATCCAGTGTCTGCCATGTGATATTGTGTAGCTTATCAATTGGTGCAGTTGCTTCCATTTTACAGAGCCAAGCTTTTAAAGAACGGGTGCCTGAAGTTAGTCTCCTGAATCCATACCCAGCCACCACCAACTGACGTCAGTAAGAGCTGGTGAGTGGTCTGGACTTTTGATGATCAGAGCACGTTTTCTTGTCTTTCCCTTTAACTTGCTCCTGCCCAGGAAGGCTGCAGAAGAAAAGGAATGTTTCCTAAGTCAACTCTTTTCAGTGTGATTAAAAAGAAGACAATTGAGCGTCCCGCCCCTAAGCGGATTATTGTAAAAGCAATTCTCGCCAAGTCAGCACTGGATAGTTACAATTTACTTATTTATTCAGTGCATACGATGCCTCAAACTTTTTAATATGTTTTTTAAAAGGCAGTGGTAGAGCTTGGCCCAGAGCTAATGGTATTATAGCTGACTAAGGATGGCAGAGTGTGGCTCTTCATTCAATTTCTGAAAGAGATGTTATAGTTGAGGAGAACTGGCATCTTCTATGTGAAAAGCATTTGGGATCAGATGGAAGGCCAGATCCTCAGCTGGTCTCCATCAGTGTAACTCTATTGAGCTCAGCAAAAAGAAGTCTGGTTTAACAGCTAGAACACTGGTCTAGAACGCAACAGACCCGTGTTTAAGTCTCACATCAGCTGCAGACTTCCTTAGTCGAGCTAGTTGGTCTACTCTGTGCCTCAGATCCTCTCAGCTGTCCTGGTGCTTCGGACATCTGTAAAATGGGGCTAGCATCTCTCAGGGGTGTTCTGAATGTTAAATCTGTTAGTGGGTATGTCCACACTACCCGCTGGATCGGCGGGTAGCGATCAATCTATCGGGGATCGATTTATCATGTCTTGTCTAGACACGCTAAATCGATGCCCGAACGTGCTCCCAATGACTCCAGAACTCCACCAGGGCGAGAGGCGGAAGCAGAGTCGACGGGGGAGCCGTGGCCGTCGATCCTGCGCCGTGAGGACGGGAGGTAAGTCGAAATAAGATACATCGACTTCGGCTATGCTATTCCCATAGCTGAAATTGCGTATCTTACATCAAACCCCCCCAAATGTAGACCAGGCCAGTGACTATGGTGCACTCTGGGGTGTGGGGCCATGTAAGTAGACAGGCAATGGAACTGTGCTGTTTCACACTAGCTGAAGATCTGCTCCAAAGCCAGCTGGGAATGAGACTTAGAAAGTTGTAGTGATTCATTTATAGTTTCATGGATGTGTATGTGAAGTTAATAGAAACCTTTTCCTTATCCAGATTAAAACGTGGTACAATTGAAATATGAAGCTTTATTGACTAGGCTACACAATCCAAATTTATCCTCTGTGTACAAATTTAGAGAAATTATTTTGGTGATTAGGATCCCCTATCGCTCCAGTTATTGCAACAGAAGTACTGTATCAAGAATTACAAACCATTTAAAAACACGAATGCGAAGGCTACAACATGTATGCCTTAAATACATTTCCTAGTTCATAGTAAGATGCACACGGATGCAGAATCTTCTGAAAACTGGACAATACTGGGTACTACTGCACTGCCACTTGAACAGTTATTTTTGTTTTAAATGCACTGTGTCCTGGGAGAACAAAATGAATTGTTGCACATATAATGATACACCTGACATGGAATAAAAGAGACAAAGAATTTCCCAATAAAAACATGGCTTCCCCCACTAGTGAGAGATGTTCTCTATCAAATTCCGCTGTCAGTAACACTAGTTTATCTGACAGCAGAATTTTTCCTGATAGCTTTAATTTTTTTAATAATAGGGTGAGCGCCTGCACTCTTTGAAGGCAATGGAATTTTTGCCATTGACTTCATGGAAATCCAATCCAATCCTTATGACATCCAATCCTTCTCTAAATGTGTATAACTCCCAGTCCCAAGGAATTGACTGGATAACAGTGAATAGCACTTAGACATTATGGTCATGGGTACTACCTATGATAGATTGGGTAGGTAGTGAGACTTTGTACCAATTTTATAATTTGTTGGACTGAATTCAGCTCTCATGTCACCAGTATAAATCTGGATTAACTGGATGAATACTCTGGCATAATGACAGCAGAGTTTGTTCCACTAGGTTTGTAATATGCTGCCCTCCATCCAGCAGGCTGCGCCGTTTTTGGTTATAGTCCATCTACGAATGCTAAACTAGCCACAGAATGACTCCCCTCTGGTCTCTCTGAACATCATAGAAACATGGTGAGAAATAACAGAAGACACTAATAACAAAAATGGTTAGGAGAGTTATGGACTCCAGATAAAGACAGTTCCTTGGTTAACACATCAATATCTGCTTGCACATCCACATTAATGCATCTCAGATTTAACTTGCTCTGCATCTTGCTTCAATAAAACAAAAGCTTGACCAAGGGTAAGACTTCTCCATTTGAACTATACCTTTCTCTCTTAATAGGAGACCTAAAATATACTGGGCCAAATGGAGATATGCTGATCTGGCCCAATATTGTGAGCAATTTTAGAATGGCTAGGTGGGTGCAAATCCACAGAAAGAGAAGAAATCCCAGGGCCTGGTATGGCTAGAACATGGTCCTAAGGATACATCTACTCTGCAAAGGAAAACCCGGGACACCGAGTCTCAGAGCCCGGGTCAATTGACTTGGGCTTGGGCTGCAGGGCTAAAAATAGCAGTGTAGACATTCCCACTGGAGCTAGAGCCAATGCTCTGAGGCCCTCTCCCCTGGCCAGGTTTCAGAGCCTGGGCTCCAGCCCAAGCCTGAATATGTATGCTGCTATTTTTAGCTCCACAGCCTGAGCCCCAGGGGTGCTGGAATAGGGGGGCCAGGAGGCCATGGACCCCCATGTTTAAAAGTGGCTATGCCCTCCCACTTTTTACCTGCCATATGGGTGAGCAATGTGGGGAGGGGGCAGAGAGGAGCGAGAGAGGGACAGGGTCTTGGGTGGGAAGAGGTGGCTCAGGAGTGGGGCCTCGGGGGGAGAGGTGGTGTGGGGGCTGGGCCTTGGAGGAAGCGGTGGTACGAGGCGGGGCTTGGGCTGAAGGTGTGGTATGGGGTGGGGCCTCAGGGGGCAGTGCAGGGGCGGGGCCTTGGGAGGGCGGTGCAGGGCAGGGTGGGCAGGGCCTCAGGTCAGGTGCCTCCTCGCTTTTAGGGCACTTCCGCCGCTCCTGCTGAGCCCCCTCTGAGACTTGGCACCATGGATTTTCTTTTGCTGTGTAAACATACCCTGAGTTTCCTCTTGTGCATCACAGACATTCTGTCTCTCAGTGTTGGTTCAGCTGTCCACCATGTCACTTAATAAAGCAACACTTTACAAGTGAGAGAGAGCACCATAAGGAAGCGCTACATGGAATGGCAAACTCAGCCTGTCGCTGAGCTGCGAGGAGGTGGCTTTTCTCTTCCTGGTACGGCAGTGACTGCTCTAATGGGTACGCTCAGTGTCAGTTTGGCAGGGGCAGCTCTAGACATTTCACCGCCCCAAGCACGGCGGCATGCCGCGGGGGGCGCTTTGCCGGTCGCTGGTCCCGCGGCTCCGGTGGACCTCCCGCAGGCGTGCAACTGGCAGAGCGCCCCCGCCCCGGAGCTGCCCCTGCAGTTTGGACACATTGTATTTTAACCTGCCTTCTAACAATAGCTTGCAAATGCCACGTATTTCTACAATTACATGCGGGCTGGATACTGCCCCCTTTGCTGATGTTGAGAAGTACGTTATTCTGTGAGTAGTCTTACTATGTTCAGCTAGGCTACTCATGCAGCAAGGCTCTACCAATATGAATAAGTAGCAGAATCTGGCTCTTATCTGAGGATCTCCTTTAGTACGTAAGAACAGCCATACTGGGTCTGACCATCTAGCCCAGTATCCTGTCTTCTGACAGTGGCCAATGCCAGGTGCTTTGGAGGGAATGAACAGAAAAGGCAGACACTGAGTGATCCATCGCCTGTTGTCCACTCCCAGCTTCTGGCAAACAGAGGCAAGGGACACTGAGAGCATGGGGTTGCATCCCTGCCCATCCTGGCTAATAGCCATTGATGGACCTATCCTCCATGAACTTACCTAGTTCTTTTTGAACCCTGTTATAGTCTTGGCCTTCACAACATCCTCTGGCAAGGAGTTCCACAGGCTGACTGTGCGCTGTGTGAAGAAATACTTCCTTTGGTTTGTTTTAAACCTGCTGCCGATTAATTTCATTGGGTGACCCCTAGTTCTTGCGTTATGTGAATTTGTCCTTACCACACACACATCCAGTGTCCTGGATGGTAAATGTATGTACATATCCTGGAGAGAACAGATTCATAGAAGGGTTGGCTGAACGTGAGAGTGCATGGAGAACAGCATTACTTGCTCGCTAATGTAGTCAGTGCATGTTCCTGTAGAAAGAAGAGTTAAGCTGACCTGTTAATTTCCAGGCAAAATAGAGGCAGTCTTTAAGCACTTCACAAACCAACCTCTTGATCTCAAGCCTGACAAGGAGTAAATAAATCTCGGTTCCATCTTAATTACAAAACAGCAGTGGAATCAAAGTGATAAAATGAGAGACGGAGCAACAGCAACAGCGCCCTCTGAGAAGGAGAAAACCTAGAAGTGCCTCTCTCAGCCTCCCCATTACGATTGCTAGATGGAGAATGTTTTGATGCAGGAAGGATGCTGAGCTAAGTTTCCTAAGTAATTAAAAACTAAACGCAGCGCTCACAAAAACCTCTGCCTTGGCGGAGAGCCTGGGGGCTTACTGCATTGGGTAAGGGTGGGAGAAGGGGAAGCAGAATAATGGCTCGGCGAGCTTCCTGGAAAGGAGGGACAAATCACACGTGGGTTGTCGTGTTTTGTGCATGTGCCACCGCAGCTTGTGTGGCACGCTGCCTATGGGCACTCTGCATTTCTCCCCGTTAAACACCTCAACAACAATAGGGCTGTGTGAGCTGGCTTATTTAGGGCTGGATGGTAGCCTTGTTTTATGTGTGAGGCCTCAGTGCCCTGCATGGTTCTGGATGGGGCACCAGAGGCAGCAGACCTATCAAGAAGACACATAGGCTTATTCAAGGACCCAAGGGGCTGGCATGGCAGCTTGAGCACCTGTGCAGCACAGAATTTTCAAAGTGCTGTTTTAGGGCTGGAAGCACATGCCAGCTTCACACTTGAAAGTGAGAATATTAACCTCCTATGCACGAACAGTCTGGCTGTATGTTGCATAGCCTGTCTTGTATGTCTAATCCAGACACCGATGTGGGGCTGTACATACTGGCCTAATCCTCACCATGCACAATTGCAAAAGGGCCTTGTGATACAGCATGGCCAGAGGGCAGCAGGAGAGGGTTAGAAGGGAGCCTTCTTCCCTGTAAGGGGAAGAAAGTTTGCTGTAGATTAACTAGAGCACCTGACACCAATTAGAGCACCTGCAGTCAGTCACATGATGAAACCCCCTGCTTCAATCAGACAGTGTGGGAGTAGGAGCAGAAAGGATTGATGTTGGAGCAGAGAACAGTTTGGCGGAGCGGGAGCAGAAAGGATTGGTGTTGGAGCAGAGAACAGTTTGGCGGAGCGGGAGCAGAAAGGATTGGTGTTGGAGCAGAGAACAGTTTGAAGGGAAGCAGAGGACAGTTTGGAGAAGTGCTGTGGTGGGCTAAGAAGTCCTAGACCCTAGGTAAGGGGCACCTGGCTTGTGCAGAGGGAGGGCAGGAAGCCCCCCACAAGCTGAAGGGCAGGAGAAGGAAGTAGCCCAGGGGAAGGAACTGTCAGTTCAAGTGGTTCACCGCTATCCTCAGGGCCCCTGGGCTGAGACCTGGAGTAGAGGGTGGGCCCAGGTCCCTCCCTCTCCACTCCCCTCCTCTAGGACACTAGTGGGGCAATTAATATTCCAATTTAGGGGCAAAAAATGGTGCCCTGAAACACCCCCAAACACCCCCAAAGCGCAAGACCCATCATAATAGTGCTGGCAATTTGCCACAGGCCTATATTTGCTTATGCAACAGCTATAAAAGAGAAATTCATATTCACACTTTCAGGCCTACTGCAGGTGTAAATCAGGCACTTGTTTCCAGGTGCTGTTACAGACATGGGAGTGGACAATACTGTCATCTTAACTAGCATGGTCATAGGAAGTTAAAATAAGCATCAAGAAGAGGCCACAAATAGTTTAAACACACAGCTACAACTTCCAAACTGTTCTTATAAATGGAGGTATCTTTTTCTTAAAAAACCAACCAAACAACAAAACCAAGAAAGCCCCCTCCCAAAAAAAGAAACTGAAACTGACCATCAATTACTACAGGCAATTTCATAGTGCTGAAAGCAATTATGAGCCAAATCAGCTTGGAGAAAAAAATTAAACAGAAAAATGTGAATGATAATTGGAAACTGCTTAAGAATATTTTTCTAAAAAGCCACAATCCCGCAGCTGAGATAGGCTAGATCAGTTTTAAAAACCAGCCTTGCTTAGAAGGGAAGTGAAATGACTATATAAAAAATACATATGTAACAGATGAAAGAAAAGAGAAATTGATAGTAATAATATAGTAGAAGCTAGGAATTGTAGAAAATTGATAAGGGAAGCAAAAGGACATGAGGCGAACTCTGTATCTAGCAAAGCTAAGGACAATAAGAAAGATTTTTGAAGTACATTAGAACAAAAGGAATGGTAACAATTATATTGATCCATTAATAGATGGAAATGGTAGCATTGTCAATAATAATGCAGAAAATGCATAGAAGTTCTATAAATATTTATGTTCTGTACTGGCAAAAAGCCAGCTGTATTTATATCATATGATGATGATTGATGATGAAATACTTTTCATTTTCACAGTAATTAAGGAGATGTTAAACAGCAGCTACTAAAGTTAAATATTTTTAAATGAGCAGTTCCAGATAACTTGCATTCAAGAGTTTTAAAAGAACTAGCCAAGGAGAGCTCTGGACCATTATCGTTAATTTTCAAAAAGTCTTAGAATGCTGTGGAGGTTCTAGAGAACTGGGTGAAAGCTAATGTTGCCAATATGTAAAAAGGGTAAATGGGATCACCTGGATACTTATAGGTTTGCCAGCCTGATATTGATCCCAGGCAATTGTGGAACTCATTGCCAGGGGATGTTGTGAAGGCCAAAACTATAAATGGGTTCAAAACAGAATTAGATAAGTTCATGGAGGATAAGTCCATCAATGGCTATTAGCCAAAATAGTCAGGGATGCAACCCCATGCTTTGAATGTCCCTGGTCTGTGTTTGCCAGAAGATGGGAGTGTACAACAGGGGATGGATCACTCAGTGACTGCCTTTTTGGCTCATTCTCTCTGAAGCACCTGGCATTGGCCACTGTCAGAGACAGGATACTGGGCTAGATGGTCTGATCCAGTATGGCCGTTCTTATGTTCTAAAGGAGACCTTCAAATAATTAAGAGCCAGAAGCTGCTTCTTAATCACATTGGTAGAGCCTTACTGCATGAGTAGCCTAGCTGAACATACTAGGACTACTCACAGAGTAACGTATCAGAGGGGTAGCCGTCTTGCATCCAACGAAGTGGGTATTCACCCACGAAAGCTCATGCTCCACTACGTCTGTTAGTCTATAAGGTGCCACAGGACTCTTTGCTGCTTTCACAGAGTAATGAATATCTCAGCTTCTCTGAGTGTCCCTAAACCTCTGACTGCCAGCAGCTGAGACTGGATGACAGGGGATGAATCACTTGATAATTGCCCTGTTCCATTCATTCCCTCTGAAGCATGTGGCACTGGCCACTGTCATAAGACGGGATACTGGTCTGACCTAATTTGGCCATTCTTTTGTTCAAAATAATGGAAGGTTGATATGGGACTCTATTAATACAGAATGGAAGAAGGGTAATATAATTAATGCAAATCAACATGAATTTATGGAAAATAGATCCTTTCAAACTAACTTGATATCCTTTTTTGGATGTGATTATAAGTTTGGTTGAGAAAAGTAATAGTGTTGATGTAATATAATTATGTGGCCTATGACCTGGTACTGCTCAATATTTTTATTAAGAAACTAGAACAATATAAAATCAATACAGCACACATTATATGGATTAAAAACTGGCTAACTGATAGGTCTCAAAAAGTAATTGCAAATGGGAAGCTATCCTCGAGGAGCTATTTCTAGTGAGGTCCTGCAGGGATCAGTTCTTGGCTTGATGCTAGTTAGCATTTTTATCAACAACCTGGAAAGAAACATAAAATCATTACTGATAAAATTTGCATCTGACACAAAGATTGGACGAGTGGTACATAACGACGAGGACAAGTCACTGATACAGAGTGATCTGAATTGCTTCGTAAGCAGGACCCAAGCAAACATGCATTTCAATATGGCCAAATATAAATGTACACATCTAGGAACAAAGAATGTAGGCTATAGGTACAGGATGGGGGACTCTATCCTGGGAAGCAGTGACTCTGAAAAAGTCCTGGTGAGGGTCATGGTGGATGGTCAACTGACAATTTGACATTGTTGCTAAAAGGGCTAAGGTGATCCTTTGTACAAATGGGAATATTGAGTAGGAGTAGGGAGGTTATTTTACCCCTCTATCTGTCTCTGGTGTGACTACTATTAGGATACTCTGTCCAGTTCTGATGTTCACACTTCAAGAGGGATCTCCAAAAATTGGTAAGGGTTCAGCAAAAAGCCACAAGAATGATTAAAGGATTGGCAAACATGCCTCATAGTGACAGACTCCAGGAGCTCAATCTATTTAGTTTAACAGAAGTTTAAGTATAAATACCTCAGTGTAGAATAGAAACCTGATCACAGAAGGCTCTTCAGTCTAGCAGACCAAGGTCTAACACAATCCAATGGCCAGAATGTTGAAACTAGACAAATTCAGACTTGAAATAAGGTACAAATTTTTAACAGTGAGGGGAATTAACCATTGGAAAACTTAACAAGGGCTGTGGTGGATTCTTGTATCACTGGAGATTTTTAAATCAAGACTGGATGTTTTTCTAAAAGTTCTGCTTCAGTTCAAACAGGAATTAATTCAGGGAAGTTCTCTGGCCTGGGTTATGCAGGAGGTCAGACTAGATAATCACACTGGTTCCTTCTGGCTTTAAAATCTATTGAGTGTAAAAGGAAAAAAAAAGGTGATTAGTCTCCCCTACAAGCCCACACCCCCCTTGTCTCCGTTTGTACTTACTCAAATTGCATTGCATTCATTTTTCAGACATGCTGGCACAGCTTTATGGTGAAATGAATAATTCACAATGCATGCAGCCCAACTCTCAATCTGACTGATTATTGGGTCTATCTATGTGACAGATTACTGTAGAATTGCTTTAGATTGTAAAGCTGTTAAATATTCATGGATGGTCTTCATTCAATTAATCTGCGGTTCTACCTCTCCAAATTAATATCCTGAGTTGTTAAAATCCATATGCTTGCGTGTGTGTCTAAGTAAGTACTGGTTGGGTAGAAAAAACACAAGTGACTCATTTCAATGGGAAGCTTAACCAAGCAAATTTAGGGTTTGCTCCAAAGTCTGCTGGAATCAATTGAAAGAATCCCATTGTCTTTAAGTGGGGTTTGGATCAGGCTTTCCTTGCAGACTAACAGGGATCAGTGATCTTGGTGACCTATTGATCAAGGTTATTGGGTCCAGTTTATGAATTTTAAACTGTAATATTTTATGCACAGAGCCCCAGTGGCTCCTTGGTGATTGTTACTATTTACATTAAATATTGAAGAGCTACTCTACTTAAGGATTTCAGCTGAACTGTGCTCTAAGGAATATTTCCAGAGTTGACATTACAAACCTGTTTCATTAGGAGTAAGTAGGATCCCCCATATTTGGCCATCTGGTTCCCATTCTATTAACGTTAACCATGCCAATAAGTCCCTTGATCACTTTGAAACTATATTGCTTAGTGTCTGCGTAAAACAAAGAGGTTAAATTCCCACTTCAAGGGCCTGAGCCAACCTCCACTGAAGTTAATGGGAGCATTCATATTACATTCTGTGGGCACTGGATCAGGCTGTATGTGCAAATCTCAATGCAGCTTTGACTGTGGAGCTAGATTTTGGCCCCTCCATCATTTGAATGTATATTTTGGGTTAGGGGAGTGTCTGGATGCTGGGTAGTGTTTCAGATCTACATGGATTTCAGATTGTAGCTAGGAAAGTGTGCCCGCCATCACAGTGCATCTAAATTATTTGGATGAATGTTTAAAAAACAAAGGGAAATGAGAGTATGTGAGACTTTCCCCACCTCCAAGGCTGAATTTATCATTGATCCTTACTGGCATTCGTTAATTGCATTGAATCGTCAGGACTGCTCATGTGAGTAAGGACTCCTTAAGGGTGCTCAAAGAGATGCTCTTAGTTACACAGCCTCTGTTGGCCTGGGATTTCCAGTGTGCACTATACTCCAGCTCCATCCCCTCCTGCCCGTGGCACACCTCTGGCCTGACCATGGATTCCCCCTCGCCTGGTGTTGAGAGTAGGTGTTAGGGAGTTACACCAGCTTTGCACACCTGAGCATTCTCTCTACATCAGGGTAATCCCCCATCATCCTGTTGGGGCAGGTATGTCCCCTTGATGCAGCTTCAGTGGCTCAAGGCTTCTATATGCAAAACCACACCTCTTAATTTATTACAATGGCGCGACTGAATTGGATGTAGGTGGACTAGAACAGAAGCGTAGGTGACATGATAACTTGGATACTCTCTCTGTGTGGAGTGCTGCACAGTGCATGTTTTTCATAATGCGGTTCTGTCGTGATTCATGGCGCACCGGGATGAAAAGGCATTTTCCTTTGTGCAGTCTTTGGAGGTGGGATGGTGGCCCATCAGGGGAGATTCTGCAGAAATGCAGATTCTTGAGCTGATCGAAATTTTTTGACCAAAATTTTTCTTCGTAGAAAAATGCAGCTGTGTAGAAATTTAAATGTTTGAAAATCATAGAATCAATCATAGAATCATAGAATATCAGAGTTGGAAGGGACCTCGGGAGGTCATCTAGTCCAACCCCCTGCTCAAAGCAGGACCAATCCCCAACTAAATCATCCCAGCCAGGGCTTTGTCAAGCCTGACCTTAAAAACCTCTATGGAAGGAGATTCCACCACCTCCCTAGGTAACCCATTCCAGTGCTTCACCACCCTCCTAGTGAAAAAGTTTTTCCTAATATCCAACTTAAACTTCCCCCACTGCAACTTGAGACCATTACTCCTTGTTCTGTCATCTGCCACCACTGAAAACAGCCGAGCTCCATCCTCTTTGGAACCCCGCTTCAGGTAGTTGAAAACAGCTGTCAAATCCCCCCTTCACTCTTCTCTTCTGCAGACTAAATAATCCCAGTTCCCTCAAACTCTCCTCATAAGTCATGTGCTCCAGCCCCCTAATAATTTTTGTTGCCCTCCACTGGAGGCAATACCGCACCCACTATAAATCCCTCTTTTGAAAATCCCTTTCACACTGATTTTTAAGATCACTGTGACACTTTCCTCAGGGAGCCCAGAACTGTAAGCCATTGCGTTCTCTCTCTGGCTTAGCAAGAGGGAACTTTGCTGGAGCTTAAACTGTGTGACAGCTCCCTGCCGCACCACTCTGCTTGTCTTACCAGCAAACTCTGTGAGACTCTCTCAGTCTAAACCTTGCCTTGCAGCTAATGTTCAGAGAACCCCAGTTCCCCAGAGATGTTTCTCTGTAGTGTCCAGTCCCTTTCACTGGACGCTCACAGAAATTAAGTCCACTGTCTCCAGCAAGTGACCCATGCTGCAGAGGAAGGCGAAAACCCCCCAGGGTCTCTGCCACTCTGCTCTGGAGGAAAATTCCTTCCCAACTCCAAATATGGCAATCAGCTAAACCCTGAGCATGTGGGCAAGACTCACCAGCCAGACACCCAGGAAAGAATTATCTGTAGTAACTCAGATCCCACCCCATCTAACATCCCATCACAGACCATTGGGCATATTTACTGCTAATAGTCAAACACCAATTAATTGCCAAAATTAGGCTATCCCATCATACCATCCCTTCCATAAATGTATCAAGCTTAGTCTTGAAGCCAGATATGTCTTTTGCCCCCACTGCTCCCCTTGGAAGGCTGTTCCAGAACTTCACTCCGCTGATGGTTAGAAACCATCATCTAATTTCAAGTCTAAACATCAAGCTATCAGCATCTCCAGCTCTTCCAGCAGGCGGATCCACCACTGACAGACGGTATCAATCTATTTGTCCTGTAAGTGATGGATAACAAAGGAGTCCCTGTTCTTCCCTTTTATAGTCCCAAAAACCTTTGAAATTTATTCTCTGAAAAGTAAAGCCAGATAAAGTTCCTCTCTCTTGCTGCTTGTCCTTTGGGGTGCAGGCACCAAGTCCCTTCTTCATCATCAGGTCAATTTGCTGTCTGGATTGTTTTGATCACTTTGTTTACTTTAGATGCAAATGTGCTTCTGCTGTCCTTGCTGATTTCCTCATCCTCATGTTAGCTTGATCCATGCAGTCACGTAAATCCACATTGCTTTGCCTAGGGGAGGCTTGTTTATCAACAAAGTAGTTTAAGAACATATTTCCAGCAGACACATAACTCTGTATGCGCAGTCCATATGGGCATTGCACAGTGATATTCATGACCAGCGTGAAGCCAGCTTTTACATGATACCTTACAAGACTCTGTCTGGCCAAATTTCTGATCACAGTGGGTTGGATGTGCCCTTTGCCAGTTGGCATAAAGGGGCTCTCAGCATCACAGTTCCTTTCCAGCACAGTGACCACTCTTCTGTACAAAAGCCATAGGCACTTAAATGAAACAACAGACTGGGTCTAAAAGGCTATTTATTACCCCTAGGTACTAGTCTCAGTAATTTTCTTGATTTATGATTGGAGATGGGTGCAGATTCAAACCCCAGATCCCAACTCCAGCAAGGTCCAAGACCACATTCTAATGCTGCAGCTCACCCCCATTTCTAGCTGTAGGGTAGAATCTTCATCCCATCCTGCTGCTATACACCAAAGTGATCGTGTGGCTGTATTGACCCTCTGCCTCATATTTGGCCTGATAGTTTCCTCCTGGTACCTGTAAAGGATAATCTCTGCTCCCTGGGCTTGCAGCTTCTGATACCAAAGCCACAGAGCTGCTAGTGAGAAAAGTAGTTGTCTCTGCCTCAGTGAATTTTCCCTGAGCAACAGCTGTTACCCATCCATCTCTTATGAGTAATGACGAGCTGTGCTGGAGTTCTGTGGGTGATGGACAATCATTATCTGCAGTCACAACTTCCGTCACCATGAACTTTGCACCAGGGTGGAGGCTGGCGTTCGTTTTGCTTAGTGAGATGGGTATAGGCATCAGTTTGTGCTGGAGATCACCCAGGAATATCACCTGCTGGCCCATCACATTTTAAACAATCAGGAGCCTCTGAAGAACATTTGTCTGTTTTTAAGATGATACTCTTTGTTTCCCCTTTCTCCCTGTGACCTTTCATAAATATCGTTTTTTGAACACACCACACCACTGGCTGACTTCGAAGACCACTTCCTTCTGTGGGTTTCTGGGAGCTGCAGTTCTTCAGGGTCCCTCCAGGGGACACCAGTAGACCAGTGCACCACATGACAGTGATATCATAGACCTGAAAGAACTTCTCAAGGTACGTCTTCACTACCGGCCATATCGGCGGGTAGCAATCGATTTCTCGGGGATCGATATATCGCGTCTCATCTAGACGCGATATATCGATCCCCGAACGCGCTCCTGTTGACTCCGGAACCCACCAACGCGAACGGCAGTAGTGGAGTCGACATGGGGAGCCGCGGACATCGATCCCGCGCCGTGAGGACGGTAGGTAACTCGATCTAAGATACTTCGACTTCAGCTATGCTATTCACGTAGCTGAAGTTGTGTATCTTAGATTGATTTCCCCCCCCAGTGTAGAACAGCCCTCAGATGTAAATGTTCCTATAAAAGTTTCCAATTCCTTGTTACCTTATGAGAGGTAACAGAATGAAATTTCCTCTTGGAAAGCATTTCTTATTTAATGCAATGTGTTCTTGAATGGGAAGAAAGGTGGGGTTTCACTGGGAACCTTTGGAACAGTTTAATTAAGCCAGGGTGTCAGTGGATGGAGTGGCAGGAAGGGACAGCTGGCTGAACCAGAGAAGTTTAGGAACATTTAACTCTCATGTCAAGGGTGATCGGAAAGCTGTAGAAAATGGAAAGTGTTGTTCCATAACATGATGCTGAATAGAGAAGAGTCAAAACCCTGGATCTGAACATCCCCAAACTTTTGAAATCCACATCTGAATTCTGTGGCATAGGCCCATCCCTAGAACCGAGAACTAAATCTGGGACCTCAACCTCATGAACAGACATGTTATGGTCAAATTGCAAATACTGGGCCTCGTCCTGAAGCCTTTAGCCAAACTATCCCCTTGACTTCAATGTGGCTTTAGACTGTGTAAGGACTTGAAAGGATTTCATGGTTTCCAAGGGCAGAAGGGACCATTGTGATTATCTCGTCTGACCTCATGTAGAACACAAGCCAGAGAACTTCCCCAAAATAATTCCTAGAGCAGATCTCTTAGGAAAACATCCAATCTTGATTTAATAATTGTCAGGGATGGAGAATCCACCATGACCCTTGGTAAATTGTTCCAATGGTTAATTATTCTCATAATTAATTTACACCTTATTTCCAGTCTGAATTTGTCTTGCTTCAACTTCCAGCCACTGGGTCGTGTTAGACTTTTCTCTGCTAGACTGAAGAGTCCATTATCAAGTATTTATTCCCCATACAGCTACTTGTAGATTATAATCAAGTCACCCCTTTGCCTTCTCTTTGTTTGGCTAAATAGATTGAGTTCCTGGAGTCTATAAGGAAGGTTTTTTTAATCCCTGAATCATTCTCATGGCTCTTCTCTCCAATTTATCAACATCCTTCTTGAATTGTGGACACCAGAACTGAACACAATATTCCAGCAGTGGTCGCACCAGTACCAAATAACCTCTTTACTCTTGCTTGAGATTCCCAGTGGTCATAATAGCTATGCAGAGAAGGTGAAACTCTCCCCTATGCGAGAGCCAGCACAAGGTCTAGCCATGATTTAAGTCCCATTTAAGCCCCTCAGAGTCTGTACATCTTAAATAGGACTTAAATGGTGCATATGCCTTGTGCCAGCTCATCCCCATTCGGCGTGGGGATGAATTTCACCCATAATGAGAGAGGCAAAGAGCAATACTGGTATTAAGGATGGTCAAATTAGTTTAACCAATTCTCAAAACAGCCTCCAAGTTGCGGAGGTGCAAGTGCGCAAAAAGGAGTATTCTTTCAATGGCTCATACATCACATTATTTTTCTGTTTCATATATTGGAGAAGGGAGACTGTGTGGAATGTAAATTCATTTGGCGGAAGCACTGTAATTTCAAACAATTGCTGCAGAGTCCAAACTTGATTATCGGACTAAAATAGCCTAGGTAGCATTGTTTTTGTTTTTGTTTTTTTGCACTGGCCTGGTTTCTGTAAACTGCAATAATGTATTGATGTATTTCTCTTTGGAAGGTGCCTAGAATACAAATACAAAGTGCATGAGGTCTGATTCTCCTTTTGCTTACACTAGTTTTAAACCACGGTAATGTCACCAACTTCACTGGGGTTACTCCTGATCTACGTCAGGGTCAGTGAAAGGGAAGTCAGATTATCAAAGTTTACATCTTCTATAGTACAAACACTTTTATTAAAGTTGCATTTGTGCAAGACTACAGGCTGGGTCCTCAGCAAGTGCAACTCAATACGGCTCCATTGAAGTCAGTGGGCCCATACTGATATCCACCAGCTGATGACCTGGCGTGTGTGTGTGTGTGTATGTGTAATATATACACACAATTATATATAAATTGTGATGGGGCTTAACCCCACATCCCCTGCAAGGCAAGGGAAAGACCCCCAATTAGTCATGCACCGCACCTGGCAGGTCATTAGCTAATTGCCTCCTGGCCAAAGGAGACAGAGCTGGGCCTTATAAGTAGACCAAGGGAGCTCAGTTTTGGAGCGACTGCAGAGGAGACAGGTCTCTGGTGGAGAGAAGCCCTGGGATAGTGTTTAATGGTCAGGATACAATGGAGGCTGAACGCTACAGGAGCAGGTTAAGCTCCAGCAGGGGAAGCCATGAGGCATAGCCAACAAGGGAACTAGAGTGGGCCCTAAGAGGGATGGAAAGGCGCTTAGTTTGAAGATTCGTTTGGACTTTCATTTGGACTTGGTCATGCTACCCCATACGGGCTTTAGACTTTTAGCTGCAGAATACCCAGAGGGGTAGTTGGGAGTAGACCCAGGCTGAGAAAGGACATTGCAGGTCGGAAGGAGAGTCCAGTAGGGGGTGACAGAGATGGGGGTCTCATGCAAGGCTCTGAGCGGAGATGAGGAGGTGTCCACAAGATGGGGACATGTTACTACAATAATATAAAATATAATAAAAATGTGTATCTAGAATGGGACTAAAATAAATGCCAGGCATTCAGAGGCGATCTAGAAGTGGTTATATGCAGTGATGGTTGATACATTATATTCTTACGGGCAACCCATAGGGAGTAGTAAGCTGCTTATACTTATTATGGATTTTGTATGTCTAATTTTGTACTAAGTTAATTGTATTTTCACTAAGAGCTGCAGTAGCCTGCTGTTTATTACTGTGACTTCATCAATGAACTGTTACACTTTATCTGCAAATATGTGGTTTCTGGTAACACGAGCTGCATAAATATTGGTCGGCCTTTTTATTCAGTTTGCTGCACTTCGAGTGTAGCAGTAGTTTGAGCTACTCGCTTGTTGAATGCCTGCTAGTGATCTTTACTATGGGCCTGTGAATTGTCAGTATAAAAATTAGTAGTTTGTGAAAGCCATTATAATGACTTCAAAATCCCACTTAGTTCAAATAATCTTGAACTATATCTTTAGAATCCAAAACTCTGCTTTGTTTACTCTAGATCTTATGCTCCAGACTGAAATGTAATAACTAGGCAGTAATGTGCTATATTGTTACTGTCCGGAGACTCTTTTATTAGAATATCAGTAATGTATTATTTGACATTATAGGTTATTTTATCATGTTATTTACCATCTTAATGTGAGATTTATATTGATCGCTGCTGTGTGGTGTAGAAACAGCATTTCATAGGCTGTAGCTGGCAAATCCAGTACAATGGAGCTGTAGTTACAACAGGCACTGAGCTACGGAAGCATGCACTGTTGCTGAATAAGCACATGGCAAGTTCCTGTCTAGGTTATTGCGTTAAATCACTTTCACTTGCTATAGGGTGACCAGACAGCAAATGTGAAAGATCAGGACGGGGGGCGAGGCGGTAATAGGAGCTCATATAAGAAAAAGACCCAAAAATTGGGACTGTCCCTATAAAATTGGGACATCTGGTCACCCTACTTGGCTATGTGTGGTATGCTCAGTCTAAATACTTTTTCTCTCTCGTTGCAAGTGGAAACTTAGTAACTGGTTGGATATTTACCATAAACACTCTTTCACCTTGTTTTATAGCCATTTTATCCCAATGTAGTTTTTTCCTATTACAATACTTTATATTTGTCATTGTGCATAAGACGGTGCTGGGATAGCCTTATCCACGGGATGCTAAACACTTTACCTCTGTGCAGAGGTTCACTCGGGGGCGGGGGTTTGTTCAACAGAACCATTGTTGTAAGAGGCAGAGTGATGACAAAAAAATGTCCTTGAATCACTCTGATGGAACTGCACTTCCCTTCTATTCCTGGTTGTGCCACTGGCTGGCCGGGAGACCGTGGGCAAGCCACTGCCCCGCTCTGTGCCTCAATTTCCCCATCTGTAAAATGGGGATAATGATACTGGCCTCCGTTGTTAAAGTGCTTTGAGATCTACTGATGACAAGCACTGTATAAGAGCAAGGCACTAATTATAATTATTATTGTTTATGCCCAGTAAGCTGTTTAAAATCTTCTGCGGATGCGGAAAAAAAGCAAAGATGATTCCTTCTTTTAACATTTACATCAGCCGAGGTTCTGAGCCTTCATCTGAACCTGTTTTTTTTCCCCCTGATCTTCCTGTTTTGACTTTCCTCTTTTCCCTTTTTTGCAAGGACATAAGAACAGCAGCAACTGAAAAGTGACATCTGTTTGGGCCCTTGTGTCTGGCTCTTCTCTCTCTGCTCCCAGGAAGGTGATGCTATTACTATTTTTGTATTACAGCAGCAGCCAGTGGGCCCTGGTCAGTTTTTGGGACTCATGGTGCCGAGTGCAAATTGGTGTAGCTCCATTTACTTCAGTTTACACCAGCTGAGGGGCTGGCTCAGTCCCTACAGGAGCTTACAGTCAGACCAGAGATAAGACACAATGATGAGTAGGACATAAAAGAAAAGATTCCCCTTGTTTTGACCCAGACCTCTCTATTGTGTCTCGTCGCTAATTATATTCCATGCCTGCCCTCACCGTAACCTGCCCTCCCACTTGTACCATCTTTCTTCTACAAACAGCACTGTTCATTTTGATGAGGCAGAAGCAAATCCTGTGTGTCCTTGCTTTCAGGGTTACATCAACTGTATACCACCCAGGGAGTTGTTGCCGTTTAAAGTGTTACCAGGAACCCTTTGAGCACATGGACTGGGGACAGAAGAAGAGGTGGAACGCAAGCCTTTTAGATGCTCTTTATACTTACTCAAAGGAGCTTTCTTTAGGGGAGCCATGACTTTCTTCATCTTGTATTTCAGGCTGACATCCCGTTTGCCATTATGTCCGATCGCCTCATGCCAATGTGCTTCTAACACTCTCTGGGCGCATCCTGTGACTGGCCGAGTGGAACTGACAGTCTCTTTGGGGCGGGGGGAGGGGGGGGTTTGACATTAATGCTGCTTCATGCCGCTGAAGAGCGTCTGTGGCGTGGTGTGCACTGCTGCCTCTTCCCAGGAGATTGAAAGTGTCAGCTAAGCGATGTTTTCCTAGCTGCACTGGCCTGGAGACTGGAAGCCAATAGTCACTCCTTAGACGCAAATTCTCTTCCCCATGTGGCATCACAGCATTGCCATCTGAGCCGCGGGGTTTGTTGAGTTCTTTATTGTTCGATAATGAACATATGTACATATATTTTACTCTACAAACATGCTGCCACTAGCCTAATTAATAGTTCTTTTGCCTCATCTAACACTTTAAAGTTTGACTGTCCTACTTCTGCTTCCATCATTGTAACCATGAACTGTGAGCTGTGGGTCACATGTCAGGGGTACAGAAGCCGTAAGTGAAGAGCCTCTGAGGAGGAAATTATTGGGGAACCCATAAAATGACATCAGGAATGGTGTGGAATGCTTTCTAACGTGCCTACTGCAATGGTACTTAGTTCTTATATAGTGCCTTCAAGCCTGTCGTTTGGGTTCTGTGTTCGTACAGCACCTAGCTCCAAGATGTCCGAGCCTATGACTAGGGCCTAGGTGTCACTGCAATCTAAATAGTAAGTGGGAGGCAGCTATGAGGACATGCTGGCTTCTCTTGCCTGACAATCTAGAAGAGTCACCAGTGCAGCACGATGCCGAGCAAGCAACCAGAGTGGCTCTGAGGAGCTGTTTTGAGATGAGAAGAACTAGATTTGGCTAGCCCGGGAGGAAGTTCTATTAAAGCGGAGAAGCCAGTCAGCAGAGGAGAAGGACCAGCACAAGGCTGGCCAGGATGGAGGGGGCTGAACCAGAGTGGGCCATTCTAGCAAGAACAAGACTAGATATGCTCAACCAGACAGGAAAAGGTGGGCCAGAAGGAAGGTGTCTGGGAATCATAGAAATGTAGGGCGGGGCCTCGAAATCATTAAGTCCAGCCCCCTGTGCTGAGGTAGGACCAAGTAAACCTAGACCATCCGACAGGTTTGTCCAGCCTGTTTTTAAAAACCTCTAATGATGGGGATTCCACAACCTTTCATGGAAGCCTATTGCAGAGCTTAACTACCCCTTATGGTTAGAAAGGTTGTCTAATAGCTATCCTAAATGACCCTTGCTGCAGATTAAACCCATGACTTCTTGTCCTACCCTCAGTGGACATGGAGAACAATTGGTCCCTGTGCTCTTTCTAACAGCCCTTAACATATTTGAAGACTGTTATCAAGTACCTCTCCTCAGTCTTCTTTTCTTCAAGACTAAACATCGGTCAGAGTTTCTAAACCTTCTATCATTTTGGTTGCTCTCCTTTGGATTCTCTCCATTTTGTCTACATCACTCCTGAAGTGTCGCACACAGAATTGGACACAGTACTCCAGCTGATGCCTCACCAGCGCTGAGCAGAGTGGGACAATTGCCTCCTATGTCTTACTTTTGTCACTTCCGTTAATACACCCCGGTATGATATTAGCCTTTTTCACAACTGCATCACATTTTTGACCCATAATCAATTTGTGATCCATTGTAACCCCCAGATCCTTTTCAGCAGTCCTACTATGTAGCCAAATAGTCCCCATTTTACAGTTATGCATTTAATTTTTCTTCCTAGTGTAGTATTTTGCACTTGTCTTTATGGCATTTCATCTTGTTGATTTCAAACACATTCTCTAATCCAAGTTGATTTGGATTCTAAAAGTGCTTGCAACCCCTCCCTGCTTGGTGACAGGAACTAATGTTCATAAGTTTCTGAGGAAAACATGGATGAAGGGAGACTCGAGGACACCTCCGCTGGACATCTTTGGGAAAACTGTGCTAGTGGGAACTCTGAATCTAAAGACGTAATCAGGGACATTACATCAGTGCCACAGTCACTCAGTTAACAGCTCCCAAAGCACCTAATAAATTGGGCAGTGTTCATATAATGGCCTTCAGCCTCAGCTGCAGCTCCCCCTGCTGGTGCTATACAAATGACAGACAATTGTTTCAAGCACTGCTCCTCCATTCTTCAGCTGCACAGAAACCATCTCTGTTATACATATTGGGCAAGAGGGTGGTTTTAAGCCACTGCCCACATTGGTGGTGGGGGAGGGGGCTGAGGGGTGAGCTGGGTTTGCACATTGATGGTTGCTCCCAGAAACAGTATGCTTGAGGCCATTGGGAGCCCTGGGGCATGCCAATCTGAGGGGTCCCCACTACCGACTGCAGCAGCCATAGCCACTCCAGCTCTGCTGGCCAGTGTGTAAGAGAGCAGGCCTCACCTACCTTTGGGGGGAGTGTAGCATCACTCCGGGCAGGATGTCCTCAGTCAGCGTGTGCCTGGAATGCAAGGCGTAGGACCTGAGCTGAAATTTTCCATGCTGGGTGTCTGCCTGTCGCTGAATTATCTGGGAAAGTTTCAGCCAAAACTGTTCAGCCATTTCCAAGAATGAGAATGGGGAAAAAGGCATTGGTTTGCCCGTGTTAAATTCTTACAGCTGTTGTGCTGAGACGCTCTAGCGCTTTCGTACTTGGCAGTCGGGACTTGAACTTTGGCAGGGAGGTTACCCTGGTGGCAGGGAGCTTGCTTTCCCGGAGACAAGCCTCTGAAATGTGGCCAAGTTATAAGCCTCAGAAAAATCACAGTTCACACATGCTCAGTAGAAGTTTCTCAGGCTTTGTTAGAGACTGGCAGCCCTGGTCTCCAGACATTCTCCATGCACTGAGCATGGCCCATATCACACAACTCCCTCATACTGACTGGATGTTGCATACACCATCCCCACAGTGGACTGAGCATGCGCCATCCAAAGGCTTCAGGGACTGAGCAGGGCTTTTCTTGAAATTGTTCCTCCTGGCTGCCACTGGGTCTCTAGGTAGCAGAACTGAGAGCCGGAAGACTGTCTCTTCTGTGCCCTCAGTGCTTCCTCACCCCCACCTTAGCAGCCAGCCAGTGAAGAGGAGACAGAAAAGCAGCCTGAGTGACTTGACTGCAGAGGGGAGGAGTGAGGGGTGAGAAGGGAGGTGGGGAACAGGGGTAGATTGGAAGTAGAGGAGCACAGAGACAGGCTGCAGGCATGTGGGAAGCAGGGTCTAGGCTCAGTCCAGAACCTGGATCTGAACCCAAGATTCCTGAGTCTCAACATTCCTCTGCTGTCTAGGAAATGGCTGTGTCTCTCTTCGCCCTCTAGTGACTGGCCCACTTGGAGAATAACAACCTACTGTTGCTGCCAGTTACTCGTGGGCCTAAAGGGCCCAAACCTGATGATGACCCATGTGATTAATATGGTTCCATATGATAGAATTTTCTATTTTTTCAGTTTGCTTTTTTAAAAATTAGGAAATTTTATTGGACCCCACCTCCTAACCTCTCTATATGAAAATAAGATTAAGGCTGTAAAGTTAAACACGTTAGGAAATGCCAGATTTAACGTTGTCTGTGCAATCTTAATTTGGTCTCCTATATGATACCGTTGTTAATTGCATGATCACATACTGCCTTTTTCACAGGACCCCACCTCATTCTGTGACCAGAGTGGATAGTACTCTGGAAACGAATCAGGCCTGTGTGCTGTTCAAAGCTGTTGTCTGTAGAATCCCTGCCTTGCTTGTCATAGACAAATTAGAAGGTGTTTGGATGCAGGGGCTTGCAAGAAGAGAAAGGATGGTGTCATGATGAATGCAGTTGAATGTTGCTCTGGGGAATTGAGTTCTGCCGCTGCCAGGGAGTTCCTACGTGATGGGCAAGTCTCTTGAACCAAACTTTTCACAGGTGGTCACTAATTGTGTGTTCCTCATTTTCTGGGTGTCTGATTTGAAATGCCTTGGGTCTGATTTGTAGAAGTGCTGAGCACTCACAGCTGCAACTGAAGTCAATGCAAGCTGTGCTTTGAACATTTAAGGTGCGGTAAAAATGCAAATTGCTCTGAAAAATCAGGCCCTTGGAGTCTCAAGATGGTCTCCCAAAATTAGTGGTTGCTTTTGAGAATGTTGGCAATGCTGTGCCTCAGTTCCCCATCTGTGAAATGGGGATAACAATATTCTCTTACAAATCGCGGGTGATGTAAAGAGAGATTTATTCATTAGTGTTTGTGAAACACTTAGAGTATCATAGAAAACCCCACAAAGAAATTACTAATTGTGGATTCAGTGCAGGGTTTGAACAATGCGAAGTAAAAAAGGCCTGGGGCCACACATTGAAGGATAAGCATGAAGAAAAGTAATGAATAATTCAGGGAGAGCCATCTGTCCTGTGCACTGAATGAGGCAGGGGTTCTGTAGAAAACACATAGCATGCGATCACGTAATTAAAGATGGTATCTGAATGCATACATGCAAGGGGGCTGCATAAAGGTTGCACAGGCAAGCTGAATTCTGGTATTTTCTATCTTTTGAGTGCTTGACTTTGCAATCTTTACATTCTCCCAATGTAGCTAATTTTTGATGTAATAAATAGAAGGCAGCAGTGTGCGTTCAGATACACCTGATATCTCTTTGAAATGGAGTCAAATGATTTATACCATAATCAAATAACTGGAAAGGAAGTAATTTATTATAAACTGTAGAAATGGACTAGAAACCCATAGACCACCATGCATCCATTTCTATGAATGAGTTATTGCTGCTCTAAATTTCAATAGTGCTATACCCACCTCTCTGGGATTAGTGAACTCATGTTTTCTTGAGATTATACTAACAAATGTGTCAATTCAATGTTATAGATGTATAATGCTCTGCCAACGAAGCCTGATAATACTTGAAATGGGACGTCAGATGGAAAAGGAAGGGACAGTGTCTGGGGAATATCACATAACGTTTTAAAATACGGCAGCACTGCAAACAGAAGCATGGCGATGATGTGTTTATAGAGGAATCATATCTCATGGGAGCTGGGAGGCTGATTATGCAATAAGAGCCATGATGATACTAGTAAATTCTGAAATCTTTGTCAAAACAGAAAAAATAGTTGAAGACGTGCTTGGGTAGCAGGAGCAGGGGGAAGACCAAAGCAACACTGCATAATATACAACACCATTCAGGACACCATTATTTAATTAGAAAATCTATTGAGAAATTAGCTGTTTTCCCCCCTAACCTGTCTCCTTGGGTAGAGGTGTCAATTTCTAGACAGGAGAAGTTGGAGATTGGAACACCCAGACTGTTTAATGTTTGGTGCAGAGATGTGGGTGAAGACTGCACCACCAGGGGGAGCAAGATACCATTTTTTTAATTTAATCATAATCCCAAACCCATGTATTTACTTTAGGGCGCTTCTAGAGAGAAACTAGACATTAAAACCAAGATCCTACCAAGGATTCTGTTAGATCACATCCTAGTTAGTGTTATTTTGCTCCCACAGCTTTGTAATAGGTGGAGATACTGGAAATTCAATTTGTCACTAAAATATGCAGAACAGTAAATATTATGGCAAAACCCCCCTTAGACTACTGTGGAGAGACTTTCAATGCAAAATGTGCTCCTAAATCCCTTATGCACATCTGAAAATTTCCCCATGAGGATACTAGGGGGATTGCTACAGCACTTGGGCTGTGCAATGTGATGAAAGCAATAAGCAGAGGATGGGTAATGATATCTAATTGGGGCTTGCTAAATTTAGTAAAGCAAGGTGAACAGCTGGGGAGTGGGGATTAAAACTCAACCCCTATCCCCAGTGAGACAGTTGACAGAAGGGTGATACAATAATGACCCACTTTCAAAAGGCAGAGGATCAAGGTGGATTGATTTAAATCACCAATTTAAATAATGATTTAAATCAGCAAGCAGGAAACCACAATTTAAATAAATTGATTTTAATTGAGTTTTGCATTTGTACTTTATAGTTATTTTCCTAAAGAAAATGATTCTCATTGGTAACCATTAAAACATGTTGATTTCCAAGTAAATATAGTATTTACATTAAATTTGGTGCTTCTTTTTGGTAACCAGAAGGATACACTACAGCTGTAAACATTTATTTAATCAATTATACAATTTAACTTACATTTATTCAAATTCTTAATTTTTCTATTTTTATATGTTAGAAATTGGTTAGTGATGCATTTTTTAATTACAAGATGGTGATTAATCTCTTACTTGTGATTTGTATCCAAGCTTTATTTGGATGCAAGTTCAAATTAAATTAAAAATGCACAGAAAAAGCATTAATTTTTGTAATAAAATAAAACTACCTTCCATGTGCTGGATACATAAGAACAAAAAATGTATCAAAAGGTGTTTTGAATTTCAAACCAACTTATTTATTAAACAAAGGAAGTATTATCTTTAGTTAGTGAATGTAACTGACTGACTCTGGTCACCAAGTTCTTCAAGATTTTAGAACTAGTAGAGCTCATCCTCTCTCACCAAGGCTTTATTCATAGATTGGAAGAGGGAAAACAAGCTTTCATGCTTTTTTCAATTCCCAATGAGTTTCTTAACTTTGAATGAACTAGTCATTGTACTGAACTAGCTGACTAAACAGAAATGAAAAGATATTCTCTCTGCACCTGCCGAAAGAGGCTTCTGCAGTCAAAAGCTGGGTTAGGTCTTCAACAAACTCTGGCTCCAGGTACTTAGCCAGTGCTTTCCACCAGGTCAGTGATTTGACTTTCTTTAAAACTAGGTAGCAAATATGTACTGCTTAATATCATTTTTTTGTATTTAATTTAAATGATTTTAATAGATTATGGTAAGTTTAGGCCTGCACACAAACTGTCAATTTCAAATTTAATTTTAAATAGGTTTATTTCTAATTTAATTTTTTTTAAATGGCCTTAATAGGATATATTTTAAATAAGATTGGATGTTAGGTTTTGATGGAAAAAGATCTCTGTTCCATAAGGGTGAAAAAAGCAGTCAAATGGCCTGCCAAAAGAGGCAGAAAGCACTAGTCTAAATCAGTAATGTCACCAATGGAATGGCTCTGTTAGTATCCACCTCCAAATTCTCCATGGAAATGCATGGTATAAAATGGACTTGACTGAATTCCACAGAGTTGCACCTATTTACATCACCTGGGGATCTGGCCCAGGGAGAATTGCACAAAGCACTCATACTTCAGAGAGTCCAGGGGGAGAGAGAATAAAGCTCTCTACTCTCAGACCCTTGGGACATAGACATAACTCGGGATGAAATGTTCCTGACAACAGAAGAGGCAGGATGTGCTTGTCTCACCTTCAAATTGTACAAAGACCAGTTAGCTTCAGTATGGTGGTAAAGACCCTGGATCACTTGATTAAAAAAGAGGCCCTCCCATCTTCAGTGAAGATGGCTATCTGCCTGACTGGGGGCTGGGCAAAGTGTCTTGAAATCAAACAGACAAGATCTCCTACCTACGCCATGAGAACTACAGGCTGTTTTCTGTGAATTGTGGTTGTGAAGTCTTAGCAAATGTGCTACAGCCTCAACTTCAGTGATCATTACTGACCAGGTGGGTTCATTAAAATCCATCTTATTTCTGAAACAGCCCCTGCAGCTTCGGGGCCCTGCTGTGGCCGTCTCAAGAGCCGCAAAGAGCTTGCGGTAAAACCGACGGGAGCTCTCTGGCGAATCTTCCCGGGGCTGTTACTGCAAGTGGGCCACTAGAGGGCCCTTGAACTCCTGTGAATAGGATTTTGTCTTGCTTAGAAGAGGATGAGGGGTGTGTAGTTCTACTTGCACGTTCTTCTCCCCAGCTAGCCATTACCTCATTCCAGTGGGGTAGCCAATTCGTTTTCCTGTGAGCTGTCCATTGGGACGCCAGGGACTATCAGTCTGGAGCACCTGGGAGACGTCCTATTGGGGGAGCATGAGGATGTGTGTGCACTTTCCTGCAGAATCCCCGGCCTTTATTATGGGGGCCAAAGCCTCTTTCATTTTTCATCTTCATTTGTGCCTTTTTGTGGCTCAGTGACTTAGGAGGGGAGATAAATTTCCCCAAGTGTACAGGATACAGCCCAAGTCACCAATCAGGGGAGAGGGGGAAAAAGAAGAAGAGGGGTGGGGAATCTTTTCTCCAACCCAATCAATTGGACAGGGAACCTAAATGAAGGGAGTCCATCCATAACCTAGGGAGAGGTGGTGAGGGGCTAGGAGCCTGCTTTAGTGGGATCTGTCTTGAAATGCTTCCTCCCTTATCTATGAGTGTCAGCAGGAGTTTTTGCATGGGTTACGGCCTGGGGTTATGGAGTCTTTCTACTGACTTCAAAGGGCTTTGGATCAGGCCCTGTATGAATAGAGGGTGAGGGTTTTATAGTGATATACAGAAGAACAAATGGTGGATACTGCTATGTAGTTAACACTATTCTTAGGCTTTTAATTCATTAAGTTCCATGAACTCTGTGCCTTGCTCTGAATGTAAGTTGGGGAACCTCATAGTTATAAAAATATTGGATGGGTCATGGCTTCATTACCTGAAAAACCCACCGCTCCTATAGATGTCCAGTTCCAAAGGTTTCTCCAGTTTAACTGGGGAAGAGGGTCCTCCTGTGTTTGTTACTTGTTTGCAGTGGCAGTAAGACTCCTGTCATAAAGGATCAGAGGACAGAGGAGTCTCCGTTGGGTAGACAGACAGAATGAGTCGGATACAGGGCCATATAAAGATCGTACTGTAGGTCACCTCTGAGAACACCCATGTGCCAGTCCACTGGCCTGGTTACTCGCAAGTAGCACCAGCCTCCACTTTTAGAGTTGAGGAAAGGGAGGGGAAATGGAGATACAGGGACTCTAACCAGATACTGAAGAGATGAAAAGGAGTCTATGCATATGACTTCATTATCACAATGAAGAATCCAAATGCCTCCGAGCCCTCTTTACACTGAATATTGTTCAGGGATTGGAATCCTGATTGGGCAGTTCTTATTAGACAAGAGACCCTGTAGAAATAGCATCTTGGGGATCTCATATTTATTCAAAGACTACCTCATTACTTTCTCAAGTCAAAAGTCAGTTTTTTTGTTTGCAAATTGCCAGTAGTACAAATTCAACCTGAAATCTGAAAGTCAAGCTGGGCTTTCTCTGCTACATACATCACCCCCAGCAACAAAGATCCTCAGACAGTGTAAATTGGCCTGCCTCTACTGAAGACAGCAAAGGGCTTAATTCTGTGAGGTGCTGATCACTTCCTGAGAGATGTTGAGAATTCTCAGCTCCCAGTGAGGTCAATGGGAGTGGAGAATGCTCAGCAACTTGTAGGATCAGTCCCTAAATTTGAATTCACAGGGTCAGTTCCTCGGCTGGTGGAAGTTGGCATAACTCCACTGACTTGAAGGGGAGCAAGAGCTCTTGGGAGTGATCAGCACCGTGCAGAATCGGTCCCTTTATTGGCATGCAGAACAGAACAGCCTGCCCATCTGCAACTGTATTGGCTGTAGGAGGAAAAATTGTTTTTGTTGGTGAAAATGAACAGGCGTGACCTGAAAGACCCAAAGGGAGCAAATGTTTGCAGTAACAAGGTGCAATTTTTACTTCCCTGATCGTAACCACTCGTTGAAATAAATGTCAATAAATGTTCTCAAGAAATGACTGAGGGTTTGGCTTTAAAGTAGATAGCTGCATGACTTGGATATTTGGAAATACAAGTGATGTGTGCCCTGAAACAACCTCCCTTGTTGGCTTCAGTTAGAAAAGATTTAGAGAGCTGGGAGTTTGTCTTCCTCTGCCTAGGGAGCATTGCCCCTGTGTTGGAAAATGTATGTACCTTCACACTCCCTGACTTTGTTGATGACATGCCATTTCCCTCTCCCAGTAGCAGTGCCAAGAATATAAGAAACAAACAAGCAAAGGCCAGTGTCATAAATATAAAGGAAGGGTAACAACCTTTATGTATGCAGTAATATAAAATCCCTCCTTTACCTGTAAGGGGTTAAAAAGCTCAAATAACCTGGTTGGCACCTGACCAAAAGGACCAATAAAGAAAGAAGATACTTTCAAATTGGGGGAGACGGGGAGGTTTTATGGGGGCTCTTTTGTTTGTGTTCCCTCTTGAGACAAAGAGAGAGACCAAGCAGGTAATCCAGCTCCTACTGAAATTATACATCTAAAATTACAGAAATTGTAAGTAATAGCAAGGAAATGCATTAGATTATCTTTTGTTTTAGCTTGTGAATTTTCCCTATGTCAAGACTAAGAGGGAGGTTTATTCCTGTTTTGTAACTTTGGAGTTGAGCCTAGAGGGGAATCTTCTGTGTTTTAAATCTTTTTATTATCCTGTAAACTTACCTTCCATCCTTATTTTACAGAGGTGCTTCTTTTATTTATTTTTTTTTATAATAAAGTTATTCTTTTAAGAACCTGATTGGTTTTTAGTGTCCTAAAACCCCAAGGGTCTGGTCTGTGTTCACCTTGTTAACCTATTTGGTTGGTATATTATTCTCAAGTCTCCCCAGGAAAGAAGGTGAAGTAGCTTGGGGGAATATTTTTGGGGGGAGAGGGCTCCAAGTGGCCCCTCCCTGAATGTTTGCTTAAATCACTTGGTGGTGGCAGCAATACCGTCCAAGGACAAGGAAAGGAATTTGTGCCTTGGGGAAGTTTTTAACCTAAGCTGGTGGAATATAAGATTAGGGGATCTTTCATGTGAGTCCTCACATCTGTACCCCAGAGTTCAGAGTGGGGAGGGAACCCTAACATTGTGGCAGCGTGGTGGGATCATTTTGAACCAGAAGCACAGACCTCAGGATTTTAAAAACATTTCTTCGTTTGGCTGATTGAAAACCAGGGAGTTTTTTTTAAAGGACACTTTTTTTTTTCTTTTAGCTGAGAGCAGCTGGAGTGTTTTTTTTCTTTGCCTGGAGGCAGAGTAGTTAAGTTCCTGCAAGGGAATTCACAAGCTGTTTTTTTGCTTTTCTTTCTAGCTCTCGGGTTAGGCGAGGCTAAACACAGGAAGGTTAGGATGATAGAAAGTGAGATCCAAAAGAAACTAGAATTAGCCAGATTGGAAGCTGAAAAGAGACAGAAAGAACCTGAAAGACAGATGGCCTTAAAGTGCTTGGAGTTAGAGGCAAAAATAGCCAGGGAGGAGGCTGCCCATAAAAGAGCCCTTGAGTTAAAGACAAAGAAATACAGGCCCAGATTGAGGCCCAGATTTTGGCCCAGAAGCATGAACTGGCTGTTATGGAGTTGAAAAGACAGAACCCTTCAGCAGCTGGTTCCATTTCCCCTAAAAATCCACAAATGGGAGGGACTCTGTTCACAGTTTGATGAATCCAGTGATATTTCTGAATATTTCATCACCTTTGAGAGACTGTGCACCCTCCATGCAATTCCTGAAGATCACAAGATGACCACACTGGTAGCAAAATTGACTGGAAGAGCTCTGGACATATTCAACAAGATGCCTATTGAGGATGCTTCTGACTATAGTAAATTTAAGGATTTGGTTTTGAAACAATTTCAGATTACACCTGAAATTTACAGAGTAAAATTTAGAGCCCTTAAGAGAGGGGCTGGACTAAGTAATGTGGCTTATGTAAACCAGATGAAGGATCTTTTAGATAAATGTGTCAAGGGAAGGGGTGTAACTAGCTTTGAAGGAATGTGTGATTTGGTTATACAGGAGCAGTTCCTGATTATGACCAATGATGATGTAAAACAGTGCTTATGGGATAAGAACATGGACTTGGCAGAAAGTCTTGCTTCTTATGCTGATCAATACGAGCAGTCCCAGACCGCCAGAGAGACAGGGAAAACTGAAACAAAACAGGTGGAGGTAGCAGAGAGGAACAACCCTGGTTGCAGTTTGGGCAGATACCAGAAGGGATACCCCGAGACCACACCATACCACCGGGGGCAGCCCCACCTACACCCCAAGGAAAACCCCAGACACCTTATCATCCCACCACACCCTTCTCCAGCAACCCACCTCACCCCACCGACCAGTCAGCTGGGCAATGTTTTAAATGTAATGAGCTGGGGCATGTAAAAGCCAATTGCCCCAAGAACCCCAACAGATTACAGTTCATTGCACCGGGGTCACACCAAAGGTCCTCAGGCCCAGATGCCTCCCAGATACCCTCAGAGTGCAGGGAAACTGTGAGTGTGGGCGGGAAGAAGGTTATCACATGGAGGGACACTGGAGCACAGGTGTCAGCTATCCACCAATCCTTAGTGGACCCCAAATTCATCAACCCAGAGGCCCAAGTGACGATTCAACCCTTCAAGTCAAACTCTTTTGACTTGCCTACAGCCAAGTTGCCTGTTGAGTACAAGGGCTGGTCAGGAATGTGGACTTTTGCAGTCTATGATGATTATCCCATTCCCGTGCTGCTGGGAGAAGACTTGGCTCACCATGTGAAGCTAGCCAAGAGGGTGGGAATGGTCACCCGCAGCCGGGCTAAGCAAGCCTTCAGACCTTGCTCTGTTCCTGAGCCTTCTACAAGGGCCCAGTCTGTTACCAGAAACCCAGATTGAGGTGGTGGAATTGGACCCCAGGCCAACGTCTGTGACAGCAGTAGTGGACCCAGTCACAGAGTCCCAGCCAGAGCCAGTGCCAGAACTGGAACTGGTGGAGCAACCAGCATCAGAACCATTGTCAGCCCTGAATCCAGTGCTTGCAACCTCGTCAGCAACTCCAACATCAGAGGGCACCACT
The DNA here is from genome assembly GCF_016161935.1 of Mauremys reevesii. Taxonomy (NCBI): domain Eukaryota; kingdom Metazoa; phylum Chordata; order Testudines; family Geoemydidae; genus Mauremys; species Mauremys reevesii. The sequence goes on along the minus strand of NC_052626.1, from coordinate 11,701,534 downwards.
GAGCCTGCACTGGCAGCATCGGTTAAACCTGTGCAAGAGGCTCAACCGGAGCCTGAAACACAACATAGTGCACCAGCAGAGAGTGGTTCACAGTCAACAGAAACAGCCCCATCCTCTACATCGCTTTCAGAGGGACCAAGCCCAAGTCCACAATCCAGTGAGGAACTGATGTCTCCAGCATCCAGGGAACAGTTCCAGGCCGAGCAGGAAGCAGATGAAAGCCTCCAGGGATCTTGGATGGTGGCTCGGAGCAACCCACCACCTCTCAGCTCTTCTAATCGATCCTTTTTTGTTGTAGAAAAGAGGACTTTTATACAAGGAAACTCTTTCTGGTGGGAACCATGAAGACTGGCATACTCAAAGACAGTTGGTAGTTCCAACTAAGTACCGGGTAAAGCTCTTGAGCTTAGCCCATGATCATCCTAGTGGCCATGCTGGGGTAAAGAGGACCAAAGACAGTTTGCGGGAGTCCTACTGGGAGGGAATGGGCAAGGACATTTCTACTTATGTCTGGTCTTGTGAGGTGTGCCAAAGAGTGGGAAAACCCCAAGCCCAGGTCAAAGCCCCTCTCCAGCCACTCCCCATAATTGAGGTTCCATTTCAGCAAGTAGCTGTGGATATTCTGGGTCCTTTTCCAAAAAAGACACCCAGAGGAAAGCAGTACATACTGACTTTCATAGATTTTTGCCACCCGATGGCTGGAAGCAGTAGCTCTAAGCAACACCAGGGCTAAAAGTGTGTGCCAGGCATTAACAGACATTTTTTGTCAGGGTAGGTTGGCCCTCCGACATCCTTATGGATTCGGGAAATAATTTCCTGGCAGGGACCATAAAAATCCTGTGGGAAGCTCATGGAGTGAACCACTTAGTTGCCACCCCTTACCACCATCAAACCAATGGCCTGGTGGAGAGGTTTAATGGAACTTTGGGGGCCATAATACATAAATTTATAAATGAGCACTCCAATGATTGGGACCTAGTGTTGCATCAGTTGCTCTTTGCCTACAGACTGTACCACACCTCAATTTAGGGTTTTCACCATTTGAATTTGTGTATGGCCACGAAGTTAAGGATCCGGGTCTTCAGCGGCACTTTGGCGGTGGGTCCTTCACTCACTTCAGGTCTTCAGCGGCATTTCGGTGGCGGGTTCTTCAGTGCCGCTGAAGACCCGGAGTGAGTGAAGGACCCGCTGCTGAAGTGCCGCCAAAGACCTGGACCGCCGCTGGGTATTAGATTCGGACCCCACACTTCCTAAAGCCGGCCCTGGAAATGATACATCTAAAATTACAGAAATTGTAAGTAATAGCAAGGAAATGTGTTAGATTATCTTTTGTTTTAGCTTGTGAATTTTCCCTATGCCAAGAGGGAGGTTTATTCCTGTTTTGTAACTCTGAAGTTCAGCCTAGAGGGGAATCCTCTGTGTTTTAAATCTTTTTATTACCCTGTAAACTTACCTTCCATCCTGATTTTACAGAGGTGCTTCTTTTATTTTTTTTTATAATAAAGTTCTTCTTTTAAGAACCTGATTAGTTTTTTAGTGTCCTAATAGTCCAAGGGTCTGGTCTGTGTTCACCTTGTTAACCTATTTGGTTGGTATATTATTCTCAAGTCTCCCCAGGAAAGGGGGTGAAGGGGGCAATATTTTGGGCGAGGATAGGGCTCCAAGTGGCCCCTCCCTGAATGTTTGTTTAAATCACTTGGTGGTGGCAGCAATACCGTCCAAGGACAAGGAAAGGAATTTGTGCCTTGGAAGTTTTTAACCTAAACTGGTGGAATATAAGCTTAGGGGGTCTATAATTCGGGTCCCCACATCTGTATCCCAGAGTTCAGAGTGGGGAGGGAACCCTGACAGCCAGTTTCTTCAATGTAGTGTGGCTGATCTGTAGATCCTGGTCATAGAGCAGGCATGTACATCCCTGCTAAGATTGCCGCAGCATACTCCAATCCCAGGTGTAGGTGTAGGGAATGTGATTGGAAGAAAAGCAGGGTGGTCTGGACACCTCTAGGCTGCACTGATCCCCAGCCCCTTGATGCTCTTAGCAACTGGCATAAATTAGACTGCTCTCATTTATATGTGGGGGATGTGTCGCATACTTCATGACTGGGAGAATGCACTGATGAGCTTTGAACCGCTTCTGCCTTTCCCCCCCAGCCTGTGCTGTGCCTTGACTGCCAAGAACTGAAAGAGTTACAAACTTGCCTTCATAATTATTATTTAGCCATAGTCTAACAATTTCTTTTTTCTTTTTTGGAATAGGCACTAATGCAGGGCAAATCAGGATGAACAGAGGGATGGTTTACAAATGTCATGTTAAGTCCACAACATGTTACGTTAGTTCCGTTGCCTGTCTGTGTGCATGAATCTCTCGCTGGCTTTCCTCTTCCACTATTGCTCTCTCTTTCCTTTGACTTTCCTTCCTTTTTTTGTCTTGGGTTCTTCTCCACCACTCACAATGTCACCCTTGTGCTTTGGATCATGCAGGCTTGGGCGCTTCTTACTGTTCCACTGGTCAATGAAACTGATTAGTACAGAGATATGGGCCCCAGCCCCTTAGCTCAGGTCTGAATCGTAACCTCCCAAAGTTCAACAGTGTTCAGCTTATTTGGGGCCCCCTTTGGTCCATTGTCATGGGAGGATTTTGAGGTTTGATTGCAGATTTGGACCCAAATTGGAATTTCCTGAGTTTCCAGGGGGAGAGGATGGGCTCTGGATCCAAGAGTTCTGTTTTGGGTATCTCTGTACTATATATTCTGAGCTCTGCAATAGGTAACTTTCAGTTTCATTGACGGAGATACCATGTCATTCTTCATACGTAGTGCATCTGGGGCAGAATGCAAAAGGAAACAGGTATGTCACAAAAAGATGGAGACCTGTCTGCTCTGGGGAGTTTTACACTGACAGTGGTGAGTGGACACTCAGTCATTTCACACCTTCTACATGACACCCTTTCTTCTATCGAGGGGCCTAATTTCTTCACATTTACACCAGTTTCTAAACTGGACTAACTCCATTGACTTACACTGGTGTGAGAGGAGAACTGGGGTAATAAAAACAGTAAGGGAAAAAAGCCTTTTAAGATCTGAAAATAGTTGTGATGCTGATTTATTTTATTTGGGACACCCCTGTCAAATTGCAATAGCTATTTAAGGCAAACTGTTCAATATTTTCATAGAAAATTGTGTACTGGGGATTTAATTTAGGATGATAAGAATTGTAATTTATTTTTCATTAAAAATTTAAATTTTGCTTTGAACATTGCCTCATTGTATGTGATTTGATTTCATCTCAGTTACCAACATTCCTGGGTTTATAGTTTAGCTGTATGCAGAGAATAGGGTACCTGTTAATTAAAAGCTTCCTGTGTTTTCTTCATGGTACATTAAAGAAACAGTGCAGACAAGAACAAAGGAAAACAATGCTGGCTGGACAGTCATATCAGAAGTGACTCATTAGTATAGGCAACTATTTTAATGTTTTGTGCTGCTACCCTCTCATCACAGTATGTGTGTGCGCCTATAGAGACACAGAAGACTATAGCATATAGTAGCAGCAGCAGCGTGAAACTAACATGATTCTTTACAATTACAGTGCTCCTACAGGGTTCTGAAAGAGAACTTCCAAACTGACCAGAACCTTGTTGATTTCCATCAGTGCTGCTTGGCAAAGCTATGAGCAGCCACAGAGGCACTGGAGTTGTCTGGCTGCAGACTCAAGAAGACAGTAATGTGGTGTTTACATTATTCTCCTATTTAGAAGGTTATCTTTGTAAATAGAAGGGCTAGCCTCTTGATTTAAAATGAAAGCTTAAAGTCCATGGATATTGGTGATATAAATCCCCTCACTCACTGGTGAAAGCTTCCTATTTGTCAGAGTTGAGTGAAGTCAATGGGACGACTTACAGACTTCAAGTTAAGCTACTGCTTATGTGCTTTACTGAACAGGAGACTTAGTTTTTAGTCAGAGCAGTGGAAGTATAAATCTTTCTAGAATCACTTTAGCGTATTTATGCAGCTAATCATTTAGATTGAGACTGTTAACTTGAAAAGTTGGAACAAATAAGTCCCCAAGTGCATTAAATTGTGTAAATATCTGTTTCTTAGTAATAAATGATGCTTGATACAGTTTATCCTATTGAACCTCCCACTGTATTTCTGTGTATAACATTTCAAAAAGCTTTTCCATATAAAAAGTAACATGCTTAATTTTTTTTTAAAGTTGTCAGCATAGCAAGAATTCAGAAATAATACCAAGCTGAAATTCATTATAAGCTTTCAAAGACACAGAAGTACTGCTGTGTCTATTGCATATAGTCAGATGCTGGATGGGAAACCTAGCCAGGAGCAATTTCAAGAATTACTCTGCTTTACATTATTATCTAGGGATGTTTGGACATGCACAGCATGTCCTTGAAAGACAAAGGGTAAAAGGAAGACGTGATGAAATATTAAACCAAATCTATGGTGTTTAGAAACAATTTGAACTTTACAGTTGTTTCTGGTCTTATTAGTTTAACCTTCAAATGAACCAGATCAATTCTTTTCTCTCTAAAGTAGCACTTTTAAGTCTTGAAAGTTGACTTTGAAGCTGAGATCAATGCCGATACTGTTTCGTAACAGTGGCTCCCGCTGGAACAGGGATGGGGATGCCTTGTCATTTACTCAGTGATTCCAAACAACACACAATGCAAGTGACTTATGCTTTCCGAGTTATAGAGAATTTTAGTATTAGAGTGCCTGGATCCTGCGAGCACTCGCAACTCCTATTGACTCAGCACCTCTCAAGGTTAATTAGTAGATGAACACAGGTTAGTTGTGTGGTATTAGACCACCATAGGCAATGAAAACCTGGGAAATTAGATTTATTCTCCCATTCCTGACTGAGTGTAGTCTCACCGATGTGTGGCTGATTTAACACCCAGTACACTAGTTACCAGTAAAAGTCTCTTGCAGACAGGGGCGGCTCTAGACATTTCGCTGCCCCAAGCAGGGCAGCATGCTGCGGGAGGCACTCTGCTGGTCGCCAGTCCCATGGCTCCGGTGGACCTCCTGCAGGCACGCCTGCGGGAGGTCCACCGGAGCCGCCTGCCGCCCTCCTGGCGACCGGCAGAGTGCCCCCCGCCGCATGCCGCCCCAGGCACGCGCTTGGCGTGCTGGGGTCTGGAGCTGCCCCTGCTTGCAGAGCAAGGGGAGACGAGTAACCAAGATCAAAAGAGTACTTAGTCTCTTAAATGTATCTGTAGCAGGGTGGTTATCCGCTCCTGCCCTTCGGGGTTTAAAACAACCCTAGGAGAGGGCTGTGGCTGGGGCAAGAAGCCTGGGCTGATTGGGGGGAAAGCAGGCTCAGCTGTGGCCATGTCCCAATGAGGCCCAGCTGGCCCCTATAAAAGGCCAGGGAAGCCAGGAGCAAACAGTCTCCCTCTGCCTGTAGAGGGAGAAGGGCCTGGCTGCAGGGAGCTGGAGACAGGGTACCTGAGTGGAGCAGGGCTGGGGAAAGGCAGAGGAGCTGGGGAGCTCCAGCCTGGAAAGCCCCAGGCTGCGACCTAGCACAAGGCCAAGGGGTACTGGGGATTGCAGGGGGCAGCCCAGGGGTAGGCAAAGGAAGCAGGTCCAAACCCCTTTGCCTATGATGAGTGGCTGATACTGCAGTCTGCCCCAGGGAGCGGGGGCTAGATGGAGACTGGGCAGTAGCCAAAACTGAGGCAAAGTGGGGATAGTGGGTTGGGGGTTCCCCAGGGAGGGGAGACCCAGATTGGTGGGGTACTGCCAGGGGGCAGCACCCCAGTTAAAAGGGCACCGGGGTCCAGGGAAGGACACGGGGGCCAAGAGGCAGGCGGATCACTGGCCTGCAGAGGGCGTTCCTGGCTGGAAAAAGAGCTAATTCCCAGGAGTCACCAGCAGGAGGTGCCACAGGGGTGAGTCTGCACGTCTCCAGCATCTATGATAGCCACATGTTCTCACACACAAAATTCCAATCTTCAAAGCCCTGTACTAACACGAACCGTCGAATGAATATCTACAAACCTGTGTGTTAAGTGAGTGCAGTGGCTACTTTTACACATCTCTTTGTTTGGGCTTATAAAAGGCCTGTATTGTGGCCTCATTTTACATGGCCATGTGGAGGGGGTGGGGAATTAAGGCCCAGAGCCCACTTCTCTGCAGGGCTGCATAAGCTGGGCATCCTGGTGTGACGAGCAGGGGCTGGAAGCCTGGTGTTGTGAAGGGGAAGTGACTCCACCTCCCTCCCCAGGCACCAGCTCCTGGAGGGATGTGAGGTGGGGATAGTGCAGGGAGGGTGCAGAAAAGAGAGAACCCCGGACAGTGAGCCTTGAAGGGCTCAGTCTGTTTAGTTTATCAAAAAGAAGATTGAGTGGTAACTTGATTATTTTGTGGGGAGAAAATATGGGGTACCTAAAGGCCTCTTTAATCTCACAGAGAAAAACAGAACAAGAACCCGTGGCTGGAAGGTGAAGCCAGAAATGAGACACATTTTTATCCGAGTGGGGGAGGGGAAATAACCATTGCACCACACTGCCAAGGGATGTGGTGAATTCTCCATCTCTTGATGTCGTCAGCTCAAGACTGGATGCCTTTCTGGAAGATAGTCAGGGGCCAAACACACACCGCTTGGCTCAACACAGGGGTAACTGGCTGAATGGAAAGACCCGGGATCCACAGGGGGTCCGACTATGTCACCCACATAACAGCAAAGCCAGGAGTTGAGTGTCAGTAATAGCGTTTTTCCTGAAGCAAGGTGATGTGCTTCATGGTCTACGTCCAGCTGGAGGACATCCCTCTGGGCTGCTGAGATTCCCTCAATACTGGGGTATCATCCCTTGTGAGCCAGCCCCACTGCTAGGGTTTGGAACACTGGCCCTGAAAGGGACCCCACTGCAGGACTCCTGGGGGCCGTGTTTTTCTTTCACTTTTTACGATGAGAATTTGAGCTCCAATTTTGCATTTTGTGTAATTTAGTTTTACTTTGAGTTAGTGATGTGGGAGGGGGGGCACCATGTGAAGGCAGTAGACTTGCTCCCCGCTCCTGCAGACCTGGCTGTGACGCCACAGCTGATCTCGCGACGCCCCTTTGCCAGGGCAGCTCAGGCACGCTCGCACAAGAGTGCTACTAGCCCTTTACCATGCACAGATGATCAGCGGGGCCAGGGAGCTGAAAACGACACCCTCACAAAGGGGGGGGAGGGGGATCTAACACACTATGCCCTGGTCTGCACTGATAACTTACGTCGGCAAAGCTATGTTCCTCGGGTGTGAAAAAATCCACAGCTGAGACTCATCTCTGCAGACCCAACCTTCTGTGCAAGGTTGACAGAAGGTGGATTAAGTATGTGATGGGAGAACCCCTCCCATCACCATAGTGAGTGTCTATGCTGAAGCTCTGCATTTGAAGCTACGCCACTGTAGCATTTGAAGTGTAGACAGATGCTGCGTAAATTCAGGAGTCCATTGCTGCACCTGTCTCCTTGCCACTTGATCACACACCCTGGACCAGGCTCAACAGGCTACTCTCTGGTTCGCACAGAGTTGCGGAAACTATGCACTAGCTTGCCCTGGTTTCCTCCCCACACTTTTCCACCCCACTTTTGCGGTGGAAAAGTGCCCAACCTGACAGCGGGAGGGCAGTTTACAGGGCCGAGCCTCCCTTGCTCCTGAGGCTACCCTCCGCTTACAGCACCGGGACTGCGATCTCTAACGTCTGCATACTTGCACGAGAGAGAGAGACCTAGATGATCTAACCGTCCCTTCTGGCCGTACGCTGCTTTAAGCTATGCTGCACTCTGTAAAGGGCTGTAATGCTACTCCCTGGCCCAAAGCAAGAAGGGAGTATGGGAGCCATAATGTCTCAAAGGCCCTGTGTTCATTAGACAGGGTGTGCCAGTATAGATATACCAGGGGTGCTGACTCCGTGCTGTGCTCCGGGGCTGGAGCACCCACGGAAAAAAAAATAGTGGGTGCTCAGCACCCACTAACATCCCCGCAGATCAGCTCCTCCCCCAGGCCTCCCACCCACTAGTGGGCCCCATCGATCAGCTCCTCCTCCTCCCTCCCAGCACCTCCTGCCTGGCGTGATCAGTTGTTCCGCGGAGTTCAGGAGGCGCTGAGAGGGAGAGGGAGGAGTGGGGGCAGGAGGAGGCAGGGGAGGGGACTTGGGAGAAGAGGTGGAGTGGGAGCAGGGTCTGGGGCGGACCGGGGGCTGAGCATCCCCCCGGGAACGGGGGGAATCGGCACCTTGGAATATACTAATATACCAGTATAGCTATAGCTGCAACTTGCAGTATAGCTTACATCGGTTCCCCACATGGAATAAGCAATACCCCAGGAGGAATTTTTTGCCACTCTAACTGCATCTACACTAGGGTTTAGGCTGGCATAGCTCTTCCAGCTAGGCTGGCGATTTTTTTCAAACTCCTAACTTATATAGCGATGCTGGCAAAACTTTTGGGTATAGACAATGCCTAGGGCACAGTGCCGCCTGGGGTTGCTCCTGGGATGGTGCAGTCTACGTACCAACCCTTGCTCAAGACTGTGCCTGAGGGCACCATCTAGACCAGGGGTCGGCAACCTTTACTATCAAAAGAGCCATTTTGCCCCCTCTTCCACTAAAGAAAAATAGTCTGGAGCCGCAAAACATAACACTGCTTATAAACTTTTAAAAGTTTTAATCTTTTTTTAATTTTACCTGTTACAACAACAGAATACAACAAACAGAAGTGCAGTGTGCATGTGTAGGCCTACTTTGAAATAAATTAAACACTGAACTATGCAGGCCTTTTTGAGTCCTTCCCGTATTTGTGTAAAATTAAAATAAAACGTAGCCCACTTTAATATAAAAAAACATATATAGTTGCAGCTTAGCAGTTTTAAAAAAGTAAACATAAAATTAGGAACGTTTTTTGACAAGTCCATTTCAGTGTGCTCTCATCCTCTTCGGGTTTCTTTCTTGGCCAGCAATCAACCGAAGCACCTGAACATACAATAAAAACCTACATCAGCTCCGGGTCTGAAATAAATGTTTTTTCTGAATAATAATAGCCTATTAAATGCTAGTGTTCTCACCTGTTTAATGTGACTTCTGTTTCTGAAGCTCGATGCTGATCTTCCCTATGTCGGGGCTGTAAGATGTGACTTTGATCTTCACACAGGACTGTAGGCTCTCATTTGTGAGGCGGGAGCGATATTTGGACTTTATGAAGTTCATGCTCGAGAAAACTTGCTCGCATAAGTATGTTGAGCCAAAGATGGACAGGACTCCAAATGCATACTTTTTCATGTTCATATACGTGTCGGGAATGGCACTCCATGTTTCAAAAACAAGTTTGTCGGGTTTGGGGAGGTTTTCAATATCATTCCATTTGTGCTCTTTAGCGAGAGTGGCCTTCTGACGGGCGACTTCTTCGAGATCCGCTGTCAGGCTTTTGAACTTGGACACCCATAAGTCTTTATCCGCTATGTCGGCCAGTTCAATTTCAAGATCGGGCTGACTTATCCCTGTGAATGCGGATATGTTCAGCAGGGATGGGTCGATGTCCAGCGGTGTGACAGGGAAGGACAGAGTGTTTTTTTCCTTTCTGAACTCGCTGAATCTTTCTTTCTCCAAATGCAGCTTGCATTGCCATAATTGCACGGTGTAAATAATCACAATTTATGTGATTGTTCTCTTCTTTGAACTCTCTCAGGGAGGGGAAGTGAGAGAGCGTACCTCTCTGTACATCTCTGGCAAACACTGTCATCTTGCGCTCAAACGCCAGAACATCCTCCAGCAACTGCAGGGCCGTGCTTCCCTTTCCCTGGAGATTTTTATTCAGCATGTTTAAGTGACTTGTCATATCCACCATGAAATAAAACTTTTCCAGCCAATCGAGGTCTCCCAGTTTGGGATAGCTGAGGCCTTTGCTTTCCAAGAAGGTTTTCAAATGTTCCAGACAAGCAGCGAAGCGTTTCAGCACGTCTCCCCTTGACAGCCACCGAACTCTGTTGTGCAGCAGGAGATCCAAATATGCGCTCTCGACTTCATCTAACCATGAACAAAACTGTCGGTGGTTTAACCCATTTGCAATTATTTTGTTCACTATCTTAATAACGAGGTTCATCACTTCCACACATTCAGGGGGGAATGTTTGAGCGCACAGTGCTTCTTGGTGCAAGATGCAGTGAAATGTCATCAGCTCTCGATCCAGTGATTTTTGAAGTAAATTCACAAAGCCCTTCTGTGCTCCTCTCATACTGGGTGCACCATCAGTAGACACTGACACCAGGTGAGTGGTGTTTATTCCTTTGGCTTTTAGACAACTCAAAACAGCCTCACAAATGTCCTGTCCCCACGTTTGGTCCTTTAGCGGTATGAGTTCAATCAGTTCTTCCTGCGGCCCATCAGAGTTCACATATCTGCATAACAGTGCTGTCTGCTCAATATCGTTTACATCACTTGACTCATCACAGGCAATTGAATATGCTTGAGCTGAATTGATGTCATCAATTTGCTTACTGGTGATGTTTGTTGCCATTTTAATGGTCCTGTCCTTGACGGTCTTTGCAGAGAGAGGCATTTCTTTAATTTTCTGAATAATTTCCTGTTTGTTTTTGAATTCGGAGAATAGATGCTCTGATATTTTTATGAACGATTCTTTCATGTATTCTCCGTCTGTGAACGGCTTCCCCCTCCTTACGATCTCATGAGCTGCCACAAAACTAGCAGCTGTAGTTGAGTTTGGAGAGTTGATCCACTTCTTGAAAGTATGTTTGCTCTGCTCAACTTTCCGTAGTAGTTCCGAAATCGCTCTCTTTCGCCCATCTTCAGTTGGGTACTTTTCAGAAAATGCTGAGTGCTTGTTTTGAAAATGTCTTTCAACGTTACATTTTTTGTTGTTTGCTAATTTCTCACCACATATCAAGCACACAGGTAAGCCAGCGTCGTTGGCAGTGAAGGCAAAGGAATCTGTCCATGCAGAATTAAACTCTCTATTTTCTTCTGAGATTTTTCTTTTTTGGGATGTATTCATGGTTAGCTTACCGCGGGGGTCACACACTCAAGAAGCTGCCTGCAGGTAAAGGCGAGGGCTATAGACGTGGATGTGACGCATATTTTAATTGACAAATTATAAAAACTTTTTAAAAATTCGATGTTAAAGTATCACCTCGAACTCCAAGATAACTGTGCAACAAAATAAACAAAAATAAAATAATATATAAATAAAATTTAAATTAATAAATAACCGTTATTCATTTTTTTCTTTTTTTTTCTTTTGTCAAGGCCGAAGGGAGCCACAACAAGGAGGCTGAAGAGCTGCATGCAGCTCCGGAGCTGCGGGTTGCAGACCCCTGATCTAGACCAAAGGGAGGAAAAGGATCAAATGAAAGAAGGTGCTAAACTGTTGTGGTTAATCCAGCCCTATCTTTTTATATACTCTCCATGTTATGTTCATGGCATACAAACAGAAACATTAGATAAAAACATAAACTGCTCTTTCTGGGAGGTTGCAACATAGCACTACTTGACTTCTTAGAATCCAGAAGCCTAATGCACAAGAACCAAAACCAGAGACAGATAAAGCAGGCTGCTCCCTAAGGCAGCAAAGTACAACTCACTCCACCTCGCTTCCCTCCAGAGCCCCCTACCCTGCAAGCAAGATGAGGAAAACCTCAAACAATTTAAAGTGTCAGATTACAATTTTAATAGTTTGCAATACGCCACACTCTGCTCATCTGGTTAGTGGGTTTAGGGTCAGATCCTATAACTCCCTCTCCATCCACTGCCAACATTGACTCTATTGGCTAAAGAGTGAATGAGGCTACAGGATTCATCCCGACACCAACAGGACACATGGAGCGTGGTTCAGAAGAGGCAAGATTCCCCAAGGGTAAGGAGCTGATCCTACCAAAAGGAGGCGCTTTGGGGTACGGATCTGACTGCATGAAGGAGACAAGAACCAAACAGACCTGAGCTGGGTACGGTAGAGGAACTCAAAGTCTCCCACAATGTTTTCCAACTCCAGCAGAGGGGAAGAGCACTTCTGCTTTAGGGGGAGGACTGAAGGCCTCTGCCCCCTCTTCACAGCATATACTGGAGGCGGATCCAAGAAGCAGGAGAGGGGCTTGCATGCAATTTGGAAGGGTAGTTGATACTACACCTAGGCTGGGCAGTAGACCAAGCAAATGTCATGCCTCTGCCTCTACACTCATGAATTTCCCGGTGAGGTCCCACGCTCTCTATAGCAGCTGTGATCATGCACCGAGCTGGGAAGGGGAGCAAAGAACTAGGCTCCTGACACCCTTTCAGTTCAAGGGTTGGATGGAGGAAAGGAGCAAAGGTTCCCTTACATTGCCCATGCACTGCAGGACCCTGCTCCCTTCCTGCCCAGAACGGAGGGCACACAGGGAAGGAGCAGCCGTGGGGCGGATGATGGCCTCAAAAAGCTCCTGATCACCAGTCTCCCTGTTGTCCAAGCCCCCTCACCTCCAAAGTGTTCCCAACCTCTGACCCCCAACGTGTTCCTGTCCCTCACCTCTCTGCCCCCCAGCCTCTGACCCTCAATGTGTTCCTGACCCCCATCTCCCGGCTGCCACAGCCTCTGACCCCCAATGTGTTCCTGCCTCCCCAACCTCTGACCCCCACTGTGTTCCTGCCCCTCTCCTCCCTGCCCCCAGCCTCTGACCCCCAATGTGTTCCTGTTCCCCAACTCCTGCCCCTGACCCCTGTGTTCCTGCCCACAAAACCTCCCTTCTGCCCCACCACACTCCTCCCTCCATTCCCTGCCCACCCCGTGCTCCAGCTCCTGTGCCCCCCAGCCTCTGACCACCAACATGTCCCTGCCCCCAGCCTCCCTGCTGCCCCATCCCACCCCACTCCTCCCACACCCTGCCCCCATCTCCCAACCTCTGACCCCAAATGTGTTCCTGTCCCCCACATCCCTGCCCCCACCCTCTGACCCCGTGTCCCTGCCCCAGCCTCCCGCTGCCCCATCCCACCGCACTCCTCCCCACACCCTGCCCCCCGCTCCCAACCTCTGACCCCAAAAGTGTTCCTGTCCCCACATCCCTGCCCCCACCCTCTGACCCCCGTGTCCCTGCCCCCAGCCTCCCGCTGCCCCATCCCACCGCACTCCTCCACACACCTGCCCCTATCTCCCAACCTCTGACCCCAAATGTGTTCCTGTCCCCCCACATCCCTGCCCACACCCTCTGACCCCCGTGTCCCTGCCCCCCTGCTGCCCCATCCGACCGCACTCCTCCACACACTCCCTACCCCCCATCTCCCAGCCTCTGACCCCAAATGTGTTCCTGCCCCTCACCTCCCTGCCCCCACCCTCTGACCCCCAACGTGTCCCTGCCCCCAGCCTCCCCGCTGCCCCATCCCACCGCCCTCCTCCCCACCCCGGCGCTCCAGCCCGCCAGCGGCGGCCCAGCCGCGGCCCGAGCGGAGCCGCAGGACGCTTGGCAGCGGCGGGGGAGGCTGGCTCGGCGGCGGCTGCCGCGGTGCGGGGGGGAGCCCGTCCTGCGCCAGGCGGCGGAGCCAGAGCCCCAGCGCCGGAGCAGAGCAGCGGCTGCACCACGAGCTGCGGCAGCAGCGGCGGCGGCAGCAGCAGCAGCCTCCGCACCTGCCCCCCAGCCGCTCCCCATGGATGTCAAGGCAGCGCCCAACGGGGTGGCCACCATCGAGGACAGGATCTTACGGATCACGGGCTACTATGGCTACTACCCCGGCTACTCCAGCCAGAAAAGTAAGTCCCCCCCTGGGTGGGGGGCGGATTTTCCTCGGGGGGCGGGGGCCGGCATTGCACAGAAGCAGGAGCAGCCGTGGGCGGGAGGGGCCGGCTTTGGCCAGTGCCTCTCCCCCAGCCTGGGGCGGTTGCAAAGGAAACCAGGGGGCTAGTTTTGGGCCGGCACTTGCAAATGAGGGGGGGTTGCAAAAGCTGCCCCGGAGCGCGGTTTTTGGGGTGGGGGCGCTCGCTGGGGTTTGCTTGCAGGGCAGCGCGGGGCTGGCTGTGCCTGGATCTCGCGTGTTAGCCAAGCGCTGGCCATTGCGGAGTAACGGAGCCAGCACCGGAATCCGGCAGCCCAGCGCCCGGCGGCTGCTCCGTGTGCAGTGCGGCTCCGCACCCCCAAACTGTTTCACCCCCATTTAGTGACCCAGGAGGAGCTCAACAACCGCCTCTCCTGGGTAGGTGGCATGTGGTGCTGCTCGCCCTCCACACACACTCCCTTAAAAGTCAGATGGGATTGTAAAGTCCCCCCCCTCTTCATTCCCCCCACCAAAAACCAAGCTGCTGTCCAGGTGGCCTTGTCTTCTCCGGTAAGTTAGATCATGGGATTGCTGAAGCCCTAGGAGATTTGTGATGCCTGGAGCTGCTGCAGAGCCATCCCTCATATTTACAGACCATGCGGTGTAGTAGGTTTCTCGCAGTCATTAGTTTTCCAGCTGTGTCTGGAGCCACTCTTTCAGAGCCAGTCCGATATTATGGACGAGACCAGTCATGATGATAGAATTTACCCGCCTGCAGCACAGAGATGATTTGTTCTCGTCTCTGAATACTTCACTTATTGGCAAGTTAAACGAAACGGGGTTGGTTTTGCTTTTTGAAATGAGGGATTGAGAGATCGTGGATTTAGATCCTGCTTTGCTACAACAAATTCATGGCTGAGGCCAGCTAATTAGGCGAGCCCAGTAGAACAGATAAAATGACGGAGCTCAGAAGAAGACAAGGAATGTTGATTGTACAGTCCCTGTGCCTTGTGTTTAAGCTTCAGTCCTGCAGTCATTACTTGGGCAAAACTCCCACTGAAGTCTGCGGGAATTTTGCTTGACTCACTAATCTCAGTCCAGAGAGTGAAGCTCTGAAAAAATAGTTTTACATTTCACTCTGTTTTGGGAAGGTTTAAATATATATCACTCCTCTCTAGTAGCTGTTTTAACATAAGACAGGTAGAATATTCATTTTCCGTACAAAACTTAATTGTATAGGGTTAGATTTTTCCAGAAAAAAAGCAATGAATTACGGAGTGAATTTTCTTCATGCTACTTTAATATAAAACTTCTCTGGTGAAGGCCTTTTTTTTTTAAGCTGTAGAAGCAAAAATTAAAGCAAGTGCTCCTTGTAGAAATTAAATATTTTTGCTTTTGATGGTTTTAATTAAGAACAGTGGGGTTTTGGCAGCTGGTAAAGCTTTAGAATGTTTCTGTGGACCTATAAATGTCCCGGTGGTCTCTAGAACCATTTATTTTTTTAAACAATGGAAGTTAATCTAATGAAAAGTGATTCACTGTTTTCCATCTGTGCAAAAGTTACACAGTAGGATTTTATTGTTTAATAATTATTTTGCATTTTGCAAAAGCTCAAATGGCCACACGTGATACTTAAAATGCAGTGACTAAAACCCCAAGTTGAAACAGTGGCCAGTGCATTTGTGAACGGAAAAAATTTAAGTGGAAAAAAAATAAAGAACAATCTGTTTTCTACGGCTGTTTAAACTCTCTGTGAAATCAAAGAAGATTAGCCACTTCTAAAAGCTACAACACAGCCAGCCAGCCTTAATGGCAAGAATAAACCGAGGATCAACCAACAAAGTGTCAATTCTAGACACACTCACAGGCTTTATACTTGATATGAGAGAGAGTAGCCAGACAATGAAACACAATAAAAAATTCTTCGGTCGCATGCAGCTGGGAAACAAACAAACTGAGTAAATCCACCACATGAGATTATTTGTAGGGTACCAGCAGTGTGCTAGGTACATTGAGCAATAGAGTAGGTAGGTCATTTGATGTGTCTCTAGCAACACAGTCAAGCCAGGACTTTTTGAAGAGTAGCTAGGAAGATGCACCAAAGAGGAATAAAAGCCTGTGGAAGTAATGTGATGGTTCAGTCCACTGACCAGTGAAATCTGATCAAGATGGGCCTATTCCTGAAGTCTGGCAAAAAAACTCCAGTGGAAAACAATCGAGAGATTTGCTAAATATGGATAGGGGAAAAAGACTTAAGCACGTTGCCTCAGCTTTGCTTTGGCAGCAAAACAGGGTTTTTATATCTGCTGCAATACAGCCTTCTTCTACGCACACTCTGTATCAAAATGCATGGGTGAGTGAGGCCCTGATATTGCAATTCTGCATAGGTAGGTTGCTGAAGTTGGTGGGGCTTTGCCTGGATGCAGGGTGGTTTCCTGCATTGTGCCCAGTGCAGGAGCAGGGTCTTAAATATCCTACAAATTGAACATGTTACAGATTTCAGAAAACACGCTTGGAGGCCAAGATTTAGTGTTGCCAACACTCATGATTATATCGCAAGCCTCTTGATATGTGGTGTTTTCCTTAGAGCCCCAGGGACTAGAAGCAGGTGATTAGGTGAGAAATGTGGCTTTCATTTGAAAAAAACAAACCAAAATAAGCTTCTGGTCCTCGTGGTTGCAGAGAAAAGCTTGAAAATGTGACCCGAGTTCACCTAAATAGTCAAAAACTAGAAAGCAAATAAACACAATACTGTTTTAAAAAAAATCTCATGATCTTTAAGCCAGTGTCATGATATTTGGAACCTGAAATTGTGATTTTTGAGGGCTTGCAACTGGCAATACAGAAAGACTAGTGATTTTAGCTGACTCAGTTTTTGGGTGCAAAGGTAAGACATCTTAAAGGGTGGGTGGTCTGAAAAATCAGCTGCCTTTCGGGTGTCTCAAGATGGGGCTTCAAATCTTGGCACACCCATAATCACTAGTCACTTTTGAAAATATTGGGTGGGAGATTTTACTGTGTTACTTTATTTAGGTTAAAATATATTCTGAAATTATTTTAATGATTTTTAAAAATTAGTCTCTCGTACTTTGTACTGTTTTATACAGTTGTAATTCTGAGAATCCAGACGTTCTACATATTAAGTATATAGATACCAAATAGATTGATATTCTAAACTGACTTCAGTGGAGCCAGGATTTCACTCGAAGCCCTCCAAGTACAGCGTAGTGCATAGGCCTCGTGCTGGCCTGCACGACAGGGATGAATTTCACCCACTAGAGACCAAAGTGTATTTCCAGTGTGAAGTAATGGGAAGATGAAATAAAGATATAATGTTGGTGAAATATAGATGAAGATCAATGAGTGACATAATAGCTGATCTTACAAAAAGGCAGAAACACAATATTTTCTAGGAAATGTCTTTACTCCAACTGGTACAGTATGTGAGCGTGAAGCTATGGAAAACGTGCATGTGCGTATGACAGTCCTATCAGTCTGCAGAGTAATAGATACTTTTGTTTTGTCTATTCATTCTAAAAAAAGTAGCTAAAGAAGTAAAAGGTTTACTGTACTGTATCATTAACTAAGATTTTGATCCTTGCTAAAATATATATTTTACAAAAAGTTTACATCGCCTGAAATGTAGCATTAGAAATTGAGATCCTTCTGAATCTACTAATTTACAGGGGTGAGTTTTCCCATCTGTCTATGTGCAGTTGATCTCATCTAGCGCGTGGGCCCCTCTTTTAGGAATAAGAGAAGATCGTTCTCTGTCCCGCCTACTCCCAATATGGATGAGCCCGTTCCAAAAACTAATACCATGTCTTCCTGTGTATAAGGTGATTGGTGTGTAACTTGATGCCATCATTCCCCAATTTAAAATGTATAGAAGTGTGTAAAAGCTCCCTGGCTCGTAAGCTAAGGAAGAGGCTGCCCTTCTTTTCTGTTAGGTCCCTATAGGATTTGCAAGGGGACGAGTGTCCATTTGCACGGTAGGTGCACTGGCCCAGAACAGAGATTCCAGGCTTTGACCTTGAGCGCTAGGCAATGCGCACCGGCAGGCAGGGTGGGAGAGGAAAGGGAGAACTGGAGACACAATGACCATCCCTTCTGTGTGGACAAGCGTGTTCACTAGAATTGCCAACTTTATAGTACATAAAACCCGGAAACTTTGTAATATATAAAAAATGGAACCTTCCCTGCCCCGCCCCTTCCCCCTGAGGCCCCACCCCTACCGTGCCCCTTCCCCAAGGCCCCGCCCCTGCCCCACCCCTTCCTCCTGAGGCCCCACCCTCTTTCACTGCTCTTCCCCTCCTGTGTGGGTTGGGAGGGACTTGCCTGCAGAGCCAGGGCTGGGAGCTGCAGCCGCGCGATGCAGCTAGGAGGTGGCCCTGGCTGAGTAGGGCCTGGCACGGGTGATGACTCGGTGCTTCCCCTGCCTGCAGTAGAGCTGACCGGACACTATCGGGTCCCCTTTTCAATTGGCCACCCTTGTGTTCACTAATGTATTACCTCTCAGTGGGGGGGGGGCTAGCTCAGTGGTTTGAGCATCAGCCTGCTAAACCCACAGTTGTGAGTTCAGTCCTTGAGGGGCCATTTAGGGATCTGGGGCAAAAATCTGTCTGGGGATTGGTTCTGCTGTGGGTTAGACTAGATGCCCTCCTGAGGTCCCTTCCAACCCAGATATTCTATGATTCTGTTTATCTTAGGTCTTTCTACAGCACTCATCACTGTAGTATCTAAGCACTTAAGGATAGTGAGAGTCCATTGCAGTGATCTTAGGACAAGCCTCACCTGAGACTAAGACTCCACAGGGGCTGCAGACAGGTGTTCTCTGGGTCCCTGCTAGGATCCTGGTCGGCAGACACACTCTGAGCAGAATGAACACCCTGCAGCATGAACAGTGTGTAGGTGTGTGCAGACATTTTTTGGCAAGCTGCCAGTGGGGCCAGGCTGTCTGGTGATTGGCAGCATCAGGACCACGTGCAGAGGGAGCTGTCCAGTGCCACCAGCAGCAGTCCTGTCCTCTTTACGGGATACACAGCTGAATACTTTACCTGGATTCTTACAGTGAATGCAGAGTATGGCTTACTACCACTTCACTGTGTAGCTTTATCACTGCACCATGACCTTACTTAGCACTCTGGGATGAAGGAGTGAATGTGGCCGTGTGTACGTGCAGAAGTAGAAAATAAGACATTTATTTTGTTAGCTTGATATAGACGCTTCCAATTTTTAGTGATTTACTTTGGCAATTTGAGCCCTGATTCAGCAAAGCACTTAAGCACATGCTTAACTTTAAGCCCATTGGATTTAATCCCACGTTTAAGGTTAAGCATGTGCTTTGTTGGAGCAGGTTGGGATTACACACTTGCTTGAGTGAGTCGCTGAATCAGGGCCATAGCTTCCACAGCTCCAGCCCACAGCTTTTACCCTTTAAAAAATAAGAAGTCACGAAGCAGAAACAAACTCCAAAACAACGCAGTGAATTGTCTTCTGGCTGTTACAGTAGCTGTATCAATAGCTCTGCCATAGTGAGAAGCACATGACAGAACAAGAACAGCTCAGCATTTACCAAGTGACATGCCCTGCAGGCAGGTCGCCACTTTCAGTGAGGAAAATTAAGTCCTGATCTGTTTTCTGGAAATAGCCTGTCACTGCTGTTGTGCTTTCTGTAGACCTCTACTCTACCGCCAAAGCATGATTTTAAGCTACTCAGTGCATACAGAACGCGTGATGGGTGGTTTAATTGAATTTGTAAAGAAAGATCCTTTGAATCTGTTGGAAGATGACAGAAGTCTGGATGAGCTATGATTGGGGCAGGACCTAAGATGGGACAAAGGTGACTAAGGCCAGGTCTATCCTGAAAGGTTAGGTCAACCCAGCTACATCGCTCAGGGGTCTGAAATATCCACACCCCGATTGACATTAAGCCAACCTAACCCCTGGTGTAGACAGTGCTAGGGCAGTGGAAAAACTCATCCATTGACTTAGTGACTGCCTCCTGAGAAGTTGGATAAAGTAAGGGACAGGAGAACGCCTCCCATCACTGTAGTCAGTGTCTACACTGAAGTGCTACCGTGGCGCAGCTGTAGCATTTCCAGCGAAAGCACAGCCTTAACGCCATAGTTTCTTCCTCTTGACACCAGCCAGGAATTCCCTGATGCATGGGAATCCCGGGCTGCTCTGTCAGGGCAACTTTCTAGCTTTTTTTGGTGCCATGGGGGCCAAAGATCTAACCCATAATTCACAAATCCCATCAGTTCTGAGTGAATGAAGCAGAGATCCGGGTACAGAACATGTGACTGTGTAGCTATTACCTTACAGCCTGTTTACAAGCACAACATTAACAAATACATGTGTATCTGGCTTTTTTTAAGATATGAGATTTCTGTGCATGAAAGGAAAAAGTGATCTTTGATTCAAAGTGTAGTCTAAAGAAGCTGCCATAGCAGACTAGAAAAGGGATGGGATAGTTCCTCCAGGAAGGTGATTATTATCTGTCTTTCAGGATGTGAAAAATGTATATAACTCTCGAGAGCCCCAAGTGGAAATACATTATGACATGCATCCGCCGAAGTGGGTATTCACCCACGAAAGCTCATGCTTCAATACGGCTGTTAGTCTATAAGGTGCCACAGGACTCTTTGCTGCTTTTACGGATCCAGACTAACACGGCTACTCCTCTGATACATTATGAAAATGTTTCTCACAAGTGAAAGGAATGAAATAGATATTCTTTACTGACCATATTCTGGCTGTTCAGTGCGCATCATTTTTAATGTAATAAATCCATATTTTCTGTAGTTGCTGCATTTAGTAATATTGCTGCACCTCTGTTAAAGTCTTGTGTGTGGTGTTCAAGAATGTGCTTGTGAATGATACTCTGGTATTAATAATAATGCTTCGGTAGTGTCTTTCATTTGAGGAACTCAAGGCCCTCCAAAGGAAGGATGGTCTTGTGGTTCAGCCTTATAGGCTAGGATCAGGCTTCAGTACTTGGCTTCAATACTTTGTGACCTTGAGCAAGTCACCTAGACCCAGATTTTTAAAGGTACTTAAGTGATGCTCGTTTTCAAAGAAGTGCTGCCTTTCATTTTGGTCAGGGAAATGTTTATTTGCATTCTTCACTGGATATTCGCGGGCGTTACATTGCATCGCACTGTGTAGAGTAACAGAGTTAACTGTGTTGTATGGTATTGAGGCAAGGGGATCTCAAAGCCCAGTACAGCACACACCAGGGCCACTCGGGGGGGGGTGGGGAGGAGGGGGCAAATGGGGCAATTTGCCCCAGGCCCTGCAGGGGCCCCCACGAGAACATAGTATTCTATAGTATTGCAACTTTTTTTAATGGAAGGGGCCCCTGAAATTGCTTTGCCCCGGCCCCCCTGAATCCTCTGGGCAGCCCTGGCATACGCCACATCTTGATGGAGGGACTGTCATGGACCAACCTCCTCTCCCATTTACAGTTGCATCACCCTTGTGGTGCCTACAGCAATTGCTTCTAGCTGTGTGTCTCTAGCTGTCTTTAATGTGCTAAAAGCTTTCTGTGTAAAATCAATCACCTTCCCTCCGTTCACTCTTCAGTTCATCTCTTTCTCTTTTCAGTTCATTCTCTTCTCCTCCCACCATTCCTCTGGATATATTGCCCATAAGCCGCCTTTCCATTTCTCTTCTGCTGGTGGCGCAGTCCCAGGCAAATACTGTAAAACATGGTTAGGAGCACTGGATTGAATTCTGAGCAGCTGTTTGCTTCATCTGTATGTGTTCCCTTTTTATTTGTTTATGCAAAAGCTCTTTGTTTATGCAAACATACCTTTGTGCGAGAGTTTGGCGAATGGCTGGTTTTCTGGCTCACCCACTTGCTGCTGGTTGACCCACCAGTGGCTGGGATTTGTTCACGTACACCTGATGTTGGGTAATGAAAAATCACAGTCTCTTTGTGGATAATCTGCAAATAGAAAAAGGGCTGAATTCGCTGGACCCACTCTACTCAATAAGGGTGGAATTCACTCCTATGCAGAATGCCCTCAAAGTAGGCTTTACCATAGCTCTCTGCCTGGGGGTGTGTTTCACACTTAAGGGAGGCAAGGTTAGAGTCATGCTTGCGTCATATATGGGTTTTTCTAACACAAGAATGACTGAGTTGTAGGAAACTAAATAAGAGTCTGCTTGAGTTTTTTAGATGATGATTGACGTTCAAGAGTGAAGGCCACAGGTGTACAGCTTCTCACCCAGGCAAATAAAACTTCTTCCTCGCCGCTTTAAAAAACTGCAGCTGCTTCCTGGACTACAGCTGGAATTAACAAACAGTGCTGCTAAAACAGGCTCTTCCTTCTCTGGCACCAAGTTTTTACACTTCCTTTTGTTGCCCATGTTACCAGCTTGATGAGTGGGTTAATCTCAGTGTTAGCTCTGAGTGGAACGCAATAGAGGCAATAGAATCCAGGGGGCACACTTCTGTGCTTAGGTTGAACAAGGTAAATCACTGGTTGTCACTGATCCATCCCTGAAGAATCCAAGCTGACATATGACATTGTTTGAAAGAATGGGAGGGGAAATCTCAGTTTCTCTTTTTGGGTATTTTAAGGCTCTTCGAGTATTTTGCCTGAAGTCACTGTCTATCTTAGATACTTCTATGACCCCTGTTACTATCGTATCTGAATATCTCACAGTCTTTAAGGAAAGTGTCATGTGGGGTGTATCTGTAGTCAAGGGCCTGCCATCCTGAAGCTTTGCCACACCCTGTTGGGCTGGTATGTAGAGGTGGATTGCATAGCATCCTCTGAGGACAGAATGCTCCTGCTGACTGGTCCTATAGTTCATTCTACTGGATCTCGGAATAAAGAATAAATACTCCCTGGGAGAGAAGCAAAATTGTGAAGAGTTTGCAATAAATGACTAAACTCCTCTCTTCACCCCACTGGCACGTACAATAAGTGCAGCCATGGTGAGTGAAGCCAAGAAAATGTCATCTTCATCCCTATCAGACCTCCCAGTTCTGTGGATGGGGTCTCACCATCTCCACAGCAGTTGGCAGAATGGCCTGGAATAACATTTTGGCCTTGCCCTGTGGCGATAACTTGTCCAGAAAACCTTGAACAGCGTGATGAACTGCCAGCATCAGAACCAAGTGACATTTGGGCCAGATAGCTATCTAAAGCACTTAGATGGTCCCCATCAGTGTAGTACAGAGTTTCTCAAACAGGGGTCGTCGCTTGTGTACGGAAAGCCCCTGGTGGGCCGGGCCGGTGTGTTTACCTGCCCCGTCCACAGGTCCAGCTGATTGCGGCTCCCACTGGCCGTGGATTGCTGCTCCGGGCCAGTGGGAGCTGCTGGACCCCTGTTTGAGAAACCCCGGTGTAGTACCTGGGTGTCTCATAATCCTCTCACACCCCTGTGAGGTAGGGAAATACTATCCCCATTTTGCAGATGGCAAATTGAGGCACACAGAAGCTAAGTGACTTTCTCCAAGGCCATGCGGAAGTCTGTGGAGGTGCAAGGAATTGAATTTGAGTTTCCTGAGTCCTAAACTAGCCACCTAGCCACTGAACCATCCTTTGCCTTTTTCTAATGGACTGACTCAATGGTACTCCCTTCCATCGTGCAATCCCAAGTGACTGATTTTGAAAATGTAGAAAATATTTCCAGGACTGTCTGTTCTATTCTGTATAGGTTTTTATACTGTGCTCATCACTAAAGTATCGGAGCACGGTCCAGTAATGCTTTAAGCAATGTGACTTCACATCTGTCATGTGGTGTTTGTTCTCTCAACCTCTGCCCAGAGGGAGAAGCATATGCAGTACAGTGTTTTGTTTTGGGAGGTGGATTAAAATTTTGTTTTTTGATAAATAGACCTGTGGCTATGCATTCATATTAGAGAAGGCAAGGTCAAATAAATGTGCCTTGCACTTGGGATGGAAAGCGGTGAGGTATGTGATGGTCTGTAGTTCCTGGGGGAGTTCATTCCACAGTCTGGGACCAGCCCCCCAAGAAAGTTCTGTTTCCCATACAGACAAACTTTACCCTTATTTTTGAGAGTTCCATTGTGCCAGGAGTTAAGTTGTCAAGTGTGGTCTTTGTGCTATACCTTCAGATGATCTTTAGGTATCATGAGCCCAGGCCATGGAGTGCTTTGAAGATAAGCACCGAGACATTGACCTGGCTTAGAAATTCTTTGGGAAGCCAGCATAGAGAGCAACGGACAGATGTGACGTATTCATGGTAGCCTGCATTGCTGAGGAGATGCACAGCAGCGTTCCATATGAGTTGGAGTTTCCTAAGTGCTGAAGATGTCATGGTATATCACAGGTGATGAAGGTGTGAATAACTGAGGTCTGGTCTTTGTATGCAAAGATGGAGCGGAGTCTCCTAGCCAACCAAAGATGGTAGAACAGTGGTTCTCAAACTTTTTTACTGGTGACCCCTTTCACATAGCAAGCCTCTGAGTACGACTCCCCCTTCTAAATTAAAAACACTTTTTTACATATTAACATCATTATAAATGCTGGAGGCAAAGCAGGGTTGGGGTGGAGGTTGAGAGCTTGTGACCTCCCATGTAATAACCTCATGACCCCCTGAGGGGTCCCAACCCCCAGTTTGAGAACCTCTGTGGTAGAAAATGTTACTCGTGGCTGTTGCTTTGTGAGAGCTCAGCATCAGTGAGGAATCCAAGAGAACTTCTAGACTACAGACTGAAGTGACCAATTGGGGTTTTGAACCTGCAACCAATGGAGCCTGCACCCTGGATGCAAGTTCTTGAAAAGACTTTCTTCTGCCCACCAGCATCACCTCTTCATTGCTTGGGTTCAGCTTCAGCCAGCTCTTCTTCATCCATGAGTTGATCTCATCTGTCTTGGTGGTAGTGGTGTGGTTGGATGGGGTGAAGGATAGGTGGGAATGTGTCATCTGCATATTATCAGCACTCGGTCTGATGGAAAAAATGCCCTGTTTGGCTTGGTTTTCTTGTATAATTCTGTGGCCTCATGCTGGCTCATGATCTTTCTTTGTCTTC
Organism: Mauremys reevesii; assembly: GCF_016161935.1. Lineage (NCBI taxonomy): Eukaryota > Metazoa > Chordata > Testudines > Geoemydidae > Mauremys > Mauremys reevesii. The sequence goes on along the minus strand of NC_052626.1, from coordinate 11,676,786 downwards.
TGGTTTCAAAGTCTGTTCCAGCTGCGTGTGGATTTGACTTTGAAGAACCTGTGTTTAGTGCTTAGATACCATAGGGGTCCATAGTAATGGGTGACCGTATAAATACCCAGATAGACAGTGGAGAATCCCAAGCTGTAAGGCAACTAGGATCCATAAAACAAGGCTGTTGCATGTTACCACATACCCTCAGCCAGGCTGAAAAGCCATGTATTTTTCCCTTGAGGTGGTTCTCTTATTCTTGGCCAAAATGAAGAAAGAGTAGAGACTTTAGCACTCGGCTGTCACTAGTTGGGTTCCTGGATCCGGTCTGCTGAATTCAGAAGATGTCTTGTTTGAGCATTAATACAACAGTTCTTACCATTCTTGGATCTGGTTCTCCCATTGCTCTAGCCTAGGTACAAGGGTGTCTGTGTAACCTACCGAGAAGTGTGCATTACAGAGCCCACCGTGCCTGTTTGCCAAGGATGTGAATTGTTACGGCCCTCAGCTGTGGAGCCTGGGCTCTTCCACTCAAGCTGTAGCTGCTCAAGCTTTTAGCTCTAGAGGTCCCTGGTGCGTCAGCCAAGAGGGTGGCTGTCACACCTATGTCCTCGCTCTTGAGCTGGTCTCTCTCCTTTCACAGGAATGTAGTGATAAAGCTGTCTCTGAACCATTTGGTAAAACCTCGCCCTAGACTTTTCCCTTGTGGAAGTGTAAGTTCACTACTTATTGTTAGTGAGTTGTATGTGAGCTACTGTAAAATAAGACTGGTTGAGCCGGACTGGGTCTGACACAAGTTTATCCTCCTGCTCTCTTCAGAGAAGGAGAGAGAGAAGCTAGTTTGCTTCTATTCCAGTTTCATTGGGAGCGGGAGTGAAGGGGGCAGAGCTCAGCTCCCCCTTCCTCTACTTACAGCCAAGAGGAGCTCTCCCTCTGCTCCCTGACTTCGGGGAGCTGCGTTCCTTCAAAGCTCCCCTCGCTCCTTGTGTGGGACAGTGAGAGCTCCCACACTTGTTCCAATCTAATTACGACTTTCTTGGCCAAACACTGGCAGTTCTGTTGATGGGCGATGGCGACAGCTCTGTCCCGGGGATGACTCCACTAAATGCACCTCAGGTTAAACAGTGACTAGGCCTCCATATACGGAACAAGGGGAGAGACAAAGCACCAGGTATAAATCACCTTCCTCTCCAATTTTTTTTCCTTCCTGTCTTACATACTGCGCTCTGCCCAGGTTATAGCACTGAATTACTGCCTGGGAAGCGACTTTCTGGAACTGAAGCCAATGGTGCAAATGTGCTCAGCTGCTGAGGAAAGATGCTGTGTAGCCATCTCTCTTCTGTATGGAGACTGGGTCTTTTGGCAAGCCTTTTCCGTGAGATTTAGCACACAGAACTCAGCTCAATGTGTAAGAGAGCTATCTCAGAACCTGGGACTGTATGTGTGTCATCTGTCAGGGCTTTCTGGGACAGCAAGCTGCACTAGCTAGTGTGATGTGTGTTTAAATTGATCACCCTTGATTTAAAATGTCATCTTCTAGTGCATTTTCTTTAGGAACTTTCATTTTGATTGGTTAAAGCTTAGTCACTTTTAGTTCTCTATAAGACAGAACCTGGCAGGCATGTTTTGAGCCCTGCAATTGTGAAACTTGATTGCGCGTTTTAGTGCCACAGGACAGTGGCAGTAATATCAGTTTCCTGTGCAATGCAGTAGATGGGATTTGAACCTACGACTACTTACACCATTTGTTTTGTTTAACTTTTTTTTCTCCCCTTCATCCTGTTTCCATTCTTCCACTGGGAAAAGTAGGCCAAAAAAAAAAATGTTTCTGAAAACTGAAAAATTTCTGTTCTTTTGTCAAAAACCTGGAAAATTTCACAACCCCCGCAATGTTTGTTTTGGGGAAAAAGGCCTTTTTGTCAAAACCTTTTTGTCAAATGAAAAACTTTGACTAGTTCTGCCAGCAAGGCTTAGCAATTCAAGCCAATGCGGTAGGAACACTTGTCCCTGGAGAACAGAGTGCCACACGGGGTATGTCTACACAGCATTTCGGAGCGAGTCTCCCAGTTCAGGTCGACTGACTTGGGCTAGCGGGGCGCACACCAGTGCTCTACAAATCTCTGTGTTGACAGTGCTTTCAGGTTGCAGCTGTCAACCTGGACTGGGAGCTTTGCTCCAAAATGCTGTGTAGCTATACCCATAGTCACAACTTTCAGTCGATGTCTAGCTGGGCTAGATTCTCACTGGTGACCAGAAGGTCTGTGACACTATCTTATCTATAGCACCCATCCCTGCAGTGTCTGAGTGTCCAATTTTTAAAAGATCTAGGCACCTAAAGAAGCAGATGGGCACCTTGTGGGATTTTGAAAAGTGCCTCATTGCCTTACATGGATTTTTGCATCTTTAGGCACCTAAACACCTTTAAAAGTCTGCCTCTAGGTGCATAAGTAACAACCAGAAGCAACATACAAAGCAAAGACAGTATTCGTGCAGCTGTACTCTAGCCTGGCTGAATTCTTTCTAGATCCCTTTACCAATTCAATGAGAGTCGTAAAGTTATTTTATTACAATATTTGATTTAAATTGGGTTAAATCTTGTCATGCATAAAAATGATAAAATTCTCAGGATTTCAGAAGTCTGTGCTTGTTTCCATGAAGTTCAAGAGCAAAGTAGCTACATTTTGAACAAAATATATGTTAGCTAGCTTGTCACCACTTTCCCATTTTGTGGCTAAATGAACATGTTTGTTCTCTGTAAGCTTCCACAGAAGCCTGAGGGTAAAATGGACCAATCACTTATTTATAAAATGCTTTGTTTCTTTTTAACGACATCTAAATTACTTACGTTTGAAAAATGTCAGCTTCCTGTACCTTATTTTTCTTTCTCTGTATTGTGTAGTATGAAAACTGGACAAAGTCCTGGTGACTTCTGTGGATGTTTTCATTTTAAGATTTACATTCTAATGGCCATATTTTTTGGAAATGTTCAGCTCCCATTTATGCACTTAAATACAGTGGCCGTATCTTCTGTACGTTGCATTTAGATGCCTAAATGGAACTGAGCTCCCTGGTTACAAGTGCACAATTCTGCTCGTAATTGCATGGCATTAACTTCCATTGGAGCACCATACAAGTTAAAACTATAGTAGCTGAACCCCTGTAGTTGAGGGCAAAATAATGTCTATTCACATCTTGTTTGGTCAAGGTCAAAAGGAGCTGATTTGATATTAATGGGAATCGTGGTAATATCTATGATGATCTTAACGATAGAATCATAGGACTGGGAGGAACCTCGAGAGGTCATCTAGTCCAGTTCCCTGCTCTCATGGCAGGAGTAAGTATTATCTAGACCATTCCTGACAGGTGTTTGCCTAACCTGCTCTTAAAAATCTCCAGTGATGGAGATTCCACAACCTCCCCAGGCAATTTATTCCAGAGCTTAATCACCCTGACAGTTAGGAAGTTTTTCCTAATGTCCAACCTAAATATTCCTTGCTGCAATTTAGACCTAATGCTTCTTGTCCTATACTCAGAGGTTAAGGAGAACAATTTACCTCCCATCTCTGTTATTGTGTCCTCTCTCAGTATTCTCTTCTCCAGACTAAACAAACCCAATTTTTTAAATCTTCCCTCAGAGGTCATGTTTTCTAGACCTTTAATTATTTTTGTTTCTCTTCTCTGGACTCTCTCCAATTTGTCCACATCCTTCCTGAAATGTGGCGCCCAGAACTGGACACAATACTCCAGCTGAGGCTGAATCAGTGCGGAGTACAGCAGAAGAATTGCTTCTTCTGTCTTGCTTACAACACTCCCACTAATACATCCCAGAATGATGTTTGCTTTTTTTGCAACAGTGTTACACTGTTGACTCATATTTAGCTTGTGATCCACTATGACCTCCAGATCACTTTCCACAGTACTCCTTCCTAGACAGTCATTTCCCATTTTGTATGTGTGCAACTGATTGTTCTGTCCTAAGTGGAGTACTTTGCATTTTTCCTTCTTCAATTTCATCCTGTTTACTTCAGACCATTCTCCTGTTTGTCCAGATAATTTTGAATGTTTATCCTATCCTCCAAAGCACTTGCAATCCCTCCCAGCATGGTATCGTTTGCAAACTTTATAAGTGTACTCTCTATGCCATTATCTAAATCATTGATGAAGATATTAAGCAGAACTGGACCAAGAACTGATCCCTGCAGGACCCCACTTGATATGCCCTTCTAGCTTGACTGTGAACCACTGATAAGTATTCTCTGGGAACAGTTTTCCCACTGGTTATGCACCCACCTCATAGTCGCTCCATCTAGGTTGTATTTCCCTAGTTTGTTTATGAGAAGGTCATGTGAGACAATATCAAAAGCCTTACTAAAGTCAAGATATATCATATCTACTGCTTCCCCCATCCACAAGGCTTGTTACCCTGTCAAAGAAAGCTATTAGGTTGGCTTGACACAATTTGTTTTTGACCAATCCATGCTGACTGTTACTTATCACCTTATGATCTTCTAGATGTCTGCAAATTAATTGCTTAATTATTTGCTCCATTATCTTTCCTGGTACTGAAGTTACACTGACTGGTCTGTAATTCCTCTGGTTGTCCTTATTCCCCTTTTTATAGATTGGCACTATATTTGCCTTTTTCCAGTCCTCTGGAATCTCTCCTGTCCTCCATAACTTTTCAACGATAATTGCTAATGGCTCAGATATCTCCTCAGTCAGCTCCTTGAGTATTCTAGGATGTATTTCATCAGGCCCTGGAGACTTGAAGACATCTAACTTGTCTAAATACTTTTTAACTTGCTCTTTCACTGTTTTAGCCTCTGATCCTACCTCATTTTCACTGGCATTCACTATGTTAGACGTCAAATCTCTACTAACCCTTTTGGTGAAAAAAGTCATTTAGCACATCTGCCATTTCCACATTTTCTGTAATTGTCAGCAAAAATTTCAGAAACTTGAATGACATTGACTATGAATTTACACTCACTGGGATTTTGTATGAGATTCCTGTCTGCAATATGTATTGTTTGTAGTATTAAGTATTCTTGGCAAGCAAAAATATACTCTGAATTTTCGAAAGTTAAGATTACTGCTCTGCTTTGAAGTGTCATGCTATTCATTGGGGTTTGGAGTAGATTTTGTTAAAAAAAACACCAACAAAAGACGGACATTAATGTTTATCCCTTCATTGACTCCATATTAAAAACAAGAGACAGGCTACAAGGGAAAGAGTTAACATTGCAGGTTTTTAAAATAAAACTGCCACTAAAGAAACAAAACCAACAAGATACAAAAATCTGTTTAAAGACGCTTCCTCAACCGCCCCCTCTCCAGATTTCCAAATCTGGGTCCACTGATTTATCCACATTAATTTTGATGAAAATCCTGCACCCAAATTTTCCAAATATCAGCACTAAAAGAAGCAAGAAAATTCAGAGATAAGAAGTTGCATCTTGTTGTGCCAAGATCCCTCATGCGACATCGTATCTACTGCACCATTAGAGGCTGATGATGTAGTACGCCATAGAACACAGTTGTCACAACCGTTATTTGCAGTGGGCAATGTGTTACTTTCACCTATTGCAGGACTTGTGTAACCAGACAATTATTTAACCGAATGATACTGACCTCCATTGTAAAGTGCCTTGAGATCTGCTGATGAAAAGTGCTATATAAGATGCTTGTTGTTATTATTTATTAACTTCTCTTACAAAAGTAAGACCATAGACTTAGGGTGACCATATTTTTCCAAAGGCCCCCAACCCCTGCGGGGCCCTGAGTCCCCGCTGCCTCCTTCCCTCATGGGGCCAGCCCAAGGCCCACCTCTACTGCCCACCCACTCTGGGCTGGCATTGCCACTCGTTCCCCTTCCCCCACACACGTTCCTCCATCCCTCGCTAGGGGTCAAACCCCACTTTTTTGGCAAAACTACATTCGTCCCATTTGCTCTTGCCAACTGATGATCGGTTGGCAAGAGCAAATGGGACAAATGCCCAGTTTTGCCAAAAGAGTCGGGACGGCCGGAACAGGGCTTAAAAAAGGGATTGTCCCGGCCAAAACGGGACGTATGGTCACTCTACATAGACTATGCTGTACCCATCATTATATGTTGATAAAGAGAATGCACTGGAGAGCGGGAGAAGCTAAAGTGGAAGACAGGGAACTAGGAGAGTAGTTCTGTTCCTTGCTTTGTTAGAAGCTTCCCTGGGCTAATCGCTGCCAGCTCCTGCCTCAGTTTCCACTGCTATTGTTGAAGAGTTAGTAACATTTTTAGCTTTGAATTTCCTTAATTTTGCGGGGTGGAGGGTATACAACATTGCAGCCCAAAACTGCATAGCTATATCAGTGGTGACCAGAAAGTTCAGTGGTGACGGATGGACCTTGTTACATGAAGTGCCACCTCACCGAGCCAACATTTCCAAGGCAGGTACCTAAACGTACTACATGGACGCGCAGAGGGGTACTCAGATGCACTACTAACCAGTGTGTGTGAGGGATTATATAGGATTTGCAGTGCCCACAGAAACATTACAGGCATAACTTAGAGTGCCTTTGAAAACTTGCTCCTTGCTGATTATTATAATAAAACATTTATACAGTGCATAAATTTACATGGCACTTTACAAACATAGATAAGACATTCCCAGCACTGAAGAGTTTACAGTCTTAATAAGACAAGCCAGGCAAACTTGTCCTGGTGGGAGTGGACAAGAAACCCAGCAGCACTGCTGAGGAGTCTCTGCACATGTACAGCATGAAGGCGAGATCCCCAGGGTTCGGGTTTGGCTCAGTTTAACGATGAGGAGCCAATAACCTATTTAGATGTTATGTTTTGGGGGGCAGGGTCTGTCTCTCTGTTTGTACTGCACCCAGCACATCGGGGCCCCAATTGCAGTTGGGGACACAATAGGATACTGCAATAGTGGTATTTAAGACAGGCCCTGTATAAAGAGAGAGAGAGAGAGAGGTCATTTGCATGGGTCCAGGTTTGGATTCCACAGCTTCTCCTACTTCGGGGATGTTCAGAAGTGAGGGATGGTTCTAGGCCCAGTTCTAGACAAAAGCAAAGCCCTACCCAGCTCTTTTTCCATCTTCCCCCATTGAACACTACTCTCAAGCTGGATATCAGGGCCCCAGCCTCTGCTCTGCCCAATCTGCCTCACCCTGCTCAGCGGTACAAAGTAGTGCTAACCCCAGTACAGCAGGATCACCCCAGCGCAGGGAAAACTCCTGTGGAGTTTAGCTGCTGTAATGGCAGCTATGCTGCACACCCTCCATGTGGCTGGCAGAGAGGGTATGGCCAGGGGAAAAGATGTGGCTGGGCATATCTGCACCCTGGTGTTCCCCACGCCGTGGCATTTCCCAGCTGACATGGTGACCCTCTGGGACCGCTGACAGCTGGGGTAACTCAGAGCAGCCTGCAGGCTGTCATTTACAATGACCCTGCGTGGGGGTGAGATGTGGAGCGTGCAGAGATCCTCAGATGACAGTTGCAGCCCCAGACTTTATCGCCTCTGATGTAGGCCGGCTTCCCTAGAGGCCAGACAGAGGAAGGCTGACTCTGACTATGAACTAAAATCTGCAATGTCAGGTCCCCTGCTGCACTTACATTTCCTGTAGGTTGAGTGGATTAAGCCATTGACCTTGGCCAACACCTTGCCCTCTCCCCCGCCCCCCGTCAGCGACGGGGTATTGGGCAGGTTGGGGTGGAGATCTGTTAGGAAATATATTTGGTGCCTTTGTTGTAATGGGGCCTTTTTTTGGCAGACTAGGAGCAAAAATTGTTTCTGTGCCAAATCTGGAGAACACATGATTGCTGTTTCCAGCCTCGCTTTGAGGACAAGGTTTGACATCATTTGTACTCTATAATTTATGACATTTTGTAGCAGGCTGTTAGGGGCTGGAAGCAAGTGGCAGGGATGATTCTAAAGGAAAAGAATGGCAGAGCGTGTTGTAGTAGGTCTGTAACGTGTAGGTTTCTGGAGCAGTTTGCTCAGCTTAAAGCAGTTTGCTCTCCTAAGAACTTCACGCTCTCTGTTTTCACCACCACCGTGTTTTTGCTCCCTGGCATGTGTACCTGTCTCTCGGGTGGCTTGGAGGGGGTTCTCTGTTCCCATATATTACAGAATCCCATCTGATTCTTTTTTCCTTTTACTGCCAGCTCCATGGATGGTGATTCTGCAGCTGCTGCATGAGGGTAACGTCCATTGACGGACAGAATCGGACCCTGTATTTTTATTCAAAGGCATATGGGTAATAATGAAGGGAGGGAGAGAGAAATATAAAGGATTGATCCGTCTGGTGTGAAATAGGGATTATCCTGGAACAAAGAGAACATCTCTCTTACTCCTCACAGATTCAGTATGGTCCAGTGGGTGGGGTATTGGATTGGAGATCAAGCAACATTGGTACTGTTCCCAGGTCTGCTACCTTGGAAAAGTCATTTAATTTCTGTGTCTCTGTTTTCCCTCCCACCCTTTGTCTCTTCAGGGCACTGGCTGTCTTTTACGATGTGTCTGCGCTGGGTTGGGACTTCGAGTGCTACTGGAATATAAATAACAATAATGGTCCCTCATAAAAGTTTCAAGTTTTGGCCTGAAATTGGATCAGTAAGAGGTTAATTTACAGGCGTGCAAGTATTAGTAAAAGACTCCAAACTATTATATGCTATGGCAGGAAGCCAGTTCAGATTTATAGTTAATAAAAATGGAGTGAATGCAGGAATTCTTATCAAATATTCATGACTATCATCTATACTTATTTGAAATAATAAAATCCAATCTTAATTTCATATTTGCAAAATAACTGCCTTTGCTTATTAGCTCTCTATTTCTCTGCCTGGGTAATGTAAAGATGATAGTTCATGTTTTATCTACTTTGAAGAGATGTTATTAGGCTCACAAATATGCCAGAGCCTCTTGGGAATAAAAGGGAAGATTTTTTTTTTTTTACCTTGCAGATTGAAATAAAGGATAGTGCAGTCATTGCAGACATCTCTTTGGCTGCTAAAGGAAATGTTCAGGAAAACCATGCATGGAAGAGCTCATTGATGCATACAATGCTGCCATAATCCAGGGGTAGATGTAACACTCTGAGTAGCTCTGTGTCTTTAGTTAAAAAATAAGAATAAGGAAATGATCCCATGCCTGTTTATTTAAAGAATTAAATTCCTAGCAATGATTTCGCTCTGCTCGCACTGCAGAGGGTTGCCAGTCATTACATTTCCGACCTGCGCAGAAAGTTAGCATGTGACATTGCTGTGACCAAGCTAAATAAGGAAAACACTCCAGGATTTTATCAATATAATTCAGAACAGGTTTTTCTTTGGTTGCACTTGATTATTTTGCCATGTGACGTCCCCCACTCTCCCAAAAGCAACTGATGATTTTCATACTGCCATGTGGCGACAGCATGCAGACTTTTTAGTTGCTGTTTTTGCACAAACTAATGTAAAGTCTGACATCCCTTTGAAGGGTTGTTTTTATCCAGTGCTGCTATTTTTATTTGAGGGTTGTTCTGCACTAGATTTTTTTCCCCTTTAGTTTGTCCTTGTCTGCCCTGAATTTTCTGAAATGTTTTCAGATCAGTTTACAACAGATCAATTGCTCTTTCCTTATTTGTCCCCTCCTCCCAAAAGTAACTTTGGCCTGAGCCACTCTTACCCGAACTTAGTTGGGAGATAGGTCGTGAATGCAAGTCGTTGCTTTCCCTAGACTCAAATCACAATAGTCTTCGGAGAAACCGCAGTTAGAAGCCTTGGCCCACAAGATCTGTTGGGTTGTCCATATCACTGTGAAAGGAATGTACGTAATTGTGTGCAGTTGTTCAGATCTGGCACTAGGGCTTAGAAATGGTGCAAAGATCTAGCCTGTAAAAAATATAGTGAAGTATAATTCACAAATACATTGAACGTGGGTTTACGGTGGATTTAGTTAACCTTGAAGGCAAACTTGGAAACTAAGAGAACACATGTATAAAAAGAAATATTGAAGTTACTCTACAGATAAATATAGGGACCCTAGACCTTTTATAAAAAAACAAGGAGTCTGGTGGCACCTTAAAGACTAACAGATTTATTTGGGCATAAGGTTTCGTGGGTAAAAAACCTCACTTCTTCAGATGCATGGAGAAGGTGCCACCGGACTCCGTGTTGTTTTTGTGGATACAGACTAACACGGCCACCCCCTCACACTAGACCTTTTATGCTGCTCTGATTGCATAAAGAGGGCCATAACAGCCCTTAGGGAATACCTACGTGTACAGGGATTTCTTGAGTAATATAGAGCTGCTGCAGTAGCCGTGTGCTACCGCTGTCATAGTCTGTGGTGTCAGGGGGCGTGTTGGGGAGGTAGAGGGCATTGCTTGAATTCTCCAGGAATTTTAGGCGATGGATTGTCCATAAGGGGCCACTTCAGCTAGAATGTAAACTAGAGCAGACTCGAGGCTGCTCTCATTTATATTAGAGGCTAGGCAAGGCCCCAGGCAGCCTGAGAGTAGAAGTAGTTCAAAGGTGGCTCTAAGCCACATACTGCATTTTGTATCAAGTGCAGGAATAAGCCCTGGACAGTCAGGTCCCCAGTGTATGTGCAAGTTGCCTGGCGACAGCCTTAGAGAATGGAGCCCTCTTTTTAGTCACAGAACCGATGCAGCACGGGCAGCAGGGCAAGCCTCCTTGCCATGCCCAGCGATCTGCTTCGACTCTGCTCAGGAAGGACCAGCTCTAGGGGGCAGTAGTTTAGTTTTCATCTCAGCTATCCCAAGAGAACAGAGACCAGGCTAGGTCATCAGCACCCCCGTGCATTTTGCTGCCTAGTATATAAATGAGAGTACTGGTTTCTGCAGTGGATATGGTCAGTGCACCCTGGAGAGGATAGCTCTCCTCCTCACAGTAGCTGCATGCGTATACACCTCTACCCCGCTATAACAGGACCCGATATAACACGGGTTCGCATACAACGCGGTAAAGCAGCACTCCGGCGGATCAGCGCGTCAGCTCCCAGCTGCGGCGCTCCACTGCCCGCCGCCGGTGAGTGCGGGGAGGTTGGGAAAAGGACGCCCCCCGCCCCGTACTCACTTGCGGCGGGAAGCGGAGCGCTGTGGCTGAGAGCTGGCAGAGTGGAGCGGGCTGGGCTGCTCTGCTTCCACCGTTGCCGGTGAGTGCGGTACCTTTCCACAACCCCCCACCCCGCCTCCCCAGCGACATGTCTGGGGCTGGGGCAAGGAAAGCAGAGCGGGCTGGGGTCGCGGCACTCTGCTTCCCGCCGCAGGTGAGTACGGGGGGCGTCCTTTCCCCAACCTCCCAGCTCTCACTGGCGGCGGGAAGTGGAGCACAGTGGCTGGGAGCTGGTGTGGAGCGGGATGGGACTGGGCTGCTCCGCTTCCCGCCACTGCAGGTGAGTGCCTGTCAGGGGGAGCGGGTGTGTGGATAGGGGGAGGGGCAGTCAGGGGACAGGAAGCAGGGGGGCCAAAGCAAGTTCGATGTAACGCGGTCTCACCTATAGCGCGGTAAGATTTTTTGGCTCTGGAGGACCGCGTTATATCGGGGTAGAGGTGTATGTGAATTGTTTACAAAGCGGTGGGTTGAGAACGGATATAAAGAGGTGCACAGAGGAAGCTGTTTGCAGTGCATGCACAACAGAAGTGTTTCTTTCATAAAGAGAGCGTGTCTGTGCTGTAAAGTACCTTAGCCGGAACCCGAAACATGGGAGTCCGGACAAGGGACAGCACTAAAATAACTTTATTTGATTTAGCCTCTAGGACGCTGTTTCAGCTCACTTTATATGAAGGTTACGTTTATAAAGAGATGACTGACAGATGTTATAACCATGTTCCAGCCGTGAGTTGTATGCAGCACAGATGATTATAAGCACATCAACGGAAGGCGTTCCAGAGAGTTATAGATGATCTGTCGATCTACTCGCCTTTAATGCCCAGTGGCTGAAGTGGGCTGGGGCAGTCCAGGGCCAGGGCTGGAGTTCTCACAGGGGATCAGTAGCCTGGAGATCCAATTCAAGGGGGCAGGTTGGCAGGACAGTTAGGCGAGGTGGCGTGGCAAGGTGCTGTAGGCAGCAACCAGCAGACAGTGGCCTGTTGCTCAGACAGCTTTCTCCTCCTGTGGTGGTCGTTATATAGTCCAGGTACCCCACGAGAATGCTGTCTGTCCAGCCAGTTGGCCCTGGGCGTGGTGGGGGTCTGTAAGCCTTTAGCACAAACAGGGCCGCCCAGAGGATTCAGGGGGCCTAGGGTCTTCGGTGGTGGGGGGCCCCCACTGCCAAATTGCCACCGAAGACCTGGCACTTTGGCAGCAGATCCCGGGGCGGAAGGACACCCCCGCGGGTCTTCGGGGCACTTCGGCGGCGGGTCCCGGAGCGAAAGGACCCCGTGCCGCAGGTCTTCAGGGCACTTCGGCGGCGGGTCCCGGAGCGAAAGGACCCCGTGCCGCAGGTCTTCGGGGCACTTCGGCGGCGGGTCCCGGAGCGAAAGGACCCCGTGCCACAGGTCTTCGGGGCACTTCGGCGGCGGGTCCCAGAGCGAAAGGACCCCGTGCCGCAGGTCTTCGGGGCACTTTGGCGGTGGGTCCTGGAGCGGAAGGACCCCCCACCGCCGAATTGCCGCCGAAGACCCGCAGCGGAAGAAGCTCTGGGGGCCCGGGCCCCACGAGAGTTTTCCGGGGCCCTCGGAGCAAGTGAAGAACCCCGCTCCAGGGGTTCCGAAAAACTCTCGTGAGGGCCCCTGTGGGACCCGGGGCCTGGGGCAAATTGCCCCACTTGCGCCCCCCCCGGCGGCCCTGAGCACAAAGGCTATTGGTTAGGGGGAGTAGGTCAGCACATTGCTGTGGCATGGAGGTGAGGGACACCGTCTAGGGACCAGGCGGGCGTAGGTTCATTACTGGGGTCCCGACATCAGTGCTAACAATCTAGAACAGCTGACTAACCATTTCCTAGAAGATCTGTTCACCCTTTATGAACTTTTTACAAACATACCTTAACTGTGAAGTGTGACCCAATTCACAATGCTCAGCTCTCTGCTCTTCTGGAGAACCTTCCACCACAATAATGGGGAACCAAAACCACCCATGACTGCCCCACCATAGACTCCCGTGCTTCATGTTCCACAATAACCCAAGTCATTGGGCTCAATTCAGTGGTAACTGGGTGAAATTTAATGGCCTGTTACATACAGAATTTCAGAGTATACAATCTAATGGTCCCTTCTGGTCCCTACTCTGTGTACATCAGGGGCAGCTGAAATGAGCGCTGCTTTCCCAAAATAATTTTAAATATGACTTTCAAATCAGTCTAGAGGATTTAGACACATCCCATACATTAATTTTAATGGAAGGTGCGTCTAAATCCTTTAGACTGTTTTGAAAGTCTCAGCCATCGTTTTTTTGGAAAGGATTTGAAATCTGTGTATTCCTGTAGTGCAGTTTCTCGTTAGCCTTTGGCACTGCTCAAGGGAAAATGGGCTCCTATGTCTTACAGCCAAATTCATAAGCCCTCCCAACCCCCCGCCAACTACTAGAGAGAGAGAACAGAATGTATTATGTCTGGTCTTTCTCTAACCCTGCATAATTGCATATGATTACTGGATTGCTACAGAACGGTTTCTGGTAATTGTAGGAAAAGTGCATAGGTGCAAAAGAACAAACAGTCCTAATTCTTAATGAAAGTATGAACATGCATCAAGGTTATAGGTCAGTGTCTGCTGTTCTTTCTCATGCTGAGTAGTAGCTAACTCCTCAAGTACAGTGCCACGTGATGTGAGTTTGCAATTATTGCGAACAAACTATTTAGACCATATTCTGCCATTTGTCCAAATCCCACAGTCCTGCATAAGGGTCTCGAAATTTGGCCTACTGACTTTTGCTTTCAGTGATGAGGAGTTAGGGTTGTCAGGCGTCCAGTTTTTGACTGGATGCCCGGTCGAGAAGGGACCCTGGCAGCTCCAGTCAGCACCACTGACTGGGCCATTAAAAGTCCAGCTGGCGGCACAGTGGGGCTAAGATAGGCTCCCTGCCTGTCCTGGCTCTGCGTGACTCTCAGAAGTGGCCGGCATGTCCCTTCAGCTTCTAGGCACAGGGGCGTCTAGGGAGGCTCTGCACACTGCCCCTGCCCTGAGCGCCGGCTCCGCCGCTCCCATTGGCCGGGAACCGTGGCGAATGGGAACTGCAGGGGCGGTGCCTGAGAGTGAGGGCAGTGCACGGAGCCCGCTGGCCGCCACTGCACTTAGGGGCCACAGGGACATGCTGGCCACTTCTGGTAGCCTCCAGAGGTAAGTGCCACCTGAAGCCCACACCCCGAATCCCCTCCTGCACCCAAACTCCCTCCCAGAGCCAACACCCCGCAACCACTCCTGCGCTCCGAACCTCTTGGCCCTAATCTGGAGCCCCATCCTGTACCCCAAAGTCTTCATTCCCGGCCCCACACCAGAGCCCGAGAGCCTTCCCCTCCCGACACCCCAACCCCCTGCCCAAGCCCTGGGCCCCCTCCCACACCCCAAACCCCTCATCCCTGGCCCACCCCAGAGCCCACATCCCCAGCCAGAGCCCTCAGTCCCCCCCAGACCCCAACCCTTTGAACCAGCCTGGAGCACCCTCCTGCAACCCAAACCCCTCATCCCTGGCCCCACCCCAGAACCTGCATCCCCTGCTAGAGCCCTCCTCCCCTCCCCCTCCCGTACCCCAACCCCCTGCCTCCGCCTGGTGCAAGTGAGCGAAGATGGGAGAGAGTGAGTGATGGAGGGAGGGGGATGGAGTGAGCAGGGGCGGGGCCTCGAAGAAGGGGTAAGGCGGGGGCAGGGCAAGGGTGTTCGGTTTTCTGCAATCAGAAAGTTGGCAACCCTGTGAGTTGTTAGTCATATGCTGTTATTAATCCACACACACAACCTTAGTTTTGGGGCATTTAACTTGTTTTAAAAGGTGCACAGGGCCAAATTTTGTTCTAAGACGGACCCTGTGCAAACTTCATAGAGGTCAAGAAGTTATGGGTATAACTGAAAGCGGACTGGGTCCAAGGCTATCTAGTTATTCTTCAGAAATATACCGTACCAAGGGACAAATTGACTACTAAAGCACATGTACAGTACAGTTTTCCATTGCTCCACTGAAAACATTAAATAAAACTTGTATGTTAAAATACATTCCTATTATAATCTCTTTATATTTGTCTATAGATCAGTCAGTGCTGGAAAGAGAGCGAGAGAACTTGTGAACCTTTCAGTGACTTCTAAATAGAAATGTATTTCAACGGGTTTCATTATTTTAAGCTTGTTGCCAGAATGTGTGCGCGTGAAGGCTTCTCTGTGTGTAATTCAACCTGGCAGTACAAAGACTACCCACCACTTGAATCCCATTTATGCCTGAGGGTGGGATTTAAGCAGTACCTAGGCATTGCGCTGACCTTCTTCACAGGGGTGAAATTCCCCCATAAAGTGAATTCTGGGCCTGTATCTGGGACTCACTGAATCCCAGAGTAAATTTGTTTAATGACCAAACTAATGTAATTTTATGCAGAATTGGGCATGTTTCATAAAAGATTTCACCCCATTAAGGAGCAGAAATGGGACCACATGATTAAACGAGTGGCAGGGCCAGAGTTAGGCAATCTGGGGCTTTAGATGCACCACAACTTAAGCCCTTCTGCCCCATGGCTGCCACCTCCGTGGCTTTGCAGAGGGGTCTCCCTTGCAGAGAGAGAGGGCAGCAGCATGGGGCCTGCCATGGGAGTGACAGCAGGGGCAATGCTCCCCCTGGGGAAGCAAATCTAGCAGCAGGGGGAGGATGGCTCTTATTCCAGAAGCTGGGATGTATCTGAGTGGGTGGGCTGGGCTCATTGAACTCTTTGCCTCCTGCCATGCACAGAGTCCCTCGTTGGGGTCTTGGAGTTGAAATCCCATTGAGATCCATGGGGCAGCTCATGCCTTTCAGAGCTCTTGTTTTAGGCTCTTTGCAGACTGTGGCAGATGCTGCATCGGTTGCACTTGAGTCACATTTTCAAGGTTTTCTTTACAACTTTGAGAGCTAGAAATTTATTTTAAAAAAGAAAGAAAATTAAGGTTCTGATGTAATCACATGACTCCGGGAGCTGGTACCATAGACAAAGTCCTACATTTTCTGTGCCTTAATCCAGCCCTGGTGACTAGGCACACAATTTAAATTTCAGATGCTTGCAACAGACAATTTGTGAGCCATCCACTGGCTTAGGATTCCTTGCAGAAAAAGTTCATCAAATCATTTTGGATGGCGAAACAGTTAATAAAAATTCCAATCAGTTTGTGAACAGGAAAAAGTACTAAATTTGCTGAATAAATTGTTTGTGAATACTTTGTTCAGCTCTAATTAAGGTTCCAATCTGCACTCCTGACTCAGGCAAAACTCCAATTGATTTCAGTTGGAGTTTTGCCTGACTCAGGTCCGCAGGATGCAGCCCGAGGTATTTTTCACTTTGCTGCATTTTGTTTGATTTGAGTCTGCATGCAAATAGACTGGACTTATTGTTGCATAAAGTGAGTTAATTTTGATCTTGGTGCTTGTTTGCAGGTACCTGCCTATCAGTATTCTGTCGCTAATTGATTTTTTTTTTGCATCGTTTAGTAATTACTTCTGCACATCCCAGTTTGCAAAATTGAGAGAAACAAAGGGGGAAGCCAGAGCATTTATGCCACGTTTAGGTTTTGTTTCCTTTGTTGTTGTCTTTGTATTTGAAAAGTAAAAATGGTTTCTTAAAGGAATAACACTGCCATTAATTTAGACACCACACAGATACAGGAATAGTTTGTGAAATTAGAGACAATTGTGTCTCTGTTGTTTTCTTTTATCTGGAAAAGTAATAAAGCCTCCCTGTATTAGTCTTCTCTAGAGCAGCAATATGTCCTTATCTTAACCATGCCATGTGATGTTAATAATTAATCTCAAGGATTAAAAATAGAATCAAACCGTAGTGTTTATTTCTATTCTCACTTATACCAGGGTAAATTAGGCATTTACCTCCATTGAAACCAGTGGCGCTACACCAGTATAAAACTGGCATGAGTGAGATCAAAATCAGATCCCTTAATTGTTTGTTTGCCCTGTCTATGTCTGATCATTCTTATCTTGATGCATTTCAGGGGATGGCTAGAATCTATTTATAGAGCAGTACTTGAGCGTCTGACCGTGGAGCTCTGCGGACAGTGCGGGACATTTTTAAATGTAGATACAAAGAACATATTTTCCCGTTGGAGCAAATTCTTTACATTTTTCTAATTGAATTGTCTTGCCTTAAGATTTTCATGGGCCAGATTGTGATCTCAGGAACATCAGTGTAAATCCATAGTTACTCTTTACAAATAAATCCTTACTCCTCTGCAACATTAAGGAGTTACTCCAGGTTTACACGGAAGTAACTGGGATCAGGATTTTGCTTGAACGCTTAATTTTTTACTGGGTACGTAAATACTGCAGTAGCTCCATTTGTTTAGTTCCAGTGACATGCAGTAACTGAATACGTCAATGGGAGTTGAAAATTGCCTTTCAGCAGCCCAGCGGACATGCAGCGGTCCTTGAAATCTGCATCTGAACTGGGTAGAAACCTGCCATACAGAAGCTGCATTTTTATTTGCAAAATTACCTCTGTTAATTATGATACAAGGCATCCTGGGTAAAGATTGTTCTATTCCTCTCCTTAAGTGGCAATCAGTGCACATTACAAAACCCCACTGCACCAGCATTACGGTTTTCCATACTGGGTTCTGAATAACAGTTTCGGCTCAAATATAACTCTTCCGTTTCTTTATAGGTCACAAATGAGGACATTGGGAACTAATGACAGGAACTTAAAAGTACCTTGCATATTTTCTGCTCTGTGGGTAGACTTTTATGTCTAATGATGACTTTCATCCTCTAATTAATGTGATTACTGCACATACTGTATTAAGGAAAACAAGTGTAGAAGAAACTCCCTATTTCCCTTAGGGCAAATACAGAGTCAAAAAGTATTTGCAAGTGTGTGCTACTTTATTTTGAGCTTCTGTAGTATAGGGCATCCGCTAATGAAACACGACCTTCGTCGGGTCTCTAATTCCTAAAAATATCACTTCTTGGGTGCAACAGGCATTGTTGTTCTGTGTGTAGCAGAAATTGTCGTCACTCAGAACGAACTGCTCCTAAGAGCAATAATGTTACTTGTATTTATATGTCCCTGATGATTAATTGTAATTATGGCGACAGGCCCAGCGAGTGACTTCTCTGGGAAATCGTGTGTAAGGGACAGGGGCCCAGTGAGGTTCCCATTACAGAGCTTCCACCATTATTTTCACTTGGAAGGAGGATATGGAACAAACAAGTGGTTCCCTCCAAAAGCTCATTGATCCTCTGAGATATGTATGGATCTCCCAGGCAGGGCCGGCATGGCATCCATGTGCGCCCGTGTACTGGCTGGCGGATAAGCATCCGCCGAAATGACGCCGAAAAGCAGCGTCATCAAGAGGCGTCGCCGCTGAAATGCCGCTGATTTCCAGCAGCATTTCGGCAGCGACGCCTCTTGACATTGCTGCTTCTCGGCGGCATTTCAGCGGATGCTCGTCCGCCGGCCACGGTCCTCGGTGGCTCGTTGTCCGGTGCCCGCCACTCGGAAAAGGTTGGGGACCACTGGTCTAGCGTATAAGAGTGGTGGAAAGTAATGTTGTAAATAAACCGCACGGGGTGTTTTACCAGCAAAAAGATCTCTGAGCTGTTTGTGGAGTTGAGCAGTGGCAGGAGAGAGCGGGCCCTGCTGCAACCCCTCAGCCCTGGCCTTCCCCTTCCAGAGAGTGGATCTCGCACTCTGTGAAGGGGCTGTTACATGGTCCAAGTGGAGGTGTATGACTTCACACAAATGGCTCTCTTCCTCCTGCCTGGTTTTCATTCCATCTGCAGGGGGCTAATTCAAGCCCTTGTATTTTATAGATTTTTCTTTTTAGGCCAGAAGATCACCTAGTTTGCTCTATGCTCATTGTTAAAAAGGTGCATCTTATTTCTGATTTTTTTAGCTTCAACATCTAACCATTGGCACTCATTTTGCCCTTTTCTGCTAGATTAAAGTGCTGTCTCCCATGGCTAATCTCTTCCCTAGGTATTGTGACAGATCAGTCTGTGGTGGTACATGTCTATATCCACCTGCAAACTCCATTTTGTTTTGTGAATGCTAACTGGAGTGAACTGCTCTGCCGTCATGGTTGTCCTTTTACCTCCCTCTTGGACTGGAATTCCAGGTGGTATTGGTATTGGTAAGCTGGAAGGTCTCCCATTAAAATGGAATTTCCCTAGGGCAATGAGCTAGCTGCTGCCCAGAGGAACCAGTTCTCCTAGGAGGGTTTGTAACCGAACAATAGAACATCTGATGAGTGGCTTAAGGAGACTCACCAGATAGGAGTGTGTGGGGAGACTGGAACCATAAAAAATGAATGCTTTCTTATTGGCCAGTTTGGGGAAGAAGAGACCAGAATAAAAAGGTCAGGCTATGCAGATGGAGAGGAGGGTTCTGGGACCCTGAAAGGACTGACCAAAACCCAGAGGGCTCTTGGTGTGGTGAGGCGGATGGAGGCAGGGCTTGTGTATGCAGTTGGTTGTTGTTTTTTCCATAGATCTGTCCACCTCTTGTGCTTTGTTTGTGAGTAAAGTGTGGCTGATTTAGAAATTCCTTTGGAAAGTCTCTGTCCCCCTTGCTGTTATGGTCACAGAATCTCGGAAGGGGGAAACAATCTAGGAAGCCTAGAGCTTTGATGGAAATCCGGGAGTGTGCAAGAGCTACTGGGGAGGCTTGGAAGAGCCAGCACTAGCTCCAGGGTATGAGCAGTTGGACTGTGGAGTCCTCATCTCTCAGAAGGTGGGGCTAGATTTACACCCTGAGAGTGTGTCTAGACCGGTATCCAGGCTCCACCATCTTGACAGCATGTTGGCTTCAGTAGCTGGAGCTTCTAACCACTGGTTCTCATTATGCCTTTTTTGGCTAGATTAAAAAGTTGTTTCCTATCTAGGGTGACCATATTTCCCTGTACTGAATATGGGACAGCCGATAATATTACTCGTATTCAAGCAAGTTCATTGGCAATCAATCAGAACTATGCAGGACAAATGTTCAAATTAACATCAAGCTGACTGAGCCCCCGTTAAAAAGAAATACTGAGTAGCTGGGTTCTTTTTATTTACCTTCTTATCTTTAAGGCTTTAGGGTTCACACAGGGAGGGGTGACCTCCCCCTCCCCCAGGGAGAGGTGACACACACACTCCCATACACCTCTCTCACACAGGGATGTGACCGACCGACTCAACCCTCCCTGTCCGGTGCTTTCTGCTCTCCATGCCTGGCTGGGCCAGCAGTATGGACCCATCTCTCCTGGTACCTGGTGCCGCATCTTGCCAAGGCAACATGTGGGTGGGTGGGGGGCACACAGGATCACATGCCCCCCCTCCAGATTTCTGTCATGGTTCACACCACAATGTGGCAAGCAGCAGCCTTTTGGGCCTATGTGGGAGGGAACGGACAGGAGCTGCTTCCAGCTGCAGGGAGGAGAAGAGGGGTGGGGGGAAGGGATGACCTGCCCATGTCTTTGCAGAGCTCATCTCTTCTTCTCTCCCCCACCCCCAGCTGGAAGCAGCTTGTCCCTTCCCGCCTTCACAGTGTTGAAAGGCAGCTAACACCTCCAGGCTGCCGCTGGCCACTGACATCACCCAGCCACCTCCTGTCGTCCCCCCCCAGCTCCAGCGGGGGCAGGAAGGGGTTAAGTCCTAAGGACACATTGTGCACCAGGGCCCAGGGAACCTGACTGCAGGGGCTTCAGCGAACTCGGTCAGAGAGGGGGCTCAGCAGAGGAGGGTGTCTAGGGGATGGAGCAGCCCCGCACTCCCTGGGGGCAGGCCCCGGGGGGGAGGGCGGGTGGAGAGGGTGCTAAGCCCGTGCCCTGAGGGCTGCTATGGAGCCTGGAGGTTCGGGGCAGGAACAGGCTGGAAATCGCTTCCCCCCCACTCCAGAGCTTAGCTGAGGGGCGGAGAGGCTTCCCCGTGCCAGCGCTGTGCGGGGCTCTGGCATACGCAGTGATTGGCTCCTCCTAGCCAGCGCCCCAGGCCAGAGGGTCTTGGGCTTTACCCGGGGCACTGGCCCAGCCAGAGGCAGTGGGGGAAGGAAGGAGCCTGCCAGCCAGGCTGTTGGTGAGCTGAGCGCTCCGACCTGGGGCTGGTTCTCCGCACAGCGCTGGGAGAGGATGTGCCCTGCTGCGGGGGCGGGAGTGTATGGAGGAGCAGCGGGGTTGGGGGGCAAAGGGGAAAAGCAGGGAGAGGGGGCGCACGTAAAGGGCCAATGGGTGGGCAGCAGAGGTGACACGTAACTGGCCGCCGCCTGGCGCCTGCCCGCACTCACCAGCCACCACAGCTTGCAACACGCAGCCAGCACTGGCCAGAAATGGGACGAGGGACGGAGCCCTGCTGGCCCAGAGCCGGCACGCAGCAGGGGCTGCGCTGATAGACCAACATGGGGATCAGCCAGCCCCATGCGCTGCATCTTTGCTCCGCCACCTGCCTTGCACACCCACCCCCATCATCGGCCACTGGACCCCCTCCCCACTCACTGCTGGTGGCTGATGAGCAGAGATCCTGCCAGCAGCCGGACCGACCAGTACTGATGAGGGGGAGATAGAAAATATGGGACAATTTGCCCACTTTGAAGAAAAAGTCGGGACACCTGCAGGAGGGTTTAAATACAGGACTGTCCCTTTAAAAACAGGATATCTGGTCATCCTACTCCTATCAGTAATCTCTTCCCTCTATAGGTATTGTGATGGGTTAGCACAGGGGTGGCCAACCTGTGGCTCCGGGGCCACATGCACCTCTTCAGAAGTTACTGTGCGGCTCCTTGTACAGGCACCGACTCCAGGGCTGGAGCTACAGGCGCCAACTTCCCAATGGGCCGGGGGTGCTCACTGCTCAGCCCCCGGCTCTGCCATAGGCCCTGCCCCCACTGCACCCCTTCCCGCCCCCTCCCCTGAGCCTGCAGTGCCCTCGCTCCTCCCCCACACCCCGAAACAGCTGATCGGGAGGTGCGGGCAGGGAGGGGGAGGTGCTGATTGGCGGGGCTGCCGTGGGTGGGAGGTGCTGGGTGTGGGGGCGGGGGAGCTGATGGGGGGCTGCGGACGTATTGCTGTGGCTCTTTGGCAATGTACATTGGTAAATTCTGACTCCTTCTCAGGCTCAGGTTGGCCACCCCTGGGTTAGCATATGGCTGAACAGCAACTTGGTCCACCAGAGGGAGCCCGTTCAAGGTTGTCACAGGTATCTATAGACCATGATCAAGTTACTTCTTCACCTTTAAGTAAAATTTGGGAAAAATAATAGTTCAGGCAATTTGCTGAATGGCAGACAGGTGTTTGTAGTGTAGAGACCTCAGGCCAGGCTCTCTCCTAATATAGCTCCAGCTGAACTCCATGGAGGTGCATTTGGTCCTTCATGTAGTACTACAGTAGTTAATTGTATGTCATGGTGCCTCTTTCGAGCCCCTCTTTACAGAACTAAATTTGGCCATAATCATGGGATCCAGCTGGCACACACTGTCCTACGCTGGACACAGAGTATGTCTGGTAAAGTCTTACAAAAATTCTGATTAAAGATCCTGGGGCTGATTCTTCTGTTTCCGCCGCTGTAAATCAGGAATAACTCCACTGAAACTAATGGAGTTACTTCCACCACTTTTAAATCAATAATTCCTTTAACTGGAGTTACTCCAGTTTTACACTGGTGTAATAAAGAGGAAACTCAGGACCAAATATTTTTAAAAAAAATGTCCTTACAGTAACTGGTCTACAACAAACACATGACTTCACTAAAACAGAAAGATTTTTAAATGGCTAATTCATGTTAAGCCATCTGTGTGGATGGTTTGCCAGTTGCACTTCACTGACCTCCGGCCATGAATATAGACTTTCACTTTCACCTTCAGTTATTTTTGCTTCTCTCTTCTTTTGCCCAGCTTGTGTATCCTGAATCTGCCTGACTGTTTTCAGCTGTTATTGTAATATATATGCCAGCCAGATCCTCAGCTAGTGTAAATTGGTCTCACTGAAGTCAGAGGAGTGATGCTGATTTACACCAGTTGAACATC
Organism: Mauremys reevesii; assembly: GCF_016161935.1. Classification (NCBI taxonomy): domain Eukaryota; kingdom Metazoa; phylum Chordata; order Testudines; family Geoemydidae; genus Mauremys; species Mauremys reevesii. Next base: position 11,653,696 of record NC_052626.1, on the reverse strand, counting down.
TGGCCTCTCGTATGCAAAATCACCTTCTGTTGGGAGTTTTATTTCAATACCTAGTTACAATGAGAGACTGAGGCTATCTCGACCTTCTCTCTGATTCTTCTGCCTTTGATCAGTTTAAATTCAGACTTTTAACATATTTTGGTCTGAATATTTAATGTATTGCACAGCACAACACACCCGTCTATGATAACTGCAATGCAAGAATAACTCCTAACACACTGGGCTTTGTTTGCAGCAGAAATTCTGGTGTGATGCTGAATTAATGAGCTTTTAATGAAACAAGACTAATTTATATAAACATTTGGAAAGGAAGGACAGGATGTCAATATGAAGGTTAATAGCTGATATAGTAAATGAGACTACAAAGAATAAGTCCAGGGTAAGAAATAATGTTTTTCAGGGTTGCAACGTAATACATTTCCTTCTTAGGCATTGATAATATGAATTATGCAGGGATGTTATGAAGGGGTCTGCATTGCCTTCCTGCTGTTTGACTAGAAGTCTTGGGCCTTTCCACATTTCAACTGTGTACGTTTGCCAAGCGCTCTTATTACTTCAATCAATTTAAATTTGCAAGACTGATGATCCTGACAGAAGCCATTGCCATGTCATGTGATCGGAGGAGCTAAAAATACTGCTCTCTATGGAGTGTACTTATTTCATGCTCTGAAGCTCAAGAAGTGTTTGTTTAAAAAAATATGAAGTTTGCACTTTATGCTTTTCAAGTACACGTCACAAATAATTTACAAAAGGCAAAACAATATCCAGTGCGTTTCATGGAGTCTTGAAGACTATTATTATTATTATTATTTCTTTGTATTATGATTGTGCGGAGAGGGCCCCAACTGCGTTCAGGGCCCTATTGTGCTAAGGGCTTTGTATAAACATAATGATAGACAGTGTCTGCCCCAAAGAGCCTATACTCGAAATATGCATGACAGAAAGGGTGGGAGGGGAACCAGAGCCATGAAATGACTTGCCCAAGCTCAGTCAGCCTGTCAGTGGCAGAGCTTAGAATAGAATCCAGGTCTCCTCCCTCCCAGGTCCATGTACTGTCCGCTAGACCATGGTACCTAGCTTCAACCTTGGTTCACAGAGTTTAAGGCCAGAAGAGAGAGAATCAGATTATCTAACCTGACCTCCTATAACATATTTTTCTCAGCCATGGTCGTTGAAAGGCAGCTGTAGGGATCATTCTAATCTCTGGTCTGTATCATGCCGTTTATTTTAGAGGATATTTTGGAGTCTTCCTGTGACTGGCCCCTTCCAGTATGGAGGCCTTCACCTATCCCACCGTGACTTGCCCCCAGTGTTTCCCCCCCCCGCGAGTGCAGTGTGCATGTGGTGAGCTGAAGGACATGGAACAGTGTCGAGCCTGTGGTATCCTCCTGTCTCTGGATAGGCCCTGCAATATAGTGGGTTATTTTGCTGAGGTCCCTCATTGCCACTCACGATAGAGGACGCTATTGAGCAACAGAAGGTCCAGGAGAGTAGCTCAATGCCTCCATGATACTATTGGTGATATCCTACAACTTATTTGACCTTCATTATGTGGCATCCCTTCCTAGACTCAATGGGGGAGAACGGCCTGCCTGTGATTGACATGTTGTATTGCCTCAGTTTCTCAGCCTGAGACACCACTGTGAGTGCGTGTCTGTGTGTTGGGAGGCAGAGTTTGGGCTCTCCCCACTCTTCAAAAGCAACAGACAGGAAACTTTCTCTTGGCTCACATGGTCCAATGGTCCTTGTCCATCGGTTCCAGTAGATAACTCTTTCCTCCGGCTGGGGCATGGCACCTAAGCTTTCCCAAGAGACTGGTAGCGTTGGTGGACAAGTCAAGACTGACGGGGTTAGCATGACAAAGTTAGAGGCAGAATCCAACTCCCAGAGCTATAGGGTTAATCACAAAATCAACTTTTATAGCGAAACCCTTGAATCAGCATGACACCTGGCAGCGAGAGAATAATCTAATTTGTAAAATGGGAGGAATTCTATATTAGCAGGATGGAACAAGCAATAGAATTAAGAGCTAAACTAATAAGTAGCACTTTGTGTGAGAGCAGATGTTCCTTCCTACTCCTATTACTCCATATTACTTTGTGTCCCTTGGAGACCATCTTACTTAATATTACATATTACTGTTTGTCCCTTGAAGACCAGGAATGCAGAATGCATCTCCAAAGAATGGGGTCCCCAGGGAAAGCCAGGGAACAGTGTTGCAAATATATTTTCACACAAGAATGCCCCATATTGGTTCAGCCCCATGGTCCATCTAGCACAGTATCCTGACTTCCGACAGTGGCCGGTGCCAGCTGCTTCAGAGGGAGTGAACAGAACTGGGCAATTTATCGAGTGATCCATCCCTGTTCATCCAGTCCCAGCTTCTAGTCAATAAACATTGAAATGAACGCCAGACAGAAGACAAAGTAACCTTTTCAGAGGAGCTGAGGAAGAACCTCATTAGAGCCTCTAATAAGTATCAAATAAAATTCAATTAACTCCCAAAGACTAACTTCTAAGGCCTAATACTCAGCTACTGCCTAGCTGCTTAATCATCAGCCAGCACGCGGATTGCTGGCATCTGCGGCAGGCAGGAAACACACAAACGGATGCAGGCAACGAGCCATTACAACCCTCCTTCCTTCTTTGCTTTATTACGAGACAAAAAATAAACTAAAACCCAATAACTGTTATTCAGGAATCATCCTGGGTCAGAATCATCCTGGGTCACGTGATGGAGAGCCTAGTGGTGCAAAGCGCAAAGAAATCCAAAGGCTGCTCATTTGTAAATGGGGGCAGTGACAGGTGTCAGCATTGCAAGGGTGCCATGAAATACTGCATGTAAGCTTTTGAGTCCATGGGCGTTGAAGGGCCCCATCCTTTCCCAGGAAGTGTTCAGCAGGATCAGGCCCCCCAGTGGAATTGCATATTTAAATCACAGCTGCCTTGTGGGATGGGCTGCTGAATGGCATGAGCCCTGGCATAACTCTAAGTAATTGCCAATATGTTGGCATCTGTGAGGAGGGGGGAGAAAGAAACCATGAAATCATTTTTTTATTAAACCAGTAATGAAATAGATTGCTCTGGGTTTGCATCACTGGATTAGTCATGCTGGTGTAGAGCGGTGACCATTATTTTTAACTGAACTGTTTCATTGTAACAAACAGTGAAATTACATCTAATTTGATTGCTCTGAGGTGTAGCTGCTAAGGAGGTGAACGCAGGAGGCTTACTCTGATGACACGTAGCTTTTCCGGTACTTTCCATCCACACTTCATTTAAACTGAACAGCACAACAGGGCACTAATCAGTCAGAGGCTGTGATGGAGCACAAAGTAATCTTGATTCTTGGCTAATTCAAATTAGTGTTTTGCTGAACTGCGGACTGGTAATACAGGGTCAGCAGAAATCGTCCCTTGTTGATGCATTCAGTGGTCTTTTTGCTGGTCATATTACTGGAATAGGAACCCACAGGACCTCATCTGTGATAGGTAGTAAAACTAAAGCAGATCCCACTTGGTCTGTATGTTAGAACTGTGATTGTAATATGAAGGGGACAATCATGCTCCCATTGAAATCACTGGGTCATTTGCCATTGTCTTCAGTCGGAGCCGGGTGTGTGTGGGGGTCTATGTTACACCATCTCTTAGGGTCGTTCTCATCTACACTCAATATGCCCTGGGAATAGCTGGGGAAGAAGGTGGGTCGGTCACACAGGTATCATTTGCACCATCCCCTCAACCCTGGGATGTCTCTGGCCGGCCCAGTCCCTGCTGCAGCTTGCTACACTGGTTACCCAGGGCCTTGTTCCAGAAGCTGGGGCTGACCAGAGTAGAGAGAGATCCCAGCCCTGCCCCATTTTACCCTGGAACATCTCCTCTGCCAGGCGAGGGGGCGGCATAGGTGCTGCTATGGCATTCAGCATTACCCCCATAGGTTGAATCTGCCAAGTTGATTTGGCTGGGACACTGGCACCAAGCAGATCCAAGAATCAGGCCCACTCTTTATAAAGTGCATATATTACAAAAAAAGGTGGGATGCTTGGAGCAGCTTGTTGACATACAATATAGGTTACCATCGTCGGTCTGAATTTAAACTACTATATTCTAATAAGAAACAGTGGCTGGGTTACATCCCTTGGGCTAAACCTGCGGTAATACACACCTGTGACTAACGTAAGTGGCTGCAGAATACTATTGCAATACTTAGCTTCTTATTTCTAAAAAGTAACTTTCAAAGCCTGATTCGCAACACTGCTGTGGATCATACACACTTAGTCGGCTGGATCCGCTGCTGGTGCAAATCAGTACAGCTCCAGGGAAATTCATTGGAGCTACCTCAATTTACACCGCTGAAGATCTGATCCAGTGCTATAGACTGTTCCTCCTGGCCTTCACATGATGTGCAATGAAGAGAGAGGGGTTAAGGGGACTTCTCCCTGCATCCTCCTTGAGCAGCCTACATAAGACCAAGCAGAATTTCAGCCCTTCTGTACTCTGCTGCGTGCAGAGGCTGCTCCATATCTGCTCCCTCTGTGGTGTGCAGCACCCCCAAGGGGAGGGAGATGGGCCCTGATCCAACTCTTGGATGCACTGACCCACAGAGCGCATCCCTCAAAGCGGCACAATTGCGGGTGTTCTTCGGAATGGGAGTGATTCCGCTGCCCAGAGGTAGATGCCTCCTGGCGTTCACTCCTTAGTCTGGGCGGCGTGTATAAATGGCACGAGCTAGCCGTGTGGCTGTCACTTCCCAAGAGACGTACTTTGCAAACCAAAGCCCCATCCTACTAAGTCATCAAAATCCACACTGGAACCAACAAGATGCTCACAGAGAGAACCAAGCAAACCCAGGAGCAGAACCCTTGTTCTTCAGTCCCCTTCCTGGTCTGCTGTTAAGTCTGAATGGTAAGATTTGGGGGGCAAGGACCATTGGTTTTAAGCCCCCAGTGCACTGTGGCTGCTGTACAAATAATTAAAACTTATCTGTTTCAATTGTAAGATATTTGGGATGGGGGCTGTTCCCTTTCCGTTAATCCAGTGCAATAATGCAAGTGGTAACTGATATTTTAAAATGCTGGCCCAGTTATGGTCAGATCCAAACCATTTGAGACCGAGAGGATAAAATACCAAACCCACACACTGGATTTGTTCCCTGGGTCAGCTTCACCCCCATCCTAGCAGCATGGTGCAGTTTGCACCCCCTGGTGCAGGGGGTTTATTCCTGAGGAGGGCAGTTTTAAATTCCAGATCTCCAGAGCATCCTTCCCAACAGAGCTTGCCTCAGGGTCAGTTTATGGAAATCCAGGGCCTTAGCCACATGATTAGATGGGATCCCATGTGGTTTTGCCTCCATTCCCTATCCGTGCCCCTCCTGGCAGGGGACACCATGTGAGCTGTCTGCTGGGCTGCCATGCTCCTCTTTGACTCATCACCTGTCAGATTATCGTGGGATTTTCAAAAGCTTCCAAACAGATGAGGCACCTAATTCCCATTGAAATCTACAAGAGTTAGGCACCTAACCTGCTTAAGAGTGTTTGAAAATCCTCCCAAGCACCTATCTGCACCTTTTAGGTGCCTAAATACCCTTATAAGTCTGGCCCAAAGTGACTTAGGAGCAACCATGAATTTCAGTGGGATTTATGCTCCCGAACCACTTAGGCACTTTTGAAAAATCCCACCCTATATTATGGAAGTGCCACTTGCGGGTCCATAGTTAAGGTGGAGTTGGAGTTTGCACTTAAAGCAGGGATTCAGCTGCTTTGCTATGGATGAAGAATACAGTGTAGGCCAGAGCTGGCACTTGGTTTACCAATGTCACACCCATCATTAGAGGTTTTTCAGAGCAGGTTGGATAAACACCTGTCAGGGATGGTCTAGGTTTACTTGGTCCTGCCTCGGTATAGGCAGCTGGACTTGATGACCCCTTGAGGTCACTTCCAGCTCTACATTTCTATGATTCTTTATTCTTCTTATTGAAGACTAAGGGAGGGAGAGGTAGGACAGTGTGTGGCTGGAGTGGACTTTGCTGTGGCTATTCTCTGCGTCCCATGGTTTAGAGCAGCCTAAAGGCTGCTCTGAGTGATTCCCAGGGGCACACTAGCTCCCAAACCTTCAGGATATGAGGAGTGAATGAAGCTACCTTTGCCTTTCCCTGCCGCCACCATTCCTGCCTTCAACACGGCCTGACTCCCTGAGAAGCATAACTCCACTTCACCAGTGCTACTCCTGGCTTAAGTGAAAGTGGAATTGGGCCCATCAGGTATCAAGAATGGCAGTGCCACGTGGCAGCTTGTCAGCTAGAGAGGTTGTGTTAAAACAGACAGGACGGCATGTGAGAACAAGATGTTCTGCTTCAGCTCGCAGAGCCAAGTTCCTTATTTATTTATTTTTTACCATTTACCGTGGTGATGTCTGCACAGCATGTGGGCTCAGTTCACCTGCTCATGCTCTGCCTGTAGAAAATGCTGTTCACGCTACGAGCAGTTGCCTCTGAAGTTTTATCTGCATTCTCAGAGACATGGAGGGTCTGGGCGGGCCTTCCCCACAGATCCCTAGAGTGATTTCATTCTCTTCATGCCTCAAACAGTGATATATCAAAGCCAAGTTTCAAGCTATAATGGGATTCTTCTATATGTTATCCTGTGATAGACTCCTTTTCCTGGCTGATGTTTGCATTCTGCAGGTTCCCTGTCTACGGTGTTTGCTTTCTGTTGTTATTCTCTGCTCTCTTTTTCCCCTGCATCTTTCTCTTTCCCTCTCTTCCCTTCCCCCCATCTCCTCTTTACTTCTTTTTCCAAAACGCTCAATATTTTTTTCCCTTCTGTTTTTAGGAATGATTTTTACATGGACTTTCTGAGAGTTGGAACTTGAATTGCATTATTGTAATTGCTGGTTCTTGGCATGAGGACAAGAGAGAGGCTTTTTGCCTATTTCTGTCCCAAGCTGTTCTGGCCCTTTAAGGAGGTGGGGAAAGCGGGTAGGGATCTAAGAAAGCAACTTTTCCCTACCATTCCTTGCTTTCTGGTTTCTAGTCTGGGTGGACATCAGTAGCATGTCCATGCAGGACCTGGGTCTGTCCTTAAAGAGCCAGCACAGCCCGTTTCACTGCCTTTCTCCAAATACCAGGGCTTTTGTCCTACAGTGAGTCCGCCTGGCCTCTTGCATGTGGAAATGTCTAAAAGTAGCCTACAGAGTTATCTGAGACTAATGGGGTCTTGAGTTACCTTCGCAGCCTGCCTAGTTCCACAGAAGATGGCTAAATCGATTCAGACACTAGTCCTCATTTAGCATTGCCAGATTAAAGACCTTGTCTTGGTGGGGTTGTTGATTTTCCACTTGGCGCTGGTCTGCTCCATTAAGACCTGGGCCACGTTTTTGGTATGTTACTAAATTAATGCAAATGAATAATCACAACAGCTATTCATGCGTGATCTACAGACTAAGAATCACTGGCTGAAGAGATTCACAAATAGCTTTCACAAATGGATTTTGTTATCCCGAACAGAAAGCAAGGCAACATTTCTTTAGTGGTTTTTCTTGTTGCAGATTATTCGTTCAGCTCTGTTAACAACCTCAAACCTTCTTTAAAATACTCAGACACTACGTCTTATTTCAGACAACTGAATAAGAGAAATCTGGTTTTCCAGACCAAACCCTTTTGAGACAGAACAATCCAAAAACCTTAGACTTTTTCCAAAAGGGAAAAACCTCTCATCTCCACTATGCCTTCTCTGGCTTATAGTGAATGTTGCAAACAAAATTCTACTTAGGTTAGAAATCATGTTGGAGAAAATTTTGAAGAGAAGGAGCCTTTTTGAGGAAGTTAGAATTAAATATCCCTTGTATATATTTTGCAGTTAGTTACAACCTTCACTATGAGATCACTATCATGGCTCCATAATTTAAGTGTAATAAAATCACATGGGTTTACAAAGATGCATCCGTGTGGTTTAGACTTAGGCATGCTCTCCACTGGGAGGGGGAATTGATGTAAGTTATGCAACTTCAGCTGCGTGAATAACGTAGTTGAAGTCGATGTACTTAGATCTACTTACCACAGGGTGTTCACTGCGGTAAGTCAATGGCTGACGCTCTCCCATCAACTCCACCTGTGTCTCTCGCCCTGGTGGAGTACCGGAGTCGACGGGAGAGCGCTCAGCGGTCGATTATTCGTGTCTAGACTAGACGTGATAAATTGACCCCCGCTGGCTCGATCGCTGCCCGTCGATCCAGTGGGTAATGTAGACAAGCCTTTAGTCTACACCTTTGATAGAGAAGTGAGGATCAGTCTAGGGCCTCATTCTCTTCTCACCCATATCCATTCGACACCAGTGGAACTCCACTGGTTTCAGGGACATCGCTCCTCAATTACACAGGCATTGCCACAGTGCAGATAGTCCAGTATCCTCTCTCTGACAGTGACCGAACAGCACCAGAGGCTTCAGAGGAAAGTGCAAGAACCTTAAACTAGGCATATATGGAATAACTTTCCCACTGGGAACTTTCTTCCTATCTTTCACTACCTAGAGGTCAGCTTCTGACAGTTTATATCCGTGCACGAGGAGAATCAGACCAAACCTACATAACCTGTGTATATCCTGTGCCTGTTAATATCAGTTTGAGATCAGTGTGCTGACAGAAATGAGGGTGGCTCGTCCTTGTGGTTTTACATTCTTTGATTTGCTGAGTTGTTTGGGGCTGAGTACAGAGCCTAAAAAGGTAATAATTGTAAAAGTGCTAGAGCTCACAAATCAGCATTAGGCGTGGCTCTAGGGGTCAGAATTCCGAATGGAGGCTTTCTGGGTCTGCATTAAGTTACTCCAATAGTAGGGTGGAGTAGTTCATTGTAGTGCTTGCAGAAGCTGTAATTCAAAGTCATTCTTATATACATAGACATTTCAATGAGTAAAAGCTTAATTTTGTATTGCTATTATAATATAATATAATATGGATGAGAGCACTGCAGGACTGGAGCTAGCGTGAAAGCTGAGCTGCCTCTTTCATTCTAAACACCTGTTTTCAGCTGCTCATGAATTTTTGTCAAAAAAAAATTACCGCTTGAGAAGAAATGTCTTGTTCTCGGTTTCTGCCTAGAAGTGAATTTTTTGGAAATGTTTCAAACCGTTTGTAGCTATTTTGTTGTTGTAGGCGATTAGGGCTGGAAAAAAGGTATCCCAGGTCACCTACTCTAACTGGGAGCGGAATTTTCCTCTGCATTTAGGGCTTGATCCACTGCTCATTGAAGTCAGTTCAAAGCTTCATGTTGACTTCAGTGAGCTTTGGATCAGGCTCTTATTGCTCGGTGCGTCTTATGTTCTAACCTACCCTAAAATGCTTCTTGTGGTGGTGCTTTCGCTACTTCTTGCAGGCAGATCATCCCACTGCCTTGGCTTCTAGGAATGATACTGTTGAACTCATTTAGCTCTCTTCTCTTTCAGACCATTGCGCTTCACTGTGCTATTCTCATTCACTATGGTCTGGATAACCCCACCTGTCTAAAGTTTGTGGATAGTCATCTCCTCCTCCTTTGCCTCTGCTTCTCCAAACTGCAAATACTCACTTGCTTTGTCCGCTCCTCTCAGGTGCTATTTTCTAATCCTTTCATTGTTTCTCTTCCTTTTTTAAATAATTGCTACCTTTGTATAATGCTTTTCATCTCAAAGTGCTATACAAAGGAGGTAGGCATTTTACAGGTGGGGAAACTGAGGCATGGGGCAGTGACTTGCACAAGGTGACCTAGCAATCCAATGACAGAGAGATAGGAATAGAATCCAGGTTTTCTGAGTCCCTGTCCAGTGATCTAGCCAGTAGGCCATCCTGTCTCCCTATTGCATCAGTGGTAAACTTTTGAAAGAACAACCAGAACGTCTTGTTCAGTTATGAACATTTCAGAGTTATGAACAACCTCCATTCCCAAGTGTGGTAACTCTGAGGTTCTACTCTATTTACATTGCTCATCCATGACCTTACTGATCCATGCACCACAGTGTTTATGACATCAGTGCCTCCTCTGCCAAGGAGAGGGGAGAGAAGAGATCTCGCCATGCAGAGATCCTTTGTTCTGGCTCCGCTAGCCTGCCTCTCCCCAAGCACTTTATTCCTGTGCCATCTTCTACCCTTTAGGCTAATGGGCTAATTAGTTCTTTAGTCCTCCCCAGCCCATTATAATCCACTAACTAGGCACAGTCAGGTCCGCTCTGGGGGAGTTAATTGGTGTTTGTGTGATCAGAATGCTGGCTGAGCCATAGATTCCCAGCACTCTGTCATGCGAGCCCTCGGTCTTATATTTAAGTTGTGCTCACAGTTGAGCTGGAGTGCAACAACATTGCTAGGAGCTAAAAGGCGCATGCCATGAGTGACGCATGTTAAGTTAATATGAGTAATGTCGGTATTGCCACCCCAGTTGTTCAAAAATCATGAGTCAGGCCCCCCAAAATTATGAGAGATAAAAAAATGTTGGGCTCTGTTATTTGTCTTCTGGTTTCTGAACCAAAAGGATGCACTCAGGTCATGTTTTTGAGCTTTTCTTCACAATCTTGAGGGCAAGAAACTTACTATTCTTTAAAAATGAAAGCTGAGATTCTCATGTAATCATGTGACTCCAGGAGCTGGAGCTTGGAGAGAAATGGAGAGACTTGTGATAAAAACATCAGAGGTAGCAATACTGCTTTATTTCACGGAAACTACTGTACATAGAAACTGTGCAGTGACTCCACTGAAAACAAAGGTGACTGCAGTAACTTGGGTTAATGCTACCACATTATCCTCCAGTGTATATGTAACCAAACCATAAATCTAAAACATTTTCTCCACCAGTGTTTTTAATTATAAAGGAAATAAAAAGCCTCATGGAGCATATGCCTTTGTAGTCCCTTCCTACTTCACTCCCTGACAAATACTGCACAAGAAAATTGGGAGAACATTCCCTTTGAGATTTAAACATGGTATCAATTTCATGGTCAAAAGCCCTGCAAATGGAGACAGCAAGACTAATTGCACCAGGGAACTTTTTATTTTAGCTTCCAAGGACCTAAACCACATTGCCTCTCCTCATTACAGGGGGAGGGGTATTTTCTCTAGGAAATATCAATTGCTGGGCACAGTGGTGTCCTTCAGCAACTTGGAGGAAAATTCAGTCGCTTCCACTAGTTAGTACACAGCGCCTGAAACTTCTGACATCTGTTGAGTCAGAGGATCTAAGCAAATGCACAGTATGGCAGTCAAGGCACTGAAAGTTTGCCTCATCTTTTAGAGAATGACAAGGTGGATGAGGTAATATCTTTTATCGGACCAACTTCTGTTGGGGAGCTTTCTAGCTACACAGAGCTCTTCAGCTCTGGGAAAGGTAATCAAAGTGTCACAGCTAAATACAAAAAGAACAGGAGTACTTGTGGCACCTTAGAGACTAACACATTTATTTCAGCATAAGCTTTCGTGGGCTACAGCCCACTTCTTCGGATGCATAGAATGGAACACACAGACAGGAGATATTTATACATCCAGAGAACATGAAAAGGTGGAAGTACATGTTCTCTGGATGTATAAATATCTCCTGTCTGTGTGTTCCATTCTATGCATCCGAAGAAGTGGGCTGTAGCCCACAAAAGCTTATGCTGAAATAAATTTGTTAGTCTCTAAGGTGCCACAAGTACTCCTGTTCTTTTTGCGGATACAGACTAACATGGCTGCTACTCTGAAACCAGCTAAATACAAGGTACTTATAATGATGTATACTCTAGGTAAGCCCCTTTGTTTTCAGTTTAAATTGATTTTTACCAAAAAAAATCCCGGGTTTTACAAAAAATATTATTAGTTTTTTTCCAATTTTCATCCTACTTTTGTATTATTCAAATATATGAAAAATAACTTGTTTTATTAGGAAAATACAATAAATTGCATGAGCTATAGCGAGTGGGGTCCTGCAGGGATCACTTCTGGGTCCAGTTCTGTTCAATATCTTCATCAATGATTTAGATAATGGCATAGAGAGTACACTTATAAAGTTTGCGGACGATACCAAGCTGGGAGGGGTTGCAAGTGCTTTGGAGGATAGGATTAAAATTCAAAATGAGCTGGACAAACTGGAGAAATGGTCTGAAGTAAGTAGGATGAAATTCAATAAGGACAAATGCAAAGTACTCCATTTAGGAAGGAACAATCAGTCACAAATATACAAAATGGGAAATGACTGCCTAGGAAGGAGAACTGCGGAAAGGGATCTGGGGGTCATAGTGGCCCACAAGCTAAATATCAGTCAGCAGTGTAACACTGTTGCAAAAAAAGCAAACATCATTTTGGGATGTATTAGCAGGAGTGTTGTAAGTAAAACACAAGAAGTAATTCTTCCGCTCTACTCTGCGCTGCTTAGGCCTCAGCTGGAGTATTGTGTCCAGTTCTGGGCACCACATTTCAGGAAGGATGTGAACAAATTGAAGAGAGTCCAGAGAAGTGTGACAAAAATGATTAAAGGGCTAGAAAACATGACCTCTGAGTGAAGATTGAAAAAAATGAGTTTGTTTAGTCTGAAAAAGAGAAGAGTGAGAGGGGACATGGTAACAGTTTTCAAGTATGTAAAAGGTTGTTAGGAGGAGGAGGAAGAAAAATTGTTCTTTTTAACCTCTGAGGACAGGACAAGAAGCAATGGGCCTAAATTGCAGCAAGGGAGGTTTAGGTTGGACATTAGGAAAAACTTCCTAACTGTCAGTGTAGTTAAGCACTGGAATAAATTGCCTGGGGAGGTTGTTGAATCTCCATCATTGGAGATTTTTAAGAGCAGGTTAGACAAACACCCGTCAGGAATGGTCTAGATAATTAGTCCTCAGATGAGTGCAGAGGACTGGACTAGATGACCTCTCGAGGTTCCGTCCAGTCCTATGATTCTATATATGTATTACGATAAAGCATTAGTCTGCGCGTATACGCCAAGCAGCCTGTTGAAGTCAGGCTCTGTATTAGTCTATCTGGAAGATACACACAATAAACAAAGCTGCACACATGCTCTGAAGTGCGTGCGCATCTGATGAATCTCATGCTCACCACATACACATTTCAAGCTCTTAGCAGATAACGGGTTAAAGATTTGACACACTAAAATGGAAAGAAAATGAAAATCTGTATCAGGATATGTTTCAGAGCACAAGGTAGTACTCAAAAGTTTAAAAAAAAAAACAGGAGAAAAAGAAGTTGAGTGTATGCGCTGCAAGTGGTGTGTCCCAATTATCAAATGTAAATATTTATAGGCTAATACTTCTAAGTCTACAACGGCAAACTATTTATTCAAATGAAAAGTTTTATTTAGGGATTGTTTTCTTAAACTCAGAGGTGGCATTTTGTTTTGAGTTCTGTTTTAGTTCTGCAGCAAACCTCATTGAATTCCATTAATCAAAGCATTAATCTTCTGAATACTTTTCCCCTGTCCTTCCATCCACCAAAATAAACCCCGATATTTACCCAGAAAAATTATAGTTTTTTTCCACTGATTTTCACCTCTTCTTGTTGTTGTGATAATAAACACCGATAAATTCTTGAGAAAAATTAAATAAAATAAAAATCGAAAATGAAAGGCCCCAACTCTGGGGACGGACTATTTTGGCTGTGCTGGAATCACTCTTGAATGCCTAACTGGTTGCCATCAAATAAGCCAGTGCTGAAAAAAGCACCCTGAAGTAAACTCCTCCCACTTGCCCATCACTCAGAAAAACAGACCAGGTGAAGGAAGGCGCAGATGTTTGCCAAACTTGGCTGAAAAATCCATTTGCATGTCTATTCACTGACTAAAGTCTGCTAGCCCTGGCAAAAGGAAAAGTCTACAAACTACCTGTGCCTTCTAGTCCTCGCTTTTGTTGTAAACATTTCCTGAATGACACTAAAGACACAGGTAAGGAGGGTGACAGCTAGATTTTAATATACAAATCAGAAGTAATGGAGTTCCCCCGCCCCCAGATTGACCAGTAAAGAGCTGCCACATTAGTAACACCTCATATAACTTTGGGCCATAATTCAGTTGGCTTCTGCATACAGCTTTATAGGTTGCCAACTATATAATATTTAAAAACTGGACACTCCAGCAGAAGTGCCAGAACCTTCCGTGTCCTACCTCTTCCCTCCTGAGGCCCTACCCCTGCCACACCTCTTCCCCTGAGGCCTTGCCCCCCATTCATTCCTCTTCCCGCCTCTCCCGTCGCCCACGGCTGTTCCCCTCTCTTCCTCCCCCTCTGCTTAGGTCGTGAGGGACTAGCCTGTGGAGCCGGGGCTGGGAGCTGCAGCCTCCCAATGCAGGGAGTAGAGTAGAGTAGAGGCAGGCACTGGTGATAACCCAATGCCTCCCCGCCTCCCCCACCCGCTTTTGGTGTCCGGTCAGTGGATCTGACTGGTCCCTGTCAGGTCCACTTTTTGACCGGACTTTCTGGTCGAAAACTGGCCACCTGGCCACCCTAATACAGCATATTGTAACATCAACATTTCGTATTGAGGCAGCACCACTCAGTCTGAAGATTCTGAAAGCACTTTACAGCTTGGGGTCACTCACCCACACTGGAAATGCAGTTGTTTCTGGGGTGGAACATGGCAGCAGCACTACACAATAAGGTGTTTTTAAGGTGGGCAGCAAAGGACAATTTCCTCAGCTGAAACTAGAGAAGGCTTTGGATTGGCAGAATGTAACTAGCTGGTTAGTAATATCGTACATGATAAGGAGTCTGGTGGTGATTTCTGTGTCTATTCAGCTGATGATGAAGTAGCCCAAGGGGAAAATATAGAATAATAGAATCTCAGGGTTGGAAGGGACCTCAGGAGGTCATCTAGTCCAACCCCCTGCTCAAAGCAGGACCAAACCCAACTAAATCATCCCAGCCAGGGCTTTGTCAAGCCTGACCTTAAAAACCTCTAAGGAAGGAGATTCCACCACCTCCCTAGGTAACCCATTCCAGTTCTTCACCACCCTACTAGTGAAAAAGTTTTTCCTAATGTCCAACCTAAACCTCCCCCTCTGCAACTTGAGACCATTACTCCTTGTTCTGTCATCTTCTACCACTGAGAACAGTCTAGATCCATCCTCTTTGGAACCCCCTTTCAGGTAGTTGAAAGCAGCTATCAAATCCCCCCTCATTCTTCTCTTCTGCAGACTAAACAATCCCAGTTCCCTCAGCCTCTCCTCATAAGTCATGTGCTCCAGCCCCCTAATCATTTTTGTTGCCCTCCGCTGGACTGTCTCCAATTTATCCACATCCTTCTTGTAGTGTGGGGCCCAAAACTGGACACAGTACTCCAAATGAGGCATTGCTGCTGTTCAGCTATCAGGGTAGACAATTGGTTACAAGACCAAGATGGTGTCGTGACGTAGACACGGCATGGGGAATAAGGCGACCTGGGTCAGATTTTCCAAACCTGCACAATTGAGCTTGGATTGTCAACACATTTAAGCTCCCTTTTAGGTAGCTAATTGAAGCAGCCAGGATTTCAAAAGTGATCAGCACCTCAGAGCAACCATTCTTACTCGGTAGTAACTTATCCCTGTGAATATGCAGTACGGTTTATCCTGCACACAAAGCAAAAAAAGTAACAGAAAAAAAAATGGAAATAAAACTCTTGGGGGGAAAGCCACTAGAACAACAATAAATCCCGTGTATTGTAATGGTTCCTCCCCAGTGATCCGCTTAGAACAATGCAATAGAAACCACCATCTCCTGAGAAAAGGGTCTATAAAATTACAGCTCATTAAAGGCGAGGACACACCCTTTCATTGCAATTCAGTCTGAAGTGCATCGTGGTGAAGTACAAAGAGGTCCTTTGTATTTCCAAGCACCATTTTATTTATTTATTTATTGTTTTACTTGCAGCTTGGGGCCGAAAGAAAACAATTAAGGAGGCATGGGCAGCATTTCGTGGTTAATACTGCATGCTTCAGGGGATACTGTGAGGCACAACGGCTAAGTGACTGCAACACAAGATTTTCCAACCGCAATAGCGCAATTCACGCAATTGTGCTCGCACACCGGGTACTGCATGTGCCGGTGGCCAAACGGAGCTAAATTGAGCCGTGTGCAAGGACCCGAAAGGCTCATTTTTTGAAGGTGTTGTGCAGGTTACCTCCGAAGGTGAGGGCTGAGGGGTCAGAGCTGGAGTGAGTGTTTTGTGAAAAGCGCTCACCCACAGGTAATAGGGTGGTTTTGTCTTTTATCATTTTCCTACATTCATTCGAGAGTGTAGTGATTGTCTGGTTATATCCATATAGCTGTTCTTGGGGCATTTGATGAAAGCTGCACAATATGCTAGTCTCATAATGGGCCACTTGGAGGAATAATTTCTGGGCAGATGCGCCACAGAACCAATGATATACCTGAAATACATCAATTATATTTTCATCCTCTGGACAGACAACCTAAACTCCCTCACAGAGTTCCACCACAACTTCAACCCCCCTCCTACCCCGACCCATTAAACTCTCATGGGTGTGAATTTTGCTCTGCCCTGAGAGACATAACTAGGTTGACCTATGTTTTAGGTGTGGGCAGGGGCGGCTTCAGGTACCAGCATGCCAAGTGTGTGCCTGGGGCGGCAAGCCACGGGGGGCGCTCTGCCGGTCGCCGCGAGGGTGGCAGGCAGGTTGCCTTCGGCGGCATGCCTGAGGAGGGTCTGCTGGTCCCGTGGCTCCAGCAGACCTCCCGCAGGCGTGCCGCCGAATCCGCGGGACCGGGGACCTCCCGCAGGCAAGCCGCCGAGGGCAGCCTGCCTGCCGGGCTTGAGGCAGCAAAATATCTAGAGCCGGGCTTGCCCTTGTGGGTGGGCTTTAGGGTATATCTATATGACAGCTGGGAGCATGCTCCCCAGCTCAAGTAGACAGATGCACTAACTCTGCTTGAGCTAGCATGCTCAAAATAGCAGCAGAGATGGGGGTAACACCACCATATAGGCTTTCCAGAGTGATTCCAGCATAGAGCCAGAATACTCCTTTCCCAGAGTGTACAACATCATTATACTGTACAGTGGATGTTAATCTCTGATCAAGAATGTGTTCGGCCATAGAGTAAAGAGAACTAGGGTTGGTTTGTATATCCTGAATGAGCTGTGGAAGTGGAGAAGGATCTCACTTAGCTGGATTTGGGGAAGCATCTCACCAGCTTTCGTAGATGCTTGTAGTGGATGCCAAGTTTGCATTATACACTTTACATGGATTCAAATTCTGCTCATGTTTTAGACTTGATCCAGGGAAGCTCTTCAGCCCATGCTTAATTTTAAGCATATAAGTGGTCCTATTGACTTCACTATTCACATGGTTAAAAATAAGGGCATATTTAAGGGCCATTGAAAGAGTCTCATTGACTTAAGGGCATTGAAACAGGCTATGGGTGCTTCGCAGGACTCTGGCTTTATACTGGTGCGTCCCTGTGGGATTGCACCAGTGTCCCTGAAAGCAGATTCTGGACCACTGTGAATACCATCAGGAAACAATAGATGTGACCTGGGTTTTTGAAGGGTTTTTTGTTCTTTTGCAACAAAGAAGCCAAAAGTGAGACTCTGCGGTTATCCAAATGGCAAGCATACATTTCAGCTGGTCTGGAAGGCTCCCAGCTGTGTGCATTTGTGGGAAATATGCTACGTGGTTTGCCATGGCTTCTCTAGTGAGTGCTGCTGCCAATGGCTGCTTAGAGGTGATGGCGAAACCACTGGTGTCAGGCCCAGAAATAGGGCTGAAAATAAATCTCTCTGCCCCCACCCCAATCCATTGGCTGCTTGTTCATATAATTAACAAAACACATGGCTTTACCCTTGGTGTGTCTGAAAGTACAGCTGTTTTGATGATTAAGACTTTACAAATATGAGGTATAGCAACACTGCAAAACATGCCAGATAGGAGGGATTGTCCTGCATGCTGTTTGACCATCTCTGTTGCAGGACTATTGCCTGTTTGTAAATAAAGCAAGTTACATGTATAGTACACCCAAACTCTGCCTCATTGATTTCTCCTCCAACTGGAAGCTGACCTACAACACCCTGGATGTCTGTTACTGCTCAGCAGAGGGGCGGCATTATGATTATTGTATGTGTTATTGTAGTGACTAGAGGCTGCAATCAGGATTGTGTCCCTGTTGTGGCTAGGCACTGTACAAATACAAGGAAAGACTGAAGGGATGTTGGGCATCTAAACACTTTTACGACAAGCAAGGATTTTTATTCTCTTTGTTAATTGATGAAGCTATGAAAATTAACACCAGCTGAGGATCTGCCCTACAGATTTTAAGGCCAGAAAAGACCAATATGATCATCTAGTCTGACTTGTATAACACAGCAGGCCATAGAATTTCACCCAGTGATTCCTGCATCAAGCCCACAACTTGTGGTTGAGTTAGAGCATATTTTTTTGGGAAAGATATCCAGTCTTGCTATAAAGATTTCAAGTGATAGAGAAGTCACTCCTTATTTGCTGAAAGAGCGCCAGTTGCATTTGTTGACTGTCTGTAGATCTACCCACATCTCCAGCGGGAAATGCTCAAAGCAGCTACTTGTGGAACTTCTCTCTTTTATAATTTCTCGTAAAAAGGCACTGAGAGCTGCTGGCAAAGATTTGGAATTTCAGATATAAAACCTAGAGAGACGTCACAAGAAAAATAGTTCCCCAGACATTTAAACTCAATTTACCATCCTTCAACAGTTCTTCAGATTTCCTTTTAATTGAGAGAATGGAACATGTGCTTTGCTGAACTGCACAAACGTATTATGAACATAATTAAAAGTCAGCAAAATCTTTGCATGCAAATTAAAAAGTAAAATTTCACTAAATGTTTAATAAGAACATTATTTACTAAGGAAAATTAATTCTCTGAGATACAGAAACATCTTTGTGTGTTAAAAATTCTCTAGCCAGCTTTATACCTCGCATCTAGCAGCTTCACCTGGAAACATTCATGATTTTCTTAACAAAATCATCCCCCTTGATTAACAGCAAAATTAATTTTTAAAAATAGTCCTGGCCCTAGCAACCTGAAAAGCTAAAAGTCTGTATACATTGGCCTGAAATAAACTGTTGTTTCTAGAAGGTTTGGAATTTGTTATTGAAAAATGGGCTTTTCTCAAGAGACTTGCAAAACTCACTAATAATCTGCTCACCCACTGCTCACCCGTGGAGCTAAACATCCTATATATGTATAAAAAACCCCAAAAGAGGGAGATCCATCCATCCATTCCCTCCCTCCGTCTTTTGGGTTCACTCTGGACCAAGAGGAAACTGAGAAGAAGCCATTGCTTCAGTACACATTCCTGTCAGGATTATAGATTGCTGTGTTGGGTGTTAGTTGCTATATACTTACTTTGCTATTAGCAGGTGCTTTGCTGGACCACATTAAACCCTTTTGTGCATTGTTTTGCTTTGTGTTTTATAAATGATGGTTGCTGCTGGTGCATATGTTTCAACCGCTAATTATCTATCCCACTTTATCATTCTGCCACAATGTTTCCCTTTAACAAGTATTGGTCTAATTCTGTATGAACCTGGTTGTTTTCTTCTTCTCTATGTGTGTGTCTGTCTGTCTCACTGCAACCGAAATAAATAAAGTGAGAATAAAATAAAAAAAGACACATGCCCAGTGTTAGGAATTCTGGCCTGTCCTCGTCTCTCGCCTGTTCATTCAGTGTGGCAGAACAATTAGGATCGTTCATGCTCCATTTTTATCTTCTTGATCCTGTACTACTGAACCCAATAGGTGTTTTGCCAGTGATTTCAGCAGATGCAGGATCAGGTCCTTGGAGAACTAAGAATTACATCTGATTAATTAATTGCTAGAATATCATCCACTTTAATACAGATGCCGTGCTTAGCAAACCCGCTCCAACTGCGTCTCTTGGGATATATTCCTTCTTTTTTCCAACCAACGAGCAGTTTCTTTCCTAGCTCTGGAATACCAAGAGGCCCACAAATTAGTCAGGGTCACAGTGTGGAAGGGATTAGTCTCGTGGGTTTAACTTTACATTCTGTATTTGCCCGTCCAAACCAGAATGCTACCTGTGAGTCTGACTGCTTAATAAAGCGACTGGGGTGGACAGGATCTCAACAGGACCTGTGGGGAGGTGGCTTTCCACTGACTTGCTATATTTGTACACCTGGCATTGGGTTCACCAGGTTGCTAAATAACCCATTGAGCTGAACTCCTTTTAAAGCACTGGGTGAATTAAATGCTCTGTTTGGGGGAATGTTCAGGATCGTCTGTGTATTTACCTCTTGGCATAGCACTCTGTGGGTTTCTCCGAGGGAGATTTTGGCATCTAGCGCAGCAGTGGCATTGAAAAGATAAGGGAACGTTATCAGGACAATACTGTGCTGCTTTGGAACAGCTCAAGTCAAACTAGAGTTTAGATTCAGATTTGCGATGTAGTGCTATATCCCAGAGCTCTGCTAAGTGCAGCTGAAGGAAGGAGGGCTATAGGCCAAATTTGTGCTCCCTTGATCCTTGGGGCATCCAGGAGAAATTTTGATCCTGGCATAATTTAGAGCCATCTCAGGGCTGCTCTAAATTACGTTGGTTTGTTATGCTGGCTGGGGGTCATCACCCACTTTGTCTCCTGTCTGGCTTCCTGGGGCAGAGGCCTGGAGAGGGTGATATGGAGTCGGCTAAGCCAGCTCTACATCAGCTGTGGGTTCCTCCATGATGAGACAATCCCAAGCTGCTTGTTGATGGCACTTTGGTGCCTCTGTTGTGCTGGAGCAGAACAGAGGGGCCTTATCACAGGCCAGGAGCTGGCCTATAGATTTTACAAGCTATTTG
The DNA here is from genome assembly GCF_016161935.1 of Mauremys reevesii. Classification (NCBI taxonomy): domain Eukaryota; kingdom Metazoa; phylum Chordata; order Testudines; family Geoemydidae; genus Mauremys; species Mauremys reevesii. The sequence continues at coordinate 11,632,941 of NC_052626.1, read as the reverse complement.
CCTAATTTATTTGTACACCCAGGGGAATGCTACTGCTTCCCATGAGCAGGGTTAGCAGAGGGTTTTCTTTGCCTATGGGATTATTGTCAATATATGTCACATTCAGGGTATATATAATTCTTTACGGGCTGCATTTATGTGACAGACTAAATAGAAGTGGTAGAGGTTAGAATTATCTTCGAAATATTGGATAATATTTTACAGGCTACACAATATTTATCAATTTTCTTTTAAGCAGTTGAATTCAGTTAACCTTTTATGATACTTCAGAGAAGCTTCACATGTCTAATAAAGAGATTGCTCATTGCCGTCCAGGATGTAGTTACTTTCTTCCAATGAGTATGGAGTCACCGAGGATTTGGGTATTTCTGAGGGAGGCTGAGGTCATGGTTTAGATTACTGTCCAGTAAGGGACTCCTGCATCCTAATCGGTAACTCATAGCAAAGTCTTGTGATTTCAATGGGAGTTTTGCCTGAGTACACAGGGGCTGGAAGTAGGAGTATGGGGGGTGCTGCAGCACCCCCTGGCTTGAAGTGGTTTCCTTTATAAACAGGATTTACAGTTTGGTTCAATGGCTCACAACCCCCACGACTATAAAAATAGTTCTAGCACCCTGCCTGAGTAATGAGTGCATGATTTGGTCCTAAGCTATTTTAACTGGTTACTGAGTTTCCCTTTAAGGTAAGAGCTTCTTCATAGGGAGAAACAAAAATGTGGATCATGAATATTTTCTCCTCTGTCAGTTTTATAGTAATAAACTTGAGTGTAGCCAGCTGGTTACAAGTATCCTGCTGAAAACCTGCCGATGAGCAGGGGAGTCAGTCCAGCTTTAAATCAGATTGCCCAAGGAGGATACGTTTTGACTTTGCAAAAGCAAGCCTCGAATCAGCTGTGCTTCAGATCTGGGGCCCATTTGATCTGAATGACCTAAGGTTGAGAAGGGAGATGCAACATAAAAGCTTTGGGATTTCTTCCATCTCTGTGACTGGCAATGAACGGTTGGAGCTCCCATCCTGCTCCTAATAAAACATCCACACACTATATAACTAACTTGCCTCCCCATGGGATGGCTTTATTAGTGTCCCAACTAACTACAACAGCCTAAGTGTTCTCCTAATGCATCACTCTTTGTGGCATTGTCCCTGCAGGATCTTTCTGTATTGCCCCTCACTCCCTCAGAGAAAGACGTTCCAGCCTCTCGTCTCTCTCACAGATGCACCTGCATCTATGAATCATTATCCTGTGTCTTTCGGCAGGACAGGCCTGAGCATAGTGTGGTTCAGCAGCAGGGCTGGCTCCAGGGTTTTTGCTGCCCCAAGCAGCAGTCTTCAGTGGCAATTCAGCAGCTGGTCCTTCGCTCTGAGAGGGAGTGAGGGACCCACCGCCGAATTGCCGCCGAAGACCCGAATTGCTCACCGTTGGCTGCCCCAAGCAGCTGCTTGCTGGGCTGGTGCCTGCAGCTGGCCCTGTTCAGCAGACAAGCCCTGTCTGGCTATGCAAGTCTTAGAAACTGCCAGGTGTGGAAGCCTGGGATCTCTTTTTAAATTATATTGTTTTTTGCAAATCCAAAACCAGAGATGGTTTGGATTTGGATTCTATTTAATCCGGATCAGCACATTTTCAGGTAGCTGGATAACAGGCTGCAGTTTTTGTGCCATCAGCTACTTTAAATTAGATTAAATTTTGCCTAATAAAAATGTCGTATGTCTCTGTGTGGGTGTATGAATTATTGGGTTTCCCATCAGCTCACCTAAGTGAAAGAGCTGTGCCAAAGGCATAGAGGTTTATTGTTCTGAGAACCGAGTTGGTTGACCTGAAAACCTAGATGTCGGCGATGTTCTTCTGTGAAGCTGCGCCCATCCACGCTTTCTGCTCACTAGCCTGGCTGGATGTGGAAGGTAGATCTGTTAGCGTCCACAGATTCAATGGGTTTTCTTCCCCTTCTGATGAGTATTTCTTGTGGTTGTTTTGGCTGCATCCTAACACATTTACTATAAACGGAGACCTCACTGAGCTAAGTAACTCAGCGATTACTGTGATAGAACCAGCACAAGAAGTTATGATTGTTCAAAGCTTGTACCAGGGCTTAAATTCTTATAGAGTATTTCCTGGAGCCCCCCAAAGTGACCGCAACACGCTATACAAACTCCAGGGCGTGGGTTTGAAAATATTTACTGGAGATCCTGTCCAGACAGCTCTGGCTGAATTTAAGCCCTGCTTGTAGCTGTGTTTGATTTTAATTCATATAGAATTTAGCTGCTTTGCAGACAGAGGGAACGCAAGAACCCCATGCCCCGTCAGCCAGCAACAGGGAGCCACATTATGCTGGGAGTTATACTGTTGAATTCAATAGGAACAGGGCTAGGGCGGCGCTTACAGTCCCACCCTTACATTCTGCATCCCAATCTGACTCTAAGGGCCTGATCCTCCGCTGCTGGCGCCTCATCTGGTCAATACACACGAGTAAAGCGGGCGTGAAAAGCCACTGTTCCAGTCTGATGTACCTTGCCTGGATGTAATTGACGACACAAGGTGCAAGGCAGGGGAGAATCAGGCCCCAAATCTTTAGGGGTTCCCTCTCACCGGATTTGTACATAGTTTTGCTATATTGAGGCTGATCTTGGTGCACCCTTTTTATATGTGTTGCTGAGGCTGGTTTACTGCATGCTTTTATGAGCAGCTTTGCCTGGGCGAGGCTGGGATTTGCACATTTCTACATTTTATTCCACTCGAAGCAGGGCAAGAATTATTTGAAGGGGAAAAGAAAAATACGTGGGGACTGACAAGCGAGAGGAGGAAAACTGTGGGCTTGTCTAACCCAAGTGGCTGTGGAAAGTGTATAATGTAGTTCCTCCCAGTCTGCGAGTACTCCCTGTGGTGTCACGTCTTGAGGTTTGTACAGATACGTTAGATTAAGATAGAGTAAAATATGTAAGGAAGCGTTTGACTTTTTATGCTGTTTACAGGACTTAAAATTCTCCCCAGTGGAAAGTCCAGCTGCAAATGTTCAAATGGTTCCTGTTGGCCAATTTTAGTTTTTGAACAAAACAACGGATCCGTTCAGCTCCTGGTTACTCAGGATATTGATTCTCCAAATTTAAGCAGCAGAGACCAGTGGAAACCAACTGAGACCTGCTGAAATATTCATATGGACTCTACTAGAATTTCCAGTAGGGTTTACAATCAGAGGTGGATTAGAGGTTTGTGGGGCCCTGGGACAGAGCAAGTAGGGGAAATAGGGTCAGGGCATGGGGGCTTGCCCTGCCCCCCAGCCTGGCACTCCTGCTGGGGAGCGGGGTTGGGGTGCGGGAGCACCCATTTTTCCGGGGGCCCCCCTATTGGCCAGAACCCCTGGGGATGGGCCCCGTTGGCCCAGTGGCTAATCCACCACTGCTTACAATCTTCAGCTATTGTCAGCAAGAGACACAATTAAGCACACAATAGAAATACCTTGTTAGTTTGGGTTAAAAAAGCACAAGATGTAAGGATACAGGTTCTAATAGTTCTGTTCTCCTCAGGCCAGGCTGATCTGAATGCCCTCTGATGGCAGTAAGCTATCTAGGACAGGCACTTTCTATTTAAAAGGGCAATGTCCCAATTTAGTATAAAGTCCTTTAGATAAGCTTGTTACAATGTGTGCAGTGCAGCATGTGTCTGGCTGAGTGTACAGGTCAGTTTTAGTTATGCTTTGACTATAAATTTACAACCAAGGGAAAGATGCCCGCTGGGGACCTGGCAGGAAGATCTGTCCAATTCTGCTGCGCCTGCCTGAGTTTTATCTTCTTTTACTTTGTGTTGATCACCACACTGTGTCCTGTGACACTGTGGGCAATGTGCACTTCCTAAGACTTAGTAACGCTTTGGGAACACTTTGGGAGGCCAGTGGAAATAGGCAGGTGCACCTGTGACAGCTGCTGCAGAAGATGATTTACCACACGTGTAATCCTCTGTCATGTGGACTCTTTAAATCGAGACCAATTATCTTTTTTAAAGAGATGCTCTAGTTCAACCAGAAATCTTTGCTTTTGAGGCAGGAATCCTCAAAACCCTGGATGAGGGTCCGTGGCCTGTGTTATACAGAAGGTCAGAAAGAATGATCACAATCATCCCTTCTGGCCTTGGAATCTATGAATTGTGAAAAGATTCTCTCGCCTAAACTCTGCTGGTTTTTCAGTTGTGCTACTGCTGCTGTGTGATGCTCTGTCTTGCCTGCCTGGCTTAAGTTCCATCGTCTAGACCCCATAGCCCTTTTGTATCATGCAAAGTTGACAAAAATATTGGCAGTGGATATATTGCCAACTTTATTTGTTGACTCAGGAAAGACAGCCCATCTCCATAACAGATGTGCACATCTGGCGAGACCCAGATGTGTGTGCACACCCACTGCATCAGAATGAGGGGAGAAAACCTGGGTGAGGAAAGGGATCAGCTGTAGAATAGGGGACTCTCTCTCGCCACCACCTTCTCTCTACTTCACAGCACACAGAGAAAATTTCAAACAGGGCCCTTCCACCGCCACTGCTCAATAAGTTTGAAATGTCAAGCAGAAGTGGCTTTTAAGGGTTTCATGTTTTTTGAAGTAGAAAATAAGCCATGGGACACAGGGATGGCTCTTGAATTTGGCCTTTTCTGCTGAGGCTCAAGCCAAACTAACGGATTTGTCCTTTGAAGGAACAGAGCTTCTTAGTCCAGAGCTTCAGATTTTGGAGAAATCAGAGGCCACCAAACCATGGCTAAACCTCTAGATTTCGGACAGTCTGTGTCTGGCAGAAAATTTTGCTTGTATGTTTCACAAGGGACAGTCACAGTAGATATCTTCTGGGACAGGCTGCCAGCAGATGCCCAGACAGTCTGGGAAAAATCTTTCTGACCCCATCAGAAGAGATATAGATCTTCCTCCTCAGACCCAGGGACATGTGGTACTGCATCCAGGCAGGAAGGCTGATTAGATCCAGATCCTCACTCTTCTCTTCCTTGCCTCTGCACTTTGGGATTGTATGTTTCATTTTTGACAAGTATAACAAACTATTTCTTCAGACCGCTGGGTCCTAGAGATCATCAAAGAAGGGTACCTCCTCCATTTCAAGGCCATGTCAAACCCCAGCTCCTTTCCCCTTCGCTTTTCAAAGCTCCCTCTAATGAGAAATTGTTACAAGAAGAAGTCTTGGCTGCCTTGAACATAGAAGACATACAAGTGGTGCCAGATCCTCTAGTATAATCTATTTCTGTATCTCCCTAAAGAAACACTGGACTTCATCCTATTTTGAATCACTGCAAACTGGACTAATATCTAAGGAATTCAGATTGATTCTTCTGGGCAGCATAATCCCTGCTCAACTCTCAAGACTGGTTCATGGTCCTTGACCTTTGAGATGCCTCTTTCCACCTCTCGATAACGCAAATGCAAAAGAATCATGTTGAGTTCATTACTAGCGCAAGATACCAGCCTTTGAACTGGCTGGATATTCACTAAATGCTTGGTGGTGGACGCAATTCACTTGCACCAGAGGCGTGCATGGGATGGCCAGCCCATTTTATATTATATTCCAAAGGCCAAGTGGTACTTAGCCCTCACTCCAAATTTGTAACAAAGGTTGTATTGGGCTTTCATCTCAATTAGTTGATGTCACTGCCTGTGTTTTTCCCAAAGCTCCCTAGGCAGAGGCCCTTGAGGTCAAAGGAACCATCAGTTATTTTGTCACTGACAGTTTAATAAACTGTTTGTGGCCCGTAGAGGAACATTTGGAACTCAGAACATCTCTGCTGAAAGATATTCAAAGAGAACGAACGTGATTCTCATTTATACCAGGGCCACTTTACACTGCTCTGGCTGTGCAAAGGGACCTTAAAGTGAGCATGAGTGTAAATGCATCAGATCATGTCATAGTCTACCTGATGTTCCTGTGCCTTAACATCTCAGTATTCTGTCGGCTCAATGGCAGTATCCCCAGTGTGGCCTGAGCTCAGACCAGTATGGCTGCTTGCTGTATAGAGTTTGGTTCACACCTTCATGGCTCACTGTTCTCTGGATGCCACACAAAGAAGCGATGTAGGTTTAAGGTGGACAGTATCTCAGTTACTGTTCACTTAACAGAGCTCCTCAACCTGCCTTTTAGAGGGGGTCCCTACTAGCTAATTACCTTCAGAGGGGGTCTTCTGGAGGCAGTAGAGGAGAACAGGAGTTACTGTTGGTAATTAGAACAGGAGTACTTGTGGCACCTTAGAGACTAACAAATTTATTGTAGCATAAGCTTTTGTGGGCTACAGCTCACTTCATCAGATGCGTGTAGTAGAAAATACAGAAGGAAGATATATATACACACACACAGGGAACATGAAACAATGGGTGTTCCCATACACATTATAAGGAGAGTGATCAGTTAAGGTGAGCTGTTGTCAGCAGGAGAGAAAAATAACTGTTTGTAGTGGTAATGAAAATGGCCCATTTCGAGCACTTGACAAGGAGATGTAAGGAACTGTGTGTGTGTGTGTGTGTGGCGGGGAGGGAAATAAGCATGGGGAAATAGTTTTACTTTGTGTAATGGTCCATCCACTCCCAGTCTTTATTCAAGCCTAATTTGATGGTGTCCAATTTTCAAATTAATTCCTATTCAGCAGTCTCTCGTTGGAATCAGTTTTTGAAGTTTTTTTGTTGTAATATTGTGACTTTTAGGTCTGTAATCGAGTGGCTAAGGAGATTGAAGTGTTCCCCGACTAGTTTTTGAATGTTATAATTCTTGACATCTGATTTGTGTCCATTTATTCTTTTACGTAGAGACTGTCCAGTTTGGCCAATGTACAATGTATAACGGTAATTAGGGATTCTGTGGTTAAAAAACCCCCAAATTCTCCGATTTAAAATCCATAAAAATCCACATTTTTCAACGATTAAAATGAAGCGCTGAATTTTAGTTTCTCTAACCACAATATATGTAGGTATCAGTTGAACGCAATGTTTTATTGATATATTTACAATTTTAAGCAAGTTCGAAGCCTATCAGTGCCATCATTCATTATAATAAAATAAAATTAATAGACTTGCAATTTGCATTTCTTACATATACCGAATACTTCTGTGTCTGTCAGCCCAAGATGGCAGGGCTCGGCGTATCAGCCCGCTGCCAGCCCTGGTTCGGTTAATATGGAGAGCCGGATAATGGAGGCTCAGATAAATGGGGTTCTCCTCTACATATTTTTATTTTTTTTCACAAAATATATAAACTAAAGATTCTCAGTAAAAAACACAAATTCAGTGGTTTTTTTTTGTGGCAAATGGATGTCTAGGATCCCTGCTGATAAGTAACCCTCTTTCTCCTTCATGATATCACCTCCAAAATCAAAGCAGGTTGCTTATCAACAGCAATTCTTGTTTTCTGCTGTTGGTGCCACAGAGCCATAATGACCCTTCCTCTTTCCCTCAACTTCAGAGACTGTTGTTCCAAATAAGGCTAGAGAAGGCAGAGAGGAACGGAGGGAAAGTTAGAGGGGCAGGGTACTTAGCCCTCAAGCCATGATTTGGGTGCCCAGTTCAAGACATTTTAAAGGGGATGTATATTAGAAAAGGCTGAAAACCCACCTTCTGAAAAACAACCCCTTTAAGTGGTCTTCAGTTGGGCACCTCAAATCACTGGTCTGTTTGGTAAGTCTTGGCCTTGGCCTATGGATGGTAAAGCTCCGGAGAGATGTCTATGCCCCATCATTGCCAGGTTCCAGGGCTAGGTGTGCAGCTCCTGGGGTGGCTGTGTTGGCAATACTCTCACGTAACAAAATATACGGCTGCTTGCTAACCCCTATGTCAGTGCACCAAGGATTTTTTAGTGCTGGACAGTAGCTTTCTCAGCGAGCTGTAATTAAATTTCACTTTTCGGAGCTGTGCATTTGGTTCCCTCAGGCTGCCAGACAAAAGGAGGGATTTGGGAATAGTATTGACAGACGTTGTTCCATTTGCAGCTGATTAACTCGGAGCCAGTGTAGAGTGCAATGTGTTAAATCATTTTGCAGTTGAGGGGAATGATCTGGTTGAACTTTGAACCATCTAGTCATATCCAAATAGCATTTTGTCTATACAGAGAAGAAAATGTCTCTTTTGCATGTTGGGTTATGTCTGGTTAAGTCATGTTGTGTGATGCTTGGTGACTCGGTATGAAGTAGCAATGGGAAAGTAGCGCAGAGTAGCACTGGAAATGTAATGTTCTGTTCCTGTGGCAAGAAACATGGAGAGTGAGGGCAGAGCTGGGCTGCCTAGTAAAACTGTTTCCTGGTATCTGAAACGCATCCAGCCAAACCATTCCCAGCACCCAGCTTGGGTGTGCTGGGTGAGACAGCATGCAGGCAGGGGCGGCTCTAGGATTTCCGCCACCCCAAGCAGGGCGGCATGCCGCGGGGGACCCTTTGCTGGTCACCGGTCCCGCGGCTCCGGTGGACCTCCCGCAGGCGTGCCTGCGGATGGTCCACCGGAGCCGCGGGACCAGCGGCCCCTCCTCAGGCATGTCTGCGGGAGGTCTACCAGAGCCGCGGTCCCAGCGGACCTTCCGCAGGCATGCCTGCGGGAGGTCCGCTGGAGCCGCCTGCCGCCCTCCCGTGGGACACCGCCCCAAGCGCGCGCTTGGCGCGCTGGGGTCTGGAGCCGGCCCTGCATGCAGGGAACCCCTTCCACAAGCCCATTGCTTCCATGGGTGGGGCAGTCATCATTAGGGGGAGGGATAACTCAGTGGTTTGAGCATTAGCCTGCTAAACCCAGGGTTGTGAGTTCAATCCTTTGGGGGATTTGGGGCAAAAATCTGTCTGGGGATTGGTCCTGCTTTGAGCAGGGGGTGGACTAGATGACCTCCTGAGGTCCCTTCCAACCCTGCTATTCTATGATTTGGCTACCTGCACTCTCAGGTGCAAGGTGGCCTGTGAGCACTCTTGAATGCTCCCAAGGTGACGTATGACGTGAGGTCTGTCCACTTCCTGAACAAAGAAATGGCTGCAAGGCTGTGCCGAGGAGAGACACGTGATGTTCTAGTCAGTGAGACAAATGAGCTCACTTTTCACATTGGCTCTGGAGGCCTCCTGCCTCTGACCACCTCAGGCAGAATGTCTCCAGATTCTTTCATGCAAGCACCGCACTTCTGTGCCAATCCTCCACTAACTCCTCTCCTCATGCTTTGTCTCCAAGCTTCTCCAGTAATAATAATAATACCTAGCTCTTACATTGCACTTTTTCATCCATAGCTCTCAATGCGCTTCACAATCTTTAATATATTTATTTATCCTCACAGCACCCCTGTGAGGTAGGGGTGTGGTATTACCCCCATTTCACAGATGGGGAATGAAGGCCTGGAGAAGCTAAGCCCAGGTTCCACAGGAGGTCTGTGACAGAGCAGGGGATTGAAGTCACATCTTCCAAGACCTAGGCGAGTGCCTTAAACATGGGGCAATTCATCCTCTTTTCTTGCTTTCTTCTTCTTTCATGCTGCCTTTCCCATCATTTCCCCCCAGCTTTCCCTTTGGTGCTTCTTTCTCCTGCATCTCTGCCTCTCCCCAACTCTCTCATATTCCCTTCTTTTTTCTTAGAGGGAACTGACTTTTACACCAACTAATGTATGCCTTTTATACTAACTTTTGCAGTAGCTGCATAAATACACTCATAGTAATTGAAGTTGTTATTTTCTTATTTCTGGGCTTGAAGTCTGCCAAATGGTACGTTTAAAAAAAGCTCAGTAGCAGACGCTTTACGTCCACGGACAGAAGTGTCAGCAAACTGCTGGCTTGGCCAAACTGTGTGGTCATTAAATCAGTGTGATGGTTTTCATTGTCAGGTTGAAGTTTTACCAGTCGAGCCTACAAATAAAGTGCTTTCAATTTTGCATGTGCAGGCAATCCGTCACTTTAAGTTAAATGGATGGCTTAAATGTACTGTATAAGTGCGCTCAGCAAAGCACGTGCTACTGAAAGTGGATCGTTTTCTTAGCTGAAATATACTTTCCTTCCTAAAATCTACGTTAAGAAATCTTAGTAATAAATTATTTAAACCCGGAGGTGAACATTTAAAAACGCTGAATATCCCACAGGTCTGGTCCCTGCTGTATTTCACACCTTTTTTTAAACAGTCATTTACTCCTCAGCACCTGCCTGATTGAGTGCAACCTAGAACCAGGCTGCTGTTGTGTTCTGTATAAGAACCCAGGCTTTGGGTCCCACTCTGCCCTGGGAAGTGTATCTCACTCCCAGTGAAGCCAGCTAAGGTGCCGTGTGCAGCTGAGAGTAGTGTGAGAGGTTCTCTAGGGTGCAGCCTGGAACTGGGGTACTGCTGAGCCCTCTGTGCCTCCAACCAGGGCTCCCTCTCACACTGTGATACTATTGTTAAGCCACAAACCTCTCCAAGTACTGCACTTACTGAGACATCCGCAGGCAGGGACACACCTCGTTGAGTTACACGAATGCTTTTGGCAGCCACTCATGAACCAACGGTTCTCCCAGCTTCCGGGACTAGGACCTCAGGGCTGTACTGTCTTGCCCTGGTCAAAAGCCTGACCAGTGTAAGTTTATTACACAGTTCACCACTTGACAAAGGAAAGCAGACATCAGAACGTTCTACCAGCCTTGCAACCTGAGCAGATTTCCCAAGCACTTCAGCTAAAACACACTGTTTCAGATAAAGTATAACACAGACTTATTAATGACAGATAGATTTTAAGTGATTATAAATAAGAAGTGCACAGATCAAAGTTGGTTACCTAAGAAATAAAAGTAAAATAGCAATCTGAGTTCTATAAGCTAGACAGGATTTGAATCAAGCCGTGTTTCATCCTGGTAGATGGCATAGCTCCTTAATACACAGGTTGGGATTCTTCTTTCCAGCCTGGGGACACCCTCCCCCCCTACCTCCACCCTTTCAGTTTTTGTTCTCCAGACGTGTTTCCAGGTGTTGAGTTGTGATGGGAGAGAGGCCAAGTGATGTCACTTCACTTCTTGTATAGCTTTTTCCAGCTTGCTGGAAAGACTCTTTGCTCTGACGTGGATCAAGCAGTCTCCACTGTCTACGTGCTCTCTCTGAGAAGTTTCCATTGTACATGGTTCCTGGGTTGCTCCTCTTTTAGGGCTTGAGCCCTAAGTGCCTCCTTCCATGTCCAAACTTAACTTCCTTGCCCCCAAAAATGTTAGGGTGCACTTACTTACACTAGAGGCTGGCATGTTTGTGCATATTAATGCCATATCCGAAACCATTAGAGACCACTAGCTCATCCTCACCTCTGTTATTTCTGTCCCAACTGGTTGTTTCCCTGTTCTTTGTGGTGCACCTGTTAAGTCGGAAAAGGCCACGAACTTGGCTCGCCTTACCTACCAACTTGCTTTAACTTATCTATGTGGAAGGTCACAAACATATATACCGTATGCTTTAGCCTCATCACCACCTAGCTGGAGTAAAGGTCTCGCTCATATGTAAGTTAACTTGCCTTAGCTAAACATACAGGATGTTGCCTGTAAGTTCCTTGCGTGACAGCTAAAATACCATAATAGAAATTGATAAACCTATTCTAATAACAAATAACAAACCTATAATGGATCAAACTCATAAGAAAAGAGATATATATATGCAAGCAAGCAGGCTAGCTAGCCCTATAGGCTATAGTACAAAGGGAAACATCAGGGTGACACAAATCCTGTTACACCATTTACCATTGTGCAAGTGATGACAATAGCTATGTTTCCTTGCACCTTAGCAATTCACCCGCTGGCTTGAGAAGAGAATCAGACTCCAGAGGGTATGTTTTCAGGGTGCTTCATGAGAACTATTTCTTTATTGCTTCCTATTTTTAAAGTTAATATGGACTCTAAATTTTGTTAATAACTGAATTAATATAGAGCTGTTCTGACATTGCCTGCAGTGGTGTAGAGCTGACATAGCAGCTGCTGTGCCATCTCCTTCACAGGGCTGTGGCCAGGAATTGCCCTGAGCCCCAGCAATTCCCACCTGTCATGAAGACCCCATTGGCAGCAGATATAATTTAGAGCAGTCTTTCGGCTGCTCTAACTGGCACCAGAACACTGGCCCAGAGCACAGCCAGCCCATGTCTGCAGTGCCCCTACTGGGTTGTGCTGTGATCTTCTAGGCCACAGGTGAAAACTGGATGTCCCTGGCCTTTTGAAAGACATGATACCTCCTGAGCAGTGATGAGTTATGCTGTTTAACTCATCAACCACTGCTCCTTCTAGTACAGCCAACCCACATACCTCTGGGGCTGCAAATGCAACCGGCATGACTACGAGGCTCCCTCCTTGGCACTCATGAATATAGTTGGCTGAAAAAACAAGAAGCAAACTTTGCTAAAATGCCATCAAAATGTCTTCTGTTTTTCATTGAAATTCAGAATATATCGTCACAGGCAAATTATACAGGTTCGCTCTTTTCTCATAGTGTGCCCATGCTGGAGTGGCCATGAATAGCTTGTATATGGTGTTCCTGTGGAAAGAGTGGAATTTCTCTATAATATTTGTATATTGCATAGTTTTAGCCTGACAGTAGAAAACAACTACATGAATCATAAAGCTACAGGCCAGATTCCCTCATGCAGTTGCAGCCCCTTTGTGCTTCCAAAGGACCCAGAATCTAGCCAGAGCTGCCCAACTGAGAATTTCCCTGGTGGGAGAGAAATTCTCAACTGATCTAAACAGTATCTAGACAGAGCTGGCTTCTATATCAATCCTGCCTTGCCATGTAGGTATGGGAATGTGACGAGGAGGGAGAGGAGAGGACATATCCGGACTGAGGTGGAGTGCAGCTGGGGTATTCACCTTTAGTACTCCTGAGGGAATTCTGTGCCAAAAAATAAAAAATTCTGCACACAGTATTTTAAAATTCTGCATCTTTTATGTGTCAAAATAACACAATATAATCACACCAGTTTCAATTATTTCGGTAATTTATTTCGATAGACCTGTCAGCAAGTATGTCTATAATAATAGAGACAACAAAAAAGATTCACAAAATGTTTTTTGACAAATGGATTCCTCGCTAAGCATATTAATACAGAACTTGATGTGTCTTGACAGTTATCTTCTGTTTCAGTGAAATTAAATACGCCGGGAAGCATTTCGATGGAAATCACAAATTCTTCATGAAAAAATAAAATTCTGTGGGGAACATTAATTCTGTGCAAATTCTGCATTGCGCAGTGGCACAGAATTCCAGCAGGAATAACCTTTAGGGACCAGAGCCAACTGGCATAAATTAGATCAGCCACTAGGCTGCTGTAATTTATGCCTGATTGGGACTAGGGATGGATCAGCTACAGCTTGCAAACTGTGGAGTTATAACTAGCTCCCTGATGACCTTCCCACTTCCTGTGCTGAGCAGATCTTGGGGCAGCAGAGAATCTGTGCCTATGTTTTTAGATGGGTTCTTAAGACAAAAATGTCTAGGTGAGTTTCGGTGTCTTAGAGGTTTGTATTAAATATATTTAATTTCAGTGTTTCTTCACTATGTTTCAATATGTTTAAAGTTTCTGTAGGTAGAAGAGATAATGATTCCAATGCTTTTTGTACGGCTGGTTTATGGAATATCAGACACAGTATTAAGCAATAAGACACAGCAACGTGAGAGTAATTTACAACTTGCATGGGCTCAGGCTCTGTGCCTAAGAACCCGGAAGGTGTGAATTATTACACCCTAGCCTACAGCTCGGAATATCTTAATGCATTATTACTGGGTCAAATTCTGAAGTCCTTACTCAGTCATGATGTAAAAACTAAATAAAGATTCAGGATTTGCCCCATTATTAATCAGTGAAATAGAGTACAAGCTTTCCCCAGCATATTGGGGGAATAGCGGGTGCTGGTTAGCCAAAAATTCCAGTTAACTAAGAGTTACACTTACCAATGGAATACCAATTTTCAAAGAACTAGAATACAATAAAATGAATAAAGTAGAAAATAGTTTACAGGTACTCACCAATCCAGTAGTCGTGCTGCACTGCAGAGTGGTTGGTTTCTTGAAGCACTTAGGTGTAGACAGGTAAAGTTTTCTGTACAGTAGGTTATCTTATGACACTTCATATCACTATGGGCAGCACATGGCATGCACCCAGATCCCTAAAAATGCATTTAACAATAAAACTGTACTGAACATGATTCAGAAGGCACTTCAGGATCTTGCAATGCCTCAGGGTCATTATCAACATCAGTTATCATTGCAGATGTTGAAGGTGTAGGAGATTGGGCTGAATCTGTAATGACCCTATGACACACCGTGGAAGCTGCTTTTTTGAATAAATCGCTGCTATCAGCTTCCTTACTTATCTTCTGCCTCTTTTGCATACAAGCAGAGTGCAGAATGTGCCCTTGTGTAACCTCCTGGGCAGTATACTAGTCCCGGTTATTAGACTGAAGATTTGTACTGGGAGATATCAGGAATGCTAGTTAATAGAGCTTTCTGGTTGGTAAAGTGCTGGATAGGCACAGCTTTTACCGTACATAAGTTTTGAAATCATGTTTTAAAAGTAACGTACTATAATAAATAATATAATAGTATTTCAGCATCATTTAAAAAAAACTTTCTTATTAAGGCAAAGTTAAAATAAAATGTGACTATACTACATTGTATATTACTTATTCAGGATCAGGTTAATATTCAAAGAACCTGACTTCAGAGTCTGGCTTGCTGGCGGAGCCCTCCTCCACTGAATACACTAGAAAAGATTCAGAAATTTCTGAATCCTTATTCTCGTTTCAGTGCTTCTCTTGTGTACATATTTGGTGTGAAGGTTTTTCCATTACAGGGACAGTCCACATTTTACTATACCCCACTTCCATCCAAGATGGGGTGTGTGTGTGTGTGTCACATTTTTCCAATACAGAATCTAGCAGCTAACAATAAAAACAATAATTTGCCATTCTGTTTAAAATGTAGATCCTTTACTGGAGCTTTAAGGAAGCAGGTTGAGGGATCTCTAGGAAGCCGGCATTTTGTCATAAAATTAGTCTCATTAATAATTCTCCCCAATCCGTCTAATTCCTAGATACAACCACTACCTGTGGAAGTATGTTCCCCTTCGCCTGCAGCCTCCCCAACAGAGCACTTCCCTAGTAGCAAAAATATGATGAATCTTAACTGGAGGCAAATGCCATCTGTACAGTAATTTATAAAATTGTCTTTCTCAGCTACACAAATTGAAGATGTATATCTCCTTTTCCAGATAGTGACCCACTCACCCAGATCAATTTCTTTGTCCAAATCACTCTCCCATCTTTTCATCTCAGTTGTTTTCTTGTCAACAACTTTTTCCAGTCAAAATTGTACATATCTTAGAAATGAAACATTTTTGTTGCAGCTTGTTACCTGGGTCACCTCCTCCAATGTGGTTAAAAGTCTAGATCAGGGGTCAGCAACCTTTCAGAAGTGGTGTGCCGAGTCTTCATTTATTCACTGTAATTTAAGGTTTCGTGTGCCGGTAATACATTTTAACATTTTTAGAAGGTCTCTTTCTATAAGTCTATAATATATAACTAAACTATTGTTGTATGTAAAGTAAATAAGGTTTTTAAACTGTTTAAAAACTGTTTTCTGGTTGGTAAAGTGCTGGATAGGCACAGCTTTTACCGTACATAAGTTTTGAAATCATGTTTTAAAAGTAACGTACTATAATAAATAATATAATAGTATTTCAGCATCATTTAAAAAAACTTTCTTATTAAGGCAAAGTTAAAATAAAATGTGACTATACTACATTGTAAATTACTTATTCAGGATCAGGTTAATATTCAAAGAACCTGACTTCAGAGTCTGGCTTGCTGGCGGAGCCCTTTAAGAAGCTTTATTTAAAATTAAATTAAAATGCAGAGCCCCCCCGATTGGTGGCCAGGACCCAGGCAGTGTGAGTGCCACTGAAAATCAGCTCATGTGCCGCCTTCGGCACATGTGCCATAGGTTGCCTACCCCTGGTCTAGATGGAGCTGCGTCATATCCAGATTTTACCATAGAACAGTTGGCTTGTAAATATTGAAAAGACAAGATCTTGACGTTCTTACCTAGCTCTTGGCATGATTTCAAATAAGGCACCAGGAACGAGCTGTCCGAGTTGAATAATCTCAGCTCTTAAATTCAGTAAAAAACAAAACAAAGAGTAAAAGAAAAAACACAGAGGGTAAATCCCTCATCCCCAATTTTTAAAATTATTTTGGACAAAGAGATATTATTATTTATTTCTGTAGTACCACAAGTGCACGGACATGTTTCCAACCAGAGGTCCCTGCCCTGAGGTGTTTGCCCTCTAATTGTAACTCTAGTAATCCAAGTTCAGTGGAAGATGTACTTGAGCTTTCAGCAGCAAAGCAGTCTCCAGCCTTGGCTTGTTTCTTTTTTCCTAATCTATTAGTCTTGCTCTGTGCGCAATCATTGTCTTCAAACAGGGCCCCAGTCCACCGTAACTTCAATGGGAGTTGGTTTGGGCTCAGAGGGAAGGCTGGTCTCTGATGTTTTACTTCCTTTTTCCAGGAACCCAATAGGAGTGACACTGCCCCAGCTATCTTGGAAGGGCTCTAGTGCTGAGGAAACTTTCCTTTGTGTGCAGAGTGCTGCTGGCCGTGGGTGGCCCACCTTCAATAGAGACACACGCATCAGCTGTATTCTTCCCTTCTGCGGCTGCTGTGCAGTACAACACTTCAGAGGCAGCTGGGCACCTTTCTATTTTACTGTCACTTAAGAAGCTAAAGTTGAAGCATTGATCAGTTTGCAGTGTGGCTTTGTGATCACAGGCTTGACTTGAAAGCATCCCAGCCCTGGCTTCTGTGCGTCTCGCTTTTGCCTGCCACTGCTGCTAACATTTCAGGTGACTGGGCTGTTTCCAGATTTGAGTTTCTGTTGAAATTGACAACTCAAAAGCTTTCAATAGAGGAGAAAAAAAAACAGCTAGCAGTCCGGAGGCCAAATGGGCTGCTATATAGGGCAACCGTGGTGTTTCCAGTTCAGTTACTGGCCTACCTCAATGCATCTTAGACTGTAATATCTACAAGGTCAAAGCCTGAGGTACTGTAGTGTTGTCACAACTGAAATAAGAACCCAACTGCGCTAGGTGCTGTACATGCATGTTGTATGTAAGAGACAGTCCCTCCCCTTAAGGTTTTACAGTTCAAATGGATAAGACAGAGAAAATGTGGGAGAAAGAAAAAATATTATCATCTCTCTTTTATAGAGTGAGTTGGAGAACAGAAGGGTTAAGTGACTTGTCCAAGGTCACAGGTGAAGTCTGTGGCAGAGGTGGGAAATGAACAGACATCACCTGAATCCTAGTCCCAAAGGACCATCCTCTCACTCCAGTGATTTCTCTTTCACTAATAGTAAGCAGGCTGAGCTCTGGGCACCAGAGCTCAATTTCTTATGCACATTGTGTCTCACATCTTAACAAGATACTCTTCATTTTTCCTCAAAAACTGTCTCTGCTCCTCCTCAGTTTGTTACAGTATTCCCCCTCTCCTGCAAACACCCAGTGAGTAAAGGTTAGAGCAGGAAGAGACATGGGGTTTTTTGGGGGTGGGTGGAGGGAGGTTGTTTCTTATCTAAAACTAAAGAACTTCTATTTGTGAGCTTTGATTGCCACATTTCAAAGTCAATTGCTGGTTTTGAGCCTTGGCAATCTGACTCTTTGCTAGTGTTTTCTCTGATTTATGATGCCAAAGTGACATCTATTCTGTGACATTCTATACGACTTTAAATGGGACGTTCAGACTCCCATAAAACATCCATCTAGAGACAAACCCTGAAAATTTGGACTTGGAAACATTGTGTGTTTCCCTCCCCGTATTTTAAGTCCAGTAGTATTTTAAATAAATGAAGTTGGTCAGCTGGGACATCATTTCAGCACACGCTTTTAAAGCATATTGTCCTGTCACTAGACCATTGGTTGTGTTTTGCTGAGCGAGGGAGCTGTGGAAAAGTGGAGAACTGTAGATGACGTGGGAGCGTGCTGGACTGAGTAGTATTGGCTGTTACCTGAGGCAACTTGCTTTCTGCAGAAGTGTCTGAAAAGGTTGTCTGTTTCTAGGCTAGTGAATAATGTAGTGCACATATTCCCCATAAGACTATGGGCACTGGATATTACGTGGTAGAAAATATGCTTCAGCTCAGTGCTCGTATTGTGTTTTTATTTGTAGCAAGCTCTTTACACAGGCTGACTTTCCAGTTGAAAAACCAGCCTATTTTGAGTTTCATTACTGGCATAACTTACCTTTAATACAGTGTTCTGGTCTGAGTGACACTGCTGGGAATCTATAGTTCATTGCAGCTGACTTTCAGTGGGGTTGCTCTGGATTGACACCAGTGTCTGGGGAATCCTTAAAATGTCATTTTACTCTTTCCTGTTACGTAAGGTATTTATGGTATTAGCAGGAGGCCTGATACTTAGAGTGGGGGTTTCTGTACATCAGAGACAACCCATGCCTGCTGATAGATTGTGTGTGTGTGTGTGTGTGTGTGGTGGTGGGGGTACGGAATGAGGGCAGTCGGTTTCAGCAGTGTTACTGAGTATGCTCAGTACAAGTAGAGTTGCCAACTTTCTAATTGCACAAAACTGAACACCCCTGTCCCGCCCCTTCCATGAGGCCCTGCCCCTGCCTCGCCTCTTCTCCAAGGCCCCACCCCTGCTCTCCTCATCTCCCCTCCCTCTGTCGCTTGCTCTCCCCCACCCTCATTCACTTTAACCAGGGTGGGGTAGGGGGTCGGGGTGCAGGATGGGGGGGAGGACTCCGGCTGGGGGTGCAGGCTCTGGGGTGGCCCAGTCGGTGGTGCCACACGGAGCTGCCAGGGTTCCTTTTTGACCGGGCATTTTGGTCATAAACCGGACACCTGGCAACCCTAAGTACAAGCCAAGCAGCAACCCTGAAGGGTGGGGGACATGTGACCCCACATGTCCCCCCTACCCCCGCTCCACAGGGCACCTCTGTTGTAAATACTTCAGCTAACTTCAGAAAAGTAAATGGGAATTTTTCAAGAATGCTCCCAGTAAATCAAGTCAGAATTTGGCCTTCACGCTATTTGACCAAAGCAGACACAGATCATGAGCTGACGTTGCTGCACTCTGCACAGCTTGGTGTGTGAGAGAGCAAAGATGGCGTTAACACACTTGTACACACCCCTCCCCTGGTCCTGGGACTGGCTGGCTGTTGCCTTGGTCCTTTTGCAAAAAATAGATCCGTCTCAGGGCTGCCCTCCTTTCTGCTGGCTGCCAGTAGCCCCTGAGAGCATTTCTGGCAGCTAGGGATCGCTAAGGGCGTAGAGCTGCTCAGCCACACCCCTTTCTCTTGGGCAAGCCCTTGTGCTGAGGGCAGGGAGAGGAGTGGCATAGAAGTTGCTGTGGTGGCTCTAAGCCACCCCTTGAGGTGCCTGATCTGCCAGCTTTCTCGCTGCATTGTGCCACTGGAGATGCACGAAACAGCCAGAGCAGGAGCCAGAATCTGGCCTGAGGGCTCTAAACTTGGGCCATAGGAATTATTATTATTTATTTGTATTGTATTTATTTGTATTGTGCTAGGCACTGTACAAACACAGAACAAAAACCCAGAACGGCCTCAGAGGTCCATCTAATCTCTGACAGAGGCTAGCACCAGCTGTTTCAGAGTAACATGCAAGAAACCCTGCAGTAGGCAGGTGCTTCTTTAGTCTCTCACAATAAGGCAGGTTTCCCAGACCTCAGATTGTTGCAGTAACTTAGTGTTGCTTTATTACATTTTCATATCTCAGGCCAGGTCTGCACTAGGAAATGAGGTTGGCTTAACTACATCGGTCAGGGGGTGTGAAAAAGCCACACCCCTGAGTGATGCACTTAAACCAACCTACCCTCCAGTGTAGACAGCTCTAGGTCAATGGGAGAATTTCCCCATCCACATAGCTACTGCCTCCTGGGGAGGTGGAGTAGCTATGCCAGCAGGAGAAGCTCTGCCGTTGGAGTATGTAGTGTCGTCACTGAAGAGGTGCAGCTTTGCCACTGCAGCGTTTGAAGTGTAGACCTGCCCTTTCACTGCTTTATAGAAGAAGGAGGTACTGAAAATTAGAAAATACAGACTGGAAGGGACAGTGCTGTGGAACATAAACTTTCCATTCTACTAATGCAAGCAGCACATTGCGGTGCAGAGCTCAGTTATGTTTGGTCACAGCTGGAGTGTCTGGCGCTTAGAGTTCGTCAATCTTACTGCTCTTCATGCCGGGTAATGTCTGGCTAGAGTGACTGAATTAGAAAATCTGCTGGCTGTGGCTTTTCCCTGGACCATTCACATCTAATGTGGCTAAAGTGAAAGATACTTTAGCTATAGCTAAGGAAGTTAGTCTTGACAGATCCCTTCTTACCCCACTTATCTCCATTCAAACACTGCAGCAAAGATCATTTTTCTGGCTTGTCGCTTTGATCACATCATTCCTCTGTCTGCATCCCTCCATCGGCTTCTCCTTCTGCGATGCATCAAACATAAGTTGCTCGCCTTCCTTTTTAAGGACCTTTGCAACCAGCCAATAACAATTCATTGTTCTTCTTATCAGCAAAGCATGTCTTCTCTTAAACTAGGGCTGTCAATCACAATTAACTCACGTGATTAACTCCAAAAAATTAATTGCAATTAAAAAAATTAATCGCGATTAATCACAGTTTTAATAGCACTGTTAAACAATAATAGAATACCGGTTTAAATTTATTATAAATATTGCTGGATGTTTTTCTACATTTTCAAATATATTGATTTCATTACAACACAGAATAAAAAGTATACAGTGCTCACTTTATATTATTATTTTTGATTACAAACAAAAGAAATAGTATTTTTCAATTCACCTCATACAAGTACTGTAGTGCAATCTCTTTATCATGAAAGTGCAACTTACAAATGTAGATTTTTTTGCTACATAACTGCACTCAACAACAAAACAATGTAAAACTTTAGAGCCTACAAGTCCACTCAGTCCTACTTCTTGTTCAGCCAATTGCTCAGACAAACAAGTTTGTTTACATTTACGGGAGATAATGCTGCCCACTTCTTATTTACAGTGTCACCAGAAAGTGAGAACAGGCATTCACATGGCTCTTTTGTAGCCAGCATTGCAAGGTATTTACGTGCCAGATATGCTAAACATTCGTATGCCCCTTCATGCTTAATTCTGTGTTGTAATTGAAAAGAGTATATTTGAAAATGTAGAAAAACATCCAGCAATATTTATAATAAATGTCAATTTGTATTCTGTTATTGTTTAACAGTGCAAAAAAAATGCAATTAATTGTGATTAATTTTTTAAATCTTGCAACTAATCGTGATTAATTTTCTAAATCGTTTTATTGTTGTTATGAGTAGGGCTGTCAAACTTACGTGTCAAGGGCACCGAAAATCAAGGTTGGCTGACCAAACATTCCTTCTGTTTTCATGGAACCTGAACTCGCTGTCCCAAATTCCCGTTCTGATTAGCAGAGCTGCAAACATGCAGCTGCATGGCCTTGCCTTTCAGGGGCTAAGGTTATTCCTAGCTATGTGATGTTTGCTTTTCAGCTGGCAGTGGCTGAACACACAAGATGGCTGGCTGCAGTACTGTCCAATTCTGCGGTACAGGCAGGAATGTCAAATTCGGGAGCTACACAAACCTCGAGCAACGTAGTTATATTGACCTACAGAGTGATGTTCACGGGAGGGTTTCTCCTGTCAACACGGCTATCGCCTGTTGCGGAGGTGGAGAACCTACACTGAAAGGAGAAGCCCCCCTGTCGGTCTAAGTCGCACCTTCATCGAAGCACGACAGTGTCGCAGCAGCGTTTAAGTGTAGACCTGCCCTTAGATTCAGCTGCTGAACTATGGACTTATGTGTCTAACTTTAGGCATAGAGGCTTGAAAACTGCGACCTGCAATTCTTACAAGGAAGAAACATTGACAAACAAGCAGGTATGAACAGCGAGAGAGGAAACAAGAATCTGCCGTCAGCTCTGACTCAGTAGAGCTGAGCTCAGGCTGGACATGGCTGCCATGGGAGTTCTCCAGCCTTACGCACTCTGCCAATCACCTCTCCCTGACCTGCAGAGCCGTCAGGCTCAATGCCGTTACCAAAACACTCCCTCTGCTCCCCAAAGCAGTTTAAAATCTAGATTCCTCATTCTCTTCCCTGTCAACTATTCTTCTTAGACAGACAAGGCGGGTGAGGTAATATCTTTTATTGGACCAGCTTCTGTTGGTGAGAGGGACCAGCTTGCGAGCCTACACCTGAAGGAGAGCTCTGTGTAAGCTCGAAAGCTGGTCTCTCTTACAACAGAAGTTGGTCCAATACAAGCTATTACCTGCCCACCGTTATCTGTCTAATAGTCTGGGAGCAACACAGCTACAACAACCCTGCATGCAACTATTGTTCTTGTCAACTTGCATGATACGTGAACACCAAAGAAATAAAAATACCCTCCTGTGGTTAAAAAGGTCCCCGAAGCCTGCTCCATTTTACAGTACTTGGGCATATGGCTTAGAAGTTGAACGTTGTATATGCTGCATGGATAAAACTTGTTATCAAGTTAAGCATAACAATAAACAAATGGAAGGGGCGGAATGTATAGATTCATTCCCCTCACCATCTCCCAGTGCACCACCAGTCTCTGAGGTATTGGTCCAGGCCCTGGGCGGCGCATTTAAAAATACACTTTTACCCTATGTGATGGGGCAAGGCCAGATGGCTACAGTAAAGTAGTGAGGAACAGGTATGCTAGCCCCAGGCTAAAGAAATCCCTGGTACCATGGTAACCAAATGGCAGTTGCTCCAGGTTAATCAAGACACCTGGGGCCAATTAAGATCCTTCTAGAAGGCAGTGGAGATAGTTACATTGATTGGGACACCTGAAGCCAATCAAGGGCTGGCTGGAACTAGTTAAAAGCCTCCCAGTTAGTCAGTGAGGTGCGTGTGTGAGGAGCTGGGAGCTGAGAGTGAGAGGATGTACTGCTGGAGGACTGAGGAGTACAAGCGTTATCAGACACCAGGAGGAAGGTCCTGTGATGAGGATAAAGAAGGTGTTTGGAGGAAGCCAGGGGGAAGTACCCCAGGGAGTTGTAGCTGTCATGCAGCTGTTACAGGAGGCACTATAGACAGCTGCAATCCACAGGGCCCTGGGCTGGAACCCGGAGTAGAGGGTGGGCCCGGGTTTCCCCCAAACCTCCCAACTCCCGATCTGACACAGGAGGCGTTGACCCAGACTGTGGGTTCCACCAGAGGGGAAGATCTCTGAGGTGAGTAAATCTGCCAATAAGCACATAAGGTAGAGGAGGAACTTTGTCACACCTGATATAACGTGACCCGATATAACACGAATTCAGATATAACGCAGTAAAGCAGCGCTCTGGGGGTGGGGCTCCGCGCTCTGGCGGATCAAAGCAAGTTCGATATAATGTGGTTTCACCTATAATGCGGTAAGATTTTTTGGCTCCCAAGGACAGCGTTATATCGGGGTAGAGGTGTATATTAGATTCTGGCTGCTGGCATCTTGTGGCCTGAGGGCTGGCACGTGCGATGTAAACAGAGGGAACAGCTTTGTGAGGGCTGTGGTGCCTCCTGTGGTGCCCTGTCTTTGATTCTCACAGATACCGTAGAGATGGAGACAGCTGCCATGCGTGCAAGATCCCCCTCTGTCCCCCAGCTAAAGTGGTCCTTGGCTGGGGCAGTTGCTGAGGATCAAAGAATCTGTCTAGCAAGTTGTTTCCTTGAAGCTGACAGGCTGCCACTGGGTCCAGCTCCAGCATGCCCCCATAGTGCCCTGTGCTGCAGAGATGGCAAAGCAGCTGCCTCTACCCCCTTTACCTCCTGCTCCCCCCGGTAAATGGAGGCAGACATCAAGGGACAGAGAGCGAGGGTAGCTATTTGGCCAGAGGAGTGAAATGCATCTATTGCAGCATCTCCATATGTATATTTTTAGGGGCTGAGGTGGGCTGGGTATGGCCAAAGCAACTTTTGACTTGTGGTATGACACCCTCAAGGGGCCTGGTTTCAGAGGGCAGGTGTTCAGCACTTTCTAACAAGCAGGTCCTTTAAGATGCCTCAGGTTAGGCACCCAAAATCCCATTTTTGGTCTTGAAAATTTTGGCTTATGAATCTCACCTTGCAAGAACTGTGACATTGCCAAAACCTCCTACTGCTGAAGGACAGTCACTCCTTATTTGCATATGTAAATTGTTCAGGTGGCGACTCCAAGCTGGATTTTCTTTTTTAAAATATAAAAGTATGTGTGATTTACTCTTCCTTTGAACTGGGTACAGGAATTAGAATACCTAGTGCTTTACATGGGATGCTTCTTTCAGGATGGCTCAGAAGTTTCTATGATCCTGTTTTCACTGTGACAATTATTCCTATTTCTAGGTGTGGAGGACATCAGGTAACAGAGTTGAAGTTCAGGTCATTTTTAGAGAATGCACTTGGCTTTTAGAGAATGCACTTGGCTCTGGCCTTGTGCATTTGTTCTTCTGGCACTTTTTAATTTTCATGTAATGCCTGGGGGTCAGGCAGGCTGAGGGGCAGTGCTGATAAATGGTCAGAGTTCATGCAAGAGATCCGCTTGCCAGGAGATCCAATCCAAGGGAAGGTACAGCAAGGCAGCTGGCTGGATCAGGTGGGGCAGCAAGGCTGGGTCAAGCAGGGTCCAAGGAGCAACTCTGTTTGTGTCATGATCTGTGCTCCCTGCTTCCGGGGGACCTGCAGTCAACTGTCCAGTCACTTCCCACAGTGTTGACTGCAGTCAGTTCCCTGGCCACTTCCCCAGTGGGAGTGTGTGTGTCGGGGGGGACGACGGGCCCAGGCCTGCCCACTACTCTGGGTCCTGGCCCAGGGATCCTGTAGATGGCAGCCGCATGCTGCATCCCCTCCATCTCCCCAGTGCATTCCCCTGGGCCACTTCCCGCAGCCCCAGCATCTTCTTCGCCCTTCCCTCAAGGCCTCAGCATGCCAGTCCTAGCAGCCAACCAGGAGCTCCCTCTCACCCCACTGTTCCTGCCCAGCACTGCTCTGTCCAGGGCGCTAGCTTCCCTCCATCTGCAAGGCACCAGTTCTCCCTCCTTGAGCTCTAGGGAGTAACTGCCCCTGCTCTGCCCTGCGGCTCTTCTTATATGGGCCTGCTGAGTCCAGATTGGCTGCTCCTCACAGCTTCTCTCCTATTGGCCGCTTCCTGCACAGCCTTCCTATGGCCCTATTAATCCTTACACATCAGTGTGGGGCGGACACCCCATCACATGGCATCTACGTTTAAGCAGTGACCTGGGTCACGTTCCATGTCATAAATGCAAGGCACATATTTGTTTCATTTCATGTGGTGTTTGCAGTTCTAGGCAGCATGCTCTTGTGCAGATTGCAGACTGCTCTGGCCTAGGGTAGGTGGGGCCCATCTGGCCTGGGACACTTGGCTCACTGGATATTTAGATACAAGTACCAAAAGGTGGATGTCCTGGGATGAAATAGAACTGCTGTCACTCCCCCGCTCCCTTTACAACTGCTGCCAGGACCTATTGGCCCCAGGTGTTAGCTTTAAGTCAGTAAATTGGAGGACAGCTGGGCTTATAGTTAAGGCATTGAACTGGGACTCACATCTGGCTTCTATTCCTGACTCTCCCTTAGACTTCCTGTGTGACCTTGAGTAAAGGCTCTTAATTTCTCTGCTTCTCAATTCCCCATTTATAAAATTAGGATAATAATCCTTCCTTTCTCCTGCCCTTTGTATGTCTGGTCGATTCAGACTGCAAACTCTTCAGGCCAGGGACTGTTTCTTCTCTTCCATATGTACAGTACCTAGCACAGAGGGGTCATGGTTTTGTTTGGGGTCCCTAATACAAATAATAAGGATAATAAAATAATCAAGTTGGCCATTTTCTCTACTAATCTGTGTCTGATGATGGTTCTGGCCCTCAGCATTTTGGCCTATTATAATTTGCAGGCAACAGCAAAAAGAAAAGGGATGATCAGGTCAAATGAGGTGTGAATGATGCTAAGAGCACTGCTTATGGCTTAATGTTGTCACACATATATCTAGTAGGGCTGTCGCTTCCTCGCAGTTAACTCATGCATTTAACTCAAAAAAATTAATCGTGATTAAAAAAATGAATCACGATTAATCGCTGTTTGAATCCCACCGTTAAACATAGAATGCCAATTGAAATGTGTTAAATATTTTTGGATGTTTTTCTTCTTGGGTGAGTCACGTAGCCTCTCTGTGCCTCAGTTTTCTATCTGTAAATAGGGATAATAGCACTGCCCTACCTCACTGGGGTGAAGTGAGGATAAATGCATTAAAGATTGTGAGGCTATTACAGTGATGGGATGAAATAAGTACCTAAGTTAGGCAGTCAGTGGTCAGATGAGTTGCTTAACCTCATCTGCTGTAACTTGGTCCCCAGCTTGACCTTCAGTGCTGTATTTGACGGTTTCCCTCACTTTGATCACAGATCTCACGGGAAATAGACCACTTGTATCATGTAAAAACTTCAGTGGAACAGCATCACTAAGCCTGTTCAAAAGCTACAGATTAAAGTGAGAGGTAGGAGATGCCCAAGCAGGAAGGAACAGAACAAAGGACGGTGATATTTGCCCTGTGCTGGTCAATGTGGAATTCTGTTCGCCGTTTAGGATGTGATTGCTAATCTTGTGCATTATTGTGTGAGGCAAATAAGGTGATCTCAATGGGGTTGTGAGAATTGTGCTGGCAAGCAGATGAAAGCGCGTCTCAGTGAACCTGCTGGAGAGCGGGTCACTAGAAGGGCAGGCTCTCTTCTTTTCCTTAGACACAGACTGTCAATTGGTGTCTGACCTTCGGCAAACCTCAGCAGCTGTTTGGTGGCATATAGTTCAGTTTGTATTATAGCCCGTGCATGACTGTAATTATGGCAATGCTCCTTACTAGGTGCAAGTAAGAATCCAATCAAAGCTAGACTCCCCTCTTCCTACACACACTGAAATTTTCCCTGGTTGATATCCGAACCGGAGTATAAGTCACTTACAGATTCTGCCTCGGGCCAGAAAATCCTCCTTGGAATCCTGAAGTTCCTGAGTGGCATTCTCCCCCCCGCACCCCATTTATTTTTAGGGACAATCCCCAGTTACAATGGGGTTGGTCCATTGTCTGCAGGGCATTAAGTAGTTCCAAGCTCTCGTCGGAGGGGACGCAATGCAGTGGCACAGCACTGCAAGCCGCATGTCTCAAGGTTGCGGTGCAGAGTCTATATCCCAGAGGCAAAGTTGGAAAAGATGGTAGCCGAACTCCCCCGTTGATGTGCTTCATTCACAAGCCCAAACCAAATGCCTGCCCCTGTAACTCTTACTCACATGAGTAATCTGGCCTCCCGTGAGCAGTCACGTGGAATTTCCCCAGATTGCGAGGGTGATGGTGACTTTTTAAATGTATAGAGTGGTACAATCAGTGACTTTAGAGGAACTACTCTGCGGTGGGAGGGCAGGTTCCAAGTTGTGCCACCAAGTCTGCTATAGACATTGCATAATGGTGGCTAAAGCTGTAACAGGGGATGGTTTACAGCAGTGGTCTCCAAACAGTTTATGCACAGGATCACTTTTTGAATTTAAGATTAACCCAGGATCTACTCTGCCCCTTCCTCAAGGCCCCGCCCCTTCTCTGAGGCCCTGCCCCGCTCACTCCATTTCCCCCTCTCTCCGTCGCTCACTCTCCCCCACCCTCACTCACTTTCACTGGGCTGGGGCAGGGGGTTGGCGTGGGGGAGGGGGTGCAGACTCTGGGCTGAGGCTGAGGGGTTCGGAGGGTGGGAGGGGGATCCGGGCTGAGCCTGGGGCAAGGGGTTGGGGTGCAGGAGGGGGTGTGAGGTGTAGGCTCTGGCCGGGAGGCTCTTACCACAGGCGGCTGCCAGTTGGGGGTGCTCACTGGCCCCACCCCGCTCCTGGAAGCGGCTGGCTGCTGGCCTGTCTCTGCGGCCCCTGAGGGAGAGGGGGGTAGCGGGTCTCCGTGCGCTGCCCACGCCCGCAAGTGCCGCCCTGGCAGCTCCCATTGGCCGGTTTCTGGCCAACGGGAGCTGCGGGGACGGTGCTGGGGGCAGGTGCAGTGCACGGAGCTGCCTTGCCCCGCAGGGGCGGCAGAGAGAGGCCAGCAGCCAGCCGCTTTCGGGAGCACTGTGGGGTGAGGGGAGGCAAGCAGCCTGCCTGAGCCCCACTCCGCCACCAGACTTTTAGTGGCCCAGAGATTGCAATCCACTGGCAGAGGCTCCAGGATCGACCAGTCGATCGCAATCCACAGTTTGGTGACCACCGGTTTACAGGCATTGCCAGACTGGATCAGACCTGAGGATCTAGCCCAGTATCCTGTCTCTGGCAGTGGCCAGTACTAGCTACTTCAGAGGTCATGCAGATCTCCTGATCGCTGAGCTAGAACTGACATATACCCTGAAGTCTGAGGTTTTATATCCCTTCCAAAATGTTTGCTATTAATTATGATATTAGCAGATCAGACATATTAAGCAAGTTATATTTGAATGATTCGTATCCAAACTTTGGCCAAACTATCCAAACCCAGGGTGAATATTAGCGCCTGTGAACAGCCCTCGTAAGACCCATTAAGCACAGTTACAAGCCCTGTGCAGCACGATTCAGTCTCAGTGCAAGGCCGTCTTCCCAGCTACATTTTTATTTAATAAATATTAATATAAAAGTGCTGGGTCTAAAAGCAACTAAATTGATAGTTTAATTTTCAATGCCGGATAAACATTCACGAGTGAATTTTAGCATGACGTGTGGGTAATTAATGAGTTTGTAGAAGCTTTGTGGCTAAAGCTTTGAGCACTGGAGGAGTGTATGTGTGTCGGGGGGAAGATAAAATGTCCAAAAGGGAAAAAGAAGATAAATAATTACCTGAACTCTTGGGATTCCACTAAAAACAGCAACTTTCATTAAAATGAATAAAAGCAGACAAACAATCGCCTCCCCCACATTAATTGAAGATTAAGGCTGAGATTTTAATTTTAGCAACGTCAGGAAATTCAGTTAAGATTCTCAGAGCAAATCTTAGCTGTGTCCCCATGCACTTATATTCTTACGCAGCATAAATCCTACGTGTGGGCATATAAGGCTACAGGACAGGTGCAGTTAAATTATGTATTGAGTCTCACTAGAGGATCGGCAGCAGAGGAATAAATGCAGTTCATTCCTAATTTTATATTATTGTCCCAAGAGTGTCACTTTGGCCAGATCTACACTACAGACCTAGATCAGTGTAACCACGTCACTCGGGGGTCTGAAAAACTGACATCCCCGAGTACAGTTATACCGACCTAACCCCCAGCGGAGACAGCGCTATGTTGACGGGAGAGCTTCTCCTGCTAGAAGCACCTTCACTAACACGCTACAGCTCCGCAGCTGCAGCGCTGTATGTGAAGACAAGCCCTTTGCCCAGTGCACTGGGATCAGACATGTCCTAAATGTGCATGACGGGAGAGAATTAACATTGTTGCTGGAACTTTACATCTCAGTTTCCTGACTTTGTGCAATGAAAGGACCTGCTCTTGTTCCTACTGAAGATCTCATTCAGGCCCTGAATCTCTATCTTAATGGGTTCTTGTTTTTGAAAGAGAAAAAAAAAAGAGAAAGCAAAGTTCATAGAATCATAGAATATCAGGGTTGGAAGGGACCTCAGGAGGTCATCTAGTCCAACCCCCTGCTCAAAGCGGACCAACACCAACTAAATCATCCCAGCCAGGGCTTTGTCAAGCCTGACTTTAAAAACCTCTAAGGAAGGAGATTCCACCACCTCCTGAGGTGACCCATTCCAGTGCTTCACCACCCTCCTAGTGAAAGTTTTTCCTAAGATCCAACCTAGACTTTCCCCACTGCAACGTGAAACCATTGCTCCTTGTTCTGTCATCTGGTACCACTGAGAACAGTCTAGATCCATCCTCTTTGGAACCCCCCCTTCAGGTAGTTGAAAGCAGCTATCAGATCCCCCCTTACTCTTCCCTTTTGCAGACTAAGTAAGACGAGTATCCTCAGCGTCTCCTAATAAATCATGTGCTCCAGCCCCCTAATCATTTTTGTTGCCCTCTGCTGGACTCTTTCCAATTTTTCCACATCCTTCTTGTAGTGTGGGGCCCAAAACTGGACACAGTACTCCAGATGAGGCCTCACCAATGCTGAATAGAGGGGAATGATCACATCCCTCAATCTGCTGGCAATGCTCCTACTTATACAGCCAAAATGCCGTTAGCCTTCTTGGCAACAAGGACACACTGTTGACTCATATCCAGTTTCTCGTCCATTGTAACCCCTAGGTCCTTTTCTGCAGAACTGCTGCCTAGCCACTCGGTCCCTAGTCTGTAGCAGTGCATGGGATTCTTCCATCCTAAATGCAGGACTCTGCACTTGTCCTTGTTAAACCTTATCAGATTTCTTTTGGCCCAGTCCTCTAATTTGTATTGGTCCCTCTGTATCCTATCCCTAAGCTCCAAATTTATCTACCACTCCTCCCACTTTAGTGTAATCTGCAAACTTGCTGAGGGTACAGTCCACGCCATCCAACAGATCATTAATGAAGATACCGAACAAAACTGGCCCCAGGACCGACCCTTGGGACTTGGGGCTCCGCTTGATACTGGCTGCCAGCTAGACATGGAGCCATTGATCACTACCCGTTGAGCCTGATGATCTAGCCAGCTTTCTATCTACCTTATAGTCCATTCATCCAGCCCATACTTCTTTAACTTTGCTGGCAAGAATACTGTGGGAGACCGTATCAAAAGCTTTGCTAAAGTCAGGGAATCACACGTCCACTGCTTTCCCCTCATCAGGGCCGGCTCCAGACCCCAGCGCGCCAAGCGTATGCTTGGGGCGGCGCGCCACGGGAGGGCGGCAGGTGGCTCCGGTGGACCTCCCACAGGCATGCCTGCGGAGGATCCACTGGTCCCGTGGCTCCGGTGGACCTCCCGCAGACATGCCTATGGAGGGTCCGCTGGTCCCGCGGCTTCGGTGGAGCATCCGCAGGTGTGCCTGCGGGAGGTCCACCAGAGCCGCGGGACCAGCGGACCCTCCGCAGGCAAGTCTGCAGGAGGTCCACCGCAGCCGCGGGACCGGTGACTGCCAGAGCGCCCCCATGGCGTGCTGCCGTGCTTGGGGCAGCGCAATTCCTAGAGCCGCCCCTGCCCCTCATCCACAGAGCCAGGGTTGTTGACAACAGAGCCAAGTTGTCAGTAAAGTATCTTATCAGGAGATTCTTGTAAAGAAGTGACTGAACAGGCTTTCTTCAAAACTTCCCAGGCAAATTCACCACTGGATTGAGAGCAAACATGATAAATGTCAGTCTTAAATGTTAATGTTTTGGAAAGTTATAAAATGATAAATTTAGGGTCTTTAGGATAAAAGTGCTGAATCAACGAGAATAGTAATAAAAACAGCCACAGAGTAATGAAGTTCTGGCAAGAACAAGCAAAGATTGCTAAAAGCCTCATGTGGACAGGACAAAATACGGAAAGGTAACTTAATTTAAAATGAAGGATTATCCTTATTTAAGAGGAAGCTTTCCAATAGCAATTGAATTACAGATCTCTGCATACAAACGCAGTAAGGTCACCTCTGCAATCAGCTGAAGTCCTTTCTATGATATATTCCTGGTTCAAGAGTCAGAATCCTTAGGATAAATACATGTTCCATAGACTCATTTGTACTTTTGAGAGTCTCTCCCCATCCATCTCTTGTAGGGGCCAGATCCTTAAACTGGATCCACACGGCCCACAGAGAGACTTATTGACTTACCTGGAGTTCTCTGTGGTTGTAGGGATTTGCCTCTAAGGCCCAGATCCTGCAATGAGCTCCAGATGGGCACCTGGCTCCATCCATAGAGCTCGCTGCAGGATCGGGGCATGTGTTTTTAAAACCGATATGAGATGGGCATGTTCTGTTCAGCACCACCCCGTTGTGTCTGTGAAGGGGGGTTAACAACTCTCCCTCATATAATGGTCTGAGTGATTTTAGACCCTTTGCAGCCAGATGCCTGCACCTAAATAGCTGGGGCCTTTAATTATAAAGATTTATTTATAATCTGTCTCCATAGCTTGCCTGGTTCTTTTAAGAATAGTCAGCTCCTCTATAAGAGTGGAATGGATACTAAGACAAAGTGCTGGTAGTAGTCTTCTTTCCTTAAGGATGTCCAGGAGAACCATAACCCTTCCTTCTACGGCAAAGTGTTTTGGAAGAAGTAGTCATTAAGCAATTGCTCACACATCTTTTTGAGACCCTATATCAGCAGTTTCAGTCAGATCTTAGTCCTCAGAAAGAACCTGTTGTACATCGTCTGCAATGACCTTCTTGCTTGCAGGTAGAGGATGCTCTTGTGTGTAAGAAATGCTTGATCTTTCTCCAGAGTTCCATGTGATGGACCCTAAAGTCTTCTCTGAGGTAGAGGCCTGACTGCCTAGAATGAACATAGGCTTAATAAGGGCTGGATTCCAAAGTCTGAAAGAGTTGAAAATGCCTTAAATCTTAGCAAACTATGTATGTCTGGAAGAGTATTTTCCTCATTCAGTTCAATTTTGAGTTTTCCAAGTTTTATGCATAAAATTACATCTTAAAGTATTATTAAAACATTATCATACAGTGTTTGTTTGCAGCAGCGCCCACAATGGGCTTTCATGGTATTCAAGAAAGGACGGTCCTGAGGATGTCTCAGAACAGGAAGACAAGTAGGCAGAGATTAGGGAAAAAACAAATGTATAGAAAGGTTGGCTTGATTCATTATAAGTAGCACGGCAGAAGCGGGTCTTTAAGAGAGGCTGAAATGTGGATATAGTCAGAGTGTTTGCAGCGTCTAGCAACTTCCATCTGAGAATCACAGCGTGCCTTACAAACCCTCCTGAATTTAACTTTGTAACAGTGCGGTGAGGAAGGCAAGCGTCTTATCACTAGATTACACGAGGGGAAATTGAGGACCAAGAAATACAGGGGCAGTAGTAACCCTTACTGAGCCTTACAAGAGGTAAAAGAATCCTGTGTTTTCTTCCCCACAGCAATGAGAAATTTGTCTCATTGAAGTTACCCTGGAAGAGGTGCAAAGACCATCAAACTTGAGAAAACCCCAGAGTTCAGAGGCTTCCTAGTGACAACGGATCTCCCTTTTCAGATCGGGGGAGTCTTTCTCACAGGCTTTATAGGATGGTGCAAAAAGACCAACACTTGTGATAGGCCACCGCTCTGTACAGAGAGAGCTGTCATTGAAACAAAGTATTATTCTAGCTTAGCTTGGAGAATCGGAACATTTCCTGGCCCATAATAATCAATATTTGGATCCCAAACTAAAGTAAATTTCCAAAATCACTTTGATTGAGGGGCAAATGGAGCTTTTGTTTACTCTGCTTGGTCATATTAGCAATGGAAAATCATTGAAAGGAAACTGACTCTTACTGAAAGTTTTAGATTTGTGTGCGTTGTTGCAGGCTCGCTTGTGAGAAGACATCAGGGCAAATTCATTGCTGCTGTCTCTCTAGTGAGGTCAATGAGCAATGCCATCAGAGAGTTTGGCCCATCGGTCTCATAAGGGTTAATGGAGTTTAAACAAGCTGTGGCTGCCTGTTGGCAGAGATATTGGACGTGTGTGGAAAGGATACAGGGAACCCCGTTCCTTCCCTATCACACCTATCCCAGAAACAGTCAGAATGTTGTATCTAGGGTTCTCTGAACGTGTGTGTGTGTGTGTGTGTGTGTGTTTGTAGGAGGTTACTGTGCTTGTCAACGAGAGCGAAAACCAGATCTATGATGACAATGAAAAGAAGGCTTCTTAATGAAAGTGTAAGTGTTTGTATCACATTCTGGGGTGCTATCCAGGCCAGTGAGGGGCTGTGTCACCACCTGCCCTGAAACCTGGGGTACCTCACAAAGACTTGCTGAAGTAGCTCCCACCTGGGCCCCTCACAAACAGCCAATCAGCATGCAGGTCACAATCTGAGTGTCTGTGGATAGCTGTAGCCTGCCAGCCACACTCCAGTTACACTCTGGCTTCCACCAGCCTTGGTTACCACTTGCAAGGTGACCCCAACGCACTTGAAGTCCTGGATTTTCCCCAAAAAATGTGTGCCCTGCACTCTGCAGCCTTCTCTTGCACAGCTCAGATATTAGAGGTCTGTTGCCCATGTAAGGGGTCAATATATAACAGTTTGCTACTTTAACTGGAGTTACCAAACAATTCAGTTTAAAGACAACACTGGATTAGTTCGGATTAAATAATAAAACACGTTTATTTAACTACAAAGAGAGATGTGGGTACAAAGTATTAAAGTAAGAAATTGTTACAAGAGAAATAAAGATAAAACTCTTCCTAGTAGCTAAGACTTAGCAAACTAGACTTGGTTCAAGGTAAAATCCTTACCACATGTTCTCAGCAATTTACCTGACCATATTCTTGAGTCAGGATCTGCCTCTTAGGTGAAAGAACAAGAGAGACACTACCTGGGGTGTTTTTGCCCCTCACTTTTTTAGTCCAGTCACCTTTTGAAACACATTTTCTTGCACGTTGCCCATAGACAAAGTTCCTTCCCATTGTGAGTACGAAGACATGGACTCTTGTGATGAAAGAGGTTCCATGTTGTTGTTTGTTAAAAGGCAGGTCGGTCTGCAGGTCGATCTGTGCTTGCTCTCTTCTACTGCTGAAGAATGGCCACTTGACTGGTGATTGCCAGTCAACTTTGACACCTGACTAGAGGCCTTAGCTTCTTTTTGTCTTTGAGGAACAGGGTTTGCCGCCTCCCCAGGCTTGTCTGGTAAACACATTTCAGTCATCATTTCAGTTTCTGTTCGTATCTTACATATAACATTGCCACACAGATTTCATCAGGATATTATTGACCAGCAAGCTCTTAGTTTTCAAATGATACCACGTAAGGCATATTCTTGACATAGATTGCCCTGGTGTGTCGGGTGTGACTACAGGGGTGCACCCGTCACAGTTTGTAAGCGTGCGAAGTTAATGTAAAGCTTTTCTGGAATGTTCTAATCCCGCTTCCTTCGTGGAGGTTTTCTAGCCTTCTAATCCCTGCTCGCCCTCACTTTACACTGTTTCTCTTCACACCTCTGCAGGGAGGTGCTGTGCCCCTGCAGTGGCTCTGGAGCCCAATCGGGCAGACTGGCTCCATTGGGACCACACTACCAGTGTGTTCCCTGGCCATAGCTGTCCCCAAGTCTCCCTGTTATGGAGAAGGTTCTGTGGAAAGAAATCCACCCCAGGCTGGTATGGGGGACATTGGGGGAGCCTGTCTCCTCTTGCCGCACTCCAGCATCCTTAGGGAACAGTAACTGGCACCTCCTTCTACACAGGGGAAGGGACAAAAGAAAAATAGACCTGGAAAATCCATGTTTGAATTTTCCAGCTGTTGACTTACTCCACATATATATCTGGCGCAGGATCCAGAGTTCTGCCTGTGAGTGGGATGAGGTCACCTTGAAAAGAAGTTCCAAGTTCTCATTACCTGCATTTGCACATGACGACATTAAGCTCATTTTCTGATGACTAATATCAGGCTAACACCCCTCAAAGATAGTGCAGATTTCTCTGTCACTGTCGTTCACCCAGCATCAAGGTGTTTCCATTCAGTACCCGAAGCTAATAATAAATCAGCAATATTCTGTGGGCAAGATTGGGTACATATGTGGCGTGGCTTTGATTCAGCTCGTCCTTACATAACTCTTCATCTCCTCTGAATTTGCAAGGGGCTATTAGAACAAGCTAGCATGTGAAAAGCATCATCTTGAGACGGTCATGGAAAATACATTGTTTTTAATGTAAATCTAATTGGACAGCTTGACAGTTCTGCACTGTGAAAAGCAGGGATCTTGAAATGTTTGCATTGCTGCCGCATCTGAGAAAGGGAGAGTGTTTGGGCATCTCCTATATTTGATCTTCTTCTCTCTCAGGACTTGTTCTTAACTCGTAAGGAATTTGTTCTTTAATCTGGAAAATGAATAATTCAGTCCTCTAAAATGTAAAAATTTCCATTTCCTAACTTAGCTTCAAACGTACTCAGAGTACTACAGCTGGCCTCCTTACCCAGTGCAGGATTGTCGGGCTTCGCTTTCTAGTTCATTCAGCTCTAGAGTCGACCTCAGAGAATTCTGCTTGAAACTGGCTTCATCGGTTCGCCCAGCATCACTGGACACTGCCTTGGACGGTCTTAATTTATGACTCTGAGGAAGAAAAGAATTGCATGCAAGCAGGATGCATGAAAAGTACATGATTGCAGGCTTTACCATGAGGATATTAGTAAGAGACCCTGTGGGTTGTATTATATTTCTGATGCAAAAGAATGATTTTGTGCTTAGGGGTGGTGTATGCAAGGATATAGAATAGATAACACAAAGGTCAACAAATGTACATCTTCAGTACACGTGAGGGGAAACAGTGCTTTTGTGTCACAAGAGGGAGCTATAGAATCTCAGGAGAGATTTGCAAAATACAGCAGGTAGTTCACCAAGGGATAAAAAAGCATGTCTATTGAACTGAAAAATGAGCATCAAAACAAGACCTGTTTCTTGGAAGACAGTCTAGGCAACTATTAGTAGTAATGTTTTGGAGAGGCTGAGGTCCCTTTAAGTGAGGTTGGTCCCCTAAAATAACTGAAAAATAGATTGAAAGGGGGGCTTTTTCCATCAGTGAGGGCAGGTTGGTGCTGACTACTGAAATGCAATGGAGGAGTTTTCCATAGTTCCGAAGTACCAGAGAGAGACTGGGGCCTGGTCTACACTAAGCGTTTAAACCGGTTTTAGGAGCGTAAAACCGATTTAACGCCACACCCGTCCACACTGAGAGGCCCTTTATATCGATATAAAGGGCTCTTTAAATCGATTTCTGTACTCCTCCCTAACGAGAGGAGTAGCGCTAGTATCAGAATTACCATATCGGATTAGGGTTAGTGTGGCCGCAGCTCGACAGTATTGGCCTCCGGGTGGTATCCCACAGTGCACCACTGACCGCTCTGGCCAGCAATCTGAACTCGGCCAGGTAGACAGGAAAAGACCCGCAAACTTTTGAATATTTCCTGTTTGCCCAGCGTGGAGCTCCGATCAGCACGTGTGGCGATGCAGTTAAAAATCAAAATAAAGAAAGAGCTCCAGCATGGACCATGCGGATGTGATCGCTGTATGGGCAGGCAAATCTGTTCTATCAGCGCTCCGTTACAGAAGACGAAATTCAAAATCATTTTTAAAAAATCTCCAGACAGACGCCATAGCAGGGACTCAGCGCACTGCTGCGTGACAAGCGTAACGGAAAGCCAAAGAATCAAATGGACGCTCATGGACTGGAGGACTCAAGCTATCCCACAGTTCCTGCAGTCTCCGAAGAGCATTTGCATTCTTGGCTGAGCTCCAAATGCTTCTAGGGTCAAACACAGTGTCCGCGGTGGTTCAGGGCACAGCTCGGCAATTTACGCACACCCCCCACCCACCCCCAGAAGTGAAAGGGAAAACAATCCTCTCTTGACTCTTTTACATGTCACCCTATCTTTACTGAATGCTGCAGATAGATGCAATGCTGCAGCACTCAACACCAACATCCTTGCTCCCCCCCCGCCATGGGTGGCTGATGGTACAATATGGCTGATATCCATCGTCATCATCAGCCTATTGGCACATGGGGCAGTGCAAAAGGACTGGTAACCATGCCGACTAGCATCAGTGAGGTCGATCAAGGGCGCCTGCTCCTAATTTTTCCTGGTAGATGGTGCAGTATGGCTGGTAACCGTCTTCATCATAGCAACAGGGGGCTGAGCTCCATCAGCCCCCACCCTTCATGTGTAAAGAAAAGATTCAATTGCCCCTGGACTAGCAGCGGGATGCTGGGCTCCTCTTCTCCACACTGCTTAATGTCCTGTCTGGACTATCATAGCAGCTGGAGGCTGCCTTCCACTCATTTCTCACTAACAAGTCACTGGATCTTATTCCTGCATTCTTTATTACTTCATCACACAAGTGGGGGGACACTGCTACGGTAGTCCAGGAAGGCTGGGGGGAAGAACGGAATCAGCAGGTGGGGTTGTTGCAGGAGCACCCCCTGTGAATAGCATACAGCTCATAATTTCTGCAGGATCTGACACAGAGCAGCTGTGCTCTCTAGTTCTATGATACAGTGGTTCTCTAGTACACTTGCCCATATTCTAGGCAGGACTGATTCTATTTTTAGATACCAAAAGGAGGAGTCATTCCCAATTTTGGCTTTGCGCCTGGCTGATCTCAGCCAGGGGCACTTATGACAGCAGCAAATGGTGCAGTGCAAAAGGACTGGTAACCATGATCATCTTATTACCAATTTATGGTATGGTAGATGGTACAGTATGGCTGGTAACCATCTCTGCTGTCATGCAAAAGCAAAAGCATGCTGCTGTGTAGCGCTGCTGAATCGCCTCTGTCAGTGGCATCTAGTACACATACAGTGACAGTTACAAAAGGCAAAACAGGCTCCATGATTGCCATGCTATGGCATCTGCCAGGGCAATCCAGGAAAAAAAGGCGCGAAATGCTTGTCTGCCGTTGCTTTCCCAGAGGAAGGAGTGACTGACGACATTCACCCAGAACCACCCGCGACAATGATTTTTGCCCCATCAGGCACTGGGATCTCAACCCCGAAATTCCAAGGGGCGGGGGAGGCTGCGGGAACTATGGGATAGCTATGGGATAGCTACCCACAGTGCAACGCTCCAGAAATCGACGCTAGCCTCGGACCGTGGACGCACACCGCCGAATTAATGTGCTTAGTGTGGCCACGCGCACTCGATTTTATACAATCTGTTTTGCTAAACCGGTTTATGTAAAATCGGAATAATCCCGTAGTGTAGACGTACCCTGGGAGGAGGGAATAAAGGCTTCTGCTGTATTTGTGGAATAAATGACTGTTTGTTTTTTTTACCTGCCACTAGAAAAGAAAACACCAGTTTTAAACTTATTGGTAGCTGAGGGTTCTCATGTCAGCATTTTCCAAGAATGGCCATTGAGTTTGGTGCCTCCATTTGTGCCTGAGGTTGGCCCCACAAAAACGGAGGCAACCAAAATTAGTGGTCACTTTTGAAAATTTGACTGGATGCCTCTGTGCCTCAGTTTCCCCGATCTATCTCCCACCAGTATGTACACTTAATGAGTTAGTGTTTGCAGAGTGCTTTGAGATCCTTAGACAAAAGGCTTTAATGAAGAAATGCAAAGTATTGTATTAACTTTTGGTGCGGTGTGCGTCTGAGTCCAAAATCTAAATACAGAAAGGGTGGCATATGTGATGTAGTTGTCCAGTTGTGTGTGTGTTTTTGGCAGCTCTCATCCTCTTCACTTTTTTAAATGTTTTGTTTTGATCAAATACATTGTAATTGGTTAGACTGAAAATGATAATGCACCGGTTATGTGGTATTTTGCAGAGCTTTCAATATCTGGTTTGTTCCAGCACACAGCATCTGTGTGCATTTGGTGACTAGTGGGCCATACATCACATTAAGTGAGGAACCAAAAGCCATGTTCCTGTTTTCTCAGTCTTAGGTTCTGGATGACACGTTGCTCACTTGCATATTGCTTCTGCCTCTTTGTGTCTGCTCACTGCCAGGAGGTCCCTCCTCCCTGTGTGCTGGTGCAGTATATGGTGACTTGCCTGGTTCTCTTCTGGGACATGTGATTTTGCTTGAGGAAACGTGCTGCTTCTGCTCTGCTCTGCTTTCCTCTGTGTCCTTTAAAGCGCTCTTCATACATCTGCTTTCATTTCTCTTTATGTTCTTCTCGTCTGTCATTCAGGTTTGTAGCTGGATGCCCAGAACACTCACCGTATAAATCCTAAATGAAACACAGTTCAGTGGAAGGCAAAATAGCGGCCCAACGTTTCAAACCCGAGTGCCTGAAGTTTGGCTCCTAAATTCATATTTAGGCTCCTTTATACAAGTTGCCTGATTTTTCAGAGGTGATGAGCACTGTAGCTCCCCTGGGTTTCAGTGGGATTTATGGACGCTCAGAAGGTCTGAAAATCTGGCCACTAATTTGTAGGTCTCCAGATATGGATTTAGGAGCCTGATTTCAGGCACCCACGTTTCAAAAATTGTTGTTTCAATTTGCAAATGGGAAAAAATGAAGCACAAAGACATTAAGTGATTTATCCAAAGTCACCCAGCAAGTCAGAATGAGAACTAGGGTCTACGGACCCCCAAAATGTCATCCTAGATAGTTTATTGCTGCTGGGCCTAGTCTGACCCCTCCCCGCGCTGCTTCCAGGCCTACCTAGCTCAATCCAAGTTTTGTTACAAAGAATGTCTCTGAGTTCTGTTCGTCTCTCCTTCTCCTGGCTTCTGTCTGCTCCCAGCATGCACTGGGGTAAAAGGAGACGTCCTCTTCTCCACTGATGTATAGGCACAGCATAGCTGTTAATCACGCTGTGTCTGGTACGTGCTTGAAGATTAGTCTGCTTTTGTCCTCAGGTGTCCTTTAACTAGTGTGCCGGGAGTCCTCTGCCTGTTCAGTGAAGCCACCGTAGGGTCCGCGCTACAGCAGCAAGAGGATCTGGTTTGCTTTTTCCTGACACCAACAATTTGTCTTCCTCACTCGTACTGAGCCATCTTCCCACTGGCCCTCTTGCTACGGCCCTTTTTGGCTCAGATAGGTCCAGCAGTGTGGCCAGCTCCATGCGATGCAGGCTCCTGAGGCACGAGAATGGTAATAAAATACCCATTACAAGAGTCAGTGAGGCCATGAAGGAAAGACCCGGGGTGGGCAGGATGGCAGCAGTAGAGACATGTGAAGCTGTCAGGAGTGAGGACTGGAATTGTGGCGGGGGAGAAGTTGGAGGAGATTGGGAACTGCCGAGGCAGGTGAAACTGAGACTGGAGGGGTGGGGGGAGAGACAGAGCCATGGGTGCTAGGTTTGTATAATTTTTGGTGGTGGCTAGAACGGATCCAAGCAGAGCCGTCTCATCCATAGGGGGCCTGGTGCCGGCAGCAACAAGAGACCTGGCCCCAGCCCACGCTTGCTCCATCCCCTCCCCACTCCCATTCCACCCCTTCCCCCAAGCCCCTGCCCCTCCTCTTTCCAGCTTCTGCCCCCTTCCCCGAGTGACGCTGGGAGCCAGCAGGGCGGGGAGAAGCAGAGCGGGGTGGGCTGGGGCCAGGTTGCTTGCTGCTGCTGGCACCAGGCTGCCCGCAACCCTCCCAGGCTACCCTAGACCCAGCATCCCCCTGAAGTGCGGGGCCCCCCAAAGCATGGTAAGCCCAAACATTGGTGGAGCCGCGCCCCTGTTCCTAAATATTGGTGGAGCATGGGCCCATATAACTCACCGCCTATGGAGAAAACATACCTCAGCCAGAGGAAGATCTTAATATGAAGCAAGAGGGTTGTCCGGTGTCTGGTTTTCGACCGGAATGCTCGGTCGAGAAGGGACCCTGGTGGCTCTGGTCAGCACCACTTGGCTCAGATAGGTCCAGCAGTGTGGCCAGCTCCATGCGATGCAGGCTCCTGAGGCACGAGAATGGTAATAAAATACCCATTACAAGAGTCAGTGGGGCCATGAAGGAAAGACCCGGGGTGGGCAGGATGGCAGCAGTAGAGACATGTGAAGCTGTCAGGAGTGAGGACTGGAATTGTGGCGGGGGAGAAGTTGGAGGAGATTGGGAACTGCCGAGGCTGTTAAAAGTCTGGTCAGTGGCGCAGTGGGACTAAGGCAGGCGTCCTGCCTGCTGTGGCTCCGCACGGCTCCTGGAAACCGCAGCATGTTTCCCCTCCGGCTCCTACACATGGGGGAGCCAGGGGGCTCCGGACACTGCCCCTGCCCCAAGCACCGGCTCTGCATCAACCCATTGACTGGGAACTGTGGCCAATAGGAGCTGCTGGGATGGTGCCTGTGGATGGTGCAGCCATATAACTATTGTTTTAGAGTTAGCACAATGTGGATCCAGTCCAGTGCTCCTGAAGTCATTGGGTGTTTTTGCCATTAGCTTCAACTGGAGCAGAACAGGACTCAAATACTCTGACAAGTATATAGAAAATGATTTCACTGTTGAAAGCAGAAATCTAGGAATGTGCCACTGGAAAAACGAAGATAAGAGGTGATAACACTGGTTATGATTCAGATCAATTGAGAATGCATGGCTCTCTTCACAGCACTGTGATACTATGCTGATGGACACTAGTAAAAATGCCCATCGATAAATCACATTTTTCACTTACCTCATCATACTCCATATGACTATCTCAGCTAGATGCTCTCTCTTTGGTTTTTACCGCTTGCTGTAAAAGAGCCAAAATGATGGCTGCCTCGCTTGTGTTTGTTGTGGAGGGTGCGTACGGCTTTACATTTTAAAAGGGGCTACAGTATGTCAGTGTTATCAGAACAGTTTAGCAGTTTATACATGAAACACTCGTGCCCATTATTTCATTAGCAGAGGTGAGAATCTTTTGGAGGTGTAGATTACTGTACATGTTGCCTTAGACAGACTGAATGCTGCTGCTCCACCGGTGCAGAGCTGCCTTAAAGCCTCTGCAGCCAGCCCTGGAAGATTTACCACATGGCAGGGTACTCTGATGTTATAGTGCCAGCAGAACAGCATCATGTATCACCTCCCTTCCCTGCCCGCTAGTGAACCGGAATTTCTCTGTGCTGTGACCTCCAGCTCCTCCGATGGCCTCTTGTGGTCAGTGGCTGTTGGCACAAGTTAGAGCAGCCTTAAAACAGCTTCAAGCGCAGGGGTCCAGGATCAGGGAACATACAACTGGCTTACAGCCACCGTTATATCCCTCTATGAAGTTGCGCAGGGCACTCTGCAGTTGCAGCTGAGGCTTGGGCGGGGGTTGTATTCCTTAGCAGTTATAGAAATATAACAGGATGTAGCCTTCCAGTCACAAGGCTCACTGGCACAGATGCTTGTCAGAAAACAAACACAAGCATGTTTACTCTGTTGTAGTGTTAGAGGCTGATAAACCCTTACAAACACCACTACTGATATACAAACCCGACAGAATCCAAAGCAAATGGGCATCATTGAAGTACTATTCTGATTATACTGGGAAGCATCAATGTGGTTGATGCTAGTTAGGGTGACCAGATAGCAAGTGTGAAAAATTGGGACAGGGAGTGGGGGGTAATAGGTGCCTATATAAGAAAAAGCCCCCAAAATCGGGACATCTGGTCACCCTAATGCTAGCAGAACCTGCCCTCTGGAGGCTACATTCCACAAGCTTGGTCCTGGAACCCTTTAAATGAGTCGTCTTTCTTCCCTTAGACCAGGGGTCAGCAACCTTTCAGAAATGATGTGCCGAATCTTCACTTATTCACTTTAATTTAAGGTTTCACATGTCGGTAATACATTTTAACATTTTTAGAAGGTCTCTTTCTATAAGTCTATAATATATAACTAAACTATTGTTGTATGTAAAGTAAATAAGGTTTTTAAAATGTTTAAGAAGCTTCATTTAAAATTAAATTAAAATGCAGAGCCCTCCGGACTGGTGGCCAGGACCCAGGCAGTGTGAGTGTCACTGAAAATCAGCTCGTGTGCCGCAGGTTGCTTATCCCTGCCTTAGACAGTCCTATGAAAGGCTCTTTGCATGCATAGGAGTTGTAGGATTGAGCTTGGAAGAACACAGATGCATGATCTACTGGATTATTATACGTATGATGGTCAAATCTCAGTGCAGTGTGGAAATCTCTTTGGTTTTTTAATGTTGCTTCACTTGTTTATTTAAACTTGGATTGCGCACACAGGCCTTGCAGGGGAAGGGCACGTTGAGGAGGGATTTCAGTGAGCGGCGTTCCACTTGCAATGGCAGATGGAGAGAAAAACACAAAAGGGACATTTGGGAAGGCGGCTGTTTACCCTGGAAAGGGACACAATCTCATCCGCTGAGACCCAATAAGTCGGAGCTTCTGACAAGTTAGGGGTTTTGGAAGCTTCCGCAGCTGTATTGAAGACACGTTTGTTTGTTTGTAATTAAACTGAGCCAGTAATTTGGGAAGCATGGCTAGAGAGCAAAAAGGCATAAAAGCGGCAAAGAACACAGTGACCGTGTTTGTAATATCGATAGCCATCTCCGTAATATCGATAGCAATTGCTGCTACATGTTCCCCTGCGCTCTGAAGTACAAAATGTAGCAGACGGGGGATAAATGAGCTTTTATGTCGTGTTTGGGCAAATGCAATTCCCTGTATTGGTCCAAAAGCTGCCAGTTTTCCTCCAGGAAGCCCTTTGTATGCTCTTGAGCCAAATGAAGAGCTTGGCACCATTTTATATTACTCTAAGCTTTTCTGAGGACAGAACAGGCCAGTCAGCGTCAATTTTCTATGGATCCACCTAACCCCGGCTTTGGGAGTATGTCTACGTTTTGGAGCGAGCGGGAGTGAGCCCCTCCGCCTGGCTCAACCTACTTAGGTTAGCAGGGCTCGCACAAGTGCTCTAAATATAGCTGGGTGGCCAGCGCTTTGAAACTGGGTCTTGGGCTGCAGCTTGGGCTTGGATGGCTAGGGATGGGGGTGCGCTTCTGAGCCTGACCTCCAGCCCAAGCCACAACTTCAAAGCGCTGGCTACACAACTATTTTTAGAGCACACGT
The DNA here is from genome assembly GCF_016161935.1 of Mauremys reevesii. Taxonomy (NCBI): domain Eukaryota; kingdom Metazoa; phylum Chordata; order Testudines; family Geoemydidae; genus Mauremys; species Mauremys reevesii. The sequence continues at coordinate 11,588,432 of NC_052626.1, read as the reverse complement.
GCTAGCCTAAGTTCGTTGCCCCGCGCTGGGAGGCTCGCTTCTGCTCGCTCCAAAATGCTGTGAGACAGACCCCACAGGGCCCTAGAACACGGGCCTGGATCTGTTTTGTGGAGCTGTGTAAAGGGCTGGACGTGATCCTTGCAATTACCCATTGCATGAGAGCAGCCAGTCCCGCTCTGCAGCACCCCTCCTCCCAGTCTCCGGCACAGAGGACTTGGCAGGGATGCAGTGGGAGGAGGCTGTACTCTGACTAGTATCACCGAGACAGACAATCCCTTAAGGTAACGTTGCATCCAGGATGTAAGCTAGAGCAGCCTTCGAGGCTGCTGTAACTTACTATAGAGACTGGGCAGGCCCCTGGAAATATTGGGTCTGCAAAGATGGTTTGAAGTGTCCTTTACTCTCCCACTGTCTTCCTGTACCAGGCCCAGGGGTGGAACAACACACTCTGGCCAGTCAAACCAAGGCAGAAGCTTGTTAACGTGGGTAAAAGCCTGGTTTCGGATGGGCCTGTGGGGGTACCACTGACTGCTCTTCAGTGCCAGTGTTGTTGCTTTTGGCACAGAGAGTAGAGGGTTGTATTAAACATCCACAGTCCCATGATGGAAAGAGAGAGTGAGCAGGGAATATATAAAAGAGAAGGGGAGATAAAAGAACAAGTGGAGTGAAGCCTTCAGTAATGGCTTTTGGAAATAAACTCAAAGTCAAGCTAGCTTGTTTCCTGTAATTGCAGCCTCTCTCGGTAATAGTTGGATAGAGGCTGTTCTGAAATCTCTTTATTTAGAGAGAAGGGAAGACTTGGCGTGTGCAGTAAATAGAGATGAGCATAGGGGCTGTGTGAGAGGTTTGCCAATCCTCATCAGGGTGGCTTTGCTTTTGCAAACTGAAAATGCTGGCCGAGATAAGGAGAGGGGAGTTTGATACAAAGGAGACCCAGTTTCAAAGCGCTGGCCGCACAGCTGGAGCACTCGGGTGAGCCCTGCGAACCGACGTTTGTATCCTTTGTACCAAACCCACAGGAGGCTTGGTGTGGGTAGGATAAAAGGATCCATGTTTGGCTGACCTCTGACAGGAAGCTGTGTTGGTAGGAACCATTGTGAATCTAGCCCACTTGCAGTCCCTGAGGTGAATGAAAAAATCGGAGTTGTGTCTCACAGACCCCTAAACGAGCACCTAGGTCTCGTGGTCCACATTGACCCTGAGACACCCAGCAAGAGGCAGAACAGTCTGTGCACGGCCCCAGGGCCTCAGTGACTTCCTGCTGCCTCATGGTAGCACAGCTCCCGTTGGACCTGTTCTACCAGGCCCTCCACCCAGTGCTGGAGGCAAACACCCCCTCAGGAAGGGACTTGCAGCCACACGGGGGGAGTCACGGTGGTAATTTTGGGGTGGGTTCCTCCTTGACTAATCGTCCTTGTCCAAAGGGAGCCAGCCATGTCCCATGGCTGCTGCTCTGCTCCTTCCCTGCCCCCTCCCCAGATCATGCAGTACCAGCCCTTCCTTCTCCAGTATCCCAAATGCTCTAGTCTCTATTCTGCAGTGTTGCGATTGTAGCTGCATGGGGTTATCAATCTAGTCACAAACGCGCCGGCCCGATGTGGTTTTGTAGGTGGCAGCTCACAGAGATACACGCTGCTGTCTTTCCGGAGACAAGGGTTCTGAGAACAGCTGGCAGAACTCTTCACGGAAGGGTACGGGGAGCATGTCACGCTGCCAGCCAGCGGCACCCTGGTATTCTAATAGGCTTGGAATTCTAGCTGAATGTTAAAGACAGGTGGTGGGCAGCCCTTGCGTAGGGGGCCAGTGGGCCAGAGAGTGCAAGGATCACGTGGAAGGCAGTGTGGACTAGTGGATAGAGCACTGGAGTGCTACTCTAGTCTGAGCTGCTGCTGGGTGAACTTAGGTAAATCACTGAACCACTCTGTGCCTCAGTTTCCCCTTCTGTAAAAGCGGATTCGGATACTGCCCTTTGTAAAGCACTTTGAGACCTATGGGTAAAAGCCCTGCACAAGAACTAGGTATTATTATTAAAGAACCTTATGCTGTAAATCCAAGGGTCACACATTTAGGCAATCCCACTGCCCTCTTGACAACAGTTAACCAGCCACAGAGAGGAGCCCTGGTATAGGTTGGTGCAGTGGGCATACTCCCTTTGTGTGCTGAGTACGGCGCTTTCGAGTGGCCCAAATGTGGCGAGGCTGGCCTGCAGTCCCCTCCGTGTAACTCAGGAATGAACTGCCACGGTTTGGCTGCAAGTGAACCGAGAGGACAAATGGCTTGCCAGGTTTCAACTGAAAAACGGCTTCTTTTTATGATGCGGGAAGGAAAGAAATAAACCGTGCAACTTCTGTCACAATAGTACAGATTCCAAACACCCCGAGTTTGAGAGAAGGCTCTAAACCATCTTGTTTCACGGGGGCTAGGGGGCCTGGCTTAAGTAACAGGGTTAGGAAGAAACTTTTCCCTTTGAGGAGGTTATTCTATAACTGCCTACTCCAGCATCTGCTGCGGGCCAGTGCTGGAGATAACACGCAGGGCTAGGCGGAGCCCTGCTCTGATCTGCTCTGGCAATTCCTATCTTCCTGCCAAGCAATTTAAAAGTGAAACTCGTTGGCACACAGTTTTTAAAAAGGAAATACTGTCTTTGGACTCAAGCCCTGCACACGGCACTGCTCGCTGTTAGGCACAAATCACAGGACGTCTTGGGAACACACCTGCCTAGAATTCATTGTTTTGGGACACAGCAGTACTAATACAGCCTGCTTTCTAATTGGAATATGGGCCCTGGTGATAACTTAATAAAATCCCGCTGCTGCATCTGATTTATAGCTGACAAGTGAAAACGCCACCAGATCAATACCCTACCCCACCGCAATGAATTGGCTTGGGTTTATATACTTGGCTGAGTATAATTTGTTTAAGGTTAAAGGCTGATTTTTAAAGCGGAGAGCACGGCTCCACTCGGATCTTCGGTGCAAAGAACGTCACCCAGAGTACGAGGATGATCCCTCTCTGTGTGTGTCCTGCGAGGGGGCGTTGACTGAAAGTGCATTTGAATGTAAATTTATCACAGGGCCCTGAGGTTTCCTTTGATTAATTGTTCAGCGTGTAGAGTCATGGTCCAAGCCATGTCGCACTATAGGCTTGATCCAATGCCCAGTGAAGTCAATGGAAAGACTCCCACTGATTTCAGTGTGGGCATTGAATCGAGTCTTGTGCTTCCTAACCTGGCACTGCCACTCCTCAGCTGTTCAGACCCCTTTCTGAACGGAACCAGTGTGGTTCCTCTACGTAAGGGGTGGAGTGAGAATCTGAGGTATCTGCCCCTGGAGTGTGCACCGGGGTGCCCAGCTGTGCAGGAACCCCCTGTGTGCTAGCCCACGGGGAGGGCTGGTGTGGGGCTGGGCTGCAGGATATATTGTACTCCCTCCACACTCAGGGATAGAAGTGGGAGCAGATGGGTTTGCAGAGGCCTTTCCAGCTGTTATGCAAAAGTGCCTGTGAAGCAGATTCACTGCCTCTGGGTCTGAGAATTCCTCTGTCTTATCCCCTGGAAAGCACCTGAATCACAGTACTACAAAGGATTGTGGCCCAAGGATAAAGAGCAAGGATAGTGCATCTCATTACCATGCAAGTGGCTTTTTTTCGAGAGGCAAGTTTTCCTGGCTGTAATCATAAAATTGTGCCTCAAAGGGGAGATTGTCACTGTAAGGAAATGTAAAGCCTGTTCCATCTGGGAAAAACCTGCCTTGCCTTGTGCCCTCAGCCCATGCCACACACGCCCATTCAGGTGATAGGCTCACAGTGTCTCAGGGATCCCTTGATGCTAACTGGCAGATGGCATAAGGGATGCCTAGGGATTTACAGCAATCCCTGGGGTCCAATGCCTGCATAATAATGCGCCAAAGGATGGCCCATGAGGTCTCTACCAATAGCCAGTCCTTCCTGGTCATCCTAATCATTGCGAGATGTATGTACAGATGATATTTAAGGAGTTATGTATCTAGAATGAAAACTATGTTCTTAAACATAGTTTAAGTTAAGTTAGACAGGTCAGCAGAAGGTGATGAACAGGTTCTGAGTAGGAGGGTAGGAGACACTTACCCCCCTGGTTGACCACTCTGTATTGTGTATCTTAAAATGTGAGCCACCAGCTAATCAAAGTTTGCAAAATCGAAAAGAAAGAAGTGTACAGGAAAAAAACACCAGCCAGGGGTGGGTGGCAGGTGTCTTGTTCTCAAGTACAGACAATAAATTGTCAGAATATATCTAAGGGTCCTGGGTGTACCTGTACCATTACCTAGGAGACAAATTGCCAGCATGCATGTCTTATGAATGGAAGATCACAGCCTGCCAGGCTGTACAACACTGGGAGAAAGACTTTGAGGTGAGAGAAACGCTACAGGGCCTGAAAAGATCTTGCTAGACAAGAGTAGGCTCTAGAATGTGTGTTATGATTTTACTTTCTATGTAACCATTTGTTTCCATTAATTCTACTTGCTCCTCCTCGAATCCCTGTTCTTTGTTCGCTGTAAACTTAGCCGAGTGCAGTGTGTTAAGCGGAGCGGTGACCACGAGGTGAGACTGGGAAGCTGGGGTGTGGTATGCTTTGAGTAGCAGACCTGTGAATTCTGAGAGTGTCCAGTGGACCAGGAGCTGGACAATCCAGAGAGATGCTCGAGTGCGCCTATCGCCAACCTGCAGAGGGACAGCAGCGGAGAGGGGAGCGTTTGTGTAGCACGTGGCTGGTGGAGTCAGGGAGCTGACCCCTGGTAGGCACAGACCAGGCTTCCTCACGCTAAAGGGAGATGGTAGCAAGGTGCCACTCAACACTAGGTGTTCCTGGGAAGCATCACACAGACAATGCAGGGAACCAGTGTCCAGCCCTGCTTCCTCTTCCAAGGTTCTTGGGTGGGAAGGCCAGCCCTTAGCCATGAGACTAGGGGTCAGGTTCTGACACCCTTACTCCCACTGAGTAACCCTTTACTCCATTGCTCCATAAGACTGTTCATGGAGTGGGGTACTGCTCAATCTGAGTAAGGGTCCCCACGACGGACCCTGTGAGAATATTAAAAATCAGACTAATTATGGTGATTGCATAATGCCAAAACTTTCTTGGTGTCATTACCCGTTAATCCTTTTCTAATCTCCTTATGCCGTTTAGTAGACTTTGCTATGCTGTCTTTGTTGTCTTGCTATTCAAATGTTGAGTGTAAGAGAGATTTACACTGAAAGATATTAGGAAGGGTTATATGAAGATTAGACAAGATTTGTGCAGAAAAAAATGGATAATATTTAACACTGACATTTTGAATTTCTATATTTCAGGGATTTTTTTTTAAAATTGAGATTTGCATTTTCAAATAATTTGTAGAGGAATGATTGTTTTCCAGTGGAAAATCCTGTAACACCTGATGGCTCCTAATTTTTTCTTTTTTAACTCCAAAAATTATTTTTTGAAAAACGAGCCAAATTCTGCAGTTCACATGCAGGAAAAGGCAGGAGGATTAATCTCACATGAATCAGTGAGACCCCCAATCCTGCACACACTGAAGCACCATCAACTTCAATGGGGCTACTTGTGCGAGTAAAGTTATGCTCCTATGTACATGTTTCCAGGATCAGGGCCTTGGTCATGTCCCAGGGTGTAAGTCCAAGTCGGGATTCTGTGGTGCTGCCTATGTAAAGTAAAATGGATCCTGCAGTCAGGTCAGCATGGGCAGGCTCTTACAGCCATGCAGAAATCCGTTGCTTCACATGGGCGAAAGGGTCTTTCAGTGCGGATCCTCTTTAGCTCCACTGACTCTCACCTCTAACTTCCTCCATTGACTTCAACAGAGCAATGTTGATTTCCACCATCTGAGAATCTGGCCCCTTATTTTTTCATTACTAGGTAAACATAGCTTGAATTTTTACATAGGTAAGCTTCCCCTGGCATCAGATCAATTTTTAAAAACAATCCTATCTTGAGTAACCAAGGCCATCAATTCTGGCAATAAAGAGAGTAGCACTCAACCTAAACCAAAAACCTTCATCCAAACATCTCCAACCTTTGTGGAAGTTTGGATCAGAATGTTGTGGCTTGGATCCCTTCCTAAAAGATACAGCATAGTATACTGGACTCAATTCTTAATTCCTTGAAGCCAAATCAAGACACAACACAGTCTGTTCCAGTTCCCTTTACATTGTAAGGGCTTGATTCCCCAGTCTTTTACCTAGTCTTTTCTTCGGTGTCTAGAATCTTCCATTTTATAAAACCCACGGATATTTCTAAGAACAATTCATGGATGCTTCATGTCCTCTCAGTGCAAAATAAATGGATAGTCACTTGGTGATTCTCACCCGCTGCTAAACATTCGTCCTCCCAGTTTTCATTCTCTGTTCATGGTGCATTTCTTTCATTGCCCCGTTCAACAGAAAACGTTCCTTGGTTCAGTTGTGATTAGGTGATGCAACTGTTTAGAGAGAGAATAGAAGGGAAAGAGAGGAACGAAAATCCACCTTCAAAAGTGATTTGGATGCCCAACTTGAGACACTTTGAAGGGAGCTGATTTGTAGAGAGTGAGTGCTCCGTGCTTTCTGTGAATCAGGCCCCCTTTGGTGCCCAGCTGGAGACACCGTAAATCACTAGACTCTTTTGAAAACTGGCCAAACCATTTAAAGGTTATTGTGACCATTTGTAACCATTATGCCACATCGGTGGTGATGTTCTATCACTGTACAATGTTACGTCACCAATGTGATAACTTTAAATGTAGAAAGTTTACATTTCCCCTGGTCAAAATGAAAATGACTCTGCGGTGCCATCTAGGGACGGTGCGAGTGGCACATGAGAAGCTGCAAGCTTGCAGCGCTCTCCCAAACTCTTCTACAGTAAGGTGCTGTGAAGCGTACATATACTTGTCCATGGAGCTAGCCAGCCATTGGGTTCTTCTTATCTGATACTCTTCTTTTTATTAAGGTACTAAAGAATGCTCTCAGCTATCTAATTAATTGTTGTCTTTAAAATATATGCAAGTATGAGAAGGGATTTATCATAGCACTGACATACGCTACTGTCAGCATGACAAGCATAGAACAGAAGTTTTTTCAACACAGAGGTTCTCATCTGATAAAGAAGAGGCACTTCATAATTACAGAATTAGGAAATGTAGACAGCTTATTTCACTCATGCCGGTTTTGTTAATAAAACTTCAGGGAAGCAAATAATTATTTGACATTCAATTACAGCTAAGAAGTTTTCCCTGACAAATAACTTATGTGCTGGGCTTCCGATTTTATTATGATGTCTAGATTCAGTACAGTATGTTGGAAATTAATAAAACGGATTTATTCCCATTGATGCAAGGGACTGTCTTTCTAGCATATACTCACTCTGTATTCTGCTGCTGGTGCGCTACTGAATTGCCTTGCGAATATTAATAATCTCTCTAAATGTGATAAACCTTTGAATTGCAGGCACACTTAAAGCAAAGGCTCCCAGACTGTGCCCTGGTGAGACGCCCAATGACAGTTTGCCAGAAGCTGGAGGACTTTTGGAGCCTGATCCCACAGACCCTCACTTTGGCCAATAATTATTACAAAAGTGGTCATCCCACTGATTTCAATGGGACATCTTAGATGGCTGATTGCTTGTGTGGGTTCTCACTGGCTGAGTGGGGTCTATGGATAGTTCTGTCGTCACTGCTTAGGGTCACCTTGTGGATGTGTCACCCATGAGTTTCTTGCTCTGCACCCGTCACAGAGTATTAGTGAAGACTGGAGGCTGATAGTCAGCCCTGCTGATTCAGGATTAGGACAGCAGAGCTGAGTCAGCCTAAGGGAGGCTCTGAGCACAGGAATCAAAGGGTTTGTCTGCTCTACAATAAAACACTGGCAGCAGGCCCATGGCAGATGGGTTGGGCTGCAGGGCTATCACATTGCAGTGTAGACACTTGGGATCAGGCGGGAGCTGGGCTCTGGGACCCTCCCCCTGTCCCAGAGTCAGCTAACCTGGGCCAGCCATGGGGGTTTTAGTGCAGTGTAGACATACCCAAAGTGTGGCTTAAATAAGAGCTCTACAATTCTTCTTAGATCTATTTTCCTACTGTTTAAGCATCTCTCTCTCTCTCCCTTTTTTTTCTTGCTTACCCCTTTAAAATGTGGATCTTGATGAGTCTCTAATAGCTGAGATTTTTGTGGTCCCTTTGTCAAAACTGAAGCTTGGTGTAACCTTAGGTGGTGCTGAGATACTAAAAATACATTTGGCATTGGCTGACTTAACTGTCATGTCTGTGAAAGTGTTTAGCACCAGCTATTAAAATCAAAGAAAGGATTTCCACACACAGGTTTCATATTTTTGGAGCATTCTTGGATTCTTTATCTGCGCCAGAGGTTAGTATTTCTTACCTTATAATTATTTCATAGGAACATAGGACTGGGTTATCAAGTGCAGCCCCCTGCTATCTCAGGAAACCATGTAATATAATCATATACTTGCATATTAAAATAAAATTCAGTGCCCCCCTCATAGAAGTGCTGCCAACTCTTTTTATTTTATTGCAATTCTCACAATTGGTATTTTTCTTGAACCCCCAGTTCCTGGAGTCATGCGATCACATCAGAACCAGCTTTATTTTTTTTTCCAAGTAACTTTCTAGCCCTTATGGTTGCAGGTTAAGGCTTGGAAACATGAATCCTAAAGTTTCAAACCCCAGAAAGCATATAAAAAGAACCCCATTTGATTCTTTTACAAATCTTATGATTTCTAAGACACTCATGTTTTTTTGGGGACCTTATCCGTGATTTTTAAAATCTTGGGCTTGTCATTTATTGGATAACATACACAGAACTGTATGGAATTTAATAGCTTACAATGCTGCACCATTGAAATCAGTGGGCGTTTTGCTCTTGCCTTCAGTGACTTCAGGAGCAGACCCCTAGTATCCAGTGCGCAACACGGATTGACTGTGCATCTGAAAAACTCACGATTTTGCTGTGGTCTAAGCCAGTCCCAGAGAATCATAACGGCCATCATTTAGCAGCCACTTATGTAATACTTCTGAAAGCCTGAATGGACACAATCAGGTTGCAAGGCCTCCAAGGAGGTATTATAGTATGTCCTGAACAATAGCATGGATGAATGGCCTGGAGCAGGAAATGTTTCATCAGTGCCATTAACTAGGTTCATTTCTATAATCCAGGGCTGGGAAGCTTATCACTAGGTTACAATACATTTGCCTGATGGCATCAAAAACATAGTTGTCTTTTTGAGCACAATAGAGAGAGGTACACAATTCCTTGCAGCAGCACTGAGCCACACAGGCCTTGATTCAGCAAAGTATTTAAGCACATGAATACTGCCATTGACTTCAGAGGGACTTGTTTGAAGTTAGGCGTGTGCTTCAGGTCCATAGAACTGGAAAAAGAATCACTGCAACCCCATCACATAACCCCGTTGGTAAATTTATCAACCTCCATTGGAATGGAGGTTTGCCCCCACAACTCCAATTGGAAGCCTGTTCCAGAACCTCCCTCCTCTGACCATTATAGTAAGTACCTTGCAGAACTGGGGTCTGAGTGCTGGTGAGTGGTACAGAGCCCTGGGTAATGGGAACAGTGATCGTCCCTCCCCGCATAACTCCCACTCCTAAACCCAACCTAGTAGGTCAGCCTCTGGCACTGAGAAGGTCATTCTGCCTCTGGTCATTTCCCAGCCTCGCTGCTGAGACTGCCAATAGCTGCCCTTTGGTTTATGACACAATGACTGTGTTTACTTTGCTTTAATTTACAATCAAATGCCTAATGCATTTCATCACCATCAACCATGCATCATCTGTGAGGCCCGTTTCTGCCAGCCCTGTTGATGGCGTCGCACCAGGCATCGTGTAGTCAAGTTCTCAGATCTGGCTCAGTCTTGCAAATCCATGAATCTGTGGTATGACTCCATGGGTGGTGCCAGGTAGAGTCAGAGCGTGCATCCCTTTGGCATCAACGCAGAATCTGAGAGCACGGTGTACTGGCATGTTTTTGTCCATCCTGGCAACCTGGCCGAAGAGCATGCAACACCACTTTTGAGTAGAATGAGCGCTTGAACATTCACATTTACGGCACAGAATGACTCACTTGGCTGTATTTACTGCTTTTGTTCACAGCAGTAGGAATTCTACGTGATCCTGATTCTCTGGCAATTTGGGAACATCCAGAGGTGCAGTGATTTGTAGATAGGCCCTGTCCAGGAACTGGTGTAATAAATTGCTAAATTTGATCAGATTTTGGTGGTTCCATTTCCACAATGCTCCCCCAAGCTCCTCTATCTCATTCTGATATTCACTCTGTGACAGTTTCTTTAACTCTGTATGATGCTACATAGCAGGGGCTCAACCCTGTCCTCTGTCGCTCCAATATGTTTGAGGGTGCAAAAGAGTTTTTAACTTTATCCCGTCCATGTCCAAATAACAGGGCACTATTTCCCTGGTGCTTAATGCGAGCCAGCCTTCACACCTCATTGAAAGTTGTGGTCTTCCAGATAGGGTGATCTTCCTATCTTCTGAGGAAGTGTGTAGCTGTCAGCCATCTAGGCCCTAAGCCAAAGACCATAAAAGTCATTAGCTTCACTGGGCTTTGGATCAAGCACCTAGCGAGTAAACTGCAGTCATCAGCATGCTAGTCTAGCTGTGGGGGATCTTTACTCCACCTACTCTGTGGAATCCTGTGCTGGCTTGCAAAACTCTTAGAGCAGAAGACCCACAATGCACCATCCCTGATGTGCATAGCAGCACCGGCCAGGGCCAGATTGTGCTCTTAGGTCATAAGATCTCAGCTGGTGAATGGGAGAGCACTTCTGCGTATGTAACCGGTTATGTAGAGATTGACTTTGAGAGAGATGGTAAAAAATATGAAGAGATCCAAATCCTGCAGTCAATCTGTACATGTAACTCTCATCAAAATTAACTGGAGTCTGACCGGAGGGACCTGGCCCTTGAAATAAGCTACATACATGTGATAGTCTAGCAACTGGCTGCTGAATGACAGTGAGTGCAGTGACTTTCTTATATACAAGTTATTTTTGTAATTGTTACATTAAAATCATTAACACAACTCTGGGGCCCAATCCTGCTTCTGCTCACAAGACTAGCTCTTACACCAGTTGCTACACTGATTGCAATGGGATTACTCACATGAGTAAGGAGTTAATCACATGAGTACGTGTTTGCAGGATCAGGCCTATAGACAATCAGTGTGACTAAAGATAGGACTAAAACTCAGTGAACAGCTGATTCCTATAGGCAGCGAGGAGAGTGGAGAAGCAGCCTGTGTTAATCTGAGTAGTGATTGCCATGTGAATATGGTGCTCAGAGCACTTGCTGGAGTAGAGTGATGCTGTCAGGCACAATCCAATCAGTGGGTGTGGCTATTGACATCTGTATGATGTATAAGCATCCATTGCTCACTAATGCCATCCTGTTGGAAAGCTGTATTGAGTGACCTGAAAGCCAATGGGAGTTCTGACCGAGTAAGGAATTCAGCATTTGGCTCTTAGCCTGGTTGGGATGAGTTGGAACAGCTAGCAGGATTTGCGATCCTTTCCACTGAAAACAGAGCCTGCTGCTCGGAACAGCTTTCGCTTTTAAAATCTGCGGCACGCGCAATGTGCTTTGCACTTGCAAGTTCTTTGTGATGATTTTCCCAGAAAGGGAGTGAGATTCATAGCTACACTGCTTTAGTCTGCAATATATCTAATACCCACACCTAGCATCCCCTTTCTTTGCATTTGTTTGCTACGTCTGTTTTTGTCTCTGTTTGAATTTTTTTTCTCTTTTGTACCATTCATCTCTTTTATATTCCAACAACATAAAATGAACTGATAACGGCCCTTTAGCCTGTCATCTTGCAACTCATGCTCAGCCTAAAACAGCCAGTGAAATGTAAGTGTCTCATACTGATAGTCTAGCAACTGGCTGCTGAGTGGCCAGCCAATCTCAACGGATCTATACACGGTGCATTTCATGTAGCTATCGTATTAATGATATTCAGGCAACAAAGCCTCCCTTGAGAGACTTGGGGCCTGATCCAAAGCCCATTGGATCTTTCCATTGACTTCAGTGAGCACTGGAGCAGGTTCTTAGTATGTGTAGTTATAGTGTTATCCATATTTCCATTAACCATTGGATAGCGAGTATAATATACAACATACTCCTGTGAGCTGCAGATTAATGAAGGGTGACAGAGGTGCTTTTGGAAATTATATTAATCACAGAATCAACGCTGGACCGTCGACTAGCCCTGACCCAAGGCGGGGAGGGTATTCATAGCCACGGGAGAGCTAAATTCTATCAGGCTGAGGGGAACCTTTGCTCCTCTCCTGGGGCAGATACAGTAACAGTGAGCTAGGTGCCAGCTGAAAGACAGATAATTGCCAGCAGTTTGGTCACTGCAATTCCTCCCCCATAGGGTAGTTCATTGACTTCCTCTCGCAGGCTCGGAGTCCCCTTGCACTGTGCACTGGCAGGCAGTTATTCAGTTATTCAGCCCATCAGAACTGGTTTGATTGTGCTCCGGTTATACCCACTCCAGAGGAACTGGCATTTTGGGAAAGGTCTGGCAGCCAGTTCCATTGCAGCAGCACTGTTAGAGAGCTGGGGAGGACGGGGTCTCCAGAGCTGGCATGGAAAGGCAGAGTCTCTGTGCAGATGGCGCTGCCCTCCTGCAGTTTCCCTAAGATCCACTGGTTGTGGGGCAGAGCTGCTGGCTGTCCCACAAGGGAGCAATATTCCTTCCCCATCCCAATGGCGCCCGATTCAGATGAAACTCTGTTGGAGAAGCTACAGAATTTCCCCCCCCTGAAGTCTCTTTCCTGCAGAAACAGCCAAGGGAGGGCTCAGTGTAGGCACGAGAAAATGTATGTGACCTGATGGCCATTGTAGAAGTGTATTGGAGGCCATAGAAAATGGGGGGAGAACGTGGGGTGAGCCTTCGGACTATGGTTTGGCAGAGGTACAACAAAAGGTACACCCAGGGTCGCTGCAGTGCACCTGTCCAGCCCAGTAGCATCTAACCTCATATCGGAAGCTTGTGTTCATATTTTTTCCTGGCTGGCACTATAGGTGCTGAAACTAGGGGTGCTGCCGCACTCCCTGGGCTTGAAGTGATTACATAGAGGGTTCAGAGTTTGGTTCAATGGCTCTCAGCACCCCTACTGCACAAATTGTTCCAGCACCTCTGGCTGGTGGCCAAGGCCAGTTAAAAGTGATTGCCATGTTACTGCCATCAAAATGCAGTATTAAAACTACTTGGTGTGACGGCTGCCATCTTGGCTGACACATCAAGGATTGCATTGGGGATCTCCAGAGTTAAAAGCATGAGCTGCTACAGCTTGAGGTAAAGAGGCAACGTTCTCCAGCTGGGGCCGTAACAGACGCCTTGAGGGCATGGATCAGGCATTGATGAGGATCTATAACACGCATGCACCAGGTGGTTACCTTAGCATGGTAATGTCAGAGATTTAACAGGACATGATCTGTCTGGCAGCATTTTCTAGCAGGAACAATCCATTTCTGTTGTGGGCTCGGGGTGTAGATGTTTTACGAATACGGCTGGGAGCGAGCAACTCTTGCGTTCTAGCCCTGCTACTGACACCGAGTTTCTGGGGGGTCTCGGGGACGTCATGTAGCATCACTGTACCTTTGTGTCCCCATCTGGGCTAACATTTACTGAGTCACAGAACAGGCTGTGCTGCGGGCAGGGCTCCGCCTGCTCGTGACGGGGTGAAGCAGGCAGTCTGGACTCCATGCCGGGCTGTGCGGCAGGCCACAATCCAGCTCTGCTTGTGAGCACCGTGACAAAGGGGGAATTTAGAAGTGAGCCAGAGAAGGGGCAAGGGGTTGGTGTGGATCAACCAGTTACTGCCCCCACAGAGACAAGGCACACAGGGTGCAGGAGCTACTCCAGTTCTGAGACTGGGATAGCAGCCAGAGCATGGCTCCCCTCAGGAGAGACGTGCTCTTTCCCCAGTCCTTTGAGGAGATCCCAGGGCTCAGCTCAAGCAGTGAGATACATGCAGGGGGCAGGATATGGGGCTAAATGACTTTGACGGCTATTTATGCATCATCACCATTAAGTACAGGGACTGACTGCTGCACCACAATCAACAGTCCCCGCCATAAGTGGAGGAAGCGGGTCCATTGGTTGTGGCTCTATCCTGCAACTCAGGAGATTCATGTTTGAATCTCTTCTCTGCTACAGACTTCCTGGGTAACCTTGGGCAAGTCATTTAGTTTCTCTCTGCCTCAGCTTCATCTACAAAATGGAGGTAACAGTCTTCCCTTGCTCCTCAGTCTCAGTACATTAATGGCTGTGGGGTGCTCAGATGCTCTGTGATGGGGCCATATAAGAATTTTAGATAGATAACGGCTGGAGCTTGCGGGTACTGTGTAATATGCCTGATAGGTCAATCCTTTTTGATGATTATCCATATACAGTAAAATCAGTGCAAGAAAATGGATACTAAATGTGGCTTGAGAGCTGTAGTTAATATTTGAGTCTCTTTGAAATATCAATACATGTATATCAACATGCACTTTGACTTTATCCGGGTTACAATTTCAGTGTTTATAACAAGCAGGGAAAAGCCGGAGTGAAGAGATTAGAAATACATCAGTTACATAAAGCACCGGAAGGAAAGCTTTTGTTAATTGTCGCTCATTCGGCCAATGTTTTCAGAAGTGGCTAATGATTTTGGGCACCTCAGTTTTTGGATGCCTCAGAGGGGCCTGATTTTCAGACAGTGCCAAGCACCCGCCCTCTAAAATCAGGCCATTGTCAGGTGTTACGAGTTGGGTGCCCACAAGTGAGGCAACCAAAATCACTAGTCACTTTTGAAACACTTCGGCTGTCAACTCACCAGCTGTTGAGGTAAAATTACGTTGGATTTAGGCAGAGTGAGGTATATTTCCCTGCTCTGCTGCTTGCATAAACATGAGGTCATGAACTAATGTACTTTGGGTGAGGGAGACCAAGCCTGTCTCCCTTTTGTTCCAAGTGATCTTAGGTCCTTCCCACAGCAGTGACAATGCAGACATAAAAATGTAAAGCACACAAGCAGGATCAAAGCACCTATCTAAACATTACCTCCTATACATAAAACCAATCACCTGTTCATAACTGGAGCAGAACCAGATGGCCAAAGCTCATGTTTTCTCAGCCAGGGATGCTGATCCTTTTCAAATTGAAATCTGCATCTAGAGTTATAAATAGTAAATGCAGACATTTTTGTACCAGTTTTGTTCCATTCTTTCTAGTCTCTTTTGTTATCCAAAAGCAAATAATCCTGTGATGTAAGTCTAGAAGGGCTCCTTATGTTTTGGAATATGGCTCCCGAGTTGTTTTGAAAATGCAATTACAGCTGATTTTTCAAAATTTTATTTGCAAAGGCTTGTACCATTGGCCCCTTCCTGGTGTTAATATATTGCTCTTGTGTGAAAGAGAGGGCGTGAAATGCTTGAAATTGCACTATGCTTTACACACAATACCGTGGCAGTGTTGCTATAGCTGAGGCTTGTCAATGACTCCATTATAAACTCCTGTTTGCAGAAGTTTTTTTCCTAAAACAATCTCTATGCCATGTTTATTTTATGCAAATGTAGAATGACTAGAAGTTTATTAGTGGATGGTTAAATGTTTGCATAATGGAAAATGTCTTTGAAATGGGATGAGTCCATCATAAAGGCTGCTGTCTTGTACTTTGGAGGGGGAAAAATTCGATTGTAAATTTTAACTTCAGAACGCTGGTTGCCGCACAGCGCTGGAAATCTATTAAGTACATATAATTGTTAAAAAAGTGGGTAGCTTTCCATTGCGTGCTGCAGTGTAATACGCTGTGGAAAAGACAAGATCACAGTGGAGGCCAGCTCATGCCTATCAGAGACAAAGTGTTGTGGAGACCTGAACCCCCTAGCAAGTGCTCGAGTAGTACCGGTTCTGGGAGTGGGGCCATCCAGCCCTTTGTGTCCTGGGAAAGTGCAGGGCATTCAATTGTGGAGAATAGAAAGGGAGAGGCAGGGACTGGGCCAGGCGCCATCCAGCCCTTAGTGTCTTCCAGGAGTGCCTCTTTAAAATAGTATTTCACACCAGCCCTCTTCAAAGCAGGAACAAGAAACCAGCATCCATTAGGATGGGGCAGCTTGCTTCTGCTGGGATGCCCAGCCTGCTCTGTGCCAGGTGCAGGGCTGACTGTGGGGTCATGACACTGTCTTCCTCCTGCTAATCCCAGCTCCTCCTTAGTAGTGGTGCATGGAGGGAACAATTCTGGTCCCCCGCCTCCAAGCACACTGCTTTTTACAAGGGGAACTCAAGAGTGGGCTGGGGAGAAGGACCCCAGGCCCTCTTCCACCAAGCACCAGAGTTCAGGTTAGAACTCGCCTTGATGCACCTACCTCTCCTGGAGTTGTTCAAGAACCACTTGGGGTTGTCGGGTACCGTGCACCCACTTCGGTCCTCGGCTGCTGCTCCGCAACACCCATTGAAGTGAGGGAGCAGTGCATGAGTAAGTGGGGGCAGAACCGGGCTAATCATTGTACAACTGGACAAAGTAGCTTATTAAGTGTCTAAAACAATTTTGTGATTCCTACAAGTTGTCTTCCCTAGGAAGCTTAAAATGGGACCTTCTAGGTCAATGGTTTTGAACTCTTTCATACCACGACACCACACCCTAGGCCCTCCTCCCACATAGCTGGGAAAGGTAGAGTGGTTGTGACCCACTGTATATTGCAAACCGCAGGCGCAGAACTCCTGTTCTAGGTTGTTACCAAAGCCACACGTACGTGGTGGACATGAAGTGTGATTAGTGGTGGCCCTTAGAATATTGCCAGCTTTACCCAAGACAAATCAACACATTTACCTCCCTCCCTGCGGCATTCCCTTGCACTCTGCCATGGTTACTATAGGAAGTATAGGACTACTTTAACATTGGAAAGGTCTGGTCTAGTTCAAACAGGAATTATTTTGGGGCAGTTCTCAGGCCTGTGTTATGCAGGAGGTCAGATCACAATGGTACCTTCTGGCCTTAGAATCTATAAATCTATTAAAAAATACTGATGATATCCATTTGCAAATACTTGTATAGAGCCTGATTCTGGCACCCTTGCCAAGGCATCCTTTACGCCATGGTGATTGGCACTGCATGTACCTAGATAATAGGGAATAGCCAGCATGGATTTGTAAAGAACAAATAATGTCAAACCAATCGGATAACTTTCTTTGATAGGATAATGAGTCTTGTGGATAAGGGAGAAGCGGTGGATGTGGTATACCTAGACTTTAGTAAGGCATTTGATACGGTCTCATGATATTCTTATCGATAAACTAGGCAAATACAACTTAGATGGGGCTACTATAAGGTGGGTGCATAACTGGCTGGATAACCATACTCAGAGAGTAGTTATTAATGGTTCCCAATCCTGCTGGAAAGGTATAACAAGTAGGGTTCCGCAGGGGGTCTGTTTTGGGACCGGTTCTGTTCAATATCTTCATCAACAACTTAGATATTGGCATAGAAAGTACGCTTATTAAGTTTGCAGATGATACCAAACTGGGAGGGACTGCAACTGCTTTGGAGGATAGGGTCATAATTCAAAATGATCTGGACAAATTGGGGAAATGGTCTGAGGTACACAGGATGAAGTTTAATAAAGACAATGCAAAGTGCTCCACTTAGGAAGGAACAATCAGTTTCACACATACAGAATGGGAAGAGACTGTCTAGGAAGGAGTACGGCAGAAAGGGATCTAGGGGTTATAGTGGACCACAAGCTAAATATGAGTCAACAGTGTGATGCTGTTGCAAAAAGAGCAAATGTGATTCTGGGATGCATTAACAGGTGTGTTGTGAGCAAGACACGGGAAGTCATTCTTCCGCTCTACTCTGCACTGGTTAGGCCTCAACTGGAGTATTGTGTCCAGTTCTGGGCACCGCATTTCAAGAAAGATGTGGAGAAATTGGAGAGGGTCCAGAGAAGAGCAACAAGAATGGGTAAAGGTCCTGAGAACATGACCTATGAAGGAAGGCTGAAAGAATTGGGTTTGTTTAGTTTGGAAAAGAGAAGACTGAGAGGGGACATGATAGCAGTTTTCAGGTATCTAAAAGGGTGTCATCAGGAGGAGGGAGAAAACTTGTTCACCTTAGCCTCTAAGGATAGAACAAGAAGCAATGGGCTTAAACTGCAGCAAGGGAGGTTTAGGTTGGACATTAGGAAAAAGTTCCTAACTGTCAGGGTGGTTAAACACTGGAATAAACTGACTAGGGAGGTTGTGGAATCTCCATCTCTGGAGATATTTAAGAGTAGGTTAGATAAATGTCTATCAGGGATGGTCTAGACAGTATTTGGTCCTGCCATGAGGGCAGGGGACTGGACTCGATGACCTCTCGAGGTCCCTTCCAGCCCTAGAATCTATTGTAAGCAGAGTCAGGATGAGCTCTACCCTGACATCTGGTGGTTAATTGTGGCGAGTTGTGGAAAAGAACTTCAGGGACTGGTCTTGTTTGCATAGGCGCACCCACCTCACCTAGCATGAGCCCACAGCTGCCCAAATGGTCATTTCGGCTGCTGTGGGATCCCCAGTTTCTCTGTTATTGGGGCAGGAAGAATAAAGTGTTACCCTGATTATGTGAATCAAGGCCAGTGGAACTGTTTTATGACAGAGGGACTCACCATCAACTAAGTAGTACTCGCTAGACCAGGGACATGGGTTCCAAAACCCAGTGAATTGAGAGAGGCTGGAGACAGGCATTTGTACCTGGTGGTATGGGCCCCTTTTGAGGGCCTGAAACACCAATTGCACCACCTCCTCTCTCCACTGTGGAATATCACAGCTAATTTTGATTCCATTAGGAGTCCATCTAGAGGCTGCTGAGCTGAATTCACTTTGGGCCACTGGTGCACCAGCACTGGGGCTCCCCTACTACACGCTCAAATCACTAAAGAGCTAAAATTGCTAAGAGCTGAGATCACTGAGTGCTGGAGCCTGAAGATATATTGCTAAGCAGCTGGCAGAGCACAGCAGTTTGTGGGACGGTTGGAGCAGCCCATGGGATGGCGAGTGGAGTGAAGCGGGGCAGAGCGGAGAAGTTCGTGAGATGGCTGAAGCGGCTCACGGGACGGCTGGTGAAGTGGAGCGGCTCGTGGAGAAGGCTGCAGCAGAACCCCATAGAGAGGCGAGGCAGTTGGCCTCAGACCATGTAAGGTGCCCCTTAACACCCCTCATGCCCCTTTCTCTCCCCCCCCATTTCCACCCAGCTGGTGGAGTGGTAAAACTCTGCAGATAAACTTTTGAACTCTGGGGCTGCACTGACCAGGGACAGAGACTTTGGGGTGTTGGACTTTTGGGACTTTGGGGTGATCTTTTGGGTGGTTGGACTTAAGACCCTGAGGGGAAAAGGATACTGCCAAACTTACTTGGGGATGGGTCTTTTGCCCATGGTTTGTGTTATGAATCCTGTTTGTGGTGTTTCCCCAACATAATGTCGTATTGTTTCCCTCCTTTATTAAAAGGATTTTGCTACACTCAGACTCCGTGCTTGCGAGAGGGGAAGTATTGCCTCCTAGAGGTGCCCAGGGGGTAGTGTATAATTGTCCCAGGTCACTGGGTGGGGGCTCGAGACGGTTTTGCATTGCATTATTGAAATGGCACCCCTAGATGCTGAACCCGGTCCTTGTTGCTGCCAACTCAGACGGGCAGAAGGGTTACACTATGAATCTATTAATAAATGTTGAATAGTACTTTACTGACTGAAGTAGCCCCATGGAGTTCTGTGGTACTGTTTAAATGAGCAAAGATGACGGAGTCAGACCCTTAGATGTCTAAGACGGTTGGCAAGATATGACGGGCCACCACCGTATGTCCATAGAAAGACACACAAACTGGCTTCTTCAACTAAACTTTCTCACAGCCACAATACAAACAACACCAAAGAAAGGGAGAAGGTGTAGGAGCTGCCTCGCGGGAAGCAGGGAAGAATCTAGACCAAGTGTGGCCTATATATATATTGAGACTCTGACAATTGTTTAGGGCCCTAAAATACTAGAAAGATGCCTACAGTATAAAGATTAGCTAGCTGACGGATAGATAGTATATATTTTGTTGCCCTGGGCTTTTATGAGTTTAGTGTCCTTTAGGAGACACATTATTCAAAGTTTATTGAAAAAACCAACTAATTGAATTGTAAGATATTGTCACAATAAGGGGACCAGAAAATTGTATTGCAGAACTCCCTTGCAGTTGTCACTGAGAGAGCTCCTGTCTGCTGTGTGAACAGAGAGAAGATATTATATGTGAAACCATTGCCTTAATCCAAAGGGGTTGCCTCACTTTAAAGTTGAAGGAGAGCATTAGCTAATATATTTATATTTTAACTGCTGCGCTTAACAATGGAATGAAAGAAAAGTGTTAGCAGAGGTCAAGCATTGTTTGAATGTGTTGCAAATGGTTTCCCAGGGAAACAGCAAATCAGTACTCATAGCTTGCTGCAGCATCTCCAGAACAACACTAGATTCCAGCCATAGCCGAGTGTTTACTATTGTACTGGGGACCAAAAGCAATGCAGAGGCTAAAGACGAAGTGAGTGTACGTCTTAGGAGAACAATTTAAAAGGATGAAGAAACATTCAGCGAGAGTGGCACCATTAGCATCTTACAGTGTTTCTGAATTAAATTCACCTATACCAGACGGTAAATGCTCTTTTACTGCATATCTACCCTCAGGGCTGCAATTAGTTTACATGCTACTCTTGTTCTTTTCCAATTTATATATCTTATATTTTTTTAAAAGTAACTGAAGCCTTTAAATATGTCTAGCACTTTATTTCATTTTTTATTTTAAAATGAGTGCAGTCAGAAATGTCTAGTTTTTCAATATGCAACTGGTATGGGAACAATTTTAGGTGGAGAAACTAATATTAAAAATGAGGCAGAACTGAAAAAGTTGGTTTGCTTTTGTTTTCCCTGTTAGAAAAGGTACAAAATTTAGCTCTGTGCTAGCTTCCCCAGTTGTCCGTAGTATTTATATACCATGCTCGAGATTTAGCCCTACGTTTTAAACATTGTAATGTGTGGCACTAACTTCCTATGCTTGCTGTCTCTTGACTTAGGACAGAAGAGACAGTAATCGTTCCGTTACGCTGGTCCCCTTCCCCTTATTTGTTAGAACAGTAGCGGATATGAACAACTGCATAATAAACATACGCTACAGAATAGCAGTTGGGGGGGGAAATGTTTCCTATGTTATTGAACTGAGATGACAACCTAACATAAAGTGAAGCAGGAATGCTCATTTTCATTCCCTGCTGAGTGCTATCTTCACGTCACTCTTATTGCTCAGCGTCACAGATGATCGCTATACATTAGCTGTGATATAGCTAAAAAGCTTGGAACATAAAATGTATAACACTGTATTTCTGGGTATAAATTAAAAAAAGGTTTTAAAAAGCCTTTACGATTGCTCAAGTTCATTTTATTTGAATATATGTCCATAAGAATTCCAAGCTTTAAGTACTTTCTTTCGAGTTTACTATATTTGAGTTTAAAATATCTCAAAGAGCAGAGGAGTTCTTTCGAAAGTTGCTTACTGAGGCAGAAATACATTTTAAATTTATTATTTACGGCATGTTGTTAGGGATGCTCTTGCTGTGGCGTAGCAAGAGGCATTGTATCTCTGGTTTGATTTTTGTGGCTCTTGCTAGCAATGGAAATGTTATTACTTTGCATTGCATGTTAAATTCAGTACTTTGTTCATGATGAAAAGAAAATTATGGCACTTTTTCAAATACTGCGTCGTGCCTGTCAACAAAAGCATGATAGTAGTGTGACTTAAAGTTTCTGAATCTATAAGGACATGACTGGCTAAATTCGCAACTATTTTAGAAATCATCTATTGCACTTTGGCTTGGGCATAGGTGTGATATGTGACATTAATATTTACACAGTATGTTTGCAGCTGGTCTAGTTAAATTTTTTTTTTTTTTTTACCAATAAAAGTCTTAAAGAAAATCAAAAGTGCAGCTAGAGATGAGTTCTTATGTTGTTCTTCTCTGGGTCTGTGGCACCTGATTTAAAGAAGTGCTAAATGTTAATTCATATATTCAACCACTGGTAAGTGTCTTGCTTTAAGAAATGGTATTCAAATTATAATCATTCAGCTGAGTTAACTCACCATCGCCACTGGTGAGCTATTATTGGTTCTTGTTGTTATCTGAAATGTGGTAGCACCTAGGAGCATCAGTCATGGCCCAGGACCCCATTGTGTTTAGGTGCTGGACAAACACAGGACAAAAAACGGTCCCTGCCCCAAAGAGCTTATAAATGAAGTATGTGACAAGAGATGGTTCCCTACAGGTTGCCACAGTCAAAACACTGTGAGGAATACCAGTTCTAGGGGCCAGTCTTCACCTTATCGGGACACTGGTCTGCAGCTCTTGGGGGACGGGAATGTCTGTAGTCCACCTGAGGTTACACTGGCCCACTTCCACAGAGAAGAAGAAAACCCAGCTGTTTAAATAAGAATAAAAGGCTGTGGACTATGGGGAAGTGGCCAGATGGCAGAATTTATCATTTCAGACAGGTCAAGGATGAAAGTATTTGTCCTACAGATGAAACTAGCAAGGCAGAACAAAAATCAAAGCTCCTGCTAGCTCATACATTAAATGCAAATATGTGCAGCCAGATTCACAGGTCTGCAAAGATTCCAGATGACCTTTCCAAAGATTCCTCAAGGAGATGGGCACCCAACTTCAAATGAATGAGTTTTGGGTGCCTGACTCCCTTAGGCTCCTCTGGAAAATCCCAGCCTCAGACTGGTCAGACCTTGTTTGACAAGTTATGACACCATCATAAAAAATTATTTAGTTATGACTTACCATGTACGAAGACTCAAAATTACCATTTTCAACAACAGCATGGAACCAGCAGTGACCTGCCAAGAGATTTGCTTGTCTCTGTCCAGTTCCTAGGGATAGGTGTTCATATAGCAAACAGCCACTGGCAGCAATTTTTGCAACCTTGCTGGGAGCCTCAGTAGAGGCCAAGGATTGAATTAGCAGGGTGACTGAGCTGTTCTTGAGAGGTGATCTTTGGGTAGTGAGGCATGTGGGTGGGGGAGCAGATATACACGTGCATTGTGGCCAATGGTTCTGTACCTCTTTTGTGGATAAATAGAGACTGGAGTGTCTGTAGTTTTCCATCCAGTACCTTTCTTGATCAGTAACCAACCAGAGATCATAATCAAATCTAAACGAAACCCCAACAAATACCAACTTGTATTCTGTCCCTCCTTTCCCAAAAGCCTGAGGAAAGAGAGGCCTTTCCCAAAATAAGTGGCAGAGATTTTTCCTATCTGTATAAATTCCCCTGTGACAAGAGGGTCTGGTACCAATAGTGAAAAACGCTATTAGGGATCACTCTCTAAAAACAGCAGAGTTGTCTCAGACTATCTTTTGGCCCGGGAATCCCCAGTGATAGAAGCCTCTTCAAAACCCTCCACGCACATGATGAAATTAGAAGGGACGCATGTTCTCACCATTGGACAGTCTGAAATCTCACATGGACTTCCTCTGTGTTGTGAAAGCCTTGGGGTGGAAGGGAGTTCCACATGAATCTTCTTAATGACGTTCCCCTCTACTGACCGGCATGGAGGGAAACAAAGCAGCAACAAAGATGGAAAGAAAGGGGCTGGATATGGTCTGAGAGGACAGGAGTTGCAAGTCTGAAAGCTCCCTTGACTGTCTTCCCCCCCCAACCAAATCCAGGGGATTCCCTTTGAAAGCGTAACATGTGGAAGAGACTCTACAGGAATTTAGGCTTGGGCCATGGTCAGCCAAAGGGGTGAACCAAGGAGAAGTTGCTCTACGTAGAATGCTCTCTGGGAAAAGAAACCAAGGCAGCCTCAAATCTTTCTGAGCTGTGGGTGCTCAGCAGCTCTGGAAACATGCCTGAGGTGCCTCACGTTGGGAACCCCAAACTAGGGGCTGCTTTTGAAAACACTGGCCTTAATCTCAGGCAATTTGTCATAGAGTTTGATGCTGGTCTGGCAGCATTAGTATGCCAAGGTGAGGCTAGGAGCATGCAGCCGTGGTGAGAGAGCAAATGGTAGCAGAGTACGTGCTGCCTGGGGTTGTGTGGAGGAACTTCTACTCCGTGTCTCTCATGAGGAATCTGCAGGGTTGGGACCTGAGAATTCCTGGGGAGCCACCTAGATCTGGTTACAGGACGACCTTTCTGTTTCGGGACAGCTTTCAGGCTTTTGAAATTTTTTGTTCCAATGAAGCATGAAAGCAAACACTTCAAATGTTTTCATGAAGCAGTGTAAATATGTCCATCTCTGGAGCAAAACCAGCAAGTTTTCAGTTCTGGTGTCACCTCAGAAACTTTCTCACTGAAATCTATACATCTCCACAATACATTTTTGCTTCAATGCAACAGCCTATTTCAGTGAAAATACATTTAGTCGAAAATGTACTGAGCATCTCTAGAGCTACCCACTCAGTCTGCACAGCAGGTCGTGCCTCTCCAGGCATCCATGGGAAGGAAATATTAGCAAAG
This sequence comes from Mauremys reevesii, assembly GCF_016161935.1. Lineage (NCBI taxonomy): Eukaryota > Metazoa > Chordata > Testudines > Geoemydidae > Mauremys > Mauremys reevesii. Next base: position 11,563,866 of record NC_052626.1, on the reverse strand, counting down.
TTTTGATGTTTTTCTCGTTGTCTCAGAATGCCACTTAAGCATTTTACAGGGTGCTGGGAAATAATGAATTGGCCCTTCCATTGGCCCTTCTCTGTCTGTAAAATGAGGATAAGAATAGTTCATTTATTCCACCCTTTGATTTGTCTATTTATGTCACAAGTTAGGCAAAGATCCCTACTGGGACTTTAACACATTCTTACAGTTAAACCCAGGCTTAATCCTATCACGAATTGGAACTCTAGATTTTGTGTGTAGATTTCCAGGGTAAGGCTGGACTCTGGGATCCTCCCACCTCACAGAGTGCTGTAGCCCAGGTTCCAGCCCAAGCCTGGATGTTATCACACAATGACACAGCTCCAGAGCCTGAGCTGGCTGGCAGGGGCCAGCCGTGGGTGTCGAGTTGCTGTGTAGACATACCCTCAGTGGCCTAGTTCCTGCCTTCCCACAGACACTCTCAGCAGGAAATCATAGACTATCAGGGTTGGAAGGGACCTCAGGAGGTCATCTAGTCCAACCCCCTGCTCAAAGCAGGACCGATCCCCAACTAAATCATCTCTCACAAAACTCATTTAAATGACATCAAAGGGTTTGTGTAGGAGGGCGGGATAGCTCAGTGGTTTGCACAGTGGCCTGCTAAACCCAGGGTTGTGAGTTCAATCCTTGAGGGGGGCCACTTAGGGATCTGGGGCAAAATCAGTACTTGGTCCTGCTAGTGAAGGCAGGGGGCTGGGCTCAATGACTTTTCAAGGTTCCATCTAGGAGATAGGCCCAATTCTACTCCCATTTAAGTCAATACAAGCCTTTCCACTAAGCTGGGTCAAGACCAAATTCTAAGTACTCTAAAATGTATCATTCTCCTTCACTGAGAGAATTAAAAAAATATATATAGCCAATATATTTCAAAATGCACCATTTCATTCTCCGTCTGCCAACCCCACAGCAGGAATTATCTCATAAACACTATTCCTGGGGCTGGGCTGATATTTTCATTGATGCTGGTGCATAGAGATTTTTATTTTTGGTCATACAAATTGAAGTTATTGCTGTTTAAAGAGAAACAGTGCTATTCATTTGAGTATGGTTCAAATGAGAGTGAGGAAGAATCTGGCTAGTGGAGAAGAACAAAATTAACAAGAGAAAGATAATATATTTTCAAGCTTCTAATGGGGCTTTAAATAACAAGATAAAAGTACAAGTATGAACTAAATACCATGTGAGCTAATAATGGAGCATGGACTTGAATAGTGATTTGGTTTTTGGCAAGCTCTGCCTCCTCTTGTTACATCTCTGGTGAAGGGCCTGCTCTAAAACCTGCTGAAGTCAGTGCAAAGAGTCCCGCTGTGGTTTGGATCGGGCACAAGATGAAGAGTTCCACACTCACACAAGGGTTAATGTCTGACACATGCCCTTCAGATTTCCATGTTTGCAAAGGGCACATGCACTTAGGACCAGGTTTTTATAAGTCATCCCACTGCACATGTATGTACACGTTTGTAGGCAAAGTTACTTCAGTGGCATTCAGAGGTTGGGAAATTGAACATGCAGTCAGGAGTGTAGAAACTACACATCCAAATGAGCCGTAACTTCATCCAGTGATTACAATGAGGGATTTGGGGGTTGGGATACCAGGATTCTTGTCAAGAGTTTGCCACTGACACGTTGGGTGGCCTTGGGCAAATCACTTAACATCTGTTTCTTAGTTTCCCTATCTGTAATGTGTGAATAATAATACTTACCTATTTACCTACCTCCTATGGGGGCTGTGAGGATTAAATAAGGTTTTAAAAGTGATTTACATAAGAACATAAGAGAGGCCGTACCGGGTCAGACCAAAGGTCCATCTAGCCCAGTATCTGTCTACCGACAGTGGCCAATGCCAGGTGCCCCAGAGGGAGTGAATCTAACAGGCAATGATCAAGTGATCTCTCTCCTGCCATCCATCTCCATCCTCTGACGAACAGAGGCTAGGGACACCATTCTTACCCATCCTAGCTAATAGCCATTTATGGACTTAGCCACCATGAATTTATCCAGTCCCCTTTTAAACATTGTTATAGTCCTAGCCTTCACAACCTCCTCAGGTAAGGAGTTCCACAAGTTGACTGAAGAAGAACTTCCTTTATTTGTTTTAAACCTGCTGCCTATTAATTTCATTTGGTGACCCCTAGTTCTTGTATTATGGGAATAAGTAAATAACTTTTCCTTATCCACTTTCTCAACATCACTCATGATTTTATATACCTCTATCATGTCCCCTTAGTCTTCTTTTCCAAGCTGAAGAGACCTAGCCTCTTTAATCTTTCCTCGTATGGGACCCTCTCTAAACCCCTAATCATTTTAGTTGCCCTTTTCTGAACCTTTTCTAGTGCTAGAATATCTTTTTTGAGGTGAGGAGACCACATCTGTACACAGTATTTGAGATGTTTATATAAGGGCAATAATATATTCTCAGTCTTATTCTCTATCCCCTTTTAATTATTCCTAACATCCTATTTGCTCATCTTCAGAGAACTATAGATCTTTTCCTGACTCATCATGTTGTATGTATAGTTGGGGTTATTTTTTCCAATGTGCATTACTTTACATTTATCCACATTAAATTTCATTTGCCATTTTGTTGCCCAATCACTTAGTTTTGTGAGATCTTTTGAAGTTCTTCACAATCTGCTTTGGTCTTAACTATCTTGAGAAGTTTAGTATCATCTGCAAACTTGGCCACCTCACTGTTTACCTTTCTCCAGATCATTTATGAATAAATTGAATAGGATTGGGCCTAGGACTGACCCTTGGGAACACCACTAGTTACCCCTCTCCATTCTGAGAATTTACCATTAATTCCTACCCTTTGTTCCCTGTCCTTTAACCAGTTCTCAATCCATGAAAGGACCTTCCCTTTTATCTGATGACAGCTTAATTTACGTAAGAGCCTTTGGTGAGGACCTTGTCAAAGGCTTTCTTGTCCACATGTTTGTTGACCCTTCAAAGAATTCTAATAGATTAGTAAGACACGATTTCCATTTACAGAAACCATGTTGACTATTGCTCAAGAGTTTGTTTTTCTATGTGTCTGACAATTTTATTCTTAACTATTGTTTCAACTAATTTGCCCAGGTCTGTAATTGCCGGATCACCCTAGAGCCCTTTTTAAATATTGGCGCATTAGCTAACTTCCAGTCATTGGATAATTTAAAGGACAGGTTACAAACCTTAGTTAATAGTTCCATTTGAGTTCTTTCAGAACTCTTGGGTGAATGCCATCTGTGACTTGTTAATGTTGAGTTTATCAATTAATTCTAAAACCTCCTCTAGTGACACTTCAATCTGTGACAGTTCCTCAGATTTGTCACCTACAAAAGCCAGCTCAGGTTTGGGAATCTCCCTAACATCCTCAGCCGTGAAGACTGAAGCAAAGAATCCATTTAGTTTCTCTTGTATTTTGATCATCAAGGGGCCCCACTGGTTGTTTAGCAGGCTTCCTGCTTCTGATGTACTTCAAAGGTAATAACAAAATATTTTTTTGAGTTTTTGGCTAGCCGTTCTTCAAACTCCTCTTTGGCTTAATACATTTAAATGTATTAAGTATGTGCATTAAATGCTAAATATTATTAATAACGCGGTGCATATATTCATGCTTTGTGCACAGACCTCTAGCTCCTTTTTTTCCCAATTTGGCCCTGCATGTAAAAATGTTACACCTTATATTGCTGGGGTTTTAAAGGCTACAAGGGAGTTTTAAAAAGTTTACGTCAATAGAGGATGCAGAGGATGGTGCAGTGATTAGGACCCTAGCCTGGGATTTGGGAGAATCTGGGTTCAATTTCCTGCTCTGCCATAGACCTTCCATGTGACCTTGGGCAAGTCACTTAACCTCTCTGTGCCTCAGCTCTCCATCTGTAAAATGGGGATAATTGATGTAATAGGCATCACAGAAACTTGGTAGAACAATTATATCAATGGGACACAGTAATACCGGGATACAAAACATATAGGAATGACAGAATAGGTTGTGCTATTGGAGGAATGGCACTATATGTGTGTAAGCAGAGTCAGGATGAGCTGTATCCTGACATCTGGTGGTGAATTACGGGGAGTGTGGAAAGGAATTTCATGTATTTGCATTGGCACACCCACCCCACCTAGCATAGAACACGGCAGCCTGGGATGGTTATTTTGACAGCTCTGGGATCCCTAATTTCTTTGTTATTGGGGCAGGAGGAATAAAGTGTTGTCACCCTGATTATGTGAATGAGGAACTTTGAAACTGCTTTATGCCAGAGATGTCTCACCATCAATTAAGTAGCACTTGCTAGATAAGGGACATGGGTGCCAAAACCCAGTGAATTGAGAAAGGTTGGGGACTGGTGTGTGTACCTGATGGTATGGGCCCCCTTTTGAGGGCCTGGAACACCAATTGCACATCCTCCTCTCTCCACTGTTGAAGAGCAGAGCTAATTTTGAATCCATTAGGAGTCCATCTAGAGGCTGCTGAGCTGAATTCACATTGGGCCAATGGTGCACCGGCACTGGGGCTCCCCTCCTGCAAGCTGAAATCACTAAGAGCTGAAATCACTAAAAGAGCTAAGCTTACTGAGCTGAGATCACTGAGTGCTGTGTTAACTAGTGGGGGAGCCTGAAGATCTATCGCTAAGCGACTGGCAGAGCGGAACAGTTTGCAGCATGTTGGAGCAGCCCACGGAACAGTGAGCGGAGTGGAGCGGTTTGCAGGGACGGCTGAAGCGGTTCACGGGTCGGCTGGAGGAGCGGCACAGCTGGAGGAGTGGAGCCGGTCATGGTGAAGGCTGCAGCAAAACTCCACGGAGAGGCGGAGCAGTTGGCCCCTGGCCCACGTAAGGTGCCTCTTAACACCCTGTGTGTGTGCCCCCCCGATTTCCACCCAGGCTGGGGGAGGGGGAAACTCTGCAGATAAACTTTTGAACTCTGGGACTGCACTGACCAGAGACAGAGACTTTGGGGTTGTTGGACTTTGGGGTGATTGGATTTAAGACCCTAAGGGGGAAAGGACATTGCCAAACATACTTGGAAGTGGGTTGTTTTTTTTTTGCTCATGGTTTGTGTTATGAATCCTGTTTGTGGTGTTTCTCCAACGTAATGCCACATTGTTTCCCTCCTTTATTAAAAGGATTTTGCTACACTCACACTCCATGCTTGTGAGAGAGGAAGTATTGCCTCCTAGAGGTGCCCGGGATGGGGGGTAGGTAATTGTCCCAGGTCACTGGATGGGGGCTCGAGCCGGTTTTGCATTGTGTTATTGAAACGGAACCCCTGGATACTGAACCCGGCCCTTGTTACTGCCACCTCAGAGGGGCAGAAGGGTTACATGTAAAAGAAAGCATAGAGTCATATAGAGTAAAAATCTTAATGAATCAAACTGTACCAGAGAATCTCTATGGATAGAAATTCCATGCTTGAATACTAACAATATAGAAATAGACTAATGACCACCTGACCAGGATGGTTACGGTGACTGTGAAATGCAGGCCAGAAAAGAATTTGAAAAGCTACTAGCAAAAGACTTACAATTAATTTTGTGTAGGTCAGTAGCAGGAATCTTGACAATCAGTGTGACCACTGGACAATCAAGATGCTAAAGGAGCATTCAAAGAAGACAAGGCCATTGTGGAGAAGCTAAATGTATTCTTTGCTTTGGTCTTTATGGCAGAGTATGTGAGGATGATTGTCATACCTGTGCTAGTCTTTTTAGAGCTGAGAAACTGTCCCGGATTGAGGTGTCAATAGAGGAGGTTTTGGGACAAATTGATAAATTAAACAGTAGTAAGTCACCAGGGCCAAATAGTATTCATCGAAGAGTTCTGAAGGAACTCTTACATGAAATTGCAGAACTACTAACTGTTGTATGTAACATATTGCTTAAATCAGCCTCTGTACCAGAAGACTGGAAGATAGCTCATGTAATGCTGATCTTTTTTAAAAAGACTCCAGAGGTGATCCTGGCAATTACAGACTTGTAAGCCTAACTTTAGGACCAGGCAAATTGGTTGAAACTATAGGAAAGAACAGAATTATCAGACACATAGATGAACATGATATGTTGGGGAAGAATCATGACTCACTAATCTATTAGAATTCTTTGAGGGTGTCAACAAGCATGTGGACAAGGGTGATCCAGTGGATATAGTGTACTTGGACTTTCAGAAAGCCTTTGAAAGGGTCCCTCACCAAAGGCTCTTAAGTAAAGTAAGCTGTCATGGGATAAGAGGGAAGGTCCTCTCATGGATCAGTAACTAGTTAAAAGATAGGAAACAAAGGGTAGGAATAAATGGTCAGTTTTCACAGTGGATAGAGGTAAATAGCTGGGTCCCCCAAGGATCTGTAGTGGGACAAGTGCTGTTCAATATATTCATAAAAGATCTGGAAAAAGTGGATAACAGTGATGTGGCAAAGTTTGCAGATGATACAAGAGTACTCAAAATAGTTAAGTCCAAAGCTGACAGCAAAGAGTTACGAAGGCGTCTCACAGAACTGGATGACTGGGCAACAAAATGGCAGATGAAATTCAGTGTTGATAAATGCAAAGTAATGCACATTGGAAAACATAATCCCAACTATACATACAAAATGATGGGGTCTACATTAGCTGTTACCACTGAAGAAAGAGATCTTGGAGTCATTGTGGATAGTTCTCTGAAAACATCTCCTCACTGTGCATCGGCAATCAAAAAAGCGAACAGAATATTGGGAATCATTAGGAAAGAGATAGATAATAAGACAGAAAATACCATATTGCCTCTATATAAATCCATGATTTGCCCACACCTTGAATACTGTGTGCAGTTCTGGATGCCCCAGCTCAAAAAAAGATATTTCATTGCATGGGGGCTATCCAATGATCAATTCTGCCAAGTTCTTTTGAAAATTCTGACAATAATTTGCACTTATTTAACACCCAGAATCAGAGGACCTCAAAGCACTTGATACAAGCAGGTGTGTATTATTATCCCTGTTTTACAGACATGGTAATTTAGGTGCAGAGAGGTAAAGTGACTTGCCCAAGATCACACAGCAAGCTAGTTGTAGAGTCAGCGGTAGAATGTAGGATACCTCACCCATAGTCCTCTGCTGTTGCCCTGTTCATTTCATAACCGAAACAGGAAGACATGTAGGGGTTTCATTGTTAATTATGCATAAAGTTGCAGTCTTTTGACTTCCAAATGAATGGCTGTTGTTGGCCGATGATGAGATAATTGGTGAGAATTGTAGATGGATGTTACTATTAAGGTACAATAGAACTATCTGCTTTTCACTCGCTCTTGATAATAGTGAAACGTGGCCTAGCAGAGAAATGCCACACTCCACCTTTGAGCAATTTGTTTTTCATTAGAATCTGCAAATCTCTTTTGTTTTTTTTCCCTTAGGAAAAATAAATGATGTAACCTTTCCTTCCTCTTCAAAAGTGAAACCCCTCAAACCAAGCAAACCGCTAATAAAAAGTGCATCACTCTGAAGGGAAATAGATCTGTAAATGTAACATATTTTTTCCCGTAAGTGTTCCTGGTGTCTCAGAGGTGGCTTATTCAGATATACCACCAAGCTGTGGCATATTTAACTATACTGAGACTGAGCCATGAGCAGACTTTTCTTTAATGAATAGAAGAATAAATGTAGGCCTCAAATCAGTGTAACATCATGCAGTCTGCAAAAATTACTGATGTTTCTCTTTCAAATTGCTCCTTTCACTTTTTGTCACTATAACACAAACATGGAACTGAATCAAAATGCTGGATCTGAATACACCCAAACTTGGGGAAGGTTTGACCCTAGATCTGAACTTCATGGGAAAATCTTGCGTTCAGATACACCAATGTAAGTAGAATTATTTGGGTGAGTTACGCTGGATTCACTGATGGGAGGATTTAGCCCTGTTTCTGGCCCCTATCACTGTAACAGGATAAACCCCAGATCTGAACCACTCACAGCACTGACATTCAGTCCCCTGTCTGACCAATGCAGATGGCTGTGGATTCTATCCCCATAATGAAACCCCATATCTGATCTCTCTGTCTTTCTGAAGTTTGGGTTCAGATCCAAACCTTGTAACTCAGAGTGCCCATTAACTCCTAGAAATGCCCTTGTTTTTACTGGCTATGCTCTCTGTCAAGGATAGGTCAGGTATGTATAATAGAAATGCTGAGTGATAGAGGCAAGTGCGAGGAGAAGAGAATGGAGTGGGGCTTTTTTGTGTCAATTTTTGTGTCCCCCAATTGTACTAACAGGAATTTGTCTAACAAGTGAAATACTTTATGAAAATAAAATCTTAAAGCCACAACAGCTGATGATGTTTTGTTGCTTTAAAATGGACAGAATACGCTATCCTCACTTTCCCCTGGAGCATTACAACTCAGAGGTTTTGGGTTTTTTTTACCCGGGCCATGTATAGTCCATGGTTCCCTGACCACAGAATTCACTTCTTCCTCTCTGTATTGCTGCAGAATTATGCACCAGAATCTTAACTTTCATTTTAAAAAATGTGTCTAGCCTTCCTGGTTGTGCAAATAACTCTGGAAGTGTAAACTGGAGTATAACCAACGCAGTGACGTCTTCCTGAGTCTGCAGACAGCCTGAAACAAGAGTTCTGTGATGTATGAGCTGCTCCTTTGTCTCAACAGGTGCTGTGAACTCTGACAGCAAAAGATTAAAATTGAAATGGCATTTCACTGCTAATCACTGTAGCAGAAACATCCAAATAATGTACTTATCCCCCTCAATCCAAAACCGCCTTCTACGCCGCCCCATGGTGTCAAAACCCACCAGCTGTTTTTGTGACTTCTCTGACGCAAATAGGCTTTGTCAATACAAAGACAATGCTTTGGTGATGCAAAAGTCTGCGGCATATTGAAAACTGAAGATGTGGGAAAGGTGTAAACTAAATGGATTTCAATACAGAATAAGTAAAACAGGGCTACTGTACGGATGCATTATTGATTGTTATATTAAATTAATGGAAAACCTTAATTTTTAAATGTAATGACACTGCCGTAGTTTCTTTTCAGTCTGTTCCATCTGCGTGCAGCCCAATCCCGATTCCTTTTCGTACAGTTTGGTCCAGCTTGCCACAGAGCACACACTAAATTATTTGTTTGGAACCAATTGTGTAAAATAGGCCCTGCGTATTTATTTACTTTCTGGATTATTGCAGTATTTTAGTTGGGAAGGACATGAGACTGCTCTGCAACATTTATGAATACTATATGCTCTATATGTGTCTGTTTTAAGGGAGGTAACTGTATGAAAACATGGGGTGGATTCAAGGCAAGAAAGAGTATAATGGCTTCAGATAGTTACCCGTTTGCCAACACTTAAACCACCCTTCAGGGGCCATTGGCTTTGAGGTTCTACTTCCAACCACCTGCAGAGCTCACCAGCCTAGATTGCCAAGGGAAAGGATCCCAGGTTGTAAACACAGGAGAACCAAATGCCTGAAAGGACGTCTGGGAGGATACAAGTGACACTCTTGGGAGGTTGTTGGGAGAGACAATGAAGAGAGTCTTTGCCAAGGGATGGCAAGCCTTGAGGTAAGGTAGGCGTGTGCATAGATCTTTTCTTGTTTTAAAAACCTTTCGCTCTTTTGCTATCCTTTGTTCATGCTGTTAAGAGAAGGGAAAGTGCCTGGTCACTGAATACACCACTGGTCAGAGCTCCCAAAGGGAAGGCTTGCAGCTAGTGATGAATCCAGTCAGACCCGCTGGGTAAGCACAATTGATCCTCAGCGTACTATAGCCTGGGATCTGGTGGGGGAATCTCAGAATTCCATCCCAGGAGGTGCACGAGGCCTGAGGGCTAAGGCCGGTGCACTCAGAGACACCAGAGGAGGCAGCAAAGATGTAGCTAGCTCTCTAGCCATGACACCGGTATCTTCAAATTCTAAGCAAATAATAGGTGATTCTAGGCTGACCCAATATGTTTCCAGTGGCAGATACTCTCGAGGATGCTAGGGGATTTGAGTCAAGCCATCCCACTGACCTACCTCACCTTCCAGGATTGTTTTTGTAGCTCACTGGTATGGAAATGCTGCTCCATTTTTTACATAACACTTCTATTATTCCTAGTCTGCCTAGGTTGGCAAGGACCCCCTTTGTTATAGACACTGGAACATACTGTACCGAACTGACCTGCAGATGTGTCACAAAGACATTTCTATATTTAGTGCTTCAATGGATTTTGAAGCTAGAAGGGGAGCGCTACAGTGCCAAACAGATCAATACCCATTTGCATAGTAATACAGACTCTTTCTACTAACTTTGGGTGTGATTCCTCTCTGGGCTTCCCATTTGCATTGGCAGGGGATAAATTACCAAACCCCTCTTCCGTGCTCAGTGAGCATCATTGACTGTCATGTGGGGGTGGGTTAAGCCATGACTCTGCCCATGCCATCCTCACTTTTATCTGCTTCAGAGCTCCTACTTTCCCAATCCCTATGTCCATGACCTTCAACCTGGGCATAGTCTATGTGGGTGCATCGGGGGCATAGAGGGGGGATTAAGAACATAAGAATGGCCGTATCGGGTCAGACCAAAGGTCCATCTAGCCCAGTATCCTGTTTACCGACAGTGGCCAATGCCAGGTGCCCCAGAGGGAGTGAACCTAACAGGCAATGATCAAGTGATCTCTCTCCTGCCATCTATCTCCATCCTCTGACAAACAGAGGCTAGGGACACCATTCCTTACCCATCCTGGCTAATAGCCATTTATGGGCTTCACCACCATGTATTTATCCAGGTCCCTTTTAAACACTGTTATAGTCCTAGCCTTCACAACCTCCTCAGGTAAGGAGTTTCACAAGTTGACTGTGCGCTGCGTGAAGAAGAACTGCTGTTTGCGAGATTGGCCCCAATATCTATTACCAGGGGCGGCTCCAGGCCCCAGCACGCCAAGCGCGTGCTTGGGGCAGCAAGCTGCGGGGGGCGCTCTGCTGGCGCCGCGAGGGCGGCGGGCAGGCTGCCTTCGGTGGCTTGCCTGCGGAGGGTCCGCTGGTCCGGTGGCTTCGGCGGACCTCTGAAGCCGTGCTTGGGACAGCAAAATGCCTAGAGCCGCCCCTGCTATTACAATAAATGGTTAAAATAAATCGCCAAATTCTGTGCAAAATACAGACTCATTCTAAACCAATGGTTCATCTAATGTAAAGCCCTGGGCCAAATTCAATCCTGGTGTTACTGTGCTGTATTCTGATGAAGTCAGGTAAGGGTTTGGTACACAGTAAATGACAGATTATGCAACGGTTGTCTGTAGTTTATGTAAAGTAATCATGTAAGAATGGATTTGCTAGGCAGAGTGAATCGACAATTACACTAACTCCATGTTCTCCTTTGAAAAACTGATTTTTACTGAGTGAAACCAAAAGTCATTCAGAGGTGTGGAGGGTGAGCCGAACATGACAGAATACAGCTTTCTGCTTCACTGCTTGTCTCTATGAATCTTACCTTCTGTCCATAACCAACAGCACTTGCAACAGAGAGACCATGTCTAGGGAGAGAAATCACGTAGGTGTGGGAGGAAAAGCCTGGAAAAGTCACTGGAACTAAGCCCAAGAATCCTGTTGCTTGGTTTAGAAATGGATCTGTCTCAGTGGGAGTGATAAATGACATGGTGGAATATGAGGAGTTCTGATGGGAAGTGTGGGGGTTCTGAAGAGAGGAGCTGATGGAGGTATGGATGGGGTGGGTGGATGGATGGGGTAAAATGTACCCTTGTTTGGGGGATGTAGAGTGTGGTGCACACATCTCAAATAATAGTTAGGAACGTCATTCAGTTCCTTGAACAGAATGATCTGCAGAAAAAGTGGAAAGGTTTGATATTGCATTCTGAGGAATAAGTAAAAATCCATTCGCTTAGAGTTGAAGAGCCACCACTGGCCTAGTGGATAAAACACTGGATTGGGATTCAGGAGAAGTGGGTCTGATGACCAGCCACAGGCTCCCGGTGTATCCCTGGGCAAGTCATTTAATCTTTCTGTGCCTCAGTTCCCCATCTGTAAAGTGGGAGCAATACTTCACAGGAGTGTTGTGAGGGTAAATCTGTTAATGATTGTAGGCACTCAGATACTACAGTGATGGCAGCCTGGGAAGTACATAGATAGCTTGGGCTCCATGCAGATGATAGGGGTTACATAAGCTGTCCTGTGCCAACGCCAGCCCAGGGGACCCCTCTTGAAGTCACAGTTCCTCCCAGGCTCCCTGTAGTGCTTTCTTGGGGTGTGTTTCCCCCCCGCCTCAGCAAGAGAGAGACTTGCTGGTGCTAAACTGGGTGATAGCTCTGACTGCTAACCACCCCAGACAGACTTCTCAGGACTCTGCCAGCCCTTACTTTGCCTTGCAGGTTAATATTTGGTCCACCCCTGTCCCCTAACTTCCTAGAAGCGTCCCCTTGTAGAGTGCAGCTCCTGTCACTGGGCACTCTCGGTAATTTCCAAGTCTGCTGCTTCCCAAGAGTCTGCATACACACCAGCTTGCTTGATTCAACTGGGAAGGCATGTGCTACTTAATATCACAGCACTGCAATGACTTTATAGTAAAAGGAGAATAAGCTTATTAACAAAGAACAGATTCAAGTGAGTATTGAGTAAGAATAATGGAAACACTGATGGTTACAAATAAAACAGAAGTATAACATGCTTCTAAGAGACCGATCGTTACTTTTAAACAGGCTAAAACCTTTGTCTAAGATAAGTTTCTAACCTAAAGGATCCGCTCAGTATCAACAGCCCTCAGGGCCGGGATCGAATTTTCATGGATGCGAAAGGTGCTGTTCTTTTTGCTCCCTCAGTAATGGGTAACCAAAAGGTTCTTGTCCCTTCTTATAGGCCAGCAAACCTTTGAAATGAATCTCTGTGAAGCGAACCCCTAGATAAGCTCCTTGTTTCTTGCTGCTGTGTTCCGGGGTGCTTTGACACCAGGCTGCGTTCTCATCCGCCTGTTAACTTGTTTTTCCTGTTTAACCTCAGATGCAAATGAACTTCCATCATATTTGGCTTACCCTGATCAATGTACATCAGAGATCTAGGCACAGGGGTAAATCAACATTCCTTTGCGTCTGGGAAAAACTTATCAACTCTGCCTGGTTACATAGCTCAAACCTGTTTTTAGTATGTACATTCAGCTTCTTGACTGGCAGTCATACACACATCACACAATGCTTGTGATGACCAGTATGATATAAGCTTTCATTTGATACCTCACATGGCATTTTTAATAAGTAAATACTATGACAGCAGTGGGTTAAGTGTAGTGAGTTTATCAGGCTTGCTAGGAAATTGCTGTTCCATGACAGTGAACCCTTTGCCAGTTGGCTTTTAGGGGCTCTGAGGGTCATGCTCTTCTTTTGCTCTGAGGAGAGAGTAAGTTGCTTCACCCTTCTTTGGGGCATGGCTTACATCCCACGCTCACCTGGCCACCTCTGACAGCCTGTTCATGGGAGGGCAGAGCCATAACTTCACCCACTTCTGCTCTCTCCTCACCCACTTGCTTGTCTAGGGTTGCATTGGGAGGGCCGGCCCTGCTCTTGCTGCATCCAGGAGCTGCTAGGCAGAGATGGGTTCTTACTCCTGTGGGCAGCCATGTGGCCAGACCCATCGGCTATCCTTCAATAGCCACGTGACAATTCCTAGAAAGAGAGAAGGATACGTATCTCAGTGGCAAACACTGCTCTTAGTATTCTGGTGCAAATCCAGAGGGACTCCATGGATTTCTTTACCCTGCCTGACAACATACAACTGCTCTGTTAGGAAAATAAAGAACAGAGGCTTTGCAAGCTCTGCTTTTGGTTCTTCTAATGTAAGCCAGAGCTCACACAGTGCATGAAGGCATCTGTGACCTGCAAAAAAAATATGTGAGGTTTCTTTACATGGTACAGCAATCTGTGATTTGTTGTCCTTGCTGCTAATAAAATAGTAGGCTTAGATAAATTAGCTGGAATATATCTGCTCACCTTCACTGTCAAAATATATCCTTGAAATATATATTTAGATTCAGTAGCCTAAAATGGCATAGTTCAAAGCTTTCCAGCTCTAACAAACTGTTGATTAATTGTTGTGCTACTTGATCGCTCTCGAAGATCAGGGAAGAATATTGCACTAAAACATGTAGTGTCTTCAAATTAAATATGGGCTCTTAATTGGCAATTTCCATCTCAACTGCTTGAGGTTCTCAACACATGCCAAAAGATTGATGCCACACTGTTATACAGCATATAAATAACTAGGAGCTGTTTGTGTGTGTGTGTAAGAAAAAAATGCTTCTGCGGTTTTAGTTGCAAATATTCCACTAAGCTCCTGCTGAGGCTAATCCTGATGATTTATCCAGCACTAGATCTGGATTCATGGATTGGGATGTGACCTGTCTCTCTTAATTGTGTGCAATCTCTTTGGGATACATATTTCTATATTATCCTCATTTTATCTTTGATAAGTAAAGGTCTAGGGCTACATTTTCAAAAGTGACTGGTGGTTTTGGGGGAGCCATCATAAAGGCTGATTTTCAGAGGGTGGATGCTTAGCACAGGCTTTTTAAAGGTGCCTCAGTGCAGGACCCCCAAAATAACTGGTGACTTTTTGAAAATTTAGGAGTAAAAGTATTGATCATTTAGCCCCTTGGATTTCAGACTGTGGGTGTTGCAAGTACCGTTAGACTATTGTAGAGTAAGGCATTGTGCTGTGTTGTATGAGGGAAATGTTCCAGATCAATCACAATACTTAGCACGTATGTTGTGCTTTTCCTCATCGAAGAGCTTTAAAACTTTTCCTACTCCTTATGGGGTAGATAATATTATCCCCCTTTATGAGGCAGGGAAATAGGAGGCTTGGAGATATGACATGAATTGGCCAAGACCACAGAGAGGATGGCTGTAAAGTCAAGATTACAGTGTTGATAAATTGTAGAGTCAATTGTTTGACCACACTTTGGTTCGTTATGAAATATGTTCAGGAGACCAAATCACCAATATTGGTCTGGTTTACTGCTGTAAGCCAATAGTAATATAGTACAGGATAAAGATTCAATACCACATGAGTCTGTGAGAACCTGTCTCATGTGGTGTTGTTACATTCACCTTACACAGAAAGTCTGCGCCCATAGTTATGCATTTCAGCTAGGAGTATCTATAGGAGATTTTACCAGTTACAAAACTCATAAGAACATAAAAATGGCCATATTGGGTCAGGTCAATGGTCCATCTAGCCCAGTATCCTGTCTTCTGACAGTGGCTAGTGCCAGATGCTTCAGAGGGAATGAACAGAACAGGCAGTCATCGAGTGACCCTGTCCACTCCCAGCTTCTGGCAAACAGAGGCTAGGAACACTCAGAGCATGGGGTTGCATCCCTACCCACCTGGTTGAGGTCTCAGGTGTAGCCCTTGTGTTGAACTTCTGCACTGGGGTGAATTTCTCCCAGAGAGAACACTGATATCCAAACTTGGAGAAAGATAAGGTTGGCGGATAACAACTTTGAGGCAGATCATCCTTAGAGGTTTAGCTGATGGTTCTGACTACTGTCTACCTAATGTAGAGTAACTGAATTGACAGGATCTGGATTATGAAAGTTGGATCTGTTGGAGTGAATGTTCTTCTGTATAATGACAAGACCATACATACAAAATATAATTATTAGCCCTGCTTCTGTCTTCTATTGTGTTGTACGAGGTGCTGGCAGAGCAAACGTGGCTTCAGATTTGCAAATGGGAAAGAACATACAACACCCATCTGACCTTCCCAGAGAAGGATGTAACTTGTTTCATGGGCTCTGTCAGATACGTTCTTCTGTGTCTATATGCCCTGGTGCCATTGTTTGGCATGGAATTACCTGCGCACCCAAAAAGCCTGAGTGATGCTTGCTGGCTATGTAAAGAAGTCTATTCTATTCTATTAGTCTGCTATATCGTTGCACAGTTGGCATCTTACAAGCAGGTTTTGTATTCAATTACACTGGAAAACAGATTTGATTGGCATGCTAAGGCCACTAGAGTCATGGCAAAGCCATCAGTTATCAGTGTAGGTGTAAATAACACCACCGGTTTGGGTGATAAAGTTACCTATTGAAAATCCAGCTGCTAGGGGAGGGGATAGGCAGCCATAATTAACTTCCAAATCCATGTCTTACATTTATTTCCCTATTCCATGTGTTCTTATTGACTGATGTGCTGCTTGTGTGCTGACCGGTTAAATAAACCCCCAGCCTAAAATAAATCTGTGAATCTGTGCAAGACATTCAAAACATGGAAGAGACGAGCCAGGCTTAGTTGGCCAGGTTCAGACCATCGTGCTGATGTGTCCATTCTCCTCTGTCATCTGCTGGTTCTTCATTCACTCCTGCAAGTTCTCGCTCATAGAACATGGTGTCTTCCTCAGCGGCAAAATTTATATCAACCTAACATCTGGTTGATTCCAGCCATGTATTTCTGGGTTCTGGGTCTTACCTGCCATCTTCCACCTCTTCTCTAGCCTCCTAAGGATAGGTACCTATTCCGCCTTGGTGTTGTTTCCATCCAGCAGAATGAGAAAAGACAACTTCTCTGAAGACCTGAGGCTCTGATGTGGCTTACCAGAAAGTATTTCAGTGCCCTAACTGGGTCTGAAGTCATAAAAGTAGACTCCTTCCAGTGATAGAACAGTTGTCCTAGTTTCAGACGGTTATTACTGGCTTCTGTTTCATTCTGTACAACCATCAAGGACCTCAAGTACCAATGGTGGGACACTGCAGGATGTAACAAAGAGGAAACTTTCCTCTTGTAAGGCTGTCCTTGGTGACACCAGGGGAGGATCATTCCAAAAAAATCCCTTCCCCATGTCATGAGGAAATGGTATCCTCCACTCTTGCTTGTTTCACTGTCAGTGGTCAGGAAGGGCCTGCATGAGTACAAGTGCCTCTTTGACTGTTCAAACCAACTGTATGGCACATGGTAGCTAAAAATGTATTCCAGTTTAGGACTCTAATTCCTTCAGGAAAAACAGTTAATCATTGTAGGGAGCTTCTATGTATGGGGGAGGGGAAGTTAAGAATTCATTTTTGGCCAGCGGGGACTTTGATTATTACGGTGTGCACCTCTCCCCCATGAGTCATTTGTATGCATTTCACTGTCAAGATGTTTGAAACCCCACAATGCCTTTTCCTCAAGGGAGCTTACAGTCAAACTTATGCAAACTCTTTCTTCTCAGGTGCCTCCCGATCATCTGTCACCCGATGCAAGCCAGGAGCCAACTGCCCCATCACACGCAGTGGCATCAGTAGGCAGCTCTCCCCTTTATCTGTTGCTGAAGATTCTGCTGCTCCCATTCTTGAGCTGCAGAGTCGAAGCCCCTCTGGAATTTGCCGGCACAGCAGAGTCGAGAGGCAGATCAGATCAGGTAGGAACAACAGCTGCATATCTGGCACAGTGAGATGCCTGCAAAAGGCCGCTTTCGTCTGTCTTGGAAGGATGCCGTGGTTGGTGCAATGTCAGAAAGCATTGACATGGTTTCCTGTACCGTGTGCAACACAGCCACACGAAAGCCATTCCTTTGTCTGTTGCAAATTGGGGTTTGGAGGGATTGAAGAGTGGAGGGGGAAAAGAGGCATGGTCCCTAATAGGAATATATGCTTTAGTATCTGAGAAGTAGTATCTGAGAAGCCCAATAGTCATGGAAGACCTTTAAAGGATGATAAATAATAACACGCAGTTTTACATAATGGTTGTGTTTCCTTAGCTTCAGCCAGGCCAGAGCCCAGGGACTCTTAAAAGCCAGTTCTATTCCTTCTCAAAGCCACTGGCCCTCTCACCTCAGACCATGGATGCTCTGAAGAGGAGGAAGAGAGAGAGCAAGAGGTGGAATGATATCTAGGCGAGACCATCAACCCCAGCTCAGATCACCAGTCAGCTGCTGAGGAAGACATCAGGGCTAACCGCAGGATGTAGCCTCCCCCTTTACTGCAGCAGTGTAGCCCAAGTAAACCTGTAGGTATGGTGCTGCCTCTGGTTTCTCCATCAGCAGATCAACCTGGGCACTGGTGGCTCCTTCATCCATGTGGGTGGGATGGACACAACTATGATGTATTGGCCTGAGGCAGAGTTTTCAAGTCTGCTGAATTCTTCTAGAAGGAGGAGAGCAGTTGGGACTGAAATAGCATCATTGCCCAAGCTCCTTGGGAAAACTGTGGCGTCAAAGAGGAGGGGGCGGAGACTGAACCTCCCAAACAACATTGAGAATGTGGGAGATGAGTCTCCTCTTCTGTCTATCCATTGCCCAAACTCTGAGAAGAGGTAGCCATTTCTAGTGTTCCAATCAGCTGGGTAAACTGAGGGAGCTAGTAATCCTGTAGAAAGAATGTATATGATGACAAAAAGGGAATTCAATAGAGAGTTGCAGAGAGAACTGCTGGATATCCTGGAAAAATATCTGAGATACCCTGAGACAACAGTGCATAGCATGCAAGAAGGATCATACCCAAGACACTAGAGACCTGATTCTGATCTCACCTATATTGGTGATTGGGACTGACTTCATTCAAGCCAACACCTGTGTAAAACCAAAATCAGAATCAATCCTGAGTTCTCTAAGGAAGGACCTTGGTTCCTCTGAGGAGTGGTAGTGCCCTGACCTGATTCTCCTTGAACTTGGCACCCTATTACTTTTGACTGCATCCCCTTTCAGTTCTGAGCCTCCCTTTCTAAGGAGTAAGATCTGAGCAAGGTTGTCTTGGGAAAGTACTGTAGCTAGACAGGGACAGTATAAATGCACATGAGGAGTAGTCACAAAGAAAGCATAGTGACCTAAACTTCAGTTAAAGCTGCCCTCTCTCTACAAGATGGATGGCAGACATTGATGCATTTAGAAGAGCAGCCTGTGCGTTATGCTGTTTCACGTACCATTCCTTTGCAAGACCTTTTTTTTTTTTTTACCATATTGTCATTCAGGCATCATAAGCAAAGACTATGTTAGCAATAGCAAAAAGTTAAACACAGAATGTATGGGGTTTTCTGGTCACTAACTGCTTTCCAATACCGTGTTCCTCTGGCCACAACGTCTTATCAGTTCTGTCCCTTTTCCTCTGTGCTTCTTGGCTCCCCAAATTTGTTTCCGTGTCCATGACTGGTGATGTTTATTGCTGTGTTGCTGATTGGATTAATTGCAGGCACAGAGGAGCTCTGCCATCTTGGTGGTTGTGAAAAGTTATTTACTGGTTGCTTTGACTGATGTGTGTGTTTATTTTGTGGTAGCTCACGCTTCAGCATCTGCACATTGGTTCTGCTTCCCTGCCCAGGCCTGGCTCCAGCCTGATGGCCAGTAGAAATGGAATCTTTGGAAATATCCTACCCATTTAGTATGGATTTATTTATGCCCGTTATACATGTAGGCCACCCTCTTGGAATCCAGGCCCCAGGCTCGTTATTCAGAATTCACATGCATCCAACGAAGTGGGTATTCACCCACGAAAGCTCATGCTCCCAAGCGTCTGTTAGTCTATAAGGTGCCACAAGACTCTTTGCTGCTTATTCAGAATTGTTATTGTTTTTTTATCTTTGCTGAGGGATGAGACTTTTGAAGTGCTTAAGTGATTCAGGAGCAGAAATCCCATGGACTTTTGAAGGAACTTTTGCTACTTAGGTTATTCCACCATATAAGATTAATCAGACCAGAGGCTCATGTACCTTTTCGAGCCAAGCAAGAACTCACAAGGAGTGTATGTTTCTGTTATTTTCATTAACATCCTGTGACAGGGTCAGGTCAGATGGCTACAGGAGATAGAAGGCAGATATATTAGCCCCAGATTAAGTAGGTCCCCTTTCCCTGGGTATGGTAACAGGGAAGGTTCCAGAACAATCAGGAGCTTTCTAGAAACAATTAAGGCAGACAGGCTGATTAGAACACCTGCAGCCAATCAAGAGGCTGCTAGAATCAATTAAGGCAGGCTAATCAGGGCACCTGGCTTTAAAAAGGAGCTCACTTCAGTTTGTGGTGTGTGTGTGAGGAGCTGGGAGCAAGAGGTGCAAGGAGCTGAGAGTGTGTGCTGCTGGAGGACTGAGGAGTACAAGCGTTATCAGACACCAGGAGGAAGGTCCTGTGGTGAGGATAAAGAAGGTGTTTGGAGAAGGCCATGGGGAAGTAGTCCAGGGAGTTGTAGCTGTCATGCAGCTGTTACAGGAGGCACTATAGATAGCTGCAATCCACAGGGCCCTGGGCTGGAACCCGGAGTAGAGGGTGGGCCCGGGTTTCCCCCAAACCTCCCAACTCCTGATCAGACACAGGAGGAGTTGACCCAGACTGTGGGTTCCACCAGAAGGGAAGATCTCTGAGGTGAGCAAATCTGCCAATAAGCACAGGACCCACCAAGGTAGAGGAGGAACTTTGTCACAGTCCACATCCGGGACTGCAAAATCCACACCAAATGCTAATAATAACTTCACGCACAGTTATAGTAATTACATAGTTGTTTGGTAATTGGAAAATGTAGGGCTCGTGCAAAGGTGTTTTATGCCTTCTGTTTCTGTGATTACTGTAACTATTAGATCAATGAGAGTTAATTGCTTGGTAGTTCTGTCTTGCAGGTAACCCCACCTGTGGATATTACATAACATGTTCTGTGCAAGCATCTCCGGTTTGCAAACAAACTATAATTTACCTTTCAGTGGTAGCGGTCAGTCATTATTAGTATGACTAAAATATCATGCTCTGGCTCCTGCCCCCCATCAGTTAAAGGGAATGTTAAACTGACTGCGTTTTTATAAAAACTATCTTTTCAAGTATCAGAGGGGTAGCCGTGTTAGTCTGGTTCTGTAGAAGCAGCAAAGAGTCCTGTGGCACCTTATAGACTAACAGACGTTTTGCAGCATGAGCTTTCGTGGGTGAATACTCACTTCTTCGGATGCAAGCAGTGGAAATTTCCAGGGGCAGGTGTGTATATATAAGCAAGCAAGAAGCAAGCTAGAGATAACGAGGTTAGATCAATCAGGGAGGATGGGGCCCTGTTCCAGCAGCTGAGGTGGCCCCATCCTCCCTGATTGATCTAACCTCGTTATCTCTAGCTTGCTTATATATACACACCTGCCCCTGAAATTTCCACTGCTTGCATCCCGAAGAAGTGAACTCATGCTGCAAAACGTCTGTTAGTCTATAAGGTGCCACAGGACTCTTTGCTGCTTCTATCTTTTCAAAGCACTCTCTGATTATTCTGTGCATGTTATTAATAGACCTTTAATTTTATTTGAACTCTTTTTTCACTATTAAACAATGGAACAGCTAAATAGCTGTGACTTTGGGCACGAACAAGGCTCTGCTGTCCCTGTCTATCGTGAAGTTTGCTGGAATGGCTGCAGTGTTGTGTTTCTATAACTTAACCAGGGCTGGCTCCAGGCACCAGCATTCCAAGCTGGTGCTTGGGGCGGCAATCTGCAAGGGGCGGCAGTCCCTGTTGTTTTGCCCCCAAGCAGCGCACCGAATTGCCGCCGCAGACGGCGGGGGCAGTCCGTGTGCCCTTAGGGTGGCACGTGAGTTTACGTGGTGGCGGCAATTCAGCATCAGCTTCTACGTTTAGCTGTCCGCGGCGGCTTCAGCTAAACATAGAAGCTGCCGCCGAATTGCCGCCGCCGCAGAAACGCGCCTGCCGCCCTAAGGGCACACGGACTGCCCCCGCCCCCCGCGGCTGCAATTCGGTGTGCTGCTTGGGGCGGCGAAAACTGTAGAGCCGGCCCTGAACTTAACTCTTTTATGAGGCTAGATTGTTGGCCTACTGCTCAACCCCCAACCTGGAGGTCCAGTGGGACTTGGGGGTTGGAGGGGCCTGGTCCCTATCCTTTGACCTCTCTGGCTTGGGTGGCCCAATGAGGAATTAAAACTCCTGCTGGTGTACCTCCTTACCATCTATATTCTAGAAAGAGGCCACTGCACAGTTGCAAAATACACTGTTTCCTCATTATAAAGTTCTTGGTTATAATGCATTCTCTGATATAATTAAAAGAAACACTTCCAAGGTCAAATTCACCCCGATGTACCTCTACTAACTTGGTCCACTACGTTTACATAATGTTAATCCTATATAGAATCATAGAATCTCAGGGCTGGAAGGGACCTCAGGAGGTCATCTAGTCCAACCCCCTGCTCAAAGCAGGACCAACCCCAACTAAATCATCCCAGCCAGGGCTTTGTCAAGCCTGACCTTAAAAACTGCTAAGGAAGGAGATTCCACCACCTCCCTAGGTAACCCATTCCAGTGCTTCACCACCCTACTAGTGAAAAAGTTTTTCCTAATATCCAACCTAAACCTCCCCCTCTGCAACTTGAGACCATTACTCCTTGTTCTGTCATCTTCGACCACTGAGAACAGTCTAGATCCATCCTCTTTGGAACCCCCTTTCAGGTAGTTGAAAGCAGCTATCAAATCCTCCCTCATTCTTCTCTTCTGCAGGCTAAACAATCCCAGTTCCCTCAGCCTCTCCTCATAAGTCATGTGCTCCAGCCCCCTAATCATTTTTGTTGCCCTCCGCTGGACTCTCTCCAATTTATCCACATCCTTCTTGTAGTGTGGGGCCCAAAACTGGACACAAAAGCAACTGCATCAAAGGGAAGTCAAGCTTTGGTCTGAAATCCTGCCTTTCTCACATGTTGTTATGTTGAACTGCTCCATTACAGAACTCATGATGATGTATCCTATCTTCACAGCTGGTGTATGCTAAAGAAACCGATACTATAGCAGAAATTATGAATTCCTAGAAATGGATCCATTTTGCCTGTAACTCTCCTCTCTTTTTTTTTTTTTTTTTTTCAGGAGAAGAAGGGACACAAACCCATACCGAGAACAACAGTCAAGAAAACCAAGCACAGACCCGGTGTCAGTCTTGCACATCTACATTTCTTAAGGTTGTCTGGGGATTTCTAATAATCTTATCAGTCTCATCCTCTTGGGTTGGAACCACACAGATTGTGAAAATCACATATAAGAACTTTGACTATCCATTTTTCATGACTTGGTTTTCAACAAACTGGAACATTATGTTTTTCCCCGTTTATTATTCTGGGCACCTTGCAACTGCACAGGAAAAGCAGTCTCCAATCAAAAAATTCAGGTAGGTTTTATTGTGACAATGTCGCTTTAAGTATCTCCATGACTGTTGACTCAAATTACAGCTGTTTTCTTAGACTCTAGCTATATAGTTTGCTTTTTGGTGTGATGGTGCAGAATAAAGATCACACTTTATTTTAAGGTCCCAGTCATATATAGTGTATTAGAAGTTAATAGATTATTTACATATGCTTGAATAAATGGTTAATTTTTATAGATTGTTATTGAGTTCAACAGGTTAATTGGTTGCTTATAACCATGGCTTATAAACATGGATTATACCTTGTATTGATGTGCTTATAGCCATCTATAACAGATACTATCTGCATCTGTAACATACAGCCTTAATATAAAGTCTGACCAGAATAAATCAGAGCTGGCCAAGATGAAGCTTAAAGCTGGGGAGACGGAAGATTGCGGCTTGTCTTAAGGGCTCCTGTAGGGGAATAATGGTATGAAAACCATTTCCCCACACCCCTGTGTTGGCTATCCACATACCAGGCCACAGTCTGCCTTGAGGGGAGTAGGGAGATGGTTTTCATCCCCTTTCCATAAAAGCTGCTTCCCACCATGCTGGGAGAGCCAGGGAAGGAATTGTGAACTACAGAGTCACAGTCTGCGCTTTGGACAAAGCAGCTACACGCTGCCCCTTGCTATGGGCTGAGAGTAAAGTCAATCTAGCCTGAAGTGAAGAAATGCTGGGAGCATAACTGCAGTTATAATTTTAGGTTATATGGGCAGTGACATAAACATCTAGGGTTGCCACCCATCTGGTTTTTACCCAGATAGTCTGGGTTTCGGCTTGTCTGTCTGCGTGCCATTTGAGAAGCCCTGATGTCCCTTTTTTTTAAAATCTGGGAGGTGGAGAAGGAGATGAGGCCTTGGGAGAAGAGGTGGAGAAGGGGGTGGAGTTTTAGGGGAAGAGGCGTGGCTTTGGGGGAAGAGGCGGAGCAGGGGGTGAGGCCTCAGCAATCTGGTTACCAGACATTAGAAAGGTGCAACTCTATACAAATCCCTGTTCCTCTCCAGTAGCCAACTTGCTCCAGGGACTGCAACCAAATTCGACTCACAAGAGATAAAACATCCTGCCAAAGCAATCGTAGGGCGATTTTAAACAAGGACCAGAGTCGGATACCCTTACACTTGTTTGGTAACACCTTGCCCTGCAAGCAACCCCACTGGTTTCAACAGTGTCTGTGAAGTAAGGTATTAGCCAATATATGGGTATCAGATTCTGGTCTGGACTCCTTACTGAGGGTGGAATGATACTTCCATTGAGAACACTAGGTGTTTTAACAGCAGCAGGATTGGGGCCTATGGCCCAAATCCCTCACTCTGATGCTCTTGTAGGGATCCCAGGTCTGAAGTTGGACTTAAGTTATTATTTACATCATATCAGTCCATCTAAAATTGGACAGTTGCAATTAATTAATTGCTGCGCCAAAGATCACAATGGTTTGTGCAAGAACGATCCCTTCATCCTGCTTCTTCCTAAACTGGGATGGTTTGTGAGAACATCAACCACTATCTGTTTGGCTTCTGTGTGTGAGGCTAGGAAGGGGAACGTAGTCCCATAATGGTAAATATAGAGCAAATGAATGAACGTCAGGGTGAATGCTGTGCCATTATCTGTGTGAACAAATCGTTTCTGTGTGTAAATCAGTGTCTGATTATACATCCACCACAACAAAAGTCTGAAAATAAACCATTTGTGCAGCCTGCAAATACTTATATTATTAAGAAAGCCCACCTCCCCTCTACCTGTTCATACACCCCGTACTCACTAAAACATTGATGCCCTGTAGTATGCTCCTGGACACGGTGAAACAGTGTTTTACAATTTTATTTGAAATAATGTACTTTCTGGGCCTGATCTGAAGTCAATGGGTCAGGCCCTGAAAAGGAAGATGCTGCTTTGGTTGATGTTGACTGGATGTATAATACTTATCAGCTGAATGTAGACTGTGTGGGCCTGATCCTGGAAGCTGAGGAGCATCTCCTGCTGAGTATCCTGAGAATAGAATGCTCAGCACCTTGAGGGATCCATTGCCTCTGGGCCATATGTCTGGTGTAGTGGGGTTTCAATATATTCTTATCCAAACTACAGGGATTCTATTGTCAGCTCCTCCCCACCCACACAATGCCCTCCAGGGATCTCCCTCACATGCACCACCTAAATGTAACTAGGACATTCTGGGAGCCTTGACCCACACTCACAAAAGGCCCACGGATTAAAAATAAACCAACAACCCAAATCTTTAGAGCCCAATTGTCCCAGTTGGATAGATGTATGTGCGCGCATATGGGAATTTTATGCACACAAATACCAGATGAGCAAATGCAATTTAAGTATGTGAGCGTGCACAAATGGCAAGTTAGGGGCCAGGGCTAATGTGTATGTGTGTTTGATAGTAGAACATCAGAATTTGCCAACAGATATTCTACAGCTCCCAGAGTGTTTCCAATTCTAGGTATATGGTGAAATTGTGGTATTTCAGGCTCGTGTGTGTGTGTGTGGGGGTGGGTGGGAACTGTAATCGTGGCCAGTGTATCTGATTTACACAGGCACACCGGGAAATTAGGTAGTATTATTATTTGGGTTCATAAATTGGGTGAACCCAAATCTATCTATGTAATTGGGAAAGTCTAGGTGTGAAAAATCATCCCATAATACTATCCAGACTTCTCCTGGTCTCTTGAGGATTTTTGTTTTTCTGATTATTACCATCCTAAAACATCATTTATTGTTTTTAAAATGTATTTATAGTTATTACTTTTGTGCTCTAAGCATTATCCTCGTTAACAAGTTCTCACTTGCGTTTTCTACCATTTATTATTTCCTTGGTGGCTTTATTTTTGTGAAATAGATAATTTGTTTCAATCAAATCTGGCCCATGCTTATCCCTAGGCTAGTAGTGTGTGTGTGTGTGGTGGTTTTTATTTCTGTAGGACAGAGTGATTCACTGGTGGCTTAAACAGGCATGAAATTTTGTCCAATAGGTTCCGCAACAGACCATAACAAATTATGCCCATAACATCTTCTCTATGGCAGTAATAATGTCATCTACTTTCGAAATATCACCCCAGCCTCTCAAAGCCAAACAGAGCCTTTGTTGCTTCTTTTGCATTTAAAAAAAAAAAGTCCTGTTAGGACAAAAGTCTTGGTTTTCAGCTTTGGGTTTGCTGGATTATGAAGGTTAAAGGCTTTGAAACTGTTTTGAAACTCTCACCGCTTACCCTTGAGATTCCGTTTTTTAGTCTCAAAAGTGACTCACTGTTGCAACCTGTCCCCTGAATTTCAATTTGCCATTTTAGCCTTCCCGAGGTGGAGTATTTTAACACAGCTCCTGCTGTTTTCCTACTGGTTGTAGATTAAGTGTAAGGAGCACCTGCCAGAGAGCCTGAAATGTGAGGGAAGCATGAAGCCCGAACTCTTTACGAAGGGCGAGTAATGAAATGTTGTGGAGCTCACAGGGAAAGTGGTCCTCATTAAAAGTCAGCCTTTGCCAATAGTCTACCCACAGTGATATCTGCAGTTGTTCCCTGGAAATAGCTGGATGGCATCTCACATACCAGCATTTTGGTACCAGCATTTGGTAGAACCTCCACCCTGAGCACCCTCCCACACCCTAACTCCCTCCCCGACCCCGCACCAAATGCTGGTACCAAATGCTGGTTCCCCAGTGGTGGGCACTGTAGGCTCTCGAGCGCGTTCTCTCAAGCACTCAATCCAGAATATCTACTGCACCTAGGTGTCCAGGGAAAGCGAGCCGGTGCTGAGTAGCATTGAGGCCCTGATTACAAACATTGTTTATGGCTGCGGGTGCCAGCAAGAGACGACTTCGCTGGGAAGTATCAAATTTCTAGTGACAAGGACGACGCAGGATAATGAGATGCAGTAACTCCTCACTTAACGTTGTAGTTCTGTTCCTGAAAAATGCAACTTTAAGGGAAACGATGTTAAACGAATCCAATTTTCCCAAAAGATTTCATGTAAATGTGGAGGGTTAGGTTCCAAGGAAATTTTTTGGGGACAGACAAAAGGCATTATATACTGTACAGTACTGTACTGTACTGTGGTGGGGAGGTGCCCCTGGCTTACCCCACACAGGCACAGCCCGCTGCAGACAATGAGGCAGGCAAGGATGCTAGGAAGCACCTTGTGCAGCAGCAGCTTCCCCCCAGAAAAACAGGTGCTGACTTTGCCAGGGGGTGCTCCAGGCCCGCCTCTTCCCACCCCTACTCCACCTCCTCCCTGGAGCATGACGCGTCCCCGCTCCTCCCCCTTCCTCCCAGCACTTCCCTGCTGCCAAACTGTGCTGTTTGGCAGCACTTAGGACTTTCTGGGAGGGAGGGGGAGGAGCGGAGACGCGGCGCTTCCCCACTCCTCCTCCTCCCACCAGTGGCGGATTTAGAGTTAGTGGGGCCCTGTGCTCACCTTCATTTTTGGGGAGCATTCTCTCTTATTCCACCCTCCCGCCTGTTTTTCATTCTTTTTTTCTCCATTCTCCTCCTGGGCTCAGGGTGGGGTGCAGGGTCTGGGAGGGAGTTAGGGTGCGGGAGGGCGCTCAGGGTGTGGGTGCGGGGTCGGGGAGGGAGTTAGGGTGCGGGAGGGCGCTCAGGGTGGGGTGCAGGGTCGGGGAGGGAGTTACGGTGCGGGAGGGCAGTCAGGGTGCGGGTGCAGGGTCGGGGAGGGCGTTAGGGTGCGGGAGGGCGCTCAGGGTGTGGGTGCAGGGTCGGGGAGGGAGTTACGGTGCGGGAGGGCGCTCAGGGTGCGGGAGGGCGCTCAGGCTGGGGTGACGGGTCGGGGAGGGAGTTAGGATGCGGGAGGGCGCTCAGGGTGTGGGTGCAGGGTCGGGGAGGGAGTTAGGGTGCGGGAGGGCGCTCAGGGTGCAGGTGTGGGGTCGGGGAGGGAGTTAGGGTGCGGGAGGGCACTCGGTGCAGGTGTGGGGTCGGGGAGGGAGTTAGGATGCGGGAGGGCGCTCAGGGTGCGGGTGCAGGGTCGGGGAGGGAGTTAGGGTGCGGGAGGGCGCTCAGGGTGGAGCTGCGGGGTCTGGGAGGGAGTTAGGATGCGGGAGGGCGCTCAGGGTGCGGGTGCGGGGTCGGGGAGGGAGTTAGGATACGGGAGGGCACTCGGTGCAGGTGTGGGGTCGGGGAGGGAGTTAGGGTGCGGGAGGGCGCTCAGGGTGCAGGTGTGGGGTCAGGGAGGGAGTTAGGATGCGGGAGGGCGCTCAGGGTGTGGGTGTGGGGTCGGGGAGGGAGTTAGGGTGCGGGAGGGCGCTCAGGGTGCAGGTGCGGGGTCGGGGAGGGAGTTAGGATGCGGGAGGGCGCTCAGGGTGGGGTGCGGGGTCGGGGAGGGAGTTAGGGTGTGGGAGGGCACTAAGGGTGCGGGCGGGCGCTCTGGGTGAGGTGCAGGGTCGGGGAGGGAGTTAGGGTGCGGGAGGGCAGTCAGGGTGTGGGTGCAGGGTCGGGGAGGGAGTTAGGATGCGGGAGGGCGCTCAGGGTGTGGGTGCGGGGTCGGGGAGGGAGTTAGGATGCGGGGAGGCGCTCAGGGTGTGGGGTCGGGGAGGGAGTTAGGGTGCGGGAGGGTGCTCAGGGTGTGGGTGCGGGGTCGGGGAGGGAGTTAGGATGCGGGAGGGCGCTCAGGGTGTGGGTGTGGGGTCGGGGAGGGAGTTAGGATGCGGGAGGGCGCTCAGGGTGGGGTGCAGGGTCGGGGAGGGAGTTAGGGTGTAGGAGGGCGCTCAGGGTGGGGTGCGGGGTCTGGGAGGGAGTTACGGTGCAGGAGGGCGCTCAGGGTGGGGTGCGGGGTTGGGGAGGGAGTTAGGGTGCGAGAGGGCGCTCAGGGTGCAGGTGCGGGGTCGGGGAGGGAGTTAGGGTGCGGGAGGGTGCTCAGGGTGGGGTGCAGGGTAGGGGAGGGAGTTAGGATGCGGGAGGGCGCTAGGGTGGGGGTTCAGGGTCGGGGAGGGAGTTAGGATGCGGGAGGGCGCTCAGGGTGCGGGTGCGGGGTCGGGGAGGGAGTTAGGGTGCGGGAGGGCGCTCAGGGTGCAGGGTTGGGGAGGGAGTTAGGATGCGGGAGGGCGCTCAGGGTGCGGGTGCGGGGTCGGGGAGGGAGTTAGGGTGCGGGAGGGCGCTCAGGGTGCGGGTGCGGGGTCGGGAGGGAGTTAGGATGCGGGAGGCACTCGGTGCAGGTGTGGGGTCGGGAGGGAGTTAGGGTGCGGGAGGCGCTCAGGGTGCGGGTGTGGGGTCAGGAGGGAGTTAGGATGCGGAGGGCGCTCAGGGTGCAGGTGCGGGTCGGGAGGGAGTTAGGATGCGGGTGGGCGCTCAGGGTGGGGTGCGGGGTCGGGAGGGAGTTAGGGTGTGGGAGGGCACTCAGGGTGCGGGAGGCGCTCAGGGTGAGGTGCAGGGTCGGGAGGGAGTTAGGATGCGGGACGGCGCTCAGGGTGGGGTGTAGGGTCGGGGAGGGAGTTAGGATGCGGGAGGGCGCTCAGGGTGTGGGGTCGGGGAGGGAGTTAGGGTGCGGGAGGGCGCTCAGGGTGCGGGGTCGGGGAGGGAGTTAGGGTGCGGGAGGGTGCTCAGGGTGTGGGTGCAGGGTCGGGAAGGGAGTTAGGATGCGGGAGGGCACTCGGTGCAGGTGTGGGGTCGGGGAGGGAGTTAGGGTGCGGGAGGGCGCTCAGGGTGCGGGTGTGGGGTCGGGAGGAGTTAGGGTGCGGGAGGCGCTCAGGGTGCAGGTGCGGGGTCGGGAGGGAGTTAGGATGCGGGAGGGCGCTCAGGGTGGGGTGCGGGGTCGGGGCGGGAGTTAGGGTGGGGGAGGGCACTCAGGGTGCGGGAGGGCGCTCAGGGTGAGGTGCAGGGTCGGGGAGGGAGTTAGGGTGCGGGAGGGCAGTCAGGGTGTGGGTGCAGGGTCAGGGAGGGAGTTAGGATGCGGGAGGGCGCTCAGGGTGTGGGTGGGGGGTCTGGGAGGCAGTTTGGGTGCGGGAGGGCGCTCAGGGTGCGGGGTCGGGGAGGGAGTTAGGTGCGGGAGGGCGCTCAGGGTGTGGAGTGCGGGGTCGGGAGGGAGTTAGGATGCGGGAGGGTGCTCAGGGTGTGGGTGTGGGAGGGAGTTAGGATGCGGGAGGCGCTCAGGGTGGGGTGCAGGGTCGGGGAGGGAGTTTGGGTGTGGGAGGGCGCTCAGGGTGGGGTGCGGGGTCGGGGAGGGTGTTACGGTGCAGGAGGGCGCTCCGGGTGGGGTGCCGGGTTGGGGAGGGAGTTAGGAGTGCGAGAGGCGCTCAGGGTGCAGGTGCGGGGTCGGGAGGGAGTTAGGGTGCGGGAGGCGCTCAGGGTGGGGTGCAGGGTCGGGAGGGAGTTAGGATGCGGGAGGGCGCTAGGGTGGGGTGCAGGGTCGGGGAGGGAGTTAGGATGCGGGAGGGCGCTCAGGGTGGGGGGCGGGGTTGGGGAGGGAGTTAGGGTGCGGGAGGGCGCTCAGGGTGCAGGTGCGGGGTCGGGGAGGGAGTTAGGATGCGGGAGGGCGCTCAGGGTGCGGGTGCGGGGTCGGGGAGGGAGTTAGGTGCGGGAGGCGCTCAGGGTGCGGAGTGCGGGTCGGGAGGAGTTAGGATACGGGAGGGCACTCGGTGCAGGTGTGGGGTCGGGGAGGGAGTTAGGGTGCGGGAGGGCGCTCAGGGTGCGGGTGTGGGGTCAGGGAGGGAGTTAGGATGCGGGAGGGCGCTCAGGGTGCAGGTGCGGGGTCGGGGAGGGAGTTAGGATGCGGGAGGGCGCGCAGGGTGGGGTGGGGGGTGGGGGAGGGAGTTAGGGTGGGGGAGGGCACTCAGGGTGCGGGAGGCGCTCAGGGTGAGGTGCAGGGTCGGGAGGGAGTTAGGGTGCGGGAGGGCAGTCAGGGTGTGGGTGCAGGGTCGGGAGGGAGTTAGGATGCGGGAGGCGCTCAGGGTGTGGGGTCGGGGAGGAGTTAGGGTGCGGGAGGCGCTCAGGGTGCGGGGTCGGGAGGGAGTTAGGAGTGCGGGAGGGGGCTCAGGGTGTGGGTGCTGGGTCGGGATGGGAGTTAGGATGCGGGAGGGCGCTCAGGGTGTGGGTGTGGGGTCGGGGAGGGAGTTAGGGTGCGGGAGGGCGCTCAGGGTGGGGTGCAGGGTCGGGAGGGAGTTAGGAGTGCGGGAGGCGCTCTGGGTGGGGGGCGGGGTCTGGGAGGGAGTTACGGTGCAGGAGGGCACTCAGGGTGGGGTGCGGGGTTGGGGAGGGAGTTAGGGTGCGGGAGGGCGCTCAGGGTGCAGGTGCGGGTCGGGGAGGGAGTTAGGGTGCGGGAGGCGCTCAGGGTGGGGTGCGGGTCGGGAGGGAGTTAGGATGCGGGAGGGCGCTAGGGTGGGGTGCAGGGTCGGGAGGGAGTTAGGATGCGGGAGGGCGCTCAGGGTGGGGGGCGGGGTGGGGGAGCGAGTTAGGGTGCGGGAGGGCGCTCAGGGTGTGGGTGCGGGGTTGGGGGGGGAGTTAGGGTGCGGGAGGCGCTCAGGGTGGGGTGCGGGGTTGGGAGGGAGTTAGGTGCGGGAGGGCGCTCAGGGTGGGGTGCGGGGTTGGGAGGGAGTTAGGATGCGGGAGGCGCTCAGGGTGGGGTGCGGGGTTGGGGAGGGAGTTAGGGTGTGGGAGGCGCTCAGGGTGGGGTGCGGGTCGGGAGGGAGTTAGGTGCGGGAGGGCGCTCAGGGTGTGGGTGCGGGGTCGGGGAGGGAGTTAGGATGCGGGAGGGCGCTCAGGGTGCGGGGTCGGGGAGGGAGTTAGGGTGCGGGAGGGTGCTCAGGGTGCGGGTGTGGGGTCGGGGAGGGAGTTAGGGTGCGGGAGGGCGCTCAGGGTGCAGGTGTGGGTCGGGGAGGGAGTTAGGGTGTGGGAGGGCTCAGGGTGCGGGTGCGGGGTCGGGAGGGAGTTAGGAGTGCGGGAGGGCGCTCAGGGTGGGAGTGCGGGGTCTGGGAGGGAGTTAGGGTGCGGGAGAGCGCTCAGGGTGGGGTGCGGGGTCGGGGAGGGAGTTAGGGTGCGGGAGGGCGCGCAGGGTGGGGTGCGGGTCGGGAGGGAGTTAGGGTGCGGTAGGGCGCTCAGGGTGTGGGTGCGGGGTCGGGGAGGGCGCTCAGGGTGCAGGTGTGGGGTCAGGGAGGGAGTTAGGGTGCGGGAGGGCGCTCAGGGTGCAGGTGCAGGGTCAGGGAGGGAGTTAGGATGCGGGAGGGCGCTGCGGGTGCGGGGTCGGGGAGGGAGTTAGGGTGCGGGAGGCGCTCAGGGTGTGGGTGCGGGGTCGGGAGGAGTTAGGGTGCGGGAGGCGCTGCGGAGTGCGGAGTCGGGAGGAGTTAGGGTGCGGGAGGGCGCTGCGGGTGGGGTGCAGGGTCAGGGAGGGAGTTAGGATGCGGGAGGGCACTCAGGGTGGGGTGCAGGGTCAGGGAGGGAGTTAGGGTGCGGGAGGGCACTCAGGGTGGGGTGCAGGGTCGGGGAGGGAGTTAGGGTGCGGGAGGGCGCTGCGGGTGCGGGGTCGGGGAGGGAGTTAGGGTGCGGGAGGGCGCTCAGGGTGTGGGTGCGGGGTCGGGGAGGGAGTTAGGGTGCGGGAGGGCGCTGCGGGTGCGGGGTCGGGGAGGGGGGGGGGGTGCGGGAGGGCGCTCAGGGTGGGGTGCAGGGTCAGGGAGGGAGTTAGGATGCGGGATGGCACTCAGGGTGGGGTGCAGGGTCGGGGAGGGAGATAGAGTGTGGGAGGGCAGTCAGGGTGGGCTGCAGGGTCGGGGAGGGAGTTAGGATGCGGGCTCTGGGAGGGATCTGGGCCAGGGCCCCACACACCCCTAATCAACCTCTGCCTAGAATGGTGTTCGAGGGCATTGTGCTGCTGGAGTGCCATCTCCCAGCTAAGACATAGAAGCAAGGTAGTGGCAAGCTGTGGCCATTAAATATCTCGTGGTACTTTTTTGCAAGAGTAACATAAGTAATGCCCTGGCCAAGTTTGAATCTGCATGATTATATTTAGATTCTACCTATCTACATTACTCCCTGGCAGATTCCACTGGATTTGGTATTCACTTCTGTGGTGGAGTGCTGCCGTGTGCTGTTAAAAATAGCCGCTGCGTTACACTCCAGAAGTTGGCACATGTCAGTGGTGAGTGAAGTGGCTTCTCTGCGGGTATATGGAGAGGATGGAGTAATATAGGCTGCGTTCTGTTTTACAGGCTCCAAGGGCAAGGACTAGAAAATTGCCTGAGGTGCAGTAGCTCTGGAGAACGTGTGCAAAGCTGAGGCTGAGGCCTGTGTGCACAATAGAAAACGCGTGGTTTGCCAGAGGGCAGGTTTTTAAATAGCCCGCTCTTGCCTTTGGAGCTGAGCTGTTTGCTTTACTACACGTTGGATTCCAGGTTTCCTCTAAGCCTGTCTGTTCGGGGAAGCCGCTGAGGCATTTGGCGAGGGGGCAGCCTGCAGGGGCTCTCTCTCCTTCCCCCATGCACCAGGCATGGCTTTTGAGGTTCCAGGGCCTTCTCCTTGCCCCCTCCCCAGGGCCGGCTCCAGGCACCAGCGAAGAAAGCAGGTGCTTGGGGCGGCCAATGGGAAAGGGTGGGGGGGGCACGTCTGGGTCTTCTGTGGCAATTCAGCGTCGGGTCTCCGAAGAGGAAGAGAGGGAGTGAAGGACCCGCTGCCGAATTGCCGCCGAAGAATGGAGCAGCACGATTGAGCTGCCACCGTAGTGCCGCCGATTGGCTTTATCTCCCCCCCCCCCCTCCGGTTTGCTGGCTGGGGCTACAAAAAAGCTGGAGCCGGCCCTGCCCCACCCCCCACCTCCTAGGCAGGAATAGCCTTTGGGCCCACAGGATGAGGCAGCCAGATTGCAGAGCCCCCTTCTAGAGTACTCACACCACCTTGAGTTGCACTGGCTCCTCTTCTGTAGCAGTGAGTGATCCGATCTCTCTCCAGCTCCCAATGCTGGCTCCCATTGTCTGCCAGTGACCAGCTCTCTGTCCCGCAGACCATGGGGGAAGTCAGAGAGAACCTCTCCCACAGCACATTTCTAAATCAGATTTCCCCATAACGGACGTGGCTAGATGGAGTGCACAAGGGTGTGATGTGGTGCGAAGCTTTCACCAGCACTCACTTTGTACCACCCACCTAACACACTGGTGGGTTTGGCGCTGTGTCATCTCCCACCCTAAGTTATGCTGATACCACCTCTCGCCTTCATATTTTATATAGTACAGACTCATGGGCAGTCAAACAGATTCTGATTTGGTTTATACCAGCAGAAATCCAAACAAACTCTACTGGCTGCAGTTGAGATATCTTGGATTTACAATAGTGTACGGTCCCTGTCTTGTTCCCACTGAAGTCAGTCGCAAAACTTGCATTGATTCCAATGGTAAAAGATCAGGCTATTAGCAAGACTGGAATCAGGACCTATATCCCTTAGAACAAACGATACTTAGTCATGTACTCATCTTTAAGCACATGCCAGGTCCATCCTTATTCACAGCAGCAGCTCCAGGCACCAGCGCTCCAAACGCATGCTTGGGGCGGCAAGCCACGGGGGGCGCCCTGCCGGTCCCTGCGAGGCCAGCAGTCCAGGCAGCCTTCGGTGGTGCGCTTGCGGGAGGTCTGCCGGTCCCGTGGATTTGGCGGCAATTCAGCGGCGAGTACGCCGAAGCTGTGGGACCAGCGGACCTCCCGCAGGCAAGCCACTGAATCTGTGGGACCGGGGACCTCCCGAAGGCAAGCCGCCGAAGGCTGCCTGACTGCCGTGCTTGGGGCGGCAAAAAAGATAAAAAATGTAAGACACAAAATATCATCTTACAATTCTGGAACATGCAAAGCTCTCTCTTTCTACAGACAGCATTTCTGACATGGTCTTTGCAAAATATAAGAAGTACTAAGAACTGCTAGTTCAGCAGGAGTAGCTGAGGTTATTCGTGAATCTCGCTATACCAGCATTAACTTCTTGAATGACACATCAGGACGCAGTTTGGAGAAGCAATTTATTGTTACCGAAGTTTACTGCTTTATAGAGCACCTTGGTTTAGTGGCTGCAAAGGAAGAGATGACTCTTAAGTAGTAAGTGGGGAATTAATAAAGGAGGTGAATATAGGTGCTCCCCTGGAAAAAAATAATTTGATGGCATAATACTACCTCCTTGAGTGCTATCACAGTGACCATGCCCTTTTAAAGGGCAGATTTTAAAAATCACGAGGATGATGGCTTATTAGCTGCCTGAAAGCAACAACTTTCAGAGGTGAGATTGAAAAGGTGATGAGAAGCCTGGTGGTTGGATGAATGATGGGATTTTGTCTTGTGATTGAAAAAACTAGC
The DNA here is from genome assembly GCF_016161935.1 of Mauremys reevesii. NCBI lineage: Eukaryota > Metazoa > Chordata > Testudines > Geoemydidae > Mauremys > Mauremys reevesii. The sequence goes on along the minus strand of NC_052626.1, from coordinate 11,528,521 downwards.
CATACTGCACTTAGCCAAGATATGAGTTAGAAGGGACTTGATTGAGTTATTCCAAAGAGCACAGTAAATTCTACTGGTGAGTCTGTTTTTGTTACTTTGTGCCTTAGTTCAGGAACAAAGGGCATCTCCATTAAGTTAATGCCGATGTTCAGAACACATACAAAGAAATAATTGCTGAAGGCAGCATATACAACAGTTAATATGCAGATCTCAGTTGCAGGAAGTAGAGCCAAATACTAGAATAAAAGTCGATTCAAATGGCTGGATTGACAGAATGGCAAGATAACCAAAATAATAGGATAATTTGATTATCATCAGTCATCAAATGACTGATAATAACCAAAATAATGTTATGACCACTGATAACTAGTAGTAGTATTTTTAGTGATCTAAGCTAAGCAGAATGATACATCGTGTTTCACGACACAAGCTAACTGCCTGACAGGGTCAGGAAGGAACATCATTTCCTATGTATTGCATTGCACAATTGGCTAGGTTGTTATGGATTCAAGCGTTGGACACTGCAAGAAAGGAGGATACTGGATTTGATGGACCAGTGGTCTGACCAGTGATGACAAATCCTTTGTCCAGTTTCAGAATCCAGACTGTGAGCCTGTTGACTTCTCATATGATTCCACTACTTTTGGCAGTAAGGGCTTTTCCATCAAATGTCTACTTCCAGAGGGCTGTGGTAGCTCCCTACCTTTTCTCTTGAACTTGGTGATTATTAGAAATCCCTCATATTTCTGGTTACCTGTGCTACAGTTACAGCTGGTCAAAATTTTTTCTCCAACTTATTTTTTTTTTTTGGATGAAAGATGGCTTTTCAATCAAACAACATTTTTATGGAAAATTTTCATTTTGCTAGAAATTTTTCAGTAAAACATTTTCAGTTTTCAGGAAAAAATTTTAGTTTTTTGGTTTTTGAAAACAAACAGTTTTCAGCAAAAAAAAATTAACGTGTTTGTTTATTTTCTTGGACCCAGCTTATAGAAACCCAAAAAAGTTTTGATTGCAATTTCCTTTGAAAAACCAAACAGTTTTGTGAGAAATTTTGAAAAATAGAATTTTTAAAAAATTCCACACCAAAAATAATTGGCATTTTTTACTCGCTTTAATTAAACTACAACACGTTCTCAGGAATACTGAGTCGTCCCATATACTTCGGAGTCTTCTAAACATTGCCGCATGGCATTTGGAACACTCTTGGGTTTAAGGTTACAAGGAATTTAGACTGATTTCTTAATAATACCAAGTATCGACGATGTTCCAGTTTCATGGGTCCTAGGTTCAGTCCACTTGGGTCTGACTTTTATGATGCATTCATTGGTGAGATAATGTGTGCTAAGAAGTGGTAATGTTAAGCTACCTGCTGTGACAAGACTTCAGTCATACTATGAGTATCTCATGGAATCTTTTGATGAAGAAGAGAGAAAAGTTACTAAAGACGGGCTGACCTGGTTTGAGAAAGACGGTGAAATTTCAAAAGGGGTGCAGTCATTTGCCTTTAAGCAGGTTAGACGCTAACCTACCCAATTTATCCTCTAACCTGAGACACCATTTTGAATAGCGTCACTTAGATTGTCTCTAAAATGAGAATTTTTAGCATTGACATTCCTGTGTCACCCAGTACTGGCTGCCCAAACAACTTCATTCAGAGCTGTGTGAAGAAACAAGAGAGTATTTGTGAATCTTCAGATTTTGTTCTCAATTTTTATCTGCAAACAAATGTCTCAATTTCTCCTAGTGAACATGTTTCACTGTGTGTCTGACAAAAATGTAGTAAAGTGGAGCTGCAAAATGTGGGTTGGGTTTTTTGCTGGGGTTTTTTTTTTTTTTTTTTTGGCAAAACAATCTTTTTTGGCCAATTGTGCTGATGGTGGGAATTTTTCCACATACCTAACAGGAGCTGTCTGGAAGTATTACATTCAGAAGTTAACTATTTCAAGACTCCAGAGTACTCGAGTTAGAGGGGATAGCTGGCTATTTCCGAGTACTGAAGGTTATTAATATCTTACCCTGTCCCTCTTTAGACCATACTCCTATAAAAGAGAAAAGAGAAACCTCCACGCTGGGGGTGGGCCTGTTTTCAAGCCACTAAGAAGAATGGCATTTATAGGCCTTGAATCCATGGATTTAGTAGGCAGGGGCTCAAACCTCTGAGTACTATCAACACCCCTGAGTTATGCATGCGAGAACACATTACCCATGACTGATTGTTCCTGCATAGAGGCTGGTTCTTCCAGGTAAGTGGCTCCTATTCTATTTGCAATATTGCACTGCTTTAAGTGGCTGAGAAAAGTAGGCTATGTTATGATCAGTACCCTTTCATGTGAGTGTACTGAGTATTCAGGAAGCCCGCTTGACTATGTCTAGAAAATAATAAAAGTCTAGAACGTGTTTTCCATGCTCAAGTAAACATTAAACAAAATACTAGTTGAGTATTAAACTGTTTTCTTTTCTTAGGGAATGCAGTCGGATTTTTGGTGAAGATGGTCTGACGTTGAAACTCTTTCTTAAAAGGACTGCTCCCTTTTCTATTCTGTGGACTTTGACTAATTACCTGTATTTACTGGCTTTAAAGAAGCTGACAGCCACAGACGTCTCTGCCCTGTTCTGTTGTAACAAAGCATTTGTCTTCTTGCTTTCTTGGATTGTGCTGAAAGACAGGTTCATGGGCGTAAGGGTAATGACTTATATGATTTTCAACCATCTTGACTTTCATAATCAATCTTAAATCCATGATTTAAAGATTCATTGTTTTTAGTATAATGGATGTATATTTTGAAACATTTCTCATTAACTTTGTGGTGCAAATCTAAATCTGAAGTCCAGTTAGGGATCTCAGTCTCTTAAGAGAATAGGGTGCGAGTGAGAAGTCCAGCAGAAGTGTGACACCGAATTTCAGATGGTGAATTAGCTGACAGAACTAAGAGGGCCTTTGATGACCTTGGGTTTAAAGTTCTGAAATATCATTAGTGAAGCGGAAAACACTTTTATACAAATTTATTTTTAACTTTGTGATAAACTCTTAGGCCCTTACTAGAGCAATCTGGGCCGATACTGAATTAATCATTTTAAAGATTGTTCTATGCTTTTTCAATATACTATGTATTTCTAAGGACCACACACACACACACACACACACACTACATGGGATTTAAGTGGGCACAGGCCGTTTATGCAGGGGTGAGTTTCACATTGAGTATATAAGTCTGATAGAACAGTATGGATAGGAATAGAAGTGGGATGTATATTTTTTGTAGCTGTCTGTCCCCATATCCCCACCAAGAGAAAGGTCTACCCCAAGTGGACTTGGGGAAAACTGAGCATATTTCTTGTATATAACATGCACGTCTGAGTCTGCAGAATGGATTAGGAGCCACCTCTGAATTTTTGCTCAAAAATGTCCAGATTCTGCACCATTGTAGTCAATGAAAATATTCCCATTGACTTTAATGGGAGTTGGGTCAGGCCCTAACGATCTGCCCTGGTCCCCTTGCGGTCAGGGTTAGTTTAGCCATTAATGTCAAAGGCAGGGCCCAGCTCAGGCATCTAGAACTGGAATGGGCCACCAGATGTGTTGGATTTGAGTTCCTGTGGGAGGGTGATGGCGGGCTGTGCATTTGCTGAGGGACTCCTGCCAGCCATTTTATAAAATGATAGATACAACTGTTTTTAGGATGATGAACTTGGGAAATGAACCTGGAATGAAGGAGCAGGAGAACCCTGGACTGTGACATCTGACCTGGCTTTTGGAATTGGGGGCAGGTACACTGAGTGAAAAATCTGCTCTTGGATTCTGGGGACTGAGAGGAAAACTTCCTTTTCGGAGAGGGGGCTGGATGGCTTGCCAACCTAGTAATGAAGATATAAACTCCAGATCGCTATGGCATTAAGCATGTGTGTGTTTGTAAGCATGAGTAAAGCCATCTCTGTTCAGCAAAGCACATGCTTACATGTTTTGCCAAATTAGGTCCAGGCGACCAGTCCCAATTCAGACTAGATCAGTAATTAATTTAACCTTTTGCCCTTTGGCGGGTGTCCTGTTGCACTCGTGAAATGAGTTTGGCAGACTCTGCCCAGTTTCCAGCAGACTGGTACCCATATGTCAGAACCCTGTTACCACTAATCAGCATCATTTTTGGCAGCCCCAGCGCCAATGCCTAGAATTAAGTTTGCATTGAGAGGTAATTAATCACTAACCTCCAGAGGTTACCCTTTGAGAATAGAGATGGGGCACATTAGAACCAGGGCACTGTGGGGAAGCCTGTATAGCCACTATGCCTCAATTTCTCCATCTGTAAAATGGGGATAATAATACTGACCTCCATTGAAAAGACCTTTGAGATCTACTAAAGCTACACAAGAGCTAGGTGGTATTGTAACTAATGTCTTTACTGTCTCTTTTCATGGCCAGTTATTATTGTACATAATGGTAGTGCTGACAATGTGCTCGCCATTGTCCCATCCCCAGAAAGCTTAGCAAAGACCTATGCAGGTGCTCAACTTCAAGGGAAGGATGGGAATAGTAAGTGTTGGCAGGGTTAGGGCCGAAATATATATGAAGCACATATCTATTATATACCCCATTTTAAAATATGAAATCAACAAACATCAACTGTAACCAACAGCCCCTCGAGCTGTCTGTAGTTCCGTGGCTAATTCCTTGTGGGCATCATGGAAGGAAGTATGCCTTGAGGAAGGCTTTGAAAGAGGAGAGGGTAGTGTCCTTGCAAATCAGAGAGGGGCTCTTTCAGCTCAGGCAGTAGAGGCTCCTGTAGGAAGCACTAAAAGACTCAGGTTCAATTTCTGCTGCCTGCACCCCAGCCAGGCGTATCAGCATTGCAGATAAAAAAGGGATTCTTTCAAATACATGAACCCATCTGACTGACTAAATCAAGGAATGTATTCCATGCACAGCGGGCAGCAATTGCAGTGATAGAAGACTTTGCTTTCCAGGGGTTTTACTGGGGCATGTTTCAAGAGTTCTAAAACAACAGGGAGGGAGGGATAGTTCAGTGGTTTGAGCATTGGCCTGCTAAACCCAAGGTTGTGAGTTCAATCCTTGAGGGGGCCATTTAGGGATCTGGGGCAAAAAACCTGGTTGGGGATTGGTCCCCCTTTGAGCAGGGGGTTGGAGGAGATGACCTCCTGAGGTCCCTTCCAACCCTGATATTCTAACATAAGACTTTCACACCTGCACTGGCTATGGGGGAAGTAGGCAGGGGGGTAGACAGAGCTTTGGCTTCCCACCTCTCCCTACTGCACCAGCCAGCAACTGAGCTGCCATGGAGTCAGCTGAATCAAGTACAGGTTGGCACCTCTAACTTCTCTTGAGTGAGAGAGAAAATAGGACTGAACTGTGAATAACTGAGTAGCAGCTGGAAGAAACACTCATCCCTTTTAGATGGTGAGTGATACAAATAAGTTGAGTCACCAGGTCACTGGTCTGCTCTTGGGACATTGAAGCCTCATGCTGCCACTTCCTCCAGGCTCGTGGCCATGACATGATCTAGCCCGTCAAAAGTAAGACATCATATACCCTTTTTAGTAATCTCCATTTCAAAGTAACAAATTTTCATAAAGGGCAAACACAACTGATGAATTGTGCTAAAAAGATGTCATAAAGGAACTAGCTGTGAAAGTGCACTGAAGTTGTTTTCAAATTTTTTTCAACTTGTACCATAAAAGGCACAGTATTGAGTGAGAAAAAGTGTCAGCTTCTGTTACAAGTACATGTAATTATTAATGCTGTAGGTGTAATATATTAGGCATAGAATCATAGGACTGGAAGGGACCTCAAGAGGTCATCTAATCCAGTCCCCTGCACTCATGGCAGGACTAGTATTATCTAGACTATCCCTGACAGGTGTTTGTGTAACCTGCTCTTAAAAGTCTCCAATGTTGGAGATTCCACAACTTCCCTAGGTAATTTATTCCAGTGCTTAACCACCCTGACAGTTAGGAAGTTTTTCCTAATGTCCAACCTAAACCTCTCTTGCTGCAATTTAAGCCCATTGCTTCTTGTCCTATCCTCAGAGGTTAAGAAAAACAATTTTTCTCCCTCCTCCTTGTAACAACCTTTTACATACTTGAAAACTATTATCATGTCCCCTCTCGGTCTTCTCTTTTCCAGACTAAACAAACCCAATTTTTTCCCCCATAGGTCATGTTTTCTAGACCTTTAATCATTTTTGTTGCTCTTCTCTGGACTCTCTCCAATTTGTCCACATCCTTCCTGAAATGTGGTGCCCAGAACTGGACACAATACTCCAGATGAGGCCTAATCAGCGTGGAGTAGAACAGAAGAATTACTTCTTGTGTCTTGCTTACAACACTCCTGCTAATCATCCTCCCAGAACGATGTTTGGGGTTTTTTTTGCAACAGCGTTACACTGTTGACTCATATTTAGCTTGTGGTCCACTATGACCCCCAGATCCCTTTCCGCAGTTCTCCTTCCTAGGCAGTCATTCCTCATTTTGTATGTGTGCATATGTGTACACTTTCCAGCAGTATATGCACAAGGATAATTTTTAATGATAACAATCAGGCAGGTGGGTGCTTGGGAAATGGAATGTGACAAAGGAGTGTGAGAAGTTCCAATAGACATCCAGCCTTCTGTATTTTGGCAAGATCTGTTCTGCTTTCACTCCTGAGACACACTGAAAACAGGTGTAATTATGTTATCTGAGAAATAAGAGAACAGAAAAATTCAGGGCTAATAATATTCTCTTAGCTGTTTTTTACAAAATACTCAGCACCCACAATCAGGGCCAGGTTTTCAAAAGGATTCAGCTCTTATTGGGCTTACTCAAGGGCCTAAATGGGTGCTGCTGAGGAATGAGCTGTCTTGAGAATCTGGCCCCATGAGCTTTACTCTGCGTGAGCTTTATCTGTATAACTAATCATAGAGGACACTCCCTCTAAATACTGCACACAAAGGTCTCAGTCCTTCAAAAATGTGCTCATGTGTTAACTTAGCACATCCTGTGTAATTCCATTGGAGTCAAAGGAACTATTCACCGTGCATGAAGTTAAGCATGTGTGTAATTCTTTGCAGTTTGGGCCCTGATTCAGCAAGGCACTTAAGCATGTGCCAAAGGCCATTCCTATTCCGGATGGCAGTTAAGCGCACGCTTAACTCTAAGCCCATGCTTAAGTCCCATTGACTTCAGAGTTTAAAATTAAGCACCCGCTTAAGTGCTTTTGTCAACAGGGGCCATTAGGGCTACGCTTGAATTTTCAAGTTTGGCTTTGTCTGGTTTGGCCTGCTACTGGATCACATTAGAGAGACAAAGTGGATGAGGTAATATTTTTTATTGGACCAACTTCTGTTGGTGAGAGAGACAAGTTTTTGAGCTTACACAGAGCTCTTCTTCAGGTCTGGAAAAGGTACTGAGAGTGTCACAGCAAGGTGGAACAGATTGTTTAGAGCAGAACTAGTTAACAGATATTTCAAGGGACCAAGGTAAAGTGGCCCATTCATGGCAGGGAGGGAAGCTGGAGGGGTGGGATTTAGTGGGTTATAGATTGTTGTAATAAACAATAAATCTAGCGTGTCTGTTCAATCCATGAGTTTTAGTATCTAGCAAAGTTGCAAAGTAAAGCTCCCAGGCTTGTCTTTTGAAGGTGGTGTGCAGATTTCTTTTGAGGATGAGGAGTCAGATATAGAATGATTGCTTTGTGAAACGTGTTCACCCACAGGTGAGGGATGTTTTTGCCGTTTATCATTTTTCTGTGTGAGTTCATTTGAGAGCATAGTGATTGGTTTCACCCACATAGTAGTTGTTGCTGGGGCATTTAGTCCACTGGATGAGGTACACCACGTGTGATAGGCATGTGTAGGACCCATGGATCTAGAAAGGTGTGTTGTGGGGGGTGGTGATCATTGTAGCAGTGGAAATATGTTTACAGGTTTTTCTGTTGTTCTGGAGGGTCGGGTGGCACTTTGAGTTGGTGAACCCACACAGGGTATCATCATACAATTATAGCCCATACTCAATGGGGATCACATCCTGAAAGAAATATTTCCTGAACCCTCCCCCCACCCCCTTCTGACCTTCAAACAACCCTACAGCCTCTTCATGCTCATCATCAGAAGCAAGCTCCTCACAGACCAGGGCATCAGATGCAAAACCTGTAGACATATATTGTGAAAATATAATGATCACTAAATGCCTAGCAAATTTAACATTTCATGGATCAGTTAACAGATCATGCGGTTCTCAAGATCCTAGTAAGCCCAGGGATTCACAGTCACTTTCCCGTTCTTTATGTCTGAGGGGGCTAGAAACTTTTTTCTGTTGTACCATGTGGTCACAGTACAGAAGAGTTTGGCAACCACTGGTATAATACATAGCTCTACAATAGCATGTTTTTTCATCAGTAGATCTCCTTTGTAAAGTGCTTTGAGGTCAGTATTATCCCCATTTTACAGTGGGAAACTGAGGCATGGGGAGGGGAAGTGACTTGCCCAAGGTCTCCTAGCTGGCCAGTGGCAGAGCCTGGGATGGAACCCTGCTCTCCAGAGTTCTGGTCACTCTTTTCTTCTCTTGTATAAAGCTGACTTTTTACCCACATGCTATTTTTCTGGTAAAGGTTAACAGTAAGTCTTGCTTTGAGGATACCTTTAATGAATAATGAATAATGATTATCTGGGGGAAGAGATGGGTGAAAGTTTAACAGGTTTTGCAAACAAGATGATGCCATGCCATGCTTGCAATACCCTATCCCCACCTAGCTGATAAAGATTATGACGTCAGGCCTTAGGCCTCGCTCGGGAATGGGTTTAAGCTAAACTGAAAAAAGGCACTTTTATACTGAAATAAGAGTGTCCACATGAGGTGCATATACTGGTGTAACCATAACAGTGTAACTGTAGCAGTGCAACTGGTAAAAGTTTCCAGCATAGGACAGGCCGTAGGTGACTTGGTCTGAGGACATGTGTGGGATGGGGGGATAGGCAGAGGGCACTTGCTGTGCCCCATGGGGAAGCATTCCATAACCAGCAGGCCTACCTTGTCTCCCTGGAAGTGTCTGAATTCCTCATGGCATAGTTGGGTATCCCATGTATCCACGTTGCTCTACTCCTCCCTGTAGTGGAGTTGACTACAGTTGGAGCTGGTCCAAGTGCTGCAAACCCTTTAAGCTTGTAAGGTGGCCTATTGACTTCAGATGCTTAAAGTGAAGGATGTGCGTACATGTCTGCAGGTTCAGAGCCCTGGTTGTGTCCCTCCCTGAGCTCTATTTAAATGCTCATATTTGAAAAGAAAATCCTTTGGGGACCTCTTGCCACCCTTGGGTCTGAGCTTCTTTTCAGGAAGGCTGGTTGTAGATATTGCCTTGTATTACACTGACTAAGGCTGTACTACGCGCCCCATGAACAAAGTTGTTCCTTGGTGAAATGCTGCCTGGCTAAACTTCCTTCCAAGAAAGACAATGCAAACTGGGTTTAGTCATTGTCTGTTAGAAGGTTTCCAGCTTGTTCCATTAATTGAACGACTTGTTTAAAGAGCAGTCAGCTAGAACAGGCCACTTTGCTTCCCTTCAACCCCTGCTGCTACTTGCCAGCACAGCGAGCCTGAAGGATACACACTTGGGCCTCTCAAGCAAGCATAAAACAATTACTGCTCACCAGTCATTCGCTCCAATGCTTTAATGTATCCTTTGCAGAAGTAGCTCCTCATATGAAATTTAAAATAATGTTCTTACCGTTTTTTTCCATTGTCAGGTCTTATTCATCCTGTGGCTGAGGAGATGATGCTCATTTTGTGCTCATTGTCTTCTAAAGGCTGCAAGGGAAGGCTTGGCTTTCTAAAATCCTGGCAAACTGTAAAACTGGCCCTAAAATTAGTGTAGGATTGGACTGAGAGCCCCTTGCTCCCACCCCATTGGTGAGCAGTTACTCACCTGAGTTGTCCTATTGAAGTCAATGGGTTTACTCGTGTGAGGAACTACTCAGTAATGTGAGGAAGAGAGCCAGAATACCTCTTAGTGAGGTGCTGTTCACTAACAATCAAATCCCGATCCCATTGAAGTCAGTGAGAGTTTTACCGAGGACTTCAGAGGGAGTGGGATTTGACCCCAAGATCACAGAAAAGGTATTACTGTTGCAAAAATGTGTTAGCTGCATTCGGTGAACATGTGGGTTGTCAGAACATCACATGTGTAAGAGCTCAGATCCATGGTATTGCTTCTGGCACATAACTAGCCAACAAAATAGGCAGCCGATCCACATCCATAGAAATACATATGACTCTTCATGCCAAGGGTGTAACATTAAACTGACAAGACAGCACTGAAGTGGTGTCACATGCAGTGGGTAAGTCTTCCTGGTGCAAAATTAGTTTTAGGAAGCAATTCCTGACCTGTCAATCCAGGTGGACTATGTAGACTTTTAAAATGATAGCCAACAGTCACGTGTGCCATCACCATCTTGGCTGAAAGACTGGAGGCCAAACGATCCTCTGCATAAGTTATTTTTGTAGAGAGACTGGAAGTTCCATGAACATGGATCTCCCCTTTCCCCTGCCCAGTGAGTAGTAGCTGTAATAGCTTTGGCAGAGGAGAGGATCCTCCTCCTGTAGGATGGTGGAGAGTGACAGGCTGTCTGTCAGCCCCCAGAAGATGGCTCCATTGGGATTTAAGGGAAGTCTACCAGGCCAGCTCTTCAAAGATGTAGGAAAGAAGTAAACTAGGTGACCATCCCCAGAAGGAGGAAAGAAAACTACAGACGCACCTCTCCTCTGATAACAGGGAGGTAAGAGAGAAGACCGGATCTGGAAAACAGGGTTGGTTTTCCGACAGGGACCACAAATGAAAGGATATTAAATTATGCCTGGTAGGTGGGGAGAAGGCTCTGTGGGAATGGTCATGGAGTCTGCCAGGAATGGTGTTTTGCACAATGGTTGGACTCCCAGTGCGAATTTTTCCTGAGCAAAGACTGAAGAACTTCAACAAAGGGGAAGTAAAGACATCTGAACAATGAGGCTCAAGAACACTTTCTGTGACGCCTGTTGTTTCTAGTCTTAATGATTGGAGCAACAGTGCTTTCCATTGATGAGATGAGAGCTGTAGGGAGGAAGCAGGAAACCGTATACCTCCTTATGTGCCACCTTTTGCCAAGTACACTGGCATCAGACGAACGGCACTGATGTGATTTTGAGGAAACAGGTACATTCTGCCAAGGTTCGCTCTCACTTACAAATCTGGGATAACTCTATTAGAAATATGTAAAAAAAAATCTCTCTATACTTGCATGGAACCCATAGTTTTCATGAAGTGTTTGATTATCAATCCAGTGTAACAGAGCTACCTTATTTATCACAATTATATTTCCAGAAGTAAGTCACCAGTTTCTACTGATTTCTTTTCACAAATAATGCTCCTGGAATCTTAACATAAAAATGAACATGTGGGTCTTTAACATTTTCAGTAGGTGATGATTACTTCAGGGCCTTTTGTTATGTCTTTTGAGGAGGGAGGTTTGCAATATTACATGTGACCAGTGACAGAATATGGCCAATCTATAATGCAGCCCAAGATTTAAAAAGACACACCAGTGTAGCTGTTTAGTTTTTTAAGCCTCTGAATGTGAGTTGTAGTTCTGATCTCTGAGGGGATTTGGTTATAATTCTGAATTGTTATAAAGCTGATTTTTTTTTTATTTTGTTAATTCATATCCCGGGGGAAGTTGAAAAGGAAAACAGAAATATTACGTATCTATGCATAGTAACTAATGGACTGTTCAGCTAAATGGAAGCTAATATGTGGAATTTCTGCATTGGTGATTGCTGCTAAGCAAGGATTCCATTTAGCTTTTCAAGATTATAGTTGTTCTGCATCCTGCTTACTGACAACATGCCATGTACATGTAGATCTAGCTATGAAATATTACTGTCAATTCTAGGAGTATGACATACTGTGTCATATGATGTTATAAGAATAATCTTTATCCCACATGAAGGCAAAAGATCAAGTTTTATGGAGTCGAAGGCTAGTAGGGTTCATTGGTCTGAACTCCTGTTTATCACAGGCCATGAAATTTCACCCAGATACTTCTATACTGAGCTCGATGACTTCAGTTAAACCAAAGCATTCCAGTCCTCAGGAGACTGAGGGCTAGTCTACACTAGAAAATTAGAGTGACTCAGCTACGTTGCTCAGGGGTGTGAAAAATCCACATCCCAGAGCAAGGTTGTTACACTGACCTAAGTCTAATTCTTCCGTCAATCTAGGTACTGCCTCTCAGAGGCCTGGTCTACACTAGGCGTTTAAACCGGTTTTAGGAGCGTAAAACCGATTTAACGCCACACCTGTCCACACTGAGAGGCCTTTTATATCGGTATAAAGGGCTCTTTAAACCGGTTTCTGTACTCCTCCCCAACGAGAGGAGTAGCGCTAGTATCGGAATTACCATATCGGATTAGGGTTAGTGTGGCCGCAGATCGACGGTATTGGCCTCCAGGCAGTATCCCACAGTGCACCACTGACCGCTCTGGACAGCAATCTGAACTTGGATGCAGTGGCCAGGTAGACAGGAAAAGCCCCGCGAACTTTTGAATATTTCCTGTTTGCCTAGCGTGGAGCTCAGATCAGCACATGTAGCGATGCAGTTAAAAATCAAAATAAAGAAAGAGCTCCAGCATGGACCATGCGGATGTGATCGCTGATGGAACAGGCAAATCTGTTCTATCAGCGCTCTGTTACAGAAGATGAAATTCAAAATCATTTTTAAAAAATCTCCAGACAGACGCCATAGCAGGGGCTCAGCGCACTGCTGCGTGACAAGCGTAACGGAAAGCCAAAGAATCAAATGGACGCTCATGGACTGGAGGACTCAAGCTATCCCACAGTTCCTGCAGTCTCCGAAAAGTATTTGCATTCTTGGCTGAGCTCCAAATGCTTCTAGGGTCAAACACAGTGTCCGCGGTGGGTCAGGGCATAGCTCGGCAATTTACGCACCCCCCCCACGCACCCCCAGAAGTGCTTTCCCAGAGGAAGGAGTGACTGACGACATTTACCCAGAACCACCCGCGACAATGATTTTTGCCCCATCAGGCACTGGGATCTCAACCCGGAAATTCCAAGGGGCGGGGGAGGCTGCGGGAACTATGGGATAGCTACGGAATAGCTACCCACAGTGCAATGCTCCAGAAGTCGATGCTAGCCTCGGACCGTGGACGCACACCACCGATTTAATGTGTTTAGTGTGGCCGCGCGCACTCAATTTTATACAATCTGTTTTACAAAACCGGTTTATGCAAATTCAGAATAGTCCCGTAGTGTAGACGTACCCAGAGAGGTGGATTTACTACAGCCATGGGAGAACCCCAGCAGCTGCACTGCTGTGGCGTTTTAAGTGTAAGACGTACCTAGACTGTGTGTCGCACAGAACAGGAAAGACCTAGGCGCCACCAATGCCCAAGGCCCCTGCAGTATCAGTGAATTGATTTAGGTGAGGTATGCCCAGGTGATCCAGGCCCCAGGAAGGTGAGAAAACTCCAAGGTCCCTGGCAATCTGACCTGGGGGAAAATTCCTTCCCAACTCCAAATGTAGCGATCAGTTTGACCCTGAACATGTGAGCAAGACACAGCAGCCAAACATCTAGAAAGAAGATTCTCTATGCTACCTCAGAACACTGCTCCACCCCATCCAGTGTCCCATCTCCTGCTGTGGCCAGTCTCTGATGCTTCAGAGGAAGGTGGAAAAAAGAAAACCCAGGATACATCTCCTCTTCTGCATTGGGGAAAATTCCTTCCTGATCCCTTCAGGGAGCCGGCTGAAGCCCTGAAGCATAAGACTGGATTGTAGCCATTGTCTTAATGAAGAGCTACAAGAGTTATGAGCATGTTGAGGTCAATGCAAGTAAGCCTGTTCCCCTATGGAGGAATAGAATGACCAGTGGGATGTATAGCTTCACAGGTTCCAAGGCCCAAAGGGATTATTCTGACCATCAAGCTTGGCCTCACTACCCCCATCCAAACACAGAGCGCTCGTACAAGGTTGCATTTTTCTGGGGTTTACTTTTCCATAGTAGTGGCTGTTTTACAGAAAGGTCCCAGAACGGACCATGAACTCGTGGATCAAATGAAGCGATGCCACATACTGTGGTTGCACATTTGTACTGTTGGTAGCTGACACCTACTAGTATTTGAAGAAGAGGCATAGTCTAGTAAAAAGAGGTATAGGGTAACATTTTCAAAAGGACCCAAGCAGGTTAGGGACCTAACGTCCATTGATCTAAGCAGGTTAAGCACCTAACATATTTAAGCACTTTTGAAAAATCTTATTAGGCACCTCTTTGTGGCATTAGGCATTTCATATCTTTGAAAAGCTGGCCCTCCCAAAGCCTCTTTTCAAAAGTGACTTAGGTCCGGAGCCTCAAAGGTATTTAGGTGCCTAACTCCCATTGACATCTCCCATTGAAGGTAAGAGGGAAGGATGAGCCACTGACCTAAGACATGGGAAACTCAGGTTCAATTCGCTGCTCTGCCATTGATTTCCTCTGTAACCTTGGGCAAGTCACTTAGCCTCTCTTTGCCTTAGTTTCCCTTTGTAAAATGCAGATAATATGCTTCCCTGCATCACAGGGGTGTTGTGAGGAAGAAATACAAGGGTGTGAAGTGCCTTGAGATCTCCTAATGAGAAGTGCTATATAAGAAATAGGAATTACTATTAATAATAAGGGTAAGTGGAACTGAACGAGAATGTAAGTTCTACTTGGCACAAACCGGCTTGCTTTGAACAACCTGTCCTTTAAAGATTAATTGCCACTTGCCACTATTATATATGATTCTCCATGCAAAGTCCATTGCCAAGTAAGTATGTTGTTTCTCGTTCAAGTTGTATACAGTTTTGTGCATCTGCTTTATACAACAAATTCCACACACATTTTTTTGTGACATAAACATAGAATCTGTTTGGCCATGTTTACCCTGGCTGTCTGCCAGTCTGTTGTGAAGTTATGCCTGAAAAGAAAACAAGTGCACCTGGTGAAGTTAGCTTGTTACTCCCATAAGCAGGGCTGGGATTCTAATGTAGCATTTAAATTGAAATAATAATTGATGTTAAGACAAGAAGAGAATATACAGTATTGGTCTTTTTGAAATAGGTTTTTAATTTCCAAAAATTAAACAAAAACATATCAAAATATCAGACAGGTTTTTTCCATGGGAAAAACATCATTGTTACAAAAAGTGGTGGAGTTTGTGCTTGTTTTTGTGTGTTGATTTTTTTTCTCATAAAGAAACAGACAATGAAAAGTACAAAAATGTAAATGACTTACAGCTTGCCTGTGTTGGCCCTGTAACAGAAGGGGGGACTCTGCTGTATGCGCTGTGGGACTGTCCAACGGTCAGGTAGCTGTGAAAAGAGATGGATGCAAGAGTTGAAATGGGGCTCGGCTTATGCAGCCAAACCCTAGCTGAAAATCATATCCTCCGTTATTTATCTACTAGACTGGGGGTTTACCTCTGCCACAAAGACTTTGGTTCTTAAGGGCTTCCATGATCACCAAGCCTATGATTTTACAAAAATGGAAGAGTAGATTTATGCCCAGACTAGAGCAACGATATCGGGACCTGTCTCACTGGGCAGCCAAGGAAAGACTAGCTTCGTGCCATAGGGAGCAATTGTAGGAATTTGGGCCCCATTTCTAGATATGTTTGAATAAAAAATGTTGAGTTGGCTCAAAGAATGCCAGACGTCCATTCCAACTAACCCTTTCCCCCACACCATTCCTGCCCCCACCCCCACAGTCTTCACTCTCCCTCCATGCCTTATTCAAAATGCAATGTTCTCTTGCTAAGTATTAACAGCCTCAAACATATGGAAAAGTTTCCAGGCTTTTTTGTAATATACTTTTGAAAAACTCAGAACTGGGCTTCAGGGACTCCCCACATGTTATGACAAATAGATCCAAAGTGATTGTGAAATGGAGCCTCAGTCCATCCTCTGATTATTTTGAACCTGCAACTTTGTGAGCAGAAATAAAAGGTAGTTGATTATGTCAGGATCAGAGTCATGGGAGCAAAATGCCAGTTTTAAAACCGACCCATCAAATCTTTGGTGAAATGTGGCTTTTTCAACTATGTTCTGAATATTTTGGTGTCATGTTGTTTAACAGTGTAATGAAATTATACATATGGAGCCTGATTTTCAAACACCGTAGCCTGATCTTCAGAAGGTCTGATCTACCAAAGCTCCCTCAGAAGTCAATGGGAGCTGCAGACACTCAGCCCCTTTGCAATTCAGACCACTTGTTTACCTATCTAATTTTGGTCAAGATGATTAAATCCAGAGGGGACGATTTTCAAAGGCACAAAGAGCAGAGAGGTGTCCAGCTCCTAGGGAAAAACCTAACTACCATCTGCATCTTTGAAAATCTCCCCAGCTTTAGGTACCTAACTTCAAGCAACTATGTTTGAAAATGTAGCTCCTTAAATGTAATAGATCATTACAAACGGTGGTTTTCTGAACACAGCAAAGGGCCAGTTTGTGAAGCCCTGGTTCACATTAGTGAACAGTTGCCCACACAAGCAGTCCCCCTGGATAAAGTGCTCCCGCACGTGAGGAGAGGTGCACAATCTAGCGGTACTTGTTGAGGTAAAATCCACATTCAATATTACCCAGTACAGAGCATCCCCAAACTTGTTCT
Organism: Mauremys reevesii; assembly: GCF_016161935.1. Taxonomy (NCBI): domain Eukaryota; kingdom Metazoa; phylum Chordata; order Testudines; family Geoemydidae; genus Mauremys; species Mauremys reevesii. The sequence continues at coordinate 11,511,859 of NC_052626.1, read as the reverse complement.
AAGTTTAGTGAGAAATGCTAGCTGGGATTTGGTGCCAATGGGAGTTGGGCACGCAGGGTAAAATGTTCAAAAGCACCTAAGTGATTTAGGCCTTGACTACCTGGGGAAGTCACAATTGGATCTAGGACCCTAAGGCCTTGTCTACATGGGGAAATTGGCTGGCATAGCTTTTGCGGAATAAACTATTCTGCACAGGCTATAACTCCAGGTGTGGATACCATTCCACAATAAAAATGACCTCTGTTCCAGAACAGAATGTGCACACAGGGAGGTCTGGCAGGAAAATTTATTCTGCAGTGCTATGCTGGTCATTTCTCTTCTGTATACAAGTCCTTCTGGTCCTAAATCCCACTGAGATTTAAGAGCCAAAATCGCCTAGGTGCTTTTGGAAATTCTAATCACAAATCTCATTGGAAGTTGGGCACCGAACTCCCGTATGTTCCTTTGAAAATCCAAGACACTATCTGTAGCCTTATTAAAGACTTGTTTTGTCTAGCAGCAAATTAAGTTGTATAGACAATGTGCTAGAACAGTTTTAATCTTGGGAATCATTGCACCAAAGTGGATGTTAATCTAAAAATAATGTACGATAAAAGTTCTATCAATAGGTGCCATGAGACTCTGTGATGTTATAGACCCATATAGTTCATGATGCATATACCTACATTCCTATTTGACATCTTTCTCAATAGTTACATAATCACCTATTTAAGAGGAAACTAGAAGAACTAAAGTTAGAGAAAGTAGCTGGTAACTATCATAAAACCACACCGAGATAATCTAATCTCTTTCCAGGCAATAAAGTTCCTCTGAGCTTTAAATTTCTCTGTTTTGCTTGTACAGATTGTTGCAGCAATAATGGCAATCACAGGAATTGTTATGATGGCATATGCAGATGGTTTCCATGGCGATTCAATTATCGGGGTAGCATATGCTGTTGGATCTGCATCCACCTCTGCACTTTATAAGGTGGGTCATAATGTTTTGTTAATAGCAGGGAAATATTCTTATTCCCTGTATCATGCATTAAAAAATGCACAAGTTGAAAGCAAGCCAGGTTAAAAAAAAAATAAGGCTCACCTTTGCTACATACTTTATATTCCTAGCAGGAAGTGTCAGAAAAGTTACTACAGAGATAATTACTTTGTGACTGAGTATTCAGAGGGGCTTTGCTTCATGAGCCTTTAATGAAATCTCTTTTATTATACTGCCGGAAGATTATCATCTATGATTTCATCGTTTTTTTGCCATGGCAATTTATTGACACTTTATTCTGGGCTTGCACCGCGCAACAATGAGAAAATGTTAAATGCTGTTAAACACCCTGTTTCTTTGATGATGGCAAAATCCTCATCACTTCTGCACTGCAGATCTCTATTGCATATTCTGCGCTCGTTCTGGGTTGGGAACTCCCATCCAGGACAATGGAAGTAGTACATGCAGCATTTGATTAGAGGCGCGCAGGACATGAGATTGCACAGTTCTACCCAAGAGGTTCTACTTCGAGGCTTTATTCAAAGGAGTGCTCTCCTTTTACCTTGGTTGACATTTACACTACATGTACGCAGGTTCCCTGCCATTAATGGGGTGGAGTGTGATGCAGAAGGTGGCTTGGTGATGTGGAAGGGATCTAAAGCTCGCTTCCGGCTTCATCCTTAATTGTATGTGTCAGGTTCACCGGGAATAGTCACTAGTCACTCAAAATGTATGAATTTGGCTCTATGGGAATGAACTCTGCAATGATTTACACCGCTTGTGATTCCCCCCCTGACTTCAGAGAACCTATGGGCCTGATTTTCCTCTCACACCAGCTTTACCCTGATGTAACCCCATTGGTTTTTGATGGAGTCATTTGTGATTTACATCTGCGCTAGGTGAGAGTCGAGCCCTGTCACTCTAAATATTTAACCTGTCTTGGCTCCAGGGTTGTATTTTATTTACATTTGTTCCTTGCAAAATATTTTAATTTGGTAACGTTACCATTGCTGGCTCAAAGCTGGCCCCATTTGTACTGTGAGAAGGACGTGGTTGAGTTGTGTGGATACAAAACTGAGAAAGGGGATCACCTGAGCTTTAATCCCAGCTCGCTCTCGCGCTCTCTCTCTCTCTCTCAAACTCTTTGAGGCCATGAACCAAGCCTTGCTTCATCAAGGTACTTAAGCTTGTACCTAACTTTAAGCACGTGAGTAGCGCCATTGAAGTCAGTGGGACTGCTGGTGTCTAAAATGAGGCATGTGCTTAAGTACTCTAATGAATTGGGGCCAGGAGCCCAAAGGTTCATGAAGGCTTCCAATTTTGGGTGCCCACCTGCAGCATCGGCTAACTTCAGCCGTGGTTGGGGCTGCTCTGCACCTCTGGAAAAAAACATTGCTGGGTGCTGGATAGGCACAAAGGAAGTGCCTGCTTTGGGGATACAGACCAGACAGAGACATGGAGAGTAGTGGGACAGAAGTTACATCATACACAGGAAGGAGCCAGCCAGAAGGGCCGTGTCCTGACAGCAAGGGGTAGATTGTTTAACCCTGCCTCATGTGCATGAGTACTCACACAACCAGTCCCATTCAAGCCAAAGGGTCTCCTCACATGCATAAATGATTAAAGGTCTAGAAAACATGACCTATGAGGGAAGATTGAATAAATTGGGTTTGTTTAGTCTGGAAAAGAGAAGACTGAGAGGGGACGTAACAGTTTTCAAGAATGCAAAAGGTTGTTACAAACAGGAGGAAGAAAAATTTGTTTTTCTTAACCTGTGAGGACAGGACAAGAAGCAATGGGCTTAAATTGCAGCAAGGGAAGTTTAGGTTGGAAATTAGGAAAAACTTCTTAACTGTCAGAGTGGTTAAGCACTGGCATAAATTGCCAAGGGAGGTTGTGGAATCTCCATCATTGGAGATTTTTAAGAACAGATTAGGCAAACACCTGTCAGGAATGGTCTGGATAATACTTGGTCCTGCCATGAGTGCAGGGGACTGGACTAGATGACCTCTCGAGGTCCCTTCCAGTCCTATGATTCTATAAGTGCTCACCAGGAGAGCAAGGCCTACAATGTTTTAATAATACAGGGCCAGATCAGTCCCTTCTGTGGTAATACCCCCTGGAGAGGGTTCTGGGGGGAGGAAATCTCAAAGACCCTCTTGCAGAGCTCTTCCATTATCAAGGGGAAAGGTTAATCCATCCCATCAGCAGAGCTTTGCAGACATGGGAGAACTTCACTTGCAGCAGGATGTAACTGTTTTAAAATCTTCCGTTTCCACCACAGGTTTTGTTCAAGATGTTTCTTGGAAGTGCAAACTTTGGGGAAGCTGCTCATTTCGTTTCCACTCTGGGTTTCTTCAATTTAATCTTCATCTCGTTTACCCCAATCATATTGTATTTTACGAAAGTGGAATACTGGTCTCCCTTCTCTGCCGTGCCGTGGGGTTATCTGTGCGGAGTAGCCGGCCTCTGGTTAGGTATTTGCAGAACATTTTTTTCATTTTTCTAATGCCTCATTTTATTTACCGCAGGATCACCTTGAAACAGCTGCCCCCATGAAAATTCTCCTTGCTCTAAATGTTTCAATGGCAGAGTTCTTATGTAGCTAAAATCTCCATCTCATATCCCAAGGGACACCACTAGGCCTGCTTGGAAAATGGTTAACATAGCTCATGAAAACTTGGGGGTGGGGGAAAGTCCAAATTTAAAAAAAATATGCTGAGCCGCTCTAGTAATTCTATTATCAGAGGGGCAGCCGTGTTAGTCTGGCTGTAAAAAGCAACGAAGATGCTAAATGCTGCAATAGCTTGTGCTCCACTTTGGTGCAAATGAAAAGCTGCACGGCCTTTAACTCCTTTAACTCCCCTGCTCCATTTACAAAGTTTCCTCTTTCTAAGAACTGGCGCTAGTGCTACTGAGTCTGCGAAGAGAACCATTGAAATTGACCCAGGTCTGCTTTACACTCTATTTCCTTTGCTAATAATGAAAGCGTCCATCTGTTTGGAACCGAATGGATTTTTTTTAATCTCACTCATAAGTACACTAAATGGAAACACTTTTGGGAAAACTATTGTTCGTGCCTAGATGGGCTTCCCAGCCGCTCAGAGACTGAATCAGAAGGGATGGCAGAGGTGTTGAGGGATTTGACTCTCTTCCACTTGCTGCCCTAGACCTAATTACAGCCACTCTAAGAGCACCAAGGTAGGGGTAATTTATCATCCAGGGAACTGGTTGAATACGGACGTTAAAGTAGGATAGAGCAGCTGCTGCACAAAGCAGGCAGAAAGCCAGCATAAAATCCTCAGTGTTGCTGGCTCTGTGCCACGCCCCTTCCTGATAACGCCAGGGTAGGAGCAGGAGGTGTGGCCATGGAGAAGAGGGGCCTGGCTGGGGTGCAAGGGGCTACTGCACAACAACACTCCCTCACTGAGAGAATGGCCCCTTGGGAGCTGTTTCCAGCCAGTGCAATTTGCAGCAGCAGCCCTGAGGCTGCTCTAAGTTGTACTGCGGCCAAACTCTCTACCACCCAGCCCCAGAACTGGGGCATGGGGCCATAGTTTGGCTGCACCTGAGGGTTCAGCCCCAGAAGCCTAGTTGAGCTCAGGGGGATCTAACTTAACTGCATTCGGAGGTGATGTATATCTGAGTGGTGGTGATAGCAGCAGTGCGTAATAGAAATAATGCTGCTCCAAGAGGATTGAGGCTCAAGAAGATGCAAAACTGAGGGGAAGCAGGAAAGGGAAAACCGAATAACTGATGAGCCTGAATCAACCCAGTACCCCATGGATGCTGGATCATACAATATAGTGCAGTATAACCTGCCCTGGCCTTCAACTGCCTGCACTTTAAAACCCCTTTAAAAGGATGGGGGATTTCAGTGACGCTCTAATAGCTTATAATCTTTCACTTGGCTAGGCCTCCTCATGCTACAACATCCATTTAGTAGCTATGGCCCCACGTGTAAGGGATTGTGCAGCCAAAAAGCCCACCTCCCCTCTGGTACCTGCACTTTTTAAAGCCCTTGAAAGGGAATTCAGAATCCTCTCCAGTTACGCTGCCACTCTCATCTCATCCACTGGCCACTTCCCCGTAAACTACAGAGTCATTGACTCCCTTCTGTTTTCAGTGGCTGAACAAAAAGGACAGGGCTGGCTCCCCTTCAAAACTGGTAGGCACATGTGCGTCTTTCTGCCATGTTCCTTTCATGGATTGTGAAGCCAGAGGCAGCACCTCCTTAGCTGGTGAAATGCTACTGCCCGCTCCATTCCTGGCCTGTTGGGACAGCAGAATTCCACCCTAACCCAAGAGGGACTAGCCTGTTTGAGAACAATCCTGGGTTCGTTTGTGGGTAGGGTGTAAAGCACTTCTTGAAGACACGCATTGCTCCTTGGAGCTGGCTGCAGCTTCGGTTCAGGCTTCAAAACAGGAAAGTGGCTCATTTTCAATGAGCAGGTTTTTTTAATATGAACTTACAGCCAACCTTTCTCTCCTTCCCCATGCTAAACTTACATTCACGTTCTGCTCATGACACATGCAGGATCAGGCCCTTGATGGGTAAGAACTTATTAGAATGTCTGATGTAATTTAAAAGCTGAGAAAATCCGTTTGTTATTATTTTATTACTTCCAGCGTCTCATGTATCATTGTCTTTCTTTACAGCTTTTAACATACTGGTAAATGTTGGAGTTGTGCTGACCTACCCCATCCTAATTTCTATCGGGACAGTGCTCAGTGTTCCTGGAAATGCAGGTACAAATAATGCAATTAATGAATAAAAATCATAGAACAAATGTACTAACATTTGAAGTAATTTTTAAGGGCACATGATGTTGCCATATTTCTTCAGAAAGGTTTCCTAATGTAACTCTTCTGCCAGGTGGAGCCAGCAGCAACCAGGGCCGGGTTCAGTATCTAGGAGTTCCTTTCCATTGATACAACACAGAACCGGCTCGAGCCCCCACCCAGTAACCTGGGAAATTAACACATCACCCCTGGGCGCCTCTGCGAGGCACTACTTCCCAACTCGCAAGCACAGAGTCTGAGTGTAGAAAATAAACTTTTAATAAAAGGAGGGAAGTGACTCGGCATTAATTTGGGAAAACACCGCAAACAGGGTTCATAAACATAAACCATGAGTAAGAGACCCACCCCGAGTAGGTTGGGCAGTGTCCTTTTCCACTCCGGTTCTTAAGTCCAGCAACCCAAAAGCCCCCTTCATATGCCCGACCCTTCTCTGCACACCACTCACAGTTGCTGTCCTTGGCCAGTGCAGACCCAGAGTTCAGAGGTGCATCTGCAGAGTTCACCTCCCTCCCTGGTTGGGGGGGGGGGCGGTAAAGAGGCACCTTACTCACTCCACTGCTCGGGCACTCACCGGCTGCTCCTGCTGGCCACCTGATCGATGCTCTCTGTGCCTCTCTGCCGCTGCCCAGCCGGTCACCTGCTCATGCCATGCCGCTCCACCAGCCGCCCTGCTGGCTGCTCGTCATGCTTCTCCATTGCCGCCCTGCTGGCCGCTCATCATGCTTCTCCATTGCCGCCCTGCTGGCTGCTCATCGTGCCTCTCCACCAGCCGCCCTGCTGGCTGCTCATCGTGCCTCTCCACCAGCCGCCCTGCTGGCTGCTCATCGTGCTTCTCCACCAGCCGCCCTGCTGGCTGCTCATCGTGCTTCTCCACCAGCCGCCCTGCTGGCTGCTCATCGTGCTTCTCCACCAGCCGCCCTGCTGGCTGCTCATCGTGCTTCTCCACCAGCCACCCTACTGGCTGCTCATCGTGCTTCTCCACCAGCCGCCCTGCTGGCTGCTCATCGTGCTTCTCCATTGCTGCCCTGTCGGCTGCTCATCGTGCTTCTCCATTGCTGCCCTGCCGGCTGCTCATCGTGCTTCTCCACTGCCGCCCTGCTAGCTGCTCATCGTGCCTCTCCACCAGCCACCCTGCTAGCTGCTCATCATGCTTCTCCACCAGCCACCCTGCTGGCTGCTCATCGTGCTTCTCCATTGCTGCCCTGCCAGCTGCTCATCATGCTTCTCCACCAGCCGCCCTGCTGGCTGCTCATCATGCTTCTCCACTGCCGCCCTGCTGGCTGCTCATCATGCCTCTCCACCAGCTGCCCTGCTAGCTGCTCATCATGCTTCTCCATTGCCGCCCTGCTGGCTGCTCATCATGCCTCTCCACCAGCCGCCCTGCTGGCTGCTCATCGTGCTTCTCCATTGCCGCCCTGCTGGCTGCTCATCGTGCTTCTCCATTGCCGCCCTGCTGGCTGCTCATCATGCCTCTCCACCAGCTGCCCTGCTGGCTGCTTGTTGCACCTTTCCAGCCACTCATTCACCAGCTCACTGTCAGTCACCTTCTGCTGCCCCTTGCTGTGACCTCTGCACATCAATTTCTTAGTGATTTTAGCTCTGTGCAGACTGGCCAGTAACATAGTCCTGCCACAAGTGGTTGCAGCTCTCATTTAGCAATTTAAAATAACAAAAGAGGCTCCTAATGAAGCCCATTTAGCTCTATTCTTTGAACTGTTGGAAGGAACAGGTTGAACCAGTCTTAAAGAGGATCCCTCTTGAGAGTGTACAGCCTCCTGGGCAGGCGGGCGGGCAGGTAGTCTACCCATCTGCCCCATACTTTCACAAGGCTCTGACATACGAGCCCTTGGCTTAGTGGGGTTCTTTCAACCAATGGTGACCCCCTCCTTTGGGACAGGTTAAGCACAGTCCTGCTTTTCTGTATTCCCACACTAATTATAACATCGATAACCATATTTCACTACCCCTGCATTTAGTACTAAGGTGATTTGTACCCAACCCCAGCCAAAGTTGACCACTTTGACACCACTATATCTGCTAAATATGTAAGCAAAATAGGAGCAAACTGTATTTACATAAACACACCCAAATCTCTCCCCCTCCCAGCTAGCTGTCAGGGAAGCATTCATTCAGACCCTGCTTACACTAACTTAGCTCACATTTTAAATAAACATGAAGCTGCCAACACTAGAAGTGTGCAAGAGGTTTAAATTTTGCAAGTGCAATTTTTCACTGGGAAATTAAAAGTCAATATATGATTTTCCAGTACATGTAACTCCCTACATCCTATGGGCTAGGTTGTGCACCTGGGTGGGCTATCTGTTGCCGTGGTTTGGGGCAGGGTAGGAGTGGGGAGTGGATGGAGCTTTGACTCCACCTCCTCAGCACAGCTGAGCCAGTGCCGATGGAGGAGTAATCTGTGCCAAATATAGGACTAGCAAAGATGACTTCCTCCTTGCTCCATGGGGAAAGTAATCAAGGACCAGATTGTAACTCTGAGTTTTACTCAAGTCTTGTGTGACTTACAGTACATATTTCTATTAAGTCACAGAGGAAAAACGAGGCTTCAATAGAACTCTCTGTTAAAGTTATAGGAACCATATAAGGCTCATTTTGACGAAGCGGTACCATGCAGAATGATTGTATTTGATTTCATTGTCTTTTTCCCCCATTGTAGCTGTGGATCTCCTAAAACACGAGGTGATCTTCAGTGTAGTAAGGTTGGGTGCCACAATCATCATCTGCACTGGATTTTTGCTAATGCTGCTGCCAGAAGAATGGGATGAAATTACCCTGCGATTCATCAACAGCTTAAAGGAAAAGAAAAGTGAAGACCACGCAGAAGATATCACAGACTCCAGTGTGCATACAAGGAGCAGAAGCAGAGCCAATGGGACAGTGTCTATACCACTGGCTTAAAGCTGGCGAACATTTAACTGCACGTGAATGTATATTCTGTGAATATAATTTAATTTTCTCACTACTTGTATGCTAAAATGACAGTATTACTCTGAACTGGGGATGACTTATAAACGATAAACACATCAGTAATAAATGTTTACATTTATACACTTACAAAGGAACAGGTGTAAATAACCACAATAAATTTTTTTTGTAATGAAACGTTAATCTGCATTCTGTTTGCTTGCCTTTAAAAAAAAAAAATCAAATCCACTGTGCAACTTGACAGCTGTGCTTCTGTTAGCAAAAAAGGGGAGGGGCGAAGTCTCCAAAGGCCTGATTTGTATATTTGTTTGGTTCCAGCAGGCAGCTATAGCCAAAGTTAAACATTCGTGTTCTTTCCAAATTTAATGAGTTGACATTTTTACAAGGTGGTACCAACAAGGCAGTGGACTCATTTTAAAACACCCAATCAAGAATCTTGGAACCCTAAAATAGGAAGGGAACTGAGGTCTCCCATTAAAGTTTGGAATTTTTATTAAAACATACAAATATATTCTCAAGGATATAAATTAACCTATGTAATTTTATTACAGTGCTGCTAAATATGCAGAGGAAGCTAGGTGAGCAAAATCTGGAAATACTACAGTGTCATTTCTTAGCTCACAATTAAATGTGATGGTGTGAGCGTATCTCCATACATTATGTTTTACAACTGGCCTATATCTGGTATAAATTAAGGGCCAGATTTTGATACCCACAAAGGACCAGGTTCTTACTCACACTGAGTAATACCTTGTGCTCTACAGTTCAAACTGGTTCCAACCCTAATTCTTGCCTGGGCCGAACTCACTGGCTCCAAGCCTCTCTAGCTCATACTAACTGGCCTTAAACCTCGCCCTGTGCCCAAGAACTGGCCTCACAGTAATCCTATGATCTGCCCCAGTCCTAGTCAAGGCCAACAGCCTGGCTGCAAGTTTTATCCAAGCAGTCAGGTACAATCTGGCCCCAGCTATCCCACAGCACAAAGCTTCAAGCAGGCCCCAGCTATAAGCCCCGCCCAGGCTCCTGCATAGCCCCACACGTAATGAGGATTCAGAACCTTACCTGAGAGCAGGAAGTAGCTCAACCCTAACCCTAGCAGTGGCCCAGAACTGGCCCCACCCATAACTTTTATCTATGCCCACTGGTCAGGCCCCAGCCCTAAATCTAACCTGGCCTCACAAACAGAGCACAATCTTAACACTAAGCAGGGCCACCACAATTGCCTTAACCCTAACCACAGCCCAGACTGCCGAGCCCTCCCACATCAAACGCCTGCACCACTGCACACTTCCCCAGTCTTAGCTCAGGCCTACAAACCAGCCAGAAGCTTAACCCTAGCCTTGCCCCCGCCCCCATGCTCCTGAAATCACCTCACCATAACTTTAGCCTGCATTGCTGAATCTGCCCCACCCATAACTCAATGCTACCTTTAGTTCACATCACCACACCTAAGGTTACCACCTTTGAAATACAAAAAACCCAACATCCCCATTGCCACAAGGGAAGCCTGCCCGAATCAGAAGGCAACATCGCAACCCACCCTCTTCAACAGCCACTTATAGTATGTAGAGCGCGAACACACATAAATACACTTGCTATCATCTTCTTCTTGCTTAAACTGCGTCCCTGGGACACTGGAGCATCCTCAGCTGGACACAGAAACCGTTAACATTAGCTAGCCCAGTGTACTGTGAAATAATGCAATGCTTTAGATCTACATTAACAAACAAACAAACATGGCAGATTAAATTAGTTTTTTGGCAACTGGCACATCCATAAAAAAAATCCAGCCAGGCTGGAACCCTAATCACACCTGAGCCTAACTACAAAACACGGAACCCTTAACACAGTCCAGGCTTCCATACCAGGCTGAAACCTAGCCCTAGCTGAGGCTCATACCAGGGCTCCACTCTCCTTATTCGTAGTCTAGAAACTCCCCACAGCTGTATTGCACACTCAGCTGTATGGACTGATCTCACCTCTAACCTGGGCCACTAAGCCCATCCCAATGCAAACCTTAGTTCAAGCCCCGGAACTCTGCTCCAACTCTACTCAGTTCACTAACATTGAGCAGGCTACCATTAGGATTTTGGCCAGCTGTTAGCCCTGGGATAGGGTTAGGGTTAGTTCATGGGTGCTACACGTATTTAGAGTTGTGAACAGGTCTTGGCCTACATTAGATTTGGGGACTGTTTATGAGCCCGGGTCTTGACTAGGGATGGGCCATTTAGTGGGCTAGGGTTATGGTTGGGTCCAGTTCATGAGCAGAAGTCAGGAAAAAGATCTTGGAGTTATCATGGATAGTTCTCTGAAGATGTCCACGCAGTGTGCAGAGGCGGTCAAAAAAGCAAACAGGATGTTAGGAATCATTAAAAAGGGGATAGAGAATAAGACTGAGAATATATTATTGCCCTTATATAAATCCATGGTACGCCCACATCTCGAATACTGTGTACAGATGTGGTCTCCTCACCTGAAAAAAGATATTCTAGCACTAGAAAAGGTTCAGAAAAGAGCAACTAAAATGATTAGGGGTTTAGAGAGGGTCCCATATGAGGAAAGATTAAAGAGGCTAGGACTCTTCAGTTTGGAAAAGAGAAGACTAAGGGGGGACATGATAGAGGTATATAAAATCATGAGTGATGTTGAGAAAGTGGATAAGGAAAAGTTATTTACTTATTCCCATAATACAAGAACTAGGGGTCACCAAATGAAATTAATAGGCAGCAGGTTTAAAACAAATAAAAGGAAGGTCTTCTTCACACAGCGCACAGTCAACTTGTGGAACTCCTTACCTGAGGAGGTTGTGAAGGCTAGGACTATAACAATGTTTAAAAGGGGACTGGATAAATTCATGGTGGCTAAGTCCATAAATGGCTATTAGCCAGGATGGGTAAGAATGGTGTCCCTAGCCTCTGTTCGTCAGAGGATGGAGATGGATGGCAGGAGAGAGATCACTTGATCATTGCCTGTTAGGTTCACTCCCTCTGGGGCACCTGGCATTGGCCACTGTCGGTAGACAGATACTGGGCTAGATGGACCTTTGGTCTGACCCGGTACGGCCTTTCTTATGTTCTTATGTTCTTAAGTGATGGCACCACTTCTTAGTTTGTGACGTGCGGGGGGAATGGGAGGAGGGCCTTGTGAAATAGAAAGAGATGGAGCCATTCATAATTTGGTGGGAGTTGAAAGATTTGGTCACTGAGCCTCTTCAGACATGTTCACTAGGAAGCTGTGGTACACTTCACAGGTTACTAAAGGCATCCGTCACAGCACACCTCAGGGATACGCCAATGCCTACTAATGCACAGCCTGTGGCAGCTTATTGCTACATATGTCAGGCATTTATGTAGGTTAGCAACATGCAGCACTTGATGGTTCTGAAGCATTTAAAATGTTTTTGGTTTGGTTTTTTTTAAACCTATGACATATTGGGGCCTGATTCTGAGCTCATTTACACAGGTGCAAATCAAAAGTAATTGTATTGAAATTAATGGATTTTTGCCCCCAAAAAACTGGTGCAAGTGAGTCCAGAATAAGGACCATTGTGATTTCCAGATCTCAAGTTCATACCATTGTTAGTGATGCATTTTCTGTAATTCTAGTCATGCAGTGATTATATGGACATGATTAGCTCATGTAAACACTTCCTTTTTATGGGTGCTTGTTCTCAGTAATCTTTGGATTGAATTCCTTTCTCATATAAATAACGCTAAATAGTAATCACAATTCCACTCTATGTTCATGAAAATAATATAGCTTTGAGTGATACTGCAGGGCATTTGGTACATTGGTTAAAAAAAAAATCAATCTGTAGCCAAATTGCTTCCAAATAACAGTCATCATTGACTGATTGATTTTTATGACTGTTATTACAGTCAGACAATGACATTTTAAATTATAACTTGCTATTCTAAAGGAATTAGCTGTGTTTGACTTTTAAAGGATTTTTCATTGTGGCGAGCGAGACAAATATTAATGTGGGTGAAAGCTGCAGTCACTAGAGCAGTCAGCCAAGATTTGCAAAAGGCACTGGTGGTTTCTGGGGCGCACAGCTGGAGCCACCTTAAAGGCGCCTGCAGCTAGCTGAAAAACCAAATCACTTTAAGGAGGTTCACCATCATTAATCACTTTTGAATAGGCTGGCTGTTTAAAACATACCAAGGCTTAAAAAAAAAACAACATGCACGGCCTGCATGTAGTGCATATCGAAAGACTAATGGGCCTACTGACTTACTATCCGTCACGTAGCATTCCTATAGCATGGACTGCAATCAGTTTGTTGCTTACAGTGTATTTGGGAAGCATTGATTATTGTGACCCACGGTTTGTATAAAACCCATGGTCATGATGTAGTAGATGAACTACAAACCCTAGTGTTAAGAAACTGTGTCAGGCCCCCAATATCATGAGATTAGCTTAAAAATCATGAGATTTAAAAAAATAATAAAAACGGCGTCTTTTCAGTCTTCTTCTGGTATTTGAGCCTTTGCGGGGAGGGGAGGAGAGGGGGGAAAGAAGGCGTCACATTTTTAAGCTTTCCTCCTGAACAACAAGGACCTGAAATTGGCCTTTTTTTTTTAAATGAAAGCTCAGTTTCATGCATAATCTCATGACTCTAGGATACAGGGCTTTAAGAAAAGCTCCGAACATCGTGAGACTCGTGATAAAAGCACTAGGGTTGGCAATATTGCCAATTGTAGGACTGGGGCCGTTAACTTCAATGGGTGGAGTTCTAGCTGAAGATCACACTTTCTGTTTACACCTGGAGTCCTATTTCCTGGCACTCTACATATGGAAAATCTAACCCAAAAGGTTAGTTCTCTCAAAATCCTCTTGCAATATTTGAGAACATATCAACTAACTTTCTGTTAGTTGGATTCTACTAGACCGCCCTGACTTGATTTCTGACAATTTACTGCTCTGCATTAAAGCAACAGATATTTTTAGTGAAAAAGCAAATACCAAAATGAAAAAAAAACATCTTGTTAATATGCTAAAGCATAGCCACTCGGTGTGAACAGCTCCACTTCTCACTGGAGCCTCATCAGTTACAGAATCAGGTCTTTGAGACATTTCATCTTTAATAAACTAGGAAAAACAACTTCCTATTCTGGTGTTCCAATTTCATGAGATGTTTGTGTGGCCAGAAGGCACAGTGCATGAGTGTCCTGACCAGTCAAGTTTGGAAGAATGGGCTTGAACTTGGTAACGTTAGGAGTAAAATATCCAGGCTCCAGTGCATAGCAGTGAACATGTCCACATCCTGTGCTACTTAGCAAACGCAAGAGTCTTTGCATTGAAAAAAATAGTGTTGCGTGTTAGGCATACTGTCTAGTCAGACTTACAGGGCCTGAGCCAAAGCCCATTGCAATCCATGCGGGTTCTTTCTACCATGAATAAAACACAAGATTAAATTTTCCCTAAGTCCATCACATACATTTTTCACATGAAGTTTAGAGCCCCAGTGCTATATAAGAGCTAGGTTTTATGATGATGATGATGATCCAAACGCTCTCAAAGTTTGGGGCTACCTGGGATTTTTGGCTTGGATCCATCTCTAGTTTTATATGCTCTGGATCTGCTCTAATAATAAGGGCCACCATGCTCCATGCCCCAGCCTAGCCCAGCCCTGGGCCACAGAACTGTGGCTGTTCCTCTGCATTAGAGACTTCAGGCCTCCTTTGAAATGGTTCTTGCATTCATTGAGGCGCACTTAATATCTTCACAGCTTTTGAAACAATTAGTTTACCTCCCCTGCCCTGAAGCTGATGGCCAATGATGCCTCTGACCTCTGTGCCATCTGATCTCTTGTTGATCCTGTCCATTTATTTTTTCCTTGGTGCTTGAGAGAGTCAGGTACAGTATCAATCCACATGGAGCAAGTCCAAGCCTTCGGTGATGGTAGGCGTTAACGTTCAAATCATGGCTGAGGCCTATTGAAGCAGAAGCTGCAACTGTAGCCCCTGAATAGCCTCGTTAATAGCACCCAGGTGCCTTCTGAGCATGTGAGCAAATGTGAGCAAATCAAGCCACACGAAACAGACTATCAATGAACTGTAAGGAAAGGGCACCATTCCATTCAGCGTCTTAGAAATTAGACTTTACTATGGAGCTAAATTTTCACCACCTTGCCTCACTCCCCTAGATGCAGTCACTTGACCAACCCGTCCCTGCAATGCAGCTGCAGGAATCGTGCATTCTCACATCTGGATCCCCACACCTATTTTATGTAGTTGGGAACAACCATTGGGATTTGGGGGGTCATAGTGGACCACAAGCTAAATATGAGTCAACAATGTAACACTATTGCAAAAAAAAGCCAGCTTCATTCTGGGATGTATTAACAGGAGTATTGTAAGCACGACACGAGATGTAATTCTTCCACTCTACTCCACGCTGATTAGGCTTCAACTGGAGTATTGTGTCCAGTTCTGGGTGCCACATTTCAGGAAAGATGTGGGCAAATTGGAGAAAGTCCAGAGAAGAGCAACAAAAATGATTGAAGGTCTAGCAAACATGAGCTATGAGGGAAGATTGAATAAATTGGGTTTGTTTAGTCTGGAAAAGAGAAGAGTGAGAGGGGACATGATAACAGTTTTCAAGTACATAAAAGGTTGTTACAAGGTGGAGGGAGAATAATTGTTTTTCTTAACCTCTGAGGATAGGACAAGAAGCAATGGGCTTAAATTGCAGCAAGGGAGGTTTAGTTTGGACATTAGGAAAAACTTCCTAATTGTCAGGGTGGCTAAGCACTGGAATAAATTGCCTAGGGAGGTTGTAGAATCTCCATCACTGGAGATTTTTAAGAGCAGGTGAGACAAACACCTGTCAGGGATGGTCTAGAGAATACTTTGTCCTGCCGTGAGTGCAGGGGACTGGACTAGATGACCTCTCGAGGTTCCTTCCAGTTCTATGATTCTATGATTACCTTGGTCATCACCAGGACATCACCTGAGCTGCAGCTTGAGCTAACAGAGTTTTTTCATGGGCTTTGGATCAGACCATAGATTGGCAGCTGTAGCAGACACGTATTCTGTGGCTCAGCTGCAGAAGAGGACATACATTGAATGTAGGTTACATTTGCCCCTACACTGCACATAGCTGGTTAGGACCCTACATTGCCCATTGTCCTGATTTTTAGTTTAGCCCTTTTTAAGAGGAAGGCAATAGCATTCCTAAAATACAGCTTAGTGGCTCACAGGGCCGGCTCCAGGCACCAGCTTATCAAGCAGGTGCTTGGGGTGGCCACTCCGGAGTGGGGCGGCACTTTCAGGTATTCGGCGGCAATTCGGCGGAGGGTACCTCACTCCCGCTCGGAGCGAAGGATCTCCCGCTGAATTGCCGCAGATTGTGATCGCGGTCACTTTTTTTTTTTCGGCTGCTTGGGGCAGGAAAACCCCTGGGGCCAGCCCTGGTGGCTCAACCAGGGAATGCCCATAAAATCAAAGGTAAATTAAGAACATTTGGTTATTACTTTACATGGATTTGTTTTAAATGAATGGGTTGTATCATTTTTAGTGCCTTCTGTGACTGTTAGCCTCCTTTACAATCACTCCAATAAAGTTTACAGCCTTCGAGTGAAGCAATGTGATAATTTTATTGTGGTCACATGACTTGGTTTGTGCCCCATGGAAAGGAAATACTGAACTGGCTGCTGCGTTATCAAGTTTTTGCCTCATGTGAGGGCTGCATCAAAGCTCCCTGGCAGGAAAACAAAACGTGCTTTGAATAAAGCATCTTGAGTGCTACGCCATAAAATAATGCACTTGTGAGGGCTCAGGCAAGCGACAACAATAACAATAGTATCCCAGCACAGTGGGAGGACGCAACCTTTACTGGTATAAAAACTAGTTCCCTTGCAAACATATGAAACAACCAATGTGTGTGTAACCCTCATGTTGCTACAGCTTGGGTTTCCAGATGTGTAATAATGAAATCTATTAACCCTAGTACTATAGTATACATTCCAATCAATGAAATTACACTGGAATATTTGTCTTCACACCTTGATCAGTTTCATGGAGATATACACGTTAAACAAAACTAACAACCGCAACAATCAGCCAATTTGCATAATTCTGAGTACTTCTTTTTTATTACTTAGGGATTTGTTTGAAGTTTAGCTGTTATCCAGCTGTTATACTGGCAGTCAATTCTGTAACATTAACCACATCACTGTCCCATTTCATTACATATGCTTAGCCTTGTGTGTGTAGCTATATGTCTGTCTGACTTTCATGTACAGCCATTCATAAGCTTCAAGGAAAAATGCAAGCATTTTTGCAGTACAGTGGACTGTCGCAACCAGTTTCTGCTCTGTTACTATTCAGACAAGTAATATGTACGACCAAGGGAATAGAAAGTATTCACTTTGAAGCAGAAATATCATTGTCCTCTCCTGTTTCCAATGCCAAGGTTAAGTAGGGCGGACGTCTGTCAGTTTCTTGGCTTTGGTACCCTAGCTGGCCAGCCATCTCAAGCCTAGGCTTATTTTACAGATGGGGAATTGAGGTACAGAGAAGCTGAGTGACTTGCCCAAGATCACACAGGACATCTGTGGCAGAGCAAGGACTTGGAACCAAGGTCTCCCATGTCTTTGGTTAGTGCCCCAGCCACCAGACCATCCTTCCTCTCATAAACCAGAATCCTACTTATCAAAAACTTCATTTAGTATAATACACGTTGTCCCTCCGCATTACATTCCCTAATGAGGTAATATGCCTGCAGGGTAGACACTGGAGACGTGCACCATATACTTCTGCTCTCAGACAGGGGCTTCGGAGGTGATTATTTCTCTTCGTTAAGTCTCACCTAGCGAATAGACTGTATTTAGCTGTGGTGCTGCAAATGAGATTCAAGCAATTGCCCAGCTTAAAGGTCTACTCCATAGATCTAGAGAAGGTCAAATGTCCCTCTGGCATTCTAAATTCATTTAGTCTTACTTCATGGGGGCAGTCTGAGTTTCGTAACATTCCGGTTTTGCATTTATGGCTGAATTTAGGACTGTATAAGTGTTATGCACTTTAAGTCAAAGGGTAAATGGGCCCCTAAGATGCTGCTTGATTGGCCTCCCATGAATTCCCTGTATGCATGATTTCTTTCCATATTACTTCTTTTATCTTGGATATTTCTGAGACACCCATCACTCTCATATTTAATTGCCATCTTCCTATCTGAGCCTTGAATAACTTAAGGCGCAATTCATCGTTTTGTCAACACTACACAGTATGAGCTAAGCTGAGGGTGTCCAAGCACAGTACATAGCTTCAGGGACACATTTTCAACAGTGTTTGTAAATGCACCTACGGAAATGCACATGCCAGTATATACCCATTTTGTACACATACTGACCGGTGTACCACACGTAACAGTGAAGCAATAGGATTGCAGAAACATATTAAGCATGCAGCTATTGTACGCATATTTATGTCTCACTTTTGGGCAATGATGGCCGTCGGCGATGACGCATGATGAAACCATTTGGCTGTCAGGGCATCAGTTTTTGACTTAATTTGCACACTTCTGCTGGAGTGAACCTGTGCCCTTTAAAAAAATGTGAGACATCCCCCCCACCCCTCAGCCCTTTGGCCACCGCATGGGGTTTTGTTCCATTGACAGTAACGTGAATTTGAAAGGGAAAGCTGGAGACAGAGACAGGGAGGAAGCAAGCAGATTATTACGACTAGGCAACAAATCTGCTGCCATAAATTGCTTTTGTGCCCCATTTTATTTAGTGTTCATGTTTCACCGCTCACAAAATGCAATGCCTACGTGCGTAATAACTAGCCCCAGGGTATTGCTGGTATAAAGTCCAGTGACCTGTCATCATGATGCCCTATGTGATAGCGTCAATGGACTTACACCAGTGGTGAACTAGTCACACTTTATATTAAGGTTCTATGTATAAATAAATCATAAAGGGTTAATAAATGGTTAACTGAGGTTTTATTAAATGGTTCATCAATTGTTACAAATTGTTATCAAATCCAATGGGTCAAGAGGTAGCTGCTAAGGATGAGTTATAACCTCTTCTTCTGACATATCCTACCCATGCTTATACCATCAATTAATCATGTATTAACCCTTTGAAAACGGACCCTTAATATAAACCGTGAGTGATAAATTTGTAACTAACCAGTACTTGTAACTAACAGTTAGATTTCTACCTAAGAAAATGAGCCCCCTTCAGAGCTCTACGGGGCCCCGACACATGTTAGAAAACATCTGCTTAGCCTGACAGCCAATGCTTAGTACAAATTGTAATACAAATCTCCCCTCCTGGTGCCCCCTCCAAAGTCTTCCCTCCTGCAACTTGTGCTCCTCCCTCCAAGTTCCCTGCAGTGCTACATGGGGAACAAATATTTAAAAATGGGCTCGTCAATCTAGCAGAGAAAGGTCTAACACGATCCAATGGCTGGAAGTTGCAGTGAGACAAATTCAGACAGGAAATAAGGTGTAAATTTTTAACGGTGGGAGTAATTAACCACTGGAACAATTTACCAAGGGGTGTGGTGGATTCGCCATCACTGCCCATTTTCAAATCAAGACTGGATGTTTTTCTAAAAGATCTGCTCTAGGAATTATTCTGGGGAAGGTCTATGGCCTGCGTCATGCAGGAGGTCAGACTAGATGGTCCCTTCTGGCCTCAGAATCCATGACTCTTGCTGGGCCATGTCACTATTGTCCGTGTTTTTAACAACGATTAACATTTTTTCTATAAATTTTTCTTCACCGTGTGTCGTGTTCTATCTCTGCAGAGAAGGGCCCTGATCCTGCAGAGACTTGCACATGTGCTTAACTTTACACACTGTGAGTAGATCCGTTAAAGTCAATGAGACAACTCACAGTGTGTGTAAGTCTTTGCAGGGTTGAAGCTTAAAACAAGCTTCTGATCCATTGTTATGCACATAATATAGGCTACCACAATAAGCATGGATGGTGATATATGGGAAATAAATAATTAAGGGGTTCAATTGCAGAATTAAGCTTACTCACTGTAGGGGTCACCAGAAATACCTATTTAAAAATTATACACACACTTATTCTCTCTCTCACTCTCACTCTGTCTGATACAATTCGTTTTTGGTCATTTTCCAATTTTTGCACCAACAAAATGAAAAACAAAAATTACCAAATGCAGTAAAAACAAATTTACTAGAAACAATTTT
Source organism: Mauremys reevesii (assembly GCF_016161935.1). Lineage (NCBI taxonomy): Eukaryota > Metazoa > Chordata > Testudines > Geoemydidae > Mauremys > Mauremys reevesii. Next base: position 11,491,964 of record NC_052626.1, on the reverse strand, counting down.
CCACAACTGATCAGATTTTATTTTTTGCTTTAATCTTTGTGAAATGTTTTGGTTTTTTTGCTCAGGAAGTTGAGGGTTTTGTTTTTAATATCCAGAGCAAAATTGGCATTTTTGACCAAGCCTGATAAGTATATAGCAAACTGTGAAAAATATTTGGTGCTAAGTAAATACCAATCCCCTTTTTTTGAGTGTTGCAACTGCAAATGCCATACAGCCCACTAAATCCACATACTCAAACAACACATATTGTGGTGTAGCTCTGTCAAAAAAAATAAAAAAAATCAAGCGCTATGTATTTTTGTTTCCTCCCGTCATCTGGCAGCATGTCACCAGAGACCTCATGTTTTGTATCAACAATTTCCATTCAATTGTGAAGGAACGTCATGAGCAGTGAAAAATGCTTCGCAGTATAAACATTAACTTGATGGCGCAGTAAAAGTGTTTTGTGGATGAGTAAATTCTGCCAAGGAATGTCATTCCTATCTGATCGCATTACACAGGTCCACTGCACAATGTTGGCTGCTCATTAACTGTCCCCTGCCCCCCAAACAAACCTGCCAATCCTTTATGATGAAAATGGGATTGGAGGAAAGGCCAGAATGACAGCTAGAGTTGGCCAAGGAACTCAAAACAGTGATACATGGTAAAATCCTGGCCCACTATTGAAATGCCTGGCAAAATTCTCATTGATTTCAGTGGACTTCCCCCCGTAGAATGGGGGACTTCAGCTAGGACTCAACAGAGCTGCATCTGATGCCTGGCTCTGCCACAGACTTCCTGTGTGACCTTGGGTAGGTCACTGGATCTCTCTGTGCCTCAGTTCCCCAGCTGTAAATTGGGGGTGATACTACTCTTTAGTTCCACTGGCAATTCTTCTGGGCTGGGACTCTCTGTTATCCTGTGTTTGTACAGCTCCTGGCACCCAGGGGGCCATGATCTTGGTTGGAGTCTTTAGGTGCTGTCATCATTGTTCTTAAAAAATGTTTTCACAAATATTGACTCCAATCTCGAGCTGAATTTGATTCCTGCTATTCATGCCCCTGGCGTGTGTATGATCCAGGAGTGGTCCGGCTACTGAGGTGTTACTCTAAGGCCCTTAAACTAAGCGCTCAGCATTCAGGGACATTAGGCATTTCCTGTAGGTCTGCACGTGCTACACCTTACAAGAGAGGCCTCCTTGGTCTGTGGCCTTTTGACTAAGAGCCCAAGCAGGTGAAGTTTGCGTCACTTCTCTGGGCTGGTGTGTACGACATTCCCAAGCAACAGCATAAAGCCTTGATCCAGCAAAGCACTTACACGCTTCGGGCCAGATCTGTCAGGGTATTCAGGTGCCTAAGGATGCAGATGGTCACCTAGTGGGTTTTTCAGATGTGCCTAACTCCCATTGACTTCAGTGGGAGTCAGATATCGAAGTGCTTTGGAAAGCCCACTAGGCACCTAGCTGCATCTGTAGGCAGCTAAATGCCTTAACACATCTTGCCCTTGGTCCCTTTAATGTTCCTTTCCCAAGAGGAGAGTCAGGAAAGAGCTTTGTTAGTCTCAAATCCGCATATATGCCCCGCTGCATTGACAGATACCCTTTGTTCTTCTAAATGAATGTAAGTCCCTGTACAGAATTAAACTGAGCTCGGAACCTTACACATATATCGTTGGCTGCTGTCCATGTATTTTCCTGCTTAATCAATAGCTGCGGTCTTACTAAGCCCACCATGCTGGCATGTGCAAAAATGCTGATAATATTACCCTAGCCCCACAAACAATCCTCCTCGGGTACCCAAAGCTCTGTCTTCCTAATGTCGTTGATCCCCAGCTGTCCAAAGAAGTTGTGCTCTCGGAAACTGAGAATTAATATGGATGATGGATTATTATTCTAGGCACCAGGTGGGTTCGCACTGTGAGGTGTGGAAAGTTCCAAGTAGGCTGGTGTTTAGCACAGAAATTACTAGAGACACAAAAGGATGGCTTATTCTCTTCTATTTCGCTCCCCTTTGGGCCATCCTACTTTTGGTTACACTCAGGCAAGTTGATGGAAGTTACTGGGCCAGATACACTCTCAGCTCTACCAGTGTAACTCTAGAGTAAAGAGTAAGCGGCTCCTCAAATGTGGCACTTCACAGGCCTTCTTTTTCCTCTTCAGCTGCAGGCTGCAATGCCGGAGTCCTTTCCCTCTGCCTGCTAGCACTTCATGGACAAAATTTCCTCAGTAAAATCAACATTTTTACAAACCAGCTGGTCATAGAAGCAAAGGGAAACTTCTCAAGGTCAATCACTGATTAAATGAGCAACTTTTAGTGAGAAGTGTTTTTAAGATGCAAATATTTATGGGAGCAAGAAAGACTCACTGAGGCCATTATCTGATATTTGGTATTTACCTCAGACTTCCCTGGATTAGTTTAATATTCAATAGCAGCCAGGCTCTCATCTGCTCCAGGAAGTGGCCAGCCCGGGTCAATGTTTAACTGGACTCACCAAATCTGGATTTAGGAAGGAAAGGCTTGGGGAGGAATAGCCATGGAAACTGGCTTCCCAGACACCCAATCAGCTCTGTGTGTGGGTATGGTCAGGCAGACCGTGAAAGTTGCCCTGGAGGGCACCTGGGAGCTTTACAAACAGGCATTGCCTTCAAAGGGAGCCCAAGACACAGATCAGTGCTATGGTCAAGTCCAGGAACTATTGCACACAGTCTTTTTGTTCTTTGAATTTTGTAACTTGGTAAAATGGGCCTGAGCTACTCCAGGGCTCATCATAAGGTGACAAAAGTGGCACCAGTGCAAACCAGAGAGGAGGTGCCTACTTCCCCTTGCACGTCTGCCGTGTGTGGATTTCACAGCACCCTGGAAGAGAGACGTTTATGCTCATTTGCAGCCATGGAAGAGCGAAATCCAGTGTTTCAAAGGCAGCTTCCACCCCTAAGAGAAACTCTGTATGGCAGATGCTCCACAGGTAACCTGGCCATGGATAAGCGACTGCCCTTTCTAGGGTGCTTGGATTGGCTGATTATTTGGTCTTCGTGTTCTCTGTTGCCAAATAGATATATGGCTCAGCAGAAAATCATTGCATTTTAACTAAGACAAATGGTAGAAAGCTGAAGGTTTACCAAATGCAGTTTTTTGTGTGTGTGTGTGTGTGTGTGTGTGTGTGTGTGTGTGTGTGTGTGTGTGTGTGTGTGTGTGTGTGTTGTTCTAGGCATGTGTCTGTTTCCGACACTTCCTGTATATTACAGCACTGGGGGGAAAAATCATTTTTTTCAGCTTGTTTTAGAAAACTATCTCAATTGTTTATTTAAATCTCAAACAGCCCAGATCATGCAATCCTTGATTGTGAGAGTCATCCTTACACATGTTTCAGAGTAGCAGCCGTGTTAGTCTGTATCTGCAAAAAAACCAGAAGTACTTGTGGCACCTTAGAGACTAACAAATTTATTTGAGCATAAGCGTTCGTGGGCTACAGCCCACTTCATCGGATGCATCATGCATTTCAGGAGCAGACCGGGTCTAGGAATGAATACAGATTGGCTCTGGATATGCAGCATGACATTTGGAACGTTTTATGACAGCAACAGCACTTAAATAACTACTCCGTTCAGCAAAGAGCTAACCACTGGGTATTTAGCAAGTTCATTTGCAAAAAGTCCACTCTGGCAGGGCCATATTCCATTAGACGTGCTGTTTTTGACAATAAGAGCGTATCACATGTGAATGATGAATTAGCTGGTGCCACTGTCTAAACAAACCAATGTCTGTTACACAAAATGTTTTATTCCATTCACGGGGATTCATTTCAGCATGTGTTGTTACACTTTCTAAGAGCACGTGAGGTATCTTCGTTATTGAAGAGCGAGGGAGAAAACAAACAGTAGAATTTCTTAAATTTAGGCCGGGGCTTCGTATTATAGTCATGCACCAGGGTCCCATCTCCGATCAGGGCCCTGGTATGCTAGGCATTGTACAGACCCTTGAGTCAACCACTGCCCTAAACTGCCTACAATCTAATCTAAATAGACTTTGATTGTAAATTCTTTGGGGGCAGGGACCTATTTCTGTCCTGAGGTTATACAGGACCTAGCATAGTGAGGTCCTGATTCATGACTGGTGCTCCTAGGTGCTACCTAGGCGACAGGGAATGGATCACCTGATGATTGCCTGTTCTGTTTGTTCCCTCTGAAGCACTTGGCACTGGCCACTGTTGGGAGACAGGATACTGGGCTAGATGGACCATTGGTTCTGACCCAGTATGGCCGTTTTTATGTACCTCAAGCCAAATAAATGATTAATAAAGGTGGGAGTGTATGAGAGTCATACAAAGGTGACATGACTTACCCAAGTTCACGCAGCAGGTCAGCTCAATATCAGATCTGGAAGATCTGGAAGGTCCTTCCGAGTCCCATGCCGCTAACCCATCCACTGCATCTAAGTCCTAAGCTCATGCGGCATCTAATATTTTAATGAGTCACTGTCTTTGTATTTCTACTTCACAATCAGAAATTGTTTAGGCACTAACTAGCCCCATGGATTTAAGAACAGTGGCTTCTAAACAGTGGCTTCTGAATATGCTGCTTTTCCCCCTATATGCTTAATGGCTACTAAATATTTTCTCTTGAAAAGTCAGCTATTTGAGACTTTTTCCGCTAAAACGTGAAAAGTATTTAGAGCAGCGAATGTCTCTAGTTCCTTATTTGTTAACTAGTTGATAAAGTTTAATTCTGTGTTCAATAATTAAACATTGTATGTGTGTCCAGTAGAGCCGAGTGAGTCTTTTAATCAGATGAATTCATCCTCTCTATCAGACATGGAATATCGGCGAGCAGATCAATTTTCTCTAGTGTATTTGTTCTTCATAATAATCAATAAGCCGCCTTGAGATTTTGTCCTCTGTGGATTAAACACAGACCCTTTTCAGCGGGCATTTTCTTTTCACTGGTGGGGGCTGATTTAATTCCAGCTGAAGTCAATGGAAGATTCCCTATACCTTCACTGGGAGTGGGATAAAGCCCTCACTTGGTGGCAACTGGCCAAGTGAATCAGATGGCTTTGTTTCTAGTCCCTGACTGAGTGTAGAAGCCAAGCGCAGACACTCGAACACGTCCATTTAAACTTCTGTTTTCCCCAATACTGGTGTGTGTGATTGTCCATATTTATCCGTGCCAGAAATAGCCGATAGCAGGAATGCCTGTGGAAAGCAAAGGCCGTGAGCATGGATAAAGGGAATTCATTGACAGTTTTGAGCAAGTATTCAGGGAAGATTTTTTTGCTGATAGTCACTCAGCTCTGGTGTCCAGTGGACGCATTTTTTTTTCCCATGTGCTGTTGTATTTTGGGAGCGTGGGCTACGGTAGGTCATGTTACACTATAACTAGAAGGTCATGAAGCTTTTGCATAATAAAGCCTAATAGTTAATGATCAATTTGAGATTGTATTAAAACTGTTATTGGCTTCTTCTCCTTCTCTGTTCCTTTAAGTGCCCAGACCCATTTCTTTTGACATCATGATGGAAAAGGGAGAAACAAGTATTATTAAACAGCATCCGCCTCGAAGACTCCAAGTAAGATGAATTTAAAAGGCTACCTAAGGAGTTACTTGGATTTAATGGGAACATCCCATTTTATTTGTAATCATGCCCGGGTATGTCTTGTTTTTTTCTGTACTCAGATATAGTTAAGCCATCAGAATGAACTATATTGGTAAGAAATTATAGCTCCGCTGGTCATTATTTCTAACTCAGAATTATTTAAATGACGGTATTTTGTGAAGAGAGTGGGTTGGATTTACACTAGTGTCACTCCATTTACATCAGTGGCCTTAATCCTGATTCACACCGTGTAAAAGGGAAGCAGTCAAAGGGAATGCCAAACAGCCTGACTATATAAAAATATGCTTCCTGTGTGGGTCTGTCTGTCTACCTGTCCTTCCGCAAGGCTGTGCACTGCGGCCCTCTATTGGACGGGCCGGCAGAGCTGCTAGCGTGTGAGAGATCAAGTCTCCTCCTAGTAGAAGAGCCAGAGTGACTAGAAGCCCAATGCTACCCATTATGTGCCTTTTTCTAGCTCTTTTCTTAAATGGCCTCCAGCATTGTAGTATCTGGGCACTGCCCGGCCATTAATGGACTTTAGCCTCACACACCCTGTGAGGCAGCCCTGTTTGAGAGTTGTGGAACTGCGCCACCAAAGACTGGGCAGCTTGCCTAGGGCCAGGCAGGAAATCAGTGCCAGAGCTGGGCATTGTATCCAGCTCTCCCCAGATCCACACTAGTGCCTTAGCCACAGGTCCAGCCTTTCTGCCTTCCACACGTTGCCTAACTAGAGATTTGTGCAAATGCTACAACTGCTTTTCATGGCGAAAAGGTCTTTCCGATGGGGGTAAGGAAGGTTCAGCGCTGCTGTTAAATTCAGTTTTATACCAGGCTAAGTGCAGCTTCCAGTGTAGACAGCTAAGAAGCGCTGTTAAATTCTGCATTTCTGCCATTGAATAGCCGAGCACTGACTGTGTGTTGCCAGCTTGGTTAAATCTTTATATCAGACTGGAAAATATTTTGCCTTTTGAAGAGCACGCTGGTTTGGGTAGTTGATGGTAACCAGTGAGATACTCAAGACACTTATTTTTATTACGTGGGCCTCAATCTCAAACCACCATGAAGCTTTACTCAGGTGAGTCATCCCATTACGGTGATATTACCAAGTCAATGGGACAGCATGTGTAAGTCGAGGTATTCATAGATTTGAAGGCCAGAAGGGACCATTAGAGCATCTGCTCTGACCTCTTGTGTAGCACAGGCCTGTACATCTTACCCAGCTACCCCGGCATTGAGCCCATCATTTGGGTTTGGCTAAAGCATGTCTTCCAGAAAGGCAGCTAGAAACAGGCCATTCAATTAGCATTTACCTAGAAATATTCTACCTGCAGCACTGCTCATCCGGCTCTTTAGAGATCCACTGACCTTGTAGCCCCAGGAGAGAGCAGAGATTATGAGCCAGCTATGAGACAACATCACCTTTGTGAGCTGGCTAGAGGGAATCCCCAGCTGGCAGAGAACTGGGGTAACTGCTCCACATCACCCCCTCCCATAGATAGAGTGGAGTAGGTGGGTGTAGCTGCAGTGTCTCCGTGTTCTGGTAATGCCTAGGTACCAGAATGGTCTCTTGGGCTCATAGGCAGTGGGTACAATTTAGAGCAGCTCTGAGGTGGCTCTAAGTTGCACCAGGCAACTGGCCCCCTACCACCTCCAAGGTTAGGGAGTAGGCCCCACTTGAGTCCTGCACTGAGCATACATCAGCTTCTGTATGCAGACGCCACCCCGTACTCTATGGGCAACATCACTGCCAAAGGTTGGCATGTTTGTAACCTTAAAGTGACAACAGTCATGCTCTGGAGCCAGACTACCCACAAACAGGTAGCTTTGTGGATGGCCCAAGAGCATTTGATTCATTCAGTCGTTAAGTGCCTAATAAATTTTCCTCCTTAGCTTCCCCTCCTTCTCGCCCCGTGAAAGACAGATTTTGAACAGGATCAGCCTTAGGGAAAATAGCGCCCTGGATGCATTTGTATTTTGGCACCCCTGGCCCCTGCTGCCTCCCTGGGCTCCCCACCCATTCCCCCAGGCCCCAACTGCCCCCCCTGGCCCCTTGCCTATCCCCCCATTGCTCCTAGGCCCCACTGCCTTCCCCCCATTGCCCCGAGCTCCCTTCTGTGGCCTCACACCCCAGGCCTGTCCCGCGTCTTGCCTCTTGACCACAGCACCCCCCGACCACAGCACCTTGGGTGGTCACCCACGCATAAGGCCAGCCCTGACTTAAAGAAGTCTAATATTTTCCTAACAAAATCCTCTCTTCACTTGAGCAGTTTCTAGCGGCAGCTGCGTTTGGCTGTAAAATCCCTGCCCTGCCAATAGCTCGGCTGATTACTTTCAGTTCTCTACCTAGAGCCATGACTGGGAGCCGGAGGGAAAGTGGAGACAGAGAAGGGAAAATACTCAGCCTGAGTGCAAGATCCGGCCTCTTATTAAACAGCCATCTAATGGTAACAGAGAGTTTTACAGAGCTGAACAATTAGGAGCATAGGCACTGCCAGACCCTCGGCCCATCTTGTCCAGTGCCCTGGATCTGACAGTGGTCAGCACCAGGTGCTTCGGTGGAAGGTGCAAGAACTCCACAGAAGGCAGATGTGGCACAGCCTGCCCCCATGAGATCACAATGATACTTAGTGTAAGGGGCAGGTTATGCTCAAGGGCGTCGGAGCCTTACCAAAAATGGGGGGGTACGGGAGTGGGGGCCTATCCTTCCTCTTCCTCCAAGGCCCTGCCTCCCCACAGAGCCCCTCCTCTTACCCCAGAGGCCCCGCTCCTGGCCAAGCTGGGGTGGGGTGGCACCGAAAGCAGCCCCCTTCCGTGTCCCCGCCCCCCAGACCTGCTGCCCAGGGCAGGTGGAGGGACTGAGGTTCCCCAGAGCTGCCAGCTTTGCTCTTATCATGGCCAGGATGTAGCTCTGAGCCGCCCCTCACCCCCAGCAGGAGCCAGGTCAGGGACAGAGCCGTACAGGCAGCTGTAGGGAGCCGGTGCGGAGTCACGGACCCTCCACCTCCACCAGCCCTGGGCTGGGCGGGGAGCCGGCGGGGGGGGGGGCGGGAACGGTGGAGGGTCCACATGGCTCCCACAACTTCCCGGGGTTCCCTGGCCGGACTCCTCCACCTGCCTGCTGGCCTGGCCGGGGAGTGAGTCCTGAGGGGGAAGAGAAGAGGAAGGGGGTGGGAGGTCTGCCCTGGAGAAAATGGATGGGTCAGGCCCCCTGGCCCCCTGACCACTGATTCTGCTACCTCTGCCTGCTGCAGGGTTCTTAACACCTTCCTCAGAAGCGGCGGCCATATTGGGAGCACGGGTCTGATGCAGTAAGTTTAAAAACGATAGGACCGTTGATTAGCATATGACTATTGTCAATAGTGTTTATTACTTAGAGAGTTTATTATTCCCCCCATGCTTGTTCTAATGCCACTAGACACTGTCATCAAAATAGAACAGCAGTGTCCTTTCCAGAGCAAACATTTTCAGTAATACATAACAAAATGGAGAAATAAGATTCTCCCTTTTCAAGAGTCCAACTATGGTCTGAGTCCTGAGGAACAATCTGTGAAATGTACAAAGGTGCAAGAAGAGATCAGATTTCCTTCCACTCAGCAAAAGTGAACGTTAAAGCCTGAACCTTCTCCTTCCTCTTGGCCATAGTAGGATCTGCTAATAGATTAGTGAGTTTATCTGCCTGCCGCTAGCAACATTATATTCACTGTTTTGGTGGCACTGGTGAAAGATTTACAGCCTGGACTATAATTGGTAGTTAGACAAGGTGGACGAGGTAATATCTTATATTGGACCAACTTCTGTTGGTGAGAGAGACCAGCTTTCGAGCTATACGGAGCTCAGCTTCAGGTCTGACTTGAAGAAAAGCTCTGTGTGTGGCTCAAAGGCATGTCTCTCTCTCACCAACAGAAGTAGGTCCAATAAAAGATATTAGAAAGGCAAGAGGTGCAAGGTAATGTCCTGGGACCGACACAGCGGCAACTACACTGCATTCTGTAATTTGAGGTATTCGTTGCTGCCATCTAGTGTCATCTCTTAAATTCGTACAACTTCAGATTAGTTTTTCAGGCATTAAAGAAAATAGTGTAAATGGAGACAAAACAAAAGACAGGAAACTTTTTTATTAGGACAAGTTTGTGAGAGGCGGGATTGCCCTCTGGTTAAGTCACTGGCTCGAGATTTAGGAGACCCGGGCTCGATTCCTGGCTCTTTGTGATCATTGGTAAGTCATCGTAGGTCCCAGATCCGCCAAGGTACCTAACGCACAGCTTGGGCTTAGGCCTCAGTTCAGAAATGCACGTAAGCACATGCTTCAGTTCATCCCCGTGTTGGCTAATAGTTAAGCACGTGCATAATTACTGTCCTGAATACACATGGTGGCCTTAATCTGTCTGGCCCAGAGCCTTAAAGGTTCCCATTGACACATGTCAGGAGCAGCATAAGAGTCACAGAAAGGGACCTCTGCCATATACCACAGGAGGCTCAGAGGGTTATAGCGACACTGCCACTGGTTTTAGGCTGACCCTACCATGTGTAGGAAGAATATTACTGAAAGCAGAAATGACCGTTACAATCACGTCTACAGGGCTGATCCGAAGCCCATTGAAAACAATGGAGATTTTCCCATTGACTGCTGTGGGCTTGGAATTGGGTCCCGAGTGTCTTTGTTAGGTTGGACGGAGCCAAAAAAAAAACCCCAACCAGCTAGAATGGCAGTGAAACAGCATCATGGACTCAACTCTGAATTTTCCGGTTTGCTTTAAGTGATAGTTTTTTTATGATTAAGTTACTGTCTTTGTTTCTTTGCAAATCAAGACGTCCTTGCGCTGATTCCTTATATCTGGCTAAAGTATAGTCACAATTTAGGGCGTGTTCATACACGTGGAAGTTAATGTCCAGCATTAAGCACGAGTCCAGTCTTCTTCCCACTGAAGTCATTGACAAGATGCCTACTGGCTTTTATGGGAGCAGGATTGGGACTCCAATGCCACAAACAGGTACCAGAGGTTCCTGAACAATAAAGACCCCCTGCAGTTTTGCCCATTTTAAGCCGGTCTCTTAATTCCTTAAAAAGAAACTCCAGACTCAGCTGCCTGTAAAGGGATCTGCAGTTTTTAGCCTTGATGGCAGATACCATTTCAAACACAACTGTATGGCATTTACCCTTTAATAAAAGATCTGAGACGACAGTTGCTTGGAAACTTTCCATCAATAGAAATTTTGATGGGAAAAAGACGTCCTGGAGAAATGTTCTGGTCAGCGCTATTACAAAATAAAACATGTGCTTTCATGTGAATAAAATGATCCTGACGAAGGGCCTGATTTTCCCCTCCCTCCGTCCCCTTGAAGATACCTTACACCATGAGACGTATCACTGAATAAGGTACTACTGGACAGAACATTAGAAGAGAAGCAGCATGTGTGACAGATATGGTAATTCCCCACCATATCATTGGGAGATCTTCCTGTATTAAATTTGTGTGTCATTGTGAGCCAGAGCTTGTCTAATTCCATGGGGGAGGGTTGCCACAACCCACCTAGAGCTAAGAATGTGTTGGGGGTAATTAGGCAAAGTCACTCAGTGTGTGACACCTCCAGAGAGCTATCAGCACCTGGGTAAACTGGTTCAAGCTGGATTCTCCAGAGACCAACAGACCAAGAAAGGACTTTGGGATAAATAGCCGGAGTCGAGGGGTTGGAAGGCCCTTGGCCTCCTGTGGCCCCATGAGACTGATGGGTGACCCCAGGTAAGATGTTAGCATTCGTACAGGAACTCTATTTTTAATGTTTTCTCTGTAGTGTTTGCCCCTTAAGAATAAATGTGCTTGCCAAGAAACTCCTAGCTGCGGGCAATTGTGCTGTTCATCGCCTCTGAAGAAAAAGAAAAGCGCAACACAGAGTGTCTAAGCCATCTGGCTTGCTGGGGATATCGCAGTGTAGGCAGGGAACCATGCAGCCTGGTAAAACCCTGCTCAGGAGGAAGAGAGGGGTGGGTCTCTGCCTAAGAGAGGTTACAGCTGGGAGCCTAGAGTGGAACATGGAGGGGAATATAGGTGGAGGAGCCCTGAACTGTGACAGCATGGTCTAGCAGACAGGGCCAGAGACATAGGAGAGTAGGCTTCTATTCTTGACCCTGCCACTGATCTGCTGCATCACCTTGGGCAAGTCACTTCACCTCTCTATGCCTCAGTTTCCCTTGACGCCCTACATCTGTTTCAACTGTAAGTTCTCTGAGGCAGGGACTGTCTCTTGTTATGTGTATGTGCAACATGTAGCATACTAAGGCACCAATTTCAGCTGGTGTCTCTGGGTGCTACAGTGATACAAATACATGGTAATAAAGACAATCAATCTGAAAAGAAGCACACATCTTTAAAGTTTAGATTGGGTTAAACGCTAACTCAGGTGTTTCTCCTCAGTTCTGTCCACTCGTACTATGGCCCTCCGTGAATAAATGCCAACGGATGCTGAGATCCAAAGAGATCTTAGAGTATTTATTAAGGATACTGCTCTTTCGTGCCTATTCCGGGCCTATGTTGTCTATGTGGAAAAATGTCGAGCCCTTTTAATGTCTGGCTTTTCTGTTTGATGACCGCATGGCCTGAGGAACGCTGACTGTTAGAAATATTGGACTTGCAGAAGCTGGAACCCGCTGATCTTCCACAAGTAATCGCTTCCGAAAAGCTCCTCAGGCAGCAGGAAGGGGCAGCGGCCCGAAAAGCAAAGGTGGGTGTCTCCGCAATACAGGTAAAACTGGCACGCTGGGAAATTCAAGGAGCCCACAGCTTTGCAGACATGTGCTTTGATCATTTACATGGCTTGACCTGAAGTCAGTATGAGCCTTCCACTGACTTCAATTGGGGAAGAGGGATAGCTCAGGGGTCTCCTAAAGCCAGGGGTGTGAGTTCAATCCTTGAGGGGACAATTTGGGGATTGGTCCTGCTTTGAGCAGGGGGTTGGACTAGATGATCTCCTGAAGTGTCTAATAATCTATGATTCTAATGGGCTTTAGATGAAGTTCATAGTCAGCCACTTCCCACCAGGCGTGCTGTGCCCGTCTCTCTCCATAGTCATTTATGAGAGGTCTCATTTTAAGCCCAAATCGTCTTCTCTATTACGCTCACATGACACCATCAAAGCCAACGTGGTTGCACCCATGCAAGTGAGAACAGACCATGTGGTTGTTCATCCCAGGCATTCTCAGCTTCGGCCAGCTGAGAGCTGCACTGGTGAACAGACAGGCCACAACAACGTGGGGAGGGGAGGGGGAAAAGTTTGACCAGCTCTTTCGGGAAGTTGCCTGGGGCCGGAGTGTTCCATTTAGGGCTGGATCCTGGTTAAATCGAAGTCAAAAGTAAACTTCCTTTGGACTCGGGGCGGGAGTCGTTTTAGGCCTCTTACAGGTGCAAAATAAGAGATTGCGGCTTCCCTCATCTTTAATTTTGAGCAGCCTGGCAGATGGGATCTAGGGTGACCAGAAAGAAAATGTGAAAAATCAGGACAGAGGGTGGGGGTAATAGGAGCCTATATAAGAAAAAAGACCCCAAAAATTGGGACTGTCCCTATAAAATCAGGATGTCTGGTCACCCTAGCTCTAGCTAAAGCAACTGCAGTCTAGCATCAGTAAGCCAAGGGGTCAAAACAACATTCACTAATATTGAGTCCCTCTGTTTTTGAATATTCAATGTGAGACACTTACGGCTTAGATCCTCAGAGGTAGCTAGGTGCCTCTCGCCCATTGATTTGAGCAGGAGTTAGACATCAAAAATATTTAGCTGGTCTGGGTGTTAGGGCCTGATTTTCAGAGGTGCTGCAGCAGGCAAACCACATTCTCTGTATGCGGCAATTGTCCACACAGTGCGTTGGTGACATTGCACTGGATTTTACAGCTGTTCGTATTCCTTTGCTGAACGCGCTTTTTGCTCATTGACTTTGATGAGTGCAGCTGATACTCAGCATCTTTGAAAAAAATCAGCTGTCTCCAGGTGAGCATCCAAAAACATGCCTCATAGGAGGTGCCGCTTTCCGCTTGTGACTTAATATACTGCTCTGTAAAACTTCAGAGCTATAGCACAAACTAGAGTGGTATTTACCTATCAGAGCAAGAGGAGAACAGTGAGAATGCAGTACTGCCAACACCAGCCACTCAAAAATGATGAGCCAGCCCCCCCCCCCAAAACCCCATGAGATTTTAAAAAAATCTCATTATTTAAAAGTCAGTAATGTGGGAGCTGTAATTTTTCATCAGCTGTTGGCCAATTTGTGAGTCACATTTTAAAACTTCTCTGCAACCAGGAGGGCCAGAAACTGGGTTGGTTTGGTTTTTTTTTTATATTTGAGCTGAGATTTTTAAGTAATAACCTGATCCCAAGAGTTGGAGCTTTAAGAAAAACACCAAATATTGAGAGACTTGCAATAAAATTGAGAGAGTTGGCAACAGACCTCTGTATCTGGTAAGTGGCCTCTTCACGCATTGAAGGGAATGGGGTTGGATTTTAAAGCCGTGAGCTGGTGAGTTTGTTTCAAGCATTGCATTTTTTTTTAAATACTGTGCAAGGAGCTGGAGAAGCGAGTGCAAACTGCAAAATATACGTCTGGAAGACGACAGCACTTACACAAGCTGCAGATGTTAGAAATGAACCGCAAGCGAGAAGAGGTAAAGCTGCTATCTTGTTGGCTTTTGAAGGTGTTTGAAAGAGGGAACTGAAATGATAAAATCCGTGCTTGGGTTCAGCGAGGCTGAAGTCAGCCAGTAGGTCTGGTGGTCCAGCTGCTGTTGCATCTGGATTCAGATCAGGAAGGGAGATGCTCAGACTCATTTCTCTACCTGGCTAGGTTCTATATTACCAGCCTTGGTCTTCATTGTCTCTCTTGTGGCTTCCCCTTTGTCCTCATCTTTGTATCTGAATTTCCTCACTCTTCAGTGGTTGCCATTGTGCCGCCCAGTACTCAACTGGGAAAGTGAAATGAATGATTTCCTGATGACATCCACTCAATGTACTGAATCACAGACAATGGGAGCTGGCACCTTGCCTTAGAAACTATCCATGGTGCCTGAAGTGCAGTTCTCTGGGCCACGTTCTCCTCTGTTATTGACTCCAGTGGGATTGGATTGATGTACCTAATTATTTGACCTTCAGTATGTGTGTCTGCGGATGCTTTAGAGGACAAAAGCCTTGTGTTCATCTCAGACCTTAAACTGTGTCTCTCTGCCAGTAGGGAGCATGCTGGCTTAAGGGTATTGTGTCCCTCACTAGTTGTCCTCTTAATGTTGAGGGCCCATTGTGATAGCAGCTGCTAGAGTTAGTCCAATGGCTCAAGTGATAGTGGCGTATGAAGTGGTGGAGCTCTCACGTTCAGGCCTACCTGGTGGATGGTGTTTTATATGCCCTTTTCCTCCCTCTCCTCAAGGCAGCGTCAGGCCTTACGAGAGACAGTGTTTCCCAGTGGGTGGAGCACTGGACAGAGTGAGGAGACCTGGGTTTTATTCCTAGCTCTGCTGGATGACCTTGGGCACATGCTTTCATTTTCCCATCTGTAAAATGGGGATAATGAGACTTTGTAAAGCATTTCAAGACCTTCAGAAGAAAGGTGCTAGACAGGAGCTTGGTATTCTGTATTTTTCTTAAATGACATGTTGGGAATGAGGCCAAGAATATCAATACTGGGCTGGGGAGAAGCACAGATTTCAGTATTTGTATTCAGATGGTCACTGGACTCAGATAACAGTTGAATCTAATATCTGTTATTTCCTGGAAAAACTGAACAATTATTCCTGATTTGAAATATTAGCCCTCACCTGACCACTGTCTGCGGATGACGGGTTCCCCCTCTCCCCAGGGTGCCACCTGGAACTGGGGTATCACTGAGCCCAGGCTGATGGGTCAGCAGCCTCAGTGATACCCCAGTTCCAGGTGGTACCCTGGGGAGAACCCATCGCACTGAGAACTCAGGCAAATTTGTGATCTGACAGGGCCCAGTTCTGCAAATTTGTATTTCAGCTCGTAAAGTTATTCAAGTGCCTATTTGTTTGCAGAATTAGATCGTTAGCCTAAAGCTATGCTGAGTTTAGATGTTAAACCCTTGGAAAACGAGTTACCTATTTACTCCTCTATTGCTCATACAGATGAATCATTTACAAAGCCAGGAGGCACTGAAGAGAAGTCTCCACAGGGAGGAAAAAACCAACAAACAAAAAACGAGGGAGCTCAAGGCTAAGAAAGTCCTCGAAACTCTTCAGAGAAACAATTGCTCTGAAGGTGAAGACCTTGTCCCCATTGAGCATGACCAAACTTTTAATGGAGACCAGGGTACGTAGAGTCATTTTCCCATGAGATGAAAACTTACTTGATGCTTGGAAGTTTCTCACTTTAAGCAAGTCAGTGACTGGTGGCCTAAACAAGGGGTGGGCAAACTTTTTGGCCTGAGGGCCACATCGGGGTATGGAAATTGTATGGCGAGCCATGAATGCTCACAAAATTGGGGGTAAGGGTGTGGGAGAGGGTGAGAGCTCTGGCTGGGGGTGCGGGCTCTGGGGGTGGGGCCAGAAATGAGGAGTTCAGGGTGTGGCAGGGGGCTCCAGTTTGGGGTGTATGTGTGTGGGGGGTGAGGGCCCTGGGGTGCAGCTGGGGATGAGGGGTTTGGGGTGCAGGAGGGTGCTCCAGGCTGGGACCAATGGGTTCGGAGGGTGAGAGGGGGATCAGGGATGGGGCAGGCTGTTGGGGCATGGAGGAGGTTCTGGCTCTGGCTGGAGGTGGGGCTGGGAATGAGGGACTTGGGGTACAAGAGGAGGCACTGGGCTGGGACTGAGGGGTTCAGAGGGTGGGAAGGGGATCAGGGCTGTGGCAGGGGATTGGGGCGCAGGGTGGGCTCAGGGGTGCAGGCTCCAGGCGACGCTCACCGCAAGCAGCTCCCGGAAGCATGTCCCCCCTCCAGCTCCGATGGGCAGCCAGGCGGCTCTGTGCATGGCCCTGTCCACAGGTGCACCCCTGCAGCTCCCATTGACTGGGAACCGTGGCCAATGGGAGCTGCAGGGGCAGCGCCTGCGGACGGGGCAACGCACAGAACCGCCTGGCCACGCCTTCGCATACTTCGTAGAAGCGAGACGGGGGACATGCCAGCTGGTTCCTGGGAGCCGCACAGAGCAGGCCAAGCCCCCGACCCCACTCCCCGTGTGGAGTGCCGGAGTGGGGCAAACCCCTGACCCCGCTCTCTGGCAGGAGCTGAGGGCCGGATTAAATGGCCTGATGGGCCGGATGTGGCCTGTGGGCCATAGTTTGCTCACCCCTGCCCTAAACCCCTGCAGCTATTCAGTCTCCTGGAATGCATCCTACATGTCGTAAAGATGGAGTTCAGAATGGCCTCCAGGAAGCAGAATTAAATATCGGAGCATTGCAATAAGTCGGGGAGCCTCATAGGGAGGTATCTCTGTACCTTCTTAGTTAATGGCTTCTGAGTATGTTAGAGCAACCACAACTCTGGCCCATGTTTAGGACCTATTTAGTTCTCTGTGCCTGGCCTCCTCTTTCACATATGCAGGGAAAAGCAGCCTGAATGTGACCCCACGATATCGGTCTCCCTTTACAAAAATGTTTCATAGTCAGGATCCAAAATACTCTGGAGAAAATCTTCAACTCCATTGCCTCTTTCTGCCACTCTGGCGATATGAAGGGGCCATAAATTTACCGTAACTGGGCAGCTGAGATTCTGTTCCCCCCGCACCCTGAACTTCTGCCGTATTGGTACGCTGTGGGCATTTGTGGGGAATCACTGGAGTCCTGCTGTGTTCCAGTGGTCCTCAGCAATGCCCTTGGGAACCATAACAAGCTGCTACGTCTTAGAAGAGCCTCAGAACTACTCTAGCTTGCGAGCAGGAGGAGGAATACCAGTCAGCAGCACCACCAAGGACTCAGAAAGTGCAAAAATGGCATGCAGCCAGCTCTGCCCCCTCCTCTTGGGTCCTGCATTGACTCCAGCTTGGCCAGAGCCAGGGACTGGGCCCTACATAGAATATCAGGGTTGGAAGGGACCTCAGGAGGTCATCTAGTCCAACCCCCGCCCAAAGCAGGTCCAATCTCTCGGCACTGACACTGTGGGATTGTTGGCTATTCCTGTAGAGTGCATGATTCTAAGGAAGTATTTGAGTGTTTATTTTCTGAGAGTTACCAATTACTAATTAAGACATGCCCAGTTAATTTGGTCACCAAATTGAGTTACTAAGGCTGTTTCTTCATTGTAACACACAGACATTTATATCAGGAAAAACAAAGCAAAATACCTGTCCACACTAATAGAAAAGGACTGATTTCCCTGCATGGTACTTGGCCGAGTTCATGGACCTGCACAATGTAAAACTCCTGTATGGTTGCACTAATTAGCATACTGTAGAAGAGGAGATTCAAGGCTGGTTCACTCCCTTGTGGTGGACCTCGGTATAGTGGGCTCTCCTTAACTTCCCCCCATCAACAGCTGCTCCAGCTCTGCAGTCGGCTGCTGGTTCTCTCCGGCCAGGTCACTTATAGCTCCCCCGTAGCCCCTGCGGGGTAACCAAAAGTCCAACAAACAATCTCAAACCATCTCTTCGGCCTGAGTTCTGAAACAGTATTTGTTTCCCCTCTGGTCCATGGGGTCTTTGCACCCCCTTCTCCAGTGGCTGGTGGGAAGCCCAGTCCTCCAGCAACTTTTTTGGGTTCAAAAAAAGAACTAGATAAATTCATGGAGGATGTGTTTGCCAGAAGCTGGGAATGAGCGACGGGATGGATCACTTAATGATTACCTGTTCTGTTCATTCCCTCTGGGGCACCTGGCATTGGCCACTGTTGGCAGACAGGATACTGGGCTAGATGGACCTTTGGTCTGACCCAGTGTGGCCGTTCTTATGTTCTCCTTCTTCCCTGAGCGCCAGCCCAGGGCCCTTTGAGAAATTACATGCAAAAAGGAGACAGACATGGGGCCTGATCCTGTACCTGTTTGGGGCAGGCTTTTCCAGTTCTCTGGACTGTCTCAGCCCCATGCTGACTGGCTGTTTGCTTCAACCTTCCCCTCCTCCTCTGTGTCACCCCACACCTGCCCCTCTTACCCTCTTCTCCCCCTCACCCACTTCCCTCACTGTCTCCTCTCCCTTCCCTTTTCTGTCCATTTAGCTGATCCTCTCCTAAATATATGCAAAATGAGAGAACCCCCCCGCCATGGAACTGACATGACATTTTCTGCCACCACATTGTTCACTCTACTTGTGTGTTCTACCCTTTCCCCCAGCCTCTGGCTGTCTATATGGTAATCTATTTGGGGCAGTGGCGTCTCTTTGTTGTGTTTGTGCAGCACCTAGCACAATGTGGCCCGGGCCCATGCCTAGGGCTCCGAGGCTCTGTGATAATACGAGTACCAAACAGTTGCTCTTTGCTAGTGTAACCCTGACAGACCCTAGTCGTCGGTGGGCAGAATCGAACTGGGAACCTCTGGAGCTTAGTGCATGAGCCTCTACCACATGAGCTAAAAGCCAAGGGCGTATTAGCTAAGGCTGCAGAGCAGACTCATTTTATCTCTCTCTTTAAGTGGTCTCGGTGCCACCAGATGGGACAGAGCACCACACCCAGGACGCGTGTGGGTTACACTGGGTCTCTGGATCCTCTCGACGGTGCAGGGAAGCAATCAGAACACCCAAAGCTTGTCCGTCTAACAATACGATTGTGAAGGGTTAGCAGAGAGAATGGCAGCAGGAGAGCTGGCCTCCGGGCATCTTATGTTCCTTTCCTTCAAACTCTTCTGAAGCCCCCCATGACCAGTTTGGGCCGTGTTCCTGCCTGGGAACTTATCCGTGTTCTCGTTGCCTCCTGCCACCCAGCACATAGCCACTTGTGACGTGTAGAGAGCCCAGCTGGCTGCCTGCTATGCAGATGACCTTTTGGGTGGGGACCATTGACTCCCTGATGGGGATTTTTCCTGTTCTTGCTGTAGAATAGTGACACCCGAGCCCACACACAGCCTGATAGCAGGCTCCCCTCATCTCGCGCCCTTTGCGGACAGCCCTTCGCAGCCTGCCTCTTTTTGACTCAGCCCTCTGGCCGGGTCACTCCACCCATTCTGGGGTAACAGAAAGGCCAACAAACAATAGTCCAGTGGCCTCAAGCAGAGTCTTTGGGTCCAAGTCCCGACTCAACAGTCCTTCCACTCTTGGCCTCGGGGTCTATACACCACCTGTTCCGGTAGCTGGTAGGGGAAGCCAGGCCTGCCCTCTCCTCTGGGTTCCAGTCCAGGGGCCCTGTGTAGACAGCAGGCAAAGCCACCTGCCTGTGGGTTGGCTTTTGCTCAGTCCCACCTCAGGAGTCTCCTTCCCCTCTGCTGCTCAGTCCCCTCAAGGCTGGTCCCAAGGCGTGAACTCTCTCCTGAAGCTCTTCTCTCCAGTTGAGCTCCCCCAGCCATTTGTGCAAACCCTCTCACAGGGAGTCCAATCATTAGCCACGGCTACCTGATCGCCAGCCAGTTAGGATCAGCTGGAACGGTAGCCAACTACTGACCATCGCAGGCAAGGGTGTGTCTGAGTATCCTTAAGGGGCCAGCCAGCCTGTGACATTACCTTGTACAGCAACACTGGCCTTCTCTTGCTCCCAGGCTGAGCCTGAGACACACGGCTCTCTTGGCAAAAACTTCAATTTGCACAAGAAGTGTTTGGAAAGCTGCCAGCACCCACTGGATTACCAGTGATTGGTTGCCTCTGGCCCACGTACATGGGCAGTTGGCCACCCTTACCAGCTACAACCCCCTTCTCGCTGACTCATCTAACCTCTCCCGGAGGAGTTTCTTCAGCAGCTGCCTTCTTTCCCCTGGCTCTATTGGTGACTGTGGCAGAACCACGTCTTTGGGGCTCTGGATGGCACACAGCAGCATAACTCTGGTCTTTGTAGAAGACCAGCAGGCTGAGGCCATGTGAAGAGAGAATCCAAGATACACACATATTGAGGCGAGGAACAGAAAGCTCATGGCAAGAACGGTATGTGTAACATGTCATGCTTTTCCGTCCTTAGCCTTGCTGGGGAAGAGAAAGGAGCAAAAGCAGTGATCAGTTAGACTTCTAGGAAAACATTATGGGCATAACAAAAAAACCAGGGCTTTCAGAAATTCTGCTTATATTTTCAATGCCATAGTTGTCCAAATTTCAGAAAAGTCTGTCCAGTTTGCACTCACGTCTCCTTAGCAATGTGATGGTGTCTCGGGGTGCAATCCTCATCGCTAGACTGGTGCCTCCTCCGGCTCATGCTGGGGATTAACTCAAGGCCAACACTCACATCAGCACTCTGTCTCTGCTCCCGCCTGCGGCTCCACTCTCAGCTCCCAGAACCATAGCATCCTCTTTGCGACTCAGCCCTCCAGCTAGGTCATCATCTCTGTTTCTGCCTTCTTGGGGGCAACATGCATATCACTGTCCTATTCCCCAGCCACTTTCCCAGTGGCAAGAGTCGGGGGGGTGTGGAGAAAACCTGGGCTTGCCCACCCACTATTCCGGGCCCCAACCCAGGGACTTTGTAAATAGCAGCCTCCTGCTGCTCCTCTGTAACCTCTGTCAGTGCGGCTGTTTCCCTGGGCCATTTCCCCATGGCCCAGCACCTTCTTTGCCCTCACCTCAGGGCACTCAGCAGCTCAGTCCTGGGAGCCTGTCACTGCTCTGTCCAAGATGCTTCTAGTTCTCTCAGTCCTCCAGGGATGCAGGTCTTACTCCCTAGGCTCCTAGCAGCAACTGATCCTACTTTGCTCTGCAGCTCCCTTTTATCTGAGCCTGCCGGGCCTGGATTGGTTGCTCCCTGCAATTCCCCCCTGATTGGCTGTGTTTCACGCAGCCTCTCTGGATCCCTTGGAGGACTCACCTCCATTGCTTCTTCTGGGACAGGGCATGAGAACCCCCTGCTATGCCTGTGTAGGGTAGGCACCCCGTCACAGATGGGTATAGCTGTTGGCATGTAGGTGAGTGAGGGTCTCTGTGGATGAAATTTATCTGTCTGTAGCATTGGAGTGCCAAGGCCCAGGCTCCACTTTCATCGTACGTGAGCCCTCAACACAGGCTTCTGCTGGCCACTGCACAGGGCTGAATTTCACCTTTAGCCTCACGCCCTGGATGAAAGTGAGTGTGAATCTGAGATCAGATTCCGGCCCACTATTTCTAGGGGAAGATGGTGAAGAACCCCAAAGACTCAGGAGTGTTGCTGGACCAGAGAGGACGGGGAGTCACAGCTGAATGCTGCTGGCAAAAGACATTTTAATTAGATAGCTGCCTTCAAAAGGCAACCTATTGTCCTAAAGAGACCCTTTAAAGTGCACCCTGTAGTTTCTGGTACACTTCGGTTAAATCTTTAACTACAGGCTTTCGCCACTAGATGCCTAGTTTTTACTGATTGGTGGGATGGCCACGCAAGGCACATTCTACTGTATAGGCATATTCCTGTGGAACAGAGATCACTGCATTCACAGGTCATGCCAGGACCACACTGCTCAGGGAGTGCGCTGAAAATAACACAAGCTGCAGTTCGGAGAGCCAGGAGAGTGCAACCTGCCTCCTGATGGAATACCTTGAACTAGGCCCTTGCGACTGAAGGGCTGGAGTCAGCCAAGGACAGCAAAACAAATTCCAAAACAAAGAGAGGGCTTTGAGACTGAGGAGCGTCTGACTCCTTTTGCTGAAGAGTTTGTACGGATGACTCTGCTCAGTCCATGTGCGTGGTACTCACTATAGCAGTGACTCCGCCATAGCCTACCTGTCAGGATGCATTGTAGTCAGCCGTTGATTACGCTACACATATGGTACAGTCCTAGCAATTAATACAAATTCACGGTGGAGCGGGCTGCTCTCCCCTCTAATTCATTTGATGAGGAACTCGTTCGGAACCGCTTCTCTGAGCCCTTTAACGCTGTTCACATTTTTTTTTTCACACTGGCCTGATTCAGATCTCACTGTCAATGGCATAAATCTAGAGTCACTTCAATGAAGTTATGTAGATATACAAGTGTGAGATGTGACTCAGGTGTAACACCGACCGGCTCTGGTCGGCAGCGGACAGGAGCGAACCTGGGACCTCAGAAGCTAAATGCAGGAGCCTCTACTGCATGAGCTAAAAGCCTCAGGGCCCTTAGCTAAATCTCTAGCAGACTCATTAATCTCTAAGTGGTCTCGGTGCCACTAGAGGGGACAGAGCACCACACCCAGGAGGTGGGTGGGTTACCCGGGCTCTGAGTGTTTTGAATTTGGGCAAGATTCTAATCTCTGCCGTAATAATGCCATTAAAACATTATTGTTTTGTATTGTGATGTAGCTGGAATCAGAATCTGGTTGCTTTGTCTGCCCCTTCATCGTTCTTAGCACAATTTCCCTTCCACTTTGCACTTTGGGGGGTTCCTTTTCTTGATTTATGAAGACCCAGCACAGTATGGATCATTGCAAAAGCACTATTGTCATAATTACATCAAGTATCTTTTGCTTATGCTGTATAATAATAACTAGCAGCTGCAGGCCTGTGCCGTCTCACAGCTGTAAAGACAAGGCTGTAAAAAAGCTGACAATGTCCCAGATATTAAAAAATGGACCGTTACCGACTGCATATGCCAGCGACAGTTGAACCTGCTGATATTCTGAACCAAAAGAGCTCTCAGCCCTGCCTGTAGCTGTTTTTCTCGCTTCACACTGACTCAACAGACATTCTAGGCTTCAGATTGCTCTTTGGGGTTATTGGGTGTGCTGGGTGTGCTGTTGAGTGGGCAGTTGTGTGGAGCAAGTTGTGCTGGGAGATTTGTATTTATTTCTACAGGCAGTGAGTGAGGGGGGATGTGCTGCAGGGAAGGGCTGTGTGTGTTTCGGGTTACTGTGTGTCCTAGTTGTGTTGTCGCATGGGTGGTTGTGCTGATTTATGGTTGGGAGGTTGTGCGGAAATTTGTGTTCATTAATGCAGGTGGCAGTTGGGTCCATGGGGGCACAGCTGGGCCAAATACTCCCCCCTCTGTGCAGGCTCCCTCATACAACCAATGAAATTGTTCCAGGCAAATTAGCTGTAGAGTCAGGGTGGTGATTGGTTGTATTACCTCTGATGTCACAATGGTCACAATGGTCTAGGATGCTTGACGTGGTGTAGGTACATGCCTTGCTGCAGCTGTACACAGTACGGGTGTAATTCATAAAGGCAAAATGGTTGAAAACTTCAATATTGGATGGTAACGGATGGCGAATCCCAATAATGATTGAACTTGGTGATACTCTGAACAAAACGAGCTCTCGGCCATGCCTACAGCTGAGTCCATCGCTTCACACTGATGCAAAAGACATTGTAGACTTCAGAGTGAGACACAGAGAGACATTCCAGGGATTTTATTACCTCTTTTACCACTGCTTTCCATCTGAGACACCTTACAAGAACGGGCAGATGGGCCTGCAGTTAGGACATTCGTCTAGCACTTGGGACACCTGGTGTCAATTCCCTGCTCTGCGACAGACTTCCTGTGTGCCCTTGGGTATGCCACTTAGTCTCTGTGCCTCAGTTCCCCATCTGTAAAATGAGAGGGAAAACACTTCACAACCTCACAAGGGTGTTGTGAGGATAAATACATTAAAGATTGTGAGGTGCTCAGACACTATCATAATGGGGAGGCATATAAATACCTTAGATAGGCAGACATGATTGCTGGCAGTGGAACCCAGGAGTCCTGACTCCCAGCCTTATGCTCCATCTACTAAACTATGCTGCCTCTTATCACGCCATATATTTAATAATTATGCCCCTATAAATATAGAGCTCAACCCTGCCTGGTGTTCAGCACTCTGGCCGGACCCTGCAAAGTACATAAGAACTTGGGCTTGATTTCATTGCAGCCAGTCATGTGCATGAAGTTAAGCACGTACTTAACTATTTTGCTGACTCAGGGCCAGCGTACTCCACAGCTTTTGGGACCAATTCACACCACTTATAAAAAAGGGGTTCTGGGAATGAACAAACGTTGTACATAAAAGTATAAAATTTCCCCCCTTTATGACTAAACAATATTTGGTTTAAAATTTGGAAACAGCAGAATAAATAGAGGTGGGTGAAATTTTTTGGTCAAAACTTTTCAGCGAAAAATGCAGATTCGGCGACATTGAAACATTTTGTAAATTCATGTCGATTTGCTGAATTGTTCATTTAAAATATTCTGAAAACATCAGACGATTTCATTTGGTCATTTTCAACTTTTTGATTTTTCGGTTCAAAATGACTTTTCATTTCAAATTTTCCTTTAATTTTATTTTTTTTTAATCCAAAAAAAAAAAACCAACAATTTTAAAGGTTCAAATCAAAATGAAATGTTTTGATTTTGTTGAAACAAACGGTTTCATGTGTCTGGAATAAAAAAAATTCAACATTTTAATTCACCAACTTTTTTTTTTTAATTTTGTTTTCAGTCTGACCTGAAACATTGTTAAAATTTTTCAAAATTGCAAATGAACCAAAAAAATCTATTATTCAACCAGCTCTAACAATAAACACGGTGTTCTAGTACTGGAGTTATTCCCGAATGTATCTGTTGTGTCTTGTGCTCTTTATACCAGTGGTTCTCAAAGCCCGTCCGCCACTTTTTCAGGGAAAGCCTCTGGTGGGCCGGGCCGGTTTGTTTACCTGCCGCGTCTGCAGGTTCAGCCGATTGCGGCTCCCACTGTCCGCGGTTCGCTGCTCCAGCGCAATGGGGGCTGCGGGAAGCGGTGCGGGCCGAGGGATCGGCCAAACCTGCCGACGCGGCAGGTAAACAAACCTGCCTGGCCCACCAGGGGCTTTCCCTGAACAAACGGTGGCCCTAGTTTGAGAACCACTGCTTTACACAACAACAATATGAAGAAAGCGCAATGGGCTTATTTGGAGTCATATGATCATTTTTACTAAACATTTATGACCACTCAGAACCTAACCACATACAGGTGGCTACATTAGCTGGTTTCTGATGGCTTCTTGAACATAAACATTTTGAGCACTACTAGAAGGCTCAGAAACTATTTAAAGGGACATTATCCTTTTCCTATATGCTACAGCATCTACTTACAGTCTGAGAATTTTTTTCACATAAGGAGAGAAAAGAAAAATAATAGTTTGCTTAGCACAAATTTTGGAATTGGGCCCTGGGTTCCTCTGATGCGATTCCACCAACCCACAGCAAGTCCTTGATAAATCATCTGCAATTGGGTGTGCAACCCAGAATAATTAAGAAGAAGGTTTTCTTGTTTTTAGGAAATACATGGGATGGAGAATTCTTGGAGCGACACGAGATGGCTGAATCCTATCCCAGCCAGAACAGTAAAGTGGAAATGTGGTTCGTAAAGCACCAGGAGCCACAAGATCTATTTTGGGACAGCTCTAGCACTGACTCGGATGACTGGAGAAGAGAAGAGAGAAAGCTGGGTCGCAGACCTGCACTAGTGAGAACCAAGACGGAGAGAATCCCTCTGTTTGATGAGTTCTTTGATAAGGAATTCTAACTGCAAACGAGCCGGGTGGGACTGGAGTCATGCACTGAAAAAGCTCAGTTCTCTGATTATGCTTTAAACCCACTGGATGGATAGACAGCCGCTGTTAAGAATGACTTCTCTTGTGAAGTAAATAGAGTTGTGCAAGTATGAAGAAATACAAAGGAACACTGCAGATACGGATATAACCAAACCCATTTATCTTTGCAGGTCTCGAAGGGCCACTATTGTGAAGGTGCATCTGCTTTGTGGAAAAATATAAAGAGAAATTCAGGGGTATATACAACAATATACTGGAACGGAAATTATTTATTATGCAGCTGTTTTAATGCAGCTAAGATGGGGGCACATAGGGAGATGCCATTGAACAAGAAATAAAGGGTAAGACCAGTCCTGAGACACACAAAATGCCCATTGATTTTGGCAGGAGTTTTGTGTGAGTTTGGATTGTGGGATCAGATGACCCGACTCTCAGGAGACTTATTCCCTCTTCTTGTCTCATCCCCCTGCTCACCTTGTTACCTTTGCTCTGCCCTCTTCTCTTTTAAGACCCTCTTTGGGGGAGAAACACCTTCAAGGTAGCTCCTAGGGCCGGGCCTGGCACATCCTCACCCTTTTGTCCTATTGACATTTACGAGTACCTAAGCGCATACACAAGAGGAATTGTGGAATTAACAAAACAGATGCCTTACCTTGCCATTCAGTCACACTTTGACCTCTCCATCCTCTTGTCGGTATGTCATCTAATTAGCTCAAGATCTGCAAGTGACCTTTGGCCGGCTTCTCACTGCATTTACACCAGCATAACTTAGTTGACTTCACTAGAACTACTCCTGCTTTATAAAGATATCAGAGCACAGTGGGGCCGGTTGCTGTCATCTGTCTATAAAGAACCTAGCAACAAATAGTAAATAAAGATAATCGAACTTAAACCCACATTCCCTTCCCTCCATTTTCGACCTCTTTTATCCTTCAAATTAGGACATTTATTGTCTATACACTTAGACAGCCCCATCGTTGTAATGCTGAGCAACTCACAAACATTAATGAATTTAGCTCACCACATCCTTGTTAGGTAGCTCAGTATTACAATTCCCATTTTACAGATGTGGACTCAGATATAGAAATATTATGGTTGGGATTTTCATAGGAGCCTTGGGGAGTTAGATACCCACCGCCAACTGTATTTCATTGGGAGCTGGGTCTTTAACTCCCTTAGGCTCTTTTCAAACTCCCAGCCTAAGTGGCTTGCCCAGGATCAGAAAGTCTGTAGCGGAGACTAGATTTGAATCCAGATCCAGGTCAGAGTCTTAACTGTGGGCTTGTACTTCCTTATCCCCTCTATCCATGCATATAACTGCCATGTAATGAGTCGGACTAGATTGTCACAATGGTCCCTTCTGGCCTTATAATTATGAATTTTTGCATCTTTGCCTGCTTCAACCATGAGAAAATAACTGACACTGTCCCAAAAGTTCAGACTAGGTACAGTGATTGCATGACAACCCCCCCCACAAAGCAAACGGAAACCAAAATCGAATCAAATGTTAAAATAAAACAAAAAAGAGATTAATTTTGAGAAGACAACAATGTAAACAGTAAAGGTTGCTAATGACTAATGACTGTTTTACTTGGATTCTATGTTTTAAAAAAAATATCTCTGTGAACACTTTCCAGATTGTAAAAGCTTTATTGGGTAAAGAGAAAAGTCAGTGGTTTAATGGGATGGAACAATTCACCTGGCACTAGGCTATACACCTGTCCTCTAAATGATCCCACATATTTCCCTCTTGTGTTCCCATCTGTCAACAATTAAGCTATAATTGGTGGGAATGGAATTTATCCTAGACAAGTGCTGATTAGTTTAGCGATAGTTGGGTTGCAAGCATATGGAAACACTGCACACGGATAAGAATATGTGGAATAATCACATATTCTATGGAAGGAAAAGATATGTAACATTAATGGATCAAAATGATTACGTATGACATACACTTATCTATGGAAAAAATGTTTGCTGTTTTTCTTGCAGTTCAGAGATCTTTGATGCCAATAATGACAATTTTCAAATGTACTGATTTATTCTAAATAATTGTAACCTTTACAGAGGCAGACTGCAAATCATTTTTACTCAGATACTTTCTAACACTGGAAATTAAAATGCTTTCCTTTCTGTTAAGCCTGGAATTTAGAGTCTCCCACACACCCACACACATATATACACCAGCTGTAGCTCCACAAAAGAATTTTGATTGTAGTGGTTATCTTTGGAGAGCCACAGATTTCAGATGGTTGCTACCTTCCTATAATTTTAAAGGTATGTCATTATGATTGGCTATTTATACTGGGTGAAATTCACCCCATAGAGAGGGGTACATTTCACCTAGTAAGAACATCCACACACAATACCAGTACATAACGCTGGCAAATTTTGCCTTCTATTTGGCAAACCCTGATTCATTATAATTCTAATGCAACAGAAACCCTCATATCTGCTTTAGGAGACATAACTCCGCTCAAGCCTTAACATAACGGAAGAGGCGTCATCAGGAGCATGCAGAACGTTGGGAGCTGTCTGTACTTTAGTGACTAGTACGAGCTCATCTGTTTCTCAGTGCTCTGTCACTTATGTGTTTATCAATCTCACAGTGCACTAACGGGGTATTTTAAAAAGTGGAACTAGATTTCGATTCTGTAGGACATTTTCAACCAGTTCTTAAGCATGTTAAAGCTCAAGTGCAACCCTAACATGAAAATCTGATGTAAGCACAGGTTTATTCAATGGTAAAAGCGGCATTAATGTAGAGTTAAGATTGCTTGGTGGTATGTCGTCCCTTTGCGCAACACTGAGTTGAGCAAAACTCAAACTTTTGAAAACCAGGAAATGGAGAATTAAGGTTGCCCATGCGACCTTAACTCTGCCCTTGTTCAGCAATGCCCCAATACGCCCTGTAACCACACCTATCTTTACTCTGCCTGCCCCATTCACTCTTACCCACCAAATCCCATGTCATGCCATTAAAGGACAAATAGGGAAAAAAATTAAAAATTGCCTGTGCCACCTTCCCTCTATCCTCTTTGAACAATGCCTCAATATGCACGTAGCACATACTCATGTTGGTCCTTGGTACTATAAGCTTCAGGAGGTTCCAGATTCTGGTGCACACTCACACACTTAGCCAACTCCCCAGAAAGAATACTACACGTGTTCGATCTAAGAACCACTTCACATTATGGGCAACCTTAACTCTGCATTTCCTAGAGCTTTAGTTTTGCTCAACTCAGCATTCTGCAAGACAATGACATATCACCAAGCAACCTTAACACTATATTAATGGAGTTTTTTGCCATTGAATTTCCTAGTTTTTTTTTTTTTGGAAGATGAACGGATATGTTGTTGGTAGGAGTCATTTAGGCAGTTGTACATATCATGTCCCACTATTAACCAGTCACCTCTCCAGCCCCCATGTGCACACACTCACTGTGTCCCACCAGTCCTGCTCCAGAATACCTCCCAAGCCATGCCCCCAACCCATTTAAAATGTTCCCCCCTAAAACCTGTCACCCTCCCCACTACTGTACCCAGGTCTCCTCAACACAAGCAGGGAATGCATCTCCCTAAAGCCTTGACTCCCTGGCATGCTGTAGTAGGAAGAGAGCCTGAGACATAAGCCCTTATATCAGAGGCCTGGTATGAGGCAGGACCTGCTCACAGAATCTGGCAAGACCAGGGCTAATATTGCAGAAATACACATTCCTAAGAATTGCTAGTCACCAAGTACTCACGCAAACACATCCTAATATCAAGTGGTAACAGAACATCCTGATATCAAAGATGGTATAAAAACTTTCCCCAAGGATAACAGGAACACATTGACCCTGCCTTAAAGATAAGGCCAGGATGACAGTATGTAATAAAAATGTTTTAATTGAATCAACAGGTACAAGGTGATGGGTGATAATTAGCTACGTCAGGGGGCAGTAACTAACTATGTCAGAGGGGCAGTACTAACTTGTTTGTATTGGGGTATAAAGATGTATCTCAGAGTGAGTATCTTTGTCTAGCTTAGGGAGGAATGGAAAGTCCCGCTGTTCACTGAGCTGGTCCATTGTTACAGGCATACATGTATTAGTAGTCTGGTAGAGTCTGTAGGATGCTAGTACCATGCTTCATCGACAATAAACCTGGGTGGGTGCCTTCGTCCCTTAATGAATCTTGTGGTCATTGGAGGGGTTCACTCGAGGTCTGCCGTGCCAGCTGTCTGCACAGGGCTGGGGCAGCACACAGAAGGAACACACACACACAGCCAAACATCTATCAACATCTAACCACACATATCAATGTTTCTATTGCTGTTACTTCCCTCCTCTTGTAACCTGACTCCCATCCAGGGCCTGGAGTGAAGGACAACTATGTGACAGTGGAAAAGTTCTGGGGTGCTGGAAGGTTGAGCTCCACTGGCAGAATTGGGGGGTGCCGTGTCTCCCTTACCTGAGTCCCCAACCTCTTTCACCTCTTCTATCATCCATCCCCGTTTACCCCTCCCCATAATCCTTTCCCCTTTCTACACACCCACTCCACTGCCACCTAATACACATTCCTTCCCAGGATGCATTCACTTGTCTAATTTTTTCCCTCCAAAGACTTCAATTATATCCCCCCAAAATAAAATTATCACCCATGACTCACAATCGCAGCAACCTCCAGGCTCTCCGTCCAAAGCTCTTTTTGTCTTCGGTGGGGGCTTGTGATTAACTTACCCTTCGATATGTTGATTGAAAGATGAGCTCACATCAGCTATCAAGAAGTGTGAGAGTCATCCAGCCATTAGAACCTTTCAGTTTAACAGTACAAGGCATCAGAAATAAACTGTGCTTGGAGATAAAGAAACCCCGTCACCTAGGACTTATCTGTGGGGCCTTTTAGTTTCATAAGTCTCTTTACGAGTCATTAGGATTTCAGTTGCAACCCTAATGACACTCCAAGGACCATACTGGTACCTCTTTTGGTTGGTAACCACGCAAAATTCAGGGGAGGTGCATTAACTGCTCCTGTAGATGTCATCTTCGAGGTGATGTTCATCCTTAATTAAGTCAGGACTTTCTCCCAATTTTAAGGATAATGTTCCCTGTAACATTGGATTGACTTCTCTGTTAGCTTCCTTAACACATATTGACATTCCTGCGCCAAATAGTCCTGTTAGGGATCCTAACCTCCAAGGAGATTTAAAAACTTTTTTTCCTAGTAGAGTTGGACTTAGGACGTAGGCTACAATCCTATCCACAAGTCATTACTGAAAAAAAGCTACTTTTTTATGCTGACAATACATTAGGGCAGGCGATACATCTCTCTGTTCCTGGTCGTCTCAAACCTGCTTGACCTCCCTTCTCCTCAAGAATAATTCTTAATTTCTACTTCACCTCAGCATCTAACCTCCCCAAATCAGGCAAACAGACTGGCGAGCCAGCCAGAGGAGATTTTAGTGTGTGACAATTATTGTTGCTGGCAGTACGCCCAGTATTTCCGTTTGTATTGTGGTTTAAACAATAGTGGCAGTACGCCCAGTATTTCCGTTTTGTATTGTGGTTAAGTTTTAGTGGCGGGAGTTAATGAAGCAAGGTATTCATAGCGCAGAAGGCATAACAGTATTCCCGATATTTGGCAGGTCCCGACAGAGGGAAAGACTCCTCTCGATCATCTGCCATGAGAAGCTTCTGTGAGTGAAGAAGCGACCTTTACAATTGGGTTAAAATCTTACAGCTCACAGTGAATCGAGCATTGTGGTGTTTCTTGCCAAGTTTAGGGTAGGAGAGAGAGAAAGTTTTCAAGAGACAGTAACCTATTGGAACATAACCAGCACCCAGGGCAAGGCAAGCAACTCTTCTGTTCTAACTTAAAGCAGAAACCTAATGAAACTCCCATCAGTTTTTGCGGTTGGTGAGTGCAGCTTGGTCATATCATAGAGGAGGGACAGAAGAGAAACTGCCACATCAGTTTGCTCCTCAGTTGAGGGACAAAATCTTGGGAACCCCTTGGTCAAGTGACCCCAAATTTGAGTCACTAAAGCTGTCCCACATCCCCACAAGGCACACCACATTTCAAAGGAATCCAACTAACCTTTTGGATTTTAAAGCTTTAAAGCTTAGAAAATGGCAGAGCTGGAACCCTCTCGAGCTGTTTTTCTGCATTGGCATGTGCACAGTGCAAAAATATAAATTTTCTTAAATACCGTTCTCAAGCTGGGTCCGCTGAAGATTTAGGGGGTGCCATGCACTACCTTGGGTAAAGCTCAATAGACTGAGACCATTTTGACCCAGAGCTCATCAACGGTTTGATCAACTCTGGGCAAAAAATCCCCCCAAAACCAAAACCATACAACCTCCCTACAAACGTCTTTAAAATGGCTATTTTTTCAGGGATTATATCTCCAGAACCCCTGGCTCTAATGACTACAAGTTTAGGTCATTAACCCTACCCTGCACCCTCCAGAAGAACACCAAATCTCAGACAAACGCAATGACACACATCAATTTTAGCAGACTTAGAAAGGCTGACCTTAAATAAATATCATGATGCAACTTTAACTACAATGTTACTCCCTTACCACTATAATATTCCAAATGCCCTTGCTAACCAGTGTGCATGAGGACATCATTTAGCATAGAAATAAGTAATAAATGTATCTCGTTAGTATATTTAGGCTCTGCGACATCCTTCCGGCAACACCTGATTTACTAGCTACAGTGGTCACCATTATAAAGTCAATGTGTACCTTTAGTCGACATGTAAAATCTAAAATACTACAGTTATTTCCAATTCTAAGCATATGGGAAATGGCAATGGTATGTTCACTTATATTGTGTGGTAAATGTTGGCATAGGTTGATTTTCTAAATGGTAACCATAGATACCATGGGTTGTGATGACACTTGTGTTATTTGATGTCATAGAATTATGCCTGCTGGGTAGAATGTAGCTAGCAAGCCAGGAAGTGCCACGAGGAAGATTTCACAGCATGTAAAATAAGTGTTTAACTGGTTAAAATGTAATTCTGAATAGGAGGTGTGGGGGGAAGGAGCATGCTCAGTACAGCATCTTTGTAGAATAAAATTGCCAGCCTCTAACCAACCTCTATGGAGCAGGTGAGAACTACGATTTTCAGAGGCTTATAGCTTGACCGAGTTTGGGTGGAGTTTTCCAGGGATGGCAAAAGTCACATCACTGAAACTAGCGTGATGCCTTTGCCAAATTTCAAGTCCCTGCTCCAAAGCATAGAGTCGCTAGAGCTTCTCAATGAAACAGTTGTAAAAAAATTTTAATATGGGCAAAAAGAGGTATTTTTTTCCTGACCTCATTCTCAGAAATAGCAGAACCATTTTAGCTTTTTTTTTTTAATTCATCCTGAGGCAGATACTTGGCCTATGAAATTTCAGCCTAAACGGTTAAAGTTTGGTAAAGTTATAAGGAATTAAAAACAGGGCTTTAGAATGGGAAATGTCAATCAACCTTAAATATAGGCATAGTGTGTGTGTATAGTACTGTCATTGTTCACATGCCATGAAAAATGGTTTCAACATGCTGGCTTAGGAGAAGATTTAAATAAACATTGTTGACTGAATCCAAAGCCATGTTGTCATTGGATCTCACCAAATAGTTTGGACTGACATACTTCCTTAAACTTCATGGGATCTATCCAGGGCCGCCCAGAGGATTCCGGGGGCCCGGGGTCTTCGGCGGCGGGGGGCCCTTCTGTTCCGGGACCCGCCGCCGAAGTGCCCCGAAGACCCGCGGTGGGGGCCCCCCGCCGCTGAATTACCGCCGAAGCGGGACCCACCGCCGAAGCGCCGCCCGGTCGTCGGCGGTAATTCGGCGGCGGGGGGCCCCCCGCCGCGGGTCTTCGGGGCACTTCGGCGGTGGGTCCCGGAACGGAAGGGCCCCCCGCTGCTGAATTACTGCCGAAGACTGAGCTGAACTTCGGCGGCGGGTCCTGCTCCGTCTTCGGCAGTAATTCGCAGGCGGGGGGTCCTTCCACCCCGGAGCGGAAGGACCCCCCCGCCGGCGAAGACCGGGAGCGAAGAAGCTCCTGCGCCCGGCCCCGCAAGAGTTTTCCGGGCCCCCCGGAGCGAGTGAGGGACCCCGCTCCAGGGGCCCCAAAAAACTCTTGTGGGGGCCCCTGTGGGACTCGGGGCCTGGGGCAAATTGCCCCTCTTGCCCCCCCATCTGGGCGGCCCTGGATCTATCCTGCAAAGTGCTGACTGGACTGGACTGGACTGGACTGGACTGCCCTGCCCTCTGTGGGAGCTGCAAGGGCTCAGCACCATGCAGACTTAGAGGGGAGGGATAGCTCAGTGGTTTGAGCATTGGCCTGCTAAACCCCGGCTTGTGAGCTCAATCCTTGAGGGGGCCACTTAGGGATCTGGAGTAAAATCAGCACTTGGTCCTGCTAGTGAAGGCAGAGGGCTGGACTCAATGACCTTTTAGGGTCCCTTCCAGTTCTATGAGATAGGTATAGCTCCATAAATTTAAAACAGGTGTAACCACCGTCAGCAGAGAACTTGCAATGCAACTATAAAATATTCACCAGCTTTAGTAAGCGTTTTATCTCAGCTGGGCCATTGGAAGGTGTGGGATGGGAAAGCAATTGAGCTTGCTACAATCTGCTTATATCAAAGACGTGAAAGAAAAGAATTCCAGAACGCTGCCTGGAGCAGCTGTGTCTCAGGCTGCAAATGGAGATTAAAGTATTACCATCCCTTTGAAAGCTATTGGCCTTGGCAAGTTTACATTTGCCTAACTATGTAACTTCAGATTGTTCAGTGATACCACAGACCTATATATGTCAGCATCTGGCATTGGACAGACACTGACTCAGCCCTCTGGGTTTTCAACTTCCTTAAACTAACCCCAGTGCTTGGAGCGCTAATTGTGTTTGCTTTGCCATGATGAATGAGGGAGTGGGCTTTGGGGAAATCAACAGCACCTTATCAAGGAAGTCAAAGGAAGCTGCTAAACATTCCTTAGAACCAGGATAGCCAAAGTATTCAGGAAGTTCCCCTTCGCTTTCAAAATATTGCCCTGATTTCTTTTACAATAAAAGATGACCAGTTTTATGATGCTGCTAGATGAAACCCCCACCTCACCCCCTGCTTTAAAGCACGTGTTTCAGGCTGGTCCTTAAAGAAAGGAGTCTATGCTGATGTTTGCTAGGAGAGAGACTGCATTTGTTTTCTAATTTCTCAGCATCCCCTTTGTTTCATTTTCTAATTTCTCAACTTCTCCTTTGTTTAATATAGTTACCGCTTTCTATTAGGCAAGAAGGAACCTGTTTATATAAAGTAGCAGATGGCCCTGATCTTTGCTCATAACTCAGAGTGCAGGTATGGGAAATGCAGGTAGGCATTTTTTCCTAGCAATGGCCACCACTGAGGTGGGTTTGGTTTGGCCAAACCTCATAGGCTGGAGTTTGATTTTGCAAAACCAAAACCCAAATGCGGGATGGCTAAAGTCCGAGTTCCATTTTATACAAACTTCAAAGTTCAGGGGATTTAGATAAAGAGTTTTGGCCTATCTCAGTTTTGATTTTAATTGAGTCTTTCTGCTTTTCTGGATTTCCTAGTTTTAGCTGGGCCTAGAAGCAGATGGATAAGATGCTCTGAGGAAGTCTACAGATACCTCAGATAGTCTACCCTGGGTATTTCCATCCTGGCAGGAAGCAGGAAATACCAGAAATCTCCTGACAGGTCCTGTTCTCTGGAATTCCCAGCCCAGTTTTCCAGACCCTAAAGGAATGGATGAGTATCTGAGACTCCTGATGCTTTTCTGCACCAAACCTCCAAAGTCTGTAGCAGGGCCGCCCAGAGGGGGGGAAGTGGGGCAATTTGCCCCAGGCCCCGCAGGGGCCCCCATGAGAGTTTTTCGGGGCCCTGGAGCTGGGTCCTTCACTCACTCCAGGGGCCCCGGAAAACTCTCGCGGGGCCAGGGCCCCTGGAGCTTCTTCTGCTCCGGGTCTTTGGCGGCAATTAGGCGGCGGGGGGTCCTTCCACGCTGGGGCGGAATTACCGCCAAATTACCGCCGAAGCGGGACCCACCGCCGAAGTGCCGGGACTTCGGCGGCAATTTGGTGGCGGGGTGCTCTCGCTGCGGGTCTTCGGGGCACTTCGGCGGTAGGTCCCGGAGCGGAAGGACCCCCCCCGCCGACAAATTACCACCGTAGCGGGGACCCTCTGCCACCGAAGACCCCAGAGCCCCTGAATCCTCTGGGTGGCCCTGGTCTGTAGTTAGCTGGTTAAAAGCAAAACAACCCCCAAACCCCTTGTATTAGCTACTTAGGACCCTGCCAGGAGGCCGGGTTGCCTGTGATGCCGGGGTCTGGACTTAATGACCCAGGAGACAGCCCTTCCAGCCCTATGTTCCTTCTGGGACAAGCCATCCCCCAGACCTGTTTCGGCTGGCTGAGCTATCCCAAGGACCATCAGGTCAATGTACTAGGAATATAGAAACCCACCAGAGAAGGCCGTGCATGGGCAGGAGCAGCAAAGCTATTCGGGGAGGCAGGGAGCTCATGCAAACACAACACGCCCTGGTTGGGGTGCCACCCTCCCCCTCTGCTGGAGTCATACTGGGACCTGGAGTTACAATGTACGCCCCTGTAGTAACCTTCTTAAGCACTTTGAGAAGTCGCTCGATGAGGGCTCGGTCCGAATTAGTATTAAGCGGTGCTAGCAAAAAAAGAGGGCAAGGGACCATTTCTCACTATCAGCACCTCAAATAATTCTTCAGCTGTCCATTGGAGGGGCAGTATCTCCCAGCATCCTTCAGGGCACTGTTGAGGGGACTCCTCCTCTGCCCATCCAAAGGGGCCCCACAACTGTGGAGAATCCCCTTATCCAAAGGAGCCCCCCTCCTTCCTGTTTGGCAGTATTATAGTCTGAGGGTGTGCAGAAAGAGAGCCCTATTTTTTAGCCCCACGGACATTTGGGACTTACCTGCAGGCACAGCTCCTTCTTTCCAGAGCAGAAAACATTTACTACTTGCTTAGCACAATGGTTGTAGGATTTTGCCACCTACTGACTTATTGTTGAAATGTCACCTCATGCCAGTTCCTGCAGAGAGGCTGCAGTCGGTCCGTTTTGACAGCACAAACCGTGACCTGTTCAGTGGCCCTTTCAAACAACTCCCTCTGCACACACCTGTCCCACATAGAAAGGGTGTCAATGGACAAATTGCTCGTGAACTCCCCACCCCTCTAGAATGCCACTAGCTATGCAGCTGGGTTAGCTAGTGTGTAAGTGTACAGAGCAAAGGTGGGCAAACTATGGCCGGGGGGCCACATCTGGCCCTTCAGACATTTGAATCCAGCCCTCGAGCTCCTGCAAGGTAAAATGTCTGTATAATATGCTTAATGCTGTAAACAGTAAACAGGGGTGGGTAGAATTATATTCACTATATAGCTATTAATATTCATTAGATGGGCGTTCATATGATCAAATAAGGAGTTTGGGGCATTGTAGTAAATGTGGGTATTTACATATTAACTTAGATAAAAGCGGGTGAGGTGATTAACTCGGGGCTTACGTGACAATTGGGTGGAGGGGAACACGTACCGCAATAAAGAAGCCCGTTAACTCAATCTGCCTCTGGGTCCTCCGGCTCCTTCTTTCCATCTCTAACACCTGCTGCCTACCCTGTGCTTCCCCCAGGCTGCTGCTGAAGATAAGACTTGGAAGGTGGGGCAGAGGCAGCAGAAAAATTAATTGATCAAAGGGGAGGGGATATTTCTCCATCTTTCCGCCCTCTAGTTCACATGACCAATCCCCAGCCATTCTCCAACCTCTCATTTATTTTGTCAGTATTGTGGCAAATTTTGCTTCTCCTTTCCCCACTACTCTCCCCTGGTTTTCCCCCTTCTATCCTTTCCCTGAATCACCCTTCTTTCCCCTAGTTCCTTCTGACGTGTCTCCCTGACCTAGTCATTGCCAGGAGCCTTTCATGAAAGAGCGGTGCCCTGTTCCAGCAGCGGGTGGTGCCACGGGCCCCGTGCAATACGGTTCTGCTGAATGCTTCACCTGGAGGCAACAGGGCACAAAGACTGGGACGGGGGGTGGGGTGGCTGCTTCTTCCGATTGCCTTCTGCTGTCTTGTCCAGTAGTGGGGGTAACAGCTTTGGCGGCGGGACAGGAAGGTAGGGTGGAGGCAGGCAGGCCAAGGTGTCCACAGGAGCTTTTCATAACTTCCCAAGCCCAGAGGCATAAGCCCACTCACTGGAGAGCTTTCTAAAAGGCAAGTCTACTGAGCATGGGCAAAGGAA
This sequence comes from Mauremys reevesii, assembly GCF_016161935.1. Lineage (NCBI taxonomy): Eukaryota > Metazoa > Chordata > Testudines > Geoemydidae > Mauremys > Mauremys reevesii. Next base: position 11,453,628 of record NC_052626.1, on the reverse strand, counting down.
GAAGACCCCAGCTTCTCTGCGCTTTTCTCATTTGCCTGTGTCCTGTCTAGAACAGTCTCCTCTCTCTTTCTCCCTGCTGTTCTCATTTTCCTTTAAGCAAAGCTAGCTGCTGACTCTTGCTTCGCCTTTCAGATGCCATTTCAGCCTGGGCTTAGTGTAGGATATCAGTGTTTACTAAAAGCAGTGCCACTGAGAAAGGAACGCACAGCCAAACCCCAGATCCAAAAATCCCTGAAATTTCTGGGTTTCAGACAGGCCAGAGCTCCAATCTTCCTTGCGAGTTTTGAGCATCTTCAAAATCCCAGTCAAGATCTGAATTTATTAGGTCAGGCCCAACTCTGGTGCCAATGTGTTTTGAAATTTTAACAGCACAAACATGTGTGTGACCATTTTATTTTGTTCAAGGAAGATCAGTATTTCCATTTGCTTTGTATGGGGTTCTGGTAGCTTCTCCCCCCCCCCCGCTTCAAACCTTCTGTGAACATGTAGCAGAATTAGCTTTGTGGAGTCTAGAGAACCTGCATGCTCTGTATTACATAGAGCTTCCTTCTCAAGTCTCTGAAGCAGTTTTTGCTGCGAAACCATTGCAGATCTAACCTGTAAGCAGCTATGTCACAAGATGGCTGTCTTGACAATCTAAAGACTACACAGACTTCTAAACACCTCTAGTGAACAAACAAACTTTATTCAAACTTAAGTTCTTTATTTAAAAAACCCCACCATATTGCAAAAAGACAAACCGTTTGGAAAACGTATTGACTGATTAACCACCATGACCTGGAGAAGTTCAAGGGAGCTGAACGATGCATCTCACAAAGGTAATGTTGCTCTTACAGATGATCTGTAAGACCCTGTGTGCTACTTAACTTCCACTTAAACTTTGTTGAGAGCTTGAGTAGTGAACAGCCCTTGTAGTAACTCTGTTTGGGGTAAAATTCACCCCTCTGCAATCTGCCAATGAGAGTGTGGTCCAATATCCTGCCAGAGACTTTGAATGGGATGTAGTTGAAGAACCACCAGAAAGAACGGGGATTCTTACGACTGCTCATGCAGTTTCAGTTAAACTCAGTTGAATTATGCTCTGACTACTCTCAATAAGCAAAATCACCCCTGGCCACCCAATGGTTATTATTAATCCAGATACAACATGTCTGTGACATGTTCTGGTACCATAAGCAACCTTAATAAGAAGAGAGTGTTATGGTTAAATATGTAGCCGCAGTAACTCTTAATAAACCTGGGAAATCTTGCTTCTGCATGGAATCCCTCACTTTCAGTTGTGGAGAGGGCAAACCTTTACATACGTACATCGCACAGAATGCCTGGCGGAGCCGAGTGGTTTGCTGGCATTCAGATAGTTGATGATAGGTGAAGTACAAGAACCTAGATACACAGAAAGTCTGATTGTCCAACTCTGAAATTCCATATTTATGCATCCGAAGAAGTGAGCTTTAGCTCACGAAAGCTCATGCTTAAATAAATTTGTTAGTCTTTAAGGTGCCACAAGTACTCCCATATTTATAGGAGGTCCCTTTCTGTCACAGTGCATAAACACAGCCTGATATTTAGCTGGGAGCCCAGACAGGTTTGAAATGCCTAGTTTATCAAATTGGGTTTTACACACCACATGACTACTACCTCCAAACTGACTTTAGGACACGAACATTTTATATTCTGTGTGTTTCAAACCCATCCTTTTTTTGGTCACCTTTGTTACTAATACAAAGCCAATCCTTGCTAACTGCTTCTGTCTATAAAACATGGATGATAAATGTCTGCTTTTCACACTTAGCTACCTTGATCCAGTCACAAGCTGTGTCTAAGGAACAGTCTGGGATGGTAGTGCATTTTACACACTGCTGCAATGTACTGTGTCTTGTTAGATAAGGCCAGATGAGGATCCCATTAGAACTGTAAGAGACACCTGCTGAACAAATCATTTCACCTATTACCACCTTGAACAGGCATTGTGAGCAAAGTAAATGTCGCTCATATTTTTCAAGCCAGCCAGTTGGAACTTGTAACTTAGACAAATATCTCGCTGTAGCTTTAGTTATATTGCACAAGATGACCTGAAATAATATAACCTCACCCTGCCATGGCAAGCATACCTGTGCTGCATTGCTTCCAACTTTAAAAAATGGAATCAGTATGTGGTGCTGACGAGTTGTAACATGTGTATTTGAAAACCTGATACCTTATTCATTTAGGAGGTAGAAAATTGCTGAGCAACATATTTTTTCATTAAAAATGAAATGTAAAGATTTTTACAAAATATCAAAATTTTACATTTTTCCTGAAAATTTACAGTTAAAAAATCAAAATGATTATCTAAATAGATATCAATATTTTCATTTGCTTTTGGCAACTATTCTGAAATATTTTGTTTCAGTAAATGAAAAATTTCAATAATGATTTAGATAAGTTACAAACAGGCTGCCAAAAACAAACAAACCAAACAAACCAAAAACAACAACAAAAAATCCCAGCCAAGTATTGTGGTACATTTAATTTAAAAAGGGCACCCGGGTCCATTTCAAACCCTGAATATTGGTCCTGCTTTGAGCAGGGGGTTGGACTAGATGACCTCCTGAGGTCCCTTCCAACCCTGATATTCTAGGATTCTATGAAAACAACATTGGTACTCAACTAACGTCTGAACTGCTCTTCAAGGCCCAAACGTTATGTTCAGAGGGATTATTTTTATTTCTGAAAGCCAATGGTCTGAAAACAGGTCTGGGAGACAGGAATTGCTGATTTATAGTCCCAATTCTGACACTGTTGCTTTGAGCAAATGCTATCCTCTGCTTGTTTTTCATCTTTGAAGTGGAGATAATTAATTTGTCGTCTCCACAGGATGATGGGCAGCTCACTTCATGTCTGAGAAGTGACTTGAAGGAAGAAAGCTTTGTGTTATTCCTAATTGTTACTGAAAGGCTCCTCTCTTTCCTGCTGTTTGTTACACCTACTTGTTCCATCTGGCCTTATATTTATATTGTAAATTCCTCGGGGCAGGGACTGTCTCTTACCGCATATCTGTGCGGCATCTAACCCAGGGTCAGGTTGTCTAGAGTTGAAGGCTCTACGTGCATCTGTAATATAAATATTAAACAGTGCAACCTTCCCCTAGTCAAGGAACTAGCTTCCATTACAAAGCCCTAATTCATTGGGTCTGGTAAAATTGGTTTGGCCTGAAAATTGCAAGGCTTAGGCTGAAGGCAAAGGAGAGTGTTTCTGTAATGTATAAAGAAAATTGCTCAAAGGCATTTTGAGTTACCTGTTGGTTCAAACCTGATTTAGAAATTCTGACTTTTATTTAATGTTTCTTCATCTTTCTGTAGCTCAAATGTAGCTTGTCACACCTCTCCAACCCCATCCCTCCGCACCTTCAACCTTTCCAAAAAGCAAAATCTCCTTGAAATTGTGTGCGCCAGTTTTTTAATATCTATGGGAGGTTTTTGTCACTGACTCCAGTGGAAGCCGTAACTGGCATTGTATATTTGTGTGAGCATGTCGCCCTCTACTGACTGACTGCAGCTCCGAAAGAACAAATGGATACTTGTACAGGTCAAGGCTGATGGAGCTCTTCCACTTAAGCTCAAGAAGCAGCAAAGAATCCTGTGGCACCTTATAGACTAACAGATGTTTTGTAGCATGAGCTTTCGTGGGTGAACACGTGGGTGTTCACCCACGAAAGCTCATGCTACAAAACATCTGTTAGTCTATAAGGTGCCACAGGATTCTTTGCTGCTTCTACAGAACCAGACTAACACGGCTACCCCTCTGACACTTAAGCTCAAGTGGAAGAGCCTATGGTTTTGCATCTGTAGGACCAGGTATTTAGTCTCCTCTCAGGAGGTGTGTGATTTATTAAGGAAAGTTGATATCTCCTCAAGAAGGCTGATTGTGATCCACTTTTTAATTCCCTGTCCCCTAGAAAAGATACTTTCCTTTCTGGTCATGTCCCATTGACAATCTGAATGTACTCTAGATATGCTGAATGAATCTAAATTTTGAGTCTGAAACTTAAAATGGTGCCTTTTAAAAATGATTCTGCAAAGCATCTTAATAGTTCTTTTTGCCTACTTATCCCCCCCTCAAAAAAAAAAAGGAATTAGACATGACTTCCCGCCAGTGAAGCTGGCAAAGACAAGCAAAAACTTCTACAGAAGATATTCTGTGAAGGTGCTGGTCACCCGGGAATGCAGTGACAACTGCAGAGACACGGGGGCTCCTACACTGTACCGTCTCAATGATGGGTACTTTGCACAACCCTTGTAAACACAGGCTACCATGCTGTGAATATTTTACTCATGTGAGTAGCCTCACTGACATACCTAAGTTCTTGCAGGCAAGGGCGGCTCTAGACATTTTGCCGCCCCAAGCACGGAGGGTCCGCTGGTCCCGCAGCTTCGGCAGACCTCTCACAGGCGTGCCTGTGGGAGGTCTGCTGAAGCCGCGGGACCAGCGGACCTCCGCAGGCACGCCTGTGGGAGGTCCACCGAAGCCACGGGACCAGTGGACCCTCCACAGGCAAGCCGCTGAAGGCACCCTGCCTGCCGCTCTTGCGGCGACCGGCAGAGGGCCCCCCGTGGCTTGCCGCCCCAAGCACGCGCTTGGAGCGCTGGTGCCTGGAGCCGCCCCTGCTTGCAGGATCAGGAACATATGGGGGTGTTTGTAAACAGTGCAGCTTCTCTTTCTACCACAGTCTCGAGTTACTAGGGCGAACTGGATATTGATTTCCAGATACTATGAGCGTGGCCAGTCACATTCCTTCCTTTATTTAATAAGCTAGTGACCTCTCTGCCCCCATGTGTTTGTATTTTAAGAGCTGTATCTTCATTTGCCTACATAAAAGAAAAACGAAACAAAGCATAAAACAGTCAAATTCCAAACCCAACCAAACAAAATACCCTTTGGAATAAAACCCCAGTAAGATTATTAAGTATTTATTTTGTGTCAGAGTTAAGGTTATCGGATTGTGGTGAAAGGAGCATTCATTTATGTTTAATAAAAATGTGTTTGTTTACTGTGTGGAAAGTGTTAACATTTTATGGTGGTCTTAACTATTCATTTCCTTGCTTTTTGTAAATGATGTGCTAGGTAAGTACACTGTTGTCATGTACCAATTGTAACTGGCTTTATACATGAAGTGGCTTGGCTTTGGAATTCATATGAACGTTGGTCCTTAAGGGGTGTTTTACAACCAGACAGTGAATTATAGAGTTTTTGTAATGAAGCTTTAAGAAACTGATTGGATTCAAAAAAATTGAGCTAGTATCAAAATTGCTCCTATTCAGAAAGCTGCTGTAACAGAAAAAACAATGAAATCCTTTTAGGCCAACATTTTCCCTAAAGTTAGTTCCCTTTAAATGGCAGATTATATGAAACATATGCAGACACTTCTATTAGACAAGGACATGATTCAGTTTTATATGTTAGAAGCTTAACAATGTATGTGATCAGAACTTTAATTCCTGAGCTGTTGCCGCCACTAAGCATATTCAGTTCTCTAGCACTATTGCTATAATTAGATCTGTGGTCTTTTCTAGCTGTTTCCTAACGGTCTGCACTGATGCTAAAGAGTAACATGATTCAGTGATGCTCGTTTCACTGACTAACATAAAATCAGATTTGAATGCTGGATACTTCCTGTGCTTAATCATCCATTGAATACACTTTGGAGAACTAAGACCTGACCTATGAAAACAGAATTTTATGCTTTATTAAAAGAAACAGAAATTGAAAAAAAAAAACCCAATGACATCTCCCTTCTTTGATGAAGAGAACACCCCAGAATGCTGATTTATTTTTTAAAAGGGAAGATGTTGTTTCAACGAATGAATAAATAAATATCAGGCTTCTAACCTTGAGGAACAATGTCTTCACCCTCAAAGGAACATCGGTAACCCAACGCCCGGTGGAGCAAATACATTACCAAGACAATTAGAGCTCTTGAGCAAGAAACCTGGCCTTTTTTCTTCCGCTAAGAGATCTTGGGCTAAATGTTTTGGACGACCAACAGCAGAGGTAGCTAATTTTGTCTGAATGCTTTGAAAGGGTGACCTTGTGCAGTCACTTTACACTCTTCTACAGGTTGTCATCCCTGTAATTCACATTAGCCTATGTATCCTCACTTACAAAGACACCTGCCTTTTTTTTTAATTATTATTATTGCAGTGATAAGCATCATGAGGATTTTACAAGCATAGCTACTCTGTTCTTGATACCCAGTATGTTCTCACAAGCATTAAATCTATGTATTTCATGGTGGTAGAAAGTTAAATGTACATGTATTGGCTTCAATTTTCAGATGGGATTAATGAATTACAGTGCATCACTGTTAGGGAGCCCAACTTTAGACACTTTAAAGACCTCTGATTTTCAGAAAGGGCTGAGCACCCACCTTCTGAAAATCTGGCCCCTTTCAGGTTGGGCACCCAAATGTCACTATCAGAGGGGTAGCCGTGTTAGTCTGGATCTGAAAAAAGCGACAAAGAGTCCTGTGGCACCTTATAGACTAACAGACGTAGTGCAGCATAAGCTTTCATGGGTGAATACCTACTTCGTCAGATGCACGTGGGTCTGATGAAGTGGGTATTCACCCACGAAAGCTTATGCTCCAATACGTCTGTTAATCTATAAGGTGCCACAGGACTCTTTGTCACCTTTTACAAATATCACTAGTCACTTTTGGAAACATATTGGATTGGATTTTGGAAACGTAGGCCATTATTTTTAAAAGGTATTGCCATACGTCCATGAGAAAGCGGCTTTGTGCACATTTTACAAGTGAATTTAGTGGCCTTTTCCAAATTCATTCAGTCAATTCTTTTCCTATGTATAATGTCCACACCTGTGCATCCACACCCACACAAAGGGAAGAGGTTTTAAAAAGAACAGATTAATATTCAAAAGAAACAGATGGGTTTTCAAATGAAAAAGTAGGACACATAAGAGGTTACTCACCCTGTGCAGTATCCATCCGACACCAGCAAGGTGTCTCAACATGACAGGCTGTGCTTAAAGCCTGGAGAACCGGGCATAATGGAAAAATGGTGATTCAATCCAGGGTGAACTTAACCAGTCTATGAAAAAGGAATTTTTTTTTAAAATGAAGAAAAACAGGGAAAAGGGTAAGTAACCAAATCGCTAAGCTAAAACTATGTTAAGTAAACTATTCTAACACTAAACGAGCTAACTTCATGACACTGCTGGGTGCTCCATCTCAGGCCACGGACGGTTGAGAAGGAACTGAAGGGGTCGGGTCATGTGCGCTAGATGAGGCACCAATGATGCCACAAGATGGAGACGGCACATGTGCGACCCGGACGGGCACTGCTCCTGCAATTATCCAATCAAAGGTGCAGGGACACACCAACACCGGAAGTGGAGCACCCATCTCGAAGAAGGATTTAAGGTTTCCTTGGTAAAACAAAGTATTCATATTTACAAGAATTTAGTTGGGTGTGCTTACTTCCATTGCGCTTCAATCAGAAAGTATTTAGCTACATGGTGAATTTGCTTCATTTGAGAGGCTGAATAATTCTTTGAGACAATGCATTTGAATTAACATCCTGCACCTTTGATTTTGCCACGGCTCATCTACCTGGATAATTTTCCTCTATCTTTAGAAGTGTAGTAAGCATATGAATTGGAAAACATGTCTTATAGTAAGAGATTCAAGGGATGGGGTGCTCGAAGGGACTTTTCTGCCTCTAGGTCACAGAATCACTACTGCAATCCACTAAGCCTGAGTTAGGGGTCTAGGCTCTCAGTAGAATGAATGGGGAGAGATAGGTGCCTTAGATTGCCATGCACAAAAGTCAGCATGCTAGGCAGGGAGTTGCCGAGGTTAGTCCATGGGAGATACCGACAAGAGGGATGTGGCTAAGCCCTGCTCTCTCAGAGTTTGGCGCCGAAGTCCAGGCTGCAGGGAGGCCCCTATCTCTGCTTGAGTCGCATGTGAGGCCTGAAACAAAACAACCAGAGAGAGAAGGGGGCCCACTGCCCTTATAAACTTTAGCCTCATGCATAGGCTACTCATCCAGGAGGGGAAGACCTGTTTGTCAAGTCCTCCCCGTCCTGAGGGGGAGAAGAGATTTAAACAGGGATCTGCCACCACCCTGGTGGCTGCCCTGACTACTCTAGAGCGTCTTTCTAACTTTTTCATTGACCCAATTAATATTTCACTAAAGGGGAACAACTTCAGTAGCAGAAACTCAGGAAGACCCACACCAGAATAGGTTAGGGCCCTCACCTGAGAGGTGACAGATCTTGGTTCAAATCCCTTTTCCCCCTCAGGAGGAGGGACAACTTGAACAGAGAGTCTCCCACCCATTGGGTTACAGGTTGTAAGCGAGATTCTCCTCCCCCATGTGTTGTGTGTGAACTCACCCAAAGGGGAGGTGGGGTAGGTGACCTCTGAGCACACCTACCGCATCAGGCTCCTGCATGCAATTTAGGCACCCCAATGTCTATTTCCCCCAGTTTGTGAATTGTTCTGGGGCTCAGGCAGGAGATAGGTTCCCAGGTACTTACAGGAAGGCTGAAATGCACATGCCCAGGGACAAAAACATAGAATCATAGAATATCAGAGTTGGAAGGGACCTCAGGAGGTCATCTAGTCCAACCCCGCCCCAGAAATCAGGGCCCCTTATGCTAGACACTGTTAACATACAGTGAGTGCCTGTCCTGAAGAGCTTACAGTCTACCTATTCAAGGCAGAGTGGGAAGGGAAAAACACAGAGATGTGGAGTGACTTGCTCAAGGTTACCAAGCAGACCAGTGGCAAAGCCAGGAATAGAACCCAAATCTCCTGGCTCGCAGTACAGTGCTCTATCCACTGAACCATGCTGCCTTTTGGACCATAGGTGCTGAGAGAGGTTGGATGCTGACAGGTTCAGGTGGCAGCTGAATGGGCATTTTGTGGATTGCAGTGGTACCTCAAAAGAGGACCTACGCACCTAAATATCTTCATGAATCACATCCAGGGAGCTCAAGCTAGTTAAACCCAGAGAAGGTTTAGGGGTGACTTAATCACATCTTTAAGTACCTACCTGGGGAACAAATATTTAAAAATGGGCTCTTCAAGTCTAGCAGACAAAAGTGTAACATGATCCCCTGGCTGGAAATTAGCGCTGAATTTTTAACAGTGAGAGCGGTTACTCATTGGAACAATGTACCAAGAGTTATGCTGGTTTCTCCACCACTTGCAATTTTAAAATCAACTACGAACGAACAAGAGTTCTAGAGGAAAGCGGCAGACAAGCTGGAGCAGAGCAGTTCCGATGCACCTTCACTGGTGGCAAGAAGGAACTGAGGGTGGGGGGAGCGTGCAGCGCCCCTTATACCACGCCACAGAGGTGCCACTCCAGGGGTCACTAGGGGTGCTCCCCTACGGTACTGCTACAGGAAAATCTTCCAGCACCGGTGCACATGGCAAGCACACACACCTACTGTGGAATACACATGAGCAATCACTCGAAGAAGAATGGAAGCTTTAAATATTTGCTCTTATCAAGTTGATACTGAGTTGGTTAAATTCAAGTTCATGCTGACTGGTCAGGATTTTCCATAAGTTCAAGGTAGCATGGACAGGATCTGTCACTCCCAGCCCCACATCTACTCCTTGCCTTGCCCAAACCCTGCAGAGCAATCACAGAAGGACTTCTAAAGAGATAAAGGAGAAGTGAAAATATATCACAGAGCTGGCACTTTATAAATCCTGCAAGGCAATTCAACTAGATTCCATGCTCATAGAAAAAGAGGGCCGCTTTGGGCATAGAGCTTTTCCTAGACAAGGTGTCAAGGCTAGAAGAACATTAAGATTTGCATTTTGATTTCAAACCCAAGAAATCTGCTGCTGAATCAAATCCCCACATTTTTGAAAATAATATTTTTATCTAGACAAAGGAAGCCTACGATCCAGTAACGTGTTCTCCAAATATCACAGCTGGTTGGAAAATGGGGGGTAGGTGGGGAGCGGGGTGTGAGAAGGGAAGTGACTGAAATTGACAAATATTAAAAATATGTTCCCCCCCTTTTTTTTTTTACTTTATTTCTAAATGTCTGACTTTGAAAACTTACCAGCTCTTTAGTGTCTGAAAAATGGAAAACATTTGCAAAAATAAATTTTTCTGCGTACCCCAAAGCAGGGATCTGAATTTCATGGAGAACAGCAGCATTTTACCAAAATATAAAAAAGCTCTCCTCTACTTGATCATAACAATCTGAATAGTGAATTTTACATTCCAATAAACATCAGAACATGTTTAAGAGAAGATTTGTTTCACTGAGAATATACAGTGGGCTTTAAGCTTGGTCCTAGTAGTATGGAGTATAACGCAGAGGCATATTTACATTCAATGCATTATACATACCCCTTTTATTGTCTTATATATGAAACTGTACAATTGTTTTCTGCTTCATGATGGTCCAGAGATTGAAATGAAAATGGAAGATTTGGCAATCAAGCAGAAGGCATAAGGTGAAGAGCTTCCCTTTTTAGCACGTCCCTGTCCTGACTGCTTAATATAACATGGCACTTTTCCCTCTCCAAGGGAATGCTGGGTTCATACAACTAGCTAAGAAGGCTGTGCACATTTGCAGAAAATTTCTTTGACTGCTGTTTGTAGCTTGTGTCTCAGTCTCAAGTGATGCTAGTCCAGTTAACTAGCTAGCTTCACAGCTGCAAAGATGCACTCTGGGCCAACCAGGGATTTCAGATTCAATTCTGAATTTATCACAACACATTTAACTGATTGAAACTGAAGCAATACGACATGGCTGCAAAGTGAATTTAACTATCTAGCAAGGGCATCTGCCACCAAGAAATTAAGTGTCTTACTTCTATCTATAAAATGCAATTTATTCATCAAATTCAGACTCACACATATCCTAGGTGTTACTGACATGGCTATGACACTTAGCAGCCAGCCCAGAGACTCCAAATGAGTCCAATTCCATCCTACATAAAATATGCTACATATTAAGATTTACAAAACACTAACTTCAACAGTTAAATTTAAAACCACATTTGCGGCAACACTGTATAATAAATGGAAGCTTTAGGCCCTGATCTTGAAGCTACTCTGTGCAGGTCAGAGTAGTATGTCTGTCTCAAGCCCCACTGATTTCAGTGGAGATCTGTGCAGGCACAGAGAGCAACTTGCAGGATGGGGTCCTTAATTTGTCCTAGGGGTGTGTAACTTTCTTTTAATATAAATATTAGCTCTTACAATTCAAGCCGCTATAATTCAAACCAATGTGCTTAAAGTAGTATTTACCCACATTCTGAAATGACACAGACTATTCCCACCACATATACCAAGCTCATGGAGCCTTTTGAACACTGAGGGCCTGATTCTTATTTTCACTCAAGGCCCTTTACTCTGTTCCTATCCTCTTGGAGAGCCACATGAACTGGCAACAGAGAGCATATGATTAGCTTCCTGTTAGAAATGGTGTGAAAAAAATTGCTTGTACATGGACAGAATGTGGACCTGGGTGCAGATCTGGCAACTCTCAGCGGAGTTATATTTGAAATGAAATCATGTAGCTGTGTTTTCAAGAGCGAGGGCATTTTACCATCAAGTTAACATACAACATTGGTCACTCAAATCATACCTTCTTTGGCAAGGTGGTTGATAACTACCTTAGCTTTGCATAAAATAAATCTTACCTTAGCAAAACCCTTACCGTGTTCTCCTTGAAATTCCGTCTGAAGCTTCATGTCTACTAGGATGGCCATGGCAGACTACCAAATGATAATAGCTATGAAGTTGACTCATTATCTCTTGTTCATTTGTATCTTAATGCAGGGAAAAAGTGGAAAAAAGTTACTTTGAAGATGCCAAGTTGTACATTTAGCAAATATATACAATTTTTTATTCCTATCACCATCCCCTCCTCTGCTTGTGCTCTGTACCAACCTGTTCCATCTTGCCCCTCTTTAAAATTTAAATCATTAAAAAATGGGTCCAAATGTGTCACAAAATGTTGTCCTTTTTAGGTGTCAAACTTTTTCCACCAGGTGTACAGCTGGGATCAAGTTTTTACTAATATTTTGACCCTTTTTCCCAGCCAAAATTTGAATTTTTGACAAGAAGTCCCATCAAAATTGCAATTTTTTAAACCAGCTCTAGTTGTAAAACTCTTTGAAGCAAGAGCTGTCTTTGTTTGATGCTTGTAAAGCACTTCAAACGGGGGCCCCTGGACACTACAGCAATATAAACCACAAGACTCGTAAAACCCAGTCTAGTTGAGCAGTAAGGGCTGGTCTACACTAAGGGGGAAAATCGATATAAGATACGCAACTTCAGCTACGTGAATAACGTAGCTGAAGTCGAAGTATCTTATATCGATCACTTACCCGTCCTCACGGCGCGGGATCGATGTCCGGGGCTCTCCATGTCAACTCCGCCACCGCCGTTCGCGGTGGTGGAGTTCAGGAATCGATAGGAGCGCGTTCGGGGATTGATATATCGCGTCTAGATGAGACACGATATATCGATCCCTGAAAAATCGATCGCTACCCGCCGATACGGCGGGTAGTGAAGACGTAGCATAAGTGACCCACCTCCACCTGCTGGAGCCTGGACATCATCTAAGCAGCATCTGTGAGACAAACTCCATTAGTGGGGATGGTGGAAAGAGGGTAGGAGTAACAAGAGTTTTATTATTTTTCCTGTATCAGAGGGGTAGCCGTGTTAGTCTGGATCTGTAAAAGCAGCAAAGAATCCTGTGGCACCTTATAGACTAACTGATGTTTTGCAGCATGAGCTTTTGTGGGTGAATACCCACTTCTTCGGATGCAAGAGTCTTGCATCCGAAGAAGTGGGTATTCACCCACGAAAGCTCATGCTGCAAAACGTCAGTTAGTCTATAAGGTGCCACAGGATTCTTTGCTGCTATTATTTTTCCTGTCATTATGTGACAGTGGGATGACTAATAGCTATGTCTAGAGAGGAAGAGAGAGGTGATGGAGAAACCATCTACAATAAAAGCTTAGAAATTGGGGACTGGGATGCAATGCACTTCACAAGGTGATCTGTAAGAGTTTTATGGTTTACATACATTCCCCGTGGGACATCCACAGGAATACAAAACTTTGAAGCCACTCCAATTTTTGGTAGACTGGAGTGAGTACTAAGTTCTCCTCTGAAAGAGTAAAGGCAAGCCATTCATCAATTTCTGAAGTAGTAAAAACTACTTGAGCTAGTTTAACATCTCACTTTTCACAAGCACTAAGAATGCTGGCTACAGCTAGAGCCAGGCTTCAGGTAAAGCTAAATTGTACCAAAGCCTCTCAACCCTCATGTGCAACTACTTGTATAACTTATGGGCCCCTCAAGAGACTGTTAGTATGGCAATACTGTATTTGGCACAATTATGAGGTAACTGTATGGTGTGGGCAAATGAAAACTAGGGGTGTGATCTTGCTAATATTTACTCAGGTGAGTAACCACACATAAGCTGTGATAAGGGTTTTCTGGGCACTAGGATAAGGCCACTTTCTAAATTACTCACTGATATAACCTCTCAGTTCTCATGAGGTAAAAGGCTACTATCAACCCCCATGAGTTTCTAAGCATATCATGCATATAGCTTTTTTCTACCACATTTAGACACCTGTAGCATAACCAGCAGGTGGAGAAATCTTAGACTGCTGACAATCAAGCCAGCAGAAATTTGTTAAAGCTTACTGTTGAGTTGAACTGTAAAGAAAAAGAAGCAAAATCTGTTATTAGTTACGCCTTCACAATTCCTGCAGACTTAGTGAATTAAGTGAGCATATTTTTTACTTGTACATGAAAGAAAAACTTTCTAACTACAATAGTAGTTATGCTCTGGAACGGACTTCCAAGGGAGGATGTGGAATCCCCATTGCTGGAGGTTTTGAAAAACAGGTTGGACAAACACCAGTCAGGGATGGTTTAGGTTTACTTGGTGCTGCATCAGTGCAGGGGTTTGGCACCACATGTCTATGATTCTACTATACCAAATGGTATCTTAGCCAGGTAGAATGATGGATTGCTGATCAGCATTCAGTGATACCGGTTTAAGGAACACATCAGAGACAATTTATTAATTCATAACAGTACAGAACACTTATGTCTTGGATTGGCTGCACCTGGGTTCAATAACGGTAGAAACAACCATCACGTCTTACCTGTGACATCGATTAGACATGGAGTTGCTCCCTCGAGAAAAGAGCCATAGGAAGGACTCAAAGGGAAGAAAATTGCATGACTATCCCTGAATTTCCTGGAACCTCACCACAGGGGAAGGGGGCACTACTGAATTTGGAGGCACACTCCTTTCCAACCTCCCAGGTCTCGGAGGAACCCCACCACACCCCAATCCCTACAGAGAGAGAGGGGGAAGCCATCCTGAAGGAACAGCTGCAGCTCTATTGAATCCCCTTTCCATGGCATAGCTCCACGCTACATTGCCATTAGCTGGATCCTCATGCAGTGTCTAGGGCTCCAAGTGTCTCTCTCCAATCTGAGGATTTTTTTTACATATATACACACACAGAAACCATCACTAGCAAAGCTCATGGGGATTTCTGCTCTTCTTCCTTGCCCACTTAATTGTGGAAATATTGTTGCATAGCATGGAAAGGTGCTACCCCAGAGACCACTAGATCTCTTACTCCATTATCTGATTCACCAGCCCGTCAGACCTCTATCCAGGTAGGGCCACTGCCTAAGATATCCACATACTCATAGACGTGGCCTAATCTGGCTTCCTGTTTAAACACAAGCCATATACTTTCACCCAGTTACCCCTACACTGAGCCCAACCACACAGAGCAGGCAAGGGAAAAACTGTGCCACAAAGATGACAATTCCTTGTCTTCCCTTCAGAAATTCAGAGATCTGCACGCTCATAGGGAGAAAGGATTTCTACTTCCTCACCCAAAGCCTTTGGACAGGCAGGGAGGTATTTCCTCCATTATTTATAGCTCAGCTACTACAGCACTATACATTTAGGAAAACTAAAGGCTCCCAATCAAGATCATCTGTGTTAGATTTATGTAGGTTAACACAATATATTTCTTAAAAGCGTTCCATTCATAAAAATATTTGCCAGAGTACTGAAAGCGGTTTTCAGCTACAGCTCTGAAAGATTCATTTCCCAATGTTAAAATCCAATGCTATTGGATCTCTCCAAACCTATTTTAGCCTATACACCTCTACCCTGATATAACGCTGTCCTCGGGAGCCAAAAAATCTTACTGCGTTATAGGTGAAACCACGTAATCTGGAACTTGCTTTGATCCACCGGAGTGCGCAGCCCCATCTCCCCAGAGCACTGCTTTATCGCGTTATATCCAAATTCGTATTATATTGGGGTAGAGGTGTATTAACTGTATGTATTCACAGCAGGAATACATTGCAGCACAAAACAAGAAAACAACATTTAAATCCACATCTTGCCCATAATTCAAAAGGTTGCTGAGGAACACCGGCAGTAGCAATGCTCTAGGCCAGTTTCTGCCACACTGCTTTACCACGTGATATACCAAAAGAGCTGAAAAATTCAGTGCACACTAGTGTTCCTTGTGCTGGAAAAAGTTTTCCATTTACACACAATATTTTCTAGTAGCAGAATACTCCTAGAGAAAGATTACCACCATTAGGACCACAAAATAATTGTGTGCGCAATGTTCTTCAAAACAGCTTTGTCCTGCTCCATTTCCTTTTGGTAACTCGGATGTCCTCATAACCCAATAGGGCTGAATCTAGCTGGAAGATAGCCTGGAGTAATGAGAGCCGATGTCAGCTGATCCGTAAATCAAGATATAAACAAAGTTAATCTCAGTTGTGTTGTACACCTCTTACAAACATAAGACCAAATCCTGCAAGTAACTTATATGGCCAGATTTTTAAAAGGTATTTACATTCTTTGGTGCCTAGTGCTATTTTCAAAAGTGCTTAAATGCCTAATTTCCACTGAAGTCAATGGGAGTTAGGCACTTTTGAAAAGGCACCTAGTGGGAGTTTGGTGCCTTGGCGCTTCTGAAAATACCACAAAGTGCTAATCTTTGTGTTTAGGCACTTAAATACCTTTAACAATCCAGCCCTTAGTGCCCTTGAACATCAGGCTATTGATGGCCCTGAACTCTTGTTTATTTCAATAGGAACCAACTGCCCATATTACTTCCAGGATGCCTTTGGCCCCTTGCAGGGTCAGGCTCACAGGTTGCCTGTCTACACTAATTGATGCATAATGCAAACAATCATATATTGTAGTCCATCCATAGAAGTGAAGCTCATATAAATAATATTCAACATGATTCTGAACTAGATTTGGAAATAAAAAACATACAGCTGTATGAAGGGGTCAAGAGTACAATTTCCACTTACTAATGTTTCTCTATTTTTCCTCTATGAGATAGTAAAAACACAGATAAATTATGTATGTTTTTACGAGCAATAAAAAATAATAAAACTAGAACATTAAAACATGCATTTAAAAAGAAATGCATAAACAACTTAACCATATTTTATTTGACTGCATCTTATTTAGACAGCTTGCACATTCCATAACCCCACTGGTTCTTGTTCTTGCCAAAGGATAAAGGACAGAAGAACATAATCCACTCAAAACAGCAGTCCAATATTTTGAGATACACTTGATATTTTTTAGCTACCCGCCTGAGCCCCGAACTCCAATATAATTTATGCTCGCATTTCTACAAAACCTGAAAACCTGGTAACTTAGCACTCCGTTTTAGTGATGTCATGTGGTGCACTGAAACTGTGATGTGCTATGCAATGCCAATTAGATTAGTGGTGCGCCTGACAGTCGTAACTTTTTTTCTTTTTTAAGCACTGTAATGCACACATCTCTGACATGTCAGCTAATAGTATTTCAGGCAATACAAAGTTAAACATAAAAGTGACTTAATACCAACTCCTTAGTTTAGATTTGTCAATGCAAAAAGGGGCAGGGACCATGTCTTGGCAACAAAGACAAAGAACCCCAAGAAACCCTGATTATGCCTTTTTTTGCTAGACTCTATTTGAAGTACTATTTGAACTGTTTTCATGTTAATGACATTCTCATCTTGTTGCAAATTCATGACATTCCCCCCATGCAACAAAGTGAGACTACCAATTTTTTGATACCAATGTGTACAGCTTCAGTATCTTCTGTAGTGAACGCTGTGTGATACTGTAGCAATATTAGACTATTGTAGACAGCACACTTTTAAAAGAAAGTTGCACCCATTTTGCTCAGCATTCTGAAAGTTTGCATGGTGAGAACCACTTCTTGCCACGGCTAGACGGAATTGTATTTGAATTTTGCTCAAAAGTGGTATTTGTGCAACAGCCGGTATGAGCTATTGTAAGCTAGGTTTTAATCTGCTTTTAATATTTAAATAGTAGGTGTTTTCAGATTTGACCAGCAAAGGACTTCTCTTTTGCTGTTTTTTAAACAATGAAACAAGACAGATTGGTTTGCAATTTCCAACACTGGACCCCCTACATAGTCTCCAACAGTTGGTAACGGGACATGAAGTATCTCCTCTCTGGATATTAGTGCCAAATGAACCAAAGCAGTTACCATTTGATAGGACACCAAAACACCTATTGGAAACAAGTTTGTGGTGACGGTTCAGTTTCTAGTGGACTGAAGTCCATATCACTGAAATCTTAACTACAATTGGCACCTATTGACAGTATATTCACAAGAGGCCAAGCAATGATTGATTAAGCAGAGTCAACAATATTCTTATCCCTAGAAGTTTTTGAATCAGAACAAGCATGAATTACATTACAGGGCAGTATGGTAGAAACATGCACTGCCGCTGACCATAACATACCTGTTCTGTAAATAAGAGTCTTCAATTTACATTGATTCTGGCACCATTTTAGAGGATTCATTTCATTTTAGAAATGGAAAAAGTGAAAAGCACAAATGGTGTCCACAAGCAGAGAACTTCCACGTGCCAATTTTAATTTTAAAAAATCTTTATTTTCAAATACAATTCACAATTTGTACATGGTGAGAAATGCCTGTCACCATGTGAACGTTTGTCTGTGCAAAATAAGGCTGGCTTTCCTTTAAATCCAGTTTTCCTGCAAGGGGATCTTTTCCAAACATTACAGGAGGTAGGGTTTTTAAATGTACAGTAATTATAACAATTAAAAAACATGACTCTAACCAAACCCTAAAAACACAGTGTAATAAGGCAAATCTGAAGATTACACTCAGTACAGAAGAGCAGACTCATTGAGAGTTCATCTTTTTTTCCATGGGTTGCCTAGGTTCTTCCATTTATATAAATAAACCAATGTCATCTTTTTTCAGGATGAAATACAATCCATTTATAAAGTTGGTCATATATCACACTGGTCAATCAGGAGAGCATAAACACAGCATTACCGCTGAACAAGTTGACGGCTTTTGGTAAGACCTATGTATCCCATTTAAAAAAGGGAAGTCCCTTCCCTGCTACATTTATTTTAAAGGGGCAGGGCGGAAAAAAAAAGCCCCCCCCTCCCCAAATAACTTATCTCAAATAAGTTTTGAGAAGGTGAGAGCAGCTAAAAATGGATACAATACACCTTGACATTTATTTCAAAGATCTAGAACCGAAGATTGAAGCATTTTAGAACACTGAAGCAAAGCAATCTGAATCCAAATCAAAGTGAAAAAAATTGTTCTATTTTAAAAAAGCTGTTCCTCAGAGCTTCTAGTGATAATTTTGATTAAATAAAATCATACCAATTTACATTAATTTTCTATATATTTTTTTAAAATCCCTCTTTTAAAGAAAAAGTGCATCCAAAACCAGCAGAGATTTACTGGTGACATCAGGTTCTTTTTTTAGCAGCTACTCAAGGTTTTTCAAAATAGCTTAACACTTCTTGCTATAAGAAAAGACGGGCTTTCCAAACCCTTTTCTGGGAGAAGTATCCAAATTATAAAAATCTGAAATAATTTATTATCAAATTCAGAATTTAAATAAAAGCAGAAGTTTGCTTGCAAAGACAATTGAAAAAAGTAAAAGAAAAAAAAGCATGCACTCAAAAATTAGAGGTGAAGACAAATATACTTATCTATACAGGCACTGGCAGACGCAATTTAATTGTTACTGTTACTCATTGTAACACACACCCCACCCTACAATACATTTTTTCATTCACTAATCACTGAGGTACCAATATTTAAGAATGGAAAAGTCAATATTGAAAATAAAACCTAAAATTGAAGCCTTTTTCCAGAAAACTATGGCAAGTTTTGTATGAAATGTTAGTATACTTATAGAATTTTACAATCTACATTGGCTTTTTTCTGGAACCAAGCGTTGCGTTCCACATACAGTTTCTTTGATCAAGTGTTCACTATGTATGTAATACAGTCAGTAGACTTGCAAATGAATGAACATATCTTGGCTATCAACTGGCACATCTTGCTGGTACCAAAAGAACTCGAAGTTTGAAACAATCTGTTTTAATTCAGAACAAATGCGCCATGCCAAAGTGCAACAAATATGTGCGACACTCAATGAGACACTGACAGATAAGAGCTGCATGGAAATTACAAAGTCCACCTGCAAAGCAATTCTGTACAAATTGCATTGCATGCAAAGGACAACTCTGTGTTGTTGGGAAGTCAGTTGATTGATGTGATGGTTTCTTTTAACGCAGCCACAGTTTAAGACGCAGTGCATCAACTCCATTTAAATAGTATCTGAACAGCCTCTTATCTCGCACAAAACCAAGATTTTCATAAAGTTTCAAAGCAGACTTGTTTGTGATCTCTGTTTCCAAGACAACCTTTAAAGACAATGAAAAAAAAATAAGTCAATTTTGAGAAGAGTTGCATTGTTTCAGAAAAATTATTTACACAGCTATCTGTTCGGTTTTAAAACTCTTCTAGATTAATCGACTAATGGGAGGAGGGGGGCAATTTACCCATAAACAATTTGTTGATAGAATTTAGTTTTTCTGTTCATTAATTGTCCAAATAGAACCCAATTTTTAAAAATGTTGCAGTTATTCAACATCGATTAAAGTTTTGTGCAATCAAATTTCATCTGTTTGCTGTATTGCTTCAATCAAGTATTTGATATTTGGAATTTATTACTCAAATTGAATGGCTAGATACCTAAGTCACATGGTACCCTTTCAGTTCTTTCAAAGAATGCTCTAACCTTTGTAAACTAATTACACTTTGCCCCAAACAAGTTTAGCTACGTGATTAAACAGATATGGCAACAGATCCAAGTTTAGCTTTCCATGAACATTTGTTAGAACAAATATTTACATGAACATTTTTTATGTACAGAAAAAGAAGTACAAACTCAAATCAAAATTCTAGGCAGATCCCAGACCCCTAAAATGGCTGCTTTCTGCTGTATTGAGAATTTGAAAGTGGAAGGAAGCTTGGGTGAAAGTGATCGTGAAATGGTAGAGTTCATAATTCTAAGGAATGGTAGGAGGGAGAACAGCAAAATAAAGAAAATGGATTTCAAGAATGCACTTTAGCAAACTCAAGGAGTTGGTAAGCAAGGTCCCATGGGAAGCAAGTCTAAGGGGAAAAACAATTGAAGATAATTGGCAGTTCTTCAAAGAACATTATTATGGGCACAAGAGCAAACTACCCCACTGCGTAGGAAAGAAAGTATGGCATGAGACCATCCTGGCTTAACCAGGCGAAATCTTTAGTGATCTAAAAATCAAAAGAGAGTCCTACAAAAAGTGGAAACTAGGTCAAATTACAAAGGATGAATATAAACAAATAAACAAAATAACAATTATGTAGGGACAAAATTACAAAGGCCAAAGCTCAAAACGAGATCAAACTAGGTAGAGACATAAGAGGAACAAGAAAACATTCTACAAATACATTAGACGCAAGAGGAAGACCAAGGACAGGTCAATGACGGGGGGGGGGGGGGGAGGAGGGGGTTGGACAATAACAGAAAATGTGGAAATGGAAGAGGTGCTTAATGACTTCTTTGTTTCGGTTTTCATCAAGAAGGTTGGTGGTAATTGGATGTCTAACATAGTGAATGCCAGTGAAAATGAGGTAGGATGAGAGGCTAAAATAGGGAAAGAACAAGTTAAAAATTACTTAGACAGTTAGATGTCTTCAAGTCACCAGGGCCTGATGAAATGCATCCTCGACTACTCAAGGAGCTGACTGAGGAGATAGCTGAGCCATTAGCAATTATCTTTGAAAAGTCATGGAAGACGAGAGAGATTCCCAAAGACTGGAAAGGGCAATTATAGTGCCAATCTATAAAAGGGAAATAAGGGCAACCCGGGGAATTACAGACCAGTCAGCTTAACTTCTGTACCCGGAAAGATAATGGGGCAAATAATTAAGCAATCCATTTGCAAACATCTAGAAGATAATAAGGTGATAAGTAACAGTCAGCAAGGATTTGTCAAGAACAAATCGTATCAAACTGACCTGATAGCTTTCTTTGACAGGGTAACAAGCCTTGTGGATGGGGGAAGTGGTAGACATGGTATATCTTGACTTTACTAAAGCTTTTGATACTGTCTCACATGACCTTCTCATAAACAAACTAGGGAAATGCAACCTAGATGGAGCTATTCTAAGGTAGGTGCATAACTGGTTGGAAAACCAGTCATCAGTGGTTCACAGTCATGCTGGAAGGGCATAATGAGTGGGGTCCCGCTGGGATCAGTTCTGTTCAATATCTTCATCAATGATTTAGATAATGGCATAGAGAGTACACTTATAAAGTTTGCAGACAATATCAAGCGGAGAGGAGTTGCAAGTGCTTTGGAGGATAGGATTATAATTCAAAATGATCTGGACAAACAGGATAAATGGTCTGAAGTTCTTATTGCATTTGTAAATAAGATAAAATTCAAAGTACTGCACTTACGAAGGAACAATCAGTTGCACATGTACAGAATGGGAAATGACTGTCTAGGAAGGAGTACTGCAGAAAGGGATCTGGGGGCCATAGTGGACCACAAGCTAAATATGAGTCAACAGTATAACACTGTTCGGGGGCGGGGGGAAGTGAATACCATTCTGGAGTGTATTAGCAGGAGTATTGTAAGCAAGATACGAGAAGTAATTCTTCCACTCTACTCCGTGCTGATTAGGCCTCAGCTGGAGTATTATGTCCAGTTCTGGACGCCACATTTCAGGAAAGATATTGAGAACTTGGAGAAAATCCAGAGAAGGGCAACAAAACTGATTAAAGGGCTAGAAAACATGACCTATGAGGGAAGATTGAAAAAATTAGGTTTGTTTAATCTGGAAAAGAGAAGACTGAGAGGGGACATGATAACAATTTTCAAGTACATAAAAGGTCGTTACAAGAAGGATGGAAAAAATTGTTCTTCTTAACATCTGATGATAGGACAAGAAGCAATGGGCTTAAATTGCAGCAAGAGAGGTTTAGATTGGACATTAGGAAAAACTTCCTAACTGTCAGGGTGGTTAAGCACTGGAATAAATTACCTAGGGAGGTTGTAGAATCTCCACTGGAGATTTTTAAGAGCAGGTTAGACAAACATGTCAGGGATGGTCTAGATAATACTTAGTCCTGTCATGAGTGCAGGGGACTGGATTAGATTCTATATAGGGAAATTCCCGAGTGTCACACAGTTTGCCCTACACCACTCCCAGACACTCCCGACATAGGTTGAGCATGAAGAGCTGTTTTCTTCTATTCCCTTGTGCTCTGGCAATTGCTGGATGTGGAAAGGCCCCCTGGAAAGTATGGCAGCCATGTATAATTTACAGCAAACCTGAGCCTGGCCCAAGTTACACTGAGAGCCAAATTGGCCCCAGGCATGGAGGAGTACAAAGGTGTCATAAAATCAGCGTTGGTTCCACTCTTCTTCCCCTTTTTTCAGCTGCACTGAGCAGAGCACTGGCACATCAGAGAATTTAGCCCTCATCTAAATTTGTAAAATACACACACATTTTCACAAAATTCAACCAAAACTCAAGCAGATCTTATTTTAACACTAAAAATGGTTTGTGTATGCACAAGAACACACAATATTTGCTCACCAAAATGAAAATGACAAACTCTTCAGATTACAGATTAATCCATGATCAAGTGAATTTACGTATTAAATACAAAAAAGCATTTAATACTATAATGATGTGCATGCTATAGAGACCACAGAATTAAAGCAACATTTTGCACAATATTTGCAGCAAACTAGGAATCAGCTCTCTTGTTGAAGCTCAAGAAAGAGCTTCTAAAGCTGTCAAACCGTAGCATTTCACATCCACTTTGCACAGGTAGAAATGGCTACACAAAATACAAGACAATGGAAAAGACAGGGCCCAAATGTACAAGCAGCCACTTTAATTTAAAATGTGCTCACCATGAACTCTGAATGCGTATACTAAAACGTAATACATAGCCATTCAATTTACATGTTTGACTAACGGCCAAATCTAAAACATCTCCGACCACATATTCCAGCCATTCATCCCCACCTTAATCCCCCCACAAATAAACCACATCCTGGGATAGGCACCGCAGGAAAATTAAAAGGAAGAGAAGGCTAAAATAATTCATTTTTTTAAATAAGCAAAGACAAACTGATGTAAAATTAAAAAAAAAAATATCCAGGGTGATTAAAACATGGTGGTCAGTTTGCTGTATCTATATTTGTGAGACATGTTAATTCAATTCTAAGCCTCCTGGAAGAATTAGACATTGAGTTTCTGGTTTTCAATACACCTTGTACTTCACTGGAATCATATTATCAGGACTTCTGACTGGGCTCATTAGTACTACCATATTAATTTGAATTGATTAACTAAACATTGACTCAATCACTTATTGAAATAGTAACTTAGAACTAAAGAATCAATCCTTATTTTCTACTTAATTACAATTAAAAGCCTTAAATTGCTTCTGAGCTCAGATTAAAGCCAAGCATTGTAGAGGTCAGGAAATATGACCCACATAAGTAACACTGAGAAGGAAGCTCCTTGTCTTTTGAAATCTGTCTACAAACAGCATTCATTCTCACTAAAGTTTAGCAACTTGGTGGAGTAATATAACATGCCTGTGTCCAGTTTCAACTTTGCATATTCATGACGACTTGCAAGCAACGCCAAAGGGCTGCCAACCACACCTGCAAGTCACTTATTTAAGAGTGGTTAAATGTTGAAATTCAGGTTTGCTGGAATCCCAATACTTCAGTTCTCCATTCTCCAAGACACAATGAAATAGACAATATTGAAGTACACTTGTTTACATCAGACCATAAGAAGGGATAGATCGTGTCATACAAAGTGAAAAATTACTGAAAAAATTAAATAAGGCAGGGAGCTCTGATTTTAAAAATGCCAGCTTTTTCAGGGTGGAGAAGAAAAACAAAAAGGCTGACTTCTGATGCTCTACAAAGCAACAGCAGCTCTACGTAGGTTCTTTTATAACACACATAACCATGGAATCTGAGGGTTTAAGTATTTTTTGTCCCCATTTTACAGATGGGAAAACTGAAGGGGATAGGTTAAATAATTAGAGTACAGCAAATTACTGGTTCATCCAAGAATAGAACCCTGGCCTCGTTACTCCTAGCTAGTGCCTTGGCCACTGGACCATGCCATCTCATTACTATTGATACTTCCAGTTTAGAAGGCTAGTGTAATCTCATGTAATTTTAACCTTCAATTAAGTATAAAATTGATCAACTATACTGCTGGAAAAAGTTTAATATTAAACACCAAACAAACAAGATATATGTACCTTGCAGACAAGAAGGACCTAAGTCACCCTGCTTGAATAAACGATATGCAAGTGATACTGGAATGTATCTCTGTACATAATCAAGAAGCCCAATTACATTCTCTTGGTTGTTTTTGTTCATGTTTCATTTGGTTTGGAGGGGTGAGGCTGTGCAAAGACTTGTCCCATTCCTGTATTCAGTTTCAAATGCAAGACTGTGTGTTCAGTGTTCCCACTCACTTCTGTCCTAGAGCATCTCCTACAACCAATATGCTTTCGATGTACAAGTATGCCTGTTAATTCTTTTAATAACACGGAATCAGCATCTCCTCTATCCATCTGCATGAGTCCAGATGCATAAAGTTTCTGAAGAAAGTTCATATTTCCTATGAATAATCTGAAATATTTCATGATATCATACATCATCCTTTACAACATATACAATAAAAAGGCCACATTATGACGCAACATTTCATGCAACTAGATTCCTGGACTCTCAAGTTTTGCTGACTTAAAGTTATGATCCCAGTGAGATAAATAAAGTGTCACACTTTATTGTTTAGTAGGTGTATTTATGATGCTAAAGACCAACCTAGCTGGTACTAGCATTCATGGTGACTTTCAGCTGTGGCATGTTATCTGGTTCAGTGAGGCTGCTTGTGAAAAGCTGCAATTCCTTTTCACATTTTGTATAGGCAATTTTCTTTCCTAACTTTCAGAAAAATTGTGAGAATGTTAAGTATTTTTAGCATGTACTGCCAATTTATTTTGATTAGTTAGCAGTTATACAGTGCTATGAAGATGTAAGACCCTGTGCAAGTACTAAATGTTATACTTAGACGTTAACGGGCAATCCATTTTTTGCTTTAAAGAATCAAATTCCCTCAAGAAGGGAAAACAAATCTACAGGATGGCCCTAAGTGCTGCAATTTTTCAGCCAGATCTGCATTAAGGGGAGTTTTCAAACACAGAGTGGTTAAGTGGCCAACTCCCATTGACAGTCATTGAAAATACCCTCCCAAGATATTTTACTAATGAAATGCTTATAGCACCTAAGCAGTTGAGTATTCATGAAATCAAAAAGAGAGAGACATATTTGACTTTTTATCAAACCACTGAGTTTTCACTTTTAGCACAGTTTGGGGCTATGCAAATACAGTCACAGTAATTCATGTAATTATGTAATTCAGAGGCATAGCTTTTAAAATTGTTTCTGGTAGACCACATTTTCTACATATTGCTCTCAGATCACGCCAATAAATTATGCTAATTTACCAAAATCTACTATAAACTTTGCCTCATTTAGTTCCCCAAAATCTTTAGTCCACAATCTTGAATTATCATCATCAAAATTCACTATCATTAAGTATCTCAGGAAACCATAATGTCAAAAATTACATTAGTGAAATTTAGGGACTTGCCAGAATGTTAAATTTACACACATGGACACTAATTTCGGGGTTTTTCAAACAGGGGTTGCCGCTTGTGAAGGGAAAGCCCCTGGCGCAGGCCGGTGCGTTTACCTGCCCCATGCGCAGGTCTGGCCAATCGCGGCTCCCACTGGCCGTGGATCGCTGCTGCGGGCTGGAAGTGGCACGGGGCCGCACCACTTCCAGCAGGTCCCATTGGCCCAGAGCCGCGATCGGCCAGACCTGCGCACGGGGCAGGTAAACACACCGGCCCGGCCCGCCAGGGGCTTTCCCTACACAAGCGGCCACCCCTGTTTGAGAAACTCTGCTGATTTGGACTTAAATTTTACCTCTAGCTCAAAATGGCCTTTTGACCAAAGTATGTTAAGCACAAAGTGCCTTAGGCCATATCTTCACTTACTGAAAATCGACGCTGCTGTGATCAACGCAGTGGGGATCGATTTAACGGGTCTGGTGAAGACCCATTAAATCGACGGCAGCGCGCTCTCCAGTCTACTCCATCGGAATGAGAAGAGTAAGGTAAGTACACAGGCGCATGTCGACACAGCACAATGTAGTCACCGTGGTTAGTCGACCTAAGCTACGTCGACTCCAGTTACGTTATTCACGTAGCTAGAGTAGCGTAACTTAGATCGACTTACCATGGTAGTGTAGACAAGGCCTCAGATAGCTATTCTACCTTGGGACTTTGTATGTTTGCCTAGTTTGTTATCACTAGCAAGCAAAACAGAGATGAAACTTTTTACAGCTACCATTATGCTGTTGCAGCAAACTTTCAAACTCCACGAATGGGCACCACCATATACTTTAGGTACTAAATGTATATCACAGTTCACCTACTGTTCCCTAAGATCTACCCTTTGCTCTTCAATACTTTGAAAGGTGTTGTACAAACTTGTCAGATTACTTGCCCAAGTATTACGGGAACATGGTATTTTTGTCACCTTTGTTCCAATGTAAGATTTACAGATAAAGTTTCAAAGATGCATCTAAACATATTTAAGTGGGTGAACAAACAGGCACTTGGGAAAACCTGATGTTTGCACATAGGACAACATGCTCATTTTTCAAGCACGCTTTTGAACAAAAATAAGATTTTTTACATTTCTCTCCCTTACTGTTCACTATTCTGAGAAGCAGCAGTAAAACTGAACAATATTTGTTAATTTCTCTCTGCCACTTTTTGGAAAAAAACTAACAGCAGCAGAGGTACTGCAGCAATCTATAGGCTCAGGAAGACAAGCTCTAATGCTGCATCATTTCATACTTGCTTGGCTATGTACCAATCATAAGGACTAGAAACTTAAATAAGAATTAAAAAAACTTAAATTTTGCAGAAATGGGTGGTATGGGCTTCCTCGCTCATCAGGGGAAGCTTCCCACTCTCCAGTGATGAGTAGGTCTGTGGATTTTTCCAATCCTGGTCATGAGCGAATATATTAGGAGGTTCTGAAATATATTAGGAGGTTCAAGTAACCAAAGTTGTTATTGTTGCACCACAAACATCTGGAGGAAGTCACCTACGCCCAGACTTAGTGCCAAGGAAGAGAAAAAATATCAAGACATATTTGCTATATTACTGTAGATAGTTTATATATGTTAATATCGCATAATAATAAACACAATGAAACCTAGAACGTAGCACATTTTACGGGACAGTCTGAAAAGTATATAATTGACCTAACATGGAAAATTATTTATACAGCAGAGAGGCACAGCATTTAACAAAAATGAAATGGAAGGGTCCAGGTGTTGAGGAACTTGTAGTCGACATTAAATTTTACACAGTGATAAATAAAAACAATAAGGGGTATGGGACAAGGAGCACAAAGATTACAATAGGAAAAACTCATGAGATGTACTTAATATTATGTATGGGTCTTGTTAGTTCCTCTCATTTTGAAAAAATAATCATTTATTAATGAAGAAGGATGGTTGGGGCACTAGCCTGTGACTCAGGAGATCATGTTACAACTCCCTGCTGTGCTACAAATTTCCTGTGTGACCTTGGGCACGCTGCTTCACCTATCTGGGTCTCAGTTCCCCATCTAACAATGGTGATAATTGCACTTCCTATATCACAAGGCTGTTGTGACAAATACCATAGTATCTAAGAACCTCTCAATCTTTAATGTAACAGGGGAAATATTGCTATTTTTCTGTAAATGGTGATCATATTCAAGGCCATACTGGAGATCAGCAATGAAGACTGATAAAAATGAGGAAGTACTGAAGAGGTATTACTGAAGAGGTATTTGAACAAAGAAAGGGATGTATAGTGACAGGATCGGGAAGTATATTTCAAGAACAGAGGACGACATGGGACAAGACATGAGGCTGCTTATGGGAAAAGGAAATGGAGACTTATCAAGCTTCATTAAGTTGCCAAAGCGTAAGTCATAAGCAGGCAAGTGATAGAGAAGGACATGCAGTTAGAGCAGAGCTCTGAAGGGCCCTGGGGAGAAGGAGGGTTTCAATGAACTATAGAAAAAAATCTGAAGACCACTCAAGGAGGAGGTAGAGATAAGAGCTGTGGGGGAGGACAACTATTTTAGCAGAAGCACATGAGTTATAATTGAGAGGCACAATCCCAGAAATGAGAGGGCCAGAGGAAGAGGATGCAGTAATTGAGATGAGAGCTGACCATGGCATAGTCCAAGATATTGGCAATAAGAATGAGGGATAACAAGGAACAAGATTTCAAAAGGATTATACAAAAAGTGGCAGAGTTTATCAGTAGCCTTGATTTGGAGAGATACAAAATATAATATATCCTAGAAGGGATTTTTTTGTTTTGTTTTTTAAAGAAAACCTGAAATTTTTAGTTCAAATTTCCATAACATACCTAAATACTGCATTAGCAGGGTGCACAGCTAATCAGGATATCCAAAAAAGATCAAAGGACTGACTAACCTCCCTGAGGAACTATGAAGATGATTTAGTGTTTTAAATCACTTACATTAAGGACAACAGGCTCATGGTTCTATACTATTGGGTGTTAAGGAATAGATAGCTGGAATAAACAAAGCAGCCTGTGAAGAACCTTATTCTCTCCCTCTCTTATTTTTCCTCTTCACCCAATCATATTAAGACTACATTATTTACTTCTAATATAGTCAAATAGAACTCATAAGTTTTCATCTAGTTAGAAGAATTTTGCAAAAAAAGATACAAAGGGATATTAACAAAATGTAGGATACAGAAAGTAAAGTTTGATTTTATGATACTGCAATAGTTTTACTAAATTCTTTGAAGAGAATACACACTAAATCACTTCTATGATTTTGTGATAATTCTATGTTATTGGGAAGTACTCTGTATGGATTTCTTTTGGACAATTTGATGATACTGTGATAACACCATGTTTTACAGTATTACAGTTGATTCTGTTTCAGTATTTAACTTCACATATCCTGAATACAATGAAGAGTTAGGTACAAAAACCAACTCAAATTCCAAAACAAGTTCTCTCTGTTCAACAGTGGCCTTTATTCTGTTTGGGAGCCCGGAGCACATGAATCAAACTTCAGTAGATGTATCTAACTGTTTAGTGTAGTAAATATCAAAAGTGTTAACTCTTATTATTTGTACATTATGTTATAGTTAACTAAACTTCAGTTTGAAAAAATACTCCTCAGTTTGCCTTTTTGAAGGTATCCCATCTCCTACAATAAATGGAAGAGTTGCTTACAAGAAAATCAAGTGTCTAAAAGAATGCCTGTAAAATAAATCCATGTTTATGGAGAAGAACACAAACACTGCACAGAGTACTCCCTCAAAATTTTTGAGCACCTATAAAAAACTTACCTCGTCACAATCTCCTTCAACCATGGCATAAATAGCTTTCTTAACCAAATTTGTACCTGGAAAATAGATTAATAGCATTAAAGTAAAATATAGGTATAGATTTTTTAAAAAGATCTACATTCAGAGAATTACCATTTACAGATGACTAATTTTATTATATACATATATTATTACATCCACATATTCCATTTCAATGCACAGCACAGTGGCATATAATAATCACCATACCCGAAACTGGACTGCAGATTCACTGTTTGCTTTCAAGGTTTTGCATTAAAATTGCCTTTAAATATATACTAACTATTCTGTATTTGCAAAGACTTCTACATGGTGCCCGTGAGAACATAATAGGTCTATAAGTATTATATAACATATACAAGCTTCTCCTTGGAATCTGAAGGTCTTTTCTTTGCCAGGATGGTGTTATAAACAAGCCTCTCATGTTTATTACGTAAAATATGAGGATATTTTTAAAGATAAATTTCAAGACTTGTTTGATTCCCTTTTGTTGCACTTATGTTTGGAATCCCTCTTTAAGCATATTTGAGGAACATTTCTCTTGCAAAAGGATTGCCCTTTAAAGAAAAGAAAAACACACCCTGAAACTATCTATAGATTGTATATTTAAAATACCAACTAAATCACAGAATATCAGGGTTGGAAGGGACCTCAGGAGATCATCTAGTCCAACCCCCTGCTCAAAGCAGGACCAATCCCCAGACAGATTTTTGCCCCGACCCCTAGATGGCCACCTCAGGAATTGAACTCACAACCCTAGGTTGAGCAGGCCAATGCTCAAACGACTGAGCTAGCCCTCCCCCCATAGATATAGAGGATGAAATTTCACCTCTCACAAAGTTTGATATATGCTAGGGACAGGGAAAGGTAAATCTCCTAAGTGGTGGTACTCTTTGGGGGGGGGGGGGAAGACATCTTGAGAGGTACTGAGGGAAGGTACTTTGGATTTGCTTCACTTTAAAAAGAAGTGAAGCCGATGCTATTCTGATGTTGCATGAACAGAATATAGGAGAGGCAGAGAAGGGGAGAAGTCATGCAGAGACTGCATGCTTTGTGGGCATAAATGTAGCACTAGTTGGCATCCCCTTGTGCTCCCAAGGATATGCAGCTAAACTATGGGTGCCTCCTGCATGACAGTGCTCGACGGAGAGGAGCGAGAGTGATCTCCCTGTATCCTTTCCCCTACATACTACTGTGACTATATTAGGACAGTCATTATTGGCCCCAAACTTGAAAGCCTACGTAGGTTAGACATTGGCAAGATTTTGCTTTTATAAAAACCAAGAATACATTCAAGACTGTTTGTGCATTTGGGGTGAAACTTGTTTTGATGTTGTGCCATATTTGGAGGAGCTGCAGAAAGAGAAAGGAAATATTTTACAATACTGTCCTATATTTTCCTGTTGCAAGTCATGCTCTCTGTCCTCCATAACCAAAACAGACTTTAAACATATAGGAAGCAAGAATCTGCTCTGTAACAAATTAGTAGCAAAGCATATCCTTGTCCTGAAATGCTGACATATACATTTTAAGTTTCAAAAGTACTTGCAAAATAGAGGACAATGTTTCAGGATGGCCTATTAAAAAAAGTAGTTCAACATTGATTTAGTAAGTGAAGATAACAAGGAAGAAATTCCTGGCATGGATGTTAAGGAAACTGTCCAACTATCTCAAATTTGGTTGCCTCATAAGAAAAGAGATTTTTTAAAGTATACATGCTGTAATTAGCTATATTTATGGCTCCCCAAAGGGCAGTATGTGGCGCATTTGATCAAGAGGAGTCAGAGGAAGAATTTAGTAAAGCAGCTCACCAGGATAGTGAGTAGGAAGTTGGGAATAGGTTTATGTGCAAACATGGGTACACAAGTTATCCATTTCTTTTGCTATTTGGCACTGCCATTTTACAAGAGAAACTGAGGTCTCTGGGTATCTTTCATTTCAGACTTATGCCAAATTTACCAATTATTCAATACACCCAGGAATTTAAGTGCACATCAAGAACTCTCCAGGAAGGTAGCAAGTACATGTTGCTTGTCTAGACTTGGTTTTGGAGAGACTGCTACCACCAGAAAAATAGGACTTTTCTTGGGTAAACAGCCTCCTAGTTTAAAAAAAAAAAAAAGGTCAAGTAAAAAATGAAATAAAATTGTTCTTCATTTTTCATTGGAAAAACTAACTAGAATTAGTTATTGCAACGCCAAAGTTGTAAAATACAATATGTGACAATAGTAAGTGCAGACAGTCTCCAAACCACTTCAAGTTATTCTGAATTAAAGAAAAAAACTTTCTAGGAAAACAATCTTTTACCTCTGCAGAGCTTGTTATTTTTGTGGCAATCTTCTATTCCAAAAGTTACAACCATCCCAACAGGGTTATTAGAGTTTGAATAAGAACATGGAGAGGCTATTCTTACCAATGCCTTTTCTTCTGTATTTGGAATCCACTGCTAACATGGCTATATAACCTCTGCGGAACATCTTTTTGTGCATATCCAACTTGCAGACGATGGCACCTACACACTCCTCACCTACCATGGCCTTAAAGACAAACAAATATCTATGTACATTCTAAGTATGCAATATACAATAAATGCCAACAACAAAAAAGTGAATGTTTGCCTTTTAAATTACAATCTTACATACACAAAAGTAACAAATAATAGCTTGCACTATAAAATTATATATACAGTTCAAACATATATCCCAAGTACAGATGGGAAACTTTAATCAACACCACTCTTTATAGTGTTTCTCAAAGCGACATAAGAACCAGAGTTTACAGTCATCCCTCACAGAACTCCAATCGGAGCGGAATTTGTAAACAAAACAAGACTCCAGAAATAGGTCCTTCAATCTATCCTTATTTACTCACATTTAAAAATAAAGTCATGGCAGCCTGAGTAAAGGTAAGAGTATAAATAGGCTTAGAAGGATTAGATTTTTATCAACAATTTCACTGTACACAT
This sequence comes from Mauremys reevesii, assembly GCF_016161935.1. Classification (NCBI taxonomy): domain Eukaryota; kingdom Metazoa; phylum Chordata; order Testudines; family Geoemydidae; genus Mauremys; species Mauremys reevesii. The sequence goes on along the minus strand of NC_052626.1, from coordinate 11,420,696 downwards.
GGAAGCTGACAAAAATATTTCCATCAACAACAGCTAGGCAAAGCAAAGCAAAACAAAAATTAAAAACAAAACAAAAAACCACTGCCTGAGAACTTTGATTTATGGATATTTCCTTTGTATATTTTGACACGTTATGTTGACAATCTATGTTTTAACAGTCTCAGAGCCTACTGTCATTTAATAATTGCCTGACATTCCCCGCCCCGTAATTCCTTGCATCTGTGAAAATGTAAATAGATAAAAATAAAAAGTTTAAAAATAAACATTGATATTATCCATCAAAATTATAAAAAATCCAACTGAATTCTGTCAAGACTAAGCATGTAAACTACAAACTGAATTTATTTTTTCATGCAATTTCCATGTTTGTTTACAAAAGCTATGAAAAATTATACTTGTTTTTAGGTTTCTGTTAGCAATTTTTTAACCCCAAGAATATAATGGCTCCTATGAAACCTTTATGTTTTCTCTTTAACAAGCGTCACTTTTCATTCCAGTAACAAGGAAGAGAAACCATTCAGACAAAAATATTTTTACCAGTAATTTCATGCATTTCAAGTATCTTTAATTCAGAGTTCTCATTTACTTAAGAATTCCTCATTGACAGTTAGTCCCAGTGACATTTGTCATGAGAGACATGGTCATGATGACTTAGTCACTCTGAAATACTTTATATTATGAAATGTTAAATGTATATTAAATAAACAGAGTGATTATAATTGCTAACTGCATTCACACAGATTTAACATGAAATATATTGGGCCAGAGAAGAAAGAAACTCCTCAACGAGGCTGTGTATAAGTACAAAGATCCATCCAAGTGGCTCCTGTTGCAGTCCTTTTAATGGGCCTGCTCATGAGTGGTGAGTTATTATTGTGTGTACACAAATTCACTTGCCAAGAGCCCCCACTGAAGGAGAGGTGCAGCAACTGAGAAATTAGCAGTGGTTTCAGAGTAGCTCCATGACATGGGGGGAAAGATTTTATTCCCTTGACTATAACACTTTATTCAGACTATGTGTGCAGAGTATTTGGGCCCGAAGTGCATCAAGCACTGAAAGAAGTTTCTAAATTAAACTTAGCAAGAATAACTTTTTTCTTAATGTACCCAGAAGAACTTGTCTACAATTTAGACAAATGGCTTTAAAAATATCTGTTTAAAAAATGAGGGGGAGGGAGGATACTTTTGAGATAACACACACGTTACAAGTTGTTTTGCTTCGCATTTCAAAACCTAACAAGCAAATCAAGTTGGTTTCTTTCCATTTCTTTAAAAGAAAAAACACCTCATCAACACTAAGACCTAGTATGCCAAGTTTCAGCCCAAGGCAAGTTTTGTATATCTCAGCTCAGGCCCTGAGAAGCACAAGGCATTACAGTAAAACTGTTTTATCCAGCATGTTGGGGAACTAGTGGGTGCTGGTAAGTGAAAAATGACAGTTAATTAAGAGGAAGGGAGTTTGAATGCAAGGGGGGTGGAGGGGCGCGGCACAGGTGCACAGGCACAAAGGGAGTTCGTGGGTGTGGGAGGGGACTCGAGGCAGTGGGTTGGGGCGTGCTCACCTCGGGCGGCTACTTGCAAGCGGCGACTTATCCTAGTTGCTCCTAAGCGGAGGCAGCTCCGTGCACTGCCCCCACCCTGCCCCGAGTGCTAGCTCTGCAGCTACCATTGGCTGGGAACCACGGTCAATGGGAGCTGCGGGGGCAGTGCTTGCAGGCGGAGGCAGTGCGTAGAGCTGCCTGCTGTGCCTCCACCTATAAGCAGCCCGGACAGGTCACCACCTGCAGGGAGCTGCCCGAGGTGAGCGCTCCCCGGATCTGGCACCCTGCACCTCTCCCACACCTCAACCCGCTGCCCCGAGCCCCCTCCCGCACCCAAACTCCCTCCCAGAGCCCGCGCTCCACACTCGAACCCCCTGCCAGCCTTGCACCAACCAGACTATAAATTGGAATTTCAATTAAAATCAGAAATGCCAGTTTACAGAGCTTTTACTGTATATTGGAAGAACTGACAGACTCTTAAATAGTGCTGCTACAATTATGCAAAGTATCTGATGTGATCCCACACTTTGCTTTAAAGCAAACACACACCTCTTGCAAATTACTGTTCACCTAGAATCATACAGAAAACTTTATAGATAACATACTTGATACATGTTGAGAGAAGTGAAATTCAATATAAACAGGAAATAATGAATGTATATACCAACATTCCACTGGCTAGAAATAGTATTCATTTTTATTTAAAAATAAAAATGCATTACTGATCTAGCAATTCAGTGACACAAAACTGCAGATTCACTGATCTTTGTGGTTACTGTCAGAAAATAGTGATAAGTAACGAAGTGGTATTGCACATGTTTTTCAGAAGACCTTTTCCTGCAGTTCTTAGACAAGGTTCTCAGTGACTCCAGTAGCATTCTGCTTGCATAAGGACTGTAGGATCAGGCCCTTATTTCCCTTTTCCCTCTTACTTAAAGGTGAAAAGCCTACTCCAGCATGTAAAATTAACAGTTTAGTTCGCTGGCATTCTGAAGGGGAAAGTGGAAACAGACTAAATGAAAACAGACTGAAGCAAAAGTGAAATTTCCATACAGGATCATTTCAAAGCAAATGATTAAGAGCCAAATTCTGTTTTCAAATACGTGAATGCAGCTCCCAGTGAAATCACATGCAAGTTTTTAGCAGCAGATTTTGGCCCCAAGATACCAACTATTAAATATTTCCAGTACTAAAGATGTTTGTACTGAAAGATTATTTTTCAGACCTACATTAGTCTAAATCTCAAAGTGTTAACTTGCATAGATTCAATTTAATCATTTGTTACCTGTTTTTTTAGCAAGAAAATTTAAATATTTAACTGAAGAGATTATTTCATCTCATCCACGTATTACAAGTTATTACTACACTGTCTACATTTTGCTTCACAAGCTTCTACATATGGATTGGAATATTAACTAAAATAAAAACTCAATTAAGTCTTGAAACCAAAGGCCAGAAGTACCTTTCGGAGCCACATGATATGGTCTCAGGTTTTGCTAACATATCACCAACTGTGCAAAGAGAGGAAGGATGGCCCAGTGGTTAGGGCACTAGCCTTGGCCTTGAGAGCTCTGCCACAGACTTCCTGTCTGCCCTTGGGAGAGTCACTTAGTCTTTCTGTGTCTCAGTTCCTCCATCTGTAAAATGTGGGTAACAGCACTTCCCTACCTCACAAAGGCATTGTGAGGACAAACACATTAAAGACTGAGAGGTGCTCAGATAGAGTGCTGGGGACCATACAAGTACCTTAGATAGACAGAAGCAACAAAGTATTTCAGTTAAAAAAGTAACAAGCTCTGGGAGGAACTTGTTTTCTTAACTGAGTTAAGTTGAAATACAAAAAGAAATAGTTGTGGTAGAGTGCAAGACTGGCAGTCAGGTGTTCTAGGATCTATTCCTGGCTCTGCAGTGACCTTGCTATGAAGGTTTGGACAATTTCCTGGCCTCTCTATGGTTCAGTTTCAATGCCTTAGTTTTTCCCACTGAAAAGTAGGGAATACTTTTCTCAAAGGGGTCTTATGTTAATGTAAAATGCTTTGAGATCCTTGGATGGAATATGATACAGAAGAGCAACATATTAATAGTAATCATAAAAATCTCAATTATAATCATTAGGGATTTATACCCAAACACCTCTAGTCTCTTTACTGGAAGTATAAAAAAAATTACTTTTAGAACTTGTAGAATTCAGTTTAAACAGAACTCCTACTGCTGCTAACAACATGAAGTTGAGAACCCCATAGAAGTATAGAACTTGAGTAGGATCTATAGCTGATTTTTGTTTTTTGGGGGGGGGGATTTGCAAAAGGTATCAATAATCAGAAGGAAATCTACTTCTATATATTAAGCAACATGTCCTATTTTACCAAATTTTAGAAATATACCAGGGTTTGCTTAGCTTGCCCTTTATAAACTAAAATAAACACCTTCCCTAAGCCCTCTAATGGCAGCCATAAATGGGAGAAGTTTTCTAACTTTAACCATGCCAAAACTAAAAAAAGGAGCCACCATTTTTTTTTTAAATATATTCACAATTTTGTATGACGGATGAACCTGTTCTAATTAAAGATGTTTCGCACAAGGCTGAACTGGGGAAAAACATGTGGTCTTAAGTCATTTTTGATTGACAAATGATTGTCATACTTCATTTTTAATTTCCACCATTGAAGAGAAACTGGACTCTCAGAGATGAGAACAAAAAAAAAATTACACTTTCAAGGCATCTGCAACTCAAGATGGATGCCTCCTTTATCAGCGATAGCCACAAATCTGAGTTCCTACCTAAAGTCAGTTGTTGGGTCTAGTCATAGGCGAAGACTGTCAGTTTGACACGCCTCTCCTATGACAAGTCAACCTGTGGAATTCTTTGTTAGAGGATGTTGTGAAGGCCAAGACTACTGTATAACAGGGTTCAAAAAGAACTAGATAAGTTCATGGAGGATAGGTCCATCAATGGCTATTAGCCAGGATGGGAAGGGATGGTGTCCCTAGCCTCTGTTTGCCAGAAGCTGAGAATGGGCAACAGGGGATGGATCACTTGATAATTACCTGTTCTGTTCATTCCATGTGGGGCACCTGGCATTGGCCACTGTCGGAAGACAGGATACTGGGCTTGATGAACCTTTGGTCTGACCCAGTGTGGCCATTCTTATGGCTTGCACTAGCCTAGTCAATGCAGCCAAATCAATAACATGCTGGATGAAAGAACTGGTGATCCAACTTCCCCCCTACCCCCTCCAAAGCCAGTACTGGACTGTATTCCCAGCTGAGTTTTAAGTTCCCTCAATTTTTAATTTATACATGCTTGATTGGTTTCTTACAGCTTATAAATTTGAAATAAGGGCAAACAACTCAACGTTTCCTCTTTGCACTCATGAAGGCCAATTTCCATGTGTTCTACATTAGGAACCATGCATGCAGCATTCCTAGTCCACTCCCAAAGAGAACGTTCTGCTCATTTAGGTGCCCAAACATGTCAACTAGTTAGGATAAGTATGTTGCCCAATATGTTGAAGGTTTCAGCAAGGGATGATTCAGGAAAACATGCCATCTTGATCTTAACTGAGAGTGGACTTAGCACTTTATCTTGTGAAAGCCACCTCCCTTCAGCATGAAAGAAGTTGCTGGTGAAGAGAACCCATCAGAGCAATGCAAACAGTCAGGTATTCACTGGACAACTTTTAAGTTCACTTCTCTATAGGTTTCTTAAAGGAGTGTTGCAATCTTTGTGGAGTTTTCTTAACTGCCAAGTTCTTGCTGTGTAGGAAAAACAACAAAGCGTTGAAGCATTAGATGTGATGTTTTGGGTCTGCAGGACCAGGTCTCTATTCTTTCCTGTTGTCATCTTGACACTTCTCATGCAAATTACAACAGAATGCTCCCCACAAATGTGGAAACCTTTGATTCCTGAAATGTCTCAAATATGCATTTGTCTGTTGTGTGTATATGGCTCAGCTTTACAAAAAAGCAAGTCTTCAACAGTCCCTTTAAAAACAAACCTCACAAATGCTAAAATCTGTGCTGCATCAGAGGCATCAATTGACTCAGCACATTGAAAAGCTTAAGAAGTCTCTTTTCCCAAGTTTTGAAAGTAGCTGCTCTTGAACATCCTCATCCATGTTACTAATACAACACGAAACAGACTTATTTGATAAAGGCACCGTTTTCAATTTGTTAGCTGCATTAGACTAACATTTGAAGCCACAAGTATATGGTTTTCCACAACTGTATGTGCTTTACACTGTTGTGATTCAGAGATACCAAATCTGAAGGATATCTGTATCAACATTGCCAGTTTGAATACTCAAGTCTTGTTCTTTTAAGGCTTCAAGTTTTCTCAAAACACACCCTTAAAGATAAAGCTGAGGTTTCTTCTTTCCCCTTTGATGT